>NC_064628.1:413562410-415962410 GCF_023864275.1 Schistocerca cancellata
CATTGACCGCCTCCTCACCGAGGGAGCCCTCATCTACAATCAGCGCCATAAGGTGGACCCCTCCCGTTCCCCAGTCCAATCCTACCGCTGCCAACGCTGTCTCACCTACAATGACCACGTTACCTCTGCCTGCAAGAACCCCCCTACTTGTCCCCACTGCAAAGCCTCCCACTTCCTCAAGCATTGCCCCAACCTCACCTCTCCCCCCTCCTGCAACACTTGTAATGAACCACATCCTACCTACTCCTCGAAGTGTAAAGCGAAACCTCCACCAGTAACCCCTGAGCTCACCGTCCCTGTCCGTCCTGTTGATGACCCCATCCACCCCAACAACTCGCTCCGCCCTCCCCCTACTGCTGAGGACATCATCCGTTTCACCACCATTGTGCTCCAAAACATCCACCCCTTCCAGCGCTCCCACACTATTTCCCAAATCGCCCTCGCTGCCCGTTCCATCTTCCATCTTACCACCTATGCCACTTACTCCCACAACCAGGCCCACTTCACCTTCACCCCCCTCACCACCCTCGTCTAACTCTCCACTCCCATGGTACAACAACCGTACCGTATCCTGTACCACAACGTTCGCTCCCTGCCCACCCACAAACTCCTCTTCCTCCACACCCTCCGTCAGCACCGCGTGGATGCCTTCGTCCTCAATGAAACCTTCCTTCAGCCCCGTATCTCCGTCTCCACTGTCCCTTACACCCTACATCGTACCGATAACCCGTACCCTCTGGCACGTGGCGGAGTTGCTATAGGCCACCTCAAGCACCTCCCTGTCTGGCCCCAACCTCTCCTTAACAATCCTGCCGAGCATCTCACCCTCAGCCTCTTCTTCCCCGCCCTTACCATCACCTGTGCCACCATTTATGTCCGCCCTCGCACCCCCATCCCATATGATTTCCTGGCCCACATTGACCGCACCTTCTCCACCTACGTGATTGCCGCCGACCTCAATATCCACAGCCGTGATCCTGCCGACCTCCGGCGGTGGCATCAGTTTCTCACCACTCTCCAGGGAGACCTGGTTCCCCTGCCCCAGCACACCCGCCCCGAATCCAACACCACTCCTGATGTAGTCCTTGCCTCTCCCAACCTCCTTGGGCGCATCACCGTGGATGTCCTTGACCTCATTGGCAGTGACCATGCTCCTGTCCTCCTCACTATCTCTAACGGTCGCCATCCCCGCCACGCTCCTCGCCCTGACGTCCCTCCTAAACTTGTCCATGATTACTCCCGTGCCAACTGGGATGCCTACCGGGATTCCATTCACACCCAGGTTGACAGCCACGACCTTCCCCTCCAGTCTCCTGATGACATCTCTCGCACTGCTGCCTTCCTGCACCAGACCTTGTCTGACGCCGTCGCCACCCATATCCCCACCAAAGCCATCCACCCTCACCACCCCGCCCTGCCTCCACAGGCCGTCCTCCTTCGGGAGTCCCGCCGCCTCTACCGCTCTTTTCTCCGCACTCGTGACCGGGATACACTTACCCGCCACCGGCAATTACAGCGACACATCCGCAACCTGCTTGTTGCGAAGAAACGCCGAGCCTGGCGCCAGACATGTACACACCTCAACACCACGCTCCCCATCAACTCTTCCAAGTATTGGTCTGCTTTCCACCGCCTTACTGGGAACCGCCCCACCCCCCAGTACCCTCTCCTCCTTAATGACCGTCCCTTTCCTGACAACCTCAGTAAGGCCAACCACTTTGCCTCCCACCTCTCTGATGTTTTTTCCATCCCAGATGATCCCCACTTTGATTATTCCCTCTTCCCTGATGTCATGGACCGTACGAATACCTCTGTTCCTCCCCTTGCTCCTAGCTTCCAGTACTTGGGCCACACCCCACCATCTGCACTTAACACTCCCATCACTACACAGGACATCAGCCTCACACTCCGCACTAAACGCAACACTGCTCCCGGCCACGACTGCGTTACCTACCGCCACCTCAAACACTGCCCTCCCTCCTTCCTTTCCCTCCTTGCCGCCCTCTACAATGTCATCCTTGCCACTGGCTTCTATCCCGACCTGTGGAAAACCTCCCGTATCCTGATGTTCTCCAAACCCAATAAGCCTCCATCTGATGCCTCTTCCTATCGTCCTATCTGTCTCACGTCGGTGTTCAGCAAGCTTTTGGAATCCATCCTTTCCCGGCGCATCCATCTCCACCTCCACCAAAACCACCTCCTCCCAAACACCCAATGTGGCTTTCGACCTTCCTTCTCTGCTGATGACCAACTCCTCCGCCTCACTCATCTCCTCTCCCTCCAGCTTAACTCCCGTCGCTCCGCCATTTTTGTCTCACTTGACCTTGAAAAGGCCTACGACCGTGTCTGGCATCCCGGTCTCCTGTTTAAACTCCAAACCTACGCCCTTCCTATCAACTACATCCGTCTGGTGGCCTCCTTCCTCTCCCGCCGCCCCTCCTACGTTACCATCCATCATGCCAATTCCCGCACCTTCTACCCCTCTGCCGGTGTGCCCCAGGGCTCTGTCCTCTCCCCTCTCCTCTACCTCCTGTACACAGCAGATATGCCCCAACCCCCTCTCCAGTGCACCTCTTGCAATATGCTGATGACACCGCATTCCTCGCCCTCGCTCCTACCCTCCAACGGTCCCAACGCCTTCTCCAGAATCACCTTGACCTTTTTGCTGCATGGTGTAACCAATGGCTCCTGAAACTCAATCCTTCCAAGACCCAGGCAATCATCGTAGGTCGTACCACTCGCTCCTTCCGGCTCCTGGATTTCTCCCTTACTGTCTGCGCACGTCCTGTCCGTCTCACCCCCACCCTCACCTACCTTGGCCTCACCATTGACCGTCACCTCACCTGGATCCCTCATCTCCGATCCATCCAATCCAAAGCCCACAACCGCCTCCGCCTCCTCAAACTCCTCTCTGGCCGGACATGGGGGTTGCACCCCTCTACCATCCTCCACACCTACAAATCCTTAATCCGTCCCATCCTCTGTTATGCCAGTCCTGCCTGGATATCTGCCCCCCCCAAATTCTATCAGTCCCTCCAGATCCTTGAGCGTCATGCACTCCGCCTCGCCTTCCGTATCCGCCTCCCGTCCCCCACGCGGATCCTCTATGATCTCATTCCTTTCCCCCATCTGCTCCTCTTCCTCAAACATATCCGCATCCTCTACACCTCCCGCCGTCTTGAACCCCCTCACCCCCCTGGTTGCTCCTCTCCTCTCCCATCCTCGCCCCCTGCCCCATCTTCACCGTTGTGTCCCCCCTACCCTCCATCTCTACACCCTCCATCTCCTTTCCCAAGGTGGCTTCCGTCAACTCCCCCTCCCGGATGATGCCCTCTCTCCCTCCATTTATCCTTCCTATCAACTCTGATCCTCCCTCCCCCTCCTTTCCTCTGTCCTTTCCCTGGGCTCCCTCTTCCCCCCCCCTTCCCTCCTGTTTCCTCCCCACTACACCTCTCCCTACCTCCCTTCTCCCCCCCAGTCCTTTTGTATTCCCCTCCTCTGCCTACCCCCCTCCCTGTCGCGTCTGCCCCCCACCCCTCTTATGGGTTCTCATCCTCTATCAGCTCCTTTCCCGGTTCCCCCCCCCTTCGCTTTTACTCTCCTTTCCCCCCCTTTTTGTTTTCCCATCTCCTGTCCAGTTTCCCCCCACCTGCTCTCGACTGTGGTGTCACCTTTGCCGACTTTTTCGTGCTGTGTTCTAGTGACTATTCAGTGTTGTGTTGCGAACAGAAACCATGCTGTCGCTGGGTGTGCATTTTATATACTTTGCGAACAGAATCCAGACTGTCGCCGTGTTTTTTTAATTGTCTATTGTTTCCCCTGTCTGCTCCGTATGTATTTTTATTCGCTTCATCCTCCCTCTGTTGTTTGTTTTAATTTCCCCATTTTCTTTTCACCTTGTTACTCACTAAGTCCCCGATTTTATCGCCTGTTTTTTATTATTGTTTATTCTCCTGCTCTTTATCAGAAAATCTGTAGGCTGCAGAGCGGCGTCCTAAGCTGCTGCCAGCCCGCCCCCTTCGGGGGGAATTGAAATTCAATAAAGGAAAAAAAAAAAAAAAAAAGAGTTATGTCGCTGTCGCCGTCGCCTGCCCCTCCCCGCCACATTCCCGTTGTTCCCGTCCCCCACACCACCTCCACCGCCGTCAAGCGCCCCAGTGGCACCCCTGCTTCCTCTGCTTCCAAAAAGGCTCCGCCTCGTCCTCCTTCCCCCACACATGATGCCATGGATGTCTCCCCGCCTGTCCCTGCCCCCTCCTCCTCCTCTACCTCCTCCTCCTACCGCTACCTCCTCTCCCGTCCTGATCCCTCTCTCCTTGAAGCCCGGAACCTCACCCTCTTCCTTCGCCAGCATTGTCCTGGTGCCCCCATCTCCCTCCTCACTCCTCGCCATGATTCGGTCCTCATCTCCTCCCCCAGCCCAACCCTCCACACATACCTCCTTTCTCGGATCCCTGTCACCCACTTTGGCCCTCATGCCTCTTTCACCCCTGCTCCTTCCCCACCTCCCTCCCGCCAACCCCAACCTCCGCGTCGCCCGCCAACTCTCACCGCCGTGATCACTTGGCTTAGTCCAGTGATCACGGAGGAGGAGGAGGTGTTGGCGGAGCTCCAGGCGCATCCCCATTTGGAGGTGCGTGCGGTTCGCCGCATACATAATGCTGCCGGCCCCACCCGCCTTATGCGGGTTTTTTCCGAGCACGCCCCCTTCCATTGACCGTCTCCTGAAGGAGGGTGCCCTCCTTTTTAACCAGCGGTACAAGGTCGACCCCTCCCGTTCCCCTCAATCCCTGCGCTGCCAGAGGTGTCTGCGCTATAACGCGCACCCCACAGCTGAGTGCCGCGAGGCCCCCACCTGCCCGCATTGTCGGCAAGCGCACTTCCTCAGGCAGTGCCCTAACCTCCAATCCCCTCCTTCCTGCAATACCTGCAATCTTCCCCATCCCACCTACTCCCAAAAGTGTAAAGCCCGACCCCCTCCAACCACTCCTGAACTCACCGTACCTGTCCGACCCCTGGACGCCCCCACCCCTCCTGGCAATTCGCTTCGTCCCCCCCCACCGCTGAGGACATCATCAGGTTCCTCACCATCGTCCTCCAGAATGTTAATCCCTTTCAGCGCCCCCACACCCTCCAGCAGATCTCCCTTGCCGCCCGTTCCATATTCCAACTCAACAGGCCCATTTCACCTTCTCCCGTCTTGACACCCTCGTTTAAATCCCTGTCATGGCGCGACAGCAACGTATCCTCTTCAACAACATACGCTCCCTTCCCGCCAACAAAAACCTCTTCCTGCACACCCTTGCCACCCACCGCGTGGATGCCTTCCTCCTCAATGAAACCTTCCTGCAACCCCACCACACAGTCCACACTTCGCCCTACCTCCTCCACCGCTCCGATAATCCCCTCCCAATTGCGCGTGGCGGAGTTGCCATTGGGCACCACCGCCAGATCCCTGTTCGGCTCCAACCTCTCCTTCCCGACCCCACTGAACACCTGATCCTTAGTCTCTTCTTCCCTGGCCTTACCGTTACCTGCGCCACCATCTATGTCCGCCCTAACGCCCCTCTTCCCTTCGACTTCCTCTCCCACATTGACCGTACCTTCTCCTCCTACGTGATCGCCGCCGACCTCCACATCCATAGTCGTTCCGCCGCCCAGTTACGGCGGTGGCATCGGTTCCTCTCCTCCCTTCAAGGCGACCTCATTCCCATCCCCCAGCACACCCGTCCCGAATCCAACTCCACTCCTGATGTTATCCTCTCCTCCCCCAACCTCCTTGGCCGCATAACGGTGGATGTCCTGGAACCTATTGGTAGCGACCATCTCCCTGTCCTCCTCACCGTTTCAGACGGTCGTCGCCCTCGCCCCGACCCTCATACTGATCCTCCCCCTAAGTATGTCCACGACTATTCCCGCGCCGACTGGACTGCCTACCGGGATACCCTTTCCACCCAGGTCGATAGCCGCCCTCTCACCTACCACCACCCTGACGATGTCACCCATGCCGCCTCCTTTCTCCAGCAGACCTTGTCTGAGGCCGTGGAGGCCCACGTTCCTACTGTCGCCATCCACCCCCACCGTCCTACCTTACCTCCACAGGCCGTTCTCCTCCTCCATGAATCCCGTCGTCTCTACCGTGCCTTCCTCCGCACGCGTGACCCGGACACACTACGACGCCACCGGCAACTCCAGCGACACGTTCGTAATTTGCTCGCGGCTAAGAAACGCCGGGACTGGCGACAGACATGCACCCGTTTAAATGCAACCCTACCAATCAACTCGTCCAAGTTCTGGTCGGCCTTCCGTCGCCTTACCGGAACTAAACCCTCCCCCTACTATCCTCTTCTCCACGATGATCACCCCTTCCCTGACGCCCTTAGTAAGGCCAATCACTTTGCCTCCTACCTCTCCGATGTTTTCTCCATCCCCGATGATACCCAGTTCGATTACTCCCTCTTCCCGGATATCCGCGATCGAACTGACACCTCTGTCCCTCCCTCGCTCCTGGTTTCCAGTACTTGGACAACATTACACACACGGAACTCAATGCCCCTATCACTACACAGGATCTCATTGATACACTCCGCACAAAACGCAACACCGCTCCTGGTCACGATCGTGCCACCTACCGTCACCTTCGTGAAGCTCCTGTCTCTTTCCTCTCCACCCTGGCCAGGCTCTACAATGTAGTCCTGTCCACCGGTTACTACCCCGACCTGTGGAAAACCTCCCGTATCCTCATGTTCCTTAAACCTGGCAAACCGCCGTCCGCCGTCACCTCTTACCGTCCTATCAGCCTTACCTCGGTCTTCAGCAAGGTCCTGGAATCTATCCTCACCCGCCGCATCCACCAGCATCTCCGCCAGCACCGCCTCCTTCCCGTCACCCAGTGTGGCTTTCGGCCGTCCTTCTCTTCTGACGATCTTCTCCTTCACCTCACTTATCTCCTTTCCGAACAGCTTAATTCCCGTCGCTCCGCACTCTTCCTCTCCCTTGACCTCGAACGCGCTTATGACCGCGTCTGGCATTCCGGTCTCCTCTTCAAGCTCCAAACCTTTGCCCTTCCCATTAACTACGTCCATCTGATCGGTTCCTTTCTCTCCCGCCGTCCTTCCTATGTCACCATCCATAACACAGATTCCTACACCTTTTTCCCCTCCGCCGGTGTGCCCCAAGGCTCCGTCCTCTCCCCCCTTCTGTACCTTTTGTACACGGCGGACATGCCGCCGTCACCCCCTGTCCACCTTCTCCAGTTTGCCGATGACACTGCCTTCCTTGCCCTTGCCCCCACCCTGCAACGCTCCCAACGCCTTCTCCAATCCCATCTTGACCGCTTCACTGCTTGGTGCAACCAGTGGTTGCTTAAGGTCAATCCCTCCAAAACCCAGGCGATCATTGTAGGCAAAACCACCCCTTCCTTCCGCCTCCTTGATTTCTATCTCACCGTCTATGGACGTCCTATCGCCCTCACTCCCACCCTTCAGTACCTTGGCGTCACCCTCGACCGTCGCCTCTCCTGGACTCCCCATCTCCGGACAATCCAAGCCAAGGCACGTTCCCGCCTCCGTCTCCTCAAGCTCCTTTCTGGCGGTACGTGGGGTTTGGACGCCTCCACAATCCTCCACACCTATAAATCCCTCATCCGCCCTATACTTTGTTACGCCCATCCAGCCTGGATCTCCGCGCCCCCTACCTTTTATAAATCCCTCCAAATCCTTGAACGCCATGCTCTCCGCCTTGCCTATCGCATCCGTCTCCCCTCCCCCACGCGGATCCTGTATGATCTCATCCCCTTCCCCCACCTCCTCCTTTTCCTTGAAAGGATACGGATCCTGTACACCTCCCGTAAACTCGATCCTCCTCACCCGCTAGTGTCCCCAATCCTCTCCCACCCCCACCCGCTGCCGCGCCTGTATTCCCATATCCCACCTGGTCTCCATCTCTCCACCCTCCTTACCCTCTCCCAAGGTGGCTTCCGCCAGCTCCCCCTCCCTGATGATGTCCTCCTCCCCTGCATATACCCCTCTTATCAACTTTGATCCTCCCCCCCGCCTCCAGTGTCCTTTCCTTTAGGCACCCTCCCTCCCCCCCCTTTCCCTTCTCTTCTCTTTCCTTTCCCCCCTCCCTCCTACCCTCTCCTCCGGGCTTCCCCTCCCCCTTCCTGCCTCCCCCTCTCTCCTTTACCCATGGCATCTCTACTCTCCCCTCTCCCATCTCCCCATCCTCCTCCTCCACCACCACTCTTAGCAGGTCCAAGGACTCGTACACGCTGAGTGAACAATCGCGCGCCGGAGGTCATCGCCATCAGTATATCGTGTGTGCCGTCGTGTTTAGTGTTCAGTTTCGTCGTCACACTCCATTGTTCACCAGTGCCATTGTCTTCTTCAGTGTTTGTGCGTCGTGTCAACAGTTCGTAGTGTGGATTGTCATCGAGTGTGAACAGCTTCTTGGGTTTTTCTGTTCGTGAGTCTACTGTTTTTTCCCGCCGTTTTTCTAAGTGATGTCTCTTCTCTGTTTATTTTCTTGTACTCTCTTCGGCTGAAGAGCAGCGTATTGTGCTGCTGCCAGCCTACCTGCTTGCTCAGGTGTCCAAATAACAATAAAGTAAAAAAAAAAAAAAGAGTTATATCCAATATGCCAAATTCCCGCTGTCCCTATACATGCTGTAAGTCTGTGCACACACAATGAACCACACGTCGGCCAGACACTCTATCACACACTACTCTCTGCCTGTAACAGACACAGATACGATATGTAAGCACCAGCATGGACCAACGTCTGGTGCATCCTCTCTGCCACAGTACACTATCCACACTATGATACCCAGACCAGGAGGTCCAATCATAAAACAGAATATCCCACTCGTCCAACAACCACAATTGCTCAGATAAGCCTCCAACACCCACACATGTCCTACACAGGGGTGCACCCAACATCACCACACTGCCTCGTGTTGCAGCACAGAAACAATGGCAGCAATGAAACACACAGGTCTGCCACTCCCTTCCCGCAACCACGGACGCGGCGCGCCCCCTGTCACGAGCGAAAACCGCATCCTGACGAGACATAACTGCTGTGACATACTGACGCTGCCTCAGACATCCACTTACAATGATCAGTACCAACGAACCTCCCCCCCCTAACACACTATCTCTTACCATGTTGTGTACTGTAACCTAACCCATTTCGCGCCTTAACCTAACCCATTTCGCGCCTTAACCTAACCCATTTCGCGCCTTAACCTAACCCATTTCGCGCCTTAACCTAACCCATTTCGCGCCTTAACCTAACCCATTTCGCGCCTTAACCTAACCCATTTCGCGCCTTAACCTAACCCATTTCGCGCCTTAACCTAACCCATTTCGCGCCTTAACCTAACCCATTTCGCGCCTTAACCTAACCCATTTCGCGCCTTAACCTAACCCATTTCGCGCCTTAACCTAACCCATTTCGCGCCTTAACCTAACCCATTTCGCGCCTTAACCTAACCCATTTCGCGCCTTAACCTAACCCATTTCGCGCCTTAACCTAACCCATTTCGCGCCTTAACCTAACCCATTTCGCGCCTTAACCTAACCCATTTCGCGCCTTAACCTAACCCATTTCGCGCCTTAACCTAACCCATTTCGCGCCTTAACCTAACCCATTTCGCGCCTTAACCTAACCCATTTCGCGCCTTAACCTAACCCATTTCGCGCCTTAACCTAACCCATTTCGCGCCTTAACCTAACCCAAGTTGTGCCTTAACCTAACCCAAGTTGTGCCTTAACCTAACCCAAGTTGTGCCTTAACCTAACCCAAGTTGTGCCTTAACCTAACCCAAGTTGTGCCTTAACCTAACCCAAGTTGTGCCTTAACCTAACCCAAGTTGTGCCTTAACCTAACCCAAGTTGTGCCTTAACCTAACCCAAGTTGTGCCTTAACCTCTTCTCTTTCTAATTCTGTAGCTGGCAGGGGTCAAAAAAGGGAGCTGAAGGCTATTTACGATTTGTGCAGAAACCAGATGGTAGTTATAAGAGTCGAGGGCCATGAAAGGGAAGCAGTGGTTGGGAAGTGAGTGAGACAGGGTTGTAACCTGTCTCAGATGATATTCAATCTATACGTTAAGCAAGCAGTAAAGTAAACAAAAGAAACATTGAGTAGGAATTAAAATCCATTGAGAAGAAATAAAAATTTTAAGTTTTGCCAACGACGTTACAATTCTGTTAGAGACATCAAAGGACCTGGAAGAGCAGTGGAACGGAATAGACAGTGCCTTCAAAGGAGCTTATAAGATGAACATCAACAAAAGCAAAACGAGGATAATGGAATGTAGTCGAATTAAATCAGATGATGCTGAGGGAATTAGATTAGGAAATGAGGCACTTAGAGTAGTAAATGAGTTTTGCTGATTGGGGAGCAAAATAACTGATGGTCAAAGTAGAGAGGTTATGAAATGAAGACTGGCAATGGCAATGAAAACGTTTCTGAAGAAGAGAAATATTTTAACATCGAGTACAGACTTAAGTGCCAGGAAGGTTTTTCAGAAAGTATTTGGATAGTAGCCATGTATGGAAGTGAAACATGGACGATAAATAGTTTAGACAAGAAGCTTTGGAAATGTGGTGCTACAGAAGAATGCTGAAGACTAGATGGGCATATCACGTAACTAATGAGGAGGTACTGAACAGAATTGTGGAGAAGAGGAGTTAGTGGCACAACTTGACTAGAAGAAGGGATCGGTTGGTAGGACACGTTCTGAGGCATCAAGGGATCATGAATTTAGTATTGGAGGCAAATGCAGAGGATAAAAATAGTAGAGGGAGACCAAGGCATGAATACACTAAACAGATTCAGAAGGATGTAGGTTGCAGTGTATATCCGGAGATGAAGCTTGCGCGGGATAGAGTAGGATGGAGAGCTGCACAAACCTGTCTCTGGACTGAAGACCGAAATAACAACAACGGTAGCTGCCATATGAATATGTCAATATTCTTCCTCTAACCACTTTTTAAGAGCAATCTGGTGGTAAATTGGTTAAAAACTGTACCTAATTTTAGGGCACTGCAGCAAACCTGCCCACGTTTAGTCTGGTAACACTTTTACTCTTATTACTATTGCGTTTCTTTTTTGTCTTAAGTGTACTGAAAATTGAAAAACTCGTTCAGCAGACTCTGTTCTCATTTACTGACAAAGCTTCCTAAATAAGCACTCGTTCCTTTGATGTATAGCTACAAATAGACGGGCGGTAAAGTGTATTCAAATTAAGTCTGGTGATGCAGAGGGAATTTTGCTCTCTAGAAAACAAAAAAAAAAAAAAAATAATTATGGTGGCAAAAGGAAAATGGATGTAAAACCTAGATTGACAGTAGCAAAAACAACTTTTCTCGAAAGATAAAAATGCCAACAACAATGATGAATTTTAAAGTTAGGAAGTCTTTTCGTAAAGTAATTGTCAGCATTCCTGCTATTATTTAATGGTGTACGTTGTTGAAAGTAAACATATTCATTATTTCTAGTTTAGCATTACTCAGGATTAGTCACAGAAATGAGAATAACATTTGCTGGGCTATTGTTCAGTTTTGTACTCTTTTAGACAGCTGGCCCCACTGCCTACCTGAAATTTGGAGAGAACAGTGTCCCGCGCTACACTCGACAAACTGGTCCCATCATGAAGGATTGACCGGCCGGTGTGACAGAGCGGTTCTAGGCGCTTCAGTCTGGAAACGCGCGACCGCTACTGTTGCAGGTTCGAATCCTGCTCGGGCATGGATGTGTGTGATGTCCTTAGGTTAGTTAGGTTTAAGTACTTCTAAGTTCTAGGGGACTGATGACCTCAGATTATGTCCCATAGTGCTCAGAGCCATTTGAACCATTTGCCATGAAGGATTACAGGAACAAAAACGCTTTTTTCATGTCATTAGCTTAACTAAGGCTCTGAAACATTCTAAGAAGGTCGTTTCATGCTTAAGCTACCACTTCTTTCATCTTTTACGTTCTGAGTCGTCTTTCTCAGCCACGACTATGTCAATGAGGGAAAGTTTCCTGAACCAACGCCATGTCTACATGGTTTGAAAGTGCTCTTTCTCAAACGGTAGCTGCTTTCATAATCTGTTCTAATTTTGCTGAAAAAGCTGTATCTTATTAGTTCCTTTTTGTAGTACAGGGTGGTTATAATTACAATTTTGCTACTTGAAAGAGCCCCAAGAAAAAAAAAAAGAGTGACCATAGGATAACGAAACGTGGAAAAATTTGTAACGAGAGAGAAATAACGAATACATCACTGAAAGAAACTCATAATTTTCGCATGAGAGGGTTTAAATCTGATGATCTTGATAATTTTGTTCTGCTTCTGTTCGAATGAGCTATGCCAATGGATAAATTAGGATTCCTCTTGCTATTATTTATGTATCAACGTAAACTAACACAGAAATTCGGAGTGATCTATAGTGTTTTTCACTTGTTAACTTCGATTTCGAATACAATTCGTAAATCCTTCTGGACACCTTGATCCAGTAGGAGCAGGAATGGTAGCCTGCTTTACGAATACCAAGCAACAACGTACAAAGAACGTCGCTACAAAGATTCGAAAGAAACATCAGTACCAAGGAATTGGATTTTTTACATCATTTAGCAAACGAGAAGGAAACATTACCAAAGCAATCGAAAGGCCTTAAAAGTATGGATCTCATGGTGAATAACATATGAAGAGGTAGATTAGCACATTGCCCAAATATGCAGCTTAGTGTCTGTGATAATGAACGTAATTTTCAAGTTCTTGTCTTCTGAATCCTCAAATGAATAACTATTTGATTGCGCTTATTCTTGCTTCTCTCTCCAAGAACGTACTTATGCATTCTCGTAGTAGGCTGGGGCAAGACTGTATTCCAATTACTTCTCATTCTATTGAAATACCCTTTTCCTGCAAACCGTCACAATGATTTGTTTGTATTTTGGGAAAACTGCAATCGTAATGGAAAATTATACACCTCGATGTTTCATATGCCGTATGCTGCAAGAGCGGAAGCTAATATTACTACCTCTGCTACCCTGAACCGAAATTTTATACCACCATTGTTAACAGCCACTTTCGGGCAGGAAAGCTTAAAAATGAGAAATTTAATTGAACGCTTTACGTATACACTACTGGAAAAACACAGTACATCTGGAAAGAAGACGTCGATTTTGGTTCGATGGCGGCCTATGCTACCTGGGGGGTAGAAGATGTACTGATTATGGTTTCAACGCCGTCTGCCAACAGATAGCGTAGGGGCACACCTGCCAGAGTGCCAGCTGTGTCTATCCGTTAATAGGAATGCTCACAGCCAGAAGGCTCCGTGTGGTGCAAACCTTGCAATAGACACGCACTCGTGCTTTCCACAGCCAACTGAACGAGTCTGAAAGCCTTTCGAGTGGTGGGATGATTCATTCGGAAAATTATCACCAAGTTGAAGGGGGCTGCGTCAGTTACAGGTATCAGTGATCACATGAATATTCTCGCAGCCTAAGAAGAGCACAGACTCACGGCTCGATCGTCGTAAGGGCACCAGTGGCATATCGTACAGCTACCACAGCTCAGATAAGGAGGTTAGTGAGTCCAAACGTCTGAACCCGAAGTGTTGTAAACCGGTTATAATCAGTGGGACTACGGGCACGCAGACCTCTGGCCCGTCTTCCACTCACGCCACAGCATCGACGTGCACGGCACGACTACTTCCGTCAGAGGATCACTTGGAAGATGGAATGGCGCGCCGTGCTCTTCAGCGATAAAAGCAGATTTTGCCTGCACGCAAGTGATTGTCGACTGCGCGTACGAAGTACACCATCTCATCAAAAGTATCCGGACACCCCAAAAACATACGTTTTTCATATTAGGTGCATTGTGTTGCCACCTACTTCCATGTACTCTATATCGGCGACCTCAGTAGTCATTAGCGATCATGAGAGAGCAGAATGGCCGCTCCACACATCTATCCAGGCCATCACTCAGCAATTCCAAACTGCATCAGGATCCACTGCAAGTACAATGACAGGCGGGAAGTGAGAAAACTTGGATTTCACGGTCGAGCGGCTGCTCATGTCACACATCATGCTGGTAAATGCCAAACGACGCCTCGCTTGGTGTAAGGAGCATAAACATGGAACGATTGAACAGAGGAAATAATTTGTGTGGAGTGAAGAATCACGGTACACAATGTGGTGATCCGATGGCAGGGTGTGGGTATGTCGAATGCTTGGTGAACGTCATCTGATAGCGTGTGTAGTGCCAACAGTAAAATTCGGAGGCAGTTGTGTTATGGTGTGGACGTGTTTTCATGGAGGGGGCTTGCACCCCTTATTGTTTTGTGTCGCACTATCACAGCACAGCTGTACATCGATGTCTTAAGCACCTTCTTGCTTCCCACTGTTGAAGAGCAATTCGGAGATTGTGATTGCATCTTTCAACACAATCGAGGACGTGTTCATAATGTACGGCCTGTGACGGAGTGGTATCACGACAATAACATCCTTGTAATGGACTGGCCTGCACAGAGTCCTGACATGAATCCCATAGAATACCTTTGGGATGTTTTGCAACGCCGACTTCGTGTCAGGCCTCACCGACCGACATCGATACCTTTCCTCAGTGCTGTACTCCGTCGAGAATGGGCTGCCATTCCCCAAGTAATCTTCCAGCACCTGACGGACAAGTTACAACTGTTGTTCATCCTTGGTGTTTCTCTAAGGGGCACTAACCAGCGTTTGGTGCCTGTAGAACGTTCTTAGAGCCGTTCTTTGTCATTCTTGCAACAGGAAGATGATGTATTGTTACAATAAGATAATGCCCGTCCACACACTGCTCATGAAACCAACGTCATCTGCAAGATGTGCAAGAACTCCCTGGTCAGCATGATCTCTGAATTTGTCTCCTATTGAGCACGTGTGGGATGTGAAGATACGAGAAGTGAATCGTGGAACTGGTCAGCAAACAACTCCTACAGAATTATGTGACATTTTGTTCGTGCAGGTTGCCCAAATCAGGGGCAGGTATGCATTCAGTGACAAACTTATTGTTCTTCTTTGATTGACTGGTACATAACTTATTGTTCTCCTTTCATCAACACGTACTTAACCTATTGTTCTCCTAAAGGCATCCTTCCTTTAGACTGACAAGTACTTAACCTACTGTTCAGCTAAAAGAATCCTTCCTTTTGACTGACAGGTCCTTAACTATTGTTCCTCTACCCCCTCCTCCTTCCCTTCACCCCCCCTCCCACTTCTCAGGAAACCTCACCCCTAGCTACTACAGGTACACTTTCAGGTCTGATTTATTGGAATAGCCCCTCTCACGCTTATCACGTTGATTGACTACTCCTTTAAGTTGATCAATTAATTAACCTCTCCCCGTCTGGTAAACACCCTCCCATCCTCCCTCCCGAAAATTGGCTGCTCTGTGGTGCAGAGGAAGGATCTCATGACAGGAAATTCAAGAGAATATTGTTCATTTATAAAAATTGAGTTTTTGTGGGTTGGATTTCTGTTTCTCATCATTCTCTGCTGTTTGGAAAGATGTAGGTCTTGTAAGAAGTAATTACATGGATTGCTTGTTTCTTTTTATCCCGGTCACACAAGGAATAACATCATGAAACACCTATCACACGTAATTACACTGTCACATCTTTTGATCACAAAGCACGCACTGCTTGCCACCCATGTCCACTGGGCCACACAGAACAGCATTGTACACCCTCCCAGGAATCAGGATGCACAGGTGGCCCCCACGAAGTGACGACGCAGCTGTCAGCTGCCAAACCATGCACAGGTGTCAGTTGTGGTCCCGCAAGCATGAGGCAATTGCATCCCTTTCATACTTGACACCTGAGAAATACCTGTCGAAATACGTGTTCACCTAGGCACCATTGCTGGTGTGATGACACAAAGCTTTTGTATCCAGTGAGATGTCTGCATAACGGCTCACCCTCACATGCACAGCCACTCAATGTTATACTGCCGTCACATGTCTATGTAAATAAGTGCCAAGTCCACCTCTCGGAAATAGTAAACTGCTACAGAAATAACTAAATGCAACGATTGACTTTAACCAGAAATTTCAATAAAGCGCCTACTGGGTTTCATGAAAGGGCTGGTTTTGAGGAAGGATCATAGTAAATTTTAGAAGTGAGATCAAACTGCGGACAAACTGTCCGTCAGCGCAATCCGATTTCAGTGTAACATTGCAACGAACTCCTATCTCAATGACAGTCTAATTCATGCTATTTACGGATTCTTCCCCTCAGTTGCAACAGGGTATAAGATTGTTAGTCTCCTGCCATTGCAATATACCTTCCGGTGACAGCTCAAATATTGGATTATTTGGAGCTGCGTATTGTGGACCAGAATAATCAACGTGTAGACTTTCGTGGTGAGGAAGTCATTGTACGGTTACATCTAAGACAAGATGGATGTACGGTATAAAACCAGTGTAGGCAATCCACAGCATGTCACTTCGCTACAAACTGCAAAGTGGTAATATGTGCGAACTACAAGTTTCTTAAATCAGTTGGCTCGAAACCTCGAAAATGATGTCCTCACTCAGTACAACCAGTCTAGTAGAGTATAATGAGAGAATTATATGTCAGGAATACTTCTCTCATTAACCCTACGCTTCAACCACATTTAACAAGAACTATGAGATTAGGATTGTCATCCAGCACCAAGGTAGACTGGCGCTTCCATGCAAGAGTTTCATATATCTAGAGGGGTCATTCAAGAAAATCGATGGCAGCGATACAGTGTGATCCAAGCTTACACGTAACACTTTAGCATTCCTGTTCCAAGAGATACGCTATGAACTCAGTGGGTCTCAGATTGGCCGTACATGCAATGTTGGCATACCATCAACCCTTGAAACATACATCTCAGCATCAACCACAGATTTGCATACTTACGAAAATGCGGGATGGCCTATAGACGATCCAGAGGATAGAACAGTTGCAGAGTACAAGCGATTTACTGCATGCATACCTATACAAATGATTAAGGGGTACTTCGAGGACATGAGGCATATTATTATGAATGCTGAACAGGAACTAATTCTGGTGCGGAGTGCAACGAACAATAACTCATACATTCAAGGAGCTCAAGAGGAGAATATGATCACAATCAGCAAGATAATATGGAAAATGCCTCACATCAGCATATCAGATGAGGAGCATTCGAAGCGTTAAAAAGTCCTGAATTCTGGTACATTTCTGTCACTGACATTTTGCTCATTGGATGTTTTCGGGTACCCAGTGTTACCGACTGTGAGCAGATACATGGGTTATTAAAACCTCTTTGCAGCTGGAGACAACTAGATTCACCATACTTGTGTTTCACACTGATAGAAGGGGGAATATAACAAATGATTCCGATGTGTTCGACAACTGTGAGTTCACTAATGCCAAAGCCTACCTGAAATCAGAATTCTACCCTTATGACAGTTTAAACCTGCAGGGGAATGAAAATGTGTACAGTCTAGCTTATAACATGTATGCAAGAATTTGTGCTTCTTACTTTGAAAGTGCTGAAGAAGAAGGAGGGTGTCTACTCAGTCCAGGGAAGTACAAGGAGCTATCACTAATCATCGAAATAGACTGCTCAAAAACAGAATGAGAGAATTAAGTCTGGACCTACAGATGTGCGAATTGAATTTGATTCTTTGACAGATTTCCCAGAACACACTGCCATGTATGCTCCAGTTCTACATGACAGTGTGATCAACTGCTGCCCACTCACCAGTATCGTGCAATGAGCTGTATAAATGAACATGTGCTGCACTATACCTAGAGCATTTCACAATGGCATCTCAAGGTGAGAAAATCATTGCAGATGCTCTGGGTTTGTATGATGGGGAGTGTATAAACTTCATATTTAAAGAGGTTGTGTTTGTAGCGAACACAAAAAATACAAGAATAATGGCGACATTCTCAAGAAACGTTGCATCACCTAGGTCTTTCAAGTATGTGAAGTGTGCTAAGACACAGAAGGGCGCAAAGTGGTTAACTGATTTCTACCATGGAATTCACTGCGATGATCCTGGCATACTGACATACCCTATAAATATATGGTGACGTCGCTTCAATTATTCGACCACATGATACCATCATCTACGTGAAAGGGATGGAGAAGATCTCATGGATGCGTCGAATCTTTAAGTTTGCTGCTTTTCAAGACCTGGAATTCTACAGGTGTCCTTGTCTCCATCGACTCAAGAAGAATAAGATGATGTGTGAAAATAGTGTTGCTGTGTCCACTTATGAAAAAGTAAAATTACTTTAAGTTGGATGAGAAATAAATGAATTTTTACCTCACAACCTATGTGTTCTTGTTTTCGACCCTGTTCCCACTTTCACAGTGTAGAGTTTTAACCACATCCTATGTCTGCGGTTTTCTTCAAGCACAGTCTTGTGGCTCCTGCTCCCATAACCCAACTCGTGCTGCACGAGAGGTGTAATTCCACTTAGGTCCTCCTGAGGTGCACGCTCATCCACGGCTGGCTGGCCTCTCGCTGGCTTACATGTGCTTCTGTGGCCGCGGACATCGGACACGTTTATGGCGCCAATTTCCTCCAATGGCGCTGCATTGCAGAACGGTGAGTATTTTGGAAGCATTTGGTGACTTTTGTGGGGTTTAACTGTCAGTGCAATATGGAGATCTGTATAAAACAGTTTTGTCACTGAAAGACTCGTCTGCAGAAAACAATGGTGGATGGTGGTTGCATGCCGGCACCAGCAGCAGTTAGATGGGTAAATTCAGTGACAGATGGGCTGTTCTGGTAGGATAGCGAGGAAGAACTCAATTGGTGTTATCTTGCGTTATTTTCGTGAACAGGTCCTGTTAGGATCAGAATTTCCATGCTGACAAGCTGAGACATCATTAAAGCTCCTGCAAAATCGAGCGTTAATTCTGCAGCAGTTTACTATTTCCGAGAGGTGGACTTGGCTCTTATTTACATAGACATGTGACAGCAGTATAACATTGAGTAGCTGTGCATGCGCAGGTGAGCTCTTATGCAGACATTTCACTGGATACAAAAGCTTTGTGTCATCACACCAGCAATGGTGCCTAGGTGAACACGTATTTCAACAGGTATTCCTCAGGTGTTAAGTATGAATGGGATGCCGCCGCCTCATGCCCCAGCTGACACCTGTGCATCGTTCTGTAGCTGACAGCCGCATCGTCACTTTGCCAGTGCCGCCTGTGCATCCCGATACGTGGGAGCGCGTCCAGTGGCGTTCTGTGTGGTCCAGTGGACATGGGGGCGGCAGGCGGTGTGTGCTTTGTGATCAAAAGATATGCCAGTGTAATTACGTGTGATAGGAGTTTCATGATGGTATTCCTTGTGTGACCAGAATAAAAAAAAGAGAAGCGATCAATGTAATTACTTCTTACAAGACCTGCATCTCTCCAAACAGCAGAGAGTGATGAGCAATAGAAATCCAACCCAAACAAACTATTTTTATAAACAAACAATATTCCCTCGAGTTTCTTGTCATAAGATCCTTCCCCTGCACGACAGCTCAACCAATTTTCGGGAGGGAGGGTGGGAGGGTGTTTACCAGAGGAGGAGAGATTAATTAATTGATCAACTTCAAGAAGTGGTAAATCAAACTGATAAGCGTGAGAGGGGCTATTCCAATAACTCAGACCTGAAAGTGTACCCGTAGCAGCTAGAGGGGAGGTTTCCTGAGAGGGTGAGGGAGCTGAAGGGAGGAGGAGGGGGCAGAGGAACAATAGTTAAGTACCTGTCAGTCAAAAGGACGGATTCTTTTAGCTGAACAATAGGTTAAGTACTTGTCAATGACAAGGAAGAGTCCTTTTTACAGATCAATAGCTTAAGTACCTACCAGTCAAAGGAGAGCAATAGGTTAATTATCTGTCAATCAATGGAGAACAATAGGTGAATTACCTGTCAATCAAAGGAGAACAATAGGTGAATTACCTGTCAATCAAAGGAGAACAATAGGCTTTCCCTGAGTGCATACCTGCCCATGATAGCGGATAGGCACTTGGTGCAGGGAGTGGTAACTGACCCTTAACATAGACAAGTGTATTGTATTGCGAATACATAGAAAGAAGGATCCTTTATTCTATGATTATATGATAGCGGAACAAACACTGGTAGTAGTTACTTCTGTAAAATATCTGGGAGCATGCATGCGGAACGATTTGAAGTGGAATGATCATATAAAATTAATTGTTGGTAAAGCGAGTGCCAGGTTGAGATTCATTGGGGAGTCCTTAGAAAATGTAGTCCATCAACAAAGGAGGTGGCTTACAAAACACTCGTTCGACCTATACTTGAGTATTGCTCATCAGTGTGGGATCTGTGCCAGATCAGGTTGACGGAGGAGATAGAGAAGATCCAAAGAAGAGCGGCGCGTTTAATCGCAGGGTTATCTGGTAAGCGTGATAGCGTTACAGAGATATTTGGCAAACTCAAGTGGCAGATTCTGCAAGAGAGGCGGTCTGCATCGCGGTGTAGCTTACTGTCCAGGTTTCGAGAGGGTGCGTTTCTGGATGAGGTATCGAATATATTGCTTCCCCCTACTTATACCTCCTGAGGAGATCACGAATGTAAAATTAGAGAGATTCGAGCGTGCACAGAGGCTTTCCGGCAGTCGTTCTTCCCGCGAACCATACGCGACTAGAACAGAAAAGGGAGGTAATGACAGTGGCATGTAAAGTGCCCTCCGCCACACACCGTTGGGTGGCTTGCGGAGTATAAATGTAGATGTAGATAATGTAGGCAACATGCACTAACAAACTGAACCACAAACGTCTTTGGTCCATTACTCACAGTTCGTGTTGTCTGTAGTTCAACAATGCCTAGATGCTCAGTACCGCTGTTCGATCGTGTCTGCATTGTTGCTTTGTGCCATGAAGGGCTCACAGTAAGGGCAGCTCAGAGTGAACGAAAGCAATGTTGTTCAGACATGGAGGAGATGCAGAGAGACAGGAGCTATCGATGACATGCCTCGCACAGGTCGCCCAAGTGAACTGCTGTGGTGGATGAACGCTACCTACGGATTATGGCTTTGAGGAACCCTGACAGCAACGCCACCGTGTTGAATAACGCTTTTTGTGCAGCCACGAGACGTGGTCTTACAACTCAAACTGTGTGCAATTGGCTGCATGATGTGCAACTTCACTCCTACGTCCATGGCGAGGTTCATCTTTGCAACAATGACACCATGCAGGGTGGTACAACATGCTGAATAGACTGCTCGGGAAAGGCATCATGGTCTTTTCAGCGATGACTGTCGCATATGCCTTCGACCAGACAATCGTCTGGAGTCGTACTTGGAGGAACCCGGTCAGGCTGAACGCCTTAGACACACTGTCCAGCGAGTGCACAAAGGTGGAGGTTCCCTGCTGTTTTGGGGTGACATTATGTGGGGCCTACGTACGCCGCTGGTGATCATGGAAGGCGCCGTAATGGCTGTACGGTACGTGAATGTCGTCCTCCAACCAACTGTGCAACCATATTAACAGAATATTCGCGAGGCATTCGTCTTCATGGACGACTATTCGCGCTCCCATCGTGCACATCTTATGAATGATTTCCTTCAGAATAACGACTTCGCTCGTCTAGAGTTGTCAGCATATTCTCCAGATATGAACCCAATCGAACATGCCTGGGATTGATTGAAAAGGGCTGTTTGTCGACGACGTGACCACTAATCTCTCTGACGGACCTACGCCGAATGGCCGTTGAGGAGTGGGACAATCTGGACCACCCGTGCCTTGATGAACTTGTGGATAGACGAATACAGACATGCATCAATGCAAGAGGACGTGCTGCTAGATATTAGAGGTACCTCTGAAAGTCTCGCTATATGATGGTAGAACATGCAATGTGCGGTTTTCATGAGGAATAAACAGGGCGGAAATGATGTTTATGTTGATCTCTATTCCAATTTTCTGTACAGGTTCCCGACCTCTAGGAACCGAGGTGATGGCAAACTTTTTTTGATATGTGTATTAAAGTGTTGACTGAACTGACATTCCATGTCGATAGTACTCATTAACTCGTGAGAATAATAAGCTGGTTGTGCTTCACAAAAACGATGTTTTCTAAATCCATGTAGGCTATTTGTCAATAAATCGTTTTCTTCGAGGTAACTCATAACGTTCGAACACAGTACAAGTTCAAAAATCGTACTGCAAATCGATGTTAGTGACACGGGTCAGTAACACAGTAAATTAGTTCTATCTCCATTCTTGAGTACTGGTGTGAACTGTGAACCTTTCCAGCCTTTAGGCACGCATCTATCAACGGACGAGCTGTTGAATTAGTTTTTAGCCTCTATCGGTAGACGTCATGGCAAGTTCAAACGAGTTCTGCGACTGGGATTAGCGAGACCGTCGTGAAAGCGCCGCTGGAGGTTATCGCGACTGGAACTTATTTGCGCAGCTCGTATTAGGAGTGAAGATAGTGCTTTGTTGTATCCAATGTTATGAAACAAGAAAGAACGTCACCGGAATCAAGTAAATTTGCGTTCATTCGCAAGGACTGCTACGTAGCCGCTGAATTTACACATTCCAGATACACCGCGAAAACACTCACCAACTCTTATCTGTACATATTCATTAGGGATAATGACTGGGTGCTAACTATGTGTTCATACAAGATCGGAAACAATCTACAGGGCTATTACAAATGATTGAAGCGATTTCATAAATTCACTGTAGCTCCATTCATTGACATATGGTAACGACACACTACAGATACGTAGAAAAACTCAAAGTTTTGTTCGGCTGAAGCCGCACTTCAGGTATCTGCCGCCAGAGCGCTCGAGAGTGCAGTGAGACAAAATGGCGACAGAAGCCGAGAAAGCGTATGTCGTGCTTGAAATGCACTCACATCAGTCAGTCATAACAGTGCAACGACACTTCAGGACGAAGTTCAACAAAGATCCACCAACTGCTAACTCCATTCGGCGATGGTATGCGCAGTTTAAAGCTTCTGGATGCCTCTGTAAGGGGAAATCAACGGGTCGGCCTGCAGTGAGCGAAGAAACGGTTGAACGCGTGCGGGCAAGTTTCACGCGTAGCCCGCGGAAGTCGACGAATAAAGCAAGCAGGGAGCTAAACGTACCACAGCCGACGGTTTGGAAAATCTTACGGAAAAGGCTAAAGCAGAAGCCTTACCGTTTACAATTGCTATAAGCCCTGACGCCAGATGAAAAAGTCAAACGCTTTGAATTTTCGGCGCGGTTGCAACAGCTCATGGAAGAGGATGCGTTCAGTGCGAAACTTGTTTTCAGTGATGAAGCAACATTTTTTCTTAATGGTGAAGTGAACAGACACAATGTGCGAATCTGGGCGGTAGAGAATCCTCACGCATACGTGTAGCTAATTCGCAATTCACCAAAAGTTAACGTGTTTTGTGCAGTCTCACGGTTTAATGTTTACGGCCCCTTTTTCTTCTGCGAAAAAAACGTTACAGGACACGTGTATCTGGACATGCTGGAAAATTGGCTCATGTCACAACTGGAGACCGACAGCGCCGACTTCATCTTTCAACAGGATGGTGCTCCACCGCACTTCCATCATGATGTTCGGCATTTCTTAAACAGGAGATTGGAAAACCGATGGATCGGTCGTGGTGGAGATCATGATCAGCAATTCATGTCATGGCCTCCACGCTCTCCCGACTTAACCCCATGCGATTTCTTTCTGTGGGGTGATGTGAAAGATTCAGTGTTTAAACCTCCTCTACCAAGAAACGTGCCAGAACTGTGAGCTCGCATCAACGATGCTTTCGAACTCATTGATGGGTACATGCTGCGCCGGGTGTGGGAGGAACTTGATTATCGGCTTGATGTCTGCCGAATCACTAAAGGGGCACATATCGAACATTTGTGAATGCCTAAAAAAACTGAGTTTTTGTATGTGTGTGCAAAGCATTGTGAAAATATCTCAAATAATAAAGTTATTGTAGAGCTGTGAAATCGCTTCAATCATTTATAATAACCCTGTAGTGTGCAGACAGTTACGCCCTTGGACAGTAGAATGA
Source organism: Schistocerca cancellata (assembly GCF_023864275.1). Lineage (NCBI taxonomy): Eukaryota > Metazoa > Arthropoda > Insecta > Orthoptera > Acrididae > Schistocerca > Schistocerca cancellata. The sequence continues at coordinate 413,586,436 of NC_064628.1, forward strand.
CTTAGTTTTGACACAATGCTTCGTTGTTGTTATCAGTGCAGTGGCAGCTGCTGCTTGGTAATAAGTTTACTATTAGTGTAAAACATTACCGATATCCAGTAAAGAGAGGAGCAAGCTCCAATGTTTGTAATGAGAGAGAATTATTTCAAGGAAGAGCTACGAGAAACTTAAAGTATGAGCCACTAAGTGAAGATATCCCAAACTGTGGAAGAATTCAAAGAGAGTTTCAGAGTGGAATATATGAAAGTTTCAAAAATATTACTCATATACAATGAATATGGGAAAAGAAGGGCTTGTTAGATACATAAAGATGTTACAAAAATGCGAATACCTTGAAACAAGTGAATATTGTAGAGACCAGCCCATAGAAGTTTTTGCTTGTGAATTAACTGTGAAAAATCGTTGACTTTTATGTAAGTACGTACTGGGAAACACTGGACTTTTTATGTGGTATAAGGATTCTTTACAATGAGATATGTCAGAAAATGAGCAGTTAATACTCGGTGGCGCTATCAGATTAGATTTTTTGAAAGGATTCTGACAGAAAAAATATGATCTGGTAACCTTTTTGTATCCTATAAGTAGATCTCAGTAATTTTTCAAATGCGGGCGGGTAAAGACAGTCGAAATGTGACTAATAATGTTTCCTTTTATTACGTTCAAAGCAAGAAAATAGCTGTAGACCCAGTAACAAATGCTCTCACTGCTTATGGTTACAAGTTAGGATAAATAAGAGAGTACATTATGAAATCGAGTCTCCTGAATGTAAATCACCCTTAATAATTAATGACAAAAGGACTGGCATTTTTGAAAATCAGAAGAGATGACATGGGATAAAATTTATAGTGAAACAAATGCTCACATGAAGTTTAATAGGTTGTGTGATATGCTCATATTATTATTTCTACCCAGCTTTTCTCACAAACTAATCAGAAAGGCCATTAAACTGGCACATAATTGAAAGTGAATCACTATTCCAATTACTAAGAAAAGGTATTAATAACATCCACATTTTTTTGAGAAATTAGTACATCTGACAACATATATGCAGTATAGTGAGAGAGGACAAATGCTCACATAACATCTTTACATCACTATTGATTTAAGTAGAAGATCTGTAAATTGTCAGTCGCAGGTAAGAGGTATGTTTAATAATCATTTCTTAAATGTACTAAGAAATATATCGACAAGCAGTTAGTGAGAAGAATCGCAGAATGCTGAAAATTCAGCTCAAGCCAATTTCAATCATAGGGATGTCTCACACATTCCCCTCCTAAAAGTAAGAAAAAAAATGGTTCAAATGGCTCTGAGCACTATGGGACTTAACATCTATGGTCATCAGTCCCCTAGAACTTAGAACTACTTAAACCTAACTAACCTAAGGACAGCACACAACACCCAGTCATCACGAGGCAGAGAAAATCCCTGACCCCGCCGGGAATCGAACCCGGGAACCCGGGCGTGGGAAGCGAGAACGCTACCGCACGACCACGAGATGCGGACCTTAAAAGTAAGGAAATTACATGTTCTTTGAAAAATTAATTTATCTAGAGTCCACAGTGTTTTCAACAGAGTACTAAAGACGAACCTCATAAAATAAGTGCCGTCTACTGCGAAATATGTCATGCACCACTAACTCAGGGCAGATAGCAATATACCATTGATAACAACCACACTCTCACCCCGCCATATGAAAGGTGATAGGAAAAATTTCAATAACAACCGACCCATTTCACTACTGACATTTTCCAAAATATTTGCGATTGTGATGAACTCCAGATCTTAACTGATCAACAACAGATTCCTTAGTGAATCACAAATTTGCATATCAGAAGAGTTGCACAACTGAGAATGCTATTCGCACGACCACTCACCAAAATTTACTACCGTAAAACAATGTAACAGCGGCTAACATTTTCTGTTGATTATCTAAGAAATCTGACTTTATGAATCAGGAGGTTTTATAGAATTGGTGGTACTGCCAACCAATGGATGATATATGTAACAAACCTAATGCATAATGTTATAGTTACTAATTCTTCCTTTGTAAGGATAGGAGACTCTTCTGAATAGGGGAAATAACTTATTGGGTTTCATAAGGCTCTATTGCAGGTCCTCTGTTGTTACCCATATACGTTCATATGGTTCAAATGGCTCTGAGCACTATGCGACTTAACTTCTGGGGTCATCAGTCACCTAAAACTTAGAACTAATTAAACCTAACCAACCTAAGGACATTACACACATCCATGCCCGAGGCAGGATTCTAACCTGCGACTGTAGCGGTCGCTCGGCTCCAGACTGTAGCGCCTAGAACCGCTCGGCCACTCCGGCCGGCACTCATGTATGTACACGACCTTTCTTGTAATAGACGATAAACATAGTTAATTCTTTTGTTGATAATACCGGTATTGTAATCAATACTGACATATATACAACATAAGAAAAGATGAGTAATGTTCTTACAGTAAAGAGTGCTTTTCTACAAATTCTCTCGCTCTAAATTTAGAAGCCACAATTAATTGAACACTACATCTGCAGGTACTTCACCAATGATGAAGGTAACACAGTGAGGACAGTGTAACTGGAATGGATACTTCAAAGCTTTTAGGTTTGCAGTTTTTAGCTCCTAAAACATCTCGGTTCATTCACATTTGCACTTTGAATCATTATAAATCTTGGGGAGAGGGAATTAAGTAATATGATCTACGTATTTTCATTGAATAATGTCGTACGAAATAATACTCTGGGGAAACCCATCTTCATGGAAGAAAATTTTTATTGCTCAAATATATTTTTTGTGAATTAATATTTTTTTTTATTTGTGATCCGCAGTGTATCCATTCTTTTATGAAGTTTCTTGTAAGTAGCCCACTACTATTCAGAAGGAACAATGAAGTGCATCATGAGAAAATCAGAAGCGGAATGACATTCGCTATTCCACATTAATCTTTAGCTGAAAAAATTGATGAAGAATGCTGCCAACAGACTTTTGGTCACTTACCAAACGATACACAGTAGCTTACGTACAGAAAAGTTAAATATGAAAACAAACTGGAAAGGTTTCTCCTTGAAAATGCCTTCTATACCATAGATGCTGCACGCAAATGTTGGTGTGTAGGATTAATTAATTCCCATCTGTATTAAAACAAACACCAGTAACTGGTTACGTCGTAAATACCGTTTCACGTGAACTGCTAACATGAATGTAAAATGATTGGTTCCACATCATTATGATTGATCGTGCAAATGTTCCATGGAATAATAAAAGAACTATTTACCTCACTAATTAAATGTTAAAGCAGCGTGTTGTAGAGTCCAAGAGTTAGTAGGTAATTACAGCAAAGACTTAGAGGGACTGTAACTTCGGCCACACGCACACGCCTTAAGTCTCAGCGAAAAAGCCTTGACTGTTCTCTCACTAGTAAACAAGACGCTTTCTTCCAGAATGTGATGTAATGACCGACGTACAAGTCAAGCCACTGATGCTTCCGAAAGAAGTTGGGAGCCAGGAGCCAATTGCTCTATTCAGATCCTCCTGAAGAGTTCCTAGCGTAAGCCGTAAACTAACGTTGGTAGATGAAAACATAATAGATCAGAATGCTTTATGGTTTCATTGACTACGATTTTTGGACATTGGTTCAGACTGAAGCCTACAAACTATTCATGTGCGTACATGGTATTTTTGGCAGTGCCTTATAGTACGAATATTTCAGGAAGCCATCTAAACATTGAATTTAGTTTGCGTTGTGCCTTCCCCTCTCCAGTCCAATTCGCTGGATGTTTACTGAATCCATGGCATGAACGAAATATCGTTCACCAACATATTCACTTTATGTGGTATTTCAAACAAAAATGAATACAGCGTTTCTTTTCCTTTGCATGCTTGGATTTGTCGGTCTTGGCACAACTTTCGCAGACAATGAATCTCGTTCATTTTACTGTGTTCAGTGACGCTTATGTGCTTGTAAATTCGAGACCCTCGTTTTCTCATCCCACTCAACAAACCTTTTCCTACCGCTCTGCTATTTTAATGTGTTATTGTCTCCCTGAATGCGACATTTACCCCAAAAATTATAAAACATTGTAAAATATTATACTACTCAGCCGTCGTTTTGCTATATACTAGATACAAACATTTAGCTAAATCTAACAGATTATTTACTTGCCTTGGTATTGTAATATTCTTCCACTTTTCCGCAGTTAAATTTGTATCTTCCTTTCCTGGGACATGGCACCAGTGTTCAGGTACCGTCAGAGCACTTATCCTGACGTATGAAGACATCGTTGAAAATATTACTGCGATGCCATTGAAGATTATGTTCATTCGTATTTGGAACTTTCCAAATACTTCTAAGTTCTTCTATTATATCTTCAAATTTAATATTTTGGTTAATCCAGTTGTGTTTAACTCCATCCTGAAACTAAACATATTCAGAAGCATAGAATTTTAGTACTACTGTTTCTTGTTCCGTTGTAATATTAATTTAAAAATTGTTAGGAGAATTAGATTAACGTTGGTACTTGTAAATTTTGCATGAGGTACTTGTAAACAAACCAAGTCTTAAAAAAGTCAAAATGAGGTGTTCCCTATTCCAGATCTTTGCAGGAAAGAGTCGCTTAGAAATACAACTCTGGCTAAGAAACATTTGTTTGAATCAGTTCGTCTTAGTATAACAGATTGATATTTATATAACAAGAGCGGAGCATTATCTGAAAAACTACCTTCAAGATGTAACTCACAGTTTTCGCAGAGGAAAAAACCAGAAAAAACGTAGTAGCAGTACAGGTAATGACAGTAAACTGAGTTCCCCTTCTCTATCTTACACCTCTGTTTATAATATGAAGAATGTTATCGTCTGTATCGGATGCCGGCACTGACGACAGTTAGATCATCACAACACGGAACCACAATGCCTGATTACCTTGCAGTCTGCCATAGCGCGTTGTTTTTTGTGGTGTTTTGCCCCCAGCGTCTTGTACACAGGACGACTGTATGACTTTTGCACGGCCCTACGGTTTATAGTTGCTAATCGCTGTTAACTGCTCAGCGTGCTTAGCAATCGCGCCGCGTGCAGAGAAAAGAGGGCACCATAATTACGCAAAACCGGACATCGACGAGTTAGATACGAGTTTTCTTTAAGATAAAGACAATGGCGACTGCAGTTACACGTTGCATCACAGATTTCTTCTACGAATTTGGAGCTATGTTTCCCACCAGTAGACTCCCCTTCGTCACAAAAGCTCCCTTTGGCTGTGCTAGTCTGTTTTTTATGTTCCTTGTTTCGTCCATTGGTTATTTTGACTGCAAGGTAGCAGAATTCCCTAACTTTGTTCATTTCGTGATCACCAGTTTTAATGTCGAGTTCCTCTCTATTCTCATTTTTGCTTCGTCTCGTGACTTTTGTCCTTTTCCGATTTATTCTCAACCCATTTTCTATACTCAGACTATTCCATTCAACTCATCCTGTAATTCTTTTTCACTTTCTCTCAGGATATCAAATTCATCAGCGAATCTTAATTTTGGTATCTGTTCACCTTTAACTTTAATCCTATTCTTGAACCTTTCTTTTATTTTTGTCATTGCTTCTTTGATGTCTGACTGGACAGGAGGAGCAAAAGACTACGTCCCTGTCTTACAACCTTTTTAATCCGAGCATTTCTTTTTGTTCTTCCACTATTATTTTTTTCTTATTGGTTATTCTACGCATTCCACAGGTTGATCAAAAAGTCAGTATAAATTTGAAAACTGAATAAATCACGGAATAATGTAGATAGAGAGGTACAAATTGACACACATGCTTGGAATGACATGGGGTTTTATTAGAACCAAAAAAATACAAACGTTCAAAAAATGTCCGACAGATGGCGCTTCATCTGATCAGAATAGCAATAATTAGCATAACAAAGTAAGACAAAGCAAAGAAATGTTCAATATGTCCATCATTCCTCAACAATAGCTGTAGTCGAGCAATAATGTTGTGAACAGCACTGTAAAGCATGTCCGGAGTTATGGTGAGGCATTGGCGTCAGATGTTGTCTTTTAGCATCCCTAGAGATGTCGGTCGATCACGTTACATTTGCGACTTCAGGTAACCCCAAAGCCAATAATCGCACGGACTGAGGTCTGGGGACCTGGGAGGCCAAGAATGACAGACGTGGCGGCTGAGCACACGATCACCAAACGACGCGCGCAAGTGATCTTTCACGCGTCTAGCAATACTTTGTTTTTGTTTTTTGGTTCCAATAAAACCCCATGTCATTCCAAGCATGTGTGCCAATTTTTACCTCTATCCACATTTTCCGTGGTTTATTAAGTTTTCAAATTTATACTGACTTTTTGGTCACCCGTTATATCATCCGTCTTTCCCTATAGCTTACCCCTATTTTTGTCAGGATTTTGAGCATCTTGTACCATCTTCCACTGTCGAACGCTTTTTCCAGGTCGACGAATCCTGTGCACGTGTCTTGAGTTTTCTTTACTCTTGTTTCCATCAAGGAACTGCCTCTTTGGTGCCTTTACCGTTCCTAAGGTCAAACTGATCCTAATCTTGGATGCATGAGCTGTTAATCCGACTGTGCAATAATTCTCTCACTTCTCAGCTCTCGCAGTCTTGGGAATTGTGTGGATGATGTTTCTCCGAATGTCTGGTGGTACATCGCCAGTCTCATACAGTCTACGAATCAACCTGAACAATTGTTAGGTTTCCACTTCCCGCAATGACCTTAGCAATTCCGACTCTTATCAGTGACGTGTGATAACAGAACATAACAAAAGGAAAGCTCAAGTACTAAATTTCGTGTTTAAGGAATCATTCACGCTGGGGGATCGTACAAACAAACTGTCGTTTGATCATCACACAGGCTCCCGTACAGAAGACATACTCGTAATAGATACCCCTGGCATAGCGACGCAGCTAAAAGAGTTAATAACAAGTAAGTCGCTATATCCGTATGGAATCCCAATTCGGATTTACAAAGAGTAGTTTACTGCACAGGTCCCTTACTTAGCTTGTATTTATCGCAAATCTGTCGTCCAGAGAACAGTCCCAAACAAATGCAAACAAGTTGAGGTGTCTCATGTACACTCATGCTCATAAATTAAGAAGAAATGCAGAATGTGGTGCCACAGAACGTGGTACTACACAAAACCGGCGCTAATAGCATAGGCACATAGGGAACACACATGACAGATCTGTAAGTCCACGGCATTGGTTATAAGTTGCAAAAACCGTCCCGAAACACATGTGATACAAAGCGCCACTGTTTCCTGCGCATGTACCCCGACATCAGTATGGGATATGATCACCAAGCACATGTACAGGTCACACAACGGGTTGGCATACTCTGGATCAAGTGGTCGAGGAGCTGATGGGGTACAGCCTCCCATTCTTGCACCAGTGGCTGTCGGAGCTCCTGAAATGTCATAGGGGTTTGAAGACGTGCAACGATACGTCGACCGAGAGCATCCCAGACGTGCTCGATAGGGTTAGGACTGGAGAACACGCAGGCCACTCCATTCTGTTTCAAGGTAGTCATCCACGATGGCAGCTCGGTGGGGCCATGCGTTATCATCCATCAGGAGGAAGGTGGGACCCACTGCACTCCTGAAAAACCGGTCATACTGGTGCAAAATGACGTTCCTATACACCTCACCTGTTACAGTTCCCCTGTCAAAGACGTGCACCGGTGTACGTGCACCTATCGTAATCCCACCTCACGCCATCAAACCACGACCTCCATACAGGTCACTTTCAAGGACATTATGGAGTTGGTATCTGGTTCCTGGTTCACGCCAGATGAAAACTCAGCGAGAATCACTGTTAAGACTATACCTGGACTCGTCCGTGAACATAACCTGGAACTACTGTTCCAATGACCATGTACTGTGTTCTTGACACCAGGCTTTACGGGCTCTTCTGTTACCAGGGGTCAGTGGAATGCACCTCGCAGGTCTCAGGGCGAATAAACCAAGTCTCCTCAGTCGCCTGTACACTGTGTGTCTGGAGACAACTGTTCCAGTGGCTGCGGTAAGGTCCCGAGCAAGGCTACCTGCAGTGCTACGTGGCCATCTGCGGGCAGTGATGGTGATATATCGGATTTCGGGTGGTGTTGTACACTGTGGATGTCCGGTACTGTAGCGCCTGGACACGTTTCCTGTCTGCTGGAATCGTTACCATAATCTTGAGATCACACTTTGTGGCACACGGAAGGCCCGTGCTACCACAAGCCTTATTTGACCAGCCTCCAGTTGCCCTAGTATTCTACACCTCACAACGTCATCAATATGTGTTCTTTGAGCCATTTTCAACACAAAGGCACAATTAGCTCGTCTGAAAACATCTGCACACTTACTCGCTGCACCATATTCTGACATGCACCAACACCTCTGCGAATGTGGACTGCAGCCAGCGCCACCGTGCGACGACCGCAGGTCAAATGAACCGCATGGTCATACCCCGAGGTGATTTAAACCCGCAAACCGCCCACTAGAGTGTATACAAGTGTAAAAGAACGGACCTACAACATGGCAGACCAATTTTCTTAACATCAGTTTGCTGCAGAGATCTTTAACATGTTTCCAGTCGTAATATAACAAATGTCCTTCAGACAGAAAAGCTTTTGTCCACAAATCAGCATGGATTTAAAAAGCGTCACTCGTGCTTGAATGAGCATGCCCTTTTGTCATGGTATTCTGTGAACTATTGATGAATGGCAAAAGGCAGATACCATATTCCTAGATTTCTGAAGATCTTTTGATAAGGTATCCCACTGAAATGTTGACGATGGTCGAAGTATACGGAGTAGATTCCCAGATTCGCGAGTCGGTCGAAGACTTCTCAAGCAACGGAGCCCAGTTCGTGGTCCTCGACTGCGTCTGTTCGTGGGAGACAAGAACAACTTGAGGAATGCCCCAGGGAAGTGTGACGACCGCTTTTATTCTCTACATTGTTCAATGACCTGACCGACAGGTTGGGGAGCAGTTTGCTGATGATGCTGTGTTGTACGCGAATGTGTCGTCGTTCAGTGACTGTAGAAGTATACATCATAGGCAAAATTTCTAGTTGGTGTAATGAATGGCCGGCAGGGGTGGCCGAGCGGTTCTATGCGCTTCAGTCTGGAGCCGCGCGACCGCTACGGTCGCAGGTTCCAATCCTGCCTCGGCCATGGATGTGTGTCATGTCCTTAGGTTAGTTAGGTTAAAGTGGTTCTAAGTTCTAGGGGACTGATGACGTCAGAAGTTAAGTCCCATAGTGCTCAGAACCATTTGAACCATTTTTTTGTAATGAATGGCAGCCAGCTCCAAATGTAGAAAAATTTAAGTAAACGCAGATGAGTAGGAAAAACTACCACGCAATGTTCGAATACTGTATAAGTAACGTGCTACCTCATTTCGCTTCGGGACACAGAAGTGTTGACATCGACACGCTCTGACAGTGTGAACTCTTATTTCTCGTCCAGGTCTCGTGATGTGTAAACAGTGATAATTCGTTCCGGTATTCGATAAATACCGCGGAATAGTTAAAACATTTGTTGCGCTGCGATCACCACCATGGACAATGGCAGTGACAGGCCTCCTGCAACACAAAATTTGCAAAAACTGCGGCACAGCGTTACAATGGATACTAATGTACTTCATCCATGCAATAGTGAAGTGATTAGCTAGGCAATCACGTTGTTGCACCAAGAAGATGCGCACCGACGTGTTGCACTTGTCGAAGCAACTACAGAGAGAGACCTGCAGCCTTCACAAAAACGCCAACGAAACCGCACGGAGGAGGGAGGAGACGATTACCAGCAAAACAAAGTGGAGAAAGTGCTACGTGTCAACGCCACCTAAGAAGGTACTATCACCCACCAACGTGTAAGTGGGACAGCTAACTAACATGCAACTATCGACAAAGGTCCTTTCATGTTATTTGTTGAAAACAGAGACAGGCTCCAACCAACTGCACTAGGCAAAATTATTAGAAAGAACGTGCGACGTTATTCAAGCTCATAATCAATATTTGAAATTGAGACTGTGTCAGGATTAACTGCCAATGCCTTAGTTCAACATTCTTCCTTAGACAAAACATTTGGAGGCTCATATTGTGAAGTTCTTCACTACTAAAGAAGGTATCGTCAATAATGCTCAGATCTCCCTTGCGGAGGACAATTACTAACGGAAATGACTTGTTGCTGCGAAGTTATTGCCACCAGAAAGTTTAGTAAAATTATAATATTAAATAAGGAAGATTTTGTGGACTGACAAGAGCAGCCAGTCCACAATGAAGTAGCCGATAGGGCACGCGTCAACTCACGCCGTCTTGCGTTAAGTCTGAAACAGGATACTTCATAAATGCTATAAAGAAAAGAACGGAGCTTCTCGTATACTTAACTCTATTCTCTTGTGTGGTACATCTCTATGGTGAATACAAGTAAGACTCTCTCCAGATATGGTTAACTGCGCCTTGCTAGGTTGTAGCTATGGACTTAGCTGAAGGCTATTCTAACTGTCTCTCGGCAAATGAGAGGAAGGCTTCGTACGTCTAGTCGCTAGCAATGTCGTCCGTACAACTGGGGCGAGTGCTAGTCCGTCTTTCTAGACCTGCCATGTGGTGGTGCTAGGTCTGCTAGTACTGACAGTGGCGACACGCGGGTCCGACACGTACTAATGGACCGCGGCCGATTTAAGCTACCACCTAGCAAGTGTGGTGTCTGGCGGTGACACCACATTCCTCCCCCGCAAATCGGCCAACGGTCGTGTTACAAGGCTTCCGCCCGCCGTGGGGAGGGCCCCATGTTGACGTATGCGATGAGGTGGGGAGCCTAACAACAGGCGAGGCTGTGCCACCCGCACCCGGCCATTCGGTCCGAGGGGAGCTAGGAAACGCCTGGAAACCTACTCCAGGGTGCACGTCAACATGCGGCGTATGCGCCCGTAAAGAGACAGGAGTGGCCGAAGGGTCGACCTCCATTGCGTCGGGGTATCCGACGCGCGATGACGCCATGTGGTCCGGAGCGGGCAAGAAGTCCAGGGCGGACGACAGCTGGTCACGGGAAGCGATCGGCGGCGCGTGACCCAGGGAGGCGGTTGGCGGCTGCAGCGAAGCGTCCTCTGCGGGCTGCGCCGGCGGCGGCTGTGGCGGCTGTGGCGGCGGCGCAACGCCATGGGGCAGAATGGAAGGCATCGTCGGTAACACCTGGGGATGAGGCGAGCCAGTAGATGGGTCCCCAGGGCGCTGACCGGACGGCTCCGTCGCTGAAAGCAGACGGGGAGCGGCAGAACATAGGCGACGACAGAGGCGCAGCTGATTGAGATGCCGACGCACCTCACCAGAGGCCCCCATAACCAAATACATCGCGCGGCCGAGGCAGCGAAGAATGCGCCCTGCGAGCCAACGCCGTGAACCGCGATAGTTGCGATAGTATACAACGTCGCCTGGAGCAAAAGTAGGAGTCTGCCGCTGCACAGGAACCTGATGCGGCGGATGCAGCAAAGACATCAAGGTTCGATGAGGACGACCGTGAAGCAACTCAGCCGGCGAGCGACCATCGCGGGGCTGAGAGCGATACGAAGACAAAAAGAGCAACAACGCGTCCTCCCGAGAATGCGACTCTCGCAACTTCAACATCTGTGACTTGAAAGTCCGGACCAAACGTTCAGCGGCACCGTTGGACTGAGGCGAAAACGGCACGGATGTCAGATGTTTAATACCATTGGCCTTGCAGAATGAAATTCTGCGGACATGAATTGTGGGCCATTGTCGGAAACATTAGTCTGTGGAAGACCTTCAATGCAAAAGATAGCAGACAACGCTTGGATGGTGGCAGATGACGTCGTGGAAGACATCCGGACAACAAAAGGAAAATTACTGAAGGAATCGACAACAACCAACCATCGAGCATTCCAGAATGGACCAGCAAAATCTATGTGTAAGCGTTGCCAAGGGGAAGTGGCTTTCGGCCATGCAAAGAATTTCCGCGGTGGCGCGGATTGTTGTTCGGCACACGCCATGCAAGAAGAACACATATTCGTAATCGCAGCATCGATTCCGAACCAAGTACAGTGCTGACGAGCAAGTTGTTTCGTACGCACTATACCCCAATGACCTTGGTGGAGAAGCTTTAAGACAGAGGACTGTAACGAACGTGGGACCACGACCCTAGACTGATCATTATCAGAACGCAACAACAAAACACCACGTCGTACAAAAAGTCTCTCCTTGTGAGCAAAAAATCGGCGAACCATCGGATCCTATATCCGCGACTTCGACAAGGGCCATTGCGTAGCAACAAAACGCAAAACGGTAGCAAGGACAGGGTCAGCAGCTGTTGCTGTAGCTACACGACGAAAATCAATCGGAAACGAGTCGACCACGTCATCAGTTTCCGCATCAATGAACATGCAAGCAAGTTCGGAAGAATCGAATGCTTTATCCTCGGCAACAGGCAAACGGGACAACGCATCAGCGTTGCCGTGCTTAGCAGTGGACCGGTACAAGATATCGTAGCGGTACTGCGAGAGGAAAATAGACCAGCGAATGAATTTCCGCGCGGTACGCGGAGGTACAGGTTTGTTCGGATGAAAAAGCGATGTCAAAGGTTTGTGGTCTGTGATGATGGTAAAGTGACGACCATACAAAAAAATCATGAAACTAACACCAAACACGAGAGCCAAAGCTTCCTTCTCTATCTGGGAATAATTTCTTTGCGCTGACGAGAGCAATTTGGACGCAAAGGCTATAGGGCGATCATGCGAACCATCTTTGTGCGCAAGCACAGCACCGATCCCGAAATCCGATGCATCTACCATCAACAAAAGGTGTTTCTGGGGATCGAATGGCATAAGGCAAGTATTTGAAAGCAACGCCGATTTCAACTGGCGAAAGGCGCGTTCGCATTCCGTCGACCAGACGAACGGAACACCTTTACGCCGTAAGCGATGAAGCGGAGCTGAAATGGAAGAGGCATGAGGAAGAAATTTATGATAATAGTTAATTTTTCCCAACACACTCTGTAGCTGCTTCACATTTTGCGGCGAAGGCAAGTCCTGTATGGCACGGAGGTACTCCGGACTCGGATGCCTTGGGCATTTATGACATGTCCCAGATACGGCAAGTCACGAGCAAAAAACACACATTTGTCCTTCCTCAAACGAAGACCATTCTGTCGCAAGACCTGAAATAATGTTCGGAGATTTTGTAAATGTTCTGCTTCTGTCTTTCCGGAGATCACTATATCGTCCAGATAGTTTGCTGCAGTAGAGACCGACGCACAAATAGTTTGTAAATATCGCTGAAACAATGCAGGGGCGGATGCACACCCGAATGGCAGTCTTTTGAATCTGTACAGTCCAAGATGCGTGTTAACCACCAATACGCGCTGGGATTCTTCGTCCACCGGTATTTGCAAGTACGCATCTGCTAGGTCCAACTTTGAAAAATATTTTCCCGGGCACAGTTTGTCGAAAAGAGCTTCCGGGCGGGGCAAAGGAAAAGTAGCAGTCACCAGTTGTGGATTCACTGATGCTTTGAAGTCCACGCAAAGTCGCAATTTGCCGGAAGGTTTTTTGCAAAATCACTAAGGGTGAGGCCCAGAGAGAAGCCTGCACACGTTCAATTACACCTTGTGATTCTAAATTGTTTAATGTTCTTGCGACCTCATCACGCAATGCGTGAGGAACATTGCGCGCTCTGAAAAATTTCGGTTGCGCGTTGACTGAGTTCCAAATGTGCTTCATAGTTCTTAGCGCAACCAAGGCCCGGTGCAAAAATGTCTGCAAATTCCTCACATAGTCGAAAAACACTGGCTGAAGGCACAGTCTGGTTCACTGATAGGACCTGATTCACTATTGACAAATTAAACAACTGAAATAAATCTAAACCAAACAAGTTCACTGCTGCAGAAGAACGTAGAACGTAAAATGACAAGTTTTGTTTGTCCCTTGTATGTTGCAAGAAGGCTGCACTGTCCTAACACAGGGATATGCTGTCCTGAATAACTAGTGAGCTGAACTTTCGCGGCACGCAACGGAGGTGCGCCCAGTTGTTTGTACGTGGCGTGATTGAGCAATGAAACTGAAGCTCCGGTATCGAGCTGGAACGGTATCACTTGTCCGGCAGAGTCCAAATCTACAAAAAGTTTATTGTCCTGCTGACGACAAGAGCGACTGTTTTGTGCAACTTGAACAGACACTGGTACAGAATCACTTGCGACGTGACGGGATTGCCGTCGACGTCGACGCACACTTTTTGTGGTACAAACACAGTCACAGAGAGAGGAACACTGGGCGGAGTGGCATTAACTACATGAATGTCCATGGGCGAAGGTTCCCGAGCCTGAGTGTCCTTGGTTCGATTCCGGCGCGAAGCAAATGGCCTGGAATGGGTGGCAGTGTCCGATCTAAGCTTTTTCTGGCAAACACTTTGAACATGTCCTTTCCTATTGCAGAAAAAGCAAATAGCTTGGCGTGACGGGCAATGTTCACGCGAATGTCTAGTTGCACACCGCGGGCATGATTTCAGCACAGCATTCGCTCGCTTTCGCGAGGCACGTGGTTGTGCGCTTGGCGTGCGCGAAGGCTGTTTACAGTTCCTTGCAGCACGCCCGGCGGGCCGGTTAATGCGACACACAGCTGGCGAAGTTGCAAATGATTCCTGAGCAAAGTCAAGTGTGTCTTGCCTATCCAATATATCTATCACTTGTTGAAGGGAGGGATTGACGAGTTTCAAAATCTGTTCCCTTATGCGAACATCAGAAACGTTCTGTGCTATTGCATCACGCACCATTGCATCTGAATAAGGAAGGCCACAGTCACATTCAAATGCGCAATCCCTAGTAAGGCCTTGCAAAGTTGCAACCCACTCCCTATTAGTTTGACCGGCCGTACGTTTTGTACGAAAGAACGTATACCTCTTTGCAACTACATTAACTGTTTCTTTGAAATAGGCATCTAATGCAGACAAAATTTCTTCGTAGGACAGAGTTGCTACGTCGCGTCGGGGAAACAGTTTCACTATCACACGGTAGGTGGACACACCGACACAAGAAAGCAAAAACGGCTGCCGCTCATTACCTTGAATTCTGTAGGCGGCTAGATGAAAGCCAAACTGTCGGGACCATTCCGGCCACGATTCCATGGTTGAGTCAAAATTACGGAAGGGCGGTGCAACGGCGTGTTGTGGCGCCGGTAGCGATGACGCGGCGGCTGCCGCATCGTTTTGCAGCGCACGTTCACCCTGGACGAGCTGTCCAAGGGCATCCAATAACGCCTGCGTCTGCTGATTCTGCAAGCGAAAAAATTCGGACAGTACATCTGGAGATTGTGGCGAAGCGATGACACAAGCAATTCAGAGCAAAGCAAGGAAAAAAAGAACAATCTGTTAATCCGCGTCGCCAATTTTGTGGACTGACAAGAGCAGCCAGTCCACAATGAAGTAGCCGATAGGGCACGCGTCAACTCACGCCGTCTTGCGTTAAGTCTGAAACAGAATACTTCATAAATGCTATAAAGAAAAGAACGGAGCTTCTCGTATACTTAACTTTATTCTCTTGTGTGGTACATCTCTATGGTGAATACAAGTAAGACTCTCTCCAGATATGGTTAACTGCGCCTTGCTAGGTCGTAGCTATAGACTTAGCTGAAGGCTATTCTAACTGTCTCTCAGCAAATGAGAGGAAGGCTTCGTACGTCTAGTCGCTAGCAATGTCGTCCGTACAACTGGGGCGAGTGCTAGTCCGTCTTTCTAGACCTGCCATGTGGTGGCGCTAGGTCTGCAAGTACTGACAGTGGCGACACGCGGGTCCGACACGTACTAATGGACCGCGGCCGATTTAAGCTACCACCTAGCAAGTGTGGTGTCTGGCGGTGACACCACACAAGACATAACAATAGTTTGTGGTGACATTTAGATCACAGCGGCTCTCACAGTTTCATTATATTCACTGAGTTCGCCGTCCAAGGGGTGTGTATATACCCTCCGTCTTACAATGCTATAATTGCTTTCGATTTGGACAGTGCAGCAAAGAGTGTAGAAGTAACACAACATGTGAGTCGTGCACAGGCCCACACAGCAGGGATGCCTGTGGGACGGCCGATCAACCACCTGTATTCACTGTAAAGGTTGGCACAGTGTCCTATCAGGAACCAGCCACAAGGAAATTAATAAAACTATGTCTGCCAATAATATTGCCTCCTGTGAAGCAGCAGCTTTATTTGAATACAAGCTTTATGCGAGTGCAGTTACCATACTACCAAACATTACGAGTCAGGGTACAGCCATGCCTAACTACACCATCCGCAATAAATAACTTCTATGGAACACAGAGGACCTCATCAAAACATTATTCCCCATGACCAATTGTACCAAGCAGAACTCAGCGTTCCTCTCGCTCCAGTGGGTCCCAACCCGTACCCACCACAATTTCACAGATTCATCCTATAGAGTGACGCTATCATCTATCACGTTAACAACATTTTAAGTATATTACGGCTATGATAAAAGATAAGCCTATATCATACCAACAGGCTACCAATGGACCCATTCCAGTATTACAAAAAGATTCGATTGAATTTTCTCATTTTCAGAATACTGATGGACGATCTGTTTTAACTGTTAAAAACCATTCAAAAGCCAAGGTCGTATAAAATATTTCTTTACTTAAGACGACCTGTTTCATTAAGCATCGCTGTCATCTTCAGGTCTTTAACATCTGTCTGTGGAAAACATGTCAATTTTACGTTGTGCGTAAGGGTCAGCGCAAAATTAACATGTTTTACAACAAAAAGATGTTAAAGACCTGAAGATGACACCAATGATTGTTGAAACAGGTCGTCTTAAATAAAGAAATTTTTTATGCTACCTTCGTTTTTAAGTGGTTTTTTACAAACAGATTCGATACGAATGTCAACCCAAAATATTTTTAGCCCACAAATTACACCCCAAAATAACCTATAAAATCATCCAATGGAACGTACGATCGCTCAAGGCTAACAAAGACAGCTTAGACATTTTGTGCTCGATGCTAATGTAGACATTTCTGTCGTCACCGAAAAGAGGTGATGGCTACGTCAGTGCATCATTGTTGATAAAACAAGATACCCTCTTTTTCGTTCTCAATACTGGTACTCAGCATGATACATTAAAAATAGTAGGTATCCACTTGAGGATCAAGGATCTCCATCTGAATTTGTTCTCGGCATACAAAGCTACAAAGCACCTAATGACAGATTTTCGCAAAAACAGTTATCAACAATCATTGCCTCCAAGTGGGGACCCCTTCTGTTACTAGATGACGTTAAAAGTCACCTTCACTGTGGGTCTGCAGAAGTGCCAGCGCAATGAGGAAAATGCTGGTGGCTTGAAACTTACCCTTTGAATGTAAAGAATGACTGTGCTGGTAAAACTTCTACGTTATAATATATATACGAGGGTCGGTCAAAAAGTAATGCCTCCCATTTTTTTTTCTACTTAAAGAAATTAAGTTAAGTGAAAAATTTGAATTTGGCGCCATTCCTCAAACCTTCTTCTGCAATCCACTGCAGTAGTAACTTTCTGTGTCAACAGGTGGCAGCACAGTAGAAGTTTGTAAGATGGCCGACATCGATGTTCGTTTGAGACAGCGTTGTGTGATTGAATTCTTGAATGCAGAAGGTGAAACGCCCATACGCATTCATGAAAGACTGAAGAAGGTGTATGGTGTTGTGACAGTGGATGTCAGCACTGTTAGACGATGGGTTCGTCGTTGTAAGGAAGCTGAAGGGCAAACACCGTTGACTGACGAAAAGCGGAGTGGCAGGCCGGTGAGTGCAGTGACTCCACACAACATTCAGCAAGTTGATGACATCATTCGTGGTGACCGTCGGGTGACCGCAGATGAAGTGTGTCGCATTATTTCTCTTAGTAAAGGCAGTGTGATCACGATTATTAAACAATTGGGGTACTCAAAAGTTTGTGCACGGTGGGTTCCAAGAATGTTAACCGATCAGAATAAAGAGGCAAGGAAAACAATAGCCTCCCAACACTTGCAGCGCTTCCGTTTGGAGGGAGATGAGTTTCTGAAAAAAATTGTGACCGGGGACGAAACATGGGTGCATTTTTTTGAACCCGAATCAAAGAGGCAGTCAATGGAGTGGCGTCACACAAGCTCGCCGAGGAAGAAAAAATTCAAAACTGTGCGATCGGCAGGGAAAGTTATGGCAACAGTTTTCTGGGATACAGAGGGTGTGATTCTGGTTGATTTTTTGGAGCAGGGATGCACAATAAATTCTGTTCAATACGTCACAACCCTCAACAAACTTAAAGCGCGTCTTCAGCGAGTTCGCCCAACAAAATCAATGGCAGATGTTCTTCTTTTGCATGACAATGCAAGACCACACACCAGTCGTCACACCTCTGACGAGATTGTCAAAATTGGATGGGAAGTTTTGCCTCATCCCCCATACAGCCCTGACCTGGCACCATCAGACTTCCATCTGTTCGGGCCACTAAAAGAAGCTCATCGTGGGATTCATTTTGAAGATGAGGAGGCCGTCAAAACATCCGTGCGTCAATGGCTTAGGAAGCAGAGCTGTGATTTTTATCGTGCTGGGATACATGCCCTTGTTCAAAGATGGACCAAAACTGTAGAGATGGGCGGAGATTACATTGAAAAATGACAAAATGATCCTCAATGTTGTGGTTTTCAACCTATGTAATTGCATTTAAATTTCCTGACAATTAAACGTAGAAACAAAAATAGGAGGCATTACTTTTTGACTGACCCTCGTATATATATATATATATATATATATATATATATATATATATATATATATATATATATATATATATATAGGGTGTTACAAAAAGGTACTGCCAAACATTCAGGAAACATTCCTCACACACAAAGAAAGAAAATATGTTCTTTGGACATGTGTCCGGAAACGCTTACTTTCCATGTTACAGCTCATTTTATTACTTCTCTTCAAATCACATTAATCATGGAATGGAAACACACAGCAACACAACGTACTGGCGTGACTTCAAACACTTTGTTACAGGAAATGTTCAAAATGTCCTCCGTTAGCGAGGATACATGCATCCACCCTCCGTCGCATGGAATCCCTGAGGCGCTGATGCAGCCCTGGAGAATGGCGTATTGTATCACAGCCGTCCACAATACGAGCACGAAGAGTCTCTACATTTGGTACCGGGGTTGCGTAGACAAGAGCTTTCAAATGCCCCCAAAAATGAAAGTCAAGAGGGTTGAGGTCAGGAGAGCGTGGAGGCCATGGAATTGGTCCGCCTCTACCATTCAATCGGTCACCGAATCTGATGTTGAGAGGCGTCCGAACACTTCGACTGAAATGTGCAGGAGCTCCATCGTGCATGAACCACATCTTGTGTCGTACTTCTAAAGGCACATGTTCTAGCAGCACAGGTAGAGTATGCCGTATGAAATCATGGCGGTGAATCGAGGATGTACATTACATACTGACGAAACTAAAATGAGCTCTATCATGCAAATTAAGCGTTTCCGGACACATGTTCACATTGCAAAAAAAATGGTTCAAATGGCTCTGAGCACTATGGGACTCAACATCTTAGGTCATAAGTCCCCTAGAACTTAGAACTACTTAAACCTAACTAACCTAAGGACATCACACACACCCATGCCCGAGGCAGGATTCGAACCTGCGACCGTAGCAGTCCTGCGGTTCCGGACTGCAGCGCCAGAACCGCTAGACCACCGCGGCCGGCTGTCCACATTGCATCTTCTCTTTATTTGTGTGTGAGGAACGTTTCCTGAAAGTTTGGTTGTACCTTTTTTGTAACGCCCTGTATAATAGAGTATGAAATGAAAGACAAATAATATAATAATTTCATTATTCTTTATTTTGAAATAAAATCAATTTTTCTAAAAACAATTCGTTATAATCAATAATGTTTGTCTAATTTTATCTTAATGCTAGTTGATGAACAATATATTTAGTCAACTCCTGAGGAGTATAAATGAATAAACTTGACGGTTTTCCAACGCGAGAACACGCCACATATAATGGACATGTGAAAAGACCGGATTTTCTAGATCCAACCCACAAATCGACATTGTTTGACCTTGTGACTTATTAATAGTCATGGCAAATGCCAAGTGAATTGGAAATTGCAGACGTCTGAATGGAATGGGTGAGTCTGAAGGGTTCATTGGGATTCGTGGCAGGAGAACAACTTCATCTTCAAATTTGTCGTTCAAAGTGTAGCTTCAAGAACATTGCCCATATTTTTTTTATGACTAATCTTGTACCGTTGGATTGCTTAGGTGGATTTCAATTCCGAAGCAAAATGTCAGGTGAGCCAATTTTTAATCGCAAGTTATGTGGTGGCATTCCTGGTAAATCCGGCGAATTCAAAAATTCAACAGGATAGTGTACTGCTTCGTCAGGATCAGCAACAGTGTCGATCGATTTGAACAATATCTCATTGCCGGGAAATGACTGTTGCATTTCGAAGTTAACAGCGTCAACATCGATATTTTTTGCGACTAAAATAACTCGTTCACGAAGCCACGTAAATCTGGAAATTTGCTTTCAATCAATGCATCTTTCGTATTTACCATGTTGCAGAAATTGTCTGGCAATTTGATGCATTGCGTGTCTCCATGCAATGGTATTGTTCCATTTCCAATGTTGAGCAATTGCTCAGAGAATGATAGTGCCAATGGATCGTTTTGCAGTTGAACACGTATATTTGTGTTAAGACGTAATGTACTGACACTTCCCCATAGATAAGATTGTTTTATACATGCGTTAATTTCATCCGCACATGTAGCGCGTGGAATGACCGGCAATGTCCGTCTAAAATCACCGGACAGCAGCAGTAAGGCACCACCGAAAAGCCTGGTGTTATTATTTAGATCTTTCATCGTTCTATCGAGAGTGTAAAGTGAATGCTTGTGGGCCGTAGTGCATTCTTCCCAGATAATAATTTTGCATTTTTGCAAAACTTTAGCCATACCGGAATGAATTTTTATAGTGCACACTGCTTCTGGATTTGCGTGAATGTTCAACTGCAACTTGAGTGCTGAATGTGCAGTCCGTCCGCCAACAAGCAAAGTGGCTGCAATACCTGATGAAGCAATTGCTAACGCAATATGATTTTGTGGTCGAAAGCGCGCAAGTATTAGTGAGATGAGAAACGTTTTTCCAGTGTCACCTGGTGCGTCCAAAAAATTGCTGCAATTGACAAATTAATTCGATCGTATACATTCTTTTGTTCATCAGCGAGTAGCTGCTCATTATTTTCAACGAAAGACCGTATTGAACTGTTGCTCGCGCTGAATCTCGCTGTTAATGGTGTCTGTTGCTGGGCGGTTAGGTGAGGGGATACCAAAATAAATGAATGTCATATTCGAAATCAAAATGCAAATATCTTCAATCTTTATTAGCGCCTCGTAATATATTTCTGGCGTAAAATCGATATTGGGATCTTGATCAACGATCCGAATACGATGCAGAATGTCATCGCTCATGGAATCTTTATATTTGTCCCAGAGGACAGAAGCTTGAGATGGAAAACATGTCGTCAATAATATGGCGAATAATTGGCGAATTTGATGAGGAGAGGAACTCAATGATGCATCTGCAAGTGTAATATCGCAATGGTTGTCATCTTCCAGCAAATGTAATTCACGACACGCATCACGATATGTGTCGTACAAAATGCCATTGACTGTTCGCAAGTATTGGAGGGACGTCGGTCCAGGAACATTAACCAACAATAAGCGCAAGAAGAAACATTCGTGTTGCTTTGGATGGACTGTGTATAATCGGCCTAATGTATTTCCCTATAAATACGCCGTTGTATCCTTCAACCGAAAGAACTCGCTTTCGTGGTTTCCACTTTTTTGACTGTTTGCTCCATGTGAAATATCGTGGCCAATAGGCATCCATAATTGTCTTTGCGAATTTATTGGGAATACCTGGTCGGTTGCATAGTTCGAAAAACTCAGTTAATGTGGTTATTCGGGCAATTGATGCACGCTGTAGAGCAGTCTCTTCCGTGAAATAAACACGCTGTCCAATTTCAAGGTGCACGGCCAAATGCATAACAGCAGGGTCTCTTTCGTGTATCGGAAAACCCAAAATACGCCAAACTGCTTCATTGCTGCTGATGTTTCGGCCCATTTGATACCGTGTTATTTCATCGTTTTCGTTAACACTGTGAACAGCAAATACAGCCATATCACTGCTCTTATGGACATATTTGCACATATATCTTATGGACTTCACCGAACTGCAGAGCTCAATGTTTATGTGTGCTTTGTAGATTTTACACAGCAATGGTGAATACGGAACCACCCAGTGATTGTCAATGTCAACCGTTGTACCGTTTGACATGCGTAATTGATGTGATTGACCACCATGGTCAGTGTCTCTACGACGATACAATGGGTAACCACCGATATAGTGATTGTATCATTTATACAATTTATTGGAAAACGTTTCGTACATTTTCCATTGTCTATGCACGGCGCCGTTATGTTTATAGCACCGCATGGACCATGTTAGCGGTAACAATCTCATACAATTCTTGATCGATATTCCGATCAGGAATTTCTGCTGAGATAATTTTATCAATTTCTTCAGACTGTATTTTATCGACCAACCAGATCAAAATATGCGGGTGTGGCAAACTTCGTTGTCATTCAACAGAATATAGCCAGCAACGTGTTTTGCCAAATACAGAGGGAATGTTTAATCAAATTCATCAACAGTTTAAACTTTTGTCTGAAGACACGTGCAGTGATTTCGTGCCGATCTATTGCAGTTTGACCTGGCAATAACGCAATTTTAATTTCATCCCATTCTGGATTACACGTAAATGTAGTGAACTAATCTGGTCGTCCGTACGCGCGCACAAAGTCATGGCGTCTTGAACATATTATTGCATATGACGTGGGCTACCAATATATGATGATGGAAGAATATATGAAGTACCAATGTCGTTGATATTAGTTATTCAATCTACGTTACCAAGAACACCATCACGCAAATGAATGTATTCCTCAGCTCGAAGTTTCACCTGATTATACCTGATGTATCGTAATCGCTCGCTTTCAATTTTCGCATACATATCAACGATATATTGATGAAACAGCTGGAGGCATCGGAGAATATTATTGTCTTCATTGGCACGAACCATCAACCGATATGCGTTGAAGTTCATCGCGCTCACTTTCTTGCTGGTTTCTGCAGCTGACAAGTAAAAATATAATTAATCAAAAAGAAAATAGTCGTGCATAAAAATAAAATACTAAACAATGACATGTGTAGATTTTAACTGTTGCTGGATTTATTTTTTGATATTTAAATGATATTAATCTTCTCCTTCCCAAAAAAAAAAAAAAAAAAAAAAAAAAAACGTGTGTACTGGCGGTCTACAGTGTAAAAACGGGCTCAATATTTCGGCGATCATACATGTCACCATCATCAGGTTAACTGACGGACTGAGCTCCTGTGAACTTGCTGCCACGGAGATCCGTACGCTATGGCTGCTCAAAGGGTACTGGGTTCGGTCGCGGTGGCGGCCGATTTAAATACCCTCCGCTCGCAGCGCGATCCTTCCGCCGTCCGCGCCCCGCGAAACGGTCGCGCAGTGGAACAGATTGCGACGGCGTCTGAGATAATGTCGGTATGAAGGCTCTGTCCGCCGTGGTCGTCACAACTATACGTTTGCTCGATTTACTCTTGATTAAACGCCGGCCGAAGTGGCCGTGCGGTTAAAGGCGCTGCAGTCTGGAACCGCAAGACCTCTACGGTCGCAGGTTCGAATCCTGCCTCGGGCATGGATGTTTGTGATGTCCTTAGGTTAGTTAGGTTTAAGTAGTTCTAAGTTCTAGGGGACTAATGACCTCGGAAGTTGAGTTCCATAGTGCTCAGAGCCATTTGAACCATTTTTTGAATCTTCTGTACCAGAATCCTCGTGCGTTCATACTCCATAGCGTGATTTTCCGACAAACAATGTTCAGCGACCGCCGACTTGCTCGGATACATCAGTCGAGTGTGCCTCTGGTGTTCACGGCATCGATCCTCGACGGTACGCATCGTCTGACCAATATACGACTTGCCACATTGACACGGAATCTGGTACACGCCGGCCTTCCTCAAACCGAGGTCATCTTTGGCGCTCCCCACCAGTGCACGAGTTTTATTCGGAGGATAAAACACAGTTCCGACCCGGTGTTTCTTCAAAATGCGGGCGATTTTCCCCGAGAGTTCGCCTGTATATGGAATAAACGCAGTGCCTACCTTCTCCCTCGTGATTTCATCCATCTCCACAGGTCGTGCTGTAGTGGTTGGGCAGAGAGCTCGTTGAATCTGCCACTCTGAGTACCCATTTTTTCGAAATACAGTTCTCAGATGTTCAAATTCCTGGGGTAGACTATCTGCGTCAGAGATAGTGCGAGCCCTATGTACTAGAGTTTTAAGTACCCCATTCCTCTGTGAAGGGTGGTGGCAGCTGTCTGCGTACAAATACAGATCAGTGTGCGTTGTCTTCCGATACACCCCATGACCTAGCGTGTCGTCAGCCCTTCTCTTGACCAAGACGTCAAGGAAAGGTAATTTACCCTCCGTTTCAGTCTCCATAGTGAATTTGATGTTGGGGTGTATGGAGTTTAGATGTGTAAGGAAGTCAAGGAGTTTATCCATACCATGTGGCCAGATGACGAACGTGTCGTCCACATAACGGAGAAAGCAAGTAGGTTTCCATTCGGATGATGACAGGGCTTCCTCCTCGAAGTTCTCCATGTATAAATTCGCTACCACCGGTGAGAGTGGGCTACCCATGGCGACTCCCTCCGTTTGTTCGTAGTATTCTCCATTAAAAAGAAAATACCTGGAAGTCAAGACATGCCTAAAATGTTCAATGGTCTTCTCGTCAAACTTCTGACTAATCAATTCTAGTTACCCTCGCAGGGGTACCCTCGTAAACAAGGAAACGACATCAAAACTCACCATGATATCTGACTCAGCCAACCTGAAGCTATCTAGGCGTTTAAAAAAATCCACGGAATTACGGATGTGGTGAGGGCATTTACCCACATAAGGACTTAATATTCCCGTCAGGTATTTGGCCAACAAATATGTAGGTGCCCTGATGTTTCTGACAATGGGGCGTAATGGTACCCCCTCTTTGTGAACCTTCGGGAGTCCATAGAGTCTAGGCGGTACCGGACCTTCGGGTAACAATTTCTTAGCGTCACCCTCCGCTAAATCTGCGTCCTTGAGAAGCGACCTCGTCTTGTTCTCCGCCTTCTTTGTAGTGTCAACGCTGATCTTCCAGTAGAAATCGTCATTTAGCAGGCTCTGCATCTTATCAGTGTAGTCTTTATGGGCGACAACAACTGTAGCATTGCCTTTGTCAGTCGGTAAGACAACAATTTCAGAGCGCTCCCTCAGATCACGAATGGCCGCCCTCTCTTCACTGGTGATATTTAACTTCATCGACTTGGATTTCGTCAACGCACGACAAGTTTCACGAAGTATTTCCTCAGCTGATTCAGGCGGAAGTCGAGCTGCAACCTGTTCAACAGCACTAACAATTTCTGCGACCGGAGTGAACTTGGGGGTGGGAGCGAAGTTGAGACCTTTCTGCAAAACCGGGACCGCATCATCACTCAACACCATGCCACTCAAATTGATGACAGTCTTCCACGGAACCTGCAGAGATGGTTTGTCAAGGAGACGTGAGAACTTAGCTGTTTGACGTCCCGTTGCCTTCATATGGGCGGAATCAGCTGCAACCCAGGTGACACCATCAATCCAATACCAGGAAAAGGAAGTGAAATTACTAGCCAGTTGCAAATGTAGTTTGAGTAAGTACTGTGAGATAAACTCAAGGCTCCGGCGGGTGAATTGCACTCTCTCACGTACCAAGGCGAGGCTGTCTCGTTTCTTGATTCTCTTAGCTGCTGCAGAATCGATGTGATGCATATCCGTAGCAAAATTTGGAACAACATTCTCGGAACGACATCTCTTTAGAAAGACAAGAGTACTTAGCAAACGACATCTACGGTGGCGAAACTTTTCAAATTTCTTCATGCTGCGGTACATCTCCTCCCCATAAAGGTGTATGATGTGATTCTTGAGTTTCTCCCGGCGTATTTGATAGTAAAATATCCACAGGTGTACTGCCGGTCTACAGTACCGTGGAGGATAGATGCCGTGAACATCAGAGGCACACTCGACTCATGTGTCCGTTCAAGTCGGCGGTCGCTGAACATTGTTTGTCGAAAAATCACGCTATGGAGTATGAGCGCACGAGTATTCTGGTACAGACGTCGAGATACTGGGACAGCGTTGTTAGAGAGGCCATCGAAATTCGCACCAATGACGACCACATAAACCGTGACTGTGGCTACAATCTTAGCAAGGCTTGGGAACCAGTGATTGGGTTAATCAAGAGTAAATCGAGCAAACGTATAGTTGTGACGATCACGGCAGACAGAGCCATCACACAGACGTCATCTCAGACACCGTCGCAATCTGTTCCCCCGCGCGACCGTGGCGCGGGGCGCGGACGGCGGAAGGAGTGCGCCGCGGGCGGAGGGTATTTAAATCGGCCGCCGCCGCGACCGAACCCAGTTCCCCCTGAGCAGCCATAGCGTACGGATCTCCGTGCCGGCACGTTCACAGGGGCTCAGTCCGTCAGTTCACCTGATGATGGCGACATGTATGATCGCCGAATTATTGTGCCCGATTTTACACTGTAGACCGGCAGTACACACGAGTCGTGTGAAGTTAGCACCCTTTTTTTCAGAAATGTATATTTTTTTCAGAGTTCTTGATAGATATGAAATATTTCTAGAGTTGTTTGTACAAAATTTCAATAGTTCTGCAGAATTTAGCGAAGTAAACAACAATACTCGAAAAAAATTTTCGTATCGAAAACATTCTTTGTCAATTTCCGCAAAAAGTAAATAAGTACGACAGTTCTGAGCACAGTTCTGAATAGAGCTCCAAGAGTTCTATCGAATATCCCAGTAACATCTTTTTGTGCAGCTAATAGTTTACGAGATAATTGCAATTTAAGGAGAAAATCTTTTCACTTACTGTGAAGTTGGCACCCTTTTTTTCAGAAATGTACATTTTTTTCAGAGTCCTTGACAGATATGCCATAGTTCTAGAGTTCTTTGTACAAAATTTCAATAGTTCTGCAGAATTTAGCGAAGAAAACAACAATATTCGAAAACATTTTCGTATCGAAAACATTCATTGTCAATTTTCGCAAAAATTAAACTCGTACAACAGTTCTGAGGATAGTTCTGAACAGGACCCCAAGAGCTCTATCGAAAATCCCAATAACATTTTTCTATGGCTATAATAGTTTATGAGATAAATTGATTTAATGTAGGACACACTTTCTCTACAGAAAATATAAATATATTCGTACAACAGTTCTGATGACAGTTCTGGACACCACGTGAAGAGTTCTATCGAAAATCCTGGTAGTATTTTTTTGTGCAGGTAATAGTTTAAGAGGAAATTGCAACATAATTAAGAACTCTATAAGAGCTCCCACTGTGAAGCTGGCACCCTTTTTTTACAGAAATATATATTTTTTCAGAGTTCTTGATAGATAAGCCATAGTTCTAGAGTTCTTTGTACAAAATTTCAATAGTTCTGCAGAATTAAGCGAAGAAAACAACAGCACTCGTAAAAATTATGGTATCGAAACGATTTTCTGTCGATTTCTGCAAAAAGTAAATTCGTACAACAGTTATGAGGACAGTTCTCAACAGAGCCCCAATAGTTCTATCGAAAATACAAATAACATTTTTTTGTGCAGCTAATAGGTTGCGAGATAATTGCAATTTAAGGAGAAAGTCTTTTCACTTACTGTGAAGTTGGCACCCTTTTTTTCAGAAATGTATATTTTTTTCAGAGTTCTTGATAAATATGCAATAGTTCTAGAGTTCTTTGTACAAAATTTCAATAGTTCTGCAGAATTTAACGAAGAAAACAATAAAATTCGAAAAAAATTTCGTATCGAAAACATTCTTTGTCAATTTTCGAAAAAAATAAATTCGTGCAACAATTTTGAACAGAACACCAAGAGCTCTATCGAAAATCCTAATAACATCTCTTTGTGCGCGATGATAGTTTATACGGTAACTGCTTTGATGGTAGACCTACTGTATCCACAGAAAAAAATTAATTCGTGCAACAGTTTTGATGAACAGTTCTGGATAACACCCCAAGACTTCTATCGATAATCATAATAACATTTTTTGTGATTATAGTAGTTTCTAAGATAATTGATTAATTGTGGGGCTCACTTACTCTAAAAAAATTATGTCTATTCGTATGTTCTGATGACAGCTCTGGATAGTAATGTAAGAGCTCTATCGAAAATACTGGTAACATATTCTGTGCAAGTAATTGTTTACGTAGTAACTGCATTTAATAAGGAATGCTTATGAGCGTTTCCCGTGATGTTGGCACCCCTTTTACGAGAAATATACATTTTTTTCATAGTTCTTTATATGTAGATTTCCCTGCTCAAAACATGAATAGTTCTGCAGAATTTCGGGTAGAAAACAATAACTGGGCAAAATTTTGGTATAGTATAAAGTTATTTGTCAGTTTGGAATAAATAAATTTGTATAACAGTTCTATTGGCAGTTCTCGATAGCACCCGAAGAGTTGTATTGAAACTGATAAAAACAATTTTGTAGCGATAATAGTTTATACGATAATTGTTTTAATCT
The DNA here is from genome assembly GCF_023864275.1 of Schistocerca cancellata. Taxonomy (NCBI): domain Eukaryota; kingdom Metazoa; phylum Arthropoda; class Insecta; order Orthoptera; family Acrididae; genus Schistocerca; species Schistocerca cancellata. Next base: position 413,615,173 of record NC_064628.1, read on the forward strand.
GATACTCATTTTATCTACGAAAACAAAATTCGTAGAATAGTTCTGATGACAGTTCTAAATAGCACCTACAGAGTTCTACCAAAAACTATAACAACATTTTTCGTGACGATGACATTATATGAGATAATTAATGTGGGACTCACTTTTGCCATTTAAAAGTAATAAATTCGTAAAAAAGGTCTGATGGCATTTCTTAATAGGACCCTAAGAGTTCTACCGAAAACTGTAATAACATTTTTTGTGGGGATAACAATTAATGAGATAATATCATTTACGAGAGATCCACTTGGTCTACATTATAATAAATTGGCACAACCCTTTTGCTGGCAGTTCTGGATAGCACCGAAAGAGTTCTTTTAAAAACCCTCATAAAATTTTTATGGTGCCAATAGATTATGAAATAGATTGTGTGTTCACTCTGCAGTGGGTGTGCGCCGATGTGAAACTTACTGGCAGATAAAAACTGTGTGCCGGACCATGTCTCTAACCCCAGGCTGTGACGAAGGAACATTGTCACAATATCCTTTCTTCCAGGAGTGCTACTTCTGCAATTTTCGTACGACAACTTCTGCGAAATTGGGAAAGCAGGAGATGAGGTACTGCTAGAAGTACAGCTATGAGGACGGATCGTAAATTCTCACTTTTATTTTGGAATTATGTGAGACATAAACAATGTTACAATGTGCAGTGCGATACACAAGTAGCTCTTTTATCCGGACTACGTGGGGCCGGAAGTAATCCGGATAACCGAAAATCCGGATATATATTCTACTAAATACAAAAAGTCTAAATGTTCAGCACTGTACAAATGCCGGTACACCTTCTTAAGACTGCTTGTAGTAACTGTAGGTGGAAGCGTGGGATGTGCACGCTTAGATGATTCAAAGAGAGAAGGCTCGTCAGTACAAAACAGATGGCTGAGAGGGCAGATACATTCACACACGCCGCTAACCAGGTGGTGTCACACCTGTCGAGAAGCGCACCAGAGGTACAATGAGCTCTGGTGGAGTGCGGTTGGCGTGGTTACTATGCAACTTACTTGATTGACACCAATACACCGCTATATTAATGTACAATACTTGAGAAACAATGTCATTCAAACACTCTGAGCTCCTTTATCACTCAGTACTAGACTAAATTAGCGGCCTAGTGATAAGCAGCCTATGTACCTCACCTACTACATATCTTCGTTTTATAAGAAAAAAAGAGAAAAATACCAAGGCACACGAAATATGAATCAGGATAAACCAGAAATCCGGATTAGTGAGGACCAAATAAACGAGGTTCTTGTTTACAAATTTCGACCTCCTTAGTAACGTTAATACTTTATTCCCTCAACATAATAACGCCTCTATCAGTCATGTACTGAATTACGATTTAAACATACTACTTAGTTCGTTTGTACAATATATTCATTTAAATATACTTACATTTCTATACATTGAAAAGACTTTTGACTCTCACTGTAGTGTAACTCATCAAACTTCCACACTTCGTTTCTAACTAGAACAAATGTTTGCAACAATATTAACTATAGTAATTTCAAATTTATTCGTTACACACAGCACATGTTTTTATGTATCCTAGCGTCTGGTGATGTTGCCACCTAACTTTCATCCATGAGGGTCCTGGGCATATTTTTAGCTGTTAGTGGGTCCTGGATGTCATGAGAGCTCAAAACAATTACAGTTTTACATAATAAAATTCTTCTGGTTCTTCTTGATTCTAAAAATATACACTTCATGTACAGTACCTCGTCATGCTGATGCTTAAATGTCATTTTGTTTAATTTGGGCGCCGCAGTTTCCGTAGAACCTAGTTTATGTAATATCTTTGAAGAACCTGTCGACTGTCGTATGTGCAGGAAAAATGTTTACATGCCATAAAACAAAATCAGAATGCGTTTCAACAGTAGCAATTTGTTTTAATGGTGGAGTAAAAATGGTTCAAATGGCTCTGAGCGCTATGGGACTTACCTTCTGAGGTAATCAGTCCCCTAGAACTTAGAACTACGTAAACCTAACTAACCTAAGGACATCACACTCATCCATGCCAGAGGCAGGATTCGAACCTGCGACCGAAGCGGTCGTGCGGTTCCAGACTGTAGCGCCTAGAACGGCTGGGCCACTCTGGCCGGCCTGGTGCAGTAAAGATTAAAAACAATGAGCAGAACAGGCATCAAAACTAGGAACAACATGAACATTGTGCTAGTATGGGCGGACAGGCAACATGTCACATAAACTGAAAAAGCTGCTGAAAGCATGAAAAGGAGGCCAGAATAACAAAGAAAAGAAGTAAAAATAAAGAAAATGAAAAGGACACGAAAGGTATCAACAAGATTATGGAGCAGGAATGGTTTGCAATGTCGTCATTGAGAAGAGAATGACATACAAATCTTTAGTTTCAGTTTTCTGTAATCAACGTGTTTGCATACCGAGATACTGTTACCGGTATCTCATCCACTATTAAAGCTACATAAACAAAGCTATGGATGTATAATAATATAGTGCTTGCCTACACACTGAACCACATTATTCAACAATGGATTAAGTATTTTAAGCTGCAGTATCTCATATTATGTTCTTAAATCATTAGGAGAAAAAATTTACTCTTAAATACATTTCTTTTAAGATAATCAAAACATGAAACGTAAATATTACTGGTTTGCTGTTTCAACAATGTAATAATTCAAAGAATAAAATTTGTTTTTTATCTTTTATTTGGAATAGCGTTAAGTACATTGAACCTAAAATAACATTTACGTATGTAAGAAAACATCAATATTCACTGCACAGTGTATTCCACAGATTTACAATTTTTTTCACCTGGAGCTCACAATATACCAATTCTTTGACAAAAGTTTCATTCCTGAATCTATTGACAGTGTTGCCTTATTAAATTTCAAAGTACCAGTAAAAACTACAGGCTGTGATGTACAGGTCCCTTTAACAGCTCCCCTTCAGGATACAATAAAACCTAGAAGGAAATACATATGTAGGGAATTCAGTAATAAATAAGCATAGAATTTATGAGGTGTGAAACAACTAAGAAAAATAAGTACAAAAAATATATACGTGAAATTTAGGGCATAAAATGCTCTTATTCTAGTAACCAAAACAGGAGGCTGTGATACCAGAAACAAAGATACTAAGAATTAACATAAGAGCTGTATTTGTAATGTTTAGATACCAACTTTTAGGAATTGCTTACCTTATAAAACAAAGTTCCTATGGGAACTACTTGTTTCGTCTCGTCGGTCTTGTAGCTGCCATTTGAAAATTTTCCTGTCGTGACATACATGAACAGTTGCGGAGAAATTATCGTTTCCTTTGAAACTTTCTGTACATCTTTATACACGTCATCGCACTGCTTGCAGTAGGTTCCCTCGAAGACATATGGCGTGTAGTGTTTGATGGAGATATTAGAATGAATGGCTCCAACGAGAGTGTACTCTTGATTGTTGACTACGATTTCTTTCGTGATCGTTTGCAAAACACATTTCTTCCTTTGATTCGGAGGAAACTGATCTTCAGTTAGTTGACAAATTGTTATACTAGTATCCATCATCAAGTTGCATCCGAATTTCTTTTCTTCGACTGCTTCTCCTTTACATTTCTTGCATTTTAAATAGTCTTTAGAACTCCATTTGTTGCATCTACAGCCTCTTACATGAAATTATAACCAAGTCTGAAAAGAACATACGTATCAACGGAAATATAATGTCGTTTCACATAGCGTGAATTTAGGCACGTCAGACACGATATATTTTTGTAGCAAATCGGGATATCTTTTAATATTTTCTCGTATAATTCCTGCATTCAGAGACAATATTTTTCGAGAGATTACTCCTTTTTTTTTAGGAACGGTATCACATATAAAATATCAAATCTCTGCTTAAAATGCTGGGAGTTTATAATTTTTTTGTCCAAAACATCCAAAGCCAGATCCAAAAATGGATGGCCCACCATTTGAATTTTACTTTTGAAATCATCACTGAGTGATATTGCTTGCATGAATAAGGTCATCAAAGAATCGAAACCGCACGTTCCCTTCAAGTTGTAGGTAGCAGATTTGAATTTGCTTGAGGACCCATTTAGGAAAAGTGGCAAATTAATATCTATGAATTTCTTAGTCGAATTCCAGTTTGGGCAATCATCTAAGTAGTATTTTCTTGCTCTTAGCTTGTGTGCTCGATGTGACAACGATTTCATTTTGAAGCTTTTTCAGCATTGCACTCTCCTCCATTTTATTGTTACAGGTCTCTCTGTTTTCTTCTGTTTTCGAACCACAGGATGAAATTTCAGTGGCATCCCTGGTGAAGTATGATTCTTGATAGTCTTTTGTGGAATGAAATATCTCTTTAGAGTCCAAATTGGGCAGTAAATTATTATCTGAAGAGCGCTGAAAACACACACTATCACTCTTGACTGTTGTTCTCCGCATTCATAATAAGTGAGCTCGAAGTAGGAGAAAATCTGTATTAAAAACTATTAAAATTTTGTCTAACTCTGTCTCGTTGCCATCTTCGTGTTGGGTCTCACTTCGTAAGGTATTGTTCAGTGTGCTCTTAGAATTATCGAGTATATGATTGCTTTTGGGGTTTGTTATCTTCAGCTTCTTATTTTTTCCTCTCCAGTTTTCTTCTTCGTGGTAAGGCAATGATACTTCAGTTGGTTTGTGCTTCACAGTTTGCTTTGAATCTTCTTTTTCCATCATAAGTAGCGCTAACAGTTTTGTTTCCTCATGCAGCCACTTCAAATGTTGAAAAATGAATTTGTCTACTCGTAAAGGCAGCTTGTCAAAGCCTATTGTCTATAATTATGAAAATTGTCCTTCCATCGCTGCTGATGAACGAATAGATAAAGGAATACGAGAAGAAGGATACATCACAGCTGTCCACAGTCGTATATAGTTCATCAACTCTTTCAGCATCTCTGCAGCATTAGGAATGTTGTACTGATTCACATCAAAGAGATTGTCATCAATAGTCTGATTTGTGATGACTTCAGCTTCATTGTAGATACGTTTTGCCTTATCAACCCACGAGTTTGCAGTAGATTCCTTAGAGTTCAAAATTGATTCCAAAAGTCAGTCATCATTGTTTTCAACATCATCAGTTTTCTTGTCATCATCTTTCTTTTCGTCAATATATGAATGAGGTGGACCACCTCTGATAGTGATATCAAGATGGCGCTGATGTTCCATTGATGAATATTCTTGACTGCACTCATCAATACCAAGACGGTCACTCAACGCAACAACCAAAAGTGAGCGCAAAGCACTTTCAATATCACGAAAATGTATCATCATGCAAATATCGGCCAAAACTCGAAGATAAAGTTGTTTGACTTGTGATTTACTTCTTGAGAAGCATTTCCACCTCGAAATCATGACCATAAAATGGTTTAAATCTATTCTCAAACAACACGAGGGTAGAATTACTCTTTCATGCAAAACAATATGACTATAACACCTATTCAAATAATCTGTTAAGTCCGAGCTATTGGCTATTGTTCTAGAAATGGCAACCAACAAAGCCTTACCAAAATCAGTTACCATGATTTTTGGTATGGGAGCTCCAGATCTGACGATTTCCATAAAGAAAAATGACAAGAATTATGCATCATGCCTAGAGGATATCATCTGATAAGTTGGGCAACTGATTGATGATCGATTGACGATATTTGGATCTTTACTAGTGACGTTTACTTCGCGGATGCACATGTACTGGTACAGGCATATGTACTTTGACTTAATTTACACACAGTCAGCCCTGTTTGACAGATCCCCAAATCGTGAAATAACTCGAAATGCAACGCCACCTGTAGCATCTATTGAATCGTATACACTGCTATTGATTTGATGACAATATTTGTGCAACTGACTTTGATCTTTCAGCCAATATATACGGAATTATGGGTCCAATCCGACTGCGTGAATTTCGTCCCGATGGGTTGTATGCTTTGCGATTTACAGGTTTTCAAAAGGCTTACTCGTTGTTATACCAAATCGTTTGTCCCTTTCGTGTTCTTTAGCCTTTCTCAAGACATCAGCATTTAGTAAATTTGGAGGAATCATGTCTCCGAAAGACATATTTTTCGCTTCATCATTTCGCCAAAGAGTTGCAGGCATCCTGTAATCAACCAGTTTAACAGCTACCTGTTGTCTTCTCATGCCACGAAGTTGTCTTCTTTTCAGGTGATTACTATCATCTGAAAAGTTTGAAAGTCTGCAGTTCAGAATATTATCGGTGTCCTTTTTTCGCTTCTTCAGAGTAATCCCTTCGAAAGTGGCTCCGCATTCTGTACATCTTCCTTTGATCTTCAAGAAGTACTTTGAACTTTCACACATTTTCGCATATTTGAAAGGAAAGGCACATGGAATTTTGTGATGTTCATAAATTTTATCAGCCATCAAATCGGTCCATTTCCCTATTTCTAGTCTTGAAGGCTTTCAAAGTTTCCTCTTTGTTGGTTTTATGGAAGACCATTTTTCTGCTGACAGTAGTAAGTCAAATTGCTTTGTCATGTCCTTGTTGCACGAAGAACCAAAAACATTCCACAACTCATCTTTGCTGTCGTCGTCTTTTTCTTCAATGAAACATTCCAGCCTGAAGGTGTTTCTAACAAAAGTAAGCAGGCCATGGCGATCTTCTTTAATTGTTGTATAAATATGTTTTGAAGACATTTTCGAGCCGATGTCGGCCATGGCATCAGACAGTTTTTGGAAGACCGGATGAGACGGAGTGAATTGAATGCCTCTATCATCGATTACTTTAAATTCCTCCATGCTGAGAAGACGTTTCAATTCTGGTAAATTGTACATTTTTATGGGTTTTACGGTTCATAAATATCACTTACACAACAGCACCGACTGCACAACAGGCACCGACTGCACAAGAGCTCTGACTGAACGAGCATAATGATAATTCGCATGAGAGTGAGTAGTATTGTTGCGTATAGTCATTAGGGGCAGATCAAAGAGTGAAATGCAGCGCTGGCGGGCGCCTTGACACGACGCGGCGCGCGCCACCCAAAAAGTGCAGCTGTTGTTGTCATTAGCTTTGATGCTACCGCGAGAAGCTTTCATGCTACCTCTATTGTAACTGCTACGCTGACGTCATTTGTCGATTGTTTAAAAGACGCAGTTCACGTGTTCATTGTTTCCAGATGTAGTGCCACGACTTTTGCATTGTTGCTGTGCTTTGTTTATGATTTTTTGGTCTTGAGAGGTCTTAGGGACGTATCATAGTTTTTATTATCCTTCCATCAGGCGCAGCTATTCAGATTGATAAATGTCGAAATTTTCTGTAAATTACTTTTCAACAATTTGCAGTATTGGCGCCTTCTCGTTAATAGCTTCCCTTTTCCGTATGCCTTTCGTTGTTGTGTGATTCTGTAAATTATTTGTCAACAATTGGCAGCACTGGCGCCTTCACGTTATAGCTTCCTTTCTGTGTATGCCTTTCATTGTTGTATGATTCAGTATCGACGCTAATGCTCTCTTGGTGAGATATGAGCCGATTGCTCGTTTTTATCCACTGTGCCCTTTCGTATTTCATTTCAGCAATTAATTTATTTGTTTATCAACGTAGTAAGTAGTACAAAGCTAATCCATGACGTAAAATGCACTTTAATTCTGTTTGAACTGTTTAATCGTCAGTGTCCACTGTCTGAACGTCAGATATCAAATTAATACACTGCACCTGGTTGCGTTATGTTATAGGAATTTTATTATTTTAAGTGGGATGTACCAGATCATGTTGAAGAAATCCAAAGCATATTGTTCGAAGAGGATAATATTATTAGAAATTTACCTGGACAATAGGCGCAGCCAAAGCATCCTTTGTGATGCTGTAATTGCCTCATAGGTGACGACATTTGTCTATTGTAGTTTTGTATTCCATTCAGCATTTTGAGAGTGTCGAAGCTTCATTTCAGCGTGAGAGAGCGGTAAAATCAATAGATGTTATTGAATTGAAAGCCTTCATCAGTCTCTTGTTTTTAATTGTTGTTAACAAAAGTAACAGATAAAGCCTGGAAGATCTCTGTGGAATTGATGTGGATGGAACTGAAAAATTTCACCTCGCAAATGAACTTAAAACATTTCAAAATTATTGTGGAGTGCCTTAGATTTTACAGTCGCGCTATTCGTGATGAAAGGAGACAAGTAGACAAGCTAACAGCAATTCGGGAAATATTTACTGTGTTTGTACGCAACAACCAGAAATCTTATACCCTAGGAGAAAATGTTACAGTAGACAAGAAGCTGGAAGGATTCTGAGGAAGGTGCAGTTTTCACCAATATGTACCTACCAAAACAAACAAATATGGATTTAAAATCTATGATTTTGTGGATTCTTAAGTATTTTACCTGTACAATTTGGAAATATACACTGAGTTGCAACCAGAAGGATTTACCAACTGAGCAATAAACATTTTGATGTTGCTCTGTGACTGTGTAACATACATATCAGTCAGGTAGAAATGCGAAAGTGGACAACTGGTATACTAGTATTGGAATGATAGTAGAGCTATGAAGGGAGAATTTCTCTTTTGTTGGCATGATGAAGAAAAACAAGCGTGAGATTTCTCTAGAGTTTGCTATCAGTAAAAGAAGGGCTGCCCACAGTTCCCTTTTTCGCTTCCACAAGACTGAACTCTAGTTTCCTTTGTACCTAAAAAGGGGAAGTGTGTGATCTTGGCATCACTTTTGCATGAAGATAATTCGATAGATGCTGCCACTGTAGATAAACGGAAGCCATCCATCGTAAATTTTACAATAGCGTTAAGTGTGGTATTTTCACAGCGGATAAACTGAATGCTTTGTACAACGCTGCAAGAAATGTGCGCCGTTGGTCACTGGTTATATTTTTGTAATGATCAATACGGTTGGAATCTATGCACAAGTGTTTTATTGTGGCAACAGTAAGAATTGTACCAGAAGGAAAGGACTCCTGAATCAGCTATGTTATACATTGTTGTTTTCTTCGCTAAATTCTGCAGAACTATTGATATTTTGTACAAAGAACTCTAGAACTATGGCATATTTATCAAGAACTCTGAAAAAAATATACATTTCTGAAAAAAGGGTGCCAACTTCACAGTAAGTGAAAAGATTTTCTCCTTAAATTGCAATTATCTCGTAAACTATTAGCTGCACAAAAAAATGTTATTTGTATTTTCGATAGAACTATTGGGGCTCTGTTGAGAACTGTCCTCATAACTGTTGTACGAATTTACTTTTTGCAAAAATCGACAGAAAATCGTTTCGATACCATAATTTTTACGAGTGCTGTTGTTTTCTTCGCTTAATTCTGCAGAACTATTGAAATTTTGTACAAAGAACTCTAGAACTATGGCTTATCTATCAAGAACTCTGAAAAAATATATATTTCTGTAAAAAAAGGGTGCCAGCTTCACAGTGGGAGCTCTTATAGAGTTCTTAATTATGTTGCAATTTCCTCTTAAACTATTACCTGCACAAAAAAAGACTACCAGGAATTTCGATAGAACTCTTCACGTGGTGTCCAGAACTGTCATCAGAACTGTTGTACGAATATATTTATATATTCTGTAGAGAAAGTGTGTCCTACATTAAATCAATTTTTCTCATAAACTATTATAGCCATAGAAAAATGTTATTGGGATTTTCGATAGAGCTCTTGGGGTTCTGTTCAGAACTGTCCTCAGAACTGTCGTACGAGTTTAATTTTTGCGAAAATTGACAATGAATGTTTTCGATACGAAAATGTTTTCGAATATTGTTGTTTTCTTCGCTAAATTCTGCAGAACTATGGAAATTTTGTACAAAGAACTCTAGAACTATGGCATACCTGTCAAGGACTCTGAAAAAAATGTACATTTCTGAAAAAAAGGGTGCCAACTTCACAGTAAGTGAAAAGATTTTCTCCTTAAATTGCAATTATCTCGTAAACTATTAGCTGCACAAAAAGATGTTACTGGGATATTCGATAGAACTCTTGGAGCTCTATTCAGAACTGTGCTCAGAACTGTCGTACTTATTTAAATTTTGCGGAAATTGACAAAGAATGTTTTCGATACGAAAATTTTTTCGAGTATTGTTGTTTTCTTCGCTAAATTCTGCAGAACTATTGAAATTTTGTACAAAGAACTCTAGAACTATTTCATATCTATCAAGAACTCTGAAAAAATATACATTTCTGAAAAAAAGGGTGCTAACTTCACACGACTGTACACACGTGGATGTTTTTATTATCTTCATTAATGTTCGGTGCATTATATCGGCCCGCGTGCTGCCCAGATGGTATTTTGTCTGCTTTGATGACGATGGTATAGTTGTCGCTTTGCGGTCTGTTTGAAACGGTATTGAACAACTGGACCCACTGGTTGTTATTCTGTAAAAATGGTTCTAAAATACCCACAATTTCTCACTCCTCCATCTGCTCGATATGTTTGTACTGGCAGCGTGCGTTTTTTGCTGCTCCTCATCACCCATGAAGTAGATTTGCAGAAATTTTGAATCGGTATCGGGCACTGGAGCTAGAGAACCAATTTCATGATACACTTCGCCCTGAATCTTAAACGATGATTGAACATTGCAACCATCCTCATTCTGAACGATTTTTGTTGCTCCAAATGATGTCATTTGAAAACACCAATTGAATTTGCGAATTTTATGCAAAAACAATTTAGATTGAGATGTAACTCCAGCCAATAGTGTTTTCAATGGTTCTGGCGGCTAATTCAACGGTGGCAATACAACTTTTCCAGACGCGCAGCAGAAACCGGCCGATTCACCTTTGTATTTCAGTGCATGACAGTGTTGGCACTGTTTGTTCATAGCACCGATTACTATTTGTGAATGTGACGAATAGTCGATGTCCGTCTCATATTCAAACGCAAGGCGTGTGACGTTGTTCAAGCACATAATCAATGTTTAAAATTGAGACTGTGTCAGGAGTAACTGCCAATGCCTTAGTTCAACATTCTTCCTTAGACAAAACAAATCTGGAGGCCCATATTCTGAAGTTCTTCACTACTAAATAAGGTATCGTGTCAATATGCGATACACTTGCAAACGCTGTTGTTCACGTGTTCTGAATGTGTCAGTGACCCGTTGACAGACCAGTCTTTGTCTCAATGCATTAGCTCGAAGGCGTTCGTTGCGTTGCTCTTGACTTTCATTAGCATGTCTGATTGCTGCCTGGTTTCTTAAATTTTCATTGTCCATCAATTGATCTTCTGCCGACCTATTTAACCGTCGGTTCTGGACTAACTGTGAATTGCAAGTCCGTCGACCAATATTTCCTCCCATGAAGACGTGGCATTGTTTTATGTACGTAATTTATATGTGAATATAATACACTTAATATTCATTGAAATGCAACACAAGAAATATCAAAAGACACCGTAAAAAAAGAAAAAAAAGAAAATGTCAAAATAACGAAACACACATAACATAATACACTCAAATTAAAGTGTAGAAAGCCGGCCGCAGTGGTCTCGCGGTTCTATGCGCGCAGTCCGGTACCGTGTGACTGCTACGGTCGCAGGTTCGAATCCTGCCTCGAGCATTGATGTTTGTGATGTCCTTAGGTTAGTTAGGTTTAAGTAGTTCTAAGTTCTAGGGAACTGAGGACCACAGCTGTTAAGTCCCATAGTGCTCAGAGCCATTTGAAACATTTTTTGAAAGTGTAGAAAAATAAACGAAATCCTATGCACGTAACTTATATCTGAATATAATATGCTCAATATTGCACACAAAAATGCAACGCCACCTACCGTGCTGATTTAAGAGTGTAAATTTTCCGGACCCCCACTTGAATGCATACACAAAAAATCATTCAAGTTGATCCAGTCCTTTAGTTGCTGTATAGATAAATAACCTAGATACCGACTGCAGGCGCCATCTGCCGGGCTGATTTGTGAATCTAAACCATCCAGGGCGCCACCCAAACGCATACAAAAAAATTCGTTCAAATCCGTCCAGCCGTTTAGGAGTTCAGTGACATACACACGTACAGTAGAATTATCCAGTTTAAAAAAATTTATTTCTCTGACAGACACACCTTCAGATCATCTGCTCATATTAACCTCTCAAACTCTGGCATCTCTCTCCCCATATCCACCACTGCTGGCGGCTCACCTACAACCGCCCAACGCTATGGGCTGTTCACATCCAACTGCCCAACACTACACAGGCGTAAAACTTCCAACAATGAGTCCAACCAGCCACAGACTGCACACATCGCAGCCAGTGATTTTAATACATAGCGCTACTTGGGGTAACCAACATAAAAACCTAAACAGCCTACTTACATAGCCCCCATGCTCGCCACAAAAAATCTTTTAAATTGTTTTGGGCAGTGGCCAATAATGATTTGATAAAATTTTTCATATTAACAATAACAAATAGATGAAATGCACACACTTATTGATACACTGTTGGTCAAAAGCAAAAATTGTCCTCACACTCCATAAAGACAGTCCTGATCATTCATCACAGTAGTAATTACAGTTTTATGCACAAAGTTTGAGCAGTAAAGGAGATGCACAAGGAAGTAGTGGATTGCCATGCAGTCTTGAAGAAGTAGCGTTGTCCTTCCAAAGGAAAGGCTGTGCTGACTCTTGACATGCAGACAGGTAATGGGTCGCAACAGAGCAAACCCACAGCAGGAATATTGGTAGGTAGGTTATCACAGAGAAAACCCACAGTATTTCTTGTAGAGATAATGGTATTAGTAGGCAACCACAGGTGCAGACCCACTGTAGTCCTTGTAGAGATTATGGCACTGGTGGGCCACCAAAGGTGCAGACCCACTGTAGTCCTTGTAGAGAAGGCGAGCAGCCATCTGTTGCGACTGTGTGGGGGCACAATCACCATCGAAGAGTCTTGCAGATTATATAGCAAGTCCATGAAACACCACTTGCGCACTCATAAAAAAATTTTGAAATGTCCTTAGAACCAGCAATGCTGTTAACCCGTCCCTTGCTGAATTACGAACACATGTGCGAGCACTAACAATCCTTTTTTTAATTTCTCACATATTGTGCATATACTATGACCAACAGAAATGGGTGCAGCGAAATGAATCCCTACTATTTACTTAATTTGATGAACTGGTGCCAATTTCAATTTTATAACATGAGAATACAGTTACAAAGGCATTAAAAAGTCATTAAAAACATACTGATGACATTAGTAGTAATCCAGGCTTTACAAAAGAATAGAAATAAGCATATACATGAGTATTATAGGAATTGAAAAAAAATTGAGAATATTAATTAGAACATCAAATTGATACATGAGCATAAAAAAGAAAACATAGCAGAATAAGTAACATCTAAACATTTTTCCAAAGTAAAGAACAGGTTGTATTTGAGGATAACAGTACTTCTCATCATATTAAGTGCAGCTTAGTATTAGAAAAATTCTACAACAAAACTCTTATCAGATAAACACATAAAGACAGGAAGAACAACGCCACACAAGGGTAGACATAAACACATAGCAGAATCACAGAAAATGAAAGGACAGGATTTGTTTTCAGCATAACATTTGGTACTGCAGTATAACAAATCTTTCTTTGATGAAGAAATAGATGAAATGTATGACGAGATAAAAGAAATTATTCAGGTAGTGAAGGGAGACGAAAATTTAATAGTCATGGGTGACTGGAATTCGTCAGTAGGAAAAGGGAGAGAAGGAAACATAGTAGGTGAATATGGATTGGGGGGAAGGAATGAAAGAGGAAGCCGCCTTGTAGAATTTTGCACAGAGCATAACTTAATCATAGCCAATACTTGGTTCAAGAATCATAAAAGAAGGTTGTATACCTGGATGAATCCTGGAGATACTAAAAGGTATCAGATAGATTATATAATGGTAAGACAGAGATTTAGGAACCAGGTTTTAAATTGTAAGACATTTAATGGTGCAGATGAGGATTCTGACCACAATCTATTGGTTATGAACTGCAGATTGAAACTGAAGAAACTGCAAAAAGGTGGGAATTTAAGGAGATGGGACCTGGATAAACTGAAAGAACCAGAGGTTGTAGAGAGTTTCAGGGAGAGCATAAGGGAACAATTGACAGGAATGGGGGAAAGAAATACAGTAGAAGAAGAATGGGTAACTCTGAGGGATGAAGTAGTGATGGCAGCAGAGGATCAAGTAGGTAAAAAGACGAGGGCTAATAGAAATCCTTGGGTAACAGAAGAAATATTGAATTTAATTGATGAACGGAGAAAGTATAAAAATGCAGTAAATGAAGCAGGCAAAAAGGAATACAAACGTCTCAAAAATGATATCGACAGGAAGTGCAAAATGGCTAAGCAGGGATGGCTAGAGGACAAATGTAAGGATGTAGAGGCTTGTCTCACTAGGGGTAAGATAGATACTGCCTACAGGAAAATTAAAGAGACCTTTGGAGAGAAGAGAACCACTTGTATGAATATCAAGAGCTCAGATGGCAACCCAGTTCTAAGCAAAGAAGGGAAGGCAGAAAGGTGGAAGGAGTATATAGAGGGTCTATACAAGGGCGATGTACTTGAGGACAATATTATGGAAATGGAAGAGGATGTAGATGAAGACGAAATGGGAGATAAGATACTGCGTGAAGAGTTTGACAGAGCACTGAAAGACCTGAGTCGAAACAAGGCGCCGGGAGTAGACAACATTCCATTTGAACTACTGATGGCCCCGGGAGAGCCAGTCATGACAAAACTCTACCATCTGGTGAGCACGATGTATGAGACAGGCGAAATACCCTCAGACTTCAAGAAGAATATAATAATTCCAATCCCAAAGAAAGCAGGTGTTGACAGATGTGAAAATTACCGAACTATCAGTTTAATAAGTCACAGCTGCAAAATACTAACGCGAATTCTTTACAGACGAATGGAGAAACTGGTAGAAGCCGACCTCGGGGAAGATCAGTTTGGATTCCGTAGAAATGTTGGAACACGTGAGGCAATACTGACCTTACGACTTATCTTAGAAGAAAGATTAAGAAAAGGCAAACCTACGTTTCTAGCATTTGTAGACTTAGAGAAAGCTTTTGACAATGTTAACTGGAATACTCTCTTTCAAATTCTGAAGGTGGCAGGGGTAAAATACAGGGAGCGAAAGGCTATTTACAGTTTATACAGAAACCAGATGGCAATTATAAGAGTCGAGGGGCATGAAAGGGAAGCAGTGGTTGGGAAAGGAGTAAGACAGGGTTGTAGCCTCTCCCCGATGTTATTCAATCTGTATATTGAGCAAGCAGTAAAGGAAACAAAAGAAAAATTCGGAGTAGGTATTAAAATTCATGGAGAAGAAGTAAAAACTTTGAGGTTCGCCGATGACATTGTAATTCTGTCAGAGACAGCAAAGGACTTGGAAGAGCAGTTGAACGGAATGGACAGTGTCTTGAAAGGAGGATATAAGATGAACATCAACAAAAGCAAAACGAGGATAATGGAATGTAGTCAAATTAAGTCGGGTGATGCTGAGGGAATTAGATTAGGAAATGAGACACTTAAAGTAGTAAAGGAGAATTGCTATTTAGGGAGTAAAATAACCGATGATGGTCGAAGTAGAGAGGATATAAAATGTAGACTGGCAATGGCAAGAAAAGCGTTTCTCATGAAGAGGAATTTGTTAACATCGAGTATAGATTTAAGTGTCAGGAAGTCGTTTCTGAAAGTATTTGTATGGAGTGTAGCCATGTATGGAAGTGAAACATGGACGATAACTAGTTTGGACAAGAAGAGAATAGAAGCTTTCGAAATGTGGTGCTACAGAAGAATGCTGAAGATAAGGTGGGTAGATCACGTAACTAATGAGGAGGTATTGAATAGGATTGGGGAGAAGAGAAGTTTGTGGCACAACTTGACTAGAAGAAGGGATCGGTTGGTAGGACATGTTTTGAGGCATCAAGGGATCACAAATTTAGCATTGGAGGGCAGTGTGGAGGGTAAAAATCGTAGAGGGAGACCAAGAGATGAATACACTAAGCAGATTCAGAAGGATGTAGGTTGCAGTGGATATTGGGAGATGAAGAAGCTTGCACAGGATAGAGTAGCATGGAGAGCTGCATCAAACCAGTCTCAGGACTGAAGACCACAACAACAACAACTTCTCGGAGATCTCCGTCATTTCATCATTATTCCCAAGAAGTCCTATCTATGCAAACTTTCTGTATTAGTATTTTCACATATTCTTTACCTCCTTCTTTGTTTTCAAGAAAATTTTACCTAACCCTGTTGTCCTTCAACCCTACTTATCTGTTTATTTCCGCTTTCAAAATAATTGTTCCTCTTTGTACAATACTCGTATTGGCCCAATTCTTTTTCATATAACTTCTCAATACATTCTTTCCATTTTCTTCATAGTTGGTCTTAAGCGAACTTAAATCTACTGAGCTCAGTTACAGAAACTAAGAGATGAGGCAATGCTGCAGCACAAACATGAATGAGAAAAAAATCCAAAGTGTCAAAGCAAGCAGCAATAAATATTGTCATGTAGAGGAAGGTGTATGTAGATGAATGATGAACACTAACTTCACTTAACGAAGGTTTATTCAGCATCTGCACATTCAAGAGCAGCTCCAGACAGAACACATATGGTATATTTACAGCTACAGAACACACCAGTACAATGATCCTTGCCATTTGTGGATACTTCTATAATGTACTCAAACCGAATATAGAAATTAAAATTTTTCAGGTCAAGTGAGTTTTGAACTCACAACCCACTATGCAACAATCTAGTATCCTAATCACTACACTATGGTGACTGCACTACTCAGCTTGTTCTGTGACAATATAAATTAGCAAAGCAAATACAACATTATAACTAATATGAGCCAATGTGCAGCAACAAGCAAAATAAATCAATAGTAAAACTGGCTTAGCAGAGTAATACAAAATGAAATTCAGTAGGACAATACCTGACAAGCAATAGCAGCAAAAGCAATAGACTATACTTAAACATGATAAAGCTCAAGTGGAAAAAATATTACAGTAAAGACAGCAACACAGATAATGGAAATGTCTATTTACACCTTAATACCTATTTCACATCTAAACACTAGAGTAGTGCATCACAATAACTTATGTCTATTTACATCCTAATGTCTATATCAGTTCTCCTTCCTGTACTTCTTTTGTTTCCTAGTGCTCCCTCTTTTTTTCAGAAAGTAGATCATAAAATTATCATTTAATGGATCTGTAGACAGAAAATATTTACATTAGTACATCTACTAAATTTTATTTTAACCAACGCTGCAGTGCAGCTAGAGATTAGATATCAAACAAAATAGACAAATATATATACAAAAAAAGGCATGAAACATCATTCACTAGCCATATGGCATTCCATAAGGCAGTAAAAAATCTCTCAACTAGAAAGACAGTAGTCATAATCAGGTGTGTAGATGTAAAATATTTCTCAACATTTCATCGGCATTTCAGTAAATATCAGAAAGTGCGAGCTCCAAAGTGTAATCATATGTTTTCAAGTATGAGTGTGTCATGTTTATGACGCTTTATACAAAGAAATTCAGTAGCGAGATTAATGGCCTCTTTTTTCTACACCTGTGCCTCTGAAAGGCACACACTAATGTTTTTTTTTTTCCAGGCAACTGTCATGCAGCTGGGCACCCTGAGTGCACCAAGTCAAGGTCACCTACCTTCCTTACTGAAACATTTACGACAGCAGTTTACTCTACAGTGACAGTCTCATATGAATAAAAAAATTTCACAGGTTGAAAATTTACGTTAGAAATATATAGAAACAAAATCTCATAGCTAACAGTGTCCAAAAAATTTTCTGGCAGCATTGTGGTACTCACATTCATACACACACATTCACCTTTCATAATGATCACAACCACACCTCGATGTCACAATACACATCGTCGTCACAAAAATAACATCATAACACCTTAATCAAATCTCAAAAGCGTTGTAGCTTTCTTCAATAATTTCAAAGTCTCTAAAAAAATGCTCTCGTAGTATTACAGTGGTTTCTCAAGTGAATATGAACAGTTCCCAAAATGCAGACAAAAATACAATTTCATAAGTGTGAAGTTATCCAACTGTGTAATTATGTAAATATGTGTCACTAACATAGTAAAAAAAAATGTTTATCTCTATCAGTTAAATGATCAGATAATTGTGCAGTTCTGTGTTAGAGAAATATGGTACTGATGTGTAAAACTGAATAAGCAAATACCATATTAGCTAGAGCTCCTAGCGCTTGCCACATGCCTAGTACACAAAGTAAGAATACTCCCCTGAGGGTTAATGCAATTATGCCCTCAGATGATGAAATATGTCACTAGAATCCTTCACTGTATCATTATAATTCAAGAATCTTTCTAAAAATGTTCCAAGTACAAAATTTAGTCACTCAAATGCGTCCTGTAGTCCTGCAACGCTAAACTGTGCTTTTTGCTGTAAGACAATTTCTGTCATTACTTAACGATAAAAATGTGCCAAGTGTCGTAGTTATCATCGTCCATAAGCAAAGTTCTGTACAAGTACTTATCTTATCATTTACGGAAGTAAAGTGCTACGCAGATAGATGTCGTTGTTTTTATGTTCATTACCGTAACCAAGAAAGTACTGTACTGTAACATATTGTTGTGTTATGGAAAGGGCTATCTCATTGTAGCTATACTACAAAAGTTAATGCTAAAACATGTTTTAATTTTCAGAAGAACGCAGAAAACTGCAGACATAAACAGATACAGCGCAAAAGCAATAATGATGATTGTGTCACTCATTAGTAGCGTCGTAATACAATCGTGTAGCTGTCTAACAAACCAAATACTATGTCCTCTGTAATCTCTCAGAAAGTACTTTGAATACAAACAATCTTTTTAAGTAAACCAAAATGTTGCATTAAAATCTCATTAGCAGTATAGGTTCGAAATATGTAAGCATTATAGTCGTTACATAATCCTGCAACCAACAAACAAAATGTATACACACTGAGACAGTGTCGTCTGTTCCTTATAAAAATGCACTCGTAATTACTGTCTAAATAAGTTCCCTAGGTTCTTGACTGGATAGTTAACTTCAAAGCATTGTTACATGTTAACAGTTTCTAAGGGTGACAAAGGGGTACTGATAACATAAAGTAGAAATTTTATATCAATGGCTAAGTCAGGAAGCAAATTATCTCTCAATAAATAGTTTTACATGTCAAATGTGGTGCTGACCTTTACACAGAATTTCAACTTCAACGCAATTATCATGTGGTATACGTCGGATCCCGTAACGTCCATCATAAATCAGAAAGAACTTGTGACTCGAGTGTTTCTTCTTATGTGACAATGAATGAGCTTTAATGAGAACTCTCTGACGAATGTATAGTTTCTTTGCATTTGCTTTTCCGTATAGTTTTCTCCTTTTGCCTAAAGCAGAATTAATACTTGCAATAGCCAAATCAATTATATCTTTGTGTCGAAGTTTATGTGTATTCGGAAAAGGTACAAGCTCTCTGATTCTGTTCGGTGGTTCCTCATTCTTCAGTACAGGAATAGGTGGTAAAGCAGTGGAGTCATGAGGCATTTCATTCAGAACGTTTTGAAATAAGTGTAATTATCTGTCCCAATACTGATGCTTTCTGTGACAATAAAGTCTGCAAAGCTTATTGATTTCTTTCATAATCCGTTGATATGGGTTACAATGTAATGAGTACAATGAAACAAAAACAGGTTTGATTTTACGATTCAGAAGCATGCGTGTCCAAACAACAGATCTGAAATGTGGTCCGTTATCTGAAATGACTTTAGCAACGTGTCCAACTTCAGATAAGAAATTTTTAACGAAGGCGTTGGGTACAGACCATCCAGTGGCTTTACGTAACGGTGTGAAAGAAATTTTGACGTAAGTTCAACAGTGACTAGAACGTATGAAAATCCATTCGATGTTTTGACAACGGGTCCCAAGAGATCAACAGCAGCAAATTCTTTTAATTTAGTAGAAATTATAGGAAACAACGGAGCACGATGTGAGATGGTAGACGGTTTTGCTTTTTGACAAAGTTTACAAACAGACAAGACTCTCCGAATTCTCTTTTCCATATTGTTAAAGTAACAAGTCGTTCGAAGAATATGATAACATTTTCGTGGACCTAAGTGTGCGTAGCTGAAATGAATGTACCAGATAAGCTTATTAACAAAATCTACAGGAATGCAAAGTGCCCATAGCTTGTCATCAACAGCGCAACGTTTGAAGAGTATGTTGTTTCTAACCAGATAATAATGCCGAATCTGCGTGTGTGTCTTTTCATGCCATTTACTTTTGATGTCTTTCCAAATCGGATCTTTATCTTGTTCATGAGCAATGACTTATAAAGATGTGGTGATGAAGTTTTCAAAGGCGACTTTCTGAATGTAAAGAATACTGAGATTTTTCTCGAGGTTAGCTTCTGTGTTACTTTTCTCAAGCTCAGCCGGTGCAAGTGACAGTGCAACCGCAATAATGTTTTCCTTGCGGGGAATGTAGACTATTGTGAAGTGGAATTCTTGCAGTAACAATGCCCAACGTTTTCACCTGTCATGATTTAATTTTTTAGACATAAGAAATTGTAATGCACGATGATCACTGTATACTTTTACGTGTTTATCAGAAAGAAAGAAACGGAATTTGTTAAATGTCCAAACGACAGCTAAAGCTTCTAATTCAGTAGCGGAATAATTTTTTTCGGATTTTGTTAGCGCGGGGCTAGCAAAGGCGATGGTTTTCTGAACAGTAGTGTCATTTTCTAACGCTTCTTTAAATAAATGGGCACCAAGACCGACTTTATAAGAATGCGTGCTGGGGCAGAAATCTTGCGATAGATTTGGGTGAACTAAAATTGGCGCGTTAAATAAAGCTTCTTTCAAAGAATTGAATTCCAACTGTGCCTGACCGAGCGAGGTGGCGCAGTGGTTAGCACACTGGACTCGCATTCGGGAGGACGACGGTTCAATCCCGTCTCCGGCCATCCTGATTTAGGTTTTCCGTGATTTCCCTAACTCGTTTCAGGCAAATGCCGGGATGGATCCTTTGAAAGGGCACGGCCGATTTCCTTCCCAATCCTTCCCTAAACCGAGCTTGCGCTCCGTCTCTAATGACCTCGTTGTCGACGGGACGTTAAACACTAACCACCACCACCACCTCCAACTGTGCCTGTTCGTCCCAGTTCCAAATTGTATTTTTTTCAGTAAGAGAACGAAGTTTTGGTGTTACTAGAATTTGCATATTCAGAAAACGACGGTAAAAGTTCACGAGAACAAGAAAACTGCGGACTTTTTTTATTTTATTTTTTTTTTAAGGATGGAACTGGAATGGCTCTGACTGCTTCTAACTTTTCAGGATCCGGCTGAAGGCCTTCAGAAGAAATAATGTGTCCCAAAAACTTCACCTTTGTCCTGCCGAATTCAGACTTTTCCAAGTTAACTGTGATTCCAGATTCTGCAAAAATACGCAACACACTGTTGAGGATGCGATTATGTTGTTCCCATGAGGCTTCTGCTGTTAGCATATCGTCCACATATAAGGTGATATGATGTTTTAAGACCTCAGGTAATATGGAATTTAGCCCACGAATGAATGCTGCCGAAGAAATGTTCAAACCAAAAGGAAGTTTCCGAAATTGAGAACAAACGCCTAAACAAAGAAAAGTTGTGTATTTTCCACATTCTGGATGAAATTCGATGTGATAAGAGCTGGATCTCGGATCAACAGAAGACAACACTTTTACACCATTAAAATTTTGAAGAAGTTCTTCCAACGATGGCGGCCTGTCTGTTTCCGTAATGACGATAGTATTTATTTGTCTCGAATCTAACACAAGTCTGATCGATCCATTTTTCTTCTCAACAGCATGTAAAGGATTGTTATATGAGCTTGCAGTATGTTCAATAATGCCCTCGTCAAGCATAGATTGTATTTCTGTTCTGACACGGTCCCTATAATGTGCCGGAATTACATATGGTCTGACACAAAATTTAGTATGCTCACGAACACGAAACTGGTATTGAAATCCTTTGATTGTTCCTATTTTGTGAGTAAAAACTGTGGAATGTGCTTGTAAAATGTCAAAAAGGTTCTATCTATCAGTATCATTACAGTTCTCAATTGTTTGACTTTTGTTCTGAATTAGGTCATTAGTATCAAATACGTCGTCGATATCATCCTTGTCAATACTTGCAAAGTGATCATTAGTGTCAAGTTCCGTCGAAAGTTCCGAACTGTTGTCTAACAAGAGGTAAAGCCGATTAATTTCCTCGTCATGGTTTGAGAGCCAGTCTTCAAATTTCAAAGCTATTGACTTACCTTCTTTCTCTAAACTTATTTCAACGTCGTGAAAATTTAAAACTGCTTTATATTCATTCAAAAAGTCTACATCCAATACAATTTCCGTCGACAATAATTGAACAATAACAGAGTTCATAGTGAATCTGTGGCTTTGACAAAAGAATTCTAAGTTAGTTTGTTGGTGTACATCCACTCCTTTTCCAAAAATTGCACCTTTTAATTTCATCTTTCGTAAAGGAAGTGTGGGGCAATCGTTCGATTTGTTGCATTTGCTAAAAGCTGTTTCACTAGTTACTGAAATGGGACTGCCGTAAATTTTACATTTACTGTTATATGAATTACAGGATATGCAATGTTGTTCTGTTTTACGTCGTGTTCCTGGAATAAGATGTCCCTAATGTCTTCCATTTTTACGAAATTAATAGCCACAGCAGCTATGTTGTCAGCTTCATTAGTACGTTTTGTGGCTGGCAGCAGTGTGAGTCATTGTCTACTGTCTCTTTGTTGTCACTCGTCGTTATTAGGATTTGGAGATCCAACCTCTACAATTTCAACTTGTCGATAGGGCCCTGCCCTATTTGAATCACGCCAATTTTGGTTAAATTCTGCTCTGTTGTTAAGATTATATCGTCTGTCGTCTTGTCGATACTTTCCATAGTTTCTTTCTTGTCGGTCACTTGGTGGAGAATTTGTCCCGGAAGCGTATTTGTGCAGTGGACCGTTGCGTCTGAAGTTATTCTGTCTCCCTTGATAATAATTATTTTGGTTCCCATATTGTCTGTTTCTTTTATTGTCTCTGTCGTAGTCATTACCACAGAGAGGTGATCTTTCCCTGTAATTATTATTATTCTGCCAACGGTTGTCATACGATTGGTGTCTGTTTTGATCACGGTTTGCGTTATGAAAGTAGTCTTGTCGTGTCCAGTTATTATTTCTGTTGTCATGAAATTGTGATGGATATGACCTGTAATTGTTGTGTTCCAGTTTTCGCACTCTGCGACTGACACTGTCTATTTCCAATTCTTGCAACAGTCCCAGAGTAGCTCCGATGTCGTCTTTGCAACGTTCTGCCAAAATATAATGTGTTCAATGTTCCGCCAACTTAATTAAACAAATGCGAGTAAGTTCTAAGGGGCTTTGTGGTTTTGACAGATACTGGTTCTTACGCAAAATGTCTTCAAAATACTTGACAAGACTGGAAAATTCAGATTGTTCAAAGTGTTTCATTATTATGATGCTATGTTTTACTCGATCTTGAGTAGCTTGAGACCAATATGCTGAGAAGAAGGCATGATAAAATTCTCCTTCACTGTGACATTTGCGAATGACCGATCGCATTCTTACAACTGGTTCATTCTCTAAGTAGCCACACTTAAATTCTAATCTGTGCTCTAATGACTAGTTGGGAAGAAAACAGTGAGACAATTGATGAAGCCACGCTTGTGGATGAATGTCGTTGCCAGAATTCTTAAATGTTTTTAATTTATGTGTGGTAATGAAGAGCGTATAGTCAAAGTCCTCGTGTCGGCGGGTCGCAAGTCGGTCATTGTTACGTCGTGTCGGCGATTCCATCTCAAAATTCGGCACACCTTGCCAATTTCTTTCAAAATTTCTGAAATGCCCTGTGTTATTACTCTGTGACTTTTCCGTATTTCTGAGTCCCTCTTCCCGTGTCGGAGCGCGAGTCTCCTCTGAAATATGTAATTCTTGCATTACGTGTGTCAACTGATCTTGTACCTTCCGAATTTCTCTTTTGTACTGTGTATTAATTTGATTCTGATTTTGGTCGAATTTCTTAATTTGTTCATACTCTTCTGTGTTCGTGAAATCTACCGGTCTTGTGTCATTCAGATCATCATACCTTTGTAGATAAGTTAATGATCTGATCCGAAAGTTCGGCTGCTTTCTCCGATAATGAACTGATTTCCTCCGTGTGTTTTTTTTAACCAAGTCTTAGAGTATCTACTGTGTCATTAAGTTTTCCTGAGTTTGTACAAGTTGCGTAACCGTATCGTTAGACGCAACTGAGTCAATTTTAGCCTGCAAGGTGTTGTGATTTTCATGAACAGTAGTTTGCAGTTCTTTTATGGCTGCTTCGTGATTCTGTAATGCACTTTGATGAGGCGAAAAAATAGGTAGAAAATGCTCAAAAATTTGTATTTTTACGTCGTAACAGACTTACTGATATTTAGATTCGATGTTATGTAACGTAGTAGTTAAATCTTCACGTGTTTGTTCAAGCGTTTGTTCCACTGAGTCTAACTTTTGAAGCTTTTGCTGTGTTTGTCTCTGATTTTGATCCATTATGTCTAAGTTTTGAAGCTTTTCCTGTGTTTTTCTCTTATTTTGTTCCGTTGTGTCTAACTTTTGAAGCTGTTGCATTATTTGCAATAACAATGTGTGTGTCTGGAACCAGTTCCTTTGTGCAGCATCCGCATTTTGAAAAGCAGAAAATGTATCTTGACTTGATTGAGAAAAGGTTAATGACTCAAAACCTGAATGTACAGTATTTGCAAGATCTTGTCCTGTCATTTCGGATTCCTGAGGCGAGCTATTTCCTACCCATCGATCGACAGTACTTCCCTGTTCACTAATTATTTTACTATCTACACCATTATTTCTTGCCTGGTCCATTTGCCTATGCACAATTACCAACTTACTACTTTAAATATCTGTTAATTCATTACATGGTGGTGCTGATAAGCTACGCTCATCGTCACTATCATTTCTCAATTTACTTTGGAGCCTAGTGTTACGTTTTTCATGCGCCATAATTTCACGTATTTCACACGATAACACAGAAAAGTACAATTTGAAAAGAAAAAAAATAAGAAAACACCTTAAAATAGCACCGAAAATAATATCTAATTGCAAGCATGGTTGCGAAATATTGGTGCAAATCTACATCTATGCCACAACTGTTTTACTGTACAACAATGAAAAACTACAACTACAAAGGAAACTCTCTCTACAGTTACGCGCTAGCAATAAACATTAACTACACTAAGTATTCAAACTACCAGAAAAACATCAGAAGATCCCAGTGAGGTATCCTCGGCTAAGGGTTGACATATGAAACTTCCCCTTTGAATGTAAAGAATGACTGTGCTGGTAAATCTATTACGTTACTTGATTTTCAAACTCCAGATTGAAACTGAACGTACTGAGACGGTTTTCTCTTTACTTATTCTCAGTATTTCTAAACTGACACACGATATTTTAGATCAATGCAATCTGACATTCAATAATCCAGCCCTGACTAACAATAACCTATACCCTTCATGAATCACTTACCTTACAAAAATCGTCGTTACTCGAACTATTGCAATACAGCGAGTGCCAATACTGAAAGCTAAATAAAATATACTATCTACTGAAGGCACTAACTACTGATAAGCATATAGTTAGCAAATGAAAATTTTGATAGAGAACAATGTATTTACCTTAATAGTGTTCAGCCTATTTAGAGGCTGTATTAGATCGCAAAACCTCATAATACTAAGTGACATCCAGTTCAAAAAATTTCTTTTTCTGACGGACACACATCCAGATCGTCCGCTTATATTTATATCTCAGAACTCTGGCATCTCTCTCCCCACACCCACCACTGCTGGTGACTCACCTCCAACTGCCCAACGCTACAGACTGTTCACATCCAACTACCCAACCCTACACAGCGAAAAACTTCCAACAATCGGTCCAACCAGCCACAGACTGCACACAGCGCAGTCAGTGATTTTTAATACAGAGCGCTGCTTGGCGTTACCAACATGAAAACCTAAACAGCCTACTTGCAGGCTATATTAGATCGCAAAATCTCATAATACTAAGTGACGGCTCATCCACACGAATTGGCCAACCAAATGAAGTTCCGGCGGCAGCGGACTTGAGCATAGCATCCCCTGCACTGTCTACCGGAACAACAAGGGAAGTGATACCGGATACTGTAGGTTCGGATCACTTGCCACTCCAAGTCATAATAAACACACAACCTAGGAAGACTCTCGAAGACGCATTAGCCAGAAATAAAAAGAAAACAAAACAAAGCCAAGTGGAACTTACATGAAACACTAGTGGAAGATAAACTTAAACCGATTATCGAAACTATGGATCCAGAAGGAGACAATGGGGTCTCGGTATCACTCATGAGTGAAGCAAAAGTAGTCTAAATACCTGATCGGACTGCTCATAGGTCGTCAAACTGTTGGTGGGATTCAGAATACCACGAACGAGGGACTGAGAAAACACAAAAATGTCTATAATGATTAGAACTTCCTTGCTCTAAAGAAATCATAAACTACAGCCAAAAAAGTAATAATGTACAAGTACAGAAAATCGCGACACAATTTCTGCTTCACAGATTGCAGATACACACAAATAATTGGGATTTGGAATATGATAAGGAACATAAAAAAAACCGTGTGGCAATGGAAGTGCAGACACATCCACCATTCGACGAACTCTTAGAATCGTTCTTGTCTACAGCTGCACCTGACGTAATGAGCAAGGAAGATGAGGCTGAATATGAACAGGACAACAGCGCCATGGCAAAAACGTTTTCGCTGGAAGATCAGAGTCTCACCATATTCCAGTCTTAGCTCTAATGGGACTTCAGACTTTTTCACGACCGGTAATGATATGTCGAATACGCACAGACATCACACTCCAAAGACTCGGCACTGTGCATTACAAAGCCTTTTATTCAGTTACTGAGGCGTTCATGTCAATCCCAACCAATACATTATTGGCTGAAGCGAATAAACCACCATTGAAGTTGCGACGAATATTTCTGTGCAAGAAATTCCTCCTGCGACTCTATTTCGACAAATATGAACCCCTTGACGAAAAAATCCGGTAATCAACATCGTTATGTGTGCGCGGAAGATACTGTATAAATAAGCAACTTCCAGCCGTTGCGGCTGAATATATGGAGATGAAGGCATTACCGCACCAGGCGTGGAAAACTCCCGCAGCACTAGAGCAGGCCATACGAAACGTCGACTGTGTAGAGTGATGGCAGGTCAAGTTTAACGTATCAAAACCAATACCCAACTAACGTAACGGAGCTGGAATTCCTGGCTGACTGCCATGATGTGTGCGTGACCTATACAGATGTGTCTAGTGGAGGCTCTAATATTACTCATTGGGTACTCAAAGCAAACAACAAGCCCAATACAATCTGGACCCATTTCCACTATGACAGCCCAGGTGATTGCCATTTTGAAATCCCTGCTATTCGCACCGACGACAACATCAGATTAAATATCGTCTTTGATCCGTCCTACAAACCGTTAGAAACCATTATAACAACAGTACCAACCTCATAGTTGCAGCAGTTATCGACGTTGTGTTTCGAGAGCAGAGGAGGTGTCGCAACATCGTGATTGTATGCATGAAAGGCAACTGAGGAATCCGGGAAATGAACAACAGAATATGGAATGCTCCGCCTCCAAAATTTATGTCACAATATACCTCCTTTATGTACCTGTCTGAACACTAGTGTATTGCTGGTTGACACGCCTACAGCCATTAAATATCTAGGTGGACACTACAAAGCGATGTGAAATAGCATTAACATGTAAGCATGGAAGGCGAATGGTCCACTGCGGTTTATTGGGAGAATTTTAGGAATGGTCATCTGCAAAGGAAACTGCGTATAGAACACTAGTGCGACCCACTCGTGAGTACTGCTCGGGTGTCTGTGATTCCCACGAGGCCTACTTAATAGAAGACATCGAAGCTGGTCAGAGGCGGGCTGGTAAATTTGTTACGGAAGGTTCGACCAACAGGCTAGTGTTACGGAGATGCTTTGGGAACACAAATGGGAATCTGTAGAAGGAACACTGTAGAGAAAAAATAGAGATCCAGAATGATTCTGCTGCCGCCAACAAACATTTCCCTTGAGAAACAGAAAGATAATATATGAGAAACAGAGCTCGTACGGAGGCATATAGATGGTAGTTTTTCATTCGCTCTTTTTCCGAGTGGAGCAGGAAAGGAAGCAACTAGGAGTGGTACAAGGTACCCTCCGCCACGCCCCGTACGGTGGCTTGCGGAATATGTATGTAGATGCAGATGTAGTGTAGATTGGCTAAATACCCACAAACTTCAAGAAGAATTTAATAATATTACAGAACAATCAATTTAATAAGTCATCGTTGTAAAATACTGACACGAAGTATTTACAGAAGAGTGGAGAACTGGTAGAAGATAACTTTGGAGAAGATCATTTAGTTTCTGGAGAAATTTGGGAATACACGAGAAAATAGTGACCTCACGACTGAAATGAGGCCAAGGTGGTTGAGGCTCCGTATTACGCGGGAAAACTGTGTTCGAGCCCCGGTCCGGCACAAATTTTCATTTGACACTAATCATTAGTACAGCTGGTGTGCAATCGTCTTCTCAAATGCGAATACATTTCTTTAATTTAATACGGCAATAAATCTCCAGCAGTGTCAGTTCCTTCGGATATGAATGCATTCTTGAATAACAGTGCTTTAGATTAATCAAAAACTGAACAATACAGAGATTGCCAACCTTTATGTCATACCACACCAGGGCAAAACTAAGAGAACAACAATGTCTCTCTGGCTGCGGGAATGACAGGTAGTTGTGCGAGCATGGGTCGTGAACACTGTGACTGTGTATAAAGGTTTGAACCGGTCCGGGAGGCGTGCACAGATACGGAATATGAAAGAAAACGAACGTGGCCGTGCACTCTTAACAAAAATGTGTCTAGAAATGAGTCAACGCGAATTTCATCCAGAGGGTCGGGTTATGAAAGCAGTCATCGATGATATTAAACATGCAAAAGTGTGTGCTCCGTGCGGATCGAACAAGGAGGCTCGACGGAATTTTTTTCGGGAAACTCTCACTTATAATATAAGAAGTTTCCATAATAGACTTGGGGGTGACTTTTTTGTACTACGATACATGGATATCAAGGGTAACACTCCAGTCTGTGAGTCCCTACGAGATGTAACAACTGCTGTCAGTGCAATAAAAGCTCAGACGTAGCGTCCCGAATGGACAGGTTCTGTGTTTCGGAAATTATCGACGTAGACGGATATGAGGATGAGTGATCAGCACGCAGTTATAATTTAAGGAAAGGGATTCTCGAGACCAGTTACGTATGCCAGCAGCCACTGGAAACTAAACACTAGTGTCCTTGATGACAAACTTGTTGAAGAAAACCTCAGCGTTGAATTCTCCACTTAGAATAGAAAGAAATGATTTTATGGAAAACACAGCGAATGGAAGGAGACGGTAGCTAAACCAATTATTATCAGATTCTTTTTAAATGATTCATATCAATTATATAGGGAAAGGCTAGGTACCATATAATTTCATTAGAATACCATAAGGGAAACAAAGAAAATAAATAAGTAAATGATGTCGATGATAAAATAGGGAACTGAGGACGCTCAGACAGAATATTTGAATTACAGGCAAAAGAGTGAAAGGGTATATTGTTTGAGCCAAAGACCAGCATGTCACTCAGATGAAAAGTGGAAACTCTACCATTTAGGAATGTAACTAAGGAAGATAAAGGGTAAAATTGTAGGAAACATGACAGACTGAGTGCTAGCAACGACAAGCAAGTCGCCACACCTTCTGGCAATAAGAGAAGATTTCAAGACCCTCTGCAATTACTACCAAGCTGACCATACGAAAACAGTCACATTCTTAAACAGTTGTGAACAGTATTGAAGCGACATCATCATCATCATATCGATTCTTGGTTCAGGCATCCTTTCCTGTTGCAATTTCAATCAGAATGCAACTGATCTTCCCATCTCTTCTTAAAACGCCCAACATTCATTTTCCTTTGAGGTGTGTATTCGTATATTAATTTTGGTATTCGTTCTTCTGACATCATTTGAATGTGTCTTGGCATTTCTTTCTTTAATCCTCTATTTTATGAAGGATACTTTCAACCACCAGTTTATTCCTTATTTCATTATTTTTATCCGATCTGTGATATGTAACCAGCTGAAGGTCTTAGGAGTCTCATATCTGCTGCCTCAGTCCTCTTCCTTTGACTAGCATTTAGAACCCAAGTCTCTGACCCATATATTGGATATAATACTGCTGTCACATTATAAAATTTCAATTCCGTCTCATTTTTAACTTTTTTATGAGAGAGCAATTTATAGTACCTAGCAACTGCTGGAATTTATACGATTTATATTACTGATCATTGTGTATGATGTGTGAGACCCCACATCCTATGGTATTTAAAAGTATTTATTTGTACTAGTGGTTTACCCATAAGGGTCGTTAATATTGAATGACATTATCTTGGTTTTACTTACTGAAATTGTTGTATTATAATCATTTACTACTTTGTACAAGGACTAAAGGGCTCTCTGTAATTTATCCTCTGAGTCTGGTAAGCTTATTTGATCATCTGCAAATAGGAATGTATTTATTACTTCAGTATTAATCTTATTATGCTGCAATCTCTTTATGATGACGTCTGTGTATATATTAAATAATGTGGGTGGTAAAGGACACTCTTGTCTTACTCCATGACAAATATTTCTCGCAAGCGGACTTCCTTTTTGTACTTTGATTTTATTGTGTACATACATATTTTTGAATTACACTTACTAGATGCTGGAGTATACCATTCTTTCCTAAAATATCCCATGAAATAAGTCAGTTAACTTCATCGAAGGCTTTCTCATAGTCGGTATAGGTTATGCAAGTGGGATGATTGTATTCTCTGTGTTTTTCAATAATTTGGCGGACTGAAAAAATACTGTCTAAGCAAGATCTTCCAATCCAAAACCCATTCTGTTTTTCAGTACGAAACGTTCCCGAAAAGACCTGTAATTGTTATTAGTTTTGCTTATGTGTTGCATCCAGAGTTCTGTAGTCTAATACCTAGATAACTGTCACATTTTCTGCGATCTCCTTTTTTCAGTAATGGGCTAACAATTGATGTGATTTCGGAGCCAATCGTTGAGACCACACTGCCCGACGCGTGGTAGTTCCTTACGATGCAGCATTAATAGTTTTGGTTTCCTTTTAATGAACTCCATTTTAGGTAAACCTCAATTATTTGTTGTATTTAGTGAAGCACATTCTAGAGATGTTTGTGGTCTGGTACGTTTCTGTATTTCGAAAGAGTGTCTACAACATTCAGTAGTTTCATAAGTAATAATTTCGAAGCATATGTAAATAACTCCACATTGAGGATGTCTCCCCCCAGGGATTTTCTGTTTTAAATATTTTCGGCATAAGCTGTAGTTTTTCCATCGATGTAAGATCAACATACACGTCACTAAGTGCAGATTTCACATTTTCATCATCTGTCCATAGATTTTCAACCATTCAACTTCTGAAATGGGGTTAATTTGAATCATGGCTCTTAAGGCTTCATTATTTTCACTGTCCTATAGACTTTAGGTGTTTCCCGAATACATCTTGCTCCATTTCACTCAGAAAATGTGAGAGGCACCCACATGCCTTGCTCATACTGTGGCATCAAGCAGTCAGGCCTGCAAGATGAGTGGTCTGCCAAGCGAGTGGATTCATTCTTAGTTATCGAGTAATATTAGCTCTAGTACTCTCACTTAAGTTACAAGTTATCCTCCTATATGATTACTACGCAACGGAAACGCATATCTGACTATCAGTGATTTACAGAACTCTGACTGTACACTACGCACTGGCAGTACCACATTTTCTTTTTGTCTTTTATTTGACGGCTTTTATTAACACGTGGCCATCCCACTGAATATGAATGGCGCACACATTATAAATTCGGGACATTATGACAACATACAATTTGAAGGCATAGTCTACCAATCTCTTTCTTTTCACTAACTGATTTATTCTGATAAATTCCCTAACCTAAACACACAAATTCTATAACCTACAACAATAACATATGAGAAATTCCGCCCAGTGGGCATGGCTTTACATTAGTGAATCTCTATATTATGGTCTCGTAATTTATTTAACGCTACAGTGCACTTTCTGGATAGGTTGGTGGATCTTTTATTATACCTCACACTTCGACTCTCGCAATCATCATCACGAAACTTTCCTCCAGACCGAGCGGTACAGAAGGAACAAGCATAACCCACTAATCTTTTGAAACTACTTCGCTACACACCCATGGAAACCACACATACCCAAATTACATGACATACACCACACAACAATATGAAATACTACACAGAGAATGGTTACAACATTATCGCTTTCAGCTTTCCCACTTCAATTAATATTGCTCCCAGTTTCACACGACACTGCCCCACTTTGTAATTCTACTTTCCTACTGTGAACTCTGGAGATAAATGCACGTCTTCCTGTGCAATGCAAGCCATGTGGCGTTGCTGGATAGACGGCCGACACACCTTTCTTCTCTCTCAGAGTTTGAATCTAGCGTCACACGCATAGTAATATTAATGTATTCATCACACACGCGAGTCCTCAACTGATGCCATGGACGAGTACTTCTCTTTATCCTTTGTCTCATACACAGATTGAGACTCACACAGTACTCACCACGTGGAAGTACTCGTCTCTTATTTCAAGTCCTGCACACGCCATTTCTTAAATATTTCAACTTATGGTACACACGCTATTTCTTAAATATTTCAACTTATTGTACACACGCTAGTAATTCAAGTTAACTTAAGCACACGGAAGTATTTCAACTTATTGCTACACGTGGTTTCTTTGTGACCGTTGGTCACTTCCGAAGATTACTACAATCCCATTAATATTACCTGCCTGACCTTTAATTCTCCCCACAAAAGTTCCTGAAATAGAGAAATTATTATTTCAAACTACTCTTAAATATTCCACATGCATACCATGCCTCCACTCTTTCGTCATTACGGAGCACACCTAAAACAGGTGTTAACAGCACAGGATCCAGCGGCAGAGTGCTGAAACATGGCCGTATTCAGGTTCTCTCGCACCTCTGTCGAAGTGGGAGAAGCACCTTGCTACCTTATTGGTCAGCCACATTTCAGGCGCTCAAAGCTCTGGTAAATTTCATCTCTTTGGTTCCACCAAAGGTGGCCAAAGGATCGACTCAAAGATGATCATATATTCACATTCACTATCTGCAGTTAGCAGACGACCATACATTCATTCATTTCAAAAGATCTCACCAAACTGGATGTAGGGATTTATTTTGTGGGAGTGCACATATGATAAATTAAATAAATAAATTGTCATTCTTTCCTACACTGGTATCCGGCTTCGCTGTATTAATTGAAATTGAGTTATTTTACAAAAAAAATGTGTTGTTCTGACAAAAATAATGAAGTGTGCTGTACCTATTTTCAATGTCGGGCGGTACTGTACCCTTTCACCACCGGCTACCCATGCAGAAAAAAATGGCACGGTACTATCCTTGCAATGCGAGGGTAGTTCCGAACATTTTTTTAAGAAAACTGTATTAGAACAAACATAGCAAGTCATCAAAGTAACCAGGAGGAGACCTTAGCCCCTGGTGACCTCAAATAGACGACCAAATGCTGTTACTTTACCAAAAATTTTTTTGACACAGTTGTTGCATTATTGTACTCTCCACAATCCGGAGTAACGTACACATACATATTTACAATAATCCAAATGACAAATAAAACATCACATCATACAAATAAGAAATAATGGTGAGATAAAATTTTGCTTAGTTACTGGGATCTTCGTTATTTTTATGAGTAATCCAAACTTCACTAATTCTATGACAAATAAAAAAAAATACTAATTGTAATCATGAAATTTTAAATAGCTCACCGTCCAAACACAGAGCAAGTAATCTGACATTCATAAATTGTGGGGTAAAAACCTTTACACAGCAAAGTCTAAATACAAAACAAAATCAACAAAAGAAAAACATTGCGTACACTAGTTACCTTGTAGAATCTCAGGCTCCATACCATTTCTCTAAAATATACATCAAACCTACAGAGAAATAAAACTGAGAAGAAAAACAATGAAATATACCACAAGTTACATACTGGTTACGTAATATAGTCAACCTAAGACATCATGTCATACCTCGTTAACTATCATCACTTAAGCAATTGCCACAACTACTCGACAGTGAGTTTAACCTTATCCTTAACCACCAGTACAAATACCTGCTGCTGAGCCAGTCAGTCCATCAACTTTTGATCAATACACGCAGTAAATAGTTTAGCAATAAGTGCTTGAATCCACCAGTAGCTCTCGTATCTTACTCTACTGCTTCTTTCTCTGTTGTCACACATTTAGACGACAAGAACTTGCATTACGACTAGCCTTCGTTACACTTTAATGTGAAATATCACTACTGTTATAATGCAAATAAGTGGCTTCAGTCAACACACCAACAAGATCATTACTGCATCAATTAATTCCGATATTTGTTGTGCAATGCAAACTCTTGTCCGCTGTGACAACCTTACTGATCAATGCTACAAGAGCCGCTACGTTAGTATTGCGCCACTGGCTAATAATTACAGCATCATTGTACCAAATATTCTAATAAACATGTTACGTGTACTTGATAACCCAGAACAAACAAAAACAAACACTAACTATTCTAAACACAAATGTTAATGAAATACAATTACACTTGCTGTCCCTTCAGGAATGAAACATATATAAAAAATTTACACTATTACAAGTACAAACACTATTTCCTATCTTGCGAGTCACACGGAAACATTTCATTCTGTGATTTTCTTGGGGTCGAAAAAGTTGCTGACCAGTTCCCTAGAGACACTGTTTCGGTGTCAAAGCTCTCCCATGGTTACCCGGACGAAAGTCTTTAAGTCACTTAAATCGGCATTTTGAACACGCACTGAACAGTAAACTGTATCTCACATTAAACACAAGTGTCATAGTTACACTCAGCGTACCATCCACACGAATCTAGTCGTCCAGATATGGCCCTACAACTACTATTACCCACGGTTCTGTCCTTTCAGTTCATGGTGTAATTAAAAGTCGTAAGTTCCAACAAACAGCACTTATTCCCGCACCAATTAAGGAAATGTCTCCCACTACAAACGCAAATGTCAATGTCCCACTCTAGTTTCTTGCGTTCATACAATAATTAATCACCAAACGACAACTGTCCTCTTCAAGAATACCAAGCGTCCCACATGCAATTCACAAAGCACACTGAACAAGTCACTGCCAAAAGTTTATGGATCCCACCGTTCAGTGGTCAAGACGAAACAAAACGATCGTCCTGTCTGCTAAAGACAAAATCTTTTCCACCACTCACAACGTGGAAACACCAGTCCTTCACTTTCAACCTTATGGAGACATACGAGCAGTCGTCTTGTTTCACGGCTCCACAGTCCAGTACCAGTTAATAGTTGCTGGTAAAAAATGCCCGCCGGGCTCTGCCGCGCGTCGTCCATTCTGCCGTGGCGCCGCCGCGCGCGCCCCGTTGAGCAGAAGAAACCACCCGCTGTTGTCTCCGCGGGATACTTTCCCCAGTCGTAAGGGTGGCGGAACTTATGAATGGCCAGTGGTACGCGTGTGTCGCCCCAGGCCGTTGACCTGCTGTAGCGGGCGCGTGGAGCGTACCTCGACCGGCAGTGGAGTGGGGAGTGCCGCGGTTCTGTTGCCGCCGTCTGCTTGGCTTATGTAGTACGGGCGTGTTCGGTGTAGCCCTCAGCGCTACGACACCCAATCAGTCAGACCCTTCCGTGCATCTCGCAACATTACAGACAAAAGGATATTGTTACATTATTTAAATACTCATTGATTACATGTATGATCTATTAGATACATTGGTAATAAAAGAATCTTTGTTCTAAAAAACATAAAATTATACACCCTAGTTTTCTACACATACAACATCAACATTTATCTCTTTTCTATATACAGCCCATACTTGTGATTGTTACATTATTTAAATACTCATTGATTACATGTATGATCTATTAGATACATTGGTAATAAAAGAATCTTTGTTCTAAAAAACATAAAATTATACACCCTAGTTTTCTACACATACAACATCAACATTTATCTCTTTTCTATATACAGCCCATACTTGTGCTACTGATTGTACCTGTCGTCCTTCATACAAAACATGAAAGTGTTAAAAAAAAGGAATAAGAAACAATCTATACAGCTCATAATTACAATATCAAATAGTAGACAACTTTAACATCCTATCATAGTGAAAATATTAGAAACTGTTGATTCTATTGCTACAATATACAATGAACCTTTGTGCTTGCGACAGACTGAAGTTATTACCCCTTGAAAGTGTTCTAACAAAAAAATAAGAAATAATCTACACAGCTCACTATTACCTACCACATGTTATTAAATATTAAATTACTTTAACATCCTAACACAATAAACATTTCAGAAACTGATGACTCTAAATCTACCACATACAATGCACCTTTGTGCTTGTGACACACTGAAATTAGTATCTCTTTATATATTTTACATTTTATTATATATAACAACATTTATAGGACATGTATGAACCATCCACATGATGTCAGGTCCTGACCTGCCATCGAGATTCATCCAAATCAAACAATACACAATAATGTTTTAGTTACAGATCAGTAGCATCCCCTTTACAGGAGTGTGCGCATTGATCACAGTACTCTACGACTCTCACTCACCAGACATCACATTTTCCTTCTCATTCAGTCCATTAATACACTAACAGAATAGGTCTAGAAGGCAGCTAACCTTAACACCACCACACTCACGACAACATACCATACCTTTGCTCCCTTATACTCATAACACCACCACTCTCACGACAACATACCATACCTTCGCTCCCTTATACTCAACCACATAACACATGAAGCTGTTTCGGAGATAGCTTTCCAGTCTCCAAATTCGTCCTTTCACTCTGGCACCTCTCTCCATCGGCTTACCTCTGCATTCCTCCTGCTAAATATCACTTAGAATTGCGACATTTCATCTGAGAACAAAAAAATACACAAATTACTCATCCTGCAAAATAACTGTACACATTCTTGGTACCGTTTTAATTAGTTATACTGGTACCAGGCTTCAACAACAACAAAAAATATTATTTTCACCAAATTGCAAATCGTATGGTAAGAATTAGATCTACACTTATATTACATCTTACGTCAGTGTTCCACAACGTTCACCATCTGAATCTCATACTCCCATCATGTCCCTTCACATTGTGCAGTTGTCCTCATCTCTTCATTCGTATTTCGGCTCTCCGTCCGTCCATTACTCCATCATTTCCTGGTCTTCCTTCGCCATTGACATCAATCTCTATTGCAGCATACACAGGCCTCTCTGTAACATACATCTAAGACATCTCGACATTATTAATTCTACTCACCTTTATTTACCACTGTTTCATCACGTCGAATCTCTTTTTATTAATCACACTGCTTCACGTCGCTTCTTTCCTTAAATATCACCTTTATCCACTACTATTTATCACGTCGCTTCTCTATCTACCATCTTTATCCACTCATTAATCATCACGTCGTTTCTGCTTGATCCTTATTCATATGACAAAAAATACGTACATACACCACTCTGTCGACTCCTGTTCATGACTCATTCGACCAGTCTATTCCGTCATACTTCCTGACATCCCGCCTGAAAATTCTTATGTTCGATTTGACCCTGCACAACGTTACACACCACAAATAAATACACTGACTAGCTACCATGAATTGCCTACTTTAGATCTATCCTTAACTTTTCCATAATTTGATGTTAGAAATGTGATGAAGCCCACGAGATTGTTTTCCCTTGATCGTCTCAATCAGTACAGCATTTTCATGGACAATCCGCCTCACTCTGAATGGTCCACTATACACCGTAAAGAATTTGCTAGTTAGGAATCTGTGCTTCTTTGATAATCGATGAGTTTTAATTAGAACCTTGTCTCCTACTGCCAATTCGATCTTACGGATCTTTCCTTTCTGCTTCTCCTGCCTATCCTTAGCTGCTTTCTTAATACGCTCTATCGCAACCTTGACAATTTCTGTGTGCCTCTGCTTTCCTGATCGCGGAAAATCTACCAGCTCCCTGACTCGATCTGGTGGTGGTTCATTCTTTAGTACCGTAATTGGTGATAAACCAGTTGCTCCATGTGGTAGCTCATTGAGGATGTCCTGAAAATCTTTGAGAAAAATACTCCAACTTCTATGTTGCCTATGGCAATAGATCTTACACAACTTTCCCAGTTCTTTTACTACTCTTTCACTGGGGTTACTTGCAGCATGGTATCGGGATATGAACACCGGTTTTATCCTTCTTCTCTTCAGTGTGGTTAGCCATTGTCTGGATCTATATTGTGGTCCATTGTCAGCTATGAACTTTTCTACAGTTCCTACTTCTCGCAAAAAGTTTTTAACGATCGCTGCTGCTACTGTCCTTCCCGTCGCACGTTTCAATGCGGTAAAAGTCACATACTTTGACACCAATTCCACTGCTACTAAAACATATCTATATCCCTGCACTGACTTAGGTAGCGGGCCAAACAAATCTGTTGCTCCGAATTCCCTCAATCTACCTGGCACTATCGGAAAAAGCGGTGCTTTGCATGAGATAGTTAACGATTTTGCCTTCTGGCACAGTTTGCAACTACCAAGCACGTTCTTGATCCTCCTCTCCATACTAATGAAATAAACTGATTCCCTTAACTTCTTACAACATTTCCTTGCCCCGTAATGCCCGTAACTTAGGTGTGTGTACCAGATCAACTTGTTGACTACTTCATTTGGTATACACAACACCCAGTCCTGTGTGTTCGGATTTCTACGGTAGAAAAGGACCCCGTTCTGAATTGTATAAAAGCGCGCTATATTGGCATCTGAGTTCGCTCTAACTCTGTCCTTCACCATTCTCCATGACGCGTCTTTATCCTGCTCTTTCGCGATATTTGTGAGTACCGTCCCTATGTATTTCTCGAACGGCACGCCCTGCATATACAATATATCATATCTGTTCTCGTTTACCTCCTCATCAAAGCATTGACCATGACCTACTGGGCTCCTTGACAACGCATCTGCCACTATATTCTGTGGCCCAGGAATATACATGACCGAAAACTGAAACTCCTGTAAATAGAGTGCCCACCTAGCGAGTCGTCTATGATTAAGTTTGGCCGACATCAGAAACTGTAGTGACTTGTGGTCAGTATAGATTTTAGTATGCCTCCCATACAAATAGTATCTAAACTTACTAAAACCCCATACTATTGCCAAAGCTTCAAGCTCAGTTACCGTGTAATTTCTCTCAGCTTTGCTAAGCACTCGGCTCGCAAATGCAATAGCTTGTTGTATTACTTCTCCTCCTTGCTCTTGCTCTTGGAACAATGTTACCCCAAGTCCACTACGGGAACTGTCCGTGGCCATACAAAACTCTTTCCCTAGGTCTGGATGCCCGAGAAGAGGTGCCGATAGCAGTGCCTTCTTTAACGCCTCGTACTCTTTCTGCGCGACAGAGTCCCAATTCCATACCGTTTTCTTTCCAGTCAGCTGACATAGTCTGGGTGTCGCTGCACCCCCAATCTTAATGAACCTCCTGTAAAAATTGATTAATCCTAAATAACCCCGTAGCTGACGTTTTGTTCTTGGCACCGGAAAATCTCTGATTGCTTCGAGTTTGTCTGGATTTGGTCTTATTCCCTCTGGTGTCACAATGTGACCTAGAAACTCGATTTCTTTTCGTCCAAATTCTGACTTTCCCAAATTCACGGTTACCCCATGTTTCTCCAATGCACCGAGCAATATGCTTAACGTTCTATTGTGGTCTTCCCAGTTTCTTTCGGCTATCAGGACATCATCCACGTACTGTGTTACCTTATCTTTTATTTCATTAGGAATGACCGTATTTAGCGCCCTGATAAATGCCGCGGATGATACATTTAACCCAAATGGTAGTTTCCGAAATTGATATGATTTCCCGTAGCACAAGAAAGCAGTGTATTTTCTACACCCCCTATCTAACTCCACCTGCCAGAAACTCATTCTCAAATCAACTGAGCTGAGGACTCTGATCCCGTGGAACTTTTGTAGCAATTCGTCAAGTGTCAGCGGCCGATCTGTCTCTGGCTCTATTATCTTATTAATCCTTCTTGCGTCCAAAACTAATCTAATTGACCCATCCTTTTTTTCAACACAAACTAAAGGGCTGTTGTACGGACTTGTTGTAGCATGCTTTCGATCTCAGCTTCCACTCTTTCTTTGTACACAACGGGTATCGGGTACACTTGGGCCCTAAACTGTTTATGTGGCTTGACCTTGAATCTATACACAAAATTTCTTATTGTACCCGCAGCATGTTTAAATACCTTTCTATTCTCGTATAAAATTTTCTGCAATTCCCCGTAGACCGTGGTCCCTCGTAAATGCCAGATTTTCTCCCTGATCTCCTCCTCCAAACATTTATGAATTTCCTTCTCCTCTTGTTCGAACCCCGTATTCTGTGCCTGTCTACCGGACTTTACCGCGAGACATAACGCTAAGTGTGCGTTATCTTTAGCATATAAGCAATCGTCGAATCTTAATGTAATTTCCTCCGAATCTCGTTTCAACTCCATCGAACCATTTCTCATGTTAACGACTGCTTTATATTGGTTCAAAAAATTAACGCCTAATATCCCTTCAACAGTTAGCGACGACACAATCATGAACACTGTACTAAACCTCCTCGCCTGGCACACAAAGTCTACCTGCGCTTGTAACTTCACCTCAATTCCCTTTCCTGTAATTGCCCCTCTCACTGTCGTCCTTTGCAATGGCAACGTTGGCCATGGTTTTGTAAGACTACAACACTTAAACACATCTTCCCTCAAAACACTTATTACACTGCCTGTGTCGATGACACAAGGTACGATTATATTATTTATTTCTACGCTAATTATTGGGTGGACTTCACTCCCCACATCTCCTACCTCCTCTAACAGATTCTCCCTTAGTTTTCCGTAATCGATATACCTAATATTTACGTCATCTATAGTACTGGTTTGTACCCGTCTATCATGTAGTCACCTTCTTGTCCCTCCGTCATTGTGAGAGTGATTGTCCTCTCGTGAACCCAATGACTGCCTATCCTCTCTTCGCCCATCATTTTCATTTTCCCTTATTCTTCCATCTCTGTCCCATCTCCTATTTTCCCGGTTTGCCGGTCGATGTCCCCATGAATTCTGCCCCCTATTTCCTCGCCATCTTCCATTTCCGTCATTCCTCTGATTCCATGCTCTCCTGTCATTGTGATAGTTTCTGCCGTTCCTATCCTCAACTCTGTCTGACCTATGAGTCGTGTCGCCGTTCACAATGTTGCTCTCATTACCCAGTTCCTGTAACAAGTGCTGAAATGATGCGGAATCGTCTATGCCTCTGCCTGCTATCACTATATCTCTGTGCAATCTCATTGGCAACTTCGTTATACAGATCCTAATGAGCTCCCCAATTTCGTATGGCACATCCAAATACCTATTTCGTCTCAGCATTTCCTGATAGCACGACACTGGATCTCTTATACCACCTTCGTTACAATTTGGCATCATCAATATGCTTTGCTTAACCTGGTCCTGCTTACTTTTCGACCAGAATTCATTTAAAAACTTGTCACAAAATATCTTGTAGCTACTACAATCTTTAATAACTTCCTGCATTTTTGCTCTAGCCTCGTCCCTCAAATGGTTACACACAAACTTCATTTTGCGGAGCGGTCCCCACGATGAAGGTAATGAATCTTGAAACTGAGACAGCCACAGGCATGGATGTTGGTAATTATCAGGATCCGGAAAATAAGTGTACGTTTGTACCGACACGAAGTGCCTCCTACATTCTTCTTCCGCACT
The DNA here is from genome assembly GCF_023864275.1 of Schistocerca cancellata. NCBI lineage: Eukaryota > Metazoa > Arthropoda > Insecta > Orthoptera > Acrididae > Schistocerca > Schistocerca cancellata. The sequence goes on from NC_064628.1 coordinate 413,657,269, forward strand.
TATGTTTTCCGACCTTGGACTATACCCAGTTGGGTTTGCCATCTGTTTTATCCGACACAACCGTTCTTCTAAGTCTCTGAGTTCGTCTTCCTCTTTCTGCCTATTTTCGTTTTTTGAATTTATCTCATTCTCCCTCTGCAGTCTACCTGTTGGTGTTTCTCCTTCACTTCTGCACGCTAACTGTAACTGTGCAAGTTCTTCCCTATGTTTCCTATTTGTTTCTAATTGTGCCTCTCTAAACTGTAATAGTGACTGTATCTCTTCCTGGTCGGCATAAACCTCTCGCTGCGTACTGTCAGAGCCTGTTTCCCCTCTCATACTGATCTTTTCTACATCTGCGCTAATCGTATTCATTCTGACCACTACCTCCGGAACTTCATCCCTGTGTTTATTTAGCGCCACTTCCTGTCGTGTGACTTGAGCTTCCACGCTGTCTAATGCCCCTTGTTTATCTGCAAGTAAGTCTTCCACTATCTCTTTGATTCGCTCATCTGGCCACACGCCCCTATGTTCTGTAATATCGCTCTCTATTGCACTTATTCGTACCTCCAAATTATTGGCTTTTTCTTTCATGCCATCACATACTTGCCTCAGCGCACCCAGATTCTTCTCCCCCTCATCTAACCGATTATTAACTGCGGACAGACGCTCATCGATAACTGTGTGTAGCTTCCTCATTGCCTCTTTATTCCCCTTATCCATTGCCTCCAATCTTTCCTTATTTGCTTCCAATCTTTCCTTAGTTGCTTCAAATCTTTCCTTATTCTCCCTATCTCTCTCTTTATTCTCCCTATCTCTCTCCTTATTGTCTCTATTCATCGCTTCGAATCTTTCCTTAAACTCTTTATTCATCTCCTTATTATCTCTATCCATCCTCTGTAACAACTGCAGTAGCACACTGTCATTTGCTACTTTCGGTGCGCTCACCTCGTTCGCCTGAGAAACCGTAGCTTCGCTAAGGGTAGCTGCACTTTCACTGCATACCTGACCTAGTCCCGGCTCGCCCGCGTCGTCGGGAAAAGCCCCCGATTGTGAACAAAGCCCGCCGCTCAAAGGATCACCTTGCAGCGGTCCACTGAACAATTCAGCCCCTTCGGAGTGTTTGCCGTCCCCGCTCATTAACAGATGGTCAACAGCTACTTCCTGCTGCACCGCTACGTTCACCCCAGAATCGCTATTCTCCATGGTGGCTACACTTTTCGACTGCGACCTAGTTACTACGGACATTACGCAAAAAAAATTGTACCACGATCTTCCAGCCTAGGACGATATAGCAATTTATTACATAAAAAATAAAAGATCCTCACCAATCCAGAAAGAAATCGCAAACAGCAAAAAAAATTTACTTTTTAGCGCTATCACCATACATTCCATCAAAAATAAATCTTAACAGCAAACCCTAACAGCAAAATATCCTGGCAGGGTCGAAATTATGAGAGGCACCTACATGCCTTGCTCATACTGTGGCATCAAGCAGTCAGGCCTGCAAGATGAGTGGTCTGCCAAGCGAGTGGATTCATTTTTAGTTATCGAGTAATATTAGCTCTAGTACTCTCACTTAAGTTACAAGTTATCCTCCTATATGATTACTACGCAACAGAAACGCATATCTGACTATCAGTGATTTACAGAACTCTGACTGTACACTACGCACTGGCAGTACCACATTTTCTTTTTGTCTTTTATTTGACGGCTTTTATTAACACGTGGCCATCCCACTGAATATGAATGGCGCACACATTATAAATTCGGGACATTATGACAACATACAATTTGAAGGAATAGTCTACCAATCTCTTTCTTTTCACTAACTGATTTATTCTGATAAATTCCCTAACCTAAACACACAAATTCTATAACCTACAACAATAACATATGAGAAATTCCGCCCAGTGGGCATGGCTTTACATTAGTGAATCTCTATATTATGGTCTCGTAATTTATTTAACGCTACAGTGCACTTTCTGGATAGGTTGGTGGATCTTTTATTATACCTCACACTTCGACTCTCGCAATCATCATCACGAAACTTTCCTCCAGACCGAGCGGTACAGAAGGAACAAGCATAACCCACTAATCTTTTGAAACTACTTCGCTACACACCCATGGAAACCACACATACCCAAATTACATGACATACACCACACAACAATATGAAATACTACACAGAGAATGGTTACAACATTATCGCTTTCAGCTTTCCCACTTCAATTAATATTGCTCCCAGTTTCACACGACACTGCCCCACTTTGTAATTCTACTTTCCTACTGTGAACTCTGGAGATAAATGCACGTCTTCCTGTGCAATGCAAGCCATGTGGCGTTGCTGGATAGACGGCCGACTCACCTTTCTTCTCTCTCAGAGTTTGAATCTAGCGTCACACGCATAGTAATATTAATGTATTCATCACACACGCGAGTCCTCAACTGATGCCATGGACGAGTACTTCTCTTTATCCTTTGTCTCATACACAGATTGAGACTCACACAGTACTCACCACGTGGAAGTACTCGTCTCTTATTTCAAGTCCTGCACACGCCATTTCTTAAATATTTCAACTTATGGTACACACGCTATTTCTTAAATATTTCAACTTATTGTACACACGCTAGTAATTCAAGTTAACTTAAGCACACGGAAGTATTTCAACTTATTGCTACACGTGGTTTCTTTGTGACCGTTGGTCACTTCCGAAGATTACTACAATCCCATTAATATTACCTGCCTGACCTTTAATTCTCCCCACAAAAGTTCCTGAAATAGAGAAATTATTATTTCAAACTACTCTTAAATATTCCACATGCATACCATGCCTCCACTCTTTCGTCATTACGGAGCACATCTAAAACAGGTGTTAACAGCACATGGCCGTATTCAGGTTCTCTCGCACCTCTGTCGAAGTGGGAGAAGCACCTTGCTACCTTATTGGTCAGCCACATTTCAGGCGCTCAAAGCTCTGGTAAATTTCATCTCTTTGGTTCCACCAAAGGTGGCCAAAGGATCGACTCAAAGATGATCATATATTCACATTCACTATCTGCGGTTAGCAGACGACCATACATTCATTCATTTCAAAAGATCTCACCAAACTGGATGTAGGGATTTATTTTCTGGGAGTGCACATATGATAAATTAAATAAATAAATTGTCATTCTTTCCTACACTGGTATCCGGCTTCGCTGTATTAATTGAAATTGAGTTATTTTACAAAAAAAATGTGTTGTTCTGACAAAAATAATGAAGTGTGCTGTACCTATTTTCAATGTCGGGCGGTACTGTACCCTTTCAAATGTTACCAGTTTTTTTTGTTTTTTTTTTCTTGCCACCCTTTTGACCATTGCTATGTGCTCTCTTATACTCGATAAAGTATTCTTGTTTCTTTGATTGGAGATATTTCAATTAGGTATGTGTATCTGCTAGTTCTGGGTTCCAGATTGGGAGTTTGCTATTGTTTTTATACTTCATCCTTTTCCCTAAAACTTCACCAGCAGTTATGTATATAATTCTATTTCTTTCACTCTTCTTTAATGCTCGGTTTATGTTGCAAATTACATAGTGGTATGCACTACAGATGTATGGTTGCCTGGGAGTGGAAAGTCTGGTCAGAGTAAGGATTGAAAAGTATTGGTATCAAATATTTGTTAACAATCCTCAGGGAAACTAAATTCAGCAATTACGTCAACATTAACTTGATATAGTAAGACAAAACTATAGAATTACATAAAACTATTTAAGAACAATTACTGATACTCGACCAACAATGTAATCAAATATTTTAGTGATATCAAATACCAAACGTTATAGTGCTAATTCAAATACTTGCTCTCAACTCTCCAAGAGTCATGATTGGAATATGAAGTATGAAAGTTTAAATTTACAACAAATGTTATTGTCTTATCAAAAAATTACAAATTTTGTGCGTCACTGGTTACTATTGCTGAAACATTAGCAGCAAATTTCAATAAGAAAAGCAAGGTAATATTTTACATAAATTGAATTCACATAAAATCTCTTGAAAGGTTCTAAGAAAAAAGTCTTCAAAACAGTCAGGCCACAAACATATTTAGAATGTGTTTGACTAAATACAACAAATAATTCAGGTTTGACTAAAATGGAGTTCATCAAAATGAAACCAAAACAAATAAATCTGTTTCATAAGAAACCACCATGCATCGGGCAATGTGGTCCAGACAGTTGGCTACAAAATTACTTAGGGCTGGCCCAATACTTTGCTCACTGCACTCTTCCTATTCTAAGCAGCGAGTGGGGACACGACCCAAGGCAATAACAAACAATGATAGCCTGATTAACAGAGAGTAATTTGCAAGTAAAATTAGTAAAAAGTTATGTCATCAAGTGTCAAGCTGGCGGTGTAGACAAAACAGTTGCAAAAAGTCTATAAAGATAATAAGATAATTGGCCAAGGCAACCACTCCCACTCACTCTTGACATGGAATTTCACTGGCCAACCAACATTCAGCTTCAAATCACGCCAAGAGGTGGCAACAGTAAATATTTAAGTGTTGCATAGAATGGAAAACATATATGGAAGGAAGATGTGAACGGTTAGCTGGTGGACCTGTAAAGTGTCAGGCAAATTCAACACCTTCCATGAAAACCCTGATATGGTAGCAAATCCGGCAGTATGTCACATAGCTCAGAGTGCGAAAGTTGTAGGGAGACACGACTTAGAACAAACAGACACTATGCAGAATGTTAGAGAATGGCGACCCTGCCAGGATGGTAAAATACCATGACTGAAGGTCGACAACATGCCTAACTAGGTCAGAAAAATATACTGTTGAAAAATTTTTGTAACGAGTAATATTTCTGAAAGGTATAAATATTTGAAAACAGTAGCTGCAGCGATAGATAGAAAGAAAGTATTTAAAAGAAAGTGAGACATTCTAGCAGAGACAATAGCATAATTAAGTTATGAATTTTAATATTGTTAGAATTAAGTTTTCTCTCCAATGCAAGCGCACAGGTGGCGGATACATCGTTGACAAGTTGGTTCTGACCCAACAAGTAAGTGAATGGATTGTCAGTCTTGGGTATAATAAGTGTCAAGTCGTGTGAGCAAAAAGTTTGTGAAACGCGTCAGATCGTACGAGCGCATGTTAACGCGTAGTAGGGCGCCTGAATTGCTTTTAAAACAGAAAATAAGGGAATCGGAAAGATTAGCAATGGCAGAGCGAATTGACCGAATTGAGGTAGAGACCCAGCATGAAGACGGACAGAGAATAGAGAACATTACAACAGACGATGCAGTACCGCGAGAAATAGGACAGATAACTCATCATAACGAGGATAATGTACGCCAAGGCACAGAAAAGGTACGTCAGCACACGACAGAGGAGCTGGAAAGTAGAGAGACAGCCGATGAGGATTCTAACTTGCGTCTTGAATACGTAGAACCCATAGTACAAGTAATCAGAGCTCCTTCACAACAGAGTACAAGGAATTCGAGCAGAAACGTGTCACTGCACAGTTCAATCGGTTGCAAACCAACACTTGGGCAAAAATACAGAGCGCAGAACGTCGGAAGAAAACGCAATAGGACCCACCAATCTGGCAGAATTAATACAACAAATGACGGAAACCATGACAAGGCAAAATAAAGAAATTGTGAACCAAATTCAAATTCAGAATGCAGAAACCACAAGACAAATGTGTGAGATTAAAGAACAAAATAAAAAAATTCAGTTACACCTAAGTCATATTGAAGACAAGGCAAAAGAATCTCGAGAAGTGATAGGAAACTTAATAACAGGTCACAATCAATTGAGAACAGGCATTGACAGGGTACAAGTGGACGTACAAACATTGCGTAATGACACTCAGGACGATATCAAAACATTACGTAACAACACCCAGGGAGAAGTCAAGAAACTAGATAAACAGATAAACGTAATTACTAGACAAGCAACAGGTACAGCGCGTGAAATTGTTGAAAACAGTGTGTTACATAAACGTGTCACAAAAGCAGCGCTGGAAAGATATGATAATCGCATAGTCAAAATACAAGCGCAAACGAAGCAACAACTTCAGAAATTGCGAACAGAGTTGTTGCAAACCATTGAAGAGCGTAGTGAACAGGATCGAACAAGCACTGTGTCGGCAACCACATCCGTATCTGTAACAGCACCGGAGAAACAAGCAATTAACGAAGATATCGTGCATTTGCGATTCCAATCGCAGGCGGAAAGTAACATACGGGAAATCAGACAGCCTGCACAGCAACAAACACGTTTCGAAATTCTTGATGAACAAACGGCACCACAAACACATGCGGAACCACAAAATGTATGTTTCAAAACAGTTTGGATCGTGCAATGAAGCGGCAAGGTTAGCCAGACAAGATACCGAACCAATACGTGACAATGGAAAGCCAGATCGCGAAGAGTACAGTGCCATGCATTCAGCTACACGTTCACAACCGATGGAAGAAAATTATTGCGTACCACTCCAGCGATAACACGCAAGGGTAGGCGAAAGTTACAGTGGACAAAATCCAACGTATCTACCACAACCGGAAAGAACGACGAGAGAAATTATCAGAAACAAAAGTGGCGAAGTAACGCGAATTTCATATGGAACTACGACGAAGTACGACAACGATCATTTCCTGACAGTCAGAAAATTGCAACACTTTCGAGAAGGAAACTCATTACATCCACGAACTTTTATTGATCAATTCCAAGTAAGACTACCATAACACTGGACGCTAGCACAAAAATTAGACTTAATACGTGCACACATGTCAGGAACAGTCGCAGAAACCATGCAGAATGTTGCAGCGACATGCCGATCGTACGAAGTTTCTCTCACGATATTGGTCCAGCAAAGCACAGAACAGAATGAAGTACGAATTACTGCAGAACCCATATTTTGAAAATTCAGGAGAAAAGAGTCCCATGAAATTTTTCGAAGTAATGGCAAAGAAAATCAAAGCTTAGATGTACCATACAGTGCCGAAGAGTTGATTAAATTATGCGCGATGAAGTTACCATTGAAATACCAGCAGTCATTAGCAGGTCGCGGAGGCAGTGGCGTCGAAGCATTTAAAGGAATTCTAAGGGAACTAGAGTTCATATTTTCGGAAGCTGACGCAAGAAAAAGAAGCGCACGTGAAAACGAATGCCAAAAGCAGTGGAATCCACAACACACGGTACGAAGAAACAATAATTACGAACCACGTGATAACTTCGCACCAAGAAGCGACAACAGATTTCAACAAAGAAACTGTTATAGATTTAGAAGACAATATGGCAATAACTATAATTCACCCAGGAACGACAACAACTATTACAGAGGGAATAATGACAACCGGAATGGGTATTGGAGAACCAATAGACCGACAAATTATCAACAAAGAAACCGATACCAACAAGCTGAACAAGAAAAGAGAATACAGATAGAAGAGGTGGAGGTAAGACCACCCAACCCCGAAAAACGTTCGAATTGACAGCTAAGCGTCCACCCAAAGAGAATGACGCACCGACCCAGGATAATTGCAGCACCTTGAACAGAGAAGTAAATACCTTATCAGGAGAAGAGAAGAAGGAAGGAACAAAACCGCAAGAACCAGATGAAAACGAAGACAGGAAAATAACACTATCGTGTTGGGACGAAATTAATTGGGAGAATACTGACGAGAAAGATGAATTACCATAGGCATGCACAATGTAGGAGGAAATGATGAATAATGAGTATTGCAGAACTATTTGAGATGGAAACCAGGGAAAGCAAATTCAATGAGGATAATGCGCAGTCGACAGAAGTTGAAAATAAGTTACTAGTGGGCACACAACCCAACATATATAATGAAGTAACTTATGAAGCGATAATTAGAACATTTAGATGCGATTATGTGGAAGTAGCGACGAAGAAGGAGAAGATAGACGAAGATGAGGAAGAAGAAGAGGATGTTGAAGAAAGCATAAATGAAGGAAGAAATAGAGAAGATGAAATAAAAGAGAGAGAAGTAGCAGTCGAAGCTTATCCTACAGAAAGTTCGAATTCACAGGGAAAAGTCCTGAAAAGACTCATGTATGATTCAGTGGAGGATTCGTTGATGCAAGAAGAAGAAGAACAGAACCAACCCTTTCAAATTCAACCAATTGTGAAGGCCATGGTAAAACAGATCCCAGTCCATATTGTAACTGATTGCGGAAGTGAACCGACCGGGATCTCAGAAACTTTATTCATGCAGTGTAATGCCAATGAGGAATTGCCAGTCCTGAAAACACGTAAGATTAAATTAAGAATTCCTATTAAAAACAATGCTGCTGTAGTTACGAAACAAACAAGGTTAACTCTTTCGAGCCAAAGTCAAAAGATCGAAGCCAACTTCGTGATTATACCTACAGTAACTGTAGATTTGATTATAGGTGCAGATTTTTTAAACGAGGGACGAGCGATAATAGATATGGGGAAAGGTAGAGTAACATTTGGGAATGTCACACTTCTCTTTGAGCAAAAGCTAAAATTAGAAGAAATACCAGTTATAAACAAACAATTAAGATGATGCGAGATAAAGAGGATGAAGAATTAGAATGGTATGCACATAAGGGGGAATCGCCTCAACTCATGTTAGAAGTCCATAAATAAATCGACAAAAAATTGCAAGAAGTTCAAGTAAATAATCAGCACAATATTTCAAGTTTATGTTGCAGATAAGATCGGCAGGAGAAAGAAAAATGAAGAGAGAGGAAGGTGGAAAAAAGTAGAAAAAAATAATAATAAATAATTAACACCAATAGTAGCATATATTAAGGTGAAGGGATAAAGCATAGAGAGTCTAACAGCATGAAATACTAAAATTCTATGCACCATGACACTACACAAAGATAAAAAACGAATATGTCGATTCTTGTAGTAGTTAAGACTCACTATATCTCAGAATTGTAACATGGAAAGGGCACCAAAATTTGTAAAGCTTTTTAAAAAGGCGTAAAACAATGTAGTTACTAGACATATGTTAGATGATTATAAGTAAAACTTTTTGTAAGAACAATTGTAAAAAACTCCAGCAAGAACCAGAGCAACGACCCACAAGCTGCAAAGCGAGAAGCATCAAGACGGAAAACGACATAATTAGCAAGACACGATTCTTACAAGTCAGAAGCGTCGAGAGAAGGGAAAGGACAGCAAGACCAACAAAAGGCACTTGTATCCGAAGTCGGCAGTAAATCTACTACTAAGGGGAACCCTGCAGGGACAGACAAGCAAACACCGGGCTTTCGCCGCTCGTAAACACTGCGACGCAGAGTCAGTCAGCTCAGCGGAGCGAGCAAAAAACGGCCTGACGAGAAGATGGCTTGGGCAAGCCACCACTGGCAAAAATACATGTAAAAGTCACACTACCGCTTTTAAACAGCAATGCTGGAGCACGAAACTGAAGAAAACTTCCACAAAGTAGAAATGACACATCCAAACAATTTACCAAACTGTTACTAAGAGGAGAACTTCAAAGCGACTAGTTATCAATAAATATTCCGATATCATGCCCAGTGAAGAACCAAGAATCAAGTAAGAAGCAAAGAAAAAGCAGGAAGAACAGAAGTTGAAGATTTGCAAGATTGAGACCAAGAAGGAAGATGGGTGAAGAATAGACGACATACCTTCCCAAATCCCTATCCTATTGTAAACTAGTTGTCTGTGAAGTATTACAACGAAAAACAACCGCTTTCAGCGACATATAACGATGACTTTCACGCATACAAAGCCAGTAAACCACGAGATTCTGCACTCACAGCTCCATTCCATTATGGGACCTCCATAGCAAATGTGTGAGACATAGGTTTTACTTAATAACTACATTTACAAGAGAAGTATTTCCAAGAAAATCGATGTGAAATACTCCCCAGTTTCGATAACAAACTTCTTAAAAAACAAACTTCACACTTAAATTAAGAAAGAAAATAATAAACAATTAATCATGATAATAGCATAAAAATATTCTTCTCTTGTCAATATAAACATATTTTTGAGAGTAATGTGGAAGAACATAAAAATATAAATTAGTAATACAAACTAGCATTGAACTAGGATAATGTGGCTGAACAGTAGGCTACAAAATTTAGATAAAGGAATAATTTTTGACTGACTTGGACAATGATTCAATCATTGCCTAACTTCAGTGCAAAAATTAAGATTGAAGGGTTATGATATGTAAGGTGTCAGGCAAATCCAACACCTTCCATGAAAACCCCGACATGATAGCAAATCCGGCATTATGTCACATAGCTCCGAATAAATCCTGACATTAAATTAACCAAATTAATACGATCAACGAGTGAGATAATGGAATACCACAGACTAACACAAGAACGCCTAAATGCATGTCATACATTCCGACTGTGAAACACGCAGTTCCAAGGGGAGAAACGAGTACAGAAGCCGAGAGCAAAGCCGTGTAAGCTAGAAGGCCCTACAATAAGGGATGGACACCCACATCCCGGCCAGTCACCAAGATCAGCCCCCAGCCCATGTTAAAAGCTAGAGCCCTCCAGAAGAACAGTATAGATCTTACGATAACACTAAAAGGGCCACACCAACTGCAAGTTCTAGCGTGAGACTATACACATCACTGTTACGTAGCAAACATTAAAAACATTGCAACACCGTGAAAAGTATAACGTTTCTCATTGGATAGACAGAATTTTTGTAGGCGGAGCTTAAGGTTAGCGTTGACACCCTGACTGGTCAGTTGAAAACACAGCCAGATACCTTTCTCTTATAGGCACTTCAGTATATTGTAGTAAAGGGAAGTTAGAGAGTTGCTTCTGAGACAGCAAGGTGTGTGGCGCTGCGCCACCCACGCCCCCCTGACACTGACTAAGCACCGGCAAGGTAATGAATGCATGCAATGCCGCATAAGAGCACATAAGGCTTCACTCAGAACTGCAGAAGTCTCATCTGTTACATCCCCGTCAATTAAACTTCGTGGTATTCACATTTGCTACTTGAAGTAAAAATCTGAAACGCGATGATTTTTCTGTTATATAATTGCTGAGAAGCCACATCAGCCAATGTAATTTACAACAAGTTAAATAAGTAATTAAAGATAATTGAGGGTCACCGTAGACCATTTTGATAGTTTTCTCTTTTATGAAACTTAACTTATACCTAGAGTATAGATGTGACATGGCATAGGTCATCCTTTGATCCATTGTAGAACTTGGAAACCCATTCAGGGAATATTCGTTCACATTTTTGTTGAATGCAGTTGGATTTTAGTATCCTGTATTAAAATATTTCCTTTTTTTTATAGTGCAATTTGTAAACAATGTTTTCTGAGTAGAATAAAAATTCCAATGGTAAACTTAACTGCTTTTTCGACGTTATTTTACCAGCTAACTAAAAACAGGAAAGCCTTGAACCCCTTCGACTAAATGTAGTTAGTATTAAGATTCTTTTGCAGGGAGTGCAGTGGAGCTGACCCTGAAATCATTAAGTATTTGATTATATCATCGCTAGTCTCACTGAACTCTTCTGCACTCTACATGTCATGTGTGGTCTGGCGTCTCCTTACCAGCAACAGGTCCCAGGTTCAAACTAGTCAATTCCCTAAAAAACACGCTCAGAGCGTCGTTGCGCGAAAGTGGTAGGGAGACACGACTTAGAACAAACAGACACCACGCAGAATGTAAGAGACCTCACCTATGCGAATGCAGGGTTGGCTTGGAAGCATAACCCACCAGTATACATGCAACAAGATTTGATCCGGTAGGGATTAGATCCAGTAAGGTGTTTTGTATCCCGTCTGGAAGGTAGCGCATGAGTCTGCTCCTGAAAACTTAAAGGTTGGCCAAATGAGGGAAGCGAGTAGCAGCAGGTGAGGTAAATCACATTGGTACTGCAAGTAAGTAAAAGGGGTTTACTGGTGCATGAATATATACAGAGATATACATAACTTTGTACAGATGAGCACGTAGGTGCGAAGCCTTACACCCGTCGTAAGTAGTGCAAAGTCCATATGAAGCGCAGCTGGAGCGAAATGTCCCGACCGTCTGTTCTTCATGAGGCGCTCGAAAGTGTAGCAGCGCTTGTAGAACTGCACGGCGTCGGCTAGAGGGCGCGGTGGTCGGCGAAGATCTTCCGCTCTTGTAGTGCCAACCTACGAATGGGCACCTATGCTGTGGTATCGTAGCTATCGATACCACATGGTGTATAAGCGTGTGAGCTCCAGGTAACTAAAGGAAGCAATTTGGCAATTTAGTGCACAACGTACCGAACAAAAAAACAAAAGCAAAACAAAACAAAAATGTTGTGGTCATGGCTAACGTCACATTTGCAAAACCATGATGATTTAAAACATAACCTTTCTCAAATGGAAGCTACCTTTGTTTCCCGCCTAGGAGGCGGCGCGTGATGTTTGGTTTGTGGGGCGCTCAACTGCGTGGTTATCAGCGCCCGTACAATTACCCAATCTTTGCTCAGTCCAATTTCGCCACTTTCCTGGATGATGATGAAATGATGAGGACAACACAAACACCCAGTCATCTCGAGGCAGGTGAAAATCCCTGACCCCGCCGGGAATCGAACCCGGGACCCCGTGCTCGGGAAGCGAGAACGCTACCGCGAGACCACGAGCGGCGGACTGGAGGCGGCGCGTGGGTAGGAACGGGAAAAGGTAATACGAGTCGGTACTGCAACAAAATGGTTTACTGGTGAAAAAAACAAGGTGATAAACGATTAAATAACTTTGTACGAAGGTGCTATGCCGAAGCGAAGTGTCCTGGCTGGCTGCACCTGATGAAATGGGCAGAATCTGTAGCGATGCTCGTAGAGCTCTCCAGTGCTGGCTAGAGGGCGCTGTCGCCGGTGTCTGTCGTAGTGCCAACCTAAGCAGTGGCATCGTAGCTATTGATACCACAGCTACAAGTTTTGATACGAGCGACACGCTCCTCAAATTGCCTGGCCAGACGTAGGAACAGGGAACAACAACAATAGGAGGCTGGACCGAGTCCGCTATAGAAGCAGCAGTGCACAAAGAGAGGCAGGAAGCGAACCATTCACAAATACCACGCTCACAGCGGGAGCGAGACCTGTCTTTGATAATGCCGCGTGGTCTCGGCACCGAAGCAACGAACTAAAAGTATCTCACCGAGCATGCAAAGCCGCTGTGGTATGACAAAGAGTGCAGAGACTTTGAGGCCCCAGGAGGTGTGTAGATGACGATGACAAACCGCCCGCCTCCTGACCTGGGTGGCCAAAGGAACAATGTGACCAGCCCCGTTTCCGGTGCACGTCCCTCGTGTTCGGAAGATGCTCAGCCAGGTCAGCTTGAAAGCCACACGGGCGACAGAACAAAGAGCCTGCCCACCGCCCGGCAGACCTGCGCTGTCTGTGCGGTTTCACTCCCTGTCTCTCCCGCAAAACGGCCTCGATTGCCAAGGATTGTGTTCCAGTAGACGTTGTGCGAGCTGTCGATCGCGTATCGGTTCATTTAGTACTTCATCAAAGCATTTTCTGTGCAACCATCTAATGCTTGGATCTTGCAGCAAATGTATCGTGTAGACTTCTTCTCGTCTCTTTTCTTTATTGTGCTTTTATTGTTATAAATTGCGATTCTTAGCTTTGATATCACTAGAAAATAATTAGTTCTAACATCATATCCTCCGTAGTCTCTGGTTCTTCTGTTAATGGGATTGCTTTCTTACTTTCAATAACAAAATCTATTAGATAGCTAGTACCCCTAGCACGCCATGTAAACTTATGAATATTTTTATGGGGAGAAAACGGTTTGTTATCCTTAAATGGTTGAAAGCAGAAAAATCTCTTAACTGATCTTCATTATAGTTTTTAGTATGTCCTCTATGTAACCTCACTATTCCTTTAATACTAGATTTAGCGAACATTGCATTGAAATCTCCAGCAATTATCAAATATTCTGTTCTAGGTATTTCATTAATTGTCATCTGCATGCATTCGTAGCTTGCATGCGTTTCTTCTCTCTTTCACTACTCATCAGTTATAATCACCAGATTCCCCAATCTTTCATATGATTGCAGCCATTTTATATGGGTATTTTGGATCATAACTGCAACTCCACCTCTTGCCCGCTCATTTCAACTTGCTCTACTGTATATCGTAATATAAGCATCAGTTTCTTTAGAGGCCTGTAGTTTCTTTTTTCTTTCTGCTATTAGAGCTATATCAATTTTTTGAGGTTTAGCTGTTCTTCTTCTTTTTTGCTCATTCCTCTAACATTCCATGCGTCTATTTTCTACATTTTCCCACTACTTTTATTTTTAACTTTTTTCCTCTCCTTGCTCATCATCAAAAGATCAGTCTGTTGTTCTACTTGAATTTTGTGAGTAATATTGTATTCCCGCCGTTACGATGTATCGACCTGCCTGTAGCTAAACGGTGGGGGGTGTTTTTCTTTAGTGATTATCTCCCTTTAGATAACTGCTTTCACTATGGCTATGGATTCATCTCTACAAGCTTTGTAGGGTTGTTGTTGTTGTGGTCTTCAGTCCTGAGACTGATTTGATGCATCTCTCCATGCTGCTCTATCCTGTGCAAGCTTCTTCATCTCCCAGTACCTACTGCAGCCTACATCCTTCTGAAACTGCTTAGTGTATTCATCTCTTGGTCTCCCTCTACGATTTTTACCCTCCACGCTGCCCTCCAGTACTAAATTGGTGATCCCCTGATGCCTCAGAACATGTCCTACCAACCGATGCCTTCTAGTCAAGTTGTGCCACAAACTTCTCCTCTTCTCAATTCTATTCAATACCTCCTCATTAGTTATGTGATCTACCCATCTAATCTTCAACATTCTTCTGTAGCACCACATTTCTATAGCTTCTATTCTCTTCTAGTCTAAACTATTTATCGTCCATGTTTCACTTCCATACATGGCAACACTCCATACAAACACTTTCAGAAACGACTTCCTGACACTTAAGTCAATACTCGATGTTAACAAGTTTCTCTTCTTCAGAAACGCTTTCCTTGCCATTGCCAGTCTACATTTTATATCCTCTCTACTTCGACCATCATCAGTTATTTTGCTCCCCAAATAGCAAAACTCCTTTATTTATTTATTTATTTATTTATTTATTGTTCCGTGAGACCACATTAAGGAGAAGTCTCCATGGTCATGGAACGAGTCAATACATGAAATTATAACACGATTGTAGAAACAGATAAAATGAAATATAAGAAACATATTCAGGCGACACGTCATTAGTTTAAATGAAGAAAATCAAGAATGTAACACTGGAATTTGCTTAATTTTTTAGCTCTTCCAGGAGCTCCTCGACAGAATAGAAGGAGTGAGCCATGAGGAAACTCTTCAGTTTAGACTTAAAAGCGTTTGGGCTACTGCTAAGATTTTTTAGTTCTTGTGGTAGCTTATTGAAAATGGATGCAGCAGAATACTGCACTCCTTTCTGCACAAGAGTCAAGGAAGTGCATTCCACATGCAGATTTGATTTCTGCGTAGTATTAACTGAGTGAAAGCTGCTAACTCTTGGGAATAAGCTAATATTGCTAACAGCAAACGACATTAAAGAAAATATATACTGTGAGGGCAATGTCAGAATTCCCAGACTATTGAATAGGGGTCGACAAAAGGTTCTAGAACTTACACCACACATAGCTCGAACCGCCCGTTTTTGAGCCAAAAAATACCCTTTTTGAATCAGAAGAATTACCCCAAAAAATAATACCATATGACATAAGCGTATGAAAATATGCGAAGTAGACTACTTTTCGTGTTGAAATGTCACTTATTTCAGATACTGTTCTAATGGTAAATAAAGCGGCATTTAGTTTCTGAACAAGATCCTGAAAACGGGCTTTCCACAACAGCTTACTATCTATCCATACGCCTAGGAACTTGAACTGTTCCGTCTCGCTTATAACATGCCCATTCTGTCTGATTAAAATATCAGTTCTCGTTGAATTGTGAGTTAGAAACTGTAAAATCTGAGTCTTACTGTGATTTAGCATCAAATTATTTTCCACAAGCCACGAACTTATTTCATGAACTACATTATTTGATAATGTTTCAATATTACACACAAGATGCTTCACTACCAAGCTGGTGTCATCAGCAAACGGAAATATTTTTGAATCACCTGTAACACTAGAAGGCATATCATTTATATAAATAAGAAACAGCAGTGGCCCCAGCACCGATCCTTGGGGAACGCCCCATTTAACAGTGTCCCATTGGGACTGAACATCATTACCACTCTCAATATTGCGGAGAATTACCTTCTGCTTTCTGTTCTTGAAGTAAGAGGCGAACCAATTGTAAGCTACTCCCCTTACTTCATAATGTTCCAACGTCTGCAGTAATATTTTGTGGTCAACACAGTCAAAAGCCTTCGTTAAATCAAAGAAAACACCTAACGTTCGCAACCTTTTTATTTAATCCGTCCAAAACCTCACAGAGAAAAGAGACTATAGCATTTTCAGTTGTTAAGCCATTTCTAAAACCAAACTGTACATTTGACAGCAAATTATGTGAATTTAAATGCTGCAGTAACCTTGTATATACAACCCTCTCGATAACTTTAGCAAACACCGATGGCATAGAAATAGGTCTATAATTATCAAAATTATCCCTGTCTCCCTTTTTATAAAGTGGCTTCACTACCGAGTACTTTAATCAGTCAGGAAACTGACCACTCCTAAAGGAAAAGTTACAGATATGGCTAAGTACTGCGCTAACATACATGGAACAATACTTCAGTATTCTGCTAGATACCCCGTCATATCCATGAGAGTTCTTGGTCTTTAGTGATTTAATTATTAACTCAATCTCCCTCTTGTCAGTATCATGGAGGAGCATTTCAGGTAACAGTCTCGGAACACTTTTTTCTACGAGCGCTATATGATTCCCTGTTGGGACTAGGTTTCTATTTAGTTCACCTGCTATATTCAGAAAGTGATTATTAAATACTGTACATATATGCGTCTTATCAGTAACACGGACATTCCCACTACACACTGATTCTATATCCTCGACCTGTCTCTGCAGACCAGCCACTTCCTTTACGACTGACCATATGGTTTTAATTTTATCCTGAGACTTAGCTATTCTATCTGCATACCACATACTTTTTGCCTTCCTAATAACTTTTTTAAGCATCTTACAATACTGTTTGTAATGGGCTACTGCATTTAGATTGTGACTGTTTCTAACGTTTTGATATAATTGCCACTTTGTTCTACAAGATATTCTTATACCTTTAGTCA
Organism: Schistocerca cancellata; assembly: GCF_023864275.1. Classification (NCBI taxonomy): domain Eukaryota; kingdom Metazoa; phylum Arthropoda; class Insecta; order Orthoptera; family Acrididae; genus Schistocerca; species Schistocerca cancellata. Next base: position 413,674,496 of record NC_064628.1, read on the forward strand.
GCCACCCAGGCTGCCTGTTTGTGCTAGTACCCTGTTTTGAACGTTCTAACGGAAAGCAACTTTCAAAGAGCACGAGAAAAGTCTTGAGGAAAGCATTATATTTATCGTCTACTGTATCAGCACTATAAACATCTTGCCACTCTTGTTCCTCGGTAAGGTTTACAAAATTCTCTGCAGCAACTGGATCAGCTTTCCTAAAACGTTGGTAACTATATTTAACCTGCGTTGCAGCACAAAAATCTTTTAGACTTAAAATTTGTGCATCATGATCTGAAAGGCCATTCACCATTCTGCTAACAGAATGTCCTTCTAGTAATGATGATTGAACAAAAATATTGTCTATGGTTGTTCTACTGTTCCCTTGCACTCTCGTGGGAAAGAATACGGTTTGCATAAGATTATATGAATTAAGGAGGTCTACCAGCATCCTTTTCCTTGCACAATCACTTATACAATTTATATTGAAGTCACCACATATAACAAACTTTTTGTATTTCCTATAAAGTAAACCAAGAACCTCCTCTAGCTTTAGCAAAAACGTTGTGAAATCGGAGTCTGGGGATCTATAAATAACAACATTAAGAAGTTTAGCTCCACTAAATTTAACCACACCTGCACAACATTCAAACACCTTTTCAGTGCAGTACTTTGAAACATCAATTGACTCAAATGCGATACCGTTTTTCACATACATGGCTACTCCCCCACACCGCAAAGAGCTCCTAGAATAGCTGCCAGCCAACCTGTATCCTGGTAAAGGAAGCCTCTGAATTATCTCCTTATTTAAGAAGTGTTCAGATATACCAATAATTTCAGAGTCAACATCTATAAGTAATTCACTAACTTTATCTCTAATGCCTTGTATGTTTTGATGAAATATACTAATTCCCTCATTAGTCGGATACCCAAGCTTTGTCGAAAGTGGTTTCCTTGTTAGAGAGACTTCCCTTAAGCAGGAATACCTGTCAGCTGACTTCAATCTAAAAAAGGTACAGCTCTAACACCCACAACTACCGGAATTTTCCCATGAGTGATCTCACCACCCCCACCTATGCTGTCACCTATAAGCTTTGCCAGCCTCCCCTTTCCATACCTGTTGAGGTGCAGGCCATGTCTAGTGAAACCCGTCCTGCTGATAGACTCCACCGACACCACTGAAATGTGACTCATGCCTTCTGTCATTACCACACCCCGAAGTCTCATGTTATTACGCCTGACGGCTGTATTAAGATGAGGCCGATCGTGACGCTGAAACAGTTCCACGAAATGCACATTCGAGTTGCCAGTCTGAGTGGCTATCTTTTCCAGGTCACCATCTATGTCATACTCCCCATCCCGATCAATACTATTACCAGCCCCACCCACAATCACTACCTGATCCTCTTTTGTAGAACCCCTACATAACCCCCCTATGTTAAAAGTCACCTGAGCCAATGCTGCATTAGGCTTCACAATGCTGGTGACCTGGTACTCACTCCCCAAAACTTCCTGCAACTGCTGGCCTACACCTCTACCATGAGAACTACCTAACAGCAGAACCTTCATCTTTCTCTTAGACTTTGCAACTGTCCTAGCCACCGTGACTGCTGAGGTCTGCTGCATACTTCCTACATCTACAGCTACTAGAGATTCCTCTCCACTAGATTCTGACAGTTGGTCAAATCTATTACAAACACCAATAGTAAAACTATCTGAAAATCTCCTTCTCCTAGCAGATCTCTTGCCAACAGCCAGCTCCCATTCCCCAACCCCCTTCTCCCTCCTCATCCTATCTAGCTCCTCCTGTGCGTTTTTCAACTGCACCTGAAGGGCACAGATCTTACGCCCCTGCTCCTCTGTCAACTTACTCTTGCTACATAACCTGCAGTTCCAGGAGAGGACCTCACCAGAATGCCCACTGGCTTCCCCACTGCATTCCCCCCAGTGAAAATACTTCGAACAAGTCTCACACCGCAATCCACTACTCACGAACCTACGGCAAAGCCCACACTTCTCACTCATGGTAAAATTTTACAGTTATTTAAACAAGAAAACAACTTTATCTAAGTTCTGCTACTACAATAAGAAGATGTTAAAAACTGACTACAATAATCACAAACTTGCTCCACAAGGAAAGTAACTACTATTATTGACAGTATTAATCAACAATAAATGAGAATATAACAAAATACTAACACAGAAAGAAAATCAAACGTCTAATGACAGTAACGAAACTGAAAGCAGTTCGCAAAAATTTCTTCTGAAGTTATTTCACCGGAAAACACCAAGAACACCGGCTGAAGACTACTTAAGTTCCTAAATAAACTACTATACACAAACAATTAATTAGCACTTAGCTTTCGATGCGCCGCTACAGCTGCAACTGGTCAGCGCGGAATATAAACACGGGTAAGAGGTTAAGTTGCTCGATATGAAACACTCACAAATATCAGGTCACAACACAAGAAAGGCAAAGGTGAATGAAGAAACCACTAATAAGTCACTTATATAGTAAATATTAACACAAAAACCGTTAAAATATATATCTGCAACCTAAAAATAGATGAAAACTTAGAGAGCGATCTCACACGCAGTCACGCGCGTATGACGTCACTACTTACACTACTTTACTACGTACACTACTTTACTACTTTAAATGTCTCATTTCCTAATCTAATTCCCTCAGCATCACCCGATTTAATTCGACTACATTCCATTATCCTCGTCTTGCTTTTGTTGATGTTCACCTTATACCCTCCTTTCAAGACACTGTCCATTCCGTTCAATTGCTCTCTGACAGGATTACAATGTCATCGGCAAACCTCAAAGTTTTTATTTCTTCTCCATGGATTTTAATACCTACTCCGAGTCTTTCTTTTGTTTCCTTTACTGCTTGCTCAATATACATATTGAATAGCATCGGGGAGACGCTACAAACCCTGTCTCACTCCCTTCCCAACCACTGCTTCCCTTTCATGTACCTCGACTCTTATAACTGCCATTGCTTTCTGTACAAATTGTAAATAGCCTTTCGCTCCCTGTATTTTACCCCTGTCACCTTTAGGGTGTTTGATCAAAACTGGTTCAAATGGCTCTGAGCATTATGGGACTTAACATCTGACGTCATCAGTCCTCTAGAACTTAGAACTACTTAAACCTAACTAACCTAAGGACATCACACACATCCATGCCCGAGGCAGGATTCGAACCTGCGACCGTAGCAGCTGCGCGGTTCCGGACTGAAGTGCCTAGAACCGCTCGGCCATCGCGGCCGGTGGTTTTTAATCTTATCTCTAGTTAGAGGGTCGGTTTCCCTACAGCTCCTTGCCCCACCCAACTCTCAACTCCTCCCCTACGTTGTGAACTGCTCTTCGTCTGACTCCTGCCCAAAAGACCAGTGTGGCCACGGTGGCCATCCAAGGAGCTTGCGCTCCCTCAAGCGTAGCTGAGTGCACGTACCTCCTCGCCGCAGTAAGGCGCCAGTCCTTGAGCGGGTGGTTAAGCGACGAAAGGCGATATTCGTTTATGATACCTGTGCTGGAAGACAAAATGAAATACTTGATCGAAAACATGCCAAGAAACTCAAGTGCTGTCACTGATGGGATCCCACAGAATTTTACACAAAATATTGGCGTATTACAGGTACCGAATTTTTCGAGGTCAACAAAAGATGAAACCAAAACAGGAAACTGTACATGGCTTCAGATCCAGGAATAACAGTATTTCTGTCGAAACACCCAACTGGGAGCACAATATCCAGATACCGTCCAGTTACTTTACTTTGCGCAAACTACACGATAACAACAAAAATGCTTGCAATTAGAATACAGAGGATACTGCAAGACATTACTGGATCACGCCAGACATGTGGCGTGCCTGGCAGAAACAGCCTCAAAGGAATCAAGATCCTGCGAGACTCCATTTTACATGTCCACAGAAAACAACAACAATGGATTGGCTCCCTCAGTACTGACTTCGACAGTGCACTGGACAAAGTGACCCATGAATTCTTGAGAGCAGTGGTGCTTCACATTCGTTTTCCGGCATCAATAATTCACACAATCTTACCAGTAACCGCAAACATGATTCCAAGGGTCCACGTTAACCGGACACCTAACGGAAGGACTTCCAATGCACAGATATGCAGACAAGAGAGCTCGTTGTCCAAGGTTTTATTTATTATATCGTATAGAGCCATTAATACGTACACTACATACCAATATTTAAGGTAAATAGGTTGGAAACAGCAGCTTTACAGTCTGTGCCTATGCAGATGACTTTACCATAATAGTGAAAAATAACACTAAAGTAGTACTCATTAACCGTATTATGGAAACTTTTGGGTTGCCATATGGAGCAGCTGTTAACGTCCTCTGATTAAAGTATCACATAAAGCTTGGCACTCATCCATTTTAGGAATGCGACGAAATAAAAATACTGGGCACTCGATTTAGGAAAAGAGCAGATGAGTTCTTGAACGAGAACGCAAAAGAAAATGTACAGAAAGTAAGGGGAACCTTGATATGCTTTCACCAAAACCAACTGAAAATAAAATTACATGTTTTCTAAGTCATAGAACATACTGAAACGCGGCAGGAAAAACTGCATGGCTTTTCCATGAATTTTTCTGCGGGGCGACCGGAGAAATGGGCATTGACTTCGTGGAACTGGGGCTGCCAAGGCGTGCAGGGACACTAAGCATTGTCCACTTTACAACTTCGAGTATGCGAGTGGATCAGCAGGGGACAGAAGGGGCGTTACGAGCTGCTGGCGACGGCTGCTTTTTCAGTGGTTTTCCAGACCAGTTTTACAGATACACATATCAGCTTTCGTAAATACGAGATGCACAAAAAATGGGTCATATCTCGTTAGCAGTATTCCCTAATTCTAGGGGTCCTCTGATGCAGGCTAACTCTATGGCTACGAAGACGCGAGGCTGGAACACTCAGCCGTCCTCAGACCCTGATGGGACATCAGACCTCACGAGACACAGCGCTGTCGGTACACGGGACGAATTAATTAATGTGTTTTCCTCTCGGCACTCTCCAGTGACAGTAGTCGGCTTCCTTTGGCTCGTAAACCACACAATTTTTCAGAACTCAGATGGTAGAGCACTTGTCCGCGAAAGGCAAAGGTCCCGAGTGCGGGTCTGGGTCCGATACACAGTTTTGATCTGCCAGGAAGTATCATATCAGCACACACTCTGCTCCAGAGTGAAACTTTCATTCTGGAAACATCCCCCAGGCTGTAGCTAAGTCGTATCTCCGCAATATTCTTTCTTCCAGAAGCGCTAGTCTTGCAAGTTTCGCAAGAGAGCTTCTGTGAAGTTTGGAAGGTAGAAGACGAGGTACTGGCAGAAGTGAGTCGTGCTTGTGTTGCTCAGATGGTAGAGTGCTTGCCCGCGATAGGCAAAGGTCCCGAGTTTGAGTCTCGGTCCGGCACAACACAGTTTCAATCTGCCAGATCTTTCTTATCTGTTAGCGAATTGGCGAGGAAGAGAAGAAGTCTTTGGACTCTTCGACAGATTGAACAGCGAACTGCTAGTAGAAAACTCTATACAATGCCGTACAGTGTTCTGAGATACATACTAGTATAGTTATTCATTAACATAATTAACTTTTATCCTATTTTCTGTTATAAATTGAGTAAAGGTAAGGTACAGTGTCTAATGTCAGTTTGTGCATGCATATTATCCATATTCCAGATGTTGACTACCAATACTTTCCTGTTTTCGAGAGATCCTCAATTTACGGATGATTTGAAACAGCTTATGTTCATACCACGGGCTCTATGCGAAAGAAAAACCACCAGATACTGTGTTTAACATGTTTTCGAGAGATCCTCAATTTGCTGATGATTCGAAACAGCTTATATTCATAAAATGTACTCTGCGCGATAGAAAAACCATAAAAACTATGTTTAACGCCATTGAGTATCGCAGCTAGTCTGTTCTGCTTATGACTTTAAAATGATGTTCCATCTCATTGACCACTTTTCGCTCAATGAGGCAAAAAACATACATGCTAGGTTCTTTATTTCACGCTCCGCAGAGTAGAGTAACGTGGAATTCCACGCTGTGACGTCACCAGCTCCTCATCCACGAGCGTTTTAATGTCGCATGGCAGTACGGCTTCAGAGTGTGACGTCACGAGCACAGAGCTGGTGCCGACGTTTTTCGGCTTAAGGGGATACTTACGCTGACGGCAACGTGCTGTTTTAGCGGGACACTCTATGTCGGAGGGAAACCTCGCTACTGGGTCGCAGTGTTTTGTAATCTTGACATTTGCAACGGACACAGTTCCGCGGAAACGAACGCAGAGATTGACGGCCTGACTTCGGTCGATGGCGGACTGTAGAGTTTCAAGAGCGACATAAGATCGTCGACGAGATTTTCTGGAGGACATCGAAATGGAGAGGAGCGCTTCTTAGCAGACAACCAGGGAACGACGGTTTTGCAGATATTCTGACGCGCCCTCACCTTCTCTGGAGAACCACCTTCGAGCCTGCGGCGTTCATCTCGGTGCACGCGAATTTCATGGTTAGCATTAAAGGTGGCACCACCTCCCATAGGCGTCACCGTCCGGTGTGTGTGTGAACTCCTAAGGGACCAAACTGCTGAGGTCGTCTGTCCCTAGACTTATACACTATTTATACTAACTTAAACTCATGCTAAGAACAACACACACACCCATGTCCGAAGGGCGGGAGTGGCCGAGCAGTCAGTGACATGGTGCCTGTAACCGCGCGGCCACTCCGCGCGGCCCACCGTCCGGGTGACAACAGGGACGCAGCGGGGAGGTGTGTCTTCCCCCCCACCCCTCCACCAATATTGCTTGAGAAGCGATTTTAAGTTTTTAGTCTCGGTTGGCAAAAAGTGACACTGTTAAACCAATATATGCAAGTTTAAGTAATTATACATATTAAAATCTCTTGCGCAGTAAAAATTAATAGTTTGCAGGATTTACTCAGATGCCAGTAAATCAAATCCACTTATATTATTCATTAAAAAGACGATATTTCAGTTTTTAATGAACTGTTTTGGCACAGCTATGGGTGATGAAGGAAAGCAAAAAATGCACTCCGTCTTCAGGCTACAAGTGGCCCATCGGAACCATCCGACCGCCGTATCATCCTCAGATGAGGATGCGGAGAGGAGGGGCGTGTGGTCAGCACACTGCTCTCCCGGTCGTTACGATGGTTTTCTTTGACCGGAGCCGCTACTATTCGGTCGAGTAGCTCCTCAACTGGCATCATGGGGCTGAGTACTCCCCGAGAAATGGCAACAGCGAATGGCTGCCCGGACGGTCACCCATCCAAGTGCCGGCCACGCCCGACAGCGCTTAACTTCGGTGATCTGACGGGACGGGTGATGAAGGAGCGGGTTAGATAACCACGAATCTGCTTGATTTTGCTTTAAGCTTGTAGGAGAGGTTGTCAGGAGGCTGACGGCTAACAATCGAACTCAATGAATTAATTACTGATTATCGAGTGCTGGTAAATAATTAAATTTTATTCAGCCCGTGTACTAAAAGGAACTGCTATGAAGATAGTTCATAGCAATTTATCAGTGTTTTCTTTTTTAAAAAGGCAAAGGAATGAGATTAAGTAAATACTTACTACAAAATGAATTCCAGTTTTGGCATTTAGGGCAAATGTATTTCGATCACTAGAACAGGAACTTGGTGGTAAAATAATATCATATTATTTTACCTTATGCTCTTGACAACGAGTTCAGGTATCTTTTCTGACTTATTAACTTATTATATTTTTATTGCTGGTTTTCATATTTTTCAGTTTACGTTCTTAAATTAGTTTTAATGTTTGGAAAACAAACTACATTTCCAACAGAATTTAGTGTAAAAACCTATTCAATTTGAAGTAGTTTGCACGCTGTCGGCATATTTAAATGTCAATTTCATTTAACTTTTTTACACTTGGCAGCAGCAAAATACGTTTTAATCCTGGCTCAAATCAGCACGCCTTAGGCTTTTAAGTAATATTGAAATACACGATCTGAGGCGTCTAGAATGCTCGATAAAGTGCCTTTACGTCCTAATTTTTCCAAGATTTACCAAGGGGATCTGCCTTTGAAACCCTCTTTGTAACTTATACCCTATCTATTGAGCCATCCACCCCACCTCCCACTCAGAATAATTACTGAGTGCTGGTAACACCTATGGAATATCATATGATTGCCCATCACAGGTTCAACGTCCACATGTTGAATACATGATCGATTTACGCAGCCACCAAGCTTCGAGTCACTGTGTTGATCGGTTTATGGGATTAAATTTGAGTCTCAGATCGAGATTTGACTTAATTGGGCGCAGGTTTGTCGCATAGTAGCATAACAGTGTTATCCACAATAATTTACAGTCGGAAAGTCCATACAGATCCAATTTATCAAATGTTCACAGTCTCTTACTCTTGGGTATGATAATCAATTTTTTAATCAAATAAGTTAGAATGTTGTACGGAAAGTTTTTTATACTCTGCTGTCGTTAATTACTGAGCAAATTCCGCGCTTTAGGATCCACATTTTATCCATCTAAAATTGTGCACATATAAATTGATTGGGTAGACCTTAGATACGTGGCCTGCCCACATATAGTTTTCTGTGTTGGAGAGATAAAGTCATAAAGGGGGAATTTTGCAATATCATAGATACCTCTGCTGAAAAGCGAATTTGTTGCCAGAATAAAAACATACGAAGGGTGGTACCTAAGAAATAAGATGCTCTTCCTCCTGGCTTTCAATGAAGGATTTGGGAAAGGGGGGGGGGGGCTGGATCTTGTTAACTTCGAACCCGAGTCCAGAACACTCCTTGTGAAAAACATTCTTCAACATTCAACGAAGCATGGGGAACGTCTGGGAAACTTTCTCCAAAGAGACCAATATGAAGGTCTAGTTACACTTCTATATGTATATTTCACAAGTTGTGGAGAAAGTGGGAAATGGGAGCAATCATAGAACCAAGAAAATTACAGAAATTTTGCTATCAGATAATATTGTCCTATAGTATACTTCATAAAAATTACTAGACGTGCACTGGAAGACAACCTGGAAAAATATCTCTGACCTGTGCACAGCTACAAAGGAGTAGTGAGGCTAGGCATTTTCTGGGACAACTTGCATTTTTGCCAAATTTATTCAAGGTGGCTGATCCAGGATGGTGGCTATTGATGTGGCAACGTCCACTGACATCATGATGGGAAATTCAAATTTTGGCAGGAAATAGGGCAATTGGGGTACCTCCATTAACCTAACTTCTCTCATCTCTCACCCCACTCCTACGATGTCAACCATTTCACGCCATCACTCCAGCCTGAAAATGGCAGGAAATAGTTAGTCTATGCTGAGAGGCAGGAGAGAAAGAACATAAGGTATTTATTTAACTATTCTGATGGGAACTCGGTTCTTGGTGGTGTTATCCTGCTGATGGATAGTTCTCCGCACTCTGGTGCCCCCTGCCCCAACTTTCCACCACCCTCTGCCCCCAATTTTTAGGCCTGTGCATGTGTATATTCGCCTCGAAGGTGGAGCTGCCTTAGTTCACAATACCGCCACCAGAGGATGCTCGAAACTACCCTAGAGCCATCCCCCATTTTCCGCAGCAATCCGCCCCCATTGCCCCCCTCGACTTTCAGCTATTCCCTAGGATCCACTGTCAAAGAGATAAATATTTGAGTCCTACAGCTACTATCGTCTTTATCACTTTTTTGAAATGCTGAGTGTTCTTGGTTTATATTTGCTGCTGGAGACACAGATTTAGGGGAACATAATTTTTCTTTATTTTCTTCACTTTTTGAAGCACTGTTACATCACGTGTCCCTCTGACGTCGCAGAACTTTTCGTAGATGCCTTGTTCTGCCCATGTCTTGTTCGAACCAGTCTGTTGGGACTCCAGTGCCCACTCATAAACAATGCCTTGTGTCTCTCTGATGGCATGGAACTTTCTATGAATGGAGCATCCGGATTGGTTCTGCCTGAATTTACCTACCAAAATGGTGTTGGTGGTGTGGGGCTCACTGCTTTTTATAGAGGGACGAATTACGAAAATTACAGCGAAAAACTATTGTTGTACAGATAGGAAAACACATACACGGCAGTCATAGAACAGTGGCATTTCAACCAAGCAAAAATAGTTTACATATCTTGAAATACGGAAACTTTTGCCAAAGACACAGTCAGTTACATTGCTCTGCTATTGTCGAGGAAATCTTGAAAGTTTCGACCTGAAACTGAGATCCAACCATGCTACATCATTGCAAACCATTGTACTACCACGCCATATTGCTACCACACTGTAACAAACACAGTTCATATCCTGCACCATACTAAATCATCACTTCCACATCCTGCATATAGTTATCGATCGCCAGACACTCCCATGTACACTGTGAAGCCACACAGATCCCAAATATAGGAACATGTGCACTGTGCACAGTCGCAGTGCTAGATATCCCCCCCATGGGGTCGGTCAGTCATCCATCATGGGCAACGGTCACGAGGCAACTGCTCCGCACACGCGCTGGCCTGGCACAAAGATGTCCGCAAACGCTATGGTATCCGACTAGGCCTGCTTGCCACCGTGGTTTCTACAACGAGTTGCAATTATCTCCTGACTCGATTACAAGAATATTTAATTTCTGAGCTCTGTCGATGAGAAATGCTTCGTTAATTGCGAATTAATTTACCGATCTTGAAACTAATTTCGGCTGCAATATCTGATTTTACATGCCGAAGAAGACGATATTTGTGACACTTTAATACTGAAAACATCGAGCAGCTTATTAAAATTTACAGAATTTATGTGTTTTCACATGGTTTGCCACAACTGTTCTAGATATCAACCGTATAATGGTATGCTACCGATCGCCTGCAAAGTATAAGTCTTATATCTTCAGAGAACTAACTAAAATTAGGTCATTACGTGGAATGTGCTACAGATCACTGAATAACTAGAAACGTACCTCGTCTGCGAAGATTTTCACGTGAAAACTGGAAAACAGAGGATAGAGGTGGTATCACTTGTATTTTTTAACGAATACCGATGTCAATGATATAATGGATTCCACATCATTCTTATACTTTACAAAGTGAGCTAAGGTATTGTATCGTTCTTTATAAAAATATTATTTGTGCTTGTTAATGGATACACTATGCGCAATGTTTGTCATGCGGAAATTAACTGTGTAATGTGTTGTTGAGCAAATGGTGTGCTTAATCAGTTTTACTGTAGTCCAGAGAAAATTAAACAACTTAATCTATAAAACTAGTATGTAATGCCTATAATGAAATCAGTCTCTCTGAAATTTATTCAGTCTTGTGAGCACCGAGTTCTGTGGCCCTGTGTAATAAACTCATAAAATTCTCTACGCAAATAACAATTAAATAAATTTTCCTTAGCTCTCGAATTGCAACGGATGTAATCTTGGTATTCTGTTCTCTCCACAGTAGGCATACAAAATATTCATTCTTGTCTCAGGAAGTGCAATACTGGCCATAAAACAGCTTCATATAAACAATATTAGTAGGTTAGTTGATAAATGAATGACTTTGCAAATGTTTAGTGATAATTTTGGATATCGGCTCAGCGCTGTTCAGTGCTGCCCACATGGAAACTGTTACAAACATTAATACTTTTATGATTCTGGCACATTAAAATTTTCCTGACTCTGATTGAAAAATCATTTCTTTCAAAAAATACTTAACATGGAAAAGGATGAGGTACTGATAATGGGATATGCCAAGACTGAATGCTTCAATTTGAAAATTGTATTCAAAATAAAATTTCTCTCTCAAAAAATTCAATATGAAACCTTTTACATTAACTTTAAAATCAGTGAACGTCTAAACTGTTTACAGTTCTCACTTACTGTCGTAATTAAAAATACTTTGATTGTTACATGAGGGAAAAGTCTGACATCGTTTGGCAACATAGGTTCCAAAATTTAACTTCTCTGCATCAGGATTACAAAACACACAAAATATTACAAATTGGGCATACCTAATCTACTTACACATTAAATCTGATGGCAAATACTTGGTTCCTACATTCAAGGGCCAAAACTGTAAAATTACCAATATCCACATTGCGTTGCTGCATACTTAAAACTAAATATAGAAAATTTCATTACCTTACTGTATTATGCTGCATCCATAAGCCAACAGCTAAATTGTCACAGCTAGCCACTAGCTTTAAGTCTTACAGCCTACCTTTAACTGAGTGCAACAGCAGCTGCTACTGCACTCCATGCCCTCCTACATACAATCGCTTCTGCCACTCAGGCAACGTCTTTGGTTCAGGGGTGTCAAAGATACAATCTTTCCTACATCTGATAACCATTTCATGTAATTTTTCATGAAATATATTATAAAAATGGGCTCCACGTACAAGTGGACTCCTCACATAACCCTCCAGCAGGGTATGTTAAATTCACCATATGGTTTGGATGTACAATGGGCACCAAATGTAGGGCAATTTTTTTACATTAGAATTTACAATACGAATAATAGGTATTACATAATCATTACAATATAATCCTAAAGACTGTACAAATCACAGATCTCTTGAGCAAGCTGGTGCTCTCGTGCATAAGTAGTAAATGTGAAGTCTGGTCATCTCATACACAAAATGTTCTAAAATCATGTGTTTAGAAAATGCATATCATTAGTATATTTCAGAGGGATTGATTTCATTATAGGCATTACATACTGGTTTTCCAAATCAAGTTGTTTAATTTTTCTTTGGATTACAGTAAAACTGATTAAGCACACCTTTGCTCAACAACACATTGCACAGTAAATTTCTGTAAGACAAACGTTGCGCTTTGGATAGCCATTAACAAACAAAAGTAATATAATTTAAAAGAACGTTGCACTTGGCGACCACTCTGCCAGTCGTTTGCTTTGTGAATTCTTTGATATTAAAGTCAGATATATGTATTCTGTTCTCTCAACCACTTTTTCTTTTTTTTTTGACAACCCAGCTTACTAACTTCTTCATCAGCATTCTTATGCTCTGCCATGTTTTCCATTGATTTTATTGTTCAGTATTTTTTGTCTTTGATTTTGTACCTGTATTTCATTTACTATGCAATGCAAAAGAGTTAAGGTTCCGGCGTGTAGTCTATTAGAGATACAAAATGGACGATTTTCCTATTATTGACAACAATGTTGAAAATGATAGTGACCACTCTGCAGCGCAGCAGCTGGAAAGCACCACAGAAAACGTGAGTTCCGTTTCCAAAAGTAATGTATACTTTGCTGAAACTATAACTTCACCCATTAATTTGATTAGTAATCAGACGGTAGATTCCGGTATTGCACACCAAGCTGATCTGCACATGGCTGATGTGCATAATTCAAAGCTTGATTGTTTAACGAATAAGGTTAGTGATTTACCTACTTTTCACACAATTAAACAGATTGCTAATAGTATGTCAAGGAAACAATAGTGCAAAGCACTCGTTTGTTTTTAAAAATCCGTCAGATTCCGTAAACTGTTATTTGGCATGTAATGCAACAAATGAGATGTCCATGGCTGTATATGATGTCTCCACAACACAAGTGACACCCGTAGAATCAGTTCAAAGTAACATTGAAGCGTATAACACTCCTAACTGCTACTGCTATACCATAACCTCAAAACTGGAGGCAGTTTGCAAAACAGAATTATTTTATTGGATTAATAATGGTATAAAGCAACAGAACAGTGTTACCCTCTGAGAGGAATTTTGTTATGTTGACCGTGTTGTTCCTAACGGAGGTGGCTTATCGGAAATGAAAGTCAGAATTACGTTAATATTTGAACAGTAACAAACGAAATTTTGTTTATCTGCACTGTTTAATTGAAAAAGAAAACGGTCGCCAGCTTAACTAGGCAAGAGAATGATTAACATTCTCGTTCAAGAAAATAGGTATAAGTAACTATAACAGACAAAACACAACCTAGACTTGGCCACACGTGAGTGCAATGAACGCCGACACACATATGTTTTAAGGTTGAAGCTAACAACTGGAGCAGCACAGAAACTATTTGTAAAATTATAACACGTACAGAAAAAACACTATCACTTTCAGAGTTTACACAAACTGAGTGGTCTTTATACTGTTAATATGCACACAAGAGAGATAAACACTTAGTGATCATGAACATATAATTTCCTACTATGCAGTTTTCTACTTTTACTACCGTGAAACATAAAATTAACATTAATGTAAGATACTGACCCACTTTCTGATATTAACAACAGGCAGTAGTGTGATTATTTACTAAGCAAAACTCTATAAGCCACTGTCTTGAGAAATTTTAATTTGAAGTTGGCAATAACACTTTAATAAGCAGTTTTACTAGGAAAATTATTTCAGAAAGCATCATTAACTTTAACTTTCTCTTTACTATGTTCAAAGGGCATCAATTAGAAAACTGGGTTTCAATGTACTTTCAGTAAGGACACTCGGTAATCACTTTACTTCAAATGGAGAGGACCCTGAGAGGTGTTATGATGAGGAGTAAAATCAAGGTAGGTACATAAATTCAGATATGAATTACCTTATATTTCAGCACACTAACACATCCATTAGGCTGATCCTTCACTGTACATCAATGCAGTATTCCGATACAATGATTGCGCAATGTGGTGGCCGCTGCATGTTGGTAAGTGGAATTGCAGGTAGAATTGCTGGACTCTGTCATTTCTTGGTGGCGATGATAAATACAAATTCCAGAATAGTTCCAGCTATTTATCCACCCATCCGAGGCATTGGAAAGTAGCAGAAAAAAGCCTCCCTCGGAATCATCACAATATGCATCTGTTACTTGGCAGTGCACAGACTCGTAGCTCGTCTCCGACTGCTTGCTCGTCCCCGACTGGTAGCTCGTCCCCGACTGCTGGCTCGTCTCTGACTGACTATCAGTTCCACCTTTTCCACCTAGGCCAACCACAATTTGCGCGCGCTACACAGTTCCGTTCCCGAGGGGAACCACTACACCTTTTACATACAGAATAACTAAGAGCCCTAAGTGAGGATCAGCAATTTACATAACAGCAAACAAAAAAAATTATTCACACAAAATTACAATTATATACAATAAGTTTTGTTCCCTCCAAATGGGACAAAGAATTTTAAATTACAGATACACTACTTTGCATAGAACCAAAACATGACATCAAGGTTTATATAAAGAAAGCAGTATACAATTTTATGTTATCGATTCAATCACATTTACAGAAGATCAACAATGTAACATTAAATAAATCAAAATAAATCCATACAGCATAAGAGCTGTGGTGTTACACTTGCCCCATGTTTCGTTGAAGTTTCCCTTCAGTGATACTTCAAGGAAACATCCATAACACTTAAGTGGTGCTGGTTGTGAAAAAAAACTATTCCATCCAACTTCAGTTGGGAGAAGAAAAAAACACACATTACAAACATACAGTATATACACTAACAAATTGCATACATTTCTTCCAAAAGATTTTCAAAATAAGACCTTTATAGTAATTTTCATTTTCACACTGCTTCAAGGATACGAATTTTCATCATTACACAAGATACTTTTAAACATGTTCATTTCATACACATACAGTTCAAGTAACAGACAAACAGTACAAAAATAATCTGCATATTAGTAGAATATGGTATAGCCTACAAATAAAATAAAGAAAATACACATATACAATAGCACAGAACATTTTAACTTAACAAAGCAGAAATTAGTCTTTCAATATTTTCAAAGAAAGTAAATATTCACAGACACACAAGCATATTTATGATCACAGTACATTTTACAAGGTTCAGATATTAATGAATGTTAAAATTTCAGTTTGCATCCACATATGTACAAATATCTACACAAAACACCTAAGCGAACCTTTTTCCAACTGACTCTTTAAATACCAAAGTAACTTTGCAAGGTTTTTTTTTCAAAATAATTAACTTTAAAGCTGCTCTTCATTAATAGCAGTCCAAAATATTTGTTGCACATAAACACACTAACATATTCAGAGCCTATCTTTAATCATCACTGCTGTGTTATAAAACAAGGCAGTCCAAAACTTTAAGTTATTTAAAAAAAAACCTAGTATCAAAAACGTCTACATCCATTTGAATAAGAATGCATGTATATTTTACTATAGCGTTTCACTGACTTCAATAAGAATAGTCAGTTCATAACATATTGCTCAAAAAACCTAACTTAGTTCACTGCTTGCCTCAGCACTAGCAGTCCATATTACACATTCTGCCCATTATTGGTTTGGCAGCCTTTATACGTATATAAACATTTAGACACAAAACACAATTTAGATTAAGAACACACAAAAAAAACACATTTTTAAATTAATTCACTGCCCCATCCTTTAGGTTTGGCAGTTCATGACCACTTATCAGCTCCTTGCCCCACAATGGCAAGTCCTTTGGCTACTGCTCACATAGCATATATGGTAGTCCTCAACTTCAGGACCACAGCATTTTTATTATTTTGTCTTGTTTTGCTGCCCATCAACATATTTTTGAGCAGTTTATTATCATCATCTCCAAGTTTTTCATCATTCTGTCACATCTTTGGTAAAATTTGCATTAATGGTATAAAACATGAAACCTGTAACTTTGAAACAGTAATTAGACACTGGCAACAAAATCATTTCTTTACACCATGAACAAATCAGGTAACATACACATCATTAATAGAGAAAATTTTAAATGGCATTTTTGGTATAAGGACAATGTTCAGGTAACATATACATTAATCAAGAAAAAAATTAAATGTCATACTTTGGAAGAAGTCTGGATTAAGAATTTATTACTACTGCTTTACCATTGCTTTTCCACACACAGTTAGGTCATTACATACATCAAGATCAGGACAATAATTTCATATCCTATTGCAAGTGATTTCTGCCAACCCTTTTGCTGGCACTAGACACATACCTCACACACCTATTTCACATACATTAGCCAGGTTCATCTCCTCAGTTTTAAACACATATACAGTTTTTCAACACCATATTTGCTCCTTTTTTTTCAAAAACATTTACATTTAATCATATTATGGCATTCATTTGCCTTTTCTTTTCAGTAAGCTATTCTTTTCTCATCTATACTTTTCCCTTTACAACTACTTTTCCATTACATTTTTCCTTTACAATACCCACTATACTTTCACTATTCTTAGTCATTTTCTAGTGTACCCATATTATTTATCCATTTACTTGTGCACAAACAATACACAGTATCTTACATTATTTCTAACACTATTCAATGTATTCTGATAGAGAAGAAGGAAAGAAGATAGTAAAAGTTCTGAATGATGAAGAAGAAGGTTGGCAGCATGAAGAGAAACGGAAGTAGTGCTGGCAACGACTCGGGTCCCTGGTGCTCGTCAGGCACCTGACAATGCAAAGAGGGCATGTCCCCTGAGGCTTGTACATTTCATTTATCATTGGTTTCTGTGGACATACATTTTCAGGTCAACTATATTTCTAACTCCTAAAGGCTTCCTTGACCTAGGGTACACAAGAAAATAAGCATTTGCATGTGGAGTTCCTTGCACTTCAAAAGGCCCATTGTAAATACTGTATATTTGAATTTAGCAATTTCATTATTAATTTCACTAGATTTTTCATGGGTCTTCACTAAAACATAATCTCCAAGCTTAAATTTAGTTGTTTTGAGATTATTATCATGCCTTTTAGATCTAGCGGCCACTTTCTCTTTCATTCTTTTCTTAACTAACTCTTTTTTCTCATGCAGATTAATTCCTACAATAGGTGGGAATTGCAAAATTTCTTCAATAATACTTTTACTTTTACGATCCAACAGAATTTCTTCAGGGGTAAAATCGGTGGTTTCATGGTATAAGGTGTTCATGGTCTTTTGAAAGTCACTTACAAATCTGCCCCAAGCCTTATGGTTATGGTGACAGTAGGTTCTACCTAACCTTCCTAATTCACGCATATATCTTTCGACAGGGTTACTAGCCGGGTGGTAAGCTGAAATATATTTAACTTGAACATCATGTTGCTTCATGCCTTCCTTCCAGATTCTTGAGATAAACTGTGGTCCATTATCAGACAGAAACTGCTTTAGGTTTACCAATGGTGTTAAAATACTCAGTCATCTTGCTAAAGACTGCTTTAGCAGTGGCTTTCCTGATTGGATATAATTTAATAAATTTGGAGAACACTTCCAATACTACAACAATGTAAGACCAATTACCTGAGGTTTTAGGTAAAGGACCATACAAATCCACTGACAGTAATTCTAATGTGTCCTCTGGTACGGTATTCTGCATAAAACCTTGATTTACTCTATTTGTTACTTTTGCCCTCTGACATACATCACAAGATCTTATTCTCACAGTAATTTTCTTAGTAGCACCTACATTAATCGCAACCACATCAGTTAACTTTTCAATACACTTCTTGGGACCACAATGCCCTAAGGCAAGATGAAAATAATCAATCACTTCAGTCTCAAATTGCCTAGGCCAACACACCTTCCATTCTTCAGTGCTGGTATTCTTTCTCCTATATAAAATTCCATTAAATATCTTGTAAAATCTGCAGATTTGTGGGTAATTAGGGTTACTAAAATTAACCTTCACTGACTTCCATATTTCATCCTCATTCTCGTGGAACCTCATGCTTTTACAAATTTGCTCTATTCTTTTCCTACCTGGAACCTCCTTAATATATCTTATATGAAATTTGCCTTCTTCATTACATTCCCTTGGTAAGTTGTTCATACCCTCAGGCAATCGTGATAAAGTGTCAGCTACATAATTGTCACTACCTTTAATATATAATATCTCATAATCAAACTGTTGTAAGTACAGGGTCCATCGACTCAACCTGCCAGTAAACAGTCGACAATTTTTTAAAAAGGTTAATGCCTTGTGGTCTGTATGAATTATAGTTTTATGTCCCCATAAATAATTCCTAAATTTCTTTAATCCCCAAATGATTGCTAAGGCCTCTTTCTCTGAAATAGTATAGTTTTTCTCATATTTAGTTAAAGTTCTACTAGCAAAAGCAATGGTCTTATGTGCTATTTCCCCAGATTCTGTGTTTTCCTGAAATATTTCAGCACCAATACCATAAGCACTACTGTCTGTAATCATGTGGAATGGCTCACTTAAAACTGGATGATGTAAAATGTTTTCCCTTACTAACTCAGTATTCAAATTTTCAAAATCTTTCTGACATTCAGATGACCAAACATATGCACTATTTTTCTTCAACAAGCTATTCAAATGTGGGCTGTTGAAAGCTTGCCCCTTCGCAAATTTGTGGTAAAACACACAAAGACCTAAAAACGCTTTCAACTGTTTCCTGTTCTTTGGAGGAGGGCACTTTTCAATAGCAATAAGTTTTTCTGGGTCTTTGCCAATCCCAGATGTGGTTATTATGTGTCCTAGAAATTTAATTTCTTGTCTCACAAATTCACACTTTTTTAACTTTAAAGTCATGCCCCCTGCCTGAAGAGCAATAAGGGATTTCTTTAACAGGTCACAATGTTCTTCCCAGTTATCAGTAGCAATCAATAGGTCATCCACATATACAGTCAATCTGGCACAAAGTTCTTTTCCCAACACAGAATCCAAAGCCCTAATGAAAACAGAAACAGAGGTATTTAAACCAAATGGTACAACTTTGTATTGGTAACACTTTCCTGCAAACAAAAAAGCTGTATATTTCCTAGAATCTTTGTGTAATGGGATTTGCCAATATCCAGCAGTGAGGTCTAAACTAGTTAAATATTTTACATTATGGAACTTTTGTAATAAATCGTCTAAATTTTCAGGTCTGTCTACTTCTCTCCTGACAATTTTATTCAGTGTCCGTGCATCAATGACTACTCTTACACCTCCATCCTTCTTATTGACTATAATAAGTGGACTATTGTATTCACTATTGCTCCTCTCTATTACCCCCCCATTCCAACATTTTATCAATTTCAGCTTGTACTGCTTCTTTCTTAGCTATAGGTATTGGATATGGCCTGACAAAGAATGGTTCATGTTCTATGACATCCATACGGTATTCAAAATTGTTTACAACACCTGGTTTATCACAGAACACTTCCTTGTTATTATTCAAGATATTAAATAAATCCTCTTTCTGATAATATGAGATTTGTTGGATAACATCAACAATTTCCCTAAAGCTGTCAGTTTTTTGATCATCCTGCAGTAAACCTCTCACATGGTATATTTCATATAGTTGGGATAAACCATCATTTTCAGATTCTATTTTTAATAAAATGGGTTCTACATTCACAGCTTGGACCTGGTTGTCACCTTCAAATTTAATTTCTATTGTTTCGGTTTTCCTATTAATCTTAACAGTTCCACTACCACAATCTAAAATTACTTTTTCCTTGTCTAGCCAATCAATACCTAGAATCATTTCAGCACTTAGTTCAGGGACCACTAAAAAATCATGTTCAAATTTTTGTCTTCCTATTTCAAAGTCCATCAATACTTGTTTTTGAATGGGCTTGCTGGAGCTACCAGTAGCTCCTATAATTTTCACTCCACTAACAGACATTATTACTAACCCTGGTTTACATGAAATATGATCAAAGAAAGATTCTGATATGACACTGATTTGGGATCCTGTGTCTAAAAGTACTTGCAGTTCAGTGTTACAAACATTTACAGGTATTATAGTTTGTTTAATAATTCTCTGTTCCTTTTCCTCCTGTTCTTCCCATAATAAATCCTGCTCAACCATAGTGTCTTTCCAGGAAATATTACCTATTGATATCAGTTATATATCAGGTGGCTTTTTGGGTTTGTGGACCTCTACATCTTTACAGATCTTTAACAGTTCACGGTTTACTATATTTATCTCTGAACATTCTTTAGGTTTCTGTAAATCTATTTCTGTCATTCCATTTAGTAAAGCCCGCCCTAACATAATATCATCCGGTGGCTCTTTCGGTTTTGTTACAGTTACACATTCCGGATTTTGTTTCGAAAAGATGTCGTTAATTTTTTCGTAACCTCTTTCTGTAAAGGTATAAGTATGTTTGTCTACCTCCGAAAACTCATCTGTATCTGTCGTCTCTCCTTCATCTGAGCTATCGCTAGGTTCTATTTCGTCATCAGATTCGAGCAATAAGGCAACTTTTAAACAGTGAGGCAGATTATCACTAGATGTTTCAGTCACTTCGTTTTCCGACTCATTTTCTACACAATGCACATCGTTTGGACAGTCAGGCACTTCTGTTATATCACTTTGTACGATTTCAGCCTTAACTTCATACTTAGTATAATCGTCACATACTTCAATAACTTTCATTTCATTTTCTTCCATGCTGTCATTTTCAGGTAATCGTGCGAAATTCTTACTAGACCCTTCTGCATCAAAACTATTAAACACCTTTCCATCAACAATAATTTCATCTGCACTGCTCATAATGTCATGATTACGAACGTCCTCCTCTACCTCTTTTTTACCTATTATTAATTGTGCACACGTCTTTTGCGTGGCATATTCTACCTCCCTTTCCTCTTTAGTCATCTCAACCTCCCCCACATCTACGTCTTTTACCTCATACACATCATTAACAGTACAAATGCTCTCCTTTTCACTCGCCTTTTCTGGCTCCCTTTTATTCTTTAATAAAGTCTTTTCGCACGATTCCGATACCGAGTTATCTTTATCATATGACATATTAACTTTATTTTCATTTCTACATTCATCTACTACTGAAACCGGCCATCGGAAGTGTCCGATCCCGCCTCTTCTGTCTCTCTCTACGGCAGCCATCTTGTTCTGACGTCTGCCATTTGTGTCTGCTGCCAAGTGCAATGTACGCTCCTCCGGCAACCGCTGGCCGGAGCACGAACGGTCACGTGACTTCGCACTGGGAACGCCACTATGTATCACTCCGCGCCCGTCTGCTATAGGCGCGCCCTTAACCTTCCTGCCCCATAGTTTACATCTTTCCTTCTCGAATCTAATATTTGGCATCTTTTCTTTGGACCCAAAACCGGTTTCCGCGTGAATCCGGCCCGTAACACACGCGGTTTTTAGTTTTCCATTTCGTCTCTAGTTTGGGAATTCCGTGCTATGTATCCTCTGCCGCGCGTCGTATAATTTCCTCTACTTCTCGCACGACCTCTTTGAATCGTGTTTACACGAAATCTATCGTTTTCCTGTCGTTTAGCTTGGTCATTACTTTCTCGCGAATAATTATTGTTATTATGGGGACGGTACTCGCGATTTCTTCGCCAGTGATCTTCATCCTCTACCCTTTCCAAGAACGCCGAAAAACTTCTGTGTGTACTCCCAACATATCGTTTCGAATCCTCAGGCAGTTTCTGCCAAAGAACCCAAACGATCTCAGCTTCAGTTCTTCTAGCCTTCAAATGTATCAGTTTTCTGTACCATGATTCGCAGAGTTCTTTCATGGTTTGCCTACCTCTGATGTCATACAACCTGGCCATTAGAAATTCACGCCACAACTGGTCTTGTTTTTGTTCTGACCAGTATTCGTCAATAAATTTTTGTTTAAACGTTTCAAAATACATCTGGTTAGTATCCAGATTCAACCCCCATCTTTTTGCTCCTCCCGTTAGTGCACTAATTACAACATTAATTTTTTCCTGATCAGACAAATATTCAGGAAAATTTCTTTCGCAATTCTTTACAAAGTCTAGGGGGTGCCATCCGTTATGCCTCTTTGCAGGGTCGAATTTCTCTTCGCCCTCTAATATTTTACTGAGAGGCATTCTTTCAGTAAAATGTGTAGGTCCGGTTTGTATTTTCCTTTCCAAGTCATACACTTTGCCTTGGATTTGTGAAGTGTTATGTTCACACTTCTTTTCGCAAGTAAGAATCTGTTTGGTTAGAGCTCTGCTTGTTTCTGTTACAGATTGTTTAATCTGTGCAAATTCCGCGTTACATTCGGTTTGTATTTCGGATTTAATACCGAATACCTTTTCGTCAACTTTAGTACAGACTAAGGGTTCTATTTGATCTTGAATTTTAATTACTTCAGAGTCAAATCTTTCGTTAATGTCATCAATTTGTCCTTGTACATTGGCAATATTGCCATTGATGACAGTAATTTCGCTTTTAATACTTTTGATTTCATTACTCACTGTTCCTACCCTTGAGTTGACTTCTTCAATTTGTTTACTAAGTCTGGTACTCTGCATTTCGATTTGTGCATTAATATTGTCACTGTGTGCTGCGATTTGTGCCTTAATATTGTCATTGATATTGTCATTTTGCGCTGCAATTTGTGCCTTAATATTGTCATTTTCTGCTGCATTTTGTTGCCCCTGTGCTGCAATTAGTGCAGACAACATTTTTAACAATTCTATCATATCTGAATTCTTTTCACTTTTATGTTCTGCTACATTTTCGTGTTCAGGTTCTACTTTCCTTTCAGTTTTTGGTGATTCAAACATATCCCTCGATTCATCAGCATAGCCACTGTCTTCCACAACATCGCCTACACTGTCTTGCTTAGTACGCGTTACACACATAGCTTCGATCTGTTTATTAACGTCTGCGTGATAACGTACGTAATTTAACTCGCGCGTCATGCCATCTGTTGGTGTGCTGCCTGAACTGCTCTCGGTTGCATTCTGCAGTTTAGTTCTAGTTTCCTGTCCATTTTAGCTATTATTAAGTACTGATACCTTTTATTTATAATTTAAACTGAACTTTCACTACTAGTTCTGTCAACTAATGTACAGGTTCGTGCCGCTGGACGTTTTATGTTCACTCTATGTTTGTAAAATGCTAACTACTTATATTTTTTTTCCGTCTGTAGAGGCAAACTGAACAACGTCCTGTGTCGCAGCGCCACGTATAACACTCCTAACTGCTACTGCTATACCATAACCTCGAAACTGGAGGCAGTTTGCAAAACAGAATTATTTTATTGGATTAATAATGGTATAAAGCAACAGAACAGTGTTACCATCTGAGAGGAATTTTGTTATGTTGACCGTGTTGTTCCTAATGGAGGTGGGTTATCGGAAATGAAAGTCAGAATTACGTTAATCTTTGAACAGTAACAAACGAATATTTGTTTATCTGCACTGTTTAATTGAAAAAGAAAACGGTCGCCAGCTTAACTAGGCAAGAGAATGATTAACATTCTCGTTCAAATAGGTATAAGTAACTATAACGGACAAAACACAACCTAGACTTGGCCACACACGAGTGCAATGAACGCCGACACACATATGTTTTAAGGTTGAAGCTAACAACTGGAGCAGCACAAAAACTATTCGCAAAATTATAACACGTACAGAAAAAACACTATCACTTTCAGGGTTTACACAAACTGAGTGGTCTTTATACTGTTAATATGCACACAAGAGAGATAAACACTTAGTGATCATGAACATATAATTTCCTACTATGCAGTTTTCTACTTTTACTACCGTGAAACATAAAATTAACATTAATGTAAGATACTGACCCACTTTCTGATATTAACAACAGGCAGTAGTGTGATTATTTACTAAGCAAAACTCTATAAGCCACTGTCTTGAGAAATTTTAATTTGAAGTTGGCAATAACACTTTAATAAGCAGTTTTACTAGGAAATTTATTTCAGAAAGCACCATTAACTTTAACTTTCTCTTTACTATGTTCAAAGGGCATCAATTAGAAAACTGGGTTTCAATGTACTTTCAGTAAGGACACTCGGTAATCACTTTACTTCAAACAGAGAGGACCCTGAGAGGTGTTATGATGAGGAGTAAAATCAAGGTAGGTACATAAATTCAGATATGAATTACCTTATATTTCAGCACACTATCACATCCATTAGGCTGATCCTTCACTGTACATCAATGCAGTATTCCGATACAATGATTGCGCAATGTGGTGGCCGCTGCATGTTGGTAAGTGGAATTGCAGGTAGAATTGCTGGACTCTGTCATTTCTTGGTGGCGATGATAAATACAAATTCCAGAATAGTTCCAGCTATTTATCCACCCATCCGAGGCATTGGAAAGTAGCAGAAAAAAGCCTCCCTCGGAATCATCACAATATGCATCTGTTACTTGGCAGTGCACGGACTCGTAGCTCGTCTCCGACTGCTTGCTCGTCCCCGACTGGTAGCTCGTCCCCGACTGGTAGCTCGTCCCCGACTGCTGGCTCGTCTCCGACTGACTATCAGTTCCACCTTTTCCACCTAGGCCAACCACAATTTGCGCGCGCTACACAGTTCCGTTCCCGAGGGGAACCACTACACCTTTTACATACAGAATAACTAAGAGCCCTAAGTGAGGATCAGCAATTTACATAACAGCAAACAAATACATTAAATAAAACAGAACATTTTCACATATTGACACTTCTACAAAAAAATTATTCACACAAAATTACAATTATATACAATAAGTTTTGTTCCCTCCAAGTGGGACAAAGAATTTTAAATTACAGATACACTACTTTGCATAGAACCAAAACATGACATCAAAGTTTATATAAAGAAAGCAGTATACAATTTTATGTTATCGATTCAATCACATTTACAGAAGATCAACAATGTAACATTAAATAAATCAAAATAAATCCATACAGCATAAGAGCTGTGGTGTTACAAGCGGTGCTTCAAAATCTCATGCACATGTTTAATGAATGGTTTAATAAGATTGACGAGGGTGTAAACAAACATGAGATGGAAGAGCATGAGTTACTGATAACGGGATATGCTAAGACCGAATGTTTCAGTTTGAAAATTCTATTCAAAATAAAGTTTCTCCTTCACAAAACCTAATATTAAATTTTTTACATGAACTTCAAAATCAGTGAAATTGTAAACTGTTCTACAATTCGCAATTACTGTCGTAATTAAAAATACTTGGATTGTTACATTAGAAAAATTCTCACATAGTTGACAAAACAGGTTGCAAAATTTAACTTCTCTGTATCAGGGTTACAAAAGACACGAAGTATTATTCACAAATCGGATATACCCAATCAACCTATACATTAAATCTGATGGCAAATACTTGGTTCCTACCTTTAAGGGTCAATTTTGTATAATTAGCAAGATCTACATTCCGTTGCTGCATACTTAAAACTAAATGTAGAAAATTTCATTACCTTACAAAACTGTATTACGCTGCGTCCAAAGGCCAACAACTCACAGCTGGCCACTAGCTTTAAGTCTTACATCCAACCTTTAACAGAGTGCAACAGCAACTGCTACTGCACTCCACGCGCCCCTACTTACAATCGATTCTGCCACTCAGGCAACATCTTTGGTTCAGTAGTGTCAAAGATACAATCTTTTCTACAGGTGATAACTATTTCACGTCATTTTTAATGAAATATGCTACAAAATCGGGCTCCACGTACAAGTGGACCCTTCACAGTTTTAATACTCATAATCATATGTGTTTCTCACGTCTAGAGCACCGGCAAATGTCTCTTCCGTCGGTGTTTCAGCATCTCAATGCAAATAGCACATCAGAATCGATGTTCCCTCAAACAAATAAAGTCGGTAAATGCGTAGGATGGCAGTATACCTCACAGTCGAACAAGAGGCTTCTAGAATTATCGGATACGCTGGACCGACAAGATCTCCTGGACTGACGACATGCAAAGACAGAGAGATTTGTAACGACTTGTCCCACTACATCCCCAACTAAGAAGTGTGACGTCACTGATAACACCTCTATAGAGTCAAACAAGAGGCTTCTGTTTCTGGCCTCCAGAAACGAGTCACAGACGCTTCCTGCAAGCCGTTAAGCGTACTTCTCGGAAAGACAGACACCCCTGGAGCAATAGCGAAAAACCTGATTAATCATCACGGATGAAGAACTGATGGGTCAACGGCAGTGTGCTTTCAAACGTTCTACATGTGCCGGCACTATCAGAAACTGGTCCTTGGCTAAGTAAAATCAGGCTCGTGTAGGAAAATCATTAGCTGGACAACTCTACTCTTTGACATTGATACCTTTATTCCTCTTTATTCCTCCCTCATACCTATGCCTGCCGAAAACTTTTAGCGGTGAAATGAGGTCTCCTGTGCACATTCCCGTTCGTCAGATTTAGTACTATACAATAAGCAAGTGTTACTCTGTGTTTTCTCCAGAACTATTTCCTGAACCGTGACATCCTTTCAGAATTGTGTTAGACTGATCAAAGATACTCTTCGACGCTTCTCACTGCTGATACCTCCATATGTAAACCTGCCAAAATCTTTTATGCTCTGTAGTTCGTCGCATTTACTATCATGTGAGAGCTGTTCACAATACTGTTTACGAAAAAATTGCCTGGGAAGTTCCATTGTTGTACAATCTAGACCACACGAATTTGACTATCGAGTTCACTCAAAAACCCTTCTTGAATTCCTTACAGATCGCGCGCAAAGACTTCACAGTGGAGGCGAACGGAGCAGCCGAGCTAAGTCCGCAGCGCCGGCTACTGGTCGCAGTTAGGTGGTCCGCAATATCGTTATCAAACCTCACCTATGTACCGCAATTCTCGTCACAAAAAACTTCGAAAACATCGCCCATCTATTCCAGCAAACACTCTACAGCCCTGGTTCTATAAACGATGATCTGTGGTGAGAGAGGGCTCGCAGAGAGTTAGTTCACAATACAGCTTTCGAAAATCTCATCCACTAGAAAAAGCTCTAAAATTACAGATCTTATAACTGAACTGGCAAACAACCTTCGTGGTCGAAACACACAGATCAAGGTCCCACAACTGATGGAAAATTCACCACAAAGATCTTCACACCACTCTAAGTTGTCGTGAGAAAACATTCAGATTCTTGCACACACTGCTAATTCCTCAAATGAACAAACAACACAAAAAAAATCGCGAAATATCACTGTAATAAAAAGAACCTTCGCCTAGAACAGTAGAGGCAACTGCACCTAGTTGTCAGAGGACTAACTATGTAAGTTGGAGTTCGACCAGTAAAGGGCGCAGGAGAAAGCAACCTCCCGTCCTCCTCCCTTCCTCTCCACCCATAATCCTCGCGCTGGTTTCTCCCATGAAGTCATCCATTCTGCATGATCTGGACATAAATATGCACCTCATGTGTATAGATGTACAAGAGCGGCGCTTTTCTGGATTAATAGTGTATTTCTACCTGAGTGTGTGGTATGCGGCCTGAAGAACCGAACAGATCTTCGTAAATGAAATTCCTACGTAGAATACCCTACGAACTGTTAAGCACTCTGAATTTAAAGACAGGGAAGATTTACCATATGTCATCAAAATATAAGAGGTATTAAAGTTAGTGAACTGTTTGTAGATGGTGACTCTGAAATTATTGCTATATCAGAGTACCACTTAAATAATTTGACAATTCAGAGGCTTCCTTTACCAGGATACAGATTAGCTGGCTGTTTCTCAAGGAGTTCCTAGCAGGGTGGGGAAGTGGCTATATACTTAAAAAACAGTATGAAACTAAACTTCTAATTGTTGTTGTTTATTGGGCCCCTAACTGCGACTTCGGAGCATTTCTGCTCAAGCTAGAGACGGTTCTTGATTCACTTTGTAGAAAGTACCAGAAATTAATTATATGTCGTGACTTCAATGCTAATTTTGTGTATGATAGTGCAAGAAAAAGGATGTTGGTAGATCTCCTAAATTCATATGATCTGATGCAGACTGTGTTTTTTACAACTAGGGTGCAGGGGAACACTAGCACAGCCATAGACAATATTTTTATTCATTCTCGTTACTAGATGGGCATTCTGTTAGTAAAAGCGTGAATGGCCTTTCAGACCATGACGCAAAAATTTTAACACTAAAATGCTTTTGTCCTCAAACTAATGTCATATTTAATTACAAACTATGTACGAAAGTTAGTCCAACAGCAATAGAGAATTTATTAAACCTTGTGAAGGAACAAGAGTGGCAGGATGTTTATAGTGCCGATAACATAGATGATAAATACAAGGCAAAGAGTATGTGGTATGCAAATAGAATAGCTAATTCACAGGATAAAATTAAGACCATAAGGTCAGTTGTGAAGAAAGTGTCTGGTCAGCAGCACAAAGTCGATGATATAAAGTCAGTTTGCAGTAAAAATACCTCTGTTACTGATAAATCAGATATATGTACAGTATTTAATAATCATTTTCTGATCATTGCTGGTAAATTAAATAAAAATTTAGTTTCTACACGAAATCATATAACTTTCCTGGCAAATGCCTTTTCGAGATTGATGTCTGAAATGCTCCTCTGTGATACAGACAAGAGGGAGACTGAGTCAATAATTAAACCACTGAAGACTAAGGACTCTCATTGTTATGATGGAGTGTCTAGCATTATATTAAAGTACTGTGTTGCACATGTTAACCCATGCCATCAGTGTTTCAAAAGTTATTGAAAAGGCTATGTATGTAAGGATAATTGATCATTTTAGATCACACGATTTGCTATCAAATGTAGAGTTCGGCTTTAGAAGTCGTTTAACAATTGAAAATGGTATATTCTCTTTTCTCAGTGAGGTACTGGATGGATTAAACAAAAGGTTTCGAATCTTGGAGTATTTTTTGGTTTAACTAAGGCATTTGATTGCGTTGATCACAAAATAATGCTCCAGAAGTTGGACCATTTCAGAATACGGGGAGTAGCTCACAACTGGTTCACCTCTTATTTTGACGATAGACACAGCGTTGAGAATGGCTGTGATGTGCGGTCTGAGTGGGGTACTGTCAAGTGGGGTGTACCCCAGGGATCAGTGTTGGGGCGACTCCTGTTCCTTAGTTATATAAATGATATGCACTCTAGTGTTACGGGTAACTCTAAAATATTTCTGTTTGCTGATGATTCAAGCTTGGTAGTAAAGGATGTTGTGTGCAACATTGACTCGGTTTCAAATAGTGCAGAACATGACCTAAGTTCATGGCTTGTAGAAAATAACCTAACGCTAAATCACAGTAATACTCAGTTCTCGCAGTTTCTAACACACAATTTAACAAAACCTAAAGTTTATTTCACAGAACGGGCATATGAATAGTGAAACTGAATAGTTCAAATTTCTCGTTATTCAGATAGATAGTAAATGTCGTATGGTATTACATTTTAGGGTAATTCTCCCCATTCTAAAAGAATATTTTTGGCTCTGGGCGGTTTGGGCAGTAAGTGGTATAAGTTCACGAACCTCTTGTCAACCCTTGTTCACGAGTCTGGGTATTTTGACATTGGCCTCTCAATGTATAGATATATATATACACACTACTAGCCATTAAAATTGCTACGCCAAGAAGAAATGCAGATGATAAACGGGTATTCATTTGATAAATATATTATACTAGAACTGACGTGTTATTACATTTTCACGGAATTTGGGTGCATAGATCCTGAGAAATCAGTACCCAGAACAACCACCTCTGGCCGTAATAACGGCATTGATACGCCTGGGCATTGAGTCAAACAGAGCTTGGATGGTGTGTACAGGTACAGCTGCCCATGCAGCTTCAACACGATACCACAGTTCATCAAGAGTAGTGACTGGCGTATTGTGACGAGCCAGTTGCTCGGCCACCATTGACCAGACGTTTTCAATTGGTGAGAGATCTGCAGAATGTGCTGGCCATGGCAGCAGTCGAACATTTTCTGTATTCGGGAAGTCCCGTACAGGACCTGCAACATGCAGTCGTGTATTATCCTGCTGAAATGTAGGGTTTCACAGGGATCTAATGAAGGATAGAGCCACGGGTCGTAACACATCTGAAATGTAACGTCCAATGTTCAAAGTGCTGTCAATGCGAAGAAGAGGTGACCGAGACGTGTAACCAATGGCACCCCATACCATCACGCCGGGTGATACCCCAGTATGGCGATGACGAATACACGCTTCCAATGTGCGTTCACTGCAATGTCGCCAAACACGGATGCGACCATCATGATGACGTTTTGCCATTTGTGCACCCAGGTTCGTCGTTGAGTACGCTATCGCAGGTACTCCTGCCTGTGATGCAGCGCCAAGGGTAACCGCAGCCATGGTCTCCGACCTGATAGTCCGTGCTGCTGCAAACGTCGTCGAACTGTTCGTGCAGATGGTTGTGGTCTTGCAAACGTCCCCATCTGTTGACTCAGGGATCGAGACGTGGCTGCACGATCCGTTACAGCCATGCGCATAAGATGCCTGTCATCTCGACTGCTAGTCATACGAGGCGGTTGTGATCCAGCACGGCGTTCCATATGACCCTCCTGAACCCACCGATTTCATATTCTGCTAACAGTCATTGGATCTCGACCAACGCGAGCAGCAATGTCGCGATACGATAAACCGCAATCGCGATAGGCTACAACCGACCTTTATCAATGTCGGAAACGTGATGGTACGCATTTCTCCTGCTTACACGAGGCATCACAACAGCGTTTCACCAGGCAACGCCGGTCAACTGGTGTTTGTGTATGAGAAATCGGTTGGAAACTTTCCTCACGTCAGCACGTTGTAGGTGTTGCCACCGGCGCCAACCTTGTGTGAATGCTCTGAAAAGCTAATAATTTGCATATCACCGCATCTCCTTCCTGTCGGTTAAATTTCGCGCCTGTAGCACGTCATCTTCATAGTGTAGCAATTTTAATAGTTAACAGTAGTTGCTTATTCCCAAGAATAAGCAGCTTTCATTCGGTTAATACTCGGCAGAAATCAAACCTACATTTGGATCGGACTTCCTTAACTCTTGTGCAAAAAGGTGTGCTGCTGCAGCTTGTTAATCATGTGAAAACACCCACCTTCGCAGAGTTAACTTTGCTGGTGTAACACGTCGAGCTTCAACCCAAGTCCACAATATCATGTCGGAACCCCATTATATGAATGAAAACTATCGAGGTGTATGGTTCAACGTAATGAAGAGAGATAAGAGTTCAGCCCATCGTACTGTACATATCCCAATCATAGAAATGTTCAAATAATAGCAATTGTCAGAAGACAGAAGCAGATACACCCTGCTGGAAGAACCTTATTTTGATCGTAATAGTGCCGGGAGGTAACATGCTGCACTAGGGAAGAATAACCACAAAGTATTAAATGTCTAGAACCCTTTGACAGCCCGGGGTATGTTGTTCTAATCCCGTGAATGTTTCATATTAGAGACAGGGAAGGGGATGTGAAATTACAAACAATCCAGAGTGCATTTAATCTCAGCTACGAAGATCTATTTCTATTTAAAGGCTGTTTATCAATTTAACAGAAGTAGACTGATAGTTCAAATGGCTCTGAGCACTATGGGACTTAACATCTATGGTCATCAGTCCCCTAGAACTTAGAACTACTTAAACCTAACTAACCTAAGGACATCACACAACACCCAGTCATCACGAAGTACACTGAGACACCGGCGTTACGTAGTATTTGAATACTTTAAGAGACCTCGCAGATGACCTTCATGAGCGAAAAATGAGTTTAATATTCTAATCTCGTGATGCAGGACGTAACAGATATTATACTGATACAAATAGTCCTTTTGTTCTGGAGCAGAGAGCACTTAAAGGAGATATAGTCTCTGACATATTGTTGTACATGATTTTCCACAACACTTAAGTGATGTGAAAACGTGTGTGTGTTCCGTTCTTACGGATATGAGGTGGGGATGTACGTTTGAGAAGGGGTGATCAGCAGATAGATATTTTGCTATTGTGTACAAGGAAGGCATGTTTCTTTTTGCAGTAAGCTTTTCCCCCCACTCTCAGGAATGTCTTTTAAGCCAGAATGCTTAACGGATCGTAGTATTTTGTAGGTAGGACTTTTGCTCACAATGAACTGTTTGGTTCCACTGGCCGCAAACCACACACGCAAGTAGAAATATGCTATTATTCCAGGGCAGCGCCAGCTTGCGTTTGTTTTTGTAAATATACACACGTGAGGTTGAGCACGTATTTGTGTTTGCATCCTGCATAGTGGACCGCTTCAGCAAGAGGGTTAGGGCAGGGAGGGAGGGAGGAGGATGGGTGGTTGCACACTCTATCGATTGAATTGTGAACTTTCTTAGCTGGTTCTCTCCTAGGTGAAAACTCGCAGCTGCCTCAGCTCTTGTGGCTGTTTCTTTTTTTTTTTTTTTATTAAAATGGTTTTCCCAGTTTTTTTTTTTTTTGTTCGATATAGTGCATTATCCATCAGCTGTTGCACGGATCGTGTGTTTCGAGCACCAAAGTCGTTTACCAGTTCTGTTATAAGATCTGTATTTTAGAGCGTTTCATAATGGGCGAGGCTTTCGTAGGCTGTATTGTGAACTAACTGTAATGCCAGAGGCCTCTGGGATAGTGGGATAGGACGAAGTCGCCAGAGAATATCGTTTATGGAATAAGGCACGAGTCCGCCGCCGCATACTTGGGCCCGACTGCTTCGCACGGGTTCGCTGTGCAGTCTTAGCACACGATCTGTAAGCGAATTTAGGAAGGTTTTTTCCTGTGAACCCCATCATCAAATTCATGTGAAGTAGGCTACACAGCAATGCAGCAATCTTGTCAATTTTTTCGAAACTGTATGATGCACATGTCTCAACTGATACTAAATATGACGATGGAAAGACGATAAAAGTTTCCAGCGGGTATAGATATGAAAGTATCTGCGGTGACAAGCGTCAAACAGTAGCTTTAACCAGTATAACACTAGCTGAAGTAACGTCACAGTTGGGAGAAACTGTTCTGGAATACCTTATCACAGCCGGCCGCAGTGCCCGAGCGTTTCTAGCCGCTTCGGTCTGGAACCCGGCGACCTCTACGGTCGCAGGTTCGAATCCTGCCTCGGGCATGGATGTGTGTGCTGTCCTTAGGTTAGTTAGGTTTAAGTAGTTCTAAGTTCTATGGGACTGATGACCTCAGATGTTAAGTCCCATAGTGCTCAGAGCCATTTGAACCATTTGAACCTTATCAAGGCTAACACTTGTCTAATGCGTAATACTAAATCTGACGAATGGCAATACGAGAAGGAGAACATATCTCAGTGATAAAAAAAATTTGTGACAGGTATAGGTATGAGGGAGGTATAAAGGTATCAGCAGTGATAAGCATAAAAGAGTAGATTTGACCAGCCTAATGTTTTTCCTACATGAGCCTAATTTTACTTAGATGAGGACCACATTCAGACAGTGTTGGCACATCCAGAACGTTTGAAAACACGCTGCCATCGACCGTTTAGCTCTTCATCTGTGACGAGTAGTCAGTTATTTCGCTATTGTCCCAGGGGGACCAGTTTTACCGAGAAATACGCTTAACGCCTTGCAGGAAGTTACTGCTCTTGAGTCTTTTGTCCTTCTGTGACTCATTTCTACAAACCGGAAAGAGAAACTTCTTTTTTGACATTATGGAAGTGTGATCAGTGCCGTCTCTCATTTCTTTGTCGGGCTGTAGTGAGGAAAGTCGTTACGAATCTCTCTGTCTTTGCGTGCCGTTCGACTGTGAGGTGTACGCAATTCTACAAACTTACCGTCTCTATTTGGTTGACAGAACATCGATTTCGATGTTTTGTTTGCTTCGGAGTAGTGAAATACTAGTGGAAGAGACATTTGCTGGTTCTGCACACTTGAGAATCACGTATGATTAAGAGTGTTAGTTCACTTGTAAAGTGATGATCCGGAATCTTTTACAACATTGACATCGGTATTCGTTAAAAAATACAACTGGAAATACCTCTCTCCTCTGTTTTACGGTTTTCATGTAAAAATTTTCACGTACGAGATATGCTTCTAGTTACTTAGTTGTTTCCAGCAGGTCCCTTCAATGACCTCATTAAAAAAAATTGGTTCTTTGAATACATAATTTCCACTCTTTATCTTCAAAACTATACTGTGCAGGCGATCGGTAGAATAATGCTATGAAAGAACAGTCTCGTAAATGGTATCATATTCCGGAAAACCATGTGAAAATAATTGAAATTCTGGAAATTTTCATGTGCTGCTCGATCCTTGCCGGATAAAAATGTCACAAATATGGTCTTTTTATGGCATGTAGCATTGGATATTGCAGTTGACATCGGTTTCGAGATCTGTAAATTAATTCAAGATTGACCAAGTATTTCTAATCCACAAAGCTCAGAAAGTAAATATTCTTGTAACTGCTGAGTGTGGAGATGGCCGCAGCTCGTTGGAGCAACCGTAGCAGAAAACATGCTCAGCCGGAAAGTATAGAGTTAGCAGACAACTTTGTGCCAGGGCAACTAGTCCAGATTTTGTCCACCAGATCGGAGAATGACCGAATCACGCATCAGACCTGTGCATGTGGCGAGCAATTGCCTCGTGACCGTTGACCACGATGGATGACCAACCGACCTCACGGGAGTATCTAGCACGGCAACTATATATGCTGCATGTGCTTCTGTTTTTCGGATCTGCTTGTCTTCATAGTATACGCACAGTATACGTAGGTGTGTCTGGCGGTCAACAGCTAAATACAGAATGTGGAAGTGATGATTTTTTGTATGGTGCTGAATATGAACTGTGCTCAGTACAGCCACGTAGCGATATGGCATGGTGGTACAATCGTTTATGGTGATATAGCCAGGTTGGAGATCTGTTTCACGCCATAAAATTCAGTCTGTCCTCGACAATAGCAGAAAAATGTAACTGACTAAGTGTATTTGGCAATAGTTCCCATATTTAATGATATGTAGACCACTTTTGCATAATTTTACTGTCAGTGCAATATAACTGATGTGCGTGTGTGTGTGTATATATATATATATATATATATATATATATATATATATATGTGTGTGTGTGTGTGTGTGTGTGTGTGTGTGTGTGTGTGTGTGTGTGTGTGTGCGTGCGTGTGTGTGTGTGTCTGTGTGTTGTTTTTTATTCGATCTGCACAATAATAGCTTTCCGCTGAAATTCTCGTGATTTTAATTTTCTCATCTGTAAAAAGTGGCGGACAGTGGTCTCACACCGTCATCAGCCTTTTGCCCGGTAAATTGAGTAAGAACCTATCAGGATGCTTAAGAACCAATCAGGATGCTCTCTTCACGGGAAGTTCTATGACCTGAGTGCCGCATGGCATCCCTTGTGGTTTCAAAATCTGTCATGAAAATATAAACATCCCACTCAGTGTTTCATTAAGGTAATGAACACAACAGTAGCTGTAGATCTCTAAAAGTTTTTTTCGCACTGGCGGTGTTTCCGAACAAGTAGCTAATACTCGAAAATTGGGAGTCAAGGCATTTATGATAATTTTTTATGTGTGTTTTAGATCACTGAAGCGTGTGATCCTCTCTGTGTACAAATTGATATCTGCTTGAGAAGGGAACATATTATGAATGTCGAGTACGGTGGTTAGTCTTCAAAAGATTTCGGAAAATGTTGCACCCAAAAAAGAAATTATTATTTAGTTTAACGTTTAAACTGTAAATGTTTTAATGAAATACTGTCGTTCATTCTTGGTGGCCTTTACTGTTAAACCCCAAATTTCTAAGTTGGTCGTTTTCCTTGGAATTACTTGATAAAATAAAATTGTGAAGGACAGTACACATTTATTTCTGGATATGTGTTTGCTACCCTCCACCACTGAATTGAGTGAATTCGCTATAGATAATTTTAAGACAGCATACTGCATATTATATTAATTGTTGTCTGTCATTCCATATCGACCACAAAAAAACGTCGCATGAATCCTCTGTAAGGCAATAAAGATGCTAATAATAGAAATAAACATAAACTAATAAATTAGCAGCTGTAATGAGCAAGCTGCTTGGTTTTATTAAGTACCTGGGCGTAAATTTTTTTAATATATTTGTCTCTGGTTCCTATGACATTAGTAGCTTTCCATTCTTACAATCAATGATAGAGAATTGCCTTCGCAAGTAATAATTTGGTACAGAGTCCAAAAATGTCAACATTCTTCCATTTCAATCGATTTTCCAATAGTAATACCGTACTTTTATTTAAGAAAATTATTCCATACCCAAAATATGCCTAAACTTATTTTATTTGTATAATACTCTCCAATGAAGCAGTATTCTGTTTACAACCTCATTACAGTATTTTTCATTACTGTGGCATTATTTAATCACTAAGAATTTTCATTAAAATCATCAACAATCTCTTACAAGTATCATTATAATTACTGTGAAGGCACTGTCATTTATCATTATCCAGTGTCACATATACACAATAATAAGTTCCTTCAAGTGAAATAACATGACGCTGTTGAATATTATCGAATAGTTTTACTATAAAATGAAACCTATTTGTACACTTAACAGATACATGGCTCTTGGTTAGTAGGGTGTAATATCAGAAAACAACAAAAAATATTCGATTCTTGTTCATGTGTATGAATCATACAACATGAATCGTTCGTAAAAAAACATTAGTGTTCACTCGTAAAGTGTACCATGTGTAGACAGCAGGAGAGAGGAGTCGGCCTGTAACTCTGACACACGTTATTGCATCCACCATCACTGTTTGATATACGTTGAACGTCTCTGCCTGGACTTTATTGTTTACTTACTTTTGGATTTCCTAGGAAGTATACACTTTTTAAATCTTGTAATGTTGTAAACATACAGCTGTTCTGCAATACATCAAAGATGTAAGTTTTGAGATAAATACCTGAGTGCTCAACAAAAGTAGTTTGTGCAACTTATATTTTTAAATAGTATTTTTCGAAATTCCAGTTTTTGCGTAATATTTCCTTGGCAAAGTGTTTGCGGTTCTCAGTCATAATGACCATCAGTATGATCAATCACAATTTCAATTGTATGAAAGCTGTTCTAATAAAGGGTTAAGAATTTTTACATGTGTCATTTCTCCCAAAGACTGTATGCACATGAAGTCATACAGTGAAACGGATCAGGCAGCTAAGAATCAAATGACAATGTTTACCTAAGTTGTACCATAAAATGAACATTATTGAACACTGATATTGCAAATGCATCAATAACAATAACAATAAGAACAATAATAGTAAAGACAATAATAATAACAATAGTATCCTGCGAATAAAGTGTAGTGTTCCACAGTACAAAAAAAGTCAGCGTTCTCGAAGTCAGACCTCAATCATTAAAAAATGAAAGTAAATGTTCCAGAGCAGAAATTCATAGAAAAGAAAAGAAAACTGCTTGGCTTTTGCACAGGAGGTAGAATTTCAGAATAGCCAACACAGCTGGAGGCAGAATTCAAAATTTCTCCTAATTAGAAGTAAATAAATTAAGAAAGGTTCGAAGTTCAAACACCTTGCAGGAGTAATACTAAAATGGATTAGGAAGATATGTGACTGATAATCTAATCATACAAAGGAACGTCTGAAGCGTGACATGCATGTCTACAAACATCAAACCAGACGACAGTAAAACACTGAATGAACTGCTTAAATTTATGTGATTTATGTAATTTTTATTTTCAAAGCAGGATTAAGAAACAT
This sequence comes from Schistocerca cancellata, assembly GCF_023864275.1. Taxonomy (NCBI): domain Eukaryota; kingdom Metazoa; phylum Arthropoda; class Insecta; order Orthoptera; family Acrididae; genus Schistocerca; species Schistocerca cancellata. The sequence continues at coordinate 413,712,805 of NC_064628.1, forward strand.
GTGTGACAGTTGCAGAGGTATTAAATTTTTAATTCAGTCTATAAATATTACTGAAAAATATTAAATAGTCGCTGATGAGCAATAGTTATTGTATCCCAGGGAGAAGACCAAACTGGATTGCAGAGAGGACGCTTCCCAAACGATTTCATATTCATTGTTTGAATAAATTTAGGTAAATGACATGAAATCACCCTAGAAACACATTTGCTTGTATTGACTTTGAGAATGATTTTCACTTACATTGGTAACAGGCTATGGACAATAACAGAAGAAAGAGGAGAGCCCTTACATCTTATACTGACACTCAAAGACATACATGAAGGCCTCAAAATATGCATAAGCGCAAGCAGATCAAAAACAGAACAGATAATATTAAATCAAGGCGTTATTCAACGATGGAGCTTGTAACCGACAAATGTGTATTATAAGGATCTCAAAAGGAAATGACGGAATGAGGTACATGAAATTATACTACTGAGAGAAGCTGATCGCTATATTTCATGCAGATGATGTAATCTTTACACAGAACAACGACTCAAATTTACTGCGTGTCGTTATTTACACTACATGACCTAAGAAGGCAATGCTACAAACTGAAAATATCCATCACTCAAACTTCAGTTATGGTTCACTAGTCATCATAAAGGATGTCAGAGAGTGTACTGGGTGATCGACTTAGATGGAGCTGTAACGAGGTACGATTGAATGGTAGACTGTTGATGCTTTCTAGGGAGTGGGAAATTGCTGTAGATCAATTTTTCCACTGTTTTGTCAGGATGCGTCAGTCGTGTGTCATAACCTGCGTTTGTCTCGTATTAAAGCCACGTGTTCTATATGTGATTTACAGCACTGTCTACTTGCGATTGTTAACGGTTGACCTGTCGGTCATCAGAGGACTTCCATCTTATGTGTGATGAAACGTGACACATTCCTCTAAATGAATTATGATTTATGCCATGTACTCTATCCCCCAGTCGCATGTTAAATGCAAAATCGATACTTCAGTTTCATAACTAAGTTAGCGATAGGTGTTTGTGAGACATTGTAATCCCCTGCGTATACATCTGCTTGACAGATATGCTGTTTACAGAGTCAGTGTCGGAATGACTTGTAATTTTCACATGTCGGACGCTGCTGCTACGTGTTTTTCTATTTCCTTGTAAGAGGTATTCCCCGTTACTAACTATAGTTTTATATATGGCTGATGCAGGCATAATATAATTTCTGAAACATTATCGGATGTAAACAGTGGACACTATACATCTCTGGAAAACTATATTGTGCTCGTATCACACACAGCCAAAGTTTTAAGGAAGTAGTTTTTTCGTTTTACGGTTTGATAACATAGGTTATCGTAAAGAGACTGGGAAGAAGGATGTATGTCATGCGCTTCGAGCATAGTTCTTAATTTACGATTTCTCTCTATGCTTACATTGGAATATTAACAGCGCCCCATTCCATACGACTGATAGGTCGGAAGCGCAAGCGATCTAACATTATAGCCCATTTAAGTGCAGAAAGTTATAGCCTTAGGAGAGCGTGTGTTTATGTTCTGTCTTACCAATACTAGGTACTGTTCCTTGACTCTAGAATAGGGCTGATTCACATAAAAATGCCTCGAACTGCATCCATCTAGAGCACCATCAGGCATGAAGTCACCCGTTTCTTTACCTTCTTCACCATCTGCTGTTACATCACATTTTCAAATCTGTTACTATACATCGACAAGGAGTGCTAACCTCCTCAACATGGGCACATCTCGAGAAATCTTGCGCACTTGGATGGGTGAGGACTCGGCAAGCTCCATTCATTCACGAGACGTGGAATGTAGTGGTCTACTTCTGGTCGACAGCAGATTAAATCGGTAATGGAGATACAGGGCAGCTTGGTCAATGGCAGGGTGTGGGGGTCTTTCAGTCTCTAATTTTATCCTAAGACTTCGAGAATGCTCTGTGACTCCTATCAGCATAGAGAGAGATCGTAAATTAAGAATTATGCTCGAAGTATTAGAAATATGTAGAGTGCTGTCTGATATACTTTGATCATGGATGTGTTCAAGAATTAACAATGCATAGACGTACTGCACAGTCATCTATCCACATTCGCAATGATACTTGCAAAGTCGAGGGGAAAGGGTGGTTTAGCTAGGATACTGAGATTGGGGAAACATGCTGTCACATCATTGGTCAGTGTTGAAATTACTGTAAAATTGGTAAAATTATTCAAACAATCAACTGTAAAGTTTATTATTTCCGTACATTAGGGGTGTCTTTTCCATTCCACCCATCCACTGGTAAGCTGCTGGTTACCACATAATGACTGACTCACACAGCTTTCTTGAGTTGGAAAAAGAGTTTTGGTGGAGGGACAACACTTTCTGGGGATGGATAGCAACGAAACAGTAATCGCGTACATGACAGCAATATAAGTAATCAGTCAAAAGGGAATGTGGAGTCATCAGCTATTCCGTCACTGTGACAAACGAGTTTCAATGTAGAGGTCGTCCATCACTTTCGGACAGCAGTTTTGAAACTCTCCACAACGCCGCCAAACTCTTCCAGTTTCCTTATGTTGTAACTGTCTTTTTCTTAAAAATAATCCAGTGTGAGTGTGGCATGTTATGACAGGCGCAGTAACAACATGATTTACACCATGCGACGTCTAGTTTTCTGCGAGAGGCAATGGATCAGAATGTGTTAATGTCAGTTTAGGATCTGACACAGACCTTGAAGTCGAGGCGGAAAAACAAAATGAGTGGCCATGTACAACGCGTGTTTCAGCAGAAAAAAACAATGTTTTAAAGAACGACACAGGGTCACAGGGCCCATCTCTTGTGACTTACAGTATAGCCTGTGGGATATGGTCATCCTCCTACAGTACAGGTGATGAAAGTTTTAAAATGGTCTGTGCAGTGGATCAATACCTGTATATTTAATAGAATCGTCACATGTCCTCGAAGCCAGCATGCATGCGGTATTTGTTTTTGATATATGCAAGGAGAGAGATGTGGTAAAAAGCTTATCGGGTTCTCTATAGGATGAAGTTAGTGGAGCTTTCATAGTTCGTAATTTTTCTCTGGTGGATGGAACAGAACAACATGATAGAATGTTGGGGTGATAGATGTGAATGGGCCCTGAGGGATGTGGATCTGTAGTACCTGCTTGTAGTTTGGTGAAGCACCACAATGCAATAGCAGAATCCATATCCTTCCCACACTTCCCATACTGTCTTTTATACTACCTCGTGTTGCAGGAGCAGGCTTTGTTTCCATTGAATGGTCAAAAACCAGTTCTGTCGCAGTAACTCAGCTTCCCCTGTTTCTACACAGGTTACAAAAGCTGGTAGATATAGCTTTCTGCGACTTCTACTCAGTTTCGACGTACATTCGAACAATCACATAAGCAAAGCTGCAGGGACAGTAGCGCAGAGTCTGAGGGGTAGTTGTAAGATGCATAGTGGCTACCTAAAACCATGTTGAAATTTTACTGTAGCAGATAGGTTCAAGAAAGGTGGCTCGTTTTGAGATATGAGAGAGCCAGAAATATGATTCACTAGCGACTGTAATCATTAGAGGAGTTCTCCATAGGATCCAAAGAAGGTATGTGGTTGAATAGATAGACTTGATTTGAAATCATAGACATAATTTCTAGCAAATACCGAACCATTAGAGGTCTGAAAAGCTGGTGTACATTTCTTACGACTTCAATCAGCACACCATCTACTACTGTTTGTGATCCTTCTCAGTCAGTCATCACCTATAACTCAGTGAATATATCGTAGAACCTCTGACATGGTATCGAGACAGAATACGATACAAATACTGGAGAAATACCTAGTAGTGGCGGCGTGAGGGGGTTGCAAATAGCAGTTTGATACCACGTTCTTTAGCTGAATCACTTTCAAAATTCAGCGTTTTTATGACGAGGTTGCATCGTGGGCTACGTGTAGCCAGACTAGTGGTCTGGTAATATACACTCCTACGATCACCGTCTCGGTATTTGTCTCGAAACCCACATGATTTCGGTAATTAAGGTGTAGTTTACAGGTTTGTAGGCTGTGTGACATGACCCCATGCATGTCAGAGAGTGTGTTTTGTATCAGTGTGGTAAATATACTGTCTGAAATCCATCCCTAAATAAATTGTTCCAAAATAAATAAATTACACTCCTTTCTCTCTCCAGCAGCCCAGTGCAGAGTGAGTCATTATCCACTACAGACAGCCATCTTGGGTTACATCATGAAATGGATGACAGCGCCCTCTGATGGTGGTAGTGTGTACTAGGTCAGTTGGACTCAGGACCCCATGGCGACCACAGTGTTCCCCACCATTTCCCCCACCATCTTGGATTACATCATGGAACAGATGACAGCACTCTCTGGTGGCGGTACTGTGTACTGGGTCAGCTGGACTCTGGATCTCGTGGGGACTACACTTGACGGTGGTACTACCTCTAATTGTTTAAATAAATAGAGCATGCAAAATAAAAACTTATGTCCATCACACATCAAGCCCTCTTCCCGCAAAACCATAGAAAGAGATGGTGGTCAGATGACTTAGGTTAGTGGAGGTAGCCCAACTGCCCTTTCTTTCCTGCCATTTTCTTAGGTTAGTATAGATATCCCAATTGACCTATCTTCCCTCTAAAATTCAAACTTGCCATCAGTTTCTAGGAAGAGGAGGTGGCTGAATAACTTAGGTTAGTTTAGGTAGCCCAGGTGACCTATTTTCCCACCATTTTCTTATTTTAGTAGAGGTGTGTTGGATTGTCCTGATGGAATTTGAACTTCCCGCCATTTTATTGGGGAGGGGCGGGGAGAGGAGGGGAGTTAGGTTAGTGAAGGTAACTCAATTGACCTATCTTCCTGCCAAAATTCAAACTTGCCACCTAAATCCGCTATCTAGGATGAAGTCACAGCCACCATCTTGGATGATGTCGTGCACTATTACCTAGTCTACAATCCGCCATCTTGGGTGATGTCATCGCCACCACCTTGGATACATCTGGCAACAATGGAGAGTAGGGTAGCACATACTTTGTCCCACTACTACCGAGGACAACACAGATCGAAGAGTGGAGTACTGCGAGCTGTTTCAAGGCATGGTTAGCGAGGATGAACGGTTTGTAGGGATGATTAACTGGTCTGACGAGGTTCAGTTCAAACTGAACGGTACTGTGAACCTCCACAACTGCGTGCTCTGTGCTCCTAACAATCTTCACTTTCACGTGGACAAATACGTTAATCTTCTGGGTGTTAATGTGTGGTGTGGTCTGTCATTGAGACACTTGATTGGCCCAGTCTTCTTTGAAGGTACCATAACTGCTGAGGTGTATTTTCATATGCTATGAACATCGATTTTACCTGCCATCTAAGAGGTGTTTGAAAATGAAAGGTTTTATGTACAACAAGAGGGTACTCTGCCTCACTACCACAGAGATGTCAGAGCCTAGTTGGATGAAATGCTCAGCAAATGACAAAAGAAGCAAGTAAGAAAAGGAGGAGGCAATTACAGGGCTGTTTTGACACTGAAGAAGACACCGACTATGGGCCAGAGCAATTCTAGTGCATAAAAGACGCAAAAATTTAAGTCTGTATAAGAATTTGTAATAAAAAACGTTTTACTCCTCAGTATCTCTTAACTACACTTTTTTTCAATAAATTGCCCGTTTTCTAAAAAAGTACTGATGGTAGAGACAAGAAATTTTCACAGCATGCCAAGTGAGAGATTCAACACACATGAAACTAGAATAAGTAACATATCCTGAGTTGTATTGTTTTTATGTCCATTTATTTACAAAATTCTGTCAAAACATTGAGTGTTTGAAAAAAAAGATAACATGCCCACAATACAATTTTAGTAATAATTCCAGTTCAGTGTACCTAGAAAGTTGCATTCAATAATTACGAAGAATTGTAAGTTGGTGTCTTAAAATGTTTCCAAGATAATGGGTCACAAAATTGGATAATTTAACACTGGCGGCCTAGGACATACAATGTCCCCTTAAACAACATTTTTCAGTTTACAAATGTAGTTCCTTGCTGTTTTTTTGAGTGGATAGTTTTATTTGTGAGTCGTTAACACCAAGGCGGCCACTTTTCCCGACTGTTCGTTTTTAATCTTATTACGCCAATTCTTCCATATTTCACACGTAATACCCAGATTGATTTCTAAATCCTTTTCCTTATAAATCCTTTTCCTTAATTCTGTCCCTTTAAGACAATTTTGAATGAATTATGTTATTTAAAACCGTCTCTGATTTGTTATGTTTGGCCTAATACAAAAAATCGGATCAGAAACGGTCTGCTGCAACGCTTGATACTCATTCACATATTAGGGCATCACAATGCCAGGAAAATATGCCCGGAAATCAGAGGAACATACTTGGGATCCTGCTGCGATAAAAAAAATGCTATTTAGGTGGTAGAGAATGATAAGACGTCTTCTTATACACCGGCAAAGCGATTTCATGTTGCACGTAATGCTCTGAAAAGGAGAGTTCTAAGAAAAACCAAAGATGCAGTAAGTGATAAAATTATTCAGCGAAACTACTGGAGTGTGTTCAATAAAGAACAAGAGGAACATATCGTTTATTACGTTTTTCAAACGGAAAAGCGATTTTCTGGATATACAGCGAACGATCTATCGAGATTGGCGTTCCTGTTGATAGAGTGGAATAAAATATCGTGCCGCTTTAACAAACAGTCGTAGATGGTAGGCAAAGACTAAACACTAATTACTCTTAGGAAGCCCATCCAATAGCTAGAGCAGGGTTTCCCAAACTGTCTTCCCCTGAACAGTGGTGTTCTGTATGAAATGAATGAGTGCTCCGTAAAAACTTTAATAACGTGGCGTTTTTTCCTGGACATTTTGACGATACTAATTATTATTTCAAAATATTGTTATGATTTCTGTGTTATTAGTTATCAATTACAATTGAAGTAATCAAATTTTATTAATCTTCAACGTACCCAGTGGCAAATATAGACTAGGATTACAATGTAGTAGTGATCAATATTGGATTGAAGTTTAAGAGATTAGTCAGAAAGAATCAATAAGCAAAGAAGCTGGATACGGAAGTACTAAGGAATAACAAGATACGCTTGAAGTTGTCTAAAGCTGTAGATACAACAATGAAGAATAGCCCAGTAGGCAGTACAGTTGATGAGGAATGTACCTCTCTAAAAAGGGCAACCAACAGAAGTTGGAAAGAAAAACAAACTGCGACGAAACTTTGGTTAAAAAAAAAGAAATGTTTCAGTTGATCAATGAAAGAAGAAAGTACAAAAATGTTCAGGATATTCAGGAAAACAGAAATACATGTCGCTGAGGAATGAAATACTCATGACGTGCAGGGAAGCTAAGACGAAATGTCTACACGAAAAATGTGAAGAAATAGAAAAAGAAATGTTTGTCGGAAGGACTGACTCAGCCTACAGGAAAGTCAAAACGGCATCCGCTGAAATTAAAAGCAAGGGTGGGAAGAAGAAGAGTGCAACGGGAATTCCACTGTTAAATGCAGAGGAGAGAGCAGATAGGTGGAAAGGGTACACTGAAGGTCTCTACGAGGGGCAAGATTTGTCTGATGTGATAGAAGAAGAAATACGAGTCCATATAGAAGACATAGGGAATACAGTATTAGAATCAGCATTTAAGAGTGCTTTGGAGGACTTAATATCAAATAAGGCATAAGGGATAGATAACATTCTATCAGAATTTCTAAAATCATTGGGGAAAAGGTCGACAAAAAGACTATAAACGCTGTTGTGTAGAATGTGTGAGTTAGGCGATATACCGTCTAAGTTTCGGAAAAACATCAGCCGCACAATTCCGAAGACTGCAAGATCCGAATGGTGCGAGAATTATGGCACAATCAGCTTAACATCTAGTGCATCCAAGCTGATTACAAGAATAATCTACAGAAGAATGGAAAAGAAAATTGAGGATGCGTTAGATGATGATCAGTTTGGCTTTAGGAAAGGTAAATTCACCAGAGAGGTAATTCTGACGTTGTGGGTGATAATGGAAGCAAGACTAAAGAGAAATCAAGACCTGATCATTGGATTTGTCGACTTCGAAAAAGCGTTCGAGAATGTAAAATTGCGCAAGATGTTCAAAAATGGCTCTGAGCACTATGGGACTCAACTGCTGAGGTCATTAGTCCCCTAGAACTTAGAACTAGTTAAACCTAACTAACCTAAGGACATCACAAACATCCATGCCCGAGGCAGGATTCGAACCTGCGACCGTAGCGGTCTTGCGGTTCCAGACTGCAGCGCCTTTAACCGCACGGCCACTTCGGCCGGCCAAGATGTTCAAATTATGAGGAAAATAGGGGTAAGCTATAGGGATAGACGGCTAATATACAATATGTACCAGACCCAAGTGGGAATAAAAAGAGTGGACAACCAAGAACGAAGTGCTCGGATTAAAAAGGGTGTAAGAGAGGGATGTAGTCCGTCGTCCCTACCGTTCATTCTGTAAACCGAAGAAGTAATGATCGAAATAAAGGAAAGGTCCAGGAGTGGAATTAAAATTGAAGGTGGAAGGACATCAATAATGAGATTAGCTGGTGACGTTGCTATTCTGAGTGAAAGTGAAAAAGAATTATTAAATCTGATGAACGGAATGAACAGTCTTACGAGTACAGAATATGTATTGAGAGTAAATTGAAGAAAGACAGAAGTAGCAGAAATGAGAACAGCGGGAAACTTAATATCAGAATAGACTGTCACGAAGCAGATGAAGTTAAGGTATTCTGCTGCCTAGGCAGCAAAATAACCAGTGACGTTCGGAGCAAGGAGGACATCAAAAGGAGACTTGCACTGACTCTGAGCACTAAGGGACTTAACATCTGAGGTCATCAGTCCCGTAGAACTTAGAACTACTTAAACCTAACTAACCTAAGGACATCACACACATCCATGCCCGAGGCAGGATTCGAACCTGCGACCGTAGCGGTCGCGCGGTTCCAGACTGAAGCGCCTAGAAAAGCTCGACCACACCAATCGGCCCCTTGCACTGGTAAAAAGGGTATTCCTAGCCAAGAAAAGTCTACTAATATCAAACATAGGCCTTAATCTGAAGAAGAAATTTCTGGGAATGTACGTTTGGGGCACAGAATTGCATAGAAGTGTAACATGGACTGTGTGAAAAGCGGAACAGAAGAGAATCGAAGCTTTTGACATGTCGTGTTATTGACGAATGTTGAAAATTGGAGCCGCGCGGGATTAGCCGAGCGGTCTTAAGCGCTGCAGTTATGGACTGTGCGGCTGGTCCAGGCGGAGGTTCGAGTCCTCCCTCGGGCATGTTTGTGTGTGTTTGTTCTTAGGATAATTTAGGTTAAGTAGTGTGTAAGCTTAGGGACTGATGACCTTAGCAGTTAAGTCCCATAAGATTTCACACACATTTGAACATCTTTTTTTTTTTATTAGATTGACTGATAAGCTAAGCAATGAGGAGGTTCTGCGCAGAATTGGAGGGGAAAGGAATTTGTAGGAGATACTGACAAGGAGAAGGGCCAGGGTGATAGGACGTCTGTTAAGACAAGGGGGAAGGACTTCCATGGTACTGTGGTACTGGAGGTAGCTGTAAAAGGCAAAAACTGTAGTGGAAGACAGAGATTCGAATGCATCCAGCAAATAATTGAGGATGTAAGTTGCAAGCTCTACTCTGGGATGAAGACATTGGCACAGGAGAGGAATTCGTACAGTAGTGCATCACAGTACCAGGATTCTCAAAGTGTTCCGTCAGATGAAAAGTTTGGGAAACCCTGTGCTGAAGGAAAACCTTTTAACAAGGACAATGTAGACCCGTTTTGTGATATCTTTAAAACAGTGTAACAAAATCAGTTCCTTCCTGCTCATCACATTTATAATATGCATCAAACCGTTTACCGATCTATTCAAGGGTTGCAAAGCGTTTGCCTTAATCGAAGACGGCAAACCGATGGCGTTACTTCAGTAAAAATAGAGCTGCTGTACACTTTCGGAGTACATGTGTCCACACCGGCCACTTTACCGCTTTAGGTCGAGAAAAGTGGCCATTATGAGAGGTTTCAGAAAAATGTATGAGTATACATAATTATATATTTTACTTGTAAATATTCTTTATGATAACTTATAATACGTAGAGTCAAGAAAAAAAAAATTAACCACAAACTTCTGTCAATATCACAGTAAGGTGAAACTTCTATTTCTGATAGACTGCCACTTTACCGAACCTTCCTCTATTATTACTACTAAAGATTTTATTATTAGTTCCAATAACGCCTCAGTTTTCTTATTAATCTATTTGTCTGCCCTGTTGTTTAATGATGGCTTGTTTTTGCTTCAGTAACTTTATTCCTTTTTTGTAAACCATTATGAACTGCAGGTGTAATTTCTTGGATGTAAAGGTCTCCAAACTAAGATTTTAACCGCTCAATGTGTTCGCATAATGCATCATCTCACATGTGCATGCAACAGGAGCACCTCACCACTTTCTCAACATACCGCTTGAATCTCAATTGTATTATCATTTCCAGTTTAAACGGCTGTCGTTGTTAATACACTAAAGAAAACAGTCTACAAGTTTAGTTTCGTCAAGGTATTTCTTTAAACATTTTTCTGTAAAGTTTTGTGAGATCATTTCCAGAGCTCCAGTTCTGGTTGTCAATATATCCTACATTGGCGTTCTCTCTGATCCGTTTGGCTTCCGGCTTGGAAGACTCCAGTACTTCTGCTTCGTTCCAAAGAGTGAAATATCTTTTTTTGTCTCTGGAAGTTTCTCATTAAAAGACTCCGGCACAAATGACATCAAAACTGACATAACCAGGGTCACGGCCGCAAGCACAGCGAAAGCGATATGCATTCCAGCAGTCTTACCCTATAGAAAGAAAAAAATATCAGTTTCATATATTACCTTCTAAATATAATCTATATTTTAAAGGTACTTCATTCTGTGACAACAGTGGTACGGTATAAACATATAACACAATCACATGCGCGTATTGTGGGACAGTGGTTATAACGAATCAGGAGCTCTATACATGTCGAATAAATCAATAAATGATTTTGTGTGACTATCACATGTTAGCGATTGTTAAAGTTTTACCAATCCCTTAACAATACGTAAAGTTGTTCACTTTTATGGGATACCTACATACGATCGTCACTGATCCCCATTCTGTAAGAGGAATGCGAATTATCTTCAAAAAAGGTACATTTTTAATATCAGTATCTCTCTAACCAAAATGTACATATTATATACAAAATGTTTAGTTCTTCCAGAAGGTGTCTTAAGGAACGAACAGGAAAGAGAAACCAATTTCCGAGAGATTCAGCCAACATTTCCATGAGAACATCTAACATATGAGAATCATTTTTTACAGGTCTCCAGTCCGAGAAAAAACTACTCATCATTGTGCAGTGTCCGCCCCCGGTAGCTGAGTGATCAGCGCGACAGAATGTCAATCCTAAAGGCCCGGATTCGATTCTCGGCTGCGTCGGGGATTTTCTCCGCTCAGGGCAATTGTCTAATAGCGTTGTGTTGTCCTAATCATCCTCATTTCATCCCCATCGACGCGCAAGTCGCCGAAGTGGCGTCAAATCGAAAGACTTGCACGCGGCGAACGGTCTACCCAACGGGAGGCCTTAGTCACACGTTTGTTTGTGTTATTGTGCAGTGGGCCTGCTACCAATAAATCTAGAATTCTAGAACACAGCACAGATTTCAGAAATAAATACTTCAAGAAACATTACTAAAATATAGAAGGTGATTTTCTAAAAAATAAAAATACAAAAATAGTTTGCAGAAGTCTAGAAAGTAATAAATCCCACACTAAACGAAAGAAAAATGAATGTTAATTAGAAATGAAATGATGTTACTACACATAGAAGAAAACCTACCCCATCAACTGAACAATAACGTGATAAGAACAACAAACATAGTTTGCGTCGATTTAACGGAAGCACAGTGTAACGTTAATAAATCTCAGACAGACGCATAACGAAGATGAAGCCAAAGATAAGAGCTGTGACAGACATTTTAAATAATCAGATGAAGGTAACTAGAAATAAAATTATTAATAACATTTGAAATCATAATGTAGAAGCATAAGGTGATTCTCAGTATCATGCAGAATTAATGGAATTAATGAATTAATAGAATAGGCAGAAGTAGAAGCATAAGAGGAATGTGACGGAAGTGGAATGGTCCAAATATTACAAAGGAAGGGTTGAGAAATCCGTCGAAGATCTCAGGAAAAGAAAATCACGTGTAGTGTTAACTTGCTGTGTGAAACGCCGAAGAGTTTAGAAGACTGTGTCTACAAACCAAATATATAGTGCACGATACTTCCCAGAAGATTTTGTCAAGAGAGTAAGGTCCTCAAACCAAAGAAGCATAGTGAAGAACTGTACAAATATTACAGAACTATTAGCGATACACCTGTGGCCCCAAAACATCTAATTCAATAATAATACGAAAATTAAAGAAGAAAGAATAACCTGCCACAAGAATATTTAGAAAATAGGATACAAAAGTGCATCAGACGGCACTGTGCGTCAGTACACATATGAAAAGTTTAACTAAAGTTAATAGCGTTATTGTGAAAATGTTGATGTAGTAAGATTAAAGATCGAGCAATTGAGTAGAATGGAAGGAGACTAATAAGATTGCTACGTTTACACCAAAGAGGTGTGATGAAAGTAAAATAGTTATTAGAGAAGGGTCAGATGCTGCTTTCCACTTTTCTAAGCCTGTTTGGTAGTTACGGTGACAAGATCCTCAATGAAACCTCGAATAATGTAGGAATATAAATGAAGTGCGAAAGTTGCATAATCTTCAAGTGGTCTCAGCGGAAAGTGAAGAAAGTATCCAGAAAATGGTGGAGGCAATGCAAAACATAGACTAAAGAGTTTGACTGCTAATAAATTTTTCAAAGACAAAACCAATGAAAAAAAATACACACAACATGTAAAACGCTGTAGATATTGAAATTATAGACGTGATATGCTCCATTTGCATGAGAAACTTGCTAATTCAAGATGGAAACTGCACCAGAGAAATAAGAAAAAGGGTACACAATTAGAATGAAATCTTCAGAGAATACAAGGGTTACTGTGAACATGACGAATAACAATGGATCCAAAAAAGAGATTACCAAATTATTTTCAATGCAGTTAAAAATAGCTTAGAGACTTTAGTAATAATGAAGGAAAAGACAGATATTGAAAAATGTTTAAAATCTGGCTGTTTCATGTTCCCATTGTTACTTAGCTAATGACTATAAGAAACACAATAACGAATCTTTTTTTTCCAAGATGACCCCTGATCAGTCGGTCTAAAATGGTTTGTTTGCGATTTGTGGATAGAGTACAGTAAAGAAATTTGACCTGGACACAAAGTATGCACAAATGAAAGTCTTATAAACACAGGGTTCTAGGATAACTCGTCAAACGCCAGCATACCAGCTGACTGTGATTGCCGTGTGTGGATTTTTGTGAAAGGTATGGTCGATCACGGATGTCCCGTGCATAAAAAATTTACTGCAATTCATTCCATAGAGAGTTTTGGCTACCGTCACTGAGGTGTTACACGGTTGGAGTAGGAGGACGAATAATACGAATGTTGGAACTTTAATAGTGGCAACTATTTATTTACAGCTCGTACAAAATAGATATGTCTTTCAAAGTTTTACTGACCTTCAAAGTAGTCAGCAGCATTGTGTATAACCCTTTTCCAACGACGTGGAAGTTGTAGGATACTCTTCGCAGTGCCAGTTCGAGCGGCGCGGTCTGTTGCCCGACGAATCTGTAGCAGTTCTGAAGCGAATGCCGTGAAGTGTTTCCCTCATTTTAAAAACTGAGTTGAACTCACGAGGGCTTAAGTCAGGGGAGTGTGTTCCAAAAATGAACAACATACAGACAGAAGTGATGACACTTTCTGCAGGACCTGACCATCATTTTGCAGGACACTGCTCAAGCACGTACAGTGCACGCTTTTACTGATTTGTTTGACTGATGGGGCTGCTAAGTGCTGTACCACCCACTGCACTCCTTTGACTTAAGGCCTCGTAAGGTCAACTCGATTTCTAAACTGAAGGAAACACTTCATGTCATTCATTTCAGAATTGCTACAAATTCGTCGGGCAATAGACCGCGCGGCTCGAATTGTCAACACAACTAACACCGATAAGAGTATCCTACGACTTCCACATCGCTGGCAGCGGGCTATACACTATGCTGGTGACTATTTTGAAGGTCAGTAAAACTTTGAAACACGTATCTATTTGTACGAGCTGTGGATAAATAGTTGCCACTATTAAAGTTTCAACCTTCGTATTTAGATTCATGAGTTTGTGATTACAATAAGCAGTAGGCTAATATCTAAGACAGATCTAGTTTACGCCACAGTGCATTCAAAAGACCTAAAGTCTATATATGTACTAATGGAATTATTTTAAGTAAGTGGAGCACATACCAAGTGAGCAACGTAAGGTGGAACACTCATACTGCATTGAACAAAGACGTATTCAATTGCGATGCCTATCTGTCGTAAACTCGTTGGATGCAATTCCAAGCTCTGTATATTTGTGAGTAAATATGAGTAGTCACAGCAGAAGAGTAGCACAAGAGAAAGTGTAGTTACGATCCACTTCGTTGAGTGTGCTGAAAAAGTGTAATTCTGTTGAGATAACACAGATACAATTTAAAGAGTGCTAATAAATACTTCTAAAGGACAGTCTAATAATATTGCACGCTTATTTTCCTTTAAAGATATTCATAAATCAGTTTCTGATAGGAAAGATTCAAGAAGGGATTACATAAAGAGATACCTGCGGTTAAGCATACGAGGATGATGCACAACAAACCAGCAGCCAATAGCACGAGGCAGTGTGTTACCCGCCTTCCAAATCTATTTCCAACAACATGAGCAGCGTATGAAGCAGCTAGTTGCAGAGATCCATGCCCGATGAATGCTACGAAAGGATTCTCCCCGAAACAGTTGTTGCTAAAAAGTAGGGTGAAGGTAACAAAGGCAGCAGTTGACCTGTAACAAGAAAATATGGAAACCCAATCAAATTATTCTGGTCAAATGTAGCACTTTCATTATTCATGTTTATTGCTACGTGATCAGATAAATTGCTTGTGTAGCAATTGTACCTCTGTGAAGAACCTGCACGATAATACGCTATTAGACAATTTCAAATTAACTTCCCGAAGTTCTCATCTCCAATAACTAGAGTTTTAAACTTTTATTATACAGTTTAGACTCTGGTTGTTGTCATAATCATATGGTCACATACTTGTCTTAGGTAGCAGTATCTGCACTTGGCACAAAGTCCTCCAGGTAAAATGTAGTCTTTGAACCTTTGAACCGGTCATACGTCCTGTATGTCATATGTCCGCAATGGTATTCACCTATTTACACAAATTATGTCCATAAATTCTGTCACGCCATGTCAGCGATGTTTGCTAATTCAGTATGACACTCAGAACAATAATCCTTCAGCCAGTCACACACAGCGCTATACCTTTTTATTAACTAATACGATCTATGTATGAGCAGATGACGCGCTATTTATAGATTTTTAAAGAAGAGAACAAGAATATCTGATAAGTAATGTATTTTAAAAGAGGAAAAGAAGTGGAAGCAAATATCCTGCAACAGTTTCTCTTAAAGTTAAAATCAAATCTTCGCCGTGGCCACGTCTCGAAATTACGATTTAATTATTATGTGCCTTCTTTTATTCCAATGCACCTCTGTCCTTTTTTTATTTATTATGCACATAAAGCGAGATAGCTGTAACTAAAACACGAAGAAATCGAAAAATGAAATTGAAAATAAAATTTAGGATCATTTAAAAGAAAAGCCTGTCAACATTTAGAGTGAAGAAAGAATTCAACTATTAAATCCAGAAGGGTAAAATGGTTTGTATCAAGAGGAGCAGTTACCTCCTAATGTGATATAAAAATAAGAAGATACTGATTCGAAGGATGTACGCATCTGGCGTGAGACCCAGTATTTGAAAATGTTCTGAAAGACCTGGGATCAAATGAGGCAGAGTGGGGTAGGTAATAATCTTTATTATAACGAAACTGATTGGAAAAAGTAGCAGTCAAAAGATTATTCAGGTTAAGGTGCAGAATATATAATAACGGTGACAAGATATCGGATATTCCGGAGGAAACGAGTCTCAAAATCACGAAGATGACTTGAGCAGGTAACGCAATAACAGTCGTACGAACAGACTGACAGCTCTTGAATTAAGGTTGATGGCCAGAATACACAAGGAATAAATACGATAACTTAAGATATGACAGCTGACGACGAATTAAGTTAAGGGAAGGTAAAGGCTCACGAAAGGGATTTCAGATCGTACGCTTGCAAAATGAAGCAAAGCTTAGAAAAACTAAGGTACAGTCGTGTTCAAAAGTATCCGAACGACCTGAACTGCATTTCGCCTGATTCGAATGCAACCCACACAGCGCAGCTGTCTAGCAGGTCCTCTAACCGCCCCTCGGTACAGTCGTTTGACTATTGAAAATCGTTCAAAGTCACCACTTGAAAACACTGCTCTATATCGCAATAACTCAAGATGTAAAGTAATACCAAGGTACTACAAATATCAGGGAACATCTTATCACAGATAAGACGGTTCTTCATGCTTGTAAGCTCACATATATTACAATAAATGACATACATGAAATGTTACCACTCTCATTATTACGTCAGATAGGTAATTCACGCAATAAGTTCGTCGTATTCATGATTTCCTCTTCAAAATAACGTACTGTACTTATTATTTAACAAAAAATGACATTAAAAATTTAAGTTACTAACGAGCAGCTAGTTGAGAATATGTACGAACTTCAAATGACACGACGAACCGTCTCGTTCTGCATATGGATTCAAACCCAGGTCATGCAGACTAAGCAAAGACTTTGTGACTGACGGAAACTAAAAGTCATTCCTGACCAGGCATACAGAGAGTGATATACCTCGATTTTAGACAGGATCAGTTAGCAAATATCAACTTTAAATTACATAACGTTAACATTGTTAACGGACGCGAATTCCTACACAGCATGTATTGTCCTTGTTAACGAACTACGAGAGATGTTAAATATTGCTTCTTCACAAGTAACGTAATTGAAATGCCGTGAGGTAAAGCTTTGTGTTGGACAGGGATTCGAACCTAGAACCTAATTGGATTGTCATCGAAGCACAATCAACTATGACATATCGGATTTTCTCGGCAGTAGCTAGATGTTTTAACTGAAATGACGAGACGAAACATTAATTTTTTCTTTCCCAGGACTCCAACCTAGCACCTACCGCTGTTATATTGTAGAGAAAACAAACGTTAAAAATGGGTTTGTCGCACCAGCACCTACATGTGAGCATACTTGAACTAGATAAAATACGACGAAGAGTTCAGTGCTGACTGGGAATCCAACCCCACACATATCGTTGTTGACTGCACACAAAGAGACGTCCGCTACCGAATTTTTCGCCACCAGCAGCTCGGAATAACATCCTTGAAATTACAACGATTTCGCAAACACTTCTGTGTCTCAGTGGGACTCAAAAACGTCAGATACCGTTAGTGTTGACAACGAATGAAAATACATTAATACCCACCAGCTGATAGGTGTTCTCATGCTAGAGCTTGATAATACATAATGAAAGCTTTAGTGCTGGGCGAGGATTCGAACCCTTTCACGAGCAATATGTGGAGATGTTGAGGAATCTGCAGCTTTGAACAAACAACAATTGTAGTCGAGCTGTATTGTCACGAAGGGATCAAATTCCGCGTTAAGGGCGGTCTGAGTTGCATTTCCAGATCAGAACCAATTTTATCGACATACATAAGCTCAAATAAAAGATGGAATAAGTGTCCTGTGACCATACATAGCGTTTGTTTCGTCACTAGAAATAAATAAGTAGTATACGAAAGGTTACTGGTGATAGAGTTTCTATATGTCGCCACTCCAGACTTTATTGTGGTTCAACCTAACGTCTACTTGGCAGAGAAGGAATATCATGTTCAACATGAATGTCAGACCACAATACCATTATACCTTCTTCACTTGGCGTAGCCAGAAGAGAACAGAATCTGTCTTTCCTTATCAAGAATCATCAGCAGAAGTTGGAATCGAACCCAGACCATAAATATATGAACGTAGCATCCATCCAAGAGACCACCAAACTCTGTTCTCCAACGCTCATTTTTATATCATAACAATGTTGCGCCACACTGGATGAGAATTCTGACCCACAGACTCCCTGTAGTGGTTTGCAGCATGTTCAGTACATTCATTTACTTGGTTGACCGAATCGCCATAAACTAGCTGCCTCGGCCACCCAGTGCATACATTCGACTCTATTTTGTAATCACCGAAATAAAATCACTTAACTGACACCTACACAGAACTGCCAACAGTGTAGGAAGCAGAAATTTAAACAGGAAGTGTTCCTTTCGGCTTGAGCTACTCTACTGCGCTATCTGTTTGTTAAAAACGTCGTGCAGTGCAAAGGAAAAGCTGTAACTGTCTGTCTCTCAGAAGTCTAGATCCGGCCATATGCATTATCTCACAGCACTGTGCAATGCGCAAGTTCTGGAGGACTTGTTATTGAGTTCTGGCGGTTTTGTAGCTGTGTGTCAGCTAGTTGCGTAACCGTAAGCGTCGCGCACTCTTGCTAAGACGTCGCGAGTTTGACTACATTCACTGCTACATTTCTTAAAACGCCATACTGCTGTCTGCTGAAGTTATCGATCTACTGGAACTGTGAACATAATTCCCTTCACTTCTCAAACCAAAATAGTCGCATGTGGAAAAAAGGCTTACTTCTGCGACATTTTGTTCTTTTCAGGTTTAATAGATGGCCAGGCTACAGATGCTTCTCGAAACTTTTGTGTTATTTATGGGGAGAGCGCATCGTGCCAAAATACGTCAGAAAAGTATTTTCTACATTAGCTGTCATGTGGCAGTGGCATTTTATTCTTCATAAATTCTTGTTTGACGGCTTTAAGTCAGAACAAGTTTTCTGCATGCATGTAATCAATAAACTGCATGTGCATTGTCAGACTGTTATAGATAACGTCAGAGAATTCGCATATATCGTTCATGATTAATTTCTGTCTCATGTTAACTAATGTTTTAACAACACTAATAGAAACTGTACGAAAATTGTGAACTGTATTATAAAAAATAAAATAAAACCCATGATAACCTTACAACGAAAGTCTGTTTCAATAAAACTGAGTATCTGTACACAAGCATGCCTCTATCGGCACGAATTAGTAAAATACTAATCACTTAGATTTCGATTGGGTCTGTGTTTGATTGGTATGCTGTGTCATATTCAAGTGGTATGCAAATGTGGCATTTCATAAATAAAGTTATGTATTCCTAGAAACCCAAAATTTGTTTGTCAGCAGCGGAAAGAGGCGTTACCTGTTATGCAGCATTGTAAGTTTTTCACCATTGCACTATGAGCCGAAAGTATTTTCGTGCGATTTCATTATCGATGTGTGATCTGACTGCTTGTTGCTCTTTCACAGAAGGGATAAAAACGTTACAGTCAGCAAGACTGGAACCGCAAATCATAACAGACACTGTTTCTCAGGTTAGCACGTTACCACAGAGCTGCGGAAGAAGCATGAGTCTAGGTCTCCCCTTACGAGACCAGTAATGGCTAGAACTCGTAAAGCGCTATTTAAAGGACGAGGTTAGTTGCGATTTTCACGCGCAACGACTTTCCTGGGATGAAAACCGTAAATTTACAATCTTTTGTTACAGCTCAAGCGTTAATAATAACTCATATTATTCAATGGAAATGACAGGAAAAATCAAGTTAACTATGAGGCTTAATTCCGAGCACACAAGGAAGTAACTCGTCGATCACAGAGCTGCCAAATATACCTTGCCTTGTTGCCAAATCTCAGTTACATTACCAGCAGGAAGAAGACGAACCGATGTGATCCTACAGTGGGCTGGGAAGTGACCATAGCTGATGTCTCAAAGACGAGGCTGCTATGGCCTGGAATACGTAATCCATGTGTGTGTGTGTGTGTGTGAGAGAGAGAGAGAGAGAGAGAGAGGGAGAGAGAGAGAGAGCGAGAAGAGAGAGAGAGTGAGGGAGAGAGATAAAAGTAAAAAAGAATGAGTGTGAGAGAGGGTATACAATTGATCCAAAGAAGTTGAATCATGGCATGGAATGAAATCTTTCATTAAAATGACATGTTCTACATCATTACGAAATGTCGTATTCATGATCTATGGAACAAGTATTAATCTGATCTAATCCAATCATATCATATTGCTGACTAGTCATGAAGAGGCACGAATTACAGAAGTTTTCGCCAATATCAGTAACCGAAACTAAACTTGAGAAAAAAAAGACGATAGTTTAATAATAAACCGGGACTCCTGTAAAGACCCTTTCGTCCCTGTTAACTAACCGCGAAATATGTGTGATATACCTCCATTCAGAAGGAACAAAGTGTTCATGGATTTACAGATGAAGCGCATGATATGAAGTTCTGTGACGGAGATACAAACCCAGCACGCAATCGGATTGTTAACTAAGTAAAATCATATGTTACGTATCGGTTTTTCTTACCAGCTGCTAGATGTTTGAATCTAAAATAAGGATACAAATTTCTGTGCCTGAGCGACAATCGAACCACACACCTACCGTCCTTCTTTATCATCCACGAACATAGCTTAAGTAACACTTGCTTACTCACCAACAGTAAGTTTTTCACCGGAAAATATGCAATTAACTCATTGGGCTCCAATAGTACACTGTAACAGTAATTTCTGTGTGTATGCAATGCATGCAGATTGTGGAATTTAGTGGTGCTCTCTTGTGGAAAACTGTAATTGTTATGGAAGATTATACACCTGAATGTTTGACACAACTGGTAGGAGAAAACGCTGCATATTAACCAAGCCACACGCCTCCTCTCCGTGTCCTGCTATGACATGAGCAAGAGATTCTCCTCACATACCGCTACAGAGCTGTTCCTAGCACAGCTGAGAATTGGCAACACCGTCACAAACATTTGGCAACACTGTGACAATGCCATCACTTCCACGTATGGTACTGAATTGACTCGCTAAATTCGCTTGATATTCCTTTTCCATTTGAATGACTCGTGCTATATAATCCTCATGTAAACTAAGACACTGAGACTGAAAATTCAATTTTTTGGCTAAAGAAATGCTGCTCTTCACATAAGTGTCAACTTTTATTATCCGTCACGATGTGTTATGAGGCTGAGCGACCAGTACCATGATGAGAGTGGAGTGCTCGCAGCAGTGTGTCCGTAGCAACGGCTCAATGAATCGTCAGTTCTAACCATGGTAGGAGCCAGCGTGTGCGAGCTTTTTTTCTGATTTATCTTATGGAGCTACGAATTTCCAGAAAAAATTCTGTAACGAAATCGGAAAAAAAACCTTTACACTTCAAGTCCTCTTGGTAGCTCAAACCCACAGATCTTGGCTTCCTGACTGTCAAGCTGCTTCACAATACAAGCGTCTCTGAAGAAATTCGAATCGACCGTCAACGATACGAATTTCAATCTTGGTCTTCACATAAGACTCACATGCCAGGGTGACATGTATGAAGGGAATGAACCTCTTGATTACTGTAGGGCCTCTATGCTAAATTTCCACACTAGCAGTTAGGAACTCTCTGCAGACATTTACTAACAGCGGCTCTAGCGACTTACTTTTTCTCTAGGTAGCTTGAAATATGGGCAATTTTGTCGCCTTAAATCCAATTGAATATTTTAAATATCACTTCTGGGCAGCGTTCACTTCTCAATTAATTAATGTATAGACCTCAAAACAAGCAATATGCCTAAGTAGCTATGTAGCAGTTTCTGAAAGGTATTGACACTATGTTTCGCATTCATTTACCAGAGGGAATCAAAGAAAGGAACCAAACACATTACACTGCATTTACTCTCTGTGCCTTGACTAACACATATCAATCCATGAAAAAAATAAATTATTTGAAGAATCTCTTGTGAAAGGATAAACAACAGGATATCACACTTTAATTATAGCGCACTGGATCACAATGAAATTAAATCTGTGGCACATTGATGTATTGCATACTAGTGTAATAAAATACTCACCAAATAAAAACTGTTTTGTGCCTCCGTTGCAATAGAGTGTGAAACAGCGAATTGTAGACAGATTTTATGGGTCACCACTCAACAACATTAAAGCATTTCACATCGTCGAGATGAGGAGTGGAGCAGGCGTTTCCGGTAGAAGGCAGCACAGTGCCTCAGCCCCCGCCGGTAGGCAGCAAACGGGTCCCAGAGAACTCAGACGCATGCGGTGTTCAGAGGCGGATGGTCGGCCAAGAAATCTCTCGCTCAAATATTGTTGAACCAAACTGTTATTACCAATGTGACAGGAAGCGAAATATTTTGTAGATTCGCTGGAAATACACTCATAGCTTCAGCACCGAGAGGAAAGGGGTGATAAAAATTATGACAACGTCTGCTCTCGGTTGCCAGATGCCGTAGTAGATATTCCTGAGTTTTACCTCAAGACTACAATCACAGTGGAAAATGATACACTCAGATTGCACTCAAAACTTCCTCCAGGAAGTGACGCAGTCTACAATGTAGCCATATCGAGCATATTGCCGGACATAGAATTCTGATGGCAGCACAATTGTATCGTCCAACTTAAGGACAATTTTGTTTGTGTTTAACACTGTATTTAGAACACATATTGCACGCTGAAGACCCATAAAAATTAACAAAACAAAATTATTTTATGAGAGCAACGTTAGCTATAGCGTTCGGAAGTATTCATAGTATTGTATAGGTGTGTGTAATGCCCACTTAAGGAAGACAAGGATACACAGTCTAGCTACAGTATTATAAATACGCCTCAGTTTGCGAATGAACTCAGACTTAGGTTGATAATCATTCTAATATTTTGCAGTACTGTACCGACTGGTGTTAAATTCGTTTTCAACCAATCATTCCCACAGCTACAGGAACGCTACCTGTGATACCTCTTAGACAAAATACTTATGCAGTGCTACCAGACGAAAAGATCAACCTGACACAAACTGTGGGAAGTTTGTCTCACAACCTTAGTGCGTGGATAAAGAGCTTTTCCTATTTGAGATATCTGTGAACGCTGCTGCATAAGACGATTTAAGAAGAAACTAAATTCCTTAAGCTACGACAATGTTTAAAGAAATCGACTTAACGGCACTAAATCGTGTTATGTGAATCGTTTACTGGCTGTACCCTGCCGCATTTCGCTGGTTGGAAGGCAAAAAGCTTACTGACAAATTTCACAGAAGGAAAAGGGGGACGAAATGTCTCCCACTGGAAGGTCATGTTGTTCTGTTTAAATGATTACAAAATCAGCTAAAATGAAAAGTGAGGCTGTCAGTACAAGCACATTACTGTTGTCAGTCTGATGTTGCACTGCCCAGGCCCTGTAATGATAAAGGGCCCGTTTAGGTCAGGCACATTGTATACAGAAGTGGAAGACAGAGCACCACTAAATTTATGGTCAGCGACTAAGCATAAGGTCAATGAGTCGGATGCAGGTTTTTCAGCTGTGAAATACTTTCCTACAACATAGAAGTGAATATAAAATCTGAACTAATAATACGAAAATTTTGAACTTGGATAGCTTACAATGAAAATCTTTGTGTTTATTGCAAAGGAAAACAATTGATTTTCTAAAACATTCTCTGCCATACACAACTTGAAACAGGTCACGTCAACCAAATCTTGTGGAAGAACTGACAGCGACGTATAACGGAAGGCAGTAAGTTGGCTTTTGGTTTGGCTGTATTCGACAGCCATTTATAGGCGCAAGTAAATTAAGAAAGGCAGCGCGTTTTTGTTATGAAGTAACGTCTTCATCAATTACTTTAGTTTTAATGTAATCTGCGAGTAATTGCTGATGTTTGATGTTAACACCTCTATAATGACCAAAAGGCCTTAAATGATCTTCAAGCACATGTGTTCCAGCAGCGGTATGAAGAAAATGATAGTAATAAAGACGGTAATAATCGATTTATCCGGTAACTTCACACTTCACAGTGGATTTTCTCGAACTAAGAAATTTTCTGAATTAGTGATAATTTCAAAATGGCTTTACATCGAGGCTATGATGCCTAGAAGAGTCTTTACATCATGCTATCGTGAGAATAGCATAATCTCCGCGTCAGAATCTTGTTTCTACTTAACCATTTAATAGACTCGCATTTTTTCCACCGTGACTAATTTTGTAAGCTAAGCACATCATCCGTTACAACACACTCCTGGGGCTGGGAAATGAGGCCACAATGGTCTGGTGGAACGAACTATCACAGGTGCAATGCGTGGGTTCAGGCATTTACTTTTAAGAGGCACAAACAGATTTACTTTACCTCTGGTAACCTCAAGAGGAAGACGTTATAATCCAGAATCCGCATTAAACATTACGTTCCTTCATTACCAATTGGGCAGAGCCGGTTTACGTTGGGAAATGACATAGGCGGAAGTCATGGTAAACAGAAATACTGTCTCCAGTAAACTTACTTACATAAGAAAATTTTATTTTATTTGATGAAACGATAGCGATTTAAAAGAACAGGGCTCTTATTTTTCTTGTACTTGATTGAACTAGAGACGTTGAAAAATTTGGTGCTGGACTGTGATTCGAATTCGTATCTCATCTTTCGAGGATCTGAATCTCTCGGAACAGTATAGTTCAATCATTTCGTTCCTTTCCCCAACACTACAATCTTCTCTAGATCTCCTCCAAAGATAAGTATGTGGGTCCGAATCAAGATCCAGTACAAAAATATTCATAATTTCATTTCAAGCCCTATCACGTGCATACCAGTCTGCTAGTGAAAATTAACGTGCATTTTTAATGTCTGTTCATGTGTTGCCAACAATCGCAATAGGTGTCGTTATTTCTGGTCAAACACGCACGCATCTTACTGTTGGTGAGTAAGCAAGTGTTACTTAAGCTATGTTCGTGGATGATAAAGAAGGACGGTAGGTGTGTGGTTCGATTGTCGCTCAGGCACAGAAATTTGTATCCTTATTTTAGATTCAAACATCTAGCAGCTGGTAAGAAAAACCGATACGTAACATATGATTTTACTTAGTTAACAATCCGATTGCGTGCTGGGTTTGTATCTCCGTCACAGAACTTCATATCATGCGCTTCATCTGTAAATCCATGAACACTTTGTTCCTTCTGAATGGAGGTATATCACACATATTTCGCGGTTAGTTAACAGGGACGAAAGGGTCTTTACAGGAGTCCCGGTTTATTATTAAACTATCGTCTTTTTTTTCTCAAGTTTAGTTTCGGTTACTGATATTGGCGAAAACTTCTGTAATTCGTGCCTCTTCATGACTAGTCAGCAATATGATATGATTAGATTAGATCAGATTAATACTTGTTCCATAGATCATGAATACGACATTTCGTAATGATGTAGAACGTGTCATTTTAATGAAAGATTTCTTTCCATACAATGATTCAATTTCTTTGCAACAATTTTTTACTCTCTCTCTCTCTCTCTCTCTCTCTCTCTCATTCTTTTTTTATTTTTATCTCTCTCCCTCACTCTCTCTCTCTTCTCTGTCTCTCTCTCTCTGTCTCTCTCTCTCTCTCTCTCTCTCTCACACACACACACACACTTAGAGAATGTGAATCAGACGGATTACTTATTCCAGGCTGTAGCAGCCTCGTCTTTGAGACGTCAGCTATTGTCACTTCCCAGCCTACTGTAGGATCACAGTCAGTCGGCCCTCGGCGCCCGTGGCGAGCGGACTCGCGCTGTTGTTTACGTCTCCGCTGCTGCCGGCTGAGCGCTGTTTACGGTGAGTTGACGCTCTTGTATGGTTCAAATGGCTCTGAGCACTATGGGACTTAACATCTGAGGTCATGAGTCCCCTAGAACTTAGAACTACTTAAACCTAACTAACCTAAGGACATCACACACATCCATGCCCGAGGCAGGATTCGAACCTGCGACCGTAGCGGTCGCGCGGTTCCAGACTGAAGCGCCTTTAACCGCGTGGCCACACTGGCCGGCTGACGCTCTTGTAGCGTACACAGATACGTGTTATTGTGTGAAAAATGACACGAATTGACTATGAATGAACTAGCTCGAAAAGATACTTTGAAATTACGTTTCGATCCGAAATATGTACGACCTAATGCTTACGAACTTGAAGCATGGATTGAGAATGTTTTGAAACGATCTTTTGATGAAACAATTGGTGTACATCTTTCGATCGTTAGCAGTACTGCGCACATAAAGTTTAAAACTGCAGAAATATGCGATCAAATTGTTCAGTCATGCGGTGGTAGCCTTAAATTTACTCACAGCGATGGTAATATTGGCGAAGTTCAGGTATCTCGTGCAGGATTTAGTGTCCGCACAGTTAGAATTTTCAAATGGGTCAAATGGCTCTGAGCACTATGGGACTCAACATCTTAGGTCATAAGTCCCCTAGAACTTAGAACTACTTAAACCTAACTAACCTAAGGACATCACACACACCCATGCCCGAGGCAGGATTGGAACCTGCGACCGTAGCAGTCCCGCGGTTCCGGACTGCAGCGCCAGAACCGCTAGACCACCGCGGCCGACCTAGAATTTTCGAACTACCTTTTGAAGTTCCTGCCGACGAAATAAATGCAGTGTTGAAAAATTATGGCACGGTTGTCAGCAATAATGCGTAAAAGTGGATGTCCTTCAAAGTTCCTGTCTTGAACGGTGTTCGACAGGTGAAAATAGAACTGGAGAAACACATCCCATCATATATTACGATCTGTGGATATAGGGCCATTGTTATATACGATGGTCAGCCTCGCACTTGCTCTGGGTGTGGTGCAACTGATCATGTTCGCGCACAATGCGTACTGAGACGAGTGACGCAGTTGCCACCAGGCGAAAGTGTTCCTAGTAACAAGATGTCATCAATGCCTCTAACTTACGTGGCGGCAGTCCGTTCGACCATGGCAGCGACGGTGGTCACTCACATGGACACAACTGTCAACACCACCGAAGTTGACCAGACACCAATGGAGACTGCCACCCCAGAGGGCAACGCTGACACCACCCCCGACGTGACGATGAAACTAAACGATCTGGAGGCTACGTGTTTGGTTAGCGCCCAGGTTGGCAAGAAAATCCACGATGTCGAGAATGATCCACGCACCGACAAAGGAGCGGATTCTAAATCAATGGGAAGCGACGACAACATCGGATTACCAGTCTGCAGCTCTTCCTTAGTGCCTGTGGCAAATGAAAGGACGGACGTTTCTCCTAAAAACACAAAAAGCGACGGATCGCTCACAAGGATGCCGAGAAAACAGCTCCACTGCTGCGCGAAAAAGGTGCGCAAATTGCCCGTGAATTAACTGACGCAACTCTTGGGAGGACAGATGCGAAGCAATCGAGTGGCCACGACCAGGCGATAACAGTGACCACGTCGAACTCTGGGATTGGAAATCACGCTGCAGCAGACGAGGATCGGATCTCTCAGCAGCTTCTGAGAGAGGGGCGAAAAGAACAGTGTCCAACGGGAAAGCCCAATGCAGGCAGCTGGGCTGATGATATCGAGGACATGTCGGTGGATCGAGGACTGACTACGTCTGAACTACCAAAGGAGGCTATGCCAGCCGGGAGAGCGGAATTAATTGTGACACGACAGCTTTCAACGAACCTGAGAAAAAATGATTCGGATACGTATTAATTTCCTCACCGACATCATGCTTGTGCTAACTGGTCAGCGACTTTTAACATAGAGAACTTCATGCCTCCTTTTCAGGACTACAAGATAGTCACTGTAAACATCAACAAAGTAACTGCAGAGCAGAAGATACACAGTCTCCGCGATTTTTTGTATAGCTGTGATGCGGACATTGTGATGCTGCAACAGGTGGCACACCATTTTCTACCTGACTTTCCTGGGTATGACGTACTGACAAATACCATCGCAGATAGCTCCTCAGGCACAGCTCTGTTATTCAAAGAGAGTATTATTGTATCGGACGTGGAAAGACTAGAGTCTGGCAGAGGAATCTCGTGCCTTATTAATGGAGTTCGATTGATAAACATCTATGCTCCCTCTGGGAATCAAAATAGAGCTGCCAGAGCACATTTTTACGCTACTGACTTATTGTATCTTTTACGGATGAATGAGGAGGACGTGGTCGTCGGCGGGGATTTTAATTGTGTTTTAAAGCCTAAATACCAATGGCCGAATTTTAACGGTTGTGCGACACTTGCCGAAACTGTCCGACTGATGGACCTAGAAGACACCTGGGAAATCCTGAACGGGACCGTCAGTGTTTTACGTATTTTACCGCTCAAACTGCCAGCCGATTAGAATTTATGTAGGAAAACGCCTGAGGGACAAGATCTCTGCAACGGAGACGTGACCGTTGTATTTCTCCGACCACGAGGCATATCACTGTACAATCCGAATGGTACGGCAGGGAACGTATCGTGGCAGAGCAGGTTGGAAGCTGAATGTTTCAATACTCAATGGCCAAGGTCTAAGAGAACGGGTGCAGGAAGTATGGGATCTCTGCTCACGGCGCCAACAAAATTTCCTGTCGGTCACGCTGTGGTGGTGCCCCTGCGCAAAGCCCAAACTTATTAATTGCCTGAAAGTTTACAGCTATGAAAGGAGCCGGCAGCAGAAAGAACTTTTCGAATTTAATTTTCGATGTGTCCGTGAGCTGTATTCTGTTACTCATGTCACACAGGAGAACTTTGCACAGATCAAAAGGATTAAGGCGAAGCTAACACTATTGAAACGAAGACAACTGGAAGGAATCAAAATACGTTCTCGCGATGGTAACAGCGCCTAGACGAAAGCCCATCCTCCTTCCATCTTGCGAGAGAGAAACGCCGCGCAAGACAGAAATTGGTTCACAGATTAAAAAAAGAAGACGGCAGTGTCGCCACAACCCAGAATGAGATTAAGGAATATATAACCGCCTATTACCGACGGCTATGCATGTCAGAGCCCATGAATGACGACGCAATTACGACCATGAAAAACTACCTTACAGCGACCCTCGACGAGACGGACAGACAACAATTATTGAGTGATGTCACTGAGGGAGAACTTCGGGAGGCTTTGAGGAAGGCTCAGGGTAATAAATCGCCCGGGGAAGATGGACTACCCATTGAATTCTACAAACAATTTTGGTACCTACTCGAACATTGCTTTCTGAACACATGTAATGAAATTAAAGCAGGTCGGCCACTACCAGCAGGCTTCAGTGATAGTCTAATTGTACTCGTCCCCAAAGAATACCCACTAGATGATGTCAATAAATTTCGTCCCATTTCCCTCCCCAACTCCGATTATAAAATTGTGGCCCGCGTTCTAGCAGCGAGAATTAAACATGTTTTACAGAAAATCATATATGACAGCCAGACAGCAGCCGTCCCTGGTCGAACGATCTTTAAAAGTCTCGCAGATTATAGGGAGATCATCTCCTTTAGTGCTATTACCCAACCGGAAGCAGCAATTTTAGCTCTAGATCAATGCAAAACCTTTGACAGGATCTCGCACAGTTACCTTTTTCAAATTATGAACCATTTAGGTTTTGGTGATGGTTTTATTACCATGGTCAAAAATATGTACACCTCTGCTTGTTCTAGGATCGTCATCAATGGGCAACTCTCCCGGCAAATAACTGTTGAGCGATCTCTACGACAAGGGTGCCCCATGTCAATGCCTCTTTTTGTCATTGCCATTGAGCCACTTGTCCGTTTACCGAACCATACACTTGTATACGACGACTGTAAAATGTGTGGCATACGCGGATGACGTAAGTGTCATTGTACGTTCGGAGCGAGACCTACAAGAAGTCACTAATAGTGTACGGGAGTATGAACGAGCCTCATGCTCAAAGCTCAACTGTAGAAAGACTAAACTAATGCCGATCGTCAGAGGGTTTAGAATCGATGACAACTGCCCATATGTAGTACACGAGAGTATCAAGCTGTTGGGAATACGAATGAGTCGCTGCCCTCTGAAAACTACTACGGACAACTGGCAGGAGCTTCTGACTATGACGAGAGGTTGTCTTCAGCAAAATAAAGGCAGGGAACAGGAACTCATACAAAGAGTACAGTTTATCAATAAAATGATACTTTCGAAAATATGGTATGTAGGGCAGACAATCCCTGTGGTCAACAGCATTTTCAAGCAAATAATGACGGCAATTGGTTGGTATATTTGGAGGGGCGAAATATTCAAAGTGGGAATTAATGTTATTACTCTCCCACCAGAGAAAGGGGGCCTAGGGCTAATAGATGTTGACATTAAATGCAAGGCTCTTCTTATACGGAGAACTATTCAGCTGTGTCAAGACTACCCAGACAGCGCGCTCCATATTGCCCTACGGACGTATACACCTACTAATATGACAATACCGATAAACCTGGGGGAAACCCACTACAAAGCCAACCACATCCGGATGTTTCTGCTCGAAGTTAGTTACCTCCGAGCGAAACTGAGCGCACCACTACAGGACCTTACAACCACCCTACTATACCGGATAATGAATACTGGTGGAAGATGTAATATTATTGGTATTTCCGTCCTACGAAAGCTTTGAGTACCCTCTGAAAGACATTTGTTTTGTATAATTTACATAACTGTAAAGATGCGCATCTAGCGCGGCCGCTAATACATCGATTGCGCAGTCAAAGAAACATTTTAACAGAAGCTGAACTGTCGTTCCGTTTCGATCTAAATAAAAGATGACGGTAGAAAACTTTTGTAGATCTTCAGATTTTAATGTGCTTCTGCTTGTTATGTGAAAACGTAAAGGAGGTCGACTTTAAGTTAAAAAAGTGAGCGGTCTTGCTAGCGTGCAGACAACATTATTAATTAATAAAATTGAAGTAATTCATGTTCGAAACTGTAAATCAGCAAGTTATTGTTATCGGAGGTGTTGAACAGTGCAAGAATTGTCTTCAACGAAAGGAGAAAAGTAATGACTGTAATTTGTGAAAAAAAACGTGAACCAAGGAGACAGCACAGGACAGGCTGAAATCTGATCGCACCATACTGTTAGAAAAGTACTTATGTAAGTTATATTGTTTATAAATAAGCCCTAATTTGCTAGTGAGAATTGTTTGATTATATTTAGTGTTTACCAGACTTCTTATTCTGTTCTTTTCCTTTATACTTTTTTATCCTCTATGCCATATTATTTTTATAAATGTCAAACAGCCTTTAATACAGCAGAGAATACTGCGGCATCCTGGTCGTAGACAGAAGGCCGCTCCTTGTCTTCTATACAACTCATAGCTGCCCCATTTATTAATGATTTCATTTGCAAATGCAATTTTTTTTCACTATTCATTGTTAAGGGTCCCTTAGGTAATTATAAAATTCATACTGATTACGTAAAGAAATCCGGGTTGTTCTTTTCCAAATAATAGAAGTCTTTGCGTAATCAGAAACTAGCCTCCTTCTGACAACGACCAGGAGCCGACCAGAAGACGGACGTCTTCGAGCGCTTTCGTGTGTCCTGTGGCAAAGCTGTGCCAAACTGGGAACACGGCATTCTAGTATGAAATACAGATTTAAATTGATAGAATTGAAATATATTTAACGTAATAATAATAATAATAATTTTTTTATCATACTAGAAAGAGTAAACTGCATGGAAACGAAATATCCTCTATGGGATTGGGATCAAATCTGGAAGCGCATCCACAACAAAGTGCTTGGAACAAATATCAGATCAACGTGGTATAAAGTAGTTAATGAGACCATGCCTACGAAAAAAAAATTACACAGAATACGATTGTCGGCAACTTACAGATGTGGGGAGTGTGCCCTCATAGACAACTTACAACACCGATGTGTCTGCGGAGAAAATATATTGGTCTGGGAATGGTGCAGAATGAACCTTGCCTCTATCTGCAGGACAGCTAGACAGACAATCTCCATCACATCAGTGTTGCAACCTGATGGCACTTACTATCCCATCACGAAGAAAAATACAGGGACATGGCTGACAGGACATACTCTGCATTACCTAATTCAAGCCGAAGATGCGCCATCTTACCGGGGCTACAGAGTATATCTAGCCACACAAGCACAACTGCTGGTGAAGGATGACAAATACAGACAAAAGTTCGCGAACTATATAACAGCATTGAGAATAATAACACTATGAATGACAAAGACGATGAAAAAAAAAAAAAACGAACAGGGAACGACGAAGTAGATGTAGGCACTGCATCCGACTGTTCATAAACGTTGATGGCAGTGTGTTATGTATTTTTTTTTCCTTCACTTCCATATACTCCATATCACAACCAGTGTGTGGCATCCGGCAACTGGGAACTCAGAGCTAAGAGAGGACAACTGCTGACATAGGAGATAACATACAAATGGGGAAAATGGAACGAGACCAAGCATATGCTTGGGGTATACCATAATAGGCAACCCTCGAGAAGACGAGCGTTGAGTGCCATCAATAAGCCGAGATATCTCACGCAAAGAATAGTGGAAACAAACAATTAAAAAAACTTTTTTGTATATTAAAAAAGGTAAAAAAACAAAAAACAAAAACCCAAAAACAAAAAAAAAACAAAAAACAAAAATAGAAAAAAATAAATAAAGATGAAAACAAAAGCTTTGCAGCAAAGAGTCAACGACAGGAATGAAACGTTTACTTTGCTGCAGAAGCAATGCACCTTGAAATATCCACTGCAGTGACAACAGTGTTTCTTTTCTTGATGCCGAAGATGCATCCTTTGTATTAAACGTTCTTTTAATGGCATAGAAGCCAGGCCGAGGAGGCAGAAATTGGCGAGCATAAGGATGGGTTGAAGGGGAGGAAGGAGACCCCAAAAAAAAGAGAAAAAAAACAGCGATTCGTCTTCTTCCTGCTGGTAATGTAACTGAGATTTGGCAACAAGGCAAGATATATTTGGCAAAACTGTGATCGACGAGTTACTTCCTGGTGTGCACGAAATAAAGCCTCATAGTTCATTTGATTTTTCCTGTCATTTCCATTGAATAATCTGAGTTATTATTAACGCTTGAGCTGTAACAAAAGATTGTAAATTTACGGTTTTCATCCAAGGAAAGTCGTTGCATATGAAAATCACACCTAATCTCGTCCTTTAAATAGCGCTTTACGAGTTCTAGCCATTACTGGTCTCGTGCTAACCTGAGAAACAGTGTCTATTATGATCTGCGGTTCCAGTCTTGCTGACTGTAACGTTTTTATCCCTTCTGTGAAAGAGCAACAAGCAGTCAGATCACACATCGATAAGGAAATCGCACGAAAATACACTCCTGGAAATTGAAATAAGAACACCGTGAATTCATTGTCCCAGGAAGGGGAAACTTTATTGACACATTCCTGGGGTCAGATACATCACATGATCACACTGACAGAACCACAGGCACATAGACACAGGCAACAGAGCAAGCACAATGTCGGCACTAGTACAGTGTATATCCAGCAATGCAGGCTGCTATTCTCCCATGGAGACGATCGTAGAGATGCTGGATGTAGTCCTGTGGAACGGCTTGCCATGCCATTTCCACCTGGCGCCTCAGTTGGACCAGCGTTCGTGCTGGACGTGCAGACCGCGTGAGACGACGCTTCATCCAGTCCCAAACATGCTCAAATGGGGGACAGATCCGGAGATCTTGCTGGCCAGGGTAGTTGACTTACACCTTCTAGAGCACGTTGGGTGGCACGGGATACATGCGGACGTGCATTGTCCTGTTGGAACAGCAAGTTCCCTTGCCGGTCTAGGAATGGTAGAATGATGGGTTCGATGACGGTTTGGATGTACCGTGCACTATTCAGTGTCCCCTCGACGATGACCAGTGGTGTACGGCCAGTGTAGGAGATCGCTCCCCACACCATGATGCCGGGTGTTGGCCCTGTGTGCCTCGGTCGTATGCAGTCCTGATTGTGGCGCTCACCTGCACGGCGCCAAACACGCATACGACCATCATTGGCACCAAGGCAGAAGCGACTCTCATCGCTGAAGACGACACGTCTCCATTCGTCCCTCCATTCACGCCTGTCGCGACACCACTGGAGGCGGGCTGCACGATGTTGGGGCGTGAGCGGAAGACGGCCTAACGGTGTGCGGGACCGTAGCCCAGCTTCATGGAGACGGTTGCGAATGGTCCTCGCCGATACCCCAGGAGCAACAGTGTCCCTAATTTGCTGGGAAGTGGCGGTGCGGTCCCCTGCGGCACTGCGTAGGATCCTACGGTCTCGGCGTGCATCCGTGCGTCGCTGCGGTCCGGTCCCAGATCGACGGGCACGTGCACCTTCCGCCGACCACTGGCGACAACATCGATGTACTGTGGAGACCTCACGCCCCACGTGTTGAGCAATTCGGCGGTACGTCCACCCGGCCTCCCGTATGCCCACGATACGCCCTCGCTCGAAGTCCGTCAACTGCACATACGGTTCACGTCCACGCTGTCGCGGCATGCTACCAGTGTTAAAGACTGCGATGGAGCTCCGTATGCCACGGCAAACTGGCTGACACTGACGGCGGCGGTGCACAAATGCTGCGCAGCTAGCGCCATTCGACGGCCAACACCGCGGTTCCTGGTGTGTCCGCTGTGCCGTGCGTGTGATCATTGCAAGTATGGTGGGTCTGACACACCGGTGTCAATGTGTTCTTTTTTCCATTTCCAGGAGTGTACTTTCGGCTCATAGTGCAATGGTGAAAAACTTACAATGCTGCATAACAGGTAACGCCTCTTTCCGCTGCTGACAAACAAATTTTGGGTTTCTAGGAATACATAACTTTATCTATGAAATGCCACATTTGCATATGACACAGCATACCAATCAAACACAGACCCAATCGAAATCTAAGTGATTAGTATTTTACTAATTCGTGCCGATAGAGGCACGCTTGTGTACAGATACTCAGTTTTATTGAAACAGACTTTAGTTGTAAGGTTATCATGGGTAGTTTTATTTCATTTCTTACAATACAGTTCACAATTTTCGTACGGTTTCTATTAGTGTTGTTAAAACATTAGTTAACATGAGAAAGAAATTAATCATGAACAATATATGCGAATTCTCTGACGTTATCTATAACAGTCTGACAATGCACATGCAGTTTATTGATTACATGCATGCAGAAAACTTGTTCTGACTTAAAGCCGTCAAACAAGAATTTATGAAGAATAAAATGCCACTGCCACACGACAGCTAACGTAGAAAATACTTTTCTGACGTATTTTGGCACGATGCGCTCTCCCCATAAATAACACAAAAGTTTCGAGACGCATCTGTAGCCTGGCCATCTATTAAACCTGAAAAGAACAAAATGTCGCAGAAGTAAGCCTTTTTTCCACATGCGACTATTTTGGTTTGAGAAGTGAAGGGAATTATGTTCGAAGTTCCAGTAGATCGATAACTTCAGCAGACAGCAGTATGGCGTTTTAAAAAATGTAGCAGTGAATGTAGTCAAACTCGCGACGTCTTAGCAAGAGTGCGCGACGCTTACGGTTACGCAACTAGCTGACACACAGCTACAAAACCGCCAGAACTCAATAACAAGTCCTCCAGAACTTGCGCATTGCACAGTGCTGTGAGATAATGCATATGGCCGGATCTAGACTTCTGAGAGACAGACAGTTACAGCTTTTCCTTTGCACTGCACGACGTTTTTAACAAACAGATAGCGCAGTAGAGTAGCTCAAGCCGAAAGGAACACTTCCTGTTTAAATTTCTGCTTCCTACACTGTTGGCAGTTCTGTGTAGGTGTCAGTTAAGTGATTTTATTTCGGTGATTACAAAATAGAGTCGAATGTATGCGCTGGGTAGCCGAGGCAGCTAGTTTATGGCGATTCGGTCAACCAAGTAAATGAATGTACTGAACATGCTGCAAACCACTACAGGGAGTCTGTGGGTCAGAATTCTCATCCAGTGTGGCGCAACTTTGTTATGACATAAAAATGAGCGTTGGAGAACAGAGTTTGGTGGTCTCTTGGATGGATGCTAGGTTCATATACTTATTGTCTGGGTTCGATTCCAACTTCTGCTGATGATTTTTGGTAAGGAAAGACAGATTCTGTTCTCTTCTGGCTACGCCAAGTGAAGAAGGTACAATGGCATTGTGGTCTGACATTCATGTTAAACATGATATTCCTTCTCTACCAAGTAGACGTTAGGTTGAACCACAATGAAGTCTGGAGTGGCGACATGTAGAAACTCTATCACCAGTAACCTTTCTTCTACTACTTATTTATTTCTAGTGACGAAACAAACGCTATGTAGGGTCACAGGACACTTATTCCATCTTTTATTTGAGCTTATGTATGTCGATAAAATTGGTTCTGATCTGGGAATGCAACTCAGACCGCCCTTAACGCGGAATTTGATCCCTTCGTGACAATACAGCTCGACTGCAATTGTTGTTTGTTCAAAGCTGCAGATTCCTCAACATCTCCACATATTGCTCGTGAAAGGGTTCGAATCCTGGCCCGGCACTAAAGCTTTCATTATGTATTATCAAGCTCTAGCATGAGAACACCTATCAGCTGGTGGGTATTAATGTATTTTCATTCGTTGTCAACACTAACGGTATCTGACGTTTTTGAGTCCCACTGAGACACAGAAGTGTTTGCGAAATCGTTGTAATTTCAAGGATGTTATTCCGAGCTGCTGGTGGAGAAAAATTCGGTAGGTGACGTCTCTTTGTGTGCAGTCAACAACGATATGTGTGGGGATCGATTCCCAGTCAGCAGTAAACTCTTCGTCATATTATTTCTAGTTCAAACATGCTCACATGTCGCTGCTGGTGTAACAAACCCATTTTTAACGTTCGTTTTCTATAGAATATAACAGTGATAGGTGCTAGGTTGGAGTCTTGGGAAAGAAAAATTAATGTTTAGTCTCGTCATTTCAGTTAAAACATCTAGCTACTGCCGAGAAAATCCGATATGTCACAGTTGTTTGTGCTTCTATGACAATCCAATTAGGTTCTGGGTTCGAATCCCTGTCCAACACAAAGCTTTACCTCACGGCATTTCAAGTAAGTTACTTGTGATGAAGCAATATTTAACATTTCTCGTAGTTCGTTAACAAGGACAATACATGCTGTGTAGGAATTCGCGTCCGTTAACAATGTTTACGCTATGTAATTTAAACTTGAAATTTGCTAACTGATACTGTCTAAAATCGAGGTATATCACTCTCTTATGCCTAGTCAGGAATGACTGTTAGTTTCCGTCAGTCACGAAGTCTTTGCTTAGTCTGCATGATCTGGGTTTGATATCATATGCAGAACGAGACGGTTCGTCGTGTGATTTGACGTTCATACATATTCTCAACTAGCTGCTCGTGAATAACTTAAATTTTTAATGTCATTTTTTGTTAAATAATAAGTACGGTGTGTTATTTTGAAGAGGAAATCATGAATACGACGAACTTACTACGTCAATTACCTATCAGACGTAATAATGAGAGTGGTAACATTTCATGTATGTCATTTATTGTAATAAATGTGAGCTTACAAGCCTGAAGAACCGTCTTATCTGTGATAAGATGTTCCCTGATATTTGTAGTAACTTGCTATTACTTCAACTTGAGTTATTGCGATACAGAGCAGTGTTTTCTAGTGGTGACTTGTTGGAACCATTTTCAATAGTCAAGCGACTGTACCGAGGGGCAGTTAGAGGACCTGCTAGACAGCTGCGCTGTGTGGGTTGCATTCGAATCAGGCGAAAAGCAATTCAGATCGTTCGGATACTTTTGAGCACGTCTGTATCTTTGAATGATCTGCTCTTAAGTAAAATAGATATACGGTATAGGGGAAGATGGTAGTATACAATGTGTACAAACAAGAAACAAGACGAAACAAGAAGTGTGGACTACTAAGAGAGAAGCTGTTGGATATGAAACGGCGGAATAAAGGGAAGCAGCCTTTGTGCTATTCTGTTCAACATGTATACTGAAGAAGCAACGTAACAAGTAAACGTAAGGATTTGAAGTGGGATTAAATCTCAGAGGAAGACTGTAACTAACAAGATTTGCTACTGGCAGTAATCCTAATAAAGAATTTTTAAAGCAATATGACGTATTATGGCAGAACGAAGGGGCACATACGAAGCAGAATAGCCAGACAAAGATTTCGCTTCTCGCCAAAAGGAGTCGACAATATCAAGCGTATAAAGCACAGAATATGAGAAATTTCTGAGCATATACGTCTGGCGCATAGCGTAATATAGAAGATAATCATGGCCTGTGGGAATCAGAGAAAAGAAGAGAATCGAACCGTTTAGTACATGATGCTACAAAATGATGCTGAAAATGAAATGAACAGATAAAGCAGGTGGCACTCTTATAAATCATCAGGGTTAGGAATATCTGGAAAATACTAGATAGAAGAAAGCATGGTAAAATGTGTGGTAAAGGCCTCAGAAAATAACTTCCATAACGATACAGTGGGTCGTAGAGGGGAAACACATAATTAAGGACGTTTGGAATGACTTAGAAGAAGAGACTGGAAAAAGAGACGAATTCAGGTCAGCGTACATAAAACCATTTTGAAGAATACTGACCCAAAAGGGAGAAAAATATATTATTATTAACAGTATTAATAAAGCAGTAAGTGAAAGATTATCATCTGAAAAATAGCTTGTCCACCTTGTGCAGTCCGCTTGTCGATTTCGCTGTGTATTTTTTCTATCATCTTTTCGTTTTGTCTCTCTTAAACTTACGGAGCCAGTTCCAGGAAGAGCTACACCATCAATATACCGATGATCTAAATCATTTACACTATTGCCAATAGGAGACTGAACGTCTCCCCGTAGCGTTGCGAGCTGTGACACGGTAAGGAAAATTTATAAGCGGGAGCGGAGATAAATGGGAAATCATTGTAAGGATGATACGGACCGCAAGTGAAGAAATCCACTGGCATAAGCGACTTCGATAGTGATATATTTATAGGGCCTTGGACACTCTTATTGTCATGTAACCCAACGTCGTGATGTGACCACAATCCACACATTCCTTATCTACGACATGATCATCATCGTCATCATCATCATTATCATCATCATCATGGGAGATCCCTCGTCCCGTTCCAGTGACGTCATCATGCCACCCGACCCTCTTCCCTTGACATTGCACAGTTGGCCAGCTCTCACGCACGCACCACGCACTTGCGCTGTGGCTGCCGAAGTGTGCGGACGCTCTGTGCTGAAGCTGCCGAGGCAAACCTCTCGCTTGTGATTGAGTAGCGATCGGTTGTGCGGGTTCACGCAATTGGCTACTCGCCTTGCGTGTTCTCGCTAACCAGAGTTTTTCCTCTTTCAGAGTCGACAACAGCCCGCAAGGGCCTTTAGGAACTCGTGCGGAAAAATCCACGTGGCGTGACCCCATTGTCTTAGAAAGCAAACTGTCGTGTCTTTCAAAAGAGGCAAAATTGTCGTGTTCGGGGTTACGACATGGAGGAGGAGCTCAAACGAGGCGATCGCTCCGGCGAGACTGAGGGTGAGGCAGATGGCGGTCTAAGGGAAGTTTCCCGGACGACGACGGCGTCTGGCCCCCCATCACCGACGAGGACGACGAGTGAGAGTGTTGCTCGCGGTCGTCGGACGAATGTTGAAACTTCCGCGAACGGACGGCGCCGCGCCCGCACACTCTCTCTGCCGAGACGACGGATCGAGCCGCCGATCCCCCTGGCAAAGGAGGAACTTGCCGCCGCCATGGTCATGCTGACTCCCGATGAGTATTGCATCGCCATGCAACGTCTGGCCACGGGAACAGCTACGGACAGGGTGGAGGTTCTAACGAGACTCCGGTCCCTGTTACCTGTGGGTCGCGACAAGCAATTGCCTGTCGCAGTTGCCACGACTGCTGCCGCGCCAGCAGTCGCACCAGCCGTGGTGGCTACTGAAGCCGCCACGCCCTCACCAACGTCCAGGCTGGCAACACCTGACGAGATTGCCGAGGTTGAGAAAACCTCACGGAAGCGCCCAGCCGCGGCCGTAGAGGACACTCCCTCCCCCCAGGCAAGTTCCGGTCGTGCCAGGCGGAAGAAGAGGAGGGTTCGCCGCAGGACGACGACTGCATCGCCGAGGAAGCCGGATGAAGAAGGCTTCATCGCGCCCTCCCGGCGCCACACAGCGAAACCCAGGTCGTTTGTACCGGTGACGCCAGAACAGGTCGAGGCTGCAAACCGGTTTGCAGATCTGCCTGAAGTAGCCGAGACCGACGGGGACGGAACAACACCGACTACGGCGACGAAACCGCCCCGCCGCCCTCCGCTAATCACCATCCTTTGGAGGAAGGGGTACAGCGAGCTCAGAGAGAAGCTGTACTCCATCGCAAAACCGCTGAAGATGTCGGCGGGGACCGATATTTACAAGGTCAGAGCAGAGTCCATAGAGGACCATACGAAACTCATGCAACTCTGCGAGACCGAGAAGTGGTTCTGCTTCACGCAGAGTACGGAGCAGCTGAAGCATCTGAAGGTCGTCGTCCGTCACCTGCCGATGAAGATGGAACCGGCGTTCCTACAGCGGCAGCTGGAGGAACTCGGCTTCCAGACCCGCCACGTCGGCCTGATGAGGTCGCCCAGGACCCACAAGGACATGCCCCTGTTCCTTGTGGTCTTAGTCAACAATGTGGACAACCGGAAGATTTTCCAGGTTGAAAACATTGCCGACTTCGACGTGAAAGTCGAGCCACTCCGTGCGAAAGGCAGGCGAGCCCAGTGCTTCAACTGCCAACGCATGGACCACGTGGCAAAGTTCTGCAGGATGCCTGTGCGTTGCTGCAAGTGGGCCGAGGAACACGCGTCGCGTGACTGCCCGAAGAAGAAGGAAGACCGGCCGACGTGCTGCAACTGTAGCGGGGACCATGTCGCCTGCTACCGGGGATGCACCGCATTCAAGAGCGGGAAACGCGCCAGCCGCGTAAACCCGAGCCGCAGCTTCGCGGACATTGCTAAGGGGAAGCCGGCCGCCCCCTCCGAGAGGCCACGGCCGCTCGCGAGGGAGGCTGCACCGGCATCGCAGCCGTCGCAGTTGCCCTTGCCCGCGGCGCCGCCTGCAGTCGGGGAGGCCGGCTTGCCGGCGCCCGATGCTGTAGGAGGGGTTGCCGCCCGCGCAGGGCGTTCCCAGCACGCCGCTCCGCTGCTGACTACGGGAAATGTCGCGAAGGAGTCAAACCTTCCCGGAACGGAAGACACCACCGAGCTGGCCGCGCTCCTGCGGTCGCTCAACCAGCTGATGACGCAGCTACCAGTCCTCGTGGGAGCAGTGACGGCGGCCCTCCAGGCCCCCGCCGGGAGAAGCCAGCCCTAATATGGATAACGACCATATTTATGGGTTAACCATATGCACGTTCAACGCTCGGGGTCTCCACCCCCAGCAGGGCGAGTTTCGCCAATTCCTACGGGACGAGGCGGTCGACATCTGCCTTGTGCAGGAGACCTTCCTCAAACCCGGGGTCGACGTGCGAGCAGCAAATTTTTGCTGCTACCGAGTTGACAGAGCCACCCACGGGGGCGGCACTGCCATCTACGTGAAGAAGTCGCTGCGCCACCACCGAGTTCAACTGCCGGCGCTCAACGCGCTGGAAGCCACAGGAGTGGCCGTCAACACCACCGCCGGAAAGATTCTTTTCGTGTCGGTCTATCGGCAGCCTAGCAGACCGCTAGACGAAGCCGACTTCGACGTCCTGCTGTCGCTGGAGGGGCGAGTTTTCATTGCCGGGGATTTCAATGCGAAACACACCGAATGGAACTCGCGAACTGTTAGCCGCAGCGGGCGCCGCCTCTCGCGCGCTGTTCACCGCAACGGCGCGATCACTGTGGGGCCGTTTGACCCCACGATCTTCCCTGCACGGGGACAGCCCGTTGTGCTCGATATTGCCCTTCTGAAGGGCATCGGGCACTTCGCGACCGCCGAGACGCGCAACGTTCTCTCCTCCGACCACGTACCGGTCATTTTTGGCCTCGACGTGGCCGGAGCTTCTCTTCCAGACAGCCGTCTGAGCTACCGCAGGCTCGACGCCGAGCGCTTTCAGACGAAAGCCCTCGAACTGCTCGAGGACGCGCCAAACCCCGCCGTGGTAGGGGCAGACGCCGCCCTAGCATTCTTCACCCGAAGAATACTCCGAGCAGCGGAGGAAGCCACGCCGAGACGTCGCCAAGGACCACGAGACTTCTCGCGACAGCTACCGCGCCCTATCGTGGACGCGATCGCCGAGAAAACCGACTATTTCGTGAATGGCAGCTCACTCTCCAACCAGACATGAAGCGCCGATTAAACCGCATGAGACGGGAAATCAAGGCAGCAGTCGAGCATCACCGGAACCAGGAATGGGAAGACCTTGTGTCTACCCTCAATCCTGAGGACGGCAGTGCATGGAGGGTGGTAAAGTCCTTCCTACGCCGGCGACAGCGAATACCGCCTTTACAGGTCGGGAACGACTTCGCCAGCGACCCCGACGCGAAAGCCAGCATCCTGGCTGACGCTTTTGCAGCAAACTTCACACCAGGGGCCGACGTCATCGACGGCGACCACATACGGCGGGTCCACGAGCAACTACCAACCTTCCGCGCCGCAAGGGAGGAAGGCGACGTTATCGAGCCGATAACGGAGGAGGAAGTTGTTGTGTAGCTTCGCTCGCTGAACCCCAAGGAGGCTGCAGACAGCGATGGCGTCACAAACCTCTTGCTGACGAACCTTCCGCCGGGCCTACACCGGCAACTTGCCGATGTTTTCAACGAGATTCTCCGATCGGGTGACCCCTCTGCGCGGAAACACGCGGAGGTCGTGGCCATCCCGAAATCCGGCAAGGACCCACGCCAGGCATCGAGCTACCGACCCATCAGCCTACTCTCGTCCCTCTCGAAAGTTTTCGAGAGGCTGTACGCGAGAAGACTGATGCGACACGTCACCCAGGAGGGCATCATCCCGGACGAGCAGTTCGGGTTTCGAGAAGAGCATGCCACTTCTCACCAGCTTTTGCGGGTGGTAGAACCGGCCATGAGGGCACTGGAAACAAGGGAATTCCTTGGCGCAGTGTTCCTCGACGTCTCCCGAGCGTTTGACTCGGTGTGGCACGACGGTCTCGAGTTCAAATTTTTTGAACAAGGGATACCGACGTCCCACATGACGCTGCTGCGGTCGTACCTGTCCGAACGAACCCTCCACGTGAGGGCTGACGACGGTACGTCCACAGACCGGCAGATACATGCAGGGGTGCCGCAGGGGTACTCCCTGTACACTGCAGACGCGCCGAAAGTGGCAGGAGCCGAACTGGCGCTGTACGCTGATGATACAGCCCTGTTCACCCGCAGCATGAA
The DNA here is from genome assembly GCF_023864275.1 of Schistocerca cancellata. Classification (NCBI taxonomy): domain Eukaryota; kingdom Metazoa; phylum Arthropoda; class Insecta; order Orthoptera; family Acrididae; genus Schistocerca; species Schistocerca cancellata. The sequence continues at coordinate 413,756,168 of NC_064628.1, forward strand.
CGCCCAAGTGCTGAGAAACCGCCTCCAACGCGGGTGCGACGCCTTGGGCTCATGGGCAACAAAGTGGCGGTTGAAATTCAACGCCACAAAGAGCCAGGCAGTCGTCTTCACTCGAAGACTTCTGCCGGCAGGCCTTACGCCGCTCGAAATCCTGGGAGAACCTATCCCATGGAGTGGGACGGCGAAATACCTAGGGGTTACCAAAGACCGCAGGCTCACCTGGAAGCATCACATCCGTGATGTGAAACGGAGAGCAATTGGACGCCTCCGCGCCGTGTATCCGCTGCTAAACCCGCAGTCGTCATTGCCACCGCAACACGGCATCACGCTTTACCTAACATTGGTTCGCCCACTGTTAGAGTATGCGGCCGTGGTCTGGGGGAAAGCCGCAGATGCTCACATTGTGACTCTGCAACGGTTACAGAACCGCTCCCTAAAGACTGCTATGCATCTTCCGAGGTGCTTCTCGACGCGCCAACTCCACGAGGACACCGGGATCCTGCCTCTACGAGACAGGTTCCGCGCCATCGCCAGGAAGTTCTACGAGAAGACGGGACGCTCCCGCAACCGGCTCGTCCGTGGCCTGGGCCAACAACCTCATCACAGGCCAACCACGCGTTGGCCTGACCTGCTGAAGGATTAAGTTTTACTAATCCCTCAACAGAATGTGTCCTTCTCTTTTTCAGGTTAAACCAGACAGGACCTATCGACAAGAGTGTTAATATATATTTCTCTCTCTTTCAGGAACCGCAGGAATGGCAAATTTTGTCTAGACTGCACCACCACGAGCCAAGGACAAGCTCGTCATTTCAGCGTCAGCGTCAGCGTCAGCGGCCAGCTCTCATTTGTTGGCATCTCATTTTTGCCTATTATTATTTGCTTAGATGCTTAGCTCTTATTCGTTTATGGCTCACGTTATTGTGCTCTCTTACAGCCATTCCGATTGTTTTGATTTACTCCCAATTGAGAAGTGCTCATTTTGGCATTTCACTTTCGCATATTTCTCATTTTGCTAATAATATGCTCCTTAGCTTTTAGCAGTTGAATTGATTAACATTGTCTCATGTACTGTTTGTTCATTTCAGCCTGTTCATATTTTGATGTGTTTTAAGTACTGTAATAATTATCGGAAGCATTTCTTCCCATAAACTTGTGTAAGGTATTCTCGATGTACGACTTGTTCTGTGACACAGGTGTAAGGTTTTGAATACAAATTATATACGAAACTGTGCTTTAAAAGGAATTTATTTTTTCAGTTTGTACTACATCAGACGACAATTTTGTGATATGAGGGAGAAATTTGAGGGGCGAACCCATGGAAATAGTCATTAGTGATCCCCTTTCAAAATAAAAATTTGTGTACAACTGAAAGACGTGACACTGTAGGCATCGAAAATTTATATATATAAAAATATACGTCACACAGCGAACCACGCATATTTGAAACCAACTGAAAAATGTTCCTGTCGGCGCATAAGAAAACCGAAAATGCTCCTCTTTAAAAGACTCTGAAAGAAGAGGGGTTCCAGCATCCTCAATCCTCATAGCTTGCCAAAAGTATTGACAAGCAAACGTATTCGCACTCTTATAAGACAGATCATTCTATATCCTTTCACCCAGTCTCACTTTAAAGTGAAGTGTTCATACTCAACATCTCTCTCACATTGCCACTATCTATATATTTCTCTCCCAGTGATTGCTTTTCCTCCATTCGGCACTTTTTCGCGTCTGTCTCTCCACCTGTCACTGTTTTCATCCTTTCCTCTCACTCTTCCTTACTACTGTCCCCTACTCTGCCACATTCACTGTCTTTCTCTGTCCCAGTGCCGTTGTCTTTGTCCAATTCTTTCTCTCTCTCATTGCCACTGACTTCCATTCTCGTTTACAGTCTGCTGTGCCTATTGTCAATCACTATTGTCGCATCAACACACACGTGACTGGGATGAATTGCTAGGGTTTTTAACACCTAAAGCTGGAAACTTTAACACGCCAGTACAGGGATTGGGAAATGTGGGCAGATTATTTCGTATGAAGCGCCAAAGAAACTGGTATAGGCATGTGTATTCAAATACAGAGATAAGTAAATAGGCAGAATAAGGCGCTGCAGTCAGCAATGCCTATACAGGGTGGTCCCGAATTCATGGTACAAACTTTAATGGTAGGTGCAGGACATTGTAACAAGGATATATTGTATAGGAATGTATAGTCCCAGGTGACGCGGTGAGGCGTAAACAGGGGAAATAACGGCCGAAAGGAAAACGAAAGATTTTATTGAAATCGTTGTTGACAAGTGTCATGTTTACAGTAAGTGTTCAAAATTGCGTCCACCATGAGCGATACATGCTTGACAGCGTCGGTGCAGCGATTGGCGTACACGTTCAAAGATGCCTGGTATTTCACGCACACCTGCAGCAGCTACAGATATGCGAGCAACGAGATCCTCATCTGAGTCAACTGGAGTCTCATAAACAAGACTCTTAAGATGTCCCCATAAAAAGTAATCGAGGCAAGAGAAATCAGGAGATCGGGGTGGCCAAGGGACTGGTCCACCACGCCCAATCCATCTAGCACCAAACGTGGCATTCAGGTAATTCCGTACAGCAGTGCTGAAGTGTGCTGGCGCTCCATCGTGCTGAAACCACATGCGGTTACGAATGGCGAGCGGAACATCTTGCAGCAGTTCTGGTAACACTTCTTGCAGAAAAATAAGATAGCTTTCGCCACAGAGTCGCGTGGGTAGTAAATATGGCCCAATCAAAAAGTCGTTCACAATACCAGCCCACACATTAATACCGAAACGTTGTTGATACGCATGTGGACGCGTTGCATGTGGATTATCTGTTGCCCACACATGGGAATTGTGCGCATTAAAGACACCCTCGCGTGAAAATGTCGCTTCATCTGTAAATAGCACATGACCTACGAAATCCGGCTGCAACGCACATTGCTGCAACAACCACTGGCAGAAGTTCACGCGAAGAGGATAATCTGCCGGATTCAATGCTTGTACTTTTTGAAAATGGAAGGGGTGTAAGCGATTTTCATTTAACACTCTGCATACAGTCTGATGACTCACATGTACGTCACGCGCAACAGTTCTTGTGCTTGACTCGGGTCTATCAGCCACTATGTTCAAGATGCGTTCTTCCAGTCTTGGAGTGCGTACAGCTCTTAATCGACCAGCGTCATGTCTGTTGACGTCGAACGTACCTGTTTCACAAAGTTGACGATGTAACCGTTGAAAAATTCTATGATCCGGCATTCGTCGATTAGGATACTCCGCGCGATACATTCGTAACGCAGCTCTGGCGTTACCATTTGCACGGCCGTACATGTAATGCATGTCTGCTTTTTCTGCATACGTAAAGTCACCCATCGTCTACGGCAGCACAATTGTGAATGGCGCTTGTCCCTACTGCGATACATCATGTTCATCTACTGCCCTCTACCGGCAGTGACACCAACCGATCACTCCATTTCTCTTTCCCCTGTTTACGCCTCACCGCGTCACCTGCGGCTATACATTCCTATACAATAAATCCTTGTTACAATGTCCTGTACCTACCATTAAAGTTTGTACCATGAATTCGGGACCATCCTGTATAAGACAAGTGTATGTCGCAGTTGTTAGATCGGTTACCGTTACTGCAATGGCAGTTATCAAGATTTAAGTGAATCTGAACGTGGTCTTATAGTCGGTGCACGAGCGAGGGGACACTGCGTCTCTTGGGTAGCGATGAAGTGGAGATTTTCCCGTACGACTATTTCACGAGTGTACCATGAACATCAGGAATCCGGTAAAACATCAAATCTCTAACATTGCTGCGATCGTAAGAAGATCCTGCAATAACGGGACCGAAGACGACTGAAGAGAATTGTTGAACGTGACAGAAGAGCAACACTTCTGCAAATTGTTGTCGATTTCAATGCTCGGCCATCAACAAGTGTTAGCGTGTGAACCATTCAACGAAACATTATCGCTATGGCCCACTCTTGTACCCTTGATGACTGCGCGACACAAAGCTTTACGCCTCGCTTGGGCCCATCAACACCGACGTTGCACTGCTGATGACTAGAAGCCTGTTACATGATAGGACGAGTCTCGTTTCAAATTCTATCGAGCGGATACACGTTTACTGGTGTGGAGACAACCTCATGAATCCATGGGCCCTGGATATCAGCAGGGGACTATTCAAGCTGGTGGAGGCTCTGTAATGGTGTGACGCATATGCATTTGGAGTGATATGGGACCCCTGATTCGTCTAGATACGATTCTGGCAGTTGACACGTATGTAAGGATCCTGTCTGATCACCTACCCGCATTCATGTCTTCATGTTCACTGTGCATTCCCACGGACTTGTGCAAATTCCAGCAGGACAATGCGACACCCCTCATGTCCAGAATTGCTACAAAGTGGCTCCAGGAACACTCTTCTGAATTTAAACACTTTCCCGTCCACCAAACTCCCCATACATGAATATTATTACAGCCATTCTGATTATTTTGATATACTCCCAACTGAGTAGTGCTCATTTTGGCATTTTACTTTTGTGTATTTCTCATTTTGCTAATAATATGCGCCTTAGCTTTTTACAGTTGAATTAACATAGTCTCATGTACTCTTTGTTCATTTCATTCTGTTCATATTTTGATGTTGCTTAAATACTGTAATAATTATAGGAATCATTTCTTCCCTTAAAGTTGTGTAAAGTATTCTAGATGTAGGATTTGTTCTGTGACACAGGTGTAAGGTTTTGAATATAAATTAATACGAAACTGTTCTTTAAAAGGAATTTATTTTTTCAGTTTGTACTACATCAGACGACAATTTTGTGATATGAGGGAGAAATTTGAGGGGCGAACCTATGGAAATAGTCTTAAGTGATCCCCTTTTAAAATAAAAATTTGTGTGACACTGAAAGACGTGACACTGTAGGCACCGAAAATTTGCATATATAAAAAATATACGTTACACTGGAATCACCGGAGAGATTTAGCTTAAGCCTATTTCTAAAGTAAGTTCACAATTAATTCATCAAAATAGGAGTTATATGTATATCTCTCTTTTTCTGGTAAAAACTGGGATTCTGCTAATCTGTCTGTTTTCGTTTTCATGTACACGAGTGTATGAGCAATCGTAATTATAAATGGATTCTTCAAAATCGGCGGTTCAGGTGGCAATTAATTCATCAAAATAGGAGTTATATGTATATCTCTCTTTTTCTGGTAAAAACTGGGATTCTGCTAATCTGTCTGTTTTCGTTTTCATGTAAACGAGTGTATGAGCAATCGTAATTATAAATGGATTCTTCAAAATCGGCGGTTCAGGTGGTTACACGAGGTACTTGGTGAGCAACATACTTTATTTTGTCCTAGTGGTTTATCTACCTGTAGAACACCCAAGTGTAGTGAATAGTTTCCAACCGATACTTAGTGAACAATTTTCCTTTCCTACGGTACGTAGCGTAGCGTGTAGTGCTGTAGGTAAGTGGAACCACGGCCAATTGTAATCAAAACAGGCCACCGCGTACGCGTGAGGGACATGCGTCCCCGAATATTTATCCGTATTTCGTGTGACGACTAGCCTAAGATTTGAAACTGACGTGTGTAATAATGGATTTAAAGGAAGTAGGTGAAGTAAAATTGGAGACTAGTGAGACTGAGGAATTAGAAGTTGCTGAAAATCTTTCCAGTATACAAAAGCAATTACGAATCATGACGAGTACCATCTCCGCTAGACTTTTTCAAGTAGGTGAGATGAATAAAAAACAGGAAGCCGTGTCGGTACGAGTAGATGACATACATACACGAGTAGATGACATACATAAAAGTCAGGAATCAGTGGCGGCACAAGTGGGCGAAATGTCTCGTAAGAGAGGGAAAATTTCTCAATTCAAACACAAATGGCTCAAGAAATAATAAATCTCACACGCGAACACGAGGACGCGGTCAGAGACTTAAAGTCGGATGTAAAAAAGTTAAACGGAAATCAAGGCACTCTCGAGGTAATTGTAAATCAATTGTCTACGACACTCGACGAATTGTCATTAAAGTATACGGAAATATCTGCAGAAATAGATTCTCGGCTAAAGAAAGCCGTAAATTCCATTTCAAAAGAACATGAAAGAGAATCGATAGATCCAACTGTTCAGATTTCTGAAGTAAAAATGCAAATTACTCGGGAATTATCTCAATGGCGAAGGGGAGTAAATGAGCAAGTAAACAAATTTAGTAAAGAGCTTACCGATATTAAAGAGGTAGTCAAGAGTGATGTTTCCGCGCCGACACGTGGAGAGAAATTAGTAGATGGTAGTACACAAAAGCGGGGGCAAGCCACCGAAGTAAATTCTGAGGTAACTCGGGATCAGGAATCATATTCATTACCGGGGGCTACGACACCTTATGTAAATGTCATTATGGCGGAAAACATTATCAAACACAAGAGGGGTCAGTCATTCTCACCTGACATGAGTGGGGTGCATCCAGTAGTTTTTATTCGTTCTTTTCGTGGCGTGTTACCCACAAAATGTACAGAATTACAAAAGATGCGTTACGTAAGTGGATTCATGTTAAATGATGCGGCCTTGTGGGCCACTGAAGTCACTGAAAAATGCTCCACATATGACGAGTTTGAAAAAAGGTTTCTCGCGAAACATTGATCTTTAGGGGTACAGCAACGACTTCGTGAGGCTGTATCGAACCCCGAGCAGTTTAGTTATAGCAAAGGAACGCTCCGAAAGTGTTTCGAGAAGTATCTGAATAAAACGAAATACTGGGACGAGCCAATTTCGCGTAAAGATTCGTTGTGCATTCTTAAGAGTAAGGTGCCTATTGATATACGCAAAACATTAATTCACGCCCCAGACGCAAACATGGATGAGTTTATGCCCATCCTAGATGCAATTGATTTGATGCAGGAGGATGTGCGGGCAAGATCTCTAAATCAGACAGTCGTGGAGGAAAGGAAATATTCAGCGTCGCGAGCCGGCTGGCAGAGAACCCTGCTCGGCGTACCAAAGCCAAGACAATAACAACGCGTATGGCTACGGTAGAACAGGCCGGTGGGAACGAGGTACTGCGGACAGGAGGCAGGAACGTAGGTTCACTTCAGGATACTACAATAATAGCGAAACGACACAAAACAGAAATCAAGGGAGACAGAATACCCAGACACAAAACAGGTGACAGCATCCGCCACCAATAGTAACCGATGAAGTAAATGATACCGAAATGCGGCCGATTTCTCAGCCAGCGGAAAACAAATTACCGCCGCATTAAGTCCCGAAGTGCAGGCGGGTGGGCGAGATAGGGACGATTCTGATTTAAGATTAAAAATGTTAAGGTACAATAATGGCACTGACATGAGAAATGAATTTATAACGAGGGCACTAAATACGGCACCAATCATCCACCAGTTATAAAACCTGCTGTTAAAATATTAATCGAAGGTATTTCAGTGAACGCAATATTTGATACTGGGTCTGATATTAATGTGATTTCTATGGACTTATTTAGACAGATCACTAAAGTAAAACGGGTGCCAATATTGCCGGTTAGCAATTGTAAGGTTTTGGGAGCGATTGGAGGGAGAAGTAGAAGTGTGAAAATACAAGCCCAATTAGAGATAGAATTTGGAAATGTTGCGATTGAATGCACGTTCCTCATAATTGATGCGCTGATACTGGACTGTATTTTAGGGTTTTATTTTTTGCAAGAAAAGGACGCAAAGATCGACACTTCTAACGGGATATGTGAGTTGAAGGTCAAACAGAAAATCGTCTCTCTAAAATTACTGATGATAGCCGACACACATGGAAGATTTTGCCTGGGTATACAAATGAAGTTCATTTCAAAAAATAAAACTACAGGCTCAGGGAATCAGGTTCAAGAAATAAAATCTGACCGATATGAACAAATGTCAAAAATAGTCTCTGAATCTTCTCAGCTGTCCTCAGAGCAGCGTTCTGAATTGTTTAAGGTTCTCGTGAAATACGAACGAGTATTCGAAGAAAAACGTGGTGCGATTAGGGGATATGAATATAGGATGAATGTCATGCCACATAAAACCTTCTCTCATAGTTGGTACCAAGTACCATGGACAAAAAGGAACGCAGTTAGTAATGAAATTCAAAAGATGCTTGCATGGAAAATCATAGAACCATCTGACAGTCCTTATTCGAGCTCCTTACTTGCTGTAGACAAACCAAATGGACAAGTACGACTAGTTCTCGACGCAAGAGAAATCAATAAAATTATAATACCGGTGAGAACAAGGCCCGAGAGTATAGACGAATTGTTACAGATATATCATGGCGTAAAATATTTTTCTAGCCCCGATCTTCGAGTTTCCTACTGGCAAATTCCTACTGCGGCACAATCTAGGAAATATACAGCTTTCATTCACGCAGGAAGAAGTTATAAATTCAAAGTTTTACCATTCGGTTTAAATATAAGCTCAGGTGTCTTTATTGCGGCACTTGCTGAAGTGTTGGGTCCCGAACTTGTGAGTAAGATATCACTGATTGTAGACGACATTTTAATCGCCAAAAATAGTTGGAACGTATAGAAATACTGGAGAATGTATTAAATAAGATTTTGCATGCAGGTATTACAGCTAATCTGTGTAAATCGAAGTTTGCACTAGAGAAAATTAAATTTTTGGGCCATATGATTGATTCGTATGGTATCCTCTCAGATGGTGAAAATTGAATGCCATAGCAAAATTTCCACTGCCCAGAACAAAACGGCAATTAAAAGCTTTTCTGGGGCTGGCGTCATTCTATCGCCAATATGTTCCAAATCAAATACTAAACGCAGAATCATTGTTACGTCTTCTCAAAAAGAATATGTACTGGAATTGGTCTCCATAATGCCAGTCGGATTTTGAAAAACTCAAAGAGGCTTTATTAAATGCAAAATTACTCTATCATCCTGACATGAGTATTGAATTTTGTTTGTATGCAGACGCATCCAGTGTGGGATTAGGTTCATGTCTGTTCCAAGTTCAAAATATTGGACAACCCACGTATTGCACAACTGCATTCGCGGGTAGGACTTTAACCTCATATGAACGATCTTACTATACTACAGAATTGGAACTACTTGCCATGATGTGGCCGTTCCGAAAATTCCGTTACTATTTAGCTCGTGCACATACCAAAGTCTATTGCGATCATAAGGCGCTAAGCTTTTTGCATAGTTGCAAACTCCTACATGCACGACTTGCCAGGTGATCTCTTGCTTGGCAAGAATAGTTAAGAGATAGTGTATATCAGTGGTAAGGACAACATTGTTGCTGACGCCCTATCTCGGATGCCCAAAGGACTAAACGAATATTCCCCATCCTCAGATCTAACATTGGAATTTAACGTGTTTCTAATGAAAGATCAGGCAAATAGACAGTATTTTGTGGACTTAGGTAAAAATGTAGCAGCATTGCATGGTGCCGACCCTCGGTGGAACTCAGTTAAACAGGAGCTATTGAGAGGTCATAATCCAAAAATCAGCAACCATTACAGACTTGAAAAACAGGTGCTATTTCTTAGGAGGAATCCTGCATCTGAAAAATGGTGTGTATGTATTCCGGTTGATTGTCTATACCGATTAATATGGTATACCCATAACGCCTGGGGGCACTTTGGGGTTATTAAGTGTGCTAATGAATTGGGACATGTTGTTATTTCCCCAGTCTTAGAAAGAAAGTCCAGAACTTGATTCGCACTTGTGTAATTTGTCAAAAGACGAAAGCCATAAATATATATAGAAAAGGTGAACTACACCCAATTTTACCAGACTCTCCATTGCAGATTTTAGCGGTCGATGTTTGCGGGCTATTCCCAGTAGCCAGGGGTGGTGCAAAATTCTTCGTGGAATTTTTTGATGTTTTTACGAAGTACCTCAAAATTTATGTTCTTAAGTCGGCCAAAAGCTCTTCCATACTTCGAAAATTGCTGATTTTATACCGCACGTGGGAAAACCGCAAGCGATATTGTCAGACAATGCGACCACATTTACCTCATCCACATGGAAAAGATGTTTGGCCGCTCTACAAATTAGGCAAATACTTGTGTCCAAATACCATCTGGAAGTACACCCTGTGGAAAGGGTATTTCGTGAGTTCAATAGATTTGTAAGGACGTATTGCCATAACAACCATACTGCTTGGGTCAGTTATGTATAACCCTTTCAGGAAATTGTAAATAATCTTACACATTCGGCGACAAACCACACTCCAGAAGAGCTCATGTTTAAAAAGCCCGAATAAAATGAGTGGACAGAAATTTGGCCGAAATTTGCAAATCAAAGTATCTCTTTTGACGAAAAGATCAGGCAGGCGACCATTTTTCTACATCACCAAGCACAATTGAGGAAGAAATATTTAGATAAAAGACTAACTGGGAAAAGAACATTCTTAGCTGGTGATAAAGTCCTGATTAGAAGTCATGTGAAATCGTCAGTATTGTCAAAAAAGAATAAAAAGTGGCAGCTATTTTATACTGGACCGTTTTTAATAGAGAATATACCCCATCCCGGCATGTATCTATTAGTGTATCCCGGTACCCTTAAACAAAAGGGACTATATCCTCATCAAGACATTACAAAGTATATAGATTAAAAAAAAAAAACAGAATGGCTGTACAGACAACCATCTTGGACTGAACATCGTATGTTGCTACTAATAAATTTGCTTTTTCACTGATTTATTCAAAATTTTCAGCTAAACACGTTAACTGTCTAAAGATCTTTCCTACACTCGTAAGAAAAAAAATTTTTTGATGTACAACACCTAAAAATTGATTATACTATGTGATATGTGAAAGTACAGGAAGTCATAACGAAATAATGTAGCACATTTTCAATATAAAATTTAAGTGTGTCAAGTAGAATTTTGTAAAGATGCTTCTGGTAAAATGAAATGATAATTAAATGGACACCCTAGCTGCAAACAGGCGCTGATGTACTTCATTGGGGACATGCTGAAAATGTGTGCCCCGACCGGGATTCGAACCCGGGATCTCCTGCATGGCAGACGCTCTATCCATCTTTTTTTTTTAATTTTCATTTCGTTCGTTTTAGTTCGTTGCATCTGCTCGGGGCGAACGTCGTAAGACATCCATTTAAGTTCGTTGTTGATCTGTTGACTCAATTTTTTTTTTTTATTACAGAGGCTCGTTACCCTCCGACCGAACACGCTGAGCTACTGTGCCGGCTAATCCCTTGCACGCTCCCCGTGAGATCCACATTCCCAACATGTCCACACCACTTCATTCGTAGTGCGCCTAATAGATGTTTGCCCATCATACTCATAACTCGTGGCAGATTAATCTACCAAGTCCCGTACGAGTTCGGGCATAGCGTGTGCGTTCGCACAAGAAGGTCAATGGCCGGGAAGCCATATTTTAACTATATATGACGGTAGTATCTATTCCCGAAAGAACAGTTACCGTGGATGACCATGCAGCTTTGCTAGAAATGAAATGATAATGTAGTGGTGTGGACATGTTGGGAATGTGGATCTCACGGGGAGCGTGCAAGGGATAAATCCCTGCAGACGCACTAACCTCTGTGCCCACGGTGGCTCAGATGGATAGAGCGTCTGCCATGTAAGCAGGAGATCCCCGAGTTCGAGTCCCGGTCGGGGCACACATTTTCAACATGTCCCCAATGAGGTACATCAACGCCTGTTTGCAGCTAGGATGTTCATTTAATTATCATTTCATTTCTAGCAAAGCTGCATGGTCATCCACGGTAACTGTTATTTCGGGAACAGATACTACCGTCATATATAGTTAAAATATGGTTTCCCGGCCATTGACCTTCTTGTGCGAACGCACACGCTATGCCCGAGTGCTTTGTTTGGTTAGCAGAAACTTGAATTCACGCGAGCATCGACCTTATTGGCTAACTTCCATGCTAAATAACTCGGAAACGGCGCAACGTATCGCATTTTTTTCTTAACATTTATGTCTCAGTACAATCTGCCCTACAACATCACGACAAGCGTTTCAGGCATTTTCTGACCACCGTGTATATCGTTTGAGAATAGATATGGGATGAAAAAAAAACGGAGTCGTGTGAATATAAACTTGACTACAAGAACGATGTTGACTATAGCTAATAGTTTTGTGAAGATAAGCATAACAACACGATAACAGTCGCACGAAATTCGTAGCGCCTGTAATTGGTAGTACTTATATTCTGAGTAGTGATAAGTCCAAAAAGGGAAAGAAACAAGAAAATACGTATAATGGACATAAAGTGCAAAAATTGTTTTTATGTCTAAACAAAAGAAAATACCTTAGTCATAGGACAGGTAAAAGATGTACCCTATCAACAATGAGTGTTACACCATTGCTTGACCTGAGGACCTTAACAAAAAGGGCAATATTCAAAATTTCTAGGTGCTATTGAACTACTTCTTTAACCACACTCAAACTGTCAATAGCCAGTAAATTGGAAAGGATAAGGATATACAAATGTTACCTTATATATTTGAAATGTATGCCTGTTGAACATCATTACTCGAAGGACTTGGATAATTTGGGGTCTTTAGAGCCAACCTGACTTATAATCTTTTTGAAAAATAACTTACCGATGCAAAAAGGTTGGATGGATATATGTGTGCGCTATATATTTCCATTCCCCTTTTTAAAGTAGTATCTTCGAAGTTAACGAAGTAGACTACAGAAAAATTTCATCTACATAAACTATTTCCAGACGTTTCCATGTACAGTAGATGTCACAATGTATATACAATGAATTTTCAGACAGTGTAAATGCCTGTTAATCATTACAGGTTTTGTAGTTAAATAAGACTTTTAATGTAATTAAATATTTACACCAAAGCATCAAATGAAATATTGTACAATACCTTCTATTCAATAGAGGTAGAAGAAAATATAATAAAATGTTTTGTATTACTGTCGTCATACTTTTGAAATATGACTAAAATGTTTTGCATTTATATCATTATATGTGATTATCAGTTGTTATTCTGTGAACCCCTGAATGTAAAGGTTGTAGGAAAAGGGACAGTAATTTGAAAATTTAAAGTAAAATTTTGCAATCGGAGTAAACTGACAAAATGTGTCAGGCATTTAATAAATTAACCGCCTTCCACATTGGGGGCATGTAACATCATAGATTAAGGGTCGACCTGCGACAGCAATCGCACAACTTGCGTACGGGCCGCTAGACGCCGCCGCGAGCGCTAAGAGTGCATTGCGATCGCAGGCGCCAGTGTTGCGTACGGGCCGCGAGGTGCCGCCACGAGCGCAACCGTATATAAGTGCCGACGGAGTTCGGCCAGCTCTCATTTTGTTGGCATCTCATTTTTGCCTATTCTTATTTGCTTAGTTGCTTAGCTCTTATTCGTTTATGGCTCTTTCAGCCATTTTGATTGTTTTGATTTACTCCCAATTGAGAAGTGCTCATTTTGGCATTTCACTTTCGCATATTTCTCATTTTGCTAATAATATGCTCCTTAGCTTTTAGCAGTTGAATTGATTAACATTGTTTCATGTACTGTTTGTTCATTCCAGCCTGTTCATATTTTGATGTTCTTTAAGTACTGTAATAATTATCGGAAGCATTTCTTCCCATAAACTTGTGTAAGGTATTCTCGATGTACGACTTGTTCTGTGACACAGGTGTAAGGTTCTGAATATAAATTATATACGAAACTGTGCTTTAAAAGGAATTTATTTTTTCAGTTTGTACTACATCAGACGACAATTTTGTGATATGAGGGGGAAATTTGAGGGGCGAACCCATGGAAATAGTCTTAAGTGAACCCTTTTTAAAATAAAAATTTGTGTGACACTGAAAGACGTGACACTGTAGGCACCGAAAATTTATATATATAAAAAATATACGTCACACAGCGAACCACGCGTATTTGAAACCAACTGAAAAATGTTCCTGTCGGCGCATAAGAAAATCGAAAATGCCCCTCTTTAAAAGACTCTGAACGAAAAGAGGGGTTACAGCATCCTCAATCCTCATAGCTTGCCAAAAGTATTGACAAGCAAACGTATTCGCACTCTTATAAGACAGATCATTCTAAATTCTTTCACCCAGTCTCACTTTAAAGTGAAGTGTTCATACTCAACATCTCCCTCACATTGCCACTATCTATATATTTCTCTCCCAGTGATTGCTTTTCCTCCATTCGGCACTTTCTTCCGTCTGTCTCTCCACCTGTCACTGTTTTCATCCTTTCCTCTCTCTCTTCCTTACTACTGTCCCCTACTCTGCCACATTCACTGTCTTTCTCTGTCCCACTGCCGTTCTTTGTTCAATTCTTTCTCTCTCTCATTGCCACTGACTTCCTTTCTCGTTTACCGTCTGCTGTGCCTATCGTCAGTCACTATTGTCGCATCAACACACACGTGACTGCAAATGATTTGCTAAGGTTTTTAACACCTAGAGCTGGAAACTTTAACACGCCGGTACAAGGATTGGGAAATGTGGGCAGATTATTTCGTATGAAGCGCCAAAGAAACTGGTATAGGCATGTGTATTCAAACACAGAGATAAGTAAACAGGCAGAATAAGGCGCTGCAGTCAGCAACGCCTATATAAGACATGTGTATGTCGCAGTTGTTAGATCGGTTACCTTCGCTGCAATGGCAGTTATCAAGATTTAAGTGAATCTGAACGTGGTGTTATAGTCGGTGCACGAGCGAGGGGACACTGCGTCTCTTGGGTAGCGATGAAGTGGAGATTTTCCCGTACGACTATTTCACGAGTGTACCATGAACATCAGGAATCCGGTAAAACATCAAATCTCTAACATTGCTGCGATCGTAAGAAGATCCTGCAATAACGGGACCGAAGACGACTGAAGAGAATTGTTGAACGTGACAGAAAAGCAACACTTCTGCAAATTGTTGTCGATTTCAATGCTCGGCCATCAACAAGTGTTAGCGTGTGAACCATTCAACGAAACATTATCGCTATGGCCCACTCTTGTACCCTTGATGACTGCGTGACACAAAGCTTTACGCCTCGCCTAGGCCCATCAACACCGACGT
Organism: Schistocerca cancellata; assembly: GCF_023864275.1. Taxonomy (NCBI): domain Eukaryota; kingdom Metazoa; phylum Arthropoda; class Insecta; order Orthoptera; family Acrididae; genus Schistocerca; species Schistocerca cancellata. The sequence goes on from NC_064628.1 coordinate 413,771,204, forward strand.
TGCACTGCTGATGACTAGAAGCCTGTTATATGATAGGACGAGTCTCGTTTCTAATTCTATCGAGCGGATACACGTTTACTGGTGTGGAGACAACCTCATGAATTCATGGACCATGGATATCAGCAGGGGACTATTCAAGCTGGTGGAGGCTCTGTAATGGTGTGGTGCATGTGCAGTTTGAGTGATATGGGTCCCCTGATTCGTTTAGATACGACTCTGGAAGTTGATACGTATGTAAGGATCCTGTCTGATCACCTACCCCCATTCATGTCTTCATGTCCACTGTGCATTCCGACGGACTTGGGCAAATTCTAGCAGGACAATGGGACACCCCTCATGTCCAGAATTGCTACAAAGAGTCTCTAGGAACACTCTTCTGAATTTAAACACTTTCCTGTCCACCAAACTCCCCAGAAATGAACATTATTGAGCATATATGGCATATGCTGTTCAGAAGAGATCTGCACCCCCTCATGCTCTTACGGATTTATGGACAGCCCTGCAGGATTCATGGTGTCACTTCCTTCCAGCACTACTCCAGATACGAGTATTAGATAAGTCCATGTCACGTCGTGTTGCGGGACTTTTGCTTGCTCGCGGGAGCCCTACACGATGTTAGAGAGGTGTATCAGTTTCTTTGGCTCTTCAGTACAGTTCGCTGGTCTTGGGAGGGTATGTGGGGAGGGTGAGGGCGAGGGGGAGTGGTTGGGGGTTTTTACTCTCTTAACCTATATTTGATCTCCAGACGTCTCTCTCTTTCATTTCCAGTGTCTTCTCTCTCTTTTACTCCTATTGCTGCTGTTCGCATCCTTCTCTCTTTGTATTTTACTGCCACTATCTCACCTCAGTTCTCTATTTGGTTCCCACAGCTCTTGTCTTCATTCTTCTCTCTTCCTCCTTCACTACCACTTTCTTTCTGCTACTATCACTGTCTCCTCTCTCTGTATTTCTACCACTGACACTGTCTCCTCTTTGTGCCAATGTCACTGTGTTTGTGCTGCTCTCTTTGAACACACAAAAGCGCGAATATATTTGCATGCCAAACTTTTTGGCGAGGATGGCGAAATTAGGATCAAGGCGGCTGGTTCCCCACCTTTCTGTCAGAGTCGTTTAAAGAGGAGCATATTCCCTTTTTTGTGCGCCAACAGAAGCATTTTTCGGTTGGTTCCCTCCTTTCTCCTGTTACATCGGGGCATGTTGCTTATATACATATAAGGAATTCTATAGGTCATTAAAGTTTTAGCGGTTTACTAATAAACTTCAACACATTTACATAGTTTGACATTTATAAATAACAAAGAAGAATGCTTAATATAAGGTTAACACAAAACTCTCTCCCATCCCGACAGGTTCATTATGCACTACTTTACATGAAAACGCACAACATTTTTATGCTACACCTAATATATACCAATATATTCCATGCTTGATTTGCAAGTACAAAGAATTTCAGTTCATAACATTATTTTTTGTAAGTTGCTTATGCCGACAGGTGGCACCACCGAATTATTTGCGGGTCAAGCCAGCCTGTATAGGCGTGAAGTGTCCATTATGGAGAGACAGCGCGTCGTAAGGTTTTAGTGATGAAAAACTGGCTATTGAAAACGTAATTGTGTGGCCCCAGAACACTTTCAATAATCCCACAACTCTTGCCATGAGTTCATTACGACAGTTAAAAACACATTTACGCCTCAGAGCGGATATTATGTGTATATCTCACGTACATGCACACGCTAACTTTGAACCTCTAGACCTCGCCAACGGACAGTCATATCAAAAAATGTTTCATGGCTCGGTTAGAGCTTCATCTTAAGAAATTATGGTAAAAATGTCGATAACTTACCATGTAAAGAAATTGTAGAAGTGGCCATCCCTACAACCGGTATTTTGGTACCGAAAAATATTCGTTTTTCGGTGTTTTCTCACGAATCGCCAATGAGCAAACGGTGTATTTATAAGTCATCGAAGACCACACCTGATGTAAAAGAATCAACTAATTTGCTCAATACGTCTGGGGTGTAGGAAGTATGAAATGTTTAAATTTTGACCCTGTACTGTAGGAAAGCCACAGTATGCTCATTTGTCCAGTAGGCAGGCCTACACAAATGGTACAGGACCTGAGATATGATCGCTTGAAAAAGCACAGTTTGGCACTCGATTTTTTGGAAAATACTGGTAGCTTGCACTACGTTAATAACTGTTAACAGATATTTACAGCACGAGTTTTCTTTGGAATCTGTAATCAGGCTAGTCAAATCAGTTTGATGAATATCACAAAATCCTTGAGCAACTAGCACTTACCTCGGATAAACTTTGAGTACGGCAATGTAGTTTCTCATTTGTTTGAGCTTTCATGCTAGTTGCGAAGAAGGCGGTAGCAAAAGGTAGTTCTCATTACAATGCGGTATCAACAATAAAGTGTTTCTTTATATAAAATGTTACAGAGCAAAAAAAAAAAAAAAACAATCAAAACAAGTCTAGTTATAAATTTTATTATAAAACATTACTTTTGTCTCGTTGTCCTACAAAAATTTGCTTTCCTGTCAATGCCGTCATGATATAGATTTCGCTATAAAAATTCTACATTTCTTTTACTGTTCAGTAACAATGTCACTGGCGTTAAGAAACATTACATTTCTTTCATTCCGCTCATTAGCATCAAATGAGAATCACTCACGTCACCTCTGATCCAACAACTTCACATTTAAGTCAGCAGTCATTGGTTCTTATACGACAAAAAAATTTCAATCGAAGTGCAAGAAGTGAGTGGCAGCCTTCGTCTTCAGTATTGTCATGTCATTTTGTGGTAACATGTCCGTGACCCTGTCAACCAGATCCTTCTTTTAATCATTTTGTGCCTCAAATTCGTTGCCTCCCCAGTTCTGTTCAGTACTTCCTCATTAGTTAGTAATCCACCCATTTAATCTTCAGCATTCTTCTGTAGCACCACTTTTCAAAAGCTTCTATTATCTTCTTGTCTAAACTGTTTATCGTCCATATACAGCTACACTGCATACAAATACCTTCAGAAAAGACTACCTAACACTTATTCTATATTCAGCGTTAACAAATTTCTCCTCTTCATAAACACTTTTCTTGCCATTACCAGTCCCCATTTTATATCCTTCCGTCGTTAGTCATTTTGTTGTCATATTTGAAAAGTCATCTAATGTTTTCAGTGCCTCGTTTTTCAATCTAATTCCTTCAGCATCATTTGATTTAATTCGATTACATTCCATTATCCTTCGTTTGCTCTTTCGTTGATTTTCATTTTATACTCTCCTTTCAAGGCACTGTCCATTCCGTTCAACTGCTCTTCCAAATCATTTACTATCTCTGACAGAATTACAAGGTCATTAGCAAACCTCAAAGTTTTCGTTAAATCTCCCTGAACCTATTCCTAATCTTGGTTTTGTTTCCGTTATTTCTTACTCAATGTCAGTGATAGGCTGCGATCCTTGTCTCAATCTCTTCTCAATCCGTGCTTCCCTTTCATGCCTGTCGACTATTACAATTGCCGTCTGGTTTCCAGTCAATATTGTCAAAAGTTTTCTCTTAGTCTACAAATGCCACAAACGTAGGTTTGCCTTTCCTTAATCTGTTTTGTAAGATAAGTCGTAGGGTGAGCATTGCCTCACGTGTTCCTGCCTTTCTCCGGAATCCAAACTGATCTTCCCCGAGGTATGACTCTGCAAGTTTTTTTCACTTTTACATAAAAATTTCGTGTTAGTATTATGAAACCATGACTTACTAAACTGATAGTTCGGTAATTTTCTCCCCTTTTCAGCAACTGCTTTCTTTGGAATTAGAATTATTAATTCATCTTGAAGTCTGAGGGTATTTCGCCTGTCCTATACATCCTGCACACCAATGTAAGAGTTATGTCAGGGCTAACCCACGCTATCAGTAATTCTGGCGGAATTCCCGAGGCCTAATCTCGCAGAATCGTAACTCCTATATCATCTTCATATATGTCCTCTTCCATTTTTATAATACTGCTTTCGATTTCCATTCCCTTCTGTAGACCTTCTACACACTCCTTCCTCCTGTCAGCTTACTCTTATTCGCTTAGGACGGGTTTTCCATATGACCCCTTCGTATTGTTCAGCTGCTTCTCTTTCCTCCTAAGGCCTCTTTAATTTTCCTGTAGGTAGTATCTATATCCCCCTTAGTGAAATATGCTTCTAAATCCTTAAATATGTCCTACAGGCATTCCTGCTTAGACATTTTGCATTTCTTGTCAATCTAATTTTTTAAATTATCATAGTGGAATTTTGGGCTCAGTTGCCGTCCTTCAGCTTGAATCTAAAGTTCCTAATTAATAAATTGTGTTCACAGTCCACATCTGCCACTGGAAATGTCTAACAATTTAAAATCTAGTTCCGAAATTTCTGTCTTATCATTATCTAATCAGTCTGAAACCTTCCGGTGCCTCCAGGTGTTTTCTATGTAGAGAATCTTCTTTCAATATTCTTAAACCAAGTGTTAGCGATGATTAAATCATGCTCTCTGCAAAACTCTACCAGGCGCCTTCCTCTTTCATTCCTTTCCCCTATTCGATATTCACCTACTATTTTTCCTTATCTTTCGTTTCCTACTTCGAATTCCAGTACCCCATCACAAATTTTCATCTCCCTTAACTACATGAAAAGTCTCTTTTATATCATCAAACATTCTTCATAATCTGTGGGGCTATTTGGCATATAAACTGATACCACTGTCATTGGTGCGGGCTTCGAGTCTGTACTGGCAACGATAATGCGTTCACTATATTGTAAGAGGTCCATGATTAAGGAATTTGTTGCTAGCGCACTCGAGCAGATGTAATTTCGATGGATTGTCTACACGCTGCCTGCGATATGTAAGCTATAAGAGAATCTCAGACCAGAGAGCAGTGTTGACTGCAGTAGGAACTGTGTAGCAGTTGTAGTGCTAGTAGCGAGCAGTCGTGTGTATGAAGTTGGCTGGGCCGGTCGTGGGGAGCTATGGCGGAGTCTGAGCGATATAATATAAGGTAAAAGCAGCCTCGCGCATGTGTAGTATTGTTATATCAAGTCCCATGTAAATGTTTAAAAAATCTCTTAATAATAATCTTTTTTATAAAAATTAACTTTTGACAATCATTCATCTCAATTTAAGGAATTTACTAATTTCTCCAATCCATGGTCATCCCGATTATTGTAAAGTTCTTTCCTTTTATACATGACAAATCTATCGGCCAGCATTCCACTGGGCTGTGCCAGAAAAATTTCTCATAAGAGCAGATATATATATATGCGTTATCCGGTGACTTCATTGGGGTAAGAATTTTCAATTTATTCAGTATGATCTTTCAAGGCCATGACGCAGCGCTGCTGACGTCCAAAATATACCAGTTTAAATTCACAGTCATTATTGAAAGGTTATAAGTGAGCGACAATTTTATTGAGAGGTTAGTCACATTGTATTATTGGTAAGTTATGGAATTCATTTATTGGGAGGTTACGCTGAATGTGACTGATATAATTGTATAATTATTTTATCTGTTGGGAGGTTACACTAAATGTCAATGCTATACATATTTTCACTGTTGGGTAGTTACGCTAAATGTGAATATTATACATATATATATTTTTCTGTCGTAGAGGTTACAATATCCTTCATATAAGCTTTTCCGTATCTTCTTATTCATTACTAAACATACTCCTGCATTACCCCTATTTGATTTTCTATTTCATCCTTTTGAGTAGTCCCCACCCGGATATTCGAACTGGGAACTAGTATACCTCCGGAATATTTCACCCAAGAGGATGCCACCATCATGCCCTCGGCAAAAATTATGTCTTTAATATCTCCTTGTTTTCAGCTGTTCGTAGTACTAGCAAAGCAGCGTCGATTTGCTTTATGTTAGCAGGCGGTATCAGTCAGTCGTCCAGACTGTCTCTGGAACTGTGGGAAGGCTGCTGCCCCCTTCAGGAACCAGACGTTTGTCATAATGAGGTGTCGAAATTCGACAAGTACGTTATCACTGTAATTCTCAGTAATGAAAGAGGACTGTGAATTTATGTGTGGAAAGAAGAAAACCTGGCAATGAGTAATCTCACACAATCCAACGCCCTTCCTAAGTATGAGAGAAATTTTCATCCCCTTACTTTGAGCAAGATGTGTAACGAGAGTTACAGAGTGCCTAACAGTTGTGACTCTCAACATTATCGTATAGTCCAAACATCCAAGATGGTGACACTTCCAGTCACATGATCATGACGTCACTTCTTGTTTAGGAATTCATATGTACTGTATGAATTAATCTCCAATATATGAATACGCCTTGTCACCCAGTTAGTTGCTGATATAATTTCTATATCTGAATCTTGAATAAACAGGCAGTATTCTGTGGTGTTTTTTGGGAACTGTGTAGGTATCTGCATTTCAGTTTTCTCTGACGGACGATTTCAGTCTTCCTTCGTGTTGATGTGACCAAAATGTATGGGGCCCTTCAGAAACACTGTAAAACCCATGAGCGGAACTTCTCCTTAGTACTCTCTATATGTAATACAGTGACTAAATTTAAAACGCTTACTCAGTATTATTTCTGCTACAATCGAATGACTAATTCATACATACATTATTCCTTGTTCCCTAGATCATGAATATGACATTTCATAATTATGTGGAAAGTGTCACTTTAACGTAAGTTTCCTTTACTCAAAATAATTAAGTTTTTGCAGTTACTTCTTCATATCTAAAAATTCATCTATTGAACATTTTTAGATAGATTCAGATATAACTTAAACTCTGTTATGTCTACTTCACTGTATATGCTGCATTCACAGGAAATCAGACTTCTGTTTGTCCGAAACGCTGGTTGGACAGTTGTATTCAGTTTAATTTGCCATGTATATCTTCTAATTCCTTATGGAACACATTCTATTAAATCACAATGAGGGAATGCTCGAGTTAGGCTTAGATCATTTCTTAAGATGTTCCACAATGATATCTGCTCTTTCTCGCACATTCGTTTCTGGAATTTCCTGGTACATTTTTTCGAGCTCAATTTCCGTCTTGGTGTCTGCACTATCTGAGATATTACATTTACTGTCTTGTCTGTTGCGAATGAGTACAAGCTCACGGCGAGCGTATACGATTCCCATCACGTTTCCTTACGTGTAGTCTATCAGTTATTTGTTCACCATCGAAATCCCCAAGTTTTCCGTCTTCATATCTAATTGATATACTTAATACTGAGACGTATCATATCGTAACTGGCACATAAATGGATATAGTGATTCCACAATTTTATATCCAGGTGCTACTGCAGGTCAGTGCTTAGATAACATGTTTTTAGAAGCAGCACTGTGGAATGAACCGCAAGAAGACCTTCAGTAACTGCATAGAAAATTAACGTTCTGAATATGAAGTGGGAGTCTTTCTGTCTTTAAGGTTCCTTTTACAGTTCATGTCTCCCAAGACCTAAAATTCTGCATATATTGTCATGTATATTAAAGTCAATGAATGTACTGCTGATCATTTTAGAATTTTAGTATGTGTGATGTTCAGTTTGATACGGATTCTTTTCGTTGTCTCTGATATATGTACGTAGTCATTCTCGACGGTTTTGTGCTCTATGTGCCTCAACATGGCGAAAATAGTGTCATCGAGTTCGTAAGTTTCACGTTTTTACACTCTGTCCAGAATTTCCTGAGCACCTATCTGATAATAAAGGTAGAAGTTATTGTTCCTCGATATAATATTCAGTATAGAATTGTAGGTAAATAAATTTAACAAAGAAATTTCGTATGTGCGATGACGATAATTTAGCTTAGGGGTAAAAACAAGAGTCATAATCGAGTTTTTACCAGACAGGCTAAACGATAGACCATGCTCGATGACTTCCTCTGAGAGTCTGTCAATAAGTTTTAAGGTTCGCTGATTTATCTAGAGTTCAGAACCGTTAAATAATAGCGTCCATAGCTCCGACTTTTAGGTGACTGAAAGCCACTGTAGTTGTACTTCATTGCTTAGTTTTTGGAATATGGCATTATTTCTGTTAGAGGTGGTAAACGGTCGAAGCTATCCGATATAAGTACAACATCACGCTTCTTCTTGTAAGATACCCAATGTGAACCAGCTTCACTTTCTGTATGGAAGTTGGCAATCACCCTTTTGTATCTTTTAGGCATTGTGGTTAAAGTATCTCTAATAAACACATCCCGAAAAGGTGGTGTTTCCAGTTTTTCATCATAATACTCTAAGACAATATTAATAAATCTTCTGGTTGGAAGACTGTCTAAACAGAACATTTTTGTCAGTTACGAACTATTATTCATAGTTGGTCGAGGAAATAAACCACTTCATTCACAAATAGCTACTGCTTACACTACATGATTGCGTCTTTGCTTTTTATTCATCTGTTTGCAAAAGGGCTTTACATAATGGAGTACCTCAGCAATCCCCACCACACCACCAGATGATCCTCAAAGCGCTAATTGTGCAGCAAATATTGGAGTGAGAAGTAACACTCCACCTCTTTTTGGGATGGATAATATATGTTTTCTGCAGAGTGATTTTGCATTTGAGGATAGTGTAAAATAATTTCACGAGATGTCACAGCTGCTATGCGTCACTTCTTCTCCTCCTTCTCCTTCTTTCTTTTCTTGCTCTCCGCCTTTTTCAACCCGTTACCACTTTCATTTTAGCTTTCATCACACAAGTTACTGCTAAAGCACTTAGCTTTTCCTGAGCTTACCGTATTTTGCCTTTAATCTACGCCATGTCCTTCGGCCAAAATCTGTTGTCCTTAATGCCTGTCTGACAAACTGTCTGGTTGTACTGCATAAGTGATGCCAAGTTCCTTAAATCCTGCAATTAATGGGCTGCGTTCGTTCCGTCAACGCTGTTGCTGGCTGCAGTATGTTTAAGAAGTCCTGGATAAACTGTTAATCACACGATTAAGGATGGATCCACCTTGCACCTTCTTCTTCTTGTCCATAGCTCTAATTTCATATCAAGAATAATGTGCCAGAACCTAGACAATACTTTTGTGAATTAGTTGCTGCAATATGGAAGAATCCTTAGTTTGTTTGAAGATGTGATTCAAGAACTGTGTACTTCTACTTTCCATCAGACATATTACCGATGAAAGCAGGTTTTAAACACATAATCGCAAGGAATATGGAAATCTATTCCCAGATAGAATTTTTGGTTGTTTTAACTGTGGAAAGACGCATGTGATTATTAACCTTCTCCTTTACGAAAATGGTCTATATATAATCCAAATCCCCTCAGTAATGTAAGAATACATTTCTACGTAAAGTGTCTGAAGAACTGTATGATTTCACATTTTCAAGTGAGAAGAGATTTTTATTTTCAACAATATTGATTACGACAAGCATACTATGAGGGCATACTTCTCTACAGATCACCAGTATGTGCACATATCATTTATCGGTGTCAAAGATATAGCAAATTATTGAGACAGTTAATTAAAGGCAGTGCTAACGTAAATATTTTTTGCCAACAAGATGAATGCAGTTTGTGGCTGTACATACCAATCATATGACATTCTATGCTCGAAATGTGCGAACAGACATGGAGTGAGAGTTATATAGTTATCAAGTTAAAAGCAATGATGGTGAATTAAATAATGGGCAGTGTCATATTAGTTTAGATAACTATATTTCTCTGGACATCAAACGATAAATTTGAGCAGCTCTCTATTGTGGTATAAACTGCGACGTTTGGTTGTTATCAGTTCAGATATTGAACGAGCGTTGTGTCAACATATCTCTCAGTTACACTGGACAGAAGGTTCATGTCAGAAGTTAGGAGCTGAAATATAAACGAAATCTCGAGACGGAACTGGCGTTACTGCAAAAAAATGTAGGCTGAATCTTGAGAGTCTATACTGGAAGTGGTATTTAGACCTTTTCTCAACCGATACGGAGATTTATTAAAGAAGGACAGCTATTTTGAAGGAGAAAAGACAGACTACGACAAAGAAGCTGAAGCTAAAGAAAACATTGCATTGATGAAAGCAGCAGAAGAAGATGATGAATAGAATAAGGTATATGATGACGGAAATGAGAAAGAGTGATGAAATAAAATTATGAGAGAGACACGGGATAAATTGACAAACATAATATTTTAGTAGATAAGTAGGTAATGCAGTGTATTGTATACACTATTATATTTGATCCGATAGCAAGAGTGTGGATGGTTGGTGATTCACAGGTCCATGTCCAAAGGGAAAAATTTAAGCATTTAACAAACTAAAATACAAATAAACTCCATCCGCAAAGGCCTTGGAAGGCTCAATGGTACCGATCGGACCGGCCACCGTGTCATCCTCAGCCCACAGGCGTCACTGGATGCGGATATGAAGGGGCATGTGGTCAGCACACCGCTCTCCCGGTCGTATGTCAGTTTACGAGGCCGAAGCCGCTACTTCTCAAACAAGTAGTTCCTCAGTTTGCCTCAAAAGGGCTGAGTGCACTCCGCTTGCCAACAGCACTCGGCAGAACGGATGGTCACTCAGCCAAGAGCTAGCCCAGTCCGACAGCTCTTAACTTCGGTGATCTGACGGGAACCGACGTTATCACTGCGGCAAGAAAGTAGGCAACAAAATTTAAGCATTTACAAATGGTGATCGGGAATGAAGAGATAGCACAATCTATTGTTTAAAACTAATCTTTCTAGAACAAGCTGCAGATTATACGATCTTCAAAAATAAAAAAATAGGTTAAAATTCTCAGGGGTAACCCTGTACCAAAAAAATAAAAATAAAACTACTTCTACTACAACGGATATAAATATACCAATATCACTAAGTCTGATTTAGATTGGCGAATCATGATGACGACATAAATATCAGTGAGGGAGAGAATGAGCATGCACTTGATGTTCGCGACTAGAAGACACTCTCCAGTTATCACCAGTATATATCGATTTTGTTGACAGTAACATTCTGAATGAATTGTTGGACTGATTAGTTTTCTTACCAGCTTTGAAATTGGCAAGCAATAATTCACATGATAATAAAATAAAGACTATTGAAGTTAAGTTTCAGGAAACATCGATTACTGTTTGAAGTTTATGATGGCTGTGAAACATATTAAAATGAAAGACCCGATTTCAGAGTGGGAAGTGGCATAGGAGAACTTTCCGTGAGTTGAAAGACACCCACAGAAAGTACATTTCGCTGATTTGGGAATAGCTCACCTTATTATTGTTTGGGATTTTCCGTATCGAACAGCAGTCTGGATCTTGGGAACAGATGGTGGGAGATTGAACCTGATTTCAGAGTAGAGTTGAAATTAGATGTCGAATTAAAAGTACAGGGCCAGTATTACGATATCATCTTGACAGATGGATGATGCGTCGTGAACTGACATGTGAGATGCCATTCTGTCAAGCACATATCTAATCCTGTCTCCCAGCTAGCCCAGTGGCTGCCCACATCTCTTGTATCAGCTTATTATTGATAGCTCAGCATGTCATCTGTTTCTGGCCATGAGTTCAACATTGTCAATAATTTTTTTCCTCAGAACTATGGGTATTACCAGCCAATGAAACCATGTAGCACAAAAGTGAAGGGAGACAAGAGCTCCGTCTGGGTTTCTTCAATCTGCACCTCTTCAAGCTTTTGTTTCCTATTCCTTGAAATGTGGAATAGAAACTTGACGACAGCATAAAAGTAAAGCTGCAACAGGTGCATTTGATGCTGCATTGCATTTTGCTTGCCTAAGCATATCTGTAGATACACAAAGCTTTGAGATCATGTGTTACTCGTATATTTCAGCAAGATAGGACTTGTCACAACTTGCTCAGTACTGTCACAGTTTCCTGACTTTTGGCTAAGTCGGTAAGTATGAACTAATTTCAACGTTGTGACTTAGCATGAAGTTGTGTTATAAAAGCGGAGCCCCTACTGTGAGTAGTGTGTTATTGTTGCTGGACGGACATAATAATCATATTTTCCCCATCGTTCAACACTTTACTGTTTCTGGACACAAAATGTAAGTCTGTGGTAGATTACATCCTACTTCTACCAAGAAAATTTGTATTTTCGTTTTCAATTACTTGTAGTAATTCAAGAAATCGGAGATTCTTCTGCTTCCATATTGCAGAACTTAATCAGTCTGTCTCATCACCATAACTAAAACAAAGATCGGCTGTCGAAAAATTGTTTCTACCTGATGGAAAAGGCAGTTTTTTGTGACAGCAAGAGATTGGTGCATTATAGGTCGTTATTTAAATACTCCAAGCTGAGAGGGCTAAATGGCAAGTTGGATACCTACATGAACTTGGGGGAAACAGTTCAGATTTAGAAGAGGGAAAGGAATATGAGATGTTATAGGCCTTGTAAGTCCATAGGGGGAAGGTGTTGTTTTTATTTTTTTAGAGAAAGCTTTCAACGGAGTTAAATGGAACAAGCTGATTTTGATGAATAATGGAGTATACTGGAAGGAGAGACGATTGTTACAGGACGAATATTTACAACAGAAAGTAAGAGTAAGGGCTCGAAAAAAACTGTCGGAAGTAAGCAGTATTGGAAGGGCCGTTAGACAGTTATTGTTACCTCTCCCCTTTGCTATTTGTAAGAGATATTACGAAAGGCTAAGTTCCGAAAAGGGGAGTATATATTGGTTGGAAGAGAATATAAAGAGTAAAACTAGATTATGACGTGGTATTAGTGACTGAAAATGAACTGAATTTAAATAAAATGCTAAAAGATGTGACTGAAATTTATATATCATAAAGGATGAGAAACACTACCGGAAAACCAAAGAATATGATAATCGGCACAGGAACGATACTGACAAATATTATGATAGGACAAGTTATTACTAGCCCAGCAAGAGCTTTTAAATATCTTGGAAATATTTTCACTAAAGAACTGAGATGTTATCAGAACGTGAAAGCTCGCATTTTTATAGCGAATGAGACATTAGATTGGAAAAGGAGATTATAATGTGCCAAACGGATAAAAGTCTGCAGAAAAGGTTCGCCAAGTGTTTTGTCTGGAATATGTCACTTTATCGGGCAAAAACATGGATTCTGGGATGAAAGAATGAAAAAAGGATAGAAGCAGTTGAGATTTGTATGTGGGGGAGATTGTAGATAATAAGCTGGTTAGAAATAGTGAGCAAAGAAAGTGTTTTGGAAAGGATAAGGTGAAGCAGAGGAAACAAAAATAATAGATGGAAAATTCGTTAAGACAGAAGTACATACTAACATACGCTTGGAACGACTAGCTTGGGGGACACACAAAATGACATTAAGGGAAGCGGAAATTACGCGAACCCGACGAGGATGGCTCAAGACAGGAGAACGTGTAAAGTTACTCCGTGATAACCTACATTTGGGCAGAAACTAACACATGAAGCTGAGGGTTATTCAATAAATACTGCTCCTATTTTTTTCTTTTCTTTAAGTTGTTTCAATTTTTTCTTTTTTTTTTTTTTGCATGCGTGTAAAATTTAAAATAAGTCTAACAGATGGCAGGGCCACATTGAACAGTGAGAATGACATCTGCCCAAGACACTCGTTCTAAACAACGTGCTGCAATTAAGTTCATCGTTGCGGAAATAAAAACGGTGGTGAACATCATAACTTTCGTGGTCAGTGTGTGGTAATGATCCAGTTGATAGGCATGCGGTTGTTCGACGGGCAAAACTGTTAAAGCGTCAAGAAGTGCTAAAACTGAGCTCCACGATCAGCCATGTTCGGGACGACCTGTCACGGCTACTGTTTCCAACGTGGTGAATCGATCGGATGCCGTTTATCTTTTTAATCATGCAGGTAGGAGCATAACAACTCGACAGCTGGTTCTACAGCATTCGAAGAGCATTGTAAGACCCTAGGATGTTCTACAGTGTGCTCAGCGTGGATTCCACGAATGCTCATAACAGATCACAAGATTAAGAGGAAAGCTGTTTCATCTGAACTGGTGCGCTAGTTTGAGGCCTATGCAGAGGCCTTTCTGTGACAAATCGTTACAGTCGATGAAACATCACTTTGTGCTGGAAACAAGAAAGAAGTTGCAAAATTTGCAACGTCTTGGATAACCAAAAAAGAAGAAATTCAAGGTAGCTCCCTCCGCAGCAGTCTTTTGGAAAAGAAAAGTCGTCGGTCTCGTGGATCTGTTGACAAAAGGGACACTCGATAATTCATAGGCATACGCCAAGGCTGTGAACGAATTCAAGAACAACCGTGTTGTGTCTGCAAGGATCCAAAATAAATCGTGGTTCAAAAATGGTTCAAATGGCTCTGAGCACTATGGGACTGAACATCTGAGGTCATCAGTCCCCTAGAACTTAGAACTACTTAAACCTAACTAACCTAAGGACATCACACACATCATTGCCCGAGGCAGGACTCGATCCTGCGGCCGTAGCGGTCGCGTGGTTCCAGACTGAATCGCCTAGAACCGTGCGGCCACACCGGCCGGCAATAAATCTTGCTCCAACTCGATAATGGACAGCCACATACAAGTCACAGAACCGACAACACATCGTGTAATTCGGACGTCGTTGCCTCATTCACCCTATTGCTCAGATATAGCGCATCGGACGTCCATCATTTTGAACCACTTAAGATTATCTGTGTGGGACACACTTTGAAGAAAATATAGTGCTATTCATGGAGTGAAAATATGGCTACGAGCACACGACTAGAGCTTTAACCAACAAAGAATACATCCCTGGTGCAAGCCCGTAGAACATGATGTAGACCATGTAAAAAAGAAGAAATACTGGCCTATATTGTTACCAAATTCCATCTCTTGTGAATAAAAACGCTCTGAGAAAGAAATTGTGGGGCATTATTTATTGAAAGACCCTCTTAGTTATGTTATTAACAGAAATTATTTAATTTTAGAAAGGATAATAAGAAAGAATGTTTTATCATCAGTCTAATCTAATTGCAATGCATTACAAACTAATGAACTTAAAATTTTGCTCCACTCACCTGCTGAGCACAAGTAAAATCGTATTTTTCAGGAGGTTCTTGTTGGTTATGATGGTTCCAATCCCCATGTTTACAGTTCTTTGTTGAGACAGAAAATTAATCTTTTTCTTGATGTCAGGAGACAAAGTTTTCCCGTTTGTGCGCGTTATACGTTCCAGGACCTTGAAAGCCTCTTCTGTGTGCCCTTTATTTATCAGCCATCGTGGTGACTCAGGAAGATACCTTCAAAATAAATACCAATTAACTACCACATATTTTAAAAGTTTCTATTTGCTACGATTCATTGAAGTCTGAGCACATATTTGCAGATGGCAAGTGTCTTAAGCTACCTTTGAATGAAACCATTGGGATAAGTTCAGAATATTTCAAATCCTGTGTTAATAAGTATACTATTTAGTTCAGTTCTATGTGTTTCACTGCACACTTCATGCAAAAACATAATGGCATTCTTATGCGCAGGAGGGGAAAGGCAATTGGTGCGAGGGCGGGAGGGGGGGGGGGCGGCAGATTATTTCTGTGTAGGGGACGAGCGAAGGGGTTAGTGACGGCTCGAGTGTACGTGACAGAAGTGGGTTTATTTCATAAGCAGAGCCATATGAAATGTACTGTTTGGTGGTAAGTAGTAGCTTCACTATTAACAAGACGTTCGCAGATCTTTAGAATAATTGCAGACACAACTGCACATGACAAATACTTTTTAAAAGAGTAATTGCGCCATTTGACTATTTATTATTTATTAATCTTCTGTATTGTCCAGCCTTCTTCCTTTGTGCCATTATCAAATACAATGCTAAAAGTTATTAGACCATTGTTAAGTCATGTCTGTTAAGGCAGTCCAAGGGAGGTAAGCAAGGCCTCTATGCCATTCTCAAGTACAATGCTAAATGTTGGTCGACTTTTGTTAAGTCATATCTGTTAAGGCAGTCCAAAGCAGGTAAACAAGGCTAACAATGTGTTAACCTTGTTTACCTGCTTTGGACTGCCTTACCAAACATGGCTTAATAATGGTCTAACAGCTTCTAGCATTGTACTTGACAATGACATATAAGCCCAAATCTGAATAGTGCAAAAGTTAATATAATAATACACAGTCAAATGGCGGTTTATTCTTTTAAAAAGGATGGAATGACCGTGGCTCAACACCATCAAAAACTTTTTACATTACAAATAATGCAGTCTATCGTTTGACAAAATACTGTGGATCTCTCACTATCACTATTTCCACACATTTAGAAGTTATTCTACCTACGATTCTGTTTAACTTCCTTTGGCAGTGTCACTTGATTCACTTTCATTTTCACTAGCGGAATCAGTATTGCTTCCATCACTATGACTATCACTATTACCTTTTCCTACGTTTATGATCGTCTCCAAAGTTTGGTCCACTAACCCTTCACTTGGAACAGAATGATCTTTCATTTTCTTTGCGTTCTCATAGCGTTTCTTCCATTTTTCTTTTGTTATAGAATCAATTTTTTCAGCTATAGGTTTTGGTATTGTGTCCAATCTGACTGTCACATTTAGAAACGCTGTTCTTCACTCTTGCCCATATCACCACTACAGGACTGAATTCTGGGTGAGACGGAGGAAGTTGCAGCACTGCGTGACCATATTCGGTTAAAGTACTGTCTACTTTATAATGATGCGGCCTGGCCTGTCCATTTTGATCAGTGACTGCAACTGGGGTTTCAGCTTGTCCTTGTGAATCGAAATTCCCTTTTCTGTTAACCAGAATGTCATTTCTTTCCTCGCAGAGTTCAGTGTTGGAGTACTGTTGTTTTACTTACTGTGGTAAGGGCCGATATGCATAACGAGGTGAGTAAGAGTCAGTACAATAAGTATTAATCAATCCCTTAGCCACTTTTCGTAATTGTCTATGTCGCTGTAATAATCTCCTGCTCTTTGGCCAGCTTTAAACTTTACGCAGGCATTCGATACAAAACCATCCTCCCAGCCAGCATGGATGATGACAATTCTGCTTTCGTTTCGTAACAGGTTTCAACAGGTCCTGTAGTGATTTGCCATTCCATCCATACGGTCCAGTGTAACAAGTGTCAACATATGTCTCGTCCATATAGACAATAGTATTACATTCAAGTCTATACTCTCAGATTCTTTTTAAGTAAGCAATTCGTTTTGCCATGATGCTACTTTCTTGCTGAAGAATTTTTCGGTTATTCGCCATTTTATTCGGTCTAAGTTTTAGAGAGCGAAGGGTTTCAGGAAGTATGTTCATACTTTCTTCAAAATTTATCACACTGTGTAGCTTTTTGTAAATTCCCTTTTAAGAGACTCTTCTTTTACTTGAAATGTAAAAATTATTCACCACATAGAAACGACTTGATAATTAAAATTCCCTACATTAAAACTGTCAAAGATTCAATTGCGTGAAATCTTTCCAGTTCTCTCTTGATTTGCTGAAGGGAAGTAAACGATACACCTGTTGCTCTGGCCACTCGTATCAATGTGGATTTTAGTTTCAATGGACCGCCTAGCACAACTTCGTTCTTCATAAAATGGTAGCCATTTGTAACCACTTGGCGTGTTTGACTATGAGGAATTTTGTACTTTAACTTGTTTTGCACTGGCGGCATCTTCAACTTCGATTGCGTTCTGCCTGAATATTTTTACTAGCCGAGCTGTGCACCTGACTCGATGGCAACACGTCCTACGCTGGCGTTTGACTGAGCGGGATCTATTTTTGCATGACCTATACTCTTACCTGGAACTAAAATGTCAAATTTTAATAGTTAAGCCTACTAGATACGTCGTCCCAAGAGACACGCCAGTGGATAGCAATCACGTCCGAGCCGCTGATGACCGAATTAGCTCCGGCCGTTACAGTAGTAACACTACCCTCCTCTCTCCCTTCTCATTCATGTGCAAGGTTTATAGGCATACAACAAACAGTGCAATGTATTCACGGTGCCCTACAGCTCTTGCAAATTTCAGAAGCTTCACGGTGACTACAAGTCGACAACAGCTGCATGGTACTTATTTTTGACATTTTGAAGCTGTAAATGCGCATGGTGGCACCGATAAAGGTCAGCCATGATAAAACTTTAAAACTGAAATTAATGCAGCCAATGTCTTATTTCACTCATTTTGCGGCCCCTGACTTACGGTATTGATTCGAGAAGTGGGATAACATAAACGTTTAAAAACAAATATAAAGTAATAATGGTAAATAAAACTACGAGGGCAGTTCAATAAGTAATGCAACACATTTTTTTTTTTGAAACAGGGGTTGTTTTATTCAGCATTGAAATACACCAGGTTATTCCCCAATCTTTTAGCTACACAACACTATTTTGCAACTTAATCTCCATTCAATGCTACGGCCTTACGCCACCTTGAAATGAGGGCCTGTATGCCTGCACGGTACCATTCCACTGGTCGATGTCGGAGCCAACGTCGTACTGCTTCAATAACTTCTTCATCATCCGCGTAGTGCCTCCAACAGAGATGTCAAGTTGAGCACTGAGTTGTGTGATGGTGATCCGTCGATCTCGAACGAGTGTGTTCGCATGCTCCGCCATTGCAGGAGTCACAGCTGTGCACGGCCGGCCCGCAAGCGGGAGATCAGACAGTCTTGACCTTGCGGCGATGATGACACACGCTTTGCCCAACGTCTCACCGTGCTTTTGTCCACTGCCAGATCACCGTAGACAAGCGCCTATGAATATCTGAGATGCCCTGGTTTTCCCCCAAAAGAAACTCGATCACTGCCCATTGTTTGCAACGCACATCCGTTACAGACGCCATTTTAACAGCTCCGTACAGCGCTGCCACCTGTCGGAAGTCAATGAAACTATACGAGACGAAGCGGAAATGTTTGAAAATATTCCACAAGAAATTTCCGGTTTTTTCAACCAAAATTGGCCGAGAAAAAAAATGTGTTGCATTACTTATTGAACTGCCCTCGTAAACTAAACTCCGCTCGAATAGGCCATAAAGGCCCAACGGTGCCGACCAGCCGCCGTGTCATCCTCAGGCCACAGGCTTCACTGGATGCGGATGTGGAGGGTCATGTGTTCAGCAGACGGTTCTCCCGGCCTTTCAAATGGTTCAAATGGCTCTGAGCACTATGGGACTTAACTTCTGAGGTCATCAGTCCCCTATAACTTAGAACTACTTAAACGTAACTAACCTAAGGACATCACACACATCCATGCCCGAGGCAAGATTCGAACCTGCAACCGTAGTAGTCGCGCGGTTCCAGACTGTAGCGCCTAGAACCGCTCGGCCACCCCGGCCGGCTCTCCCGGCCGTATGTCAGTTTACGAGACCGGAGCCGCTACTTCTCAATCAATTTGCTCCTCAGTTTGCCTCACAAGGGCTGAGTGCACCCCACTTGCCAACAGCGGTCGGCAGACCAGATGGTCAGCCATCCAAGTGCGAGCGCTGCCTCACAGCCCTTAACTTCGGGAGCTGCTTTTACCACTGCGGCAAGACCGTTGGCCGAACTATGATAAATAAAGAAAGAAATGATCAAGTAAACTAGAAAACATCATTATACACGTCTCACACCCCAGAAATTAATACCGCCGGGATACAGTTTCATGAATGTTCGCAGAATATAGTATAGAATTTTTCTTCGTAGTCTTAAGGTAGCAAGTGAAGTGAATTTCTGTGTCGTGTGACGACTGTATCGAACACTGGGAAAAGTGCTGGTGAGTTTCTGCTGTCTCAAGCTTAGTAGACATGTAAGGAAGGTACAAGAGGAAAATTATTGTCGACAGGTAACCTATGTCACACACAAAAAAACAGTGTGTCGTTTTTAACGTGCTTATCCGACGTATGGGCCACCATCAACATTCTCACTCAACGAGATACCACAGTTTGTCTTGGGGCTTAGTCCAGAGTATTAGCTCACAATCTTGTAGTCAGGAACTGTACGACACGACGTCTCCTCAAGTTGTCAACTAAATACTGATGATAATACTTTCTTACCCAAGAATCGAAACAGCTGCCCTCACTCTAGTGTTACTGCACGGGAATGAATTATCGCGGAATCGCGTATTCTTCACAAGGCAAACTTGGAAGTCAACTCTGAAATTTGAATTAATATCCAGGTGGTATTGAATACGACGGTTACCATTAACTGCGCGAAATATTATGTAAGTAAAGTATCACGTCTTGAGAAGTACCAAGATAAACTTAACTAAAAAGATTAAGAATTATGATGCAATGAATGAGATGTTTATAAATGGAGAGCTTAAACTAAGAGAGTGTGTAGTGGTAAGCTCCGTCAAATGGCAGATTTAATACCAATGATGACCTTGATGGGAAAGTAAGCCAATTATTGGACAGTATCAACAACAGGAAAGAGATATAATTCTTATAGACGGTTTTAGTGTTCATGTTGGGTCCAGACTAATGGATGCAGTCGTTGAACCATATGGAGAAAAATATGTGAATGATAGCGGTGAACGACTTATAGAACACGTCAGCAACATTCATTAACGATTCAAATTAGTTCAAGCATAAAGATCGAAATCAATTAATTCGGACGTGACAGTGAATGCAAGTGCAGAGTATGATACTGACCATTACCTTCTGAAAACTACAATATTTTTCAAATTAGTAAAATCTTTTAAAAATTCGAGCGAAATGCGGTGCTGAAGAGGCACACGAAGTACACCCTAAAAATTTGGAGAATTGATTAACATTATTGCTGTATGGGCGAAGACGGAATTTGAATTGAATAACGCAACGTACTCTTCTGGGAACAACACTTTTGAAGATATTGTTAGATGTGTTGGAGAAGCAGCTAAGGAAGCTTTAAAAGTACTGCAGGGCAGCTCACGATTTCTAAAGACAAGTGAATTGTGGAATAAGAACATTGAGAAATTTGTACAGAAAGGAAGGGGACATGCAGCTTATATGTCAAGTGAAAGAACAAAGAAAATAACGGCTACGCTAAAATACGGAACAGAGCTGAAGAAAGCTGTCAAGAATGCCAAGAACGATGCCTAGGGTAATACAAGTAAGCAGACTGATCAGCATATTGGAGATGGATGAAGCAGTGAAGCATGGAGAACTCTGAAATCTATGCGATGTAACAGAATAGAAAGAATTCTCCTGTTGGAAGAATGGAGAAACTGTTATGGGAATATCTTTACTGAAAACCATCCAAATTTTTTTGGCAAAAATTAAGATGAATTGATTATCTCGGATGAACTGTATGAAGAGGACAAAATAATTATGCCCCTAGAAGTCAAAATAATGCTTATCGCTATGAAGAATGGACGAGCTTCAAGTCCAAATGGATGCCCACCGAAATTTTCCAAAACTTCTGATATTGATAGCTTATGTTTTCACTCTATTCCTAAGAGGGAAGCACTTACTAGAGGATTGAATACACGACATATATCTAACATACATGAGAAGAGTGACAGGAAAAAGTGCTCAAACAATATAGCAGTGTGTGTCACAACTTCAGTCTCTAGATTATATGGGAGAATTATAAAGAAAAAATTCGAATCACGGATTTCGGATGAGAAAGAACAGACTGGGAATCGGGCCGGAAAATTATGCACAGTGAATAATGTTTTATCTAAGACAAGTTGCGGAAACAAGACTGGACAAGCATTTAAAGAAGCAAATGGTTTTCATTGATCTTAAGAAAGTCTATGATAGCGTTCCCCATCGCCTAATTGTGAACTGCAGTGTTAGAGAATGGAGTGAGTCATTTTTATGTTCATGCTGTTAGAGCTTTATACAATGCCGCAACTTGTAGAATTAAAGTAGGTAAAAAATATCTGGAGAGATTACACTGACCAAAAGATTATGAGGAAGTCCGACAGCACCAACGTATTTTAAAACATACCTGAATTCAGCCTTAAGGTTATGGAAAAGTTCCTGTTGTAGTATGCGTGAGTCTGTAAATGATGAAAAGTTATTCACTTTGTATTGTGCTAATGGCTAAGCCATTTTAGTAGAGGATGAGGATGACACCTGCACAGAGACTATCAGAAATAAGTTTTAACCATTAATCTGGAGGAAACGGAGTAGTTGGTTATTGGAGTAGTGAGTGAACACCTGACGCCAGATTTTGGAGTAGTAAGGTCCGTTAACTCATAAAAATTTGGCAGTCATAACTAACAAACTTGTATCCAGTAAAACCGAAATTTAGAACCACATTCGCCAAGTTAGAGAAATAACCAAAGAACAGAACGGGTTTAATGTGGCACACGTATTAGGTCAGAAATAAGGATTAGGATACTTAAAACTTCCGTAGAACATGTAGCAACCCATGGAGGAGAATTATTGGAAACGTCTGAAATAATTAAGAGGAAATTATTGTCAGTGGAGATGGGATTTCCATGGTGTTGAATTGGTTGACGCCACGGGATAAAATTAAGAATGTAGAGACAGGAGAGAGACTGAACCTGGACACCACTGTGACTAAAATAGACGCAGCAAAATGACTGAAATAGTGTGGACATGTACGCCGTTTGGGTGAGAACAGATGGCTTAAGAAGATGATGGAATGGGTTCCAACTAATACACTCCTGGAAATGGAAAAAAGAACACATTGACACCGGTGTGTCAGACCCACCATACTTGCTCCGGACACTGCGAGAGGGCTGTACAAGCAATGATCACACGCACGGCACAGCGGACACACCAGGAACCGCGGTGTTGGCCGTCGAATGGCGCTAGCTGCGCAGCATTTGTGCACCGCCGCCGTCAGTGTCAGCCAGTTTGCCGTGGCATACGGAGCTCCATCGCAGTCTTTAACACTGGTAGCATGCCGCGACAGCGTGGACGTGAACCGTATGTGCAGTTGACGGACTTTGAGCGAGGGCGTATAGTGGGCATGCGGGAGGCCGGGTGGACGTACCGCAGAATTGCTCAACACGTGGGGCGTGAGGTCTCCACAGTACATCGATGTTGTCGCCAGTGGTCGGCGGAAGGTGCACGTGCCCGTTGACCTGGGACCGGACCGCAGCGACGCACGGATGCACGCCAAGACCGTAGGATCCTACGCAGTGCCGTAGTGGACCGCACCGCCACTTCCCAGCAAATTAGGGACACTGTTGCTCCCGGGGTATCGGCGAGGACCATTCGCAACCGTCTCCATGAAGCTGGGCTACAGTCCCGCACACCGTTAGGCCGTCTTCCGCTCACGCCCCAACATCGTGCAGCCCGCCTCCAGTGGTGTCGCGACGGGCGTTAATGGAGGGACGAATGGAGACGTGTCGTCTTCAGCGATGAGAGTCGCTTCTGCCTTGGTGCCAATGATGGTCGTATGCGTGTTTGGCGCCGTGCAGGTGAGCGCCACAATCAGGACTGCATACGACCGAGGCACACAGGGCCAACACCCGGCATCATGGTGTGGGGACCGATCTCCTACACTGGCCGTACACCACTGGTGATCGTCGAGGGGACACTGAATAGTGCACGGTACATCCAAACCGTCATCGAACCCATCGTTCTACCTTTCCTAGACCGGCAAGGGAACTTGCTGTTCCAACAGGACAATGCACGTCCGCATGTATCCCGTGCCACCCAACGTGCTCTAGAAGGTGTAAGTCAACTACCCTGGCCAGCAAGATCTCCGGATCTGTCCCCCATTGAGCATGTTTGGGACTGGATGAAGCATCGTCTCACGCGGTCTGCACGTCCAGCACGAACGCTGGTCCAACTGAGGCGCCAGGTGGAAATGGCATGGCAAGCCGTTCCACAGGACTACATCCAGCATCTCTACGATCGTCTCCATGGGAGAATAGCACCCTGCATTGCTGCGAAAGGTGGATATACACTGTACTAGTGCCGACATTGTGCATGCTCTGTTGCCTGTGTCTATGTGCCTGTGATTCTGTCAGTGTGATCATGTGATGTATCTGACCCCAGGAATGTGTCAATAAAGTTTCCCCTTCCTGGGACAATGAATTCACGGTGTTCTTATTTCAATTTCCAGGAGTGTAGAAGAAGAGGACGCCAGAAAACAACGTGGGAAGAAGGAATCAGGGGAGCTAAGTCAGAGAGGAATTTGCAGGCGTAAGATCGAAAAAGACGGAAGCTGCGATGCGAGAAACAACTATAAATACTGTATTAAATCGCAAAATAAAAAAAAAATCACATTTACGACTACGCAATTTTCGTAATAAGAATGTCAACGGCTGTACCGACGTGAACGCACTGGTTTCCGTCAGATCATGAAGTTGGGCGTGGCCGATATTTTGATGCAGGGGCGGGCAGGAATCCTGCACATGTGCGGTGCACTTGCACGCGTGCAGTGAACAGGTGTTCCGCGTGCACACAGGGGCAAGCTGGCCACCCGCTTATCTCCCATCCCCACCATACCTTCTGTCCGCTTCTTCCTCTGTAATGCGTTTTGTTTCCTAGCTTGCTTTATTGAGTGAATGAATAAGGTTAGTAGGAGTGCTTGAAAGGAATCATGGTTTGAAACATTACCTGTTACCTACGATACGTTTTATTTAATTATCACAGGTGGAGTTTACAATACGTTTAATATCTGGAACAAAATTTCTACATACAGACAAACACAAACAGTTACGTAAATTTTCATCACTGATGTTTGCTCTTAACCGAGACTTATTATTTCAGCAAATGGTTTTCCAGCTCTCGCTATATTAAGCGCAGTCTTATAACTTGCACATACCGCTGGGCTATTATTGTTGTCGTCCTGAAAACTTGAAAACAGTGCTCCATAAAACGTTAAATCAGTTAGATGAGAGACACGACGAGAGAAAGGCGCAGATCTCTCGTGACAACAGCAACTACGACAAATTCAAATGGCTCTGAGCACTATGGGACTTAACTGCTGTGATCATCAGTCCCCTAGAACTTAGAACTACTTAAACCTAACTAACCTAAGGACATCACACACATCCATGCCCGAGGCAGGATTCGAACCTGCGACCATAGCGGAAGCGGTTCCAGACTGTAGTGCCTAGAACCGCTCAGCCACTCCGGCCGGCCAACTACGACAGATTCATCTGGTATCGTCAGATCGCTCTTCTTAAGCTCAGTCAATTCCCCAACCGCTCAGAATCCGACAATAAATTGTACTCGTCCTTGTGAAATTTATTATAATGGCGTTCAATACTAAACTTCCGTTGACCAGCGAGAATAGTGCCACATATTAAACATTTCGAATTTGCACGTTTTTGCACAAAGAAAAAATGATTCTACCATTACTTTTTAAAAGATAGGAAATCTCCACTTCTCCGTTTCTTGAAATACAACGTTCACTACATAGTGCTCGCTTCGCATCAACGTCCGCAGCTTAGCCTGGCACTACACTGCCGCAACCTGCCGGCTGTCGCCACTGCCCCAGTCGACGCCTGCACGCGAGCAGCACACGTGCAGCGCTGTGCGCTCATGAGCCGCGTGCAACGTTTGCCCGCCCCTGTTTTGATGGCTGACCGACAGTCAACATGTCCTTATAGCGAGCTCCGCTTGCGTGGTTGTGTTTACATCGGCACCATCCATCTTGTGACTTCATGGAAGCGACTTCGCTACCCTCATCTGTGTTGCTGAGATTTTGGTGACTTTTTCGAAATTCGGAGAGTGGAATGGCTGCAAACTCTTTGTAAAGGGACAGCCTCCTCTAGCATTACTTTTCGTCAACAGTAGTTGTCGATGCCAGTTATTATTTTTCGAATTTTGGACAGGTCAGTATTATCTCAGTAGCATTTCTGAAAATTTTCATATAATTTTATACACAGTATACTATATATCAAGTTAAAATTTATGAAAAGGAATTACTTCACAAATTATTTTAGTTTCGATGTTATATTCGATAAGTACTAGTTCTGAATGTATAGTTTTTTTAGAAACATTTTTAGAAACATTAGAAATTACGAATTATTTGCACACACAAAATTTCCATTATTATTTACGCAATCCTGTACTGTTTACTATATTTCTGGATTCATTTATGAAATAATAATCACACTTAAAAATGTAACGAAAACTAGTAAGAATTCATTTGTCACGGAAAATTTATACCCTTTGGAATATTGTTATTTCCGCAAAGCTTGCCTCGGATGTGATCGGAAGTATTTTTGTATAGTAGGTGAGGACAATCGAATTTCGGCTTTGTTAATGTGAAAAATCAAAAATACTGTATGATATACTAAAATGTGGCAAAATCAGTGGAAAATATATTTACCCAAAAAATTCTGTAACAACACTCTTCCAAATTATTTAGTTCAAACCAGCCGTGAGGACCCGAGGTTAGATTTTAAGCTTCAAGAATCAGACCCTGCAATCTCCTCCCCCTCCCCTTCCTAATTCCAGCTATTGTCCACAATAAGCAAAGTCGTTTATGAAAAATTTGTGAGGAGTAAAGATTACAATTAACTGTCTAGTTTACTCAGCTTTTCGTTTAGGTTTGGCTCCAGTTTTTCTTGTCTAGGGGTCTGCTTCTTGAACTTGAAATTCTCATAGTTTAGGTCCTCATGGCTGAAATGATCCAAATAAAATTGAAGATTGTTGTTGCAGAATTTTTGCTGTTACGTTAATATATTTTATCACATTCCAGCATATCATACAGTATTTTGAACTTTCATACTAACAAAGCCGAAATTACATTGTTCGCTCAGAATACAAAAAGACGTCCGATCACATCAGAGGCATGCCTGCAGCCATTTCACTCTGCGGCAATAGCCATATTCCAAAGATTTTACAGTTTTTCTTGACAAACTAATTTCTATTAATTTCGACTATTATTTCATAAATGAATCCAGAAACAAACATAGTTAATAGTACTAGAATGCGTAATTAATAATAGAAATATTAAGTGTGCCAAATAATTCGTAATTTCAAATGTTTCTAAAAAAATAATTTTAACTGTACATTCAGAGCTATTACTTATCGATTGTAACATCGAAAATAAAGCAATTCCTTTTCATAAATTTTAACTTGAAGTATAACATACTGTGAATAAAATAACACGAAAGTTTTCAGAAAAGCAGCTGAGATAATATTGACCTGTCCAAAATTCGAAAAATAATACTTGAATCGACAACCACTGTTGAGGAAAAGTAATGCTAGAAGAGGATGTCCCGTTACAACCCCTAGACAAGAAGAACTGGAGCCACCTCAGCATGACAAGCTAACTAAACTTGGAAGTTTATTTTAATCTTCGCTCCTCTCAAATCTTCATAAAAGACATTGCTTATTAATTACTTGGACTGGGCATTGTTTAATGTGGACAATAGATGAAGAAGGAAGTAGGGTGAGGGGAGATTACAATGTCTACGAATTCTACGGTGCAATGCACTTTTGACAGGAACGCACGAAGGCCAATAGGATTCGAAATCCACGCTTGGATATGAGATGTTTCGTGCTTCCACGAGACGAATTATAAGGAATGCAGTTGGACTTCTACCTGTATTCGTGTTTTCTCAAGTTAGAAAAGCAAGTTATCTGTGAAAGGCTACGGTCGGAATATGACGGAATCCAAAAATTCTGGCATGTTGACAGAAGTATTAGCGATGTTACTGTACAACATGCCGGCCACTGTAGCTGAGCGGTTATACGCGCTTCAGTCTGGAACCGCGCTGCTGCTACGGTCGCAGGTTCGAATCCTGCCTCAGGCATGGATGTGTGTAATGCCCTTAGGTTAGTTAGGTTTAAGTAGTTATAAATCTAGGGGACTGATGACCTCAGATGTTAAGTCCCATAGTGGTTAGAGCCATTTAAAGTGTACAACACGCCGGTTATGGCATTCGAACCGTCAGAATAGCCAAAGCACGGAACAGCAAAATGCTTTACGTTCGTACGGACATGTTATCAGTGTAACAAACGGAATATGGTGCAGTGTGTACTCCTATCGCATAGATAGTGTTGTTGGATCTATTCGATCTGATTTACGTAAGCACATCGCGTCGTACTTGCCCAACGGGCCGGCGTAGGGCATACATATCATATGGCGGTCAGCCGCAGACGTGACGGGTTTATAGATCGATGGACCACCCTCCGAATGATTACACGAATGAAAGGCGGCGCCCTGTGCAACTGCCAATGGAAAGTTCGATTGGCGACAGACCTACACCAGAATCCCTGTTGAGTGAGACAGTCCAAGGTTTTACAGCACCAGTTTCAGAACCACCGCAAGTTCAGCAGGAAGAGGCGGAGATTCACGCTGCATGGCAGCCTGACACAGCTGGAAAACCATGTTCATTCACCAATCAGGAAGCAATGGAGGCTCGCATTCCGTCCCACGTTCGTTCAGGTGACACTCAGATGAATACGAAAGTTTCGAAAACAAGAAAGAAGGGCAAAAGTAAGGCCACTTTGGATGCCTTACACACGTAGCAAACTAGTGACCAGAACGACCAGCATGCCTCTCAGCCATCGTCGTTGATGAAACCAACGAACGGAGCGCATAGGCGTGGACAGAGGGAGCAACATGCTTTGCTGAAAGCACTACGTGAGAAATTTGTAGGACCGGCAAAGTGTAAATGCGGGGACTGCCCACTGGCGCTGCACCAGCGCACGCGCCGGCACCTGCCCAGCAAAGGCCCCGAGGAAACCAAAACACCACTGGCTGCTGCAAGGTCTTCGATAGAAATGTTCACTGCCGTGGACTGGACGGAGGAATTGGAGAGAGGAGTGGGTGCAGGGCCAGGCGCTGAATTTTCATATTCATAAGTAATGTTGTTTTTCATATGTATTTTATAATGCATCAGAATGCTTTTGTTGTTACGGCTCATAACATCAATAAAGTTGAATGTTGCTTTCAACTAGAGCCCTTGATAGATTGTTAAAACAGATGTAGCTTTCTCACAAGAAGTGAGCACAGCTAAAATAAAGATCCTACCAGATTTTACGACTCTTTTAAACCTCGACCCAGAATCCAATTGCGGGACTGCAATTTTAGTCAAGCAAATGTTAGATTTTAGAAACTCTCCAGATCGCGTGTAATTAGTTTTTCACTTCTGATTTGCGCCCACTACTACGAGGTCACGACGGCGTCGCTGTTCTGGGAGATGACTAATTCTGTCACAGACGACGCAGACCAACAGCCGGGGCCTACCAAGTGTCACTAACTAAAGGCGTTAATAGATCACCTTAGTTTAATAGACACTCGAGACAGCTTCATCCTACTCTCTCCGAATTCACATTACGACTCAACAGCACAAAGTCGAACCGACCACTTTTGCGTGGCAAGAAATCGCACCACTGCTGTAGTGAGCACTGGGGTGCTTTTGATTTTACACTTAACTGACAAAAGTCTTGGGATTCCTTCTAATATAGTAGCGGACCTCTTTCTGTCTGGATTAGTGCCGCATCTCGACGTATTATGGGCTCCATAAGTTGTTGGAAGTCCCCTGCAGAAATACTGGGTCATGCTGCATCTATAGATGTCCAAAACTGCGAGTATTGCCGCTGCAGAATGTTATGTCTCCTACACGTTCGATTGGGTACATGTCGGGCGATCTGGGTGGCCAAATCATTGTCTTGAACAATTCGAAACATTCAGCAAACGAACTGATAACGGTTGTGGTCCCTGGACATGAAACGGTTGTTTGGGAACATGAAGTAGATGAAAGGCAGCAAATGGCCTCCAAGTTGCCGAACGTAACTATGTCCAGCCAATGATCGGTTGCCTTGGATCAGAGGACCCATTTCAAGTCGGGTAAACACAGTCGACACCATTATGGAGCCACCACAACCTTGCATAGCTCCTCTTTGAGGGGTCCATGGCTTCTTGTTATCTGCACCGCGCTCGAACCCTACCTACAACTCCTATCAGCTGAAATCGGGACCAATCTCATCAGGCCATGGTATTACAGTCATCTTGAATCCAAACAATATGATGACGAGCTCAGGAGAGGCGCTGCAGGCGATGTCGTGCTGTTAGCGAAGGCACTTGCGTCGTTCGTCTCCTGCCATAGCCCATTATCGACACATTTCGCCATACTGCCCTAACGGATATGTTCGTCGTACATCCTACACTGATTTTTGCGGGTATTCTCGCGCAGTGTAGCTTGTCTGTTAGCACTGGCAATTCCACGCAAACGCTGCTGCTCTTAGTCCTTAGATGAAGGCCATCGGCCGCTGCGTTGTCCGTGGTGAGAGGTAATGCCTGAAATTTGGCATTCACTGTACTTTTTGACACTGTGGATCTCGAACATTGAATTCCCTAACGATATCTAAAATGGAATGTCCCATGCGTCTAGCTCCAACTACCAATCCGCCTTCAAAGTATGTTAATTCCATTCGTATGACTCACCTGACTATTCAAATGGCAGCTCCGACAATGCACTGTCTTCTTATACGTTGTGTGCGCTATACTACCGCCATCTGTCTATATATATATCGCTGTCCCATGACTACTGTTAGCTCTGTGTATAGAATTTTACGACAGAGATTTCCAAACATAATTTTAAATTATAAAATATTTTCGGTGTCAGATGTGACCCTTACCATATTTTATTCGCTGGGCCCTACAGAACAACAGACTGCAAAAAAGATAGGAAATTACGGGGACGAGATGAAGATAACTTGCAAGAACCAGACGTGTTGAATAAAAGGTAACATTGGGCAACGACTGACTTAACAGGAGAAAGGAATGCAACAGACGCAGAATGGGTAACTTTAAAAGATGAAATACTGTATGCAGCGGAAGATAAAATTGTCAAAAAGGCAAGCTCCAGTCCAAATCCTTGGATAAGACACTAGACATTGAATTTAATTGACAATACGGTACGATGACAGGGTGAGCATCAATCAGCTATTATTTGCTTATGATGCTATTGTGTACGGGAAGATGTCGTCGTCCTCCATGCACCATATGTTGGCTGTCGGAGTACATATATAAATATAGATGTACATGAATAGATGCGAAATTATAAAAATTTATTGAGAATATAGACATCGAAACACTGAGATGAACGGCAAATGGAAAACTGATGACAGGAATTGGTAGAGGCCATATGTAAGACTGCAAGCATGCATGACTACATGAAAGGTAGATACTGCCTGTAAGAACGTTAGAGAGACTCGGGAAAAAAAACAAGCACCAATGTAAATCTCAAGTGTGTGGTATGGTCTTAAGATTGCGATGCCATAGCAAAGTCGGCAACTCGCATCAGTACCACAGAAAACAGTAAGACAGAGATGTCCCGCTGCATACTCCGACGACGAATGGGAGGTGCTGACGAAGCCACATCCTCACTCCCAGCTCAGCAGCGCCACCACACGCTGTCGGAGATACAGCTGAGCAGAGGAAGGCGTGTCCCCAGTTCGTGGTTAATGGTTAAGACGATCGCGTCGCCTGAGATACTTATATAGGGCACCAGTCGATATTATGTCATATGCTGAAATTTAACTATGAACATTGTCTGTGTACTTCATATGAAGATTCTTGTAAAACTGTCATTATCAACTCTGAGAGACACTTGTAAATAATCAGAACGTTCCTGTGGAAATGGATTATACAAAGTTACGTAAATCTTCATATAATAATAATAATAATGATAATAATAATAATAATAATAATAATAATAATACAGACAAAAAATAGGAATAGATAATACAAATATTAATAAAGAAGAACTAAAAGAAAAATATATACAAAGACTAACAAAAATACTGAAAACAGAATTGACAGCAAGAAACAAGACAAAAGCTATAAATACTTATGCTATACCAATACTGACCTACTCATTTGGAGTAGTGAAATAGAGTAACACAGACCTAGAAGCACTCAATACACTTACACGATCACAATGCCACAAATATAGAATACATCACATACATTCAGCAACAGAAAGATTCACATTAAACAGAAAGGAAGGAGGAAGGGGATTTATCGACATAAAAACCTACATTATGGACAGGTAGACGATTTAAGAAAATTCTTTATAGAACTAGCAGAAACTAGCAAAATACACAAAACAATCACTCATATAAATACATCGGCTACACCACTGCAATTTCATAACCGCTTCTACAACCCTTTAGATCACATAACATCAACAGATACGAAGAAAGTAAATTGGAAAAACAAAATACTACATGGCAAGCACCCGTATCGTCTAACACAGCCACACATCGATCAAGACGCATCCAACACATGGCTAAGAAAAGGCAATATATACAGTGAGACGGAACGATTCATGATTGCAATACAGAATCAAACAATAAACACCAGATATTACAGCAAGCATATTATTAAAGATCCCAATACCACAACAGATAAATGCCGCCTCTGCAAACAACAAATAGAAACAGTAGATCACATCAGAAGCGGATGTACAATACTAGCAAATACAGAATACCCCAGAAGAAGAGACAATGTAGCAAAAATAATACATCAACAACTTGCCATACAACATAAACTAATAAAACAACAGGTTCCCACATGCAAGTATGCACCACAAAATGTACTGGAGAATGATGAATACAAATTATACTGGAACAGAACCATTATAACAGATAAAACAACACCACATAACAAACCTGACATCATACCCACCAATAAAAAGAAGAAATTAACACAACTAATCGAAATATCCATACCCAATACAACAAATATACAGAAGAAAACAGGAGAAAAAATTGAAAAATACATCCAACAGGCTGCGGAAGTCAAGGACATGTGGCATCAGGATAAAGTTGACATTATACCAAGTATACTATCAACTACAGGAGTCATACCACACAATATCCACCAGTACATCAACGCAATACACCTACATCCAAACGTATATACAAGGTGTTACAAAAAGGTACGGCCAAACTTTCAGGAAACATTCCTCACACACAAAGAAAGAAAATATGTTATGTGGACATGTGTCTGGAAACACTTACTTTCCATGTTAGAGCTCATTTTATTACTGCTCTTCAAATCACATTAATCATGGAATGGAAACACAAAGCAACAGAACGTACCAGGGTGACTTCAAACACTTTGTTACAGGAAATGTTCAAAATGTCCTCCGTTAGCGAGGATACATGCATCCACTCTCCGTCGCATGAAATCCGTGATGCGCTGATGCAGCCCTGGAGAATGGCGTATTGTATCACAGCCGTCCACAATACGAGCACGAAGAGTCTCTACATTTGGTACCAGGTTTGCGTAGACAAGAGCTTTCAAATGCCCCCATAAATTAAAGTCAAGAGGGTTGAGGTCAGAAGAGCGTGGAGGCCATGGAATTGGTCCGCCTCTACCAATCCATCGGTCACCATATCTGCTGTTGACAAGCGTACGAACACTTCGACTGAAATGTGCAGGAGCTCCATTGTGCATGAACCACATGTTGTGTCGTACTTGTAAAGGCATATGTTCTAGCAGCACAGGTAGAGTATCCCATATGAAATCATGATAACGTGCTCCACTGAGCGTAGGTGGAAGAACATGGGGCCCAATCGAGACATCACCAACAATGCCTGCCCAAACGTTCACAGAAAATCTGTGTTGATGACGTGCGGATTCTCGTCAGCCCACACATGTTGACTGTGAAAATTTACAATTTGATCACGTTGGAATGACGCCTCATCCGTAAAGAGAACATTTGCACTAAAATGAGGATTGACACATTGTTGGATGAACCATTCGCAGAAGTGTACACTATCAACTGCACGAAGAATTGCCTCGTCCATTGCAGGTGTCCTGGTCGTTCTAGGCCTTCCCCAGTCGCGAGTCATAGGCTGGAATGTTCCGTGCTCCCTAAGACGCTGATCAATTGCTTCGAACGTTTTCCTGTCGGGACACTTCGTTCTGGAAATCTGTCTCGATACAAACGTACCGCGCCACGGCTATTGCCCCGTGCTAATCCATGCATCTAATCGGCATCTGCCAACTCCGCATTTGTAAACATTGCACTGACTGCAAAACCACGTTCGTGATGAACACTAACCTGTTGATGCTACGTACTGATGTGCTTGATGCTAGTACTGTAGAACAATGAGTCGCATGTCAACACAAGCACATAAGTCAACATTACCTTCCTTCAATTGGGCCAACTGGCGGTGAATCGAGGACGTACAGTACATACTGACAAAACTAAAATGAGCTCTAACATGGAAATTAAGCGTTTCCGGACCCATGTCTACATAACATCTTTTCTTTATTTGTGTGTGAGGAATGTTTCCTGAAAGTTTGGCCGTACCTTTTTGTAACACCCTGTATACAACTACAGAAATCTGTAATTATTGATACATGTTCAACTACCCGAAATTTCCTAAATGCAATGTAACATATACCTTACAGTTAAAAGAAAGTCACGCTTTATCAAGGTCCGCGTCACTTTCCATTTTTAACCACACATATCGTCTGAGAATGGAAAGAAATAATAATAACAATTAATACTTTACCTGTTGTAATTTCCACTCGTTTCCCTTTCGTAAAAGTAAAGAATCGACTGTTAGCTGATGACGGTCTTTCAGGTAAAACAAATTAATGAGAGTTAGCGATTGCTCGCCTGCTGCATGGTTACTATGCGTGAGTGTGCACATCCTTTCACTTCCTGGTGTTGCCACATTTCTGTTTTTGACTTTTTTGTATCTAGTGTTTCACCCACAAGTAATGTCTCCAACCGAAATTGTTCAGTTTCAGGCGCAGCAGGTTGAATGCCTGCTGCTCATTGTACAACCAATATTCAGTCGCCAAGCAGAACCAACGCGGGGTGCTGCATCTAAATTTAGCCCATACCATAGTCAGGAACAAGAATGGTCGTAGTACTGGTCACAACTGGATGCTCATTTTGCTGCTTACAACATAACACGTATGGAGCACTGTGCTTTTTTCTTGTCAGTGATGGGACCGGACAGTTATCGCCTGTAAGTAAAGCGATGTCCAGACATTGGTCCGGAATCAGTTACAAATGACGACCTTGTTAAAGTGCTCGGCAAACATTTCAATATTCAAATGCATGTCGCAGCAGTAAGGTTTAAAATTTTCCGTCTCAAGCAACAGTCTGGACAAACATTAAAACAATGGATAGCTGAACTTACGGGCTTGCAAGGCATTCGAAGTTTGTGTTCTTGGGGACTTAGCTATAGGGGTGCCACGTTATGTGATGGAGTCATACAGAGTGCATCAGATACACACATTCGTGATGCAGTCCTCGAACTGCGAGACCCTGATTCAAAAACAGTTCTGTCTGTTGTGGAATCGCAAACAGTTGTGGACTGAACAGAGTTTTATTTTGAGGTTCCATACATTTCAGTTGTTCAAAGTGCACAAGATACTAGGTCTAAAGTATCCGATAGTGTTAAAGTAATTAAACACTGGACTCAGACAAACAGTAAGACAGAAGTAAAAACTCGCAGTCTGTGCAACAAAATCAATGAAGAAATCTAGTCCTCAGTGCTTTTCTAATCATGACCGGAAAGCTATCAACGTGAATGGAAAGGCCACATGTAATAGTGTGTATGTATGACGACACAGGCGTAGCAAATAGCCGCGGCAGGGCAACCGCGCGACCCTAGCTAAGTTGTCAAACGGTGCAAATGATTGCGGTGAAGCCATTCACGACATAACTTGCCGGGAAAATATTCCTTGGTCCCTAAGATTTGACCTTAGGTGCACCCAAGGTCAAATCTTAGGGACCTTACTTTCCTTGTGTATATCAATGAACTACCATCAGTAACATCACCAGATGCCAAGTTTGTTTTATTTGCAGATGATATAAAGATTGCAATAAATAGTGAATCAAGTATAGCCTTAGAAAGGTCGACTAATGAAATTTTCATGGACATTAAAAATTGTTCCTAACCAATTCTCTGTCATTAAACCTTGAAAAAATGTGCCATATCCAGTTCAGGATTTGTAAAAGGGTTCCTGCGACTATACGCTCAAAATATGACGACAAGCAGGTAGAAGATATTGACAGTGTTAAATTCTTGTAGTTACAGCTTGATAATAAATTTAAACACGAGGAGCATAGAACAGAACTGCTGAAGCTCTTAAATAAATCTGTTTCCTATGCGAATATTGTCAGAAATAGTTGATACAAATATAAAAAAAGCTAGCGTACTATGCTAACTTTCGTTCCCTAATGTCGTACGGGATTGTTTCCTGGAGTAACTCAGCAACCCAAGCTAAATTTATCCGGGTCCAAAACCGTGCAGTACGAATTATTTATGGTGTTTTCTCAAGAACATTCCAAGGTGGGCTGTTTAAGGAACTGGGGATTCTAACTACTGCTCCCCAATATGCACACATCAAAAGAAGTTTTGCATCACCTCGATTCCGAGAGTTCCGGAACCCGTACAGAAAATTGGAAAAGAGATCAACATAAACATCATTTCAGCCCGTTTTGCTCATGAAAACCACACATTGCATGTTGTATCACCATACAGCGAACCCTTCAGAGATGATGGTCCAGACTGCTGTACACACCAGGACCTCTAACACCTGGTAGCACATCCTCTTGCATTGACGCATGCCTCTATTCGTCATGGAATACTATCCACAAGTTCATGAAGGCTCTGTTGGTCCAGATTGACCCACTCCTCAATGGCCACTCGGCGTAGATCCCTCAGAGTGGTTGGTGGGTCACGTCGTCCATAAACAGCCCTTTTCAGTCTATCCCAGGCATGTTCGATAGGGTTCGTGTTTGGAGAACATGCAGGCCACTCTAGTCGAGCGACGTCGTTATCCTGAAGGAAATCATCCACAAGATGTGCACGATGGAGGCGCGAATTGTCATCCATGAAGACGAATGCTTCACCCATATGCTGCCGATATGGTTGCACTATCAGTCGGAGAATGGCATTCACGTATCGTACAGCCGTAGCGGCGCCTTCCATAACCACCAGCTGCGTACGTCAGTCCCACATAATGCCACCTCAAAACAGCAGGGAACCTTCACCTCGCTGCACTCACTGGACAGTGTGTCTAAGGCGTACAGCCTGACCAGGTTGACTCCAAACACGTCTCCGACGATTGCCTGATTGAAGGCATACGCGACACTCATCGGTAAAGAGAACGTGATGCCAATCCTGAGCGGTTCATTCGGCATGTTGTTGGGCCCATCTGTACCACGCTGCATGGTGTCGTGGTTTCAAAGTTGGATCTCGCCATGGCCGTTGGGAGTGAAGTTGTGCATGATTCAGCCTATTGCGCACAGTTTGAGTAGTAACACGACGTCCTGTGGCTGCACGAAAAGCATTATTCAACATGGTGGCGTCTCTGTTAGGGTTCCTCCGAGACATAATCCTTAGGTAGCGGTCATCCACTGCAGTAGTAGCCCTTGGGCGGCCTGAGCGAGGCATGTCATCGACAGTTCCTGTCTCTCTGTCTCTCCTCCAGGTCCGAAAAACATCGCCTTGGTTCACTCTGAGACCCATGGACACTTCCCTTGTTGGAGAGCCCTTCCTGGCACAAAGTAACAATGCGGAAGCGATCGGACCGCGGTATTGATCGTCTAGGCATGGTTGAACTACAGACGAACACGAGCCGTGTACCTCCTTCCTGGTGGAATGACTGGAACTGATCAGCTGTCGGACCCCCTCCGTCTAACAGGCGCTGCTCATTCATAGTTGTTTACATCTTTGGGTGGGTTTGGTTCAAATGGCTCTGAGCACTATGGGACTTAACTTCTGAGATCATCAGTCCCCTAGAACTTAGAACTAATTAAACCTAACTAACCTAAGGACATCACACACATCCAAGGATTCGAACCTGCGACCGTAGCGGTCGCGCGGGTCCATGGGCGGGTTTAGTGGCATCTCTGAACAGTCAAAGGGACTGTGTCTGTGACACAATATCCAGTCAACGTCTATCTTCCGGAGTTCTGGGAACCGGGTTGATGCAAAACGTTTTTTGATGTGTGTATTAATTCATTAATGAAATTTGTCCTTTTTTTTATATCAACAGCTCAGCTCATGGGATCAGTATCCATGGAATCAATAATAGAAATAATAATACCTTTCAAAACATTTAAAGTCACTTAGTTTAATTCAGAAAGGTGTCCACTACTCAGTGACACACATTTCAATACCATACCAGCAGACATACAAAGTTTAATAATAACAAATTTCTGTTTGGGAAGAGTCTACAGGATTTACTGGCAACGAACTCCTTCTACTCCACTCACGAATTTCTTAGCAGAATCGATTGATGCGTGTATGTCATTAATACCGTGACATAACGTGAATATTGTGTACAATCTTACTTGTGTACAAATTTTGAGCAGTAATGCGATCATTGTACATAAGTGCTGTAATTTTTTTCTGTTTTATTACTTTATTTGATGATGCATGGCTGTAATAGCCTAAGAATTATCATACACACATATGTATATTGAACATTTACTATTTGGTGACAAGTTTTACAGCCTTTTAAATGTAAATATACTTGAGATTTTGTTTTTGACGGGTCTCACATCCGAAACGGCAATTTGATTTGGGATCTGCTGAAGGTATATTAGCATCCCTGTTCTTATTTTTTAAATATTTCTCGTGTATTCTTGTTTTCTGACAAGTTCTTCTTCCCAGAGGATCTTCTCACTTTGGATCGATTGGAACGACAAGTGCATCCAGTTTAATGAAATCTAATCAGGAGCATCGTCGATAGTTCTAGTCGAAATAATGCTCAAACGTGACTGAAATTCTTCAAAATTATCGTTGCGCACCTACCAGTTGAATAGAGGAGCTCATTAGAATTCGTACAACCACTTTGTATAGCTGAAAATTTGGGGGAAAAGAAGATCTGCTGTCGCTTCGTGCTCCATTCACTCTATGACGATCAAAAAGTGGACATTGTAGGGAAATGGAAAGATCGGCCCCTAGAGACCCAGACTTCATGTATTGGATCGTAACAGGTGATGAAACATGGTGTTTTCATTTCAGGACACTTACAAAGTCGGAATGGATAGGTTCGAGTCTCCATGACCGTGGGGCAGTTGTCTTGCTTGAAAAAAGGTTGCTGGTAATCATAAGTCCCAATCGACCCAGATATATTTTGACAGTGGGACTACCAGTTACTGGGAGTAGGGCTGCCCAGTATTGGCTTTGCATATAAATCTTTCAGGGAGGAACTATTTAAGCCTGGTGCCGCAGGATCACAGAGGTTCATCCGTTCTGTAAGAGAACTGTTCATTTCCACTCCCCATGTCTCCTTAATTTCAGTGAATACAAATGATGTGGTTGTGAATGTGGGCAATTCGAACTTCATCACCTCTTGCTCCAAAAATCTACCAAATTTCTACTGTTACGTGAGCCCTTTAATGATGTGCTTACCAATAAACTGAGGGTGACCAAGCAAGATGAGTACAAAATTCAGCTCATGGACCAATTACCAGTTATGCATCTTCCTCATCTACTTTTATCCCCCGATACAACTGAAGAAATTGACCATTTGCTGGTGGACGGATATTTAGGCATCTCACCTCATCACACTCTTCACCAATTTTTTGTACCGAGGACACAAGATGCAGTCACGCCAGTAGTCGATCATAGGGTTCTAAATAAAATGGCTGCTTTGCGGTTCATCGTATTAGCCGATTTATATTTTCGCTTTGTTGTGGTTCAGCGAGATCCAATAATTTACTACTTTAGGTCTCAATCAGGCGTACTGTGAGAGTCCGATTCCAGAGGAATCAAAGCCGTTGGCTCTCTTTGATGTAGATCGTAACCTGTATGAGTTCAAGAGAGTATGTTTTGGGTTTTCAAATGGAGACGCAGTTTTGTCCCTCTTTCGGACAATAAGGTTTGCAGATCATTATTATGACCACTTTCTGATTTTTAGTGAATGTTCTGGGGGTCATTCTCAACTTACAGCCCAGGTTTTGGGCCGATTTCGTCGGACCAGATTTATTATTAAACAAAGCAAAGTCAGGTTCGGCCTGTCTCAAATGTGATTTTAGGTCATATTGAGCCACCTGGCGGCATTAGCACTAACCAAAGATACACTTTGATTTATCAGCATGGTAATTATTTTCACAAACTAAATTTACCTAGATGAATTCAGGATGTGCGGAAAAAATTACAATGAGGTGAGTTCCAGGAGTCCTTGTTTCATTGTTCAAAAAGTGTCTTGGTCAGCACGCCTGCCCTGCCAATTCCAGATTACTCCTTCAGACTAATGCACTTCTGTCCGGTGTTGCCGCAGTATTGTTTCAGGAATACCCCATGCGTAAGTGTCCGGTGGCTTATGCAGCACAAGCTTTATGCGACTTGTCCCTCTTTTGTAAGGATATGTACGTGTATCAAGATGAAGATCTCAAGCTTAATGTGTATAAAGATAAGCAGAGAGTGGATGAAAAGATGCTCCGGTATCAACTGAAAAATAATGTCAGATTTTTCATGAAAGTTGAAATGGTAGGATTATGATTTTCACCAGTTTCATCCCCACTGTACTCAAATATTATGAGGAATGATCGGTTGGTCGTCATTTTGGAGTGTTTAAGTGTGGGATGAGGATGGGCAAAGATATTGGAACGTTTGTCCAAGTACGTAAGCTTTGAGGGGCGTGCAAGCCAATCTGCTTACAAGTTCCTGTTGGTCATTCCCGACAAAAGGGGCTACAGTAAGGGCTACAGCTCATTGATTGACAGTCTACGATTTGGACATATGTCCCTATCCCAGCGCCCCCTCCCTTCCGCTCTCAGATTTCGTTTCCGATAATTCCTGTGGGCTGTCGGTAGCATCTTTGATAAGTAATCGAAATGTCCTCGGTTCCGTGTTCGAAACAAGCCATCTCTTGAATTTAACTTAATAACCAACATTGTCGATGTCAAAGAGAGTGGCGGAGCGGACAGAAGTTTAGGGCACTCTCTTGTCCTTGTGGTGAGAAACCCCCTAAAGGCGGAAGAACCAGCAATGGCCAACAGCATGAGGACGCAGAAGGCAATGGAAGCAACTGCTTTAAAGACACATAACGTGTATCACTGGATATGTGGCCTGTAATTGAAAAGTGTCGTGATGATCTCTCCATTGGCAGAAGATTCCGGAATAGCCCCTGATTGGGATTTCCGGGGGGGACTGCCAATGGGGCGGGACCCTGAGAAAAAGATCAAATAACCAATGGAAGGGTAACGTTCTATAAGTCGGGGAGTTGAATTTCAGAAGACTGACATGGTAGGGAGGTTATAAAATCTGAAAAGGAAAGTCATAAGGCTCAATGTAGATACAGTAGGAGTCAGTGAATTAAAATGCAAAGAAGACAAGGATTTTTGATCAGATGTGTATAGGGTAATATCAACAGCAGTAGAAAATGGTACAATGGGAATAGGATTCGTTATGAATAGGACGGAAGGGCAGAGAGTGAGTAACTGTGAACAGTTCAGGGTTAAGGTTGTTCTTATCAGAATCGATATTAAACCAACATCGACAATGGTACTTCAGGTATACATGCTGACGTCGTGAGCTGAAGATGAAGAGACAGAGAAAGTATATGAGGGTATAGAGAGGAAAATACACTGCATATAGGGAGGTGAAAATCTAATAATTATGGGGTACAAGAATGCAGTTTTAGTGGAAGGAGTAGAAGAAATCGTTACGTGAGAATATGGGCTTGGGATAAGGAATCAGAGAGGAGAAAGATTAATTGCGTTCTGCCAGGAATAGCGAATTCTCTTTTTCAAGAATCACAGGAGCATGAGGTATACTTGGAAAATGCCAGTCGATACGAGAAGATTTCAGTTAAATTACATCATGTTGAGACAGATACCGAAATCAGATATTGGATTGATAGGCGCACCCAGGAGCAGATACGGACGGAAATCACAGTTTAATCTTGATGGACAGTGGGCTGGAGTTTAACAGATTAGTCATGAAGAATCAATACCCAAGGAATTGGGATACAGAAGCACTAAGGAATGACGAGATACGCTTGAAGTTCTCTAAGGCTAGAGATTCAGCAATAAGGAATAGCTCAGTAAGCAGTACAGTTCAAGAGGAATGAAAATCACCGAAAAGGGCAGTCACAGAAGTTAGAATGAAAAACATAGATTCAAAGAAGGTAACTGGGAAGAGACCATGGGTATCAGAAGAAATACTTCATTTGATCGATGAGAGAAGGAAGTACAAATATGTTCAGGTAATTCAGGAATACAGAAATACAAGCAGCTGAGGAATGAATAATAAGGAAGTGTAGGGAAGCTAAGGCGAAATGGCTGCATGAAAAATGTGAAGAAATCGAAAAAGAATGGTTGTAGGAAAGTCAAAACAACCTTTGGTGAAATTAATAGCAAGGATGGTAATATAAAGAGTGCTACGAGATTTCCCTTGTTAAATGCAGAAAAAGAGTGGTTAGGTACTCACCAGGGTAGCCGAGAGCACTAATGCGCTGATTCCTGAACTTGAGTAGGTGCGCCGGCTCCAGATAGAATCCGCCCAGCGGATTAACGACGCGGGCGGGTATGCTGGCCTGCTTGGATGTGGTTTTTAGGTGGTTTTCCACATCCCACAAGGTGAATATTGGGCTGATACTCACGTCCGCCTCAGTTACCCGACTCGCAGATATTTGAAAACGTTCACACTATTCCATGGCTTACACTAGACACAGACAGTTGGGGTACACTGATTCCGTCCTGGGGGGTTCGGGGTGGCGGCAGGAAGGGCATTCAGCCATCCTCTGCAACTAACACTGCCAAATCAATAGTAACACGGCCGACCCCGCGAGACGCAGGACAAAGGCCTCAAGAAAGAAAGAACAATTAGGTGGAAAGAGTACATTGAAGGCCTCTATAAGGTGGAATATTTGTCTGCTGTGATATAAAAACTAATGGGAGTAAATTAGAAGAGATAAGGGACCTAATAGTAGAACCATAATTTAAAAGAGCTTTGGAGGACTTAAGATCAAATAAGGCAGGAGGGATAGATAACATTCAATCAGAACTTCTAAAATCATTGGGAGAAATGGCAACAAAACGACTATTCACGTTGGCGTGTAGACTGTATGAGTCTGGCGACATACAACATGACTTTCGGAAAAATATCATCCACACTCTTCTGATGACTGCAAGAACTGAAAACTGTGCGAATTATGGCGCAATAAGCTTAACACCTCATGCATCCAAATTTCTGACTAGAATAACATACAGAAGAACGGAAAAGAAAGTTGGGGATGTGTTAGATGGCGATCAGTTTGGCTTTAGGAAAGGTAAAGGTACCAGAAAGGCAATTCTCACGTTGCAGTTGATAACAGAAAGAAGACTAAAGGAAAATCAAGACACGTTCATAGCATTTGTCTGCCTGGAAAAAGCGTTCGACCATGTAAAATTGTTCAAGATGTTCGAGATTCTGAGAAAAGTAGGGGTAAACTACAGGGAGATATGGATAATATACAGTGTGTACAAGATCCAAGAGTGAATAGTAAGAGTGGACGACCAAGAACGACGTGCTCGGATTGGGAAGGGTGTAAGACTGGAATGTAGCCTTTCGCTCCTACTGTTCAATCTGTACATCGAAGAAGCAATCACGGATAAAACAAAGCTGGAATTAAA
The DNA here is from genome assembly GCF_023864275.1 of Schistocerca cancellata. Lineage (NCBI taxonomy): Eukaryota > Metazoa > Arthropoda > Insecta > Orthoptera > Acrididae > Schistocerca > Schistocerca cancellata. The sequence goes on from NC_064628.1 coordinate 413,814,538, forward strand.
ATTCAAGGTGAATGGATATCAATGATAGGATTAGCTGATGACATTGCTATCCTGAGTGAAAGTGAAGAAGAATTAAGTGGATCTGGTGAATGTCACGAACAGTCTAATAAGTACAGAATATGGATTGAGAATAAACCGAAGAAAGATGAAAGTAGTGAGAAGTAGCCGAAATGACATTAGGATTGATGGTCACGAAGTAGATGAAGTTAAAGAATTCTGCAACCTAGGCAGCAAAATAAACAATGACGGACAGAGCAAGGAGGACATCAAAAGCAGACTACCACTGGCAAAAGTGCATTCCTGGCCAAGAGAAGTCTGCTAGTATCAAACATAGACCTTAATTTGAGGAAAAAATTTCTGAGAACGTACATTTGGACCTAGGACATTAACAAAGTAGCTTCTTTAAAAAAGTATTTTAGAGTTTTCACATAAAAAATTCGGAGCCATAACTTTCCAGCATACCCTCGTTTCTAGTCACTAACTCTACGGTCAGTCCTCGTATTGGGTTTCGTTTCTCTGGAATACCGCAGTCCACCAGGCCCTTAAGCAAACTCCAGTTTCTCTCATGTTTGCTTTTAATCCCAGTTGTCCACTAGGCAACTTGTAGAATATTAAGACTCCTCCCGCACCGTATCAGTGCGTTGCGCATCCGGGAAAAATGGAGGATGGCCAGAGCCAATTTTAAATCCACCCATGTTATCACCTTAGCGGTACCAACGCTTTTTACATAATGTGTACTACCAAGGAGCAGGGAGAGGGTTGTACGTCTGCCCAATACAAACAAAATTAAAAAAAAACAATTTCGTTAGTTGTTGTTACCTTTGATTAGTAATATACTTTTCAGATCGGTACTGAAGTGTAATGGGAGTCCAGAAGACGAAAATTTTAGTACAGTCCTAGTAATACCAATGCATTTTTCTTAACGAGTACCACCAAGGGTCTGTAATTTATGAGCACCATACTAGCAATACCAATCCATTTTTCTTAACGAGTACCATCAAGAGTCTGTATTTTATGACCACCACACAATGATTTTTAATCCAAAATTCCTTAATTGTCGCTGACTTTTATTCGCGACTTTTCTTTTGTGAGAAGGTTCCTGAACCTGAAAATATGAATATGACATTTGTTGTGAAAAGGCACATTCACTACTAAGACTTACGTTTCTAGTTAAGTTTTCCTTCAAAATTTAAAACATTTATGGAATCTGGTACAAGAATTCACTAAAAACAATAAATATATTTTTCTAAATTTTAAAATATAATGTTCCTGACTATAAAGGCGGACATAAAATACCATCACACTCTTCCTCCTCCACCCGCCCCCCCCTGCCCCCCCCCCCCCACCACACGTACACATCCCTTGGAATTGTGAGATTTAAGCAGAGAAGTCGGCCAGCCTCACTGAATCATGAAACTAAGATATGGATTCGTAACTTTTATCCTGCTGGTAGGGCTGCAAACAGGATTATGACCACGTTGTTAACCCAGTTTAGGGGGAATGTGAAGGCCATAATATTTGTTACTAAAGTGGCGGTCCCACTCGGGGATCCCAAAGCTCAGAGAATACCACGAGTCTATCTCCCTCAAACCAAGGCCTGTTCAGCACAACGAATAATTACTATTTTTATCAGTATTACTAATGTAAATGTAATCGGGAAGTGCAGTAATGCCATTTGAATTAATCGATATCTTGCTTTTTATCGTAACCAAGTCTTAAAACGGGATGTTTGGTATCTGTTTAACATAGCGTAAGGTCTTTGTTATTCTTGTGTTTAAGCATTAATCCGTTCCCGCCCTCCACCCCACCCCCCTTTCTCAAATCCATCCACCGGCCCCTCACGCCTATTTCCCGCGGCCCACCGACTTTAAACTGCCCGCTGTACTGCTCCTCCAATTGGGAAGAGGGCGCTGCCCGTTCCTTGAGGAACAGACAGTGGTGCTCTGGTAACTGAAGGGGTATGTCTCTGGCCGAAGCAACAACACCTCGGCGGTGGAGGGCTCTCTTCGGCTGGACGGAGCAAGTAGTATCGTGGCAGCGGACGGGTGTGGGGTGATGTGAGTCTGCACTTGGACGGTATGCAAAAGGCTTGCAGGCCGTTACTGGCCCTGACAGTGTTTTCAATCTGTTGCTTATGAATTTCTTTGATGGTTCTATGGAGTGACTGATACTAGACGTCATTCGCACAGTGGTGTTATGATTGTTTTCCACCTTTTTATATCTTGTTTTGTGGCGTTTATTCAATGATCTTAGAGCTGCCAGTTAATACTATGTCCAACCCAAGCGTCGTCTATCTTAAAATTTGACAGACATTATTGAAGACCTCAATACCGAGTTCCAAATTAGTTTTAAACTCTTTGCATCTGTAAAGTGTTAAAGCTCTGTTTGCGACGTTTGTCTTGAACATATAAACGTCTAATGGTTAACCAAATACGCTCGTTAACAACCGAACCCAGACTTTTACTCCACATCCTAACTAGTTGCTCTCTTAAGTATTGATAAATATTTGTATAACCCCACAGAACTACCGCGGTTTGAAAATAACAGACATCTTTTGACCAGGATATCCCACTTGCGACCTGTTAGTCAACTCATTATAACCTCCTTGCTTCGTCTGTCATATGGCAGTCAGTTACGTTTATTGCCAATCTCATTTTTGCTACTCGTCATTCCTTTCCTCTTTGTTCTGTTTTCACTGGGAACAGCTATGTCATTAGTGAATCTTATCACTGACAACTTCTCATTCTGAATATTAATCACAAATTGCTATGTCTAAAGTCAAGCCAGACATTAATGTTTTTCTCTTTAAACGAGAATGGCGGGGATTATATATTACTAAATACAGACACTAACGTTCTTCTCTTCCAGTAATATGGACTCTTATTGGTTTGATGCCTACCAAAATACAGTGAAGTATCGGAAGTTAATAAGTACGCATTAGTAAATTAGACTGTTATGAAAGACAAAATTTTCTTCGGTCTTTGTGGGCATTTCTCTATTATCGAATAACATTGAAACTATTTGTAAAGTATTTAATGTCAGAAAATTAATTTTCATTTCTACTTTACAGCTGAACAAGGGGTATTTCTAGTTAATCACTTTAAGTACACTCTGCAGTTTCTAAAGGGTGGAGCAAATAAAAGTGGCCGGGAGAACAGGGTTACAGGTTACAAAGAAACACAGCAGAGGAATAGAAATACTAACCTGACTGTAGCAGGCGCTGAAAGTGATCACCATTCAGTTCTTTGCCCTGGTCAACAAGTTCCTCGAGGCAGATTGAAGCTGGACGGCTGGAATTGCTGTAGTCTCAGCCGAAATGTTTTGCTGCTGTTCGTGAAGATTATGAGGGTTGGTGGGATACAACTTAGACTTGAGGGCTTCCCTCACAAAGTAATCGCACACTGACAGATCAGGTGACCCAGGTTTCCAGTTAGGGCCGCAACCAGACTGACCTCGGCTAACAACTATGTCACGCCTGAAGATTGCGTAAAAATGTTCTAGCGTTCGGCCGGCTGTATGGGCATTTGCTCCATCCTAAGTAACTGTAGGTCTTTTCCTCCTCCGTTAATGCTGCCACAATCCTAAGTAACTGTAGGTCTTTTCCTCCTCCGTTAATGCTGCCACAAATCGTTTCCACTCGTCCGGACCACTTTTATTTGTCCCACCCTATATATCTGATATACTTGCCTTTGAAGCAGTAGTGGAATAAAACAAGAGACAGACGCAACCAGAGTGAAGTGCACCCAGTTCTTGAGTAACCAAGCTAATAATGATATGGCAATTATACCAAGGCAGTAAGACATGAAGGACACAAAATTGACGAAAGAACGGCGTTTGATACTGGCCAACTCGACTCCTGTGAATAAAATTAAAGTACTAAGTTTAGAATGTAATTCATTTGGTAGCCCACATGATTAAACTATCCACTGATTACCTCGAAAATGTTCACTGATTATCTCGTATTCTTACATGAAACGCAGGTGAGACATGACGTAAAAAATAAAAACCTGAAAGTAATATTGCCTTGTTGTAAAGGGGCAACCAAACAAGAGAGCGATGCAAAAGAAACTGTATAGTATTTCAAAAGTAATCGCCATAACTGTTAATACGTTTATCCCACTCTGAGACATGACGGTCAAAGTCTTCATGGAGAAATATTTGTGGTGCCTGTTGAACATGATTGTATCAAAGTGGGCGCCAACTAGCCCCAAAGAAATCGTCCAAAGGTCGCCAAGCTTGTTCCAATACACTTAAAAAGTTTCGCTGGGAAGCCCTCACACATCCTCCATACAATCACAGTCTCTCCCCATATGATTTACATATTTTTTTGAGTTCCGAAGAAAGACATTCGTTGATTTGCTTCGTTCGAAAACATGCCCGTCTGGGTACAATCATGGTGTCGTAGGTAATCGTAAAAATTGTATTGAGGAAGGCATTGACCGTCGTATTTAACAGTAGGATAATCGTTTTAACTGTTATAGTGATTACGTTTGATATAATAAACGGTCTATTTACTTTTTTCCATGAGTCTCATTTTCATTTCACTTTCTTTCGACTGCCCTGTATACCGAGGTGCCAGAGGTCATGGGCTAGCTATTTGCAAAATATACAGATGGCGGTAGTATCGCGTACATAAAGTATAAAGGGACAGTGCACTGGTTGAGCTGTCATTTATACTGAGGTGATTCATGTGAAAAGGTTTCCAATGTGATTATAGCCGCACGATGGGAATTGACAGACTTTGAACGTGGAAATCGTTAGGAGTTTCAGTGTTCCAAGATTAACAGTGGCAAAAGTATGCCGAGGATACCAAATTTCAGACATTACCTCTCATCATGGACAACGCAGTGGGTGATGGCCCTCACGTAACGACCGAGAGCAGCGGCGTTTGCGTAGAGTTGTCTGTGCTAACAGACAAGCTACTCTGAGTGAAATAACCGCAAAAATCAATGTGGGACGAACGACGAACGTATACATTAGGACACTATGGTGAAAAGTGACGCTGGTGGGATATGGCAGCAGACGGCCGACACTAGTGCCTTTTGCTAGCAGTACGACATCGCTGGCTGTGTCTCTCCTGGGCTCGTGATCATATTAGTTGGACTCTAGATGACAGGAAAACAGCCGCCTGGTCAGATGAGTCCCAATTTCTGTTAGTAAGAGCTTATGGCGGGGTCGACTGCGGCCCAGACCCCAGGAAGCCATGGATCCAGGTTGTCAACGAGCCTTTGTGCAAGCTGCTGGTGCCTCCATAATGGTGTGGGCTGTGTTTACGTGGAGTGGACTGGGTTCTCTGGTCCAACTGAATCTGCAAACGGATACTTTCGGTTACTTGGAGACCATTTGCAGCCATTATGGACTTCATTCCCAAACAACGATGTCATGTCACCGAGCCGCAATTGTTCCATGTTGGTTTGAAGAACGTTCTGGACAATTCGAGCAAGTGATTTGGCCACCCTGATCGCCCGGCATGAATCACATCGAACATTTATGGGATATAATCTAGAGGGCAGTTCGTACACAACGTCCAGCACTGGCAACACTTTCGCAGTTCTGGACGGCTATAGAGGCAGCATGACTTAATAATTCTGGGGCGGACTTCCAACGACTTGTTGTCTCCATCGCACGTCGAAATGCTGCACTACGCCGGGCAAAAGGAGGTCCGACACGATATTAGGAGGCATCCCATGACTTTTGTCACCTCAGTGTAGAATAACTTGCAAACACACAACCCAAAAGAACACTGAATTATTACAGACTACTACATTTTCTGTTACCTCAAAATTGTTTATAGGCTTGATAAAAGACTGTAATTAAGATAAGTAAGCGCAATGAATAATGCGATATGAGAGAAAAATTTTTTTAGACTGGTTTTAAGCAGATGTGTGTGAACATAATGCTGATCTAGGTACATGATTGGACAACCTTTTCCATTCCTCTCTTTGGGTTATCAGTTTTCTGAGTGGTTTGAAGTGACAGCCACAACGTCCTCTTCCACGTCAACTTCTTCATTTTAGGGTAGAACTTGCACCCTTGCACCAAAAGTTCTTAGTTGTTTGTTAGATATATTCCAATCTTTGGCTTCCACTATACCTTTTAACGTCTACACCTCTCTCTTGTTTAATGGATGTTATTCCATGAAGTCTTAGCACAAGTCCTTCAATTCTGTCCTTTCTTTCTCTCCAGTGATCCTTACTTTACTTTTCTCGCCGATTCTGCGGAGAACATCTACTTTTCTTACCTTGTTCGATATCTTTAAGTAACACCACAACTCACACGCTTCGACTCTCTTCTTTTCTAATTTTCCCATAATCCATGACTGACTTCCACACAATACTGTGATTACAATCGTGACCATTGATGCCCTATGTGCTATCCTCACCATCGCTTTTGCTTCGTTTCTTCTCCGATCATATTTCTTCTGTAAGTATTCATTACATGAGTGGGATACCTTTGGAAGAATAACTGAACATGATATACGTGAAAGACAAGAAATAGTATACAAATCAATGAAACACCTAAGCAAAAAAGAGAGAGCTGTATGTATGAATGTAATAGAAAAAATTGACTGGGTTACGCATTATTTAGGGCTACGGCACAGTTCTGAAACCACAGAAGCAGATATTAAAGAACAGCTGCTCATTACCATGACTAATTCGGTGAAGGAAAACAGTTGCAATTCAAAACTGCCTCTAGAAATGGATAAGTACAGCTCTTGTTCGGTTTTCAAGGGACTTTTACACCATTCTTCACTCAAAATTGTGCAAATAACAGGTAACGAATGTAGGTAGCTATCACACCCCATCTGTTCAAACTAGACCACAAAGGCCTTGTCGTCTATAAACACAGCATCACTATTGGTGAATAAGTATTGTGGCATGGGATGGACCTGATGATCCAAGTCAGTCGCGTAACCCTTGGCATAAAAGGGCCTTGCACAGTAACTAGGAGGAGCCTTGGAATACTGCGACGTGGCTGCCCAAACCATCACCGAACGTCCCTCCCCCAACCCCACACTCCCACCCACACCACACAGACCGCCATTTTCCATCCTCGGGACGTAAACTGGTCTGGAAGTTGGAAACAGAAGCAAGAATCATCCGACCAAACGACATTCTTTCATTACACCATAGGCCGGTTTCTAGGGCTTCGGCACAACGTTTTCCATTTGTAGGAATCTTCATCGCTAATGAGAGGTTTTTGAATTCCATTTCGCCCTGCAATTCCCGTCTAATGGACTCCCTTCATGTTGTTTCGGTGCTGGCAGGGTTCGCGAGTTGGACAGACATTTCTGCAGTGACTTATGTAGCATTCGTCCTCTTTTTCGTCAAAATACTTTTCGATTACCATCCGTCATGATCACTCAGAACACTCTTTAATCCACGTTATGATATAGTGCATGACTTCAAACTCTACCTACGTTAGAGAAGCACCCACCACACAATTTGCCCACGTTCGATTTTACGTAACTCCGACATAAGGCACTCAGAACTAACAGAAAACTGCTCTGACTAAACGTTTTTCGAAGGTGACTATCAACAGCCGTCAAGTAATGTATAAAATGCATGTTTGACCATCGGCTGCTTTTATTTTAAACCCAAATATCGACCGGTTTCAGTCAAAGACCTTTTTCACGGATTAGTGTTAAAACAGTTTAAGCCACAACTAAACATCTGTCATTACTCAAATGGTTCAAATGGCTCTGAGCACTATGGGACTTAACTTCTGAGGTCATCAGTCCCCTACAACCTAGAACTACTTAAACCTAACTAACCTAAGGACATCACACACATCCATGCCCGAGGCAGGATTCGAACCTGCGACCGTAGTGGTCACGCGGTTCCGGACTGTAGCGCCTAGAACCGCTCGGCCACCCCGGCCGGCTGTCATTACTCAAATAATGGCCACGTCTCATGTGTAGGGCATGTCATGAATTCCAGTATACGACACAGGACTTCCGATTTCTCTTCAGTGCTGCTGTGTTTATGCTTGTTACTAGTATACTGGAATTCATGACATGCCCTACACATGAGACGTGACCATTATTTAAGTATTCACAAATGTGATATTGTGGATTCAAATGGCTCTGAGCACTATGGGACTTAAAATCTGAGGTCATCAGTCCCCTAGAACTTAGAACTACTTAAACCTAACTAACCTAAGGACATCACACACATCCACGCCAGAGGCAGGATTCGAACCTGCGACCGTAGCGGCCGCGCGGTTCCAGACTGTAGCGCCTAGAACCGCTCGGCCAAACCGGCCGGCTGTGTTATTGTGGCTAGAACTGTTTTAACCCTAATCCGTGAAGATACTCTGTGACTGAAACCGGTCGATATTTTGGTTTAAAATAAAAGCAGCTGATGGTCAAACATGCATTTTATACATGCTCTGATTAGTGCTTACTGATCTAAATAATAAGAGGAAGACTTCGGAATCTCTCGGATATACTTTTAATGGAGGGACAAGCAAGTTTCCGAAAAGGAATATCACGCACAGCGGGTGTCTTCGCAGTGAAAGAGATAACACAATAAACGATAATTTAATTTGGAAACTCCCATAGCACTTAAGGAACATGAAAACTCATTTCACAGAATTCATAGATATAAGGTATCGGTATGAATGGAAAAAAGAATTCCAAAACATGTGATCCCAGTAGCAAAACCCAGTACATGTACACCAGAACTCTAACTGGCTCGGCTAAAGATTTAACGCCTGAAATACTAATAAATCAAAAAGAAGAGCAAGGGTGTACCTCTATGTCGGCGATTGCTGCGCAAACACCGTTTCCACACGTACGCGTACACCACAACTACTCTACCACACAAAAATTTGGGGTTACGCTCGTCTGGTATGAGACATTCTCAGGTGGGTCCACTGGGGGGCAGAACCGCACAATAACCCTGGGTTCCGTGTGGGGCGGCGGTGGGGTGGGTGGACTGCTGTGGCCTGTTGTGGTGTTGTGAACAACTGAGGGGTACCGCGGGACGAAGCCTCTCCGTCGTTTCTAGGTCCCTGGTTTAATACAATAAAAGGATGTACCTAATCATGAACATTATCAGTATCTACAGGATGTTACAAAAAGGTACGGCCAAACTTTCAGGAAACATTCCTCACACACAAAGAAAGTAAATATGTTATGTGGACATGTGTCCGGAAACGCTTACTTTCCATGTTAGAGCTCATTTTGTTACTTCTCTTCAAATCACATTAATCGTGGAATGGAAACACACAGCAACTGAACGTACCAGCGTGACTTCAAACACTTTGTTACAGGAAATGTTCAAAATGTCCTCCGTTAGCGAGGATACATGCATCCACCCTCCGTCGCATGGAATCCCTGATGCGCTGATGCAGCCATGGAGAATGGCGTATTGTATCACATCCGGCCACAATACGAGCACGAAGAGTCTCTACATTTGGTACCGGGGTTGCGTAGACAAGAGCTTTCAAATGCCCCCATAAATGAAAGTCAAGAGGGTTGAGGTCAGGAGAGCGTGGAGACTATGGAACTGGTCCGCCTCTACCAATCCACCGGTCACCGAATCTGTTGTTGAGAAGCGTACGAACACTTCGCCTGAAATGTGCAGGAGCTCCATCGTGCATGAACCACATGTTGTGTCGTACTTGTAAAGGCACATGTTCGAGCAGCACAGGTAGAGTATCCCGTATGAAATCATGATAACGTGCTCCATTGAGCGTAGGTGGAAGAACATGGGGCCCAATCAAGACATCACCAACAATGCCTGTCCAAACGTTCACAGAAAATCTGTGTTGATGACGTGATTGCACAATTGCGTGCGAATTCTCGTCAGCCCACACAAGTTGATTGTGAAAATTTACAATTTGATCACGTTGGAATGTAGCCTCATACGAAAAGAGAACATTTGCACTGAAATGAGGATTGACACATTGTTGGATGAACCATTCGCAGAAGTGTACCCGTGGAGGCCAATCAGCTGCTGATAGTGGCTGCACACGCTGTACATGGTACGGAAACAACTGGTTCTTCCGTAGCACTCTCCATACAGTGACGTGGTCAACGTTACCTTATACAGCAGCAACTTCTCTGACGCTGACATTAGGGTTATCGTCAACCGCACGAAGAATTGCCTCGTTCATTGCAGGTGTCCTCGTCGTTCTTCCCCAGTCGCGAGTCATAGGCTGGAATGTTCCGTGCTCCCTAAGACGCCGATCAATTGCTTCGAACGTCTTCCTGTCGCGACACCTTCGTTCTGGAAATCTGTCTCGGTTCAAACGTATCGCGCCACGGCTATTGCTCCGTGCTAATCCATACGTCAAATCGGGATCTGCCAACTCCGCATTTGTAAACATTGCACTGACTGCAAAACCACGTTCGTGATGAACACTAACCTGTTGATGCTACGTACTGATGTGCTTGATGCTAGTACTGTAGAGCAATGAGTCGCATGCCAACACAAGCACCGAAGTCAACATTAGCTTCCTTCAACTGGGCCAACTGGCGGTGAATCGAGGAAGTGCAGTACATACTGACGAAACTAAAATGAGCTCTAACATGGAAATTAAGCGTTTCCGGACACATGTCCACATAACATCTTTTCTTTATTTGTGTGTGAGGAATGTTTCCTGAAAGTTTGGCCGTACCTTTTCGTAACACCCTGTATATAGATGACATGATCGGAGGACACCACCACGCACAAATATTGCGAGGAAGAAACACAACAGTACCAATTTGTTCGCGGATGACCATGTTATCATACAAGACAGCAAAGATAAACTGCAAATGACACTATGTAAACTAAATGAAATGGTCGCAAGCTATAGTTTGACTGAATCTACGAGTAAAACTAAAACATGGTCTTTTTAGGTAGGTATTCACTCAGCACGAACAAAAAAATCGTCGATTATAAACCAATAGAAAAGGTATCCCATTTACGTTATTTACGATGTGACATATCATGCGACTAAGACGTGGATGTAAATAAAAAATATATGTGGAAAAATAAGGTGAACACTTAATGATAAAACAAGGAAAGAAGCGCAACTGAAATTTTACGAAGTCACGTCACCCCTCACTTTATTATACCGTTCGGATACCTAGACGGTGAAAAACAAAGTTTTACAACTCAAATTATTATAAATTAGATTTGTAAAATCTATGAAAGGCTGGACTAAGAAAGACAAAATTAGAAGCGAAGGAATAAGTGTAAAGTTAGCGGAGAAACCAAAAACCCGAAAGAGAATCCAACACAAAGAAAAATGGAGAGAACATGTACATGGTATGCCATCACAAGGACTTCCTAAACTAGCAATGGAATACAAGCCGTGCGGCAAGAGAAGTGTGGAAAGACCAAGGATGAGTTAGTGACACCGGAACAGGCCCTAGGACCAACCCTGGAACTGCAGAAGAAGAAGAAGAAGAAAATTGTGTGCTCCAACCATACATCCCCGGAAATTTGTTCTTCAAAATATGACCGGTGCTCTTCTTTTTGTCATAAATATCCTCTTTGCCCGTGATAGTCTGCTTTTATGTCCTCACTTTGTCCGATGTGCGTTATTATGCTCTAATGTAGCAGAAATTCTTAGGTTTTTCTACATTGTGTCATCTATTTTGATGTTAAGTTCATCACTAATCTCTTTTCAGCTACTCATTATTTTCTTCTTTCTTCGGTTAAGTCTCCGTTTACATTCTGTACTGACTAGGTTGTTTATTCCATTCAACTCGTCCTGCAGTTTTTCTTCACTTTCATCGAGGACAGGGATGACTTCAGCGAATCATATCATAGATGTACTTTCAACCTGAATTTTAATCTCGTTCCTGAACGTTTCTATTCCCTCCCTCAATGATTCAACGATGCACTGACTTTTGTCTTAATGACATTAAATTATATAATTACACCACACCATTTTGAAAGGTTTTCGTGATTGTAAAATAGTCATCAAGCCGAAGATTGTTTTAAACGCCACAGTGCTTTACTAGGCATAGTCCTTTTGGAGGTGGTATGCCGTTACCTTACTCCGACGTCTAAACTCGTAACTTACGCAACCAATCATAGGGGGACCTACAGTTTAGCGTGAATTCCGAACCACGGTGCAACTCTGCGTTTTACACATAAGCAAACATTGCCAGAGGTGAAAGAAGTGATAAGTGAAAGATAAAAATCCTTGGACAGAAGAACCTTTGTATTTGTAGTGTGACACTTATTTTTACCACTTTTCTTTTTTTAATTATTTACAATGAAGTTTGTGGTTTACAGTTGCCTAGATTCTACATTACAGACCACAATCTCGTAAAGAAGTACATGTTACCAAAGTCTCATAAATAATCAGCAGCTCAACATCCGTCTACAGTAAAGCACATAAATAATTTATCGTATTACCACTGAATAATATGAAGAATTCTGCCAATTAACGAAGCTTCTACTAGTTTTTCCGTAAGCCATCAGCACTGCAGAAAGTTCTCCATCTTCGTAATGCCTTCACTATCCATTTCACCTTCGTCAGTGGGGCTTCAGTGCAAAAGAATTCACCTTCAATAGCATGCTCTTTCATGGTCACTGAATCACCGAGCCTCATTGTATATTGTATCTAACTATTATAGATAGATAGATATTATAGACAGATACACTCCTGGAAATGGAAAAAAGAACACATTGACACCGGTGTGTCAGACCGACCATACTTGCTCCGGACACTGCGAGAGCGCTGTACAAGCAATGATCACACGCACGGCACAGCGGACACACCAGGAACCGCGGTGTTGGCCGTCGAATGGCGCTAGCTGCGCAGCATTTGTGCACCGCCGCCGTCAGTGTCAGCCAGTTTGCCGTGGCATACGGAGCTCCATCGCAGTCTTTAACACTGGTAGCATGCCGCGACAGCGTGGACGTGAACCGTATGTGCAGTTGACGGACTTTGAGCGAGGGCGGATAGTGGGCATGCGGGAGGCCGGGTGGACGTACCGCCGAATTGCTCAACACGTGGGGCGTGAGGTCTCCACAGTACATCGATGTTGTCGCCAGTGGTCGGCGGAAGGTGCACGTGCCCGTCGACCTGGGACCGGACCGCAGCGACGCACGGATGCACGCCAAGACCGTAGGATCCTACGCAGTGCCGTAGGGGACCGCACCGCCACTTCCCAGCAAATTAGGGACACTGTTGCTCCTGGGGTATCGGCCAGGACCATTCGCAACCGTCTCCATGAAGCTGGGCTACGGTCCCGCACACCGATAGGCCGTCTTCCGCTCACGCCCCAACATCGTGCAGCCCGCCTCCAGTGGTGTCGCGACAGGCGTGAATGGAGGGACGAATGGAGACGTGTCGTCTTCAGCGATGAGAGTCGCTTCTGCCTTGGTGCCAATGATGGTCGTATGCGTGTTTGGCGCCGTGCAGGTGAGCGCCACAATCAGGACTGCATACGACCGAGGCACACAGGGCCAACACCCGGCATCATGGTGTGGGGAGCGATCTCCTACACTGGCCGTACACCACTGGTGATCGTCGAGGGGACACTGAACAGTGCACGGTACATCCAAACCGTCATCGAACCCATCGTTCTACCATTCCTAGACCGGCAAGGGAACTTGCTGTTCCAACAGGACAATGCACGTCCGCATGTATCCCGTGCTACCCAACGTGCTCTAGAAGGTGTAAGTCAACTACCCTGGCCAGCAAGATCTCGGGATCCGTCTCCCATTGAGCATGTTTGGGACTGGATGAAGCGTCGTCTCACGCGGTCTGCACGTCCAGCACGAACGCTGGTCCAACTGAGGCGCCAGGTGGAAATGGCATGACAAGCCGTTCCACAGGACTACATCCAGCATCTCTACGATCGTCTCCATGGGAGAATAGCAGCCTGCATTGCTGCGAAAGGTGGATATACACTGTACTAGTGCCGACATTGTGCATGCTCTGTTGCCTGTGTCTATGTGCCTGTGGTTCTGTCAGTGTGATCATGTGATGTATCTGACCCCAGGAATGTGTCAATAAAGTTTCCCCTTCCTGGGACACTGAATTGACGGTGTTGTTATTTCAATTTCCAGGAGTGTATAAAGACAGTTGAAGATGTGGTAACAAACCATTTGATCTCCTTAAGGCAAGCCTTAATGTTGAGAGAAATTTAAACTGCTCCACTTTCTCGAAAATCTTGAGAGAAATGAATATATTTAGAAATGTCTCATAGTCATCATCGGCTTCCAAATTGTCTACCAATATACCAGATATTAAAACTTGGATAAAGAATGTAGCCTTGTGGGAATTTCATTATGAGATGATAAACTGTACTTTCTCCTGTTCACTATTGTTCAGGTGATAACTGCCGAAGATAGCAATGATTCTAGCAACAAACTAACAGCCGCGATGGATCAGCCGAGCGGTCTAGGGTGCTGCTGTCATAGACTGTGCGGCTGGTTCCGGTGGAGGTTCGAGTCCTCCCTCGGGCATGATTGTGTGTGCTTGTCCTTAGGATAATTTCGGTTAAGTAGTGTGTAAGCTTAGGGACTGATGACCTTAGCAGTTAAGTCCCATAAGATTTCACATACATTTGAACATTTTTTGAACAAACTAATCAATGAAAATATGTCCAGTGTTTTTCTGATACATTAACATTTCCAATAATTTTCTGTAAGGGATAAAAATAACTGACTAGCACAACATGAAAACTCGTAACGTAAAGGTGGACTATAAGAGATAGGAAATCCAGTACCATACAAACATGAACTGGTAACGGAAAAAAAATGGAAATGAGCGTGTGGTATTTTCGGCTGGGAGGCCCCATCCGGGGAAGTTCGTCCGCCGTGTGCAAGTCTTATTTCAGTTGACGGCACATTGGGTGACTTACGTGCCGGTGATGAGGATGAAATCATTTTGAGAACAACACAACACCCAGTCCAGGAACGGAGAAAATCTCCAACCCGGCCGGGAATAGAACCCGGGCACGCTGCATGAGAGGCAAGCATGTACGTAATCACTCAGCCAAGCAAGCAGACGGTAATGTGAAAGCAACGATATATGAACTACATGTAGCATCTATCCTACTCGCTAGATCTGGCACCATTCGACTTCCCTCTACTCCCTCATCTGAACATGTGAAATTCTGACCATTGTTTATGGGTCTTAATAGTCCCTCGGATATCATACTGAAGGAATCGAATGTACTCACCGAAAAGAAAAGTTATACACACTGGACTCATCTAAAACAATACCAAATTAAAAATAAAAGAAAAAATTTTCGACCTGAAAACCACGGTCTTTTTCTGCGTGACAGAAATTTTCACTTTTCTTAGAAGACACTGCATCGGCATGAGCAACAAATGTTCTCCTCCTGTTTAGACTCATGTGTTTATATGGCCATACAAAAGCCAGAATCAAGTACTGTGAAGTAATAAGTATGAAAACAAGATCCTGAGTGTCGTCTTCTAATTGACCAGTAAATCTAAATTAAATGTGGGCCACCCGAGCGTACAGGGTGTCAGATGAATCATTTTGCCTCTTTGTTTATTTTCCTTGGTAACAGCTGTGATTGTATGTCGTCAAATGAGCAACGTAAGTAACAAAACTATGCACCTGACCCCATTTTACTTGATAAAGAGATGTTAGACTTCTTGTTAGACATACGTTCACTGATAAATTGTTTTCTGCAATGGTTTTATTGTTTCATCTTCCACTAACGAATTCTAAATTTGTTTAGTAATCAAATTTGCTAAAACTGTCACGTCCTATCCACAATAAAATCCAGATCCGAAAGCAGGGTCGTCAATGATGAACAGCATTTAGCATTGTGGTATGTTTATTACGCACAGTCAAAATAGAACTACACACCTGCGTGCTGCAACCAACGACACTCATAGGAGACGGGTTGAAGACTTAGCCCCATCCGATTTTGATTCATTTCCAAAACTTAAAGAATACCTTCGAGAATTTCACTTTGATAGCGATGAAGCAGTGCAAGTAGAGGTGAGTTGAACATTCTACAAAACCTAAAACTCCTCCCAAACAGGCCAGGAAGGTCCAACGGTACCGACTGACAGCCGTGTCGTCCTCAGCCGATAGGGGTCACTGGATGCGAATATGGAGGGGCATGTGGTCAGCACACGGCTCTTCCGACCGTATGTCAGTTTCCGAGACCGGCGCCGCTACTTCTCAGTCAAGTAGCTCCTCAGTTTGCCTCCCAAGGGCTGAGTGCACTCCGCTTCCCAACAGCACTCGGCAGACCGGATGGTCACCCATCCAAGTGCTAGCCCAGCCCGACAGCATTTAACAGGCAGTATCAACATACCGTCTCCTGTTTGGAGAAATTTTTCCGTCGCTGGGATGACTGGGTTGAGAAATAAATATGTAGACATGAAGAATAAAGATGTATAATGCTAAAACGGTTGCTTTAATTAAGAAAACTTTAAGAGTTTTCGCACAATATTTTAGAGGCATTATTTTTCAGCACGCTCTCACAAAGAAGTTACAAACACCAGAATTTCGAGCACTAAATAACTAATAAGGGCTTGTGGTTGACTTCGAACTCGAACCCCACAGTTTGTCAGCGAGTGATGTTAACTACTTCACCACAACGGATTCAGCCAAATGTTTCTAGATGTACGTTATTTATTACATCTGATGAGGAAAGAGCATCTTGTTGTTTCAGACTATCTCATTCGAACCTATGACAGCACCCTGGACCTGGGTCTTGTGAGTGATTCTCTTTTGACAGCGCTGGAGGGTCCACAGGTTCTGGTCGTGCTGTCACATCCTTTTCACTATGGTGAGCGACAAAGATAGTCCCACCAGTCGACGGCTTGTGTACAAATTCGTGCCAAATCTACTGTGGTATATCTCATTGGGTAATGAATAGTGTTCTACGATCTCGGCCATTCTCCTGGGCAAGCAGTGTCCGTCTGCAGGTCGTCTGCATTTCTTCTTCAGACCCATTGATGAGTGTTTCATGTAGTCATCCTGAGTATCTTCTAATTGAAAAAAGAACAGTGTACCCATTATTGTTCCAAACTCGTGATCATGGAGCAGAAACAACTGTTCGAAACCTGTAGTGTCTATTTGTGCTGTGGTGCACGAGAATTTCGAGATGGGCAGTATTGTATCCGAATTTGTATATCAGTCTCTCTGTTCGACATCAGTATATTTAATCATTCTCCGAGGCCGTTCACATGTGGGTAGTACACAATTGTCCTGTGGGTGACGTGGCAAAATAGAATTTCCTCTGATACTAGTCTCGACTGGAAAACCTAGCAACGATCAGAAATCATCACATGGCACGCTTTTTGCTTCAAAATGATATATTATACAATCAACCATTCAATTTCCAGATCTTTGGCAGTTGTCACAGCTATGGTGACAGTGTAGCAAGGAGGTATTCATTGCAGATTGTTATCCAAGGATTCCTGTTTGTCGACTTTGGGAAACCCCACGAGAAATCGATTCAGCGGAATGGCAGTGCAGTAGGTGTAAGTACGAGATACCCTGGAGGTAACTGTGACATGTGCTTCCATCGCTGGCATTCATCACAATGGCTCACATAGTGTCTAATAGATCAGTATCCACCTGGCTGGCGATTTAAGTCCAGCGTCTTCACGAATACCAGGTAACTAACGTTGGAGTTTCTGAACAAACTTGAATAGCTGACTGTAGATGAGCTGAGATGATGGGCAACCTTTTCTGCCTCAGTGTACACAGTTCCTCTTGCACAATCTTCTATTTAATAACTAGAATTCTTCTTACCTTGGTTCTTCCTTCTTCAAGTCTTCTATAGTTGTCAGATTTTCTGGATCGTCCCTCTGTTCACCGGAAATGTCCTTTAATGCAGCGGTGACTGAGATTTCGACGCGCTTTTATGTTCCACTAAAGGATTAGTTGAATGTCCCTTGTTGTATACCCACAGTGACTTCGTACTCCTGGAGCCTCATTGCCCAAATCGGCAGTGGACTGATGGATCCTTCAGCCTAGTCGGCCAGCGTAGAGCTGGTCCATCACAGTACTGAATATTTTGTCAAATATATACGGCTGGAAAATTTGAAGACACAAATTACTGCAAGGCAGTCTATATCTGTTATAGAGAAATTCATCTCCAACCTGAAGAGTCCTCTGAAAGCATAAGCTATCATCTTTTCAGCGCCTCCCTGAATTTGTACCAGAACCGCACCAATATCGTAACCACTAGCATCGGTGTGTTGTGTCTCAGAATTCTTGTCATACAGTGCTAGGACTGGAGAAGATGGTAGCCCCTCCCAGTCAATGAGCAAAGATCTTTCTTGCATCTTGTTTCCAAAAAATTTGGCATCTCGCAGCAGTACCTTTTGCAAGGGATGTGTCTTTATACAGAAGTTCTTAATGAGATGCTGGTAGTATGTACACATTCCGACAAAACTTCTTATATCAGGAATGTGCTAAGGAGTCGGGGAACCTGCTCTTATTTTCTCTGGACTCTGGGCTCCATCGCCATTAACTAGGTGGCTGGAATATTTTGTATTCCAAACAGCATAACTTCGAAAATATATAGGCTGTCAGGAGTCATGAAGACAGTCTTCTCCCAGTCAGCCTCGAGATCAGTCTCAGCCATATTTGAGATATACTTTATTCGTTTCAAGCATTCCAGCGAGTCATCAGTGCACAGCAATGCATAGGCATCTCTTTTCGCGATTTTGTTCATACGTCGGTAGTTGACACAGGAACGCCATGTGGCAGTCTTCTTTTTCACAAGGACCACAGGAGAGGACCATAGACTCTCTGGAGGTACAGTAATATCATCTTGCAGCATCTTTTCTACTAGGTTTCCTAATTACCCATTGCTTAGACAAAGACACCCTGTATGACTGCTAGCTGATTAGTGGATGATCCACAGTGCTGATACAGTGCTTTGCCATGGGCCATTTGGTCTGTCTTTTTTCCATTCCAGATTAGGAGGTATCCAGAAATTGGTGCAGAAAAGTTATAACTCACTACGTTGCTCCTCAGTCATGCCAGATCTTATCGTCAGCTCGAAAGTAGCTCTCTCCCTTCCATTGTCTGTAGTATCTGAGAATTATTTTTCATCATTGGTGCTAAGCTCATTCAGTTTTTCCTATGAATATACCTTTAGGTACGATTTGTGGCTGCACGTGACAGTCACTGGTCTAAAGTTCTCCTTCTTATCTGACCATAAAAACGTTTTACTAAAACTTATTGCTAGGAATATTAAACCTGTTTGTAAGCAGATTTAACAACTCAGGATAATTAATGACACAAGTGCTGCTGATTACAGGACCGAACTGCAAGTGATAAAAGAACATGCAATGCTCTCTATGTTAATATTGATGATGCCATTAGCAGATTTATTATTATGATTTCTGGTACATTTGAACAACATTGTCCCAAGCTAGCTATAAGACACTAATCTTCAACTATAAAGCCTTGACAGACATCTTTATGTGAACGGTTCAAACTTGAATTACACAAACTTAGATCTTTAGTCAAGATTTACTATAATCATTCAAAGAACTATTATAAAGATAAAGTGAAGTACATGAAGTCATTATAGGGTAGGGATTAGAAGTACTGAATTCCAAGCAAATGATGAATTTATTAGTAATGTCCATAATAAGTGTAAAGCTGCCTAGTAGATTGTGAAGGCTAAAATATGTAAAAGTAAGAACCATGAAAATCTTTCAAGTGGTGTCAGTATCACACCTGATGAATTTAATGTATTTCTTGTCAACATCTCAAATGTAGCTAGCTCAAGCTTAGATATCTCTCAAAAATGTCAAAATGAACAAAACTTTCAAGTTACAAATGTGTCCCTGAAACATCCACAAAATGTAACGAAAACTGATAAGTGGTCAACCCTTAAGGTCCAAGAAATCAAGATATACACTCCTGGAAATGGAAAAAAGAACACATTGACACCGGTGTGTCAGACCCACCATACTTGCTCCGGACACTGCGAGAGGGCTGTACAAGCAATGATCACACGCACGGCACAGCGGACACACCAGGAACCGCGGTGTTGGCCGTCGAATGGCGCTAGCTGCGCAGCATTTGTGCACCGCCGCCGTCAGTGTCAGCCAGTTTGCCGTGGCATACGGAGCTCCATCGCAGTCTTTAACACTGGTAGCATGCCGCGACAGCGTGGACGTGAACCGTATGTGCAGTTGACGGACTTTGAGCGAGGGCGTATAGTGGGCATGCGGGAGGCCGGGTGGACGTACCGCCGAATTGCTCAACACGTGGGGCGTGAGGTCTCCACAGTACATCGATGTTGTCGCCAGTGGTCGGCGGAAGGTGCACGTGCCCGTCGACCTGGGACCGGACCGCAGCGACGCACGGATGCACGCCAAGACCGTAGGATCCTACGCAGTGCCGTAGGGGACCGCACCGCCACTTCCCAGCAAATTAGGGACACTGTTGCTCCTGGGGTATCGGCCAGGACCATTCGCAACCGTCTCCATGAAGCTGGGCTACGGTCCCGCACACCGTTAGGCCGTCTTCCGCTCACGCCTCAACATCGTGCAGCCCGCCTCCAGTGGTGTCGCGACAGGCGTGAATGGAGGGACGAATGGAGACGTGTCGTCTTCAGCGATGAGAGTCGCTTCTGCCTTGGTGCCAATGATGGTCGTATGCGTGTTTGGCGCCGTGCAGGTGAGCGCCACAATCAGGACTGCATACGACCGAGGCACACAGGGCCAACACCCGGCATCATGGTGTGGGGACCGATCTCCTACACTGGCCGTACACCACTGGTGATCGTCGAGGGGACACTGAATAGTGCACGGTACATCCAAACCGTCATCGAACCCATCGTTCTATCATTCCTAGACCGGCAAGGGAACTTGCTGTTCCAACAGGACAATGCACGTCCGCATGTACCCCGTGCCACCCAACATGCTCTAGAAGGTGTAAGTCAACTACCCTGGCCAGCAAGATTTCCGGATCTGTCCCCCATTGAGCATGTTTGGGACTGGATGAAGCGTCGTCTCACGCGGTCTGCGCGTCCAGCACGAACGCTGGTCCAACAGAGGCGCCAGGTGGAAATGGCATGGCAAGCCGTTCCACAGGACTACATCCAGCATCTCTACGATCGTCTCCATGGGAGAATAGCAGCCTGCATTGCTGCGAAAGGTGGATATACGCTGTACTAGTGCCGACATTGTGCATGCTCTGTTGCCTGTGTCTATGTGCCTGTGGTTCTGTCAGTGTGATCATGTGATGTATCTGACCCCAGGAATGTGCCAATAAAGTTTCCCCTTCCTGGGACAATGAATTCACGGTGTTCTTATTTCAATTTCCAGGAGTGTATATAGCAATTAAAAAACTGAAGCTTTTTAGGGATTATCCAATTATATTATTAAAAATATAGTGCATACTGACTAATTGGATGTTTGAAGAAGGTTCTTTCCACCCTGCATAAAAATAATGGTGGTTTTGCCCTTATACAAGAAGGATTATCTAATAATTTCCATTCCATATCCCTTGTTCCTGTACTGTTAAAAACAGCAAAATAATTCATCCAGTTAGAAATTTGTATGTATTTGGCATGTCATGGATTTCTGTCATAATTCCAATATGGATTCAGGCTGCGTCTGTCTATGGTACAGAGTGACAAAAGTATTGTATCATTTATTTTAAACTCATTTCAGCCAAATTATTTGCTTTTGTTACACTTGTGAACCTCAGTTAGGGTTTTGACCTAGTGATTCACAAAATCCTGTTTCAGAATCTGTGGCAGCATGACTTTAGATGCAAGGTAGGCTGCTTCCTCTCATGGAATCTTACTTGAATGATATAAAACAGATGGTGGACTTTAGCAGATTAAGATCAGGTGCATGAAAAATCATGCAGGTCTTCCATAGGGATCTGTACCGGAACCTTTGTTGTTTAACATTTATATAAAAGATATTGCAAATGTGGTAAAATGTAGATCAGTTCTTTGTGCAGATGATACTACTTTTATACTAACAGGGAAGGACTCTGATATATTAAAATTACAAAGTAAAGAACAACTAATGATTGGTTTGAAATCAATGAGCTAAGATTCAAACCTGAGAAAACAATAAATGTTCTCTTTACTCTATGCGATATAGAAACAGATAACAAATCAGTAGAACTCCTCGGTATTCACCTTGACTAAAGATTAATTTCAGATACACATACGAATTTTATATAATACAAAGACAGCAAGAATCACTTAATCATCAGGTAAACTTAGAGCTTGTGTATGTGGTAATACTTTACTTACTTCATATCGTGTCTTCCTCTGTACACACTTAACATATGGAGTGTTGCTGTGGGGTATCTCACCAAGAGCAAAGACAATCTTTATTTGGCAAAAAAACGACCATTAGGTGCACCTTTCGAATTTCTGAGAGTAGGATTTATTGCAGCGTCCATTTTAAAAAACTGACAATACTGACCATCCCATCATTGTTAATATTCAGTTGTTTATTACATGTAAAAGAAAATCAACACAAAATGTATCCTACCACAATCAGCTCATCTACATGACACAAAGAAATTGTATATATGCCTGCAAGTAGGCTTCAGAAGAGAATTAACAACTACCAGTATAAAAGGTAAGTTATTTAATTATTGCCTTCACAGGCATATGACGTTTAATTATCTGTTGTTAAAAATGTTACAAAGAAGTGGCTAATGGATAAAGCTTTTTATGCGCTAGAAGTCTATTGTACATGCTATAAAAGAGACCATATTAACTGACTCTCTTATCTGTGGGGATGTTAAAGTCCTGTAGTTCTGATTTGCAGATATTTTAAGTAGCATTCTGCATTCGACATTCTTTGTATAAAATGTTCGTATATTTTCTATGTATTTGTGTTTAACTACTCTATTTAATGTATTTCTGTATGATGGCATCATCTGCATCGTAAAATGTTTGAAGATGAAATAAAATGATTTGATTTGACTTGACTTGAAGACCTGCAGTCCTTACGAGCTCCACTAGCATATGGATTTCATGGGTGAATCTGAGTGGATTTTTGCAATCGACAAAAGCTTCACAGTTCAACTTAGCATCTAGACTGACAACTGGGACTCATCTCGTCAAATGTCATGACTGTAATGTCTTCACTGGCGAACAGTCATCCAGGACAATCTTTGTTATGTGATGTGTGCCTGTTGGAACAGCTTCTTCAAGCTATAACCCTGTTGATTCACGGTCTATGACTGCTTGTGAACCCTGCAAGACGTCCTGTCCGACAATAACGTTAAGACTAAATTAAAAAGACACATTCAGCGAGATCGGTTCTTTTTTTAACAGTTATTCTTACAATACATTTTCTTTTAGGCAGGATGTGTTTCCTGTTTGCGTTTTTCAGCACACACAGTTTTCTATAACAGAATGTAGTCTTAATTAGCTGGCAATGATAAACTTTCGACATTGTGGAAAGGAAAGCCCTTCAGTCGACTAGCGCCTGGGCACGTTGTCCATCGGTGATGACGTCAATGAGATTTCCTGAACTCATTGTTACTGTCTTCCACAGAGGATTTAGATCTGTTGTGGTCCCACCTTCGTAGATAGTGGCCTCAGTTTTCGTGAATTAAGCTGCTATGGGAGCATCTGGTACGTCACTGCGCATTACCTCTTGAATAATAACGTCGTCATTCTTGGCTTAGTTGATGTGTTAGTTCTGGCTGCCATAAACTGCCGTCTCTCTTCTTTTACTATCTGGCATGCAAGAGAAACAAGGTCATGGTGGACCTGGGCCACCACAACTGCAATTTTTTTTCTTCTTTTTTTTTGATTCATCAGTCTTCTGCCTAGTTTGATGCCTACGACCATGCATCCTCAATTATTTGCTGAATGTATTCCAATCTCTGTCTCCCTCTACAGCTTTTGCCCCCTACAGTTCCCACTAGTACCACAGATTGATTTGGTTTGATTAGATTTTATCAGGGAAGCAAAAACATTGGTCAAGCCCACTGCTGCCCGCACCGAAACAGAGTGTATGGTGCGGTATCGTTCCCTGTATCTCTAGTAAAGCCAACCAATGCCCTTGAACAGTACAAGGAGATCCTTTACCAGTGCCTTACTAGACACAGTTTTTTCAGATCTGGTTGATCCGAATATTTAATCTCCAATGCCTCACGTTCGAAGATTAGGTGTGATGCGGTTTCCTCACCCACACCACACGTTCTATATTTGTGGTCTTCTTCTGTTATCCATATTGTATTTGAAATTCCCATGGTCTATCAATAGTCCAACTATGAGCATCATTTCTCTCCAGTTCAAGCCCAGGATTGAGAGGCTTCTCCTAGAACATGGCATCAGCATCAGTACCTTGCTATGTTTTTGCTTTTGGACCTTAGCCCAACATTCTACAAGCTGTCTCCTTGTCCACTGTCGAAGTTTTATTTTGATCATCGCCTTGGTGATTGTCAGGACAGTTTCCGGTCCAATAAATGGTGTCATCGTGTAATGTCTCTTGCAGCGGTCTCTCCGCGATATTTTCAGTACATATCTCGAAATATCTCTTCTTATCTTACCGATTCCTAAACTTTAATATACGATGATTATCAATGCAAAGTAGTTTCAAGCCCTATTATTCCTTGGAGCGTCCATTTACTCCATGGAATAGCTTCTCTGCTATCTATATTTTCTCTTATGAGAAGAATGAGGGAGATCTTGCCGATTAGCCGTGAAAGAAGAAGGATGTATACGTATGTATTGTTAAGCTAGTCGCCATCTTGATGAGATTCTGTATGAGAAGGAATTTAATACATGAACTAAACTAAAGTAAGTGTCTTCGCGTATTATTTAACTGATTATTATTGACAGTGTCTGCTTACTACGCTGTGTTGCACGGGATCAGTGGGGAACGTCTGATTTACACTGGACGAACCTGCCGTTTTGTATGCTCAAGATATCCAGTTCAAATAAATAGGCTAACACGGTCTTACCAGCAGATCTCCGGTCTTCCCCATGTGATCACCGAAAGTTAATAATTATTACAAATGTTTTCAGGAGATCCACTGACAATTTTCGTTGCACCGATACTTCGAAATTGCTTCACTGCCTTATGGAATTTAAGTTAAGCTCAATTTAATCTGGATAGAACAGTATTGAACTGTGTGAATTTGATAAGCCTGCTTTGTGAATGAAAATTCCCTTAATATACGCATGTTTTTACTATCCTGATCAGTGAAGCTAAATAAGGCCGGAGTGAGAGAGGTTTAGATCCCACAAAAATAAAATATTAAAATCGCCCCTACCCTGGCCAACCTATCGGATTGTTCATTACCACTAGTACCATGGAAGTCATTCCCTGATGTTTTAACACATGTCTTATCATCCTGTCTCTTCTCCTAGTCAGTGTTTTCCACAAATCCTTTTCCTCTCCGATTCTGTGCAGAACCTCCTCATTTCTTACCTTGTGAGTCTATCTAATTTTCAACATTTGTCTGTAGCACCACATCTTAAATGCTTCGATTCTCTTCTGTTCCACTCTTCCTGCAGTCCATGTTTCACTATTGTACAATGGTGCGCTCTAGACGTACATCCTCAGAAATTTTTTCTTCAAATTAAGGCCCATGTGTGATACCAGCAGACTTCTTTTGGCCAGGCACACCTTTTTTTCCAGTGCTAGTCTGTTTTTAATGTCCTCCTTGCTCCGTCCGTCATTGGTTATTTTGAAAGGTATGTGCTAAGGTCTGATCAGGGTAGCTCCAGAAAATAGTTGGTAGTTACCAATCGCAAGGTGGAATGAGTATAATATCTTTGAGTAGGAGGTTCTTTGATAGTGAAGAGAGCTGGGCACGTGCAGTAACAAACCGAGGGGTCGCAGGTAGGTGCCCAGAGAAAGCACACGTGTGCAGACAGCTTTAAGGCAGGAGTGGCAGGTAGGTGCCCGGAGGAAGCAGACGTGGTGACGGCTGTAAGGTAGGTCTCGCTCGCTGCCCTAGACCAAACCTTAGCACGTAAATGAGAGAAGATATATAATGATTTCAAATTGGTTTTGTTAAATAATATTCAGAGTTAGGATCTGTATGTCCAAGGTTTGGCACAGTAAGCGTTTGGTAAAATTTTTGTAAGAATGTTTCGTGCTACGGTAGGTTTTGTGTATGACTTCAAATTTTAGCAATATATATATATTGAGATCAACATTGTGTTTCTAACAGCCTGAATCATAATCGAAATCCTTTGCTTAAATTAAATATGAAAATGAGTAGTAGGGTGAAGTTACCCACCAATGAAAGAACCAAGTAAAGATCAGGGCCAAAAGTTAATTTTCCAGTACCATCTTAATGCCA
Organism: Schistocerca cancellata; assembly: GCF_023864275.1. Classification (NCBI taxonomy): domain Eukaryota; kingdom Metazoa; phylum Arthropoda; class Insecta; order Orthoptera; family Acrididae; genus Schistocerca; species Schistocerca cancellata. The sequence continues at coordinate 413,840,761 of NC_064628.1, forward strand.
TTGCACAAATGGCATTATTCTCTTAAATTTTATTGCTGAGTCTGATACATGTTGCATTTCTGGCAAAATGGAGGAGTGCAAGAAACAAGTTCACAGACGCAGTCAGATGCAGGTTTGCTGAATAATTAATTTAGAACAATCTTATCACTGATACTTTCAATTTTGCTGCTTAGGTAACAGATTTACTAAACTACATCTACTTCTTGACCATCAATCCTGATGTTAAGTTTCTCACTGTTTTAATTTCTGCTACTTCTGATTACTTTCGTCTTTCTTCGATTTACTCTCAATTCACATTCTGTACTCATTGGACTGTTCATTTCATTCAGCAGATCATGCAGTTCTTCTTCACTTTCACTCAGGATAGCAGCGTCATCAGTGAATCATATCACTGACATCCTTTCATCCTGAATTTTAGTCCCACTCCTGAACCCTTCTTTTATTTCCATAATTGTTTCCTCGTTGTACAGACTGAACAGTACAGACAAAAGACTACATCCATGTCTTAAACCCATTTTAATCTGAGCACTTCATTTTTGGTCGTCGACTCTTATTATTGCCTCTTGGCTCTTGTCTATATTGTATATTACCCTTCTCTCCCTGTAGCATACCCCAGTTTTTCTCAGAATTCCGAACATCCTACAGAATTTTACATTGTTGTACGCTTTTTCCAGGTCTCCAGGTCGACAAATCCTATGAACTCGTCTTGCTTCCATTATCAACCGCTACGTCATAATAGCCTCTCTGGTACCTTTACCTTTCCTAAAGCCAAAGTGATCGTCATCTAACACCGCCTCAGTTTTCTCTTCCATTCCTGTGTATATTATTCTTGTAAATAACTTGGCTGCAGGAGCTGTTAAGCTGATGATGCGATAATTCTCGCACTCGTCAGCTCTTGCAGTCTTCAGAGTTGTGTGGATGATATTTTTTTCCGAACGTAAGGTGATTTGTTGCCACCCTACACACCAAGGTGAATAGAAACCAATCCGAGAGACCAGTAATACTTAATTCGTCCGAGTCTTTTCTGCTGCATTTCCTCGATTTGCTGCTACTGTGTGATGAATTCCTTAGCTATTGCAACATCCTTTACCAGAAGAGCTTTATACGTATCTTCTGCAACTTGTTTCATCAGATATGAGGTTCTGTTGGAGCCTTCCATAGTCTGATTGACCATGTGGCACAGAGCCAAAGCATACCGTATATAAGACTATGTCGTTTGTCATGATGTTGGGCCCAGTTATTAAATCGCATTCCTGGGAATTGGATTTCTTCAGTACAGCTTGGAATTTGTCCCAACTAAAGGGCTTCTCTTAGATGTTCTCGAACAACCTCTTGGCTGTGCAGTCCAAGTAAAACAACACGTTTATCAACCCATCTCCTCATCCCACATGTTGCATTTGGCGAATGTATCGGATCCGTTTAGTGATTTCGTTGGTCCTGACCTTCGTCTCCGGAATACGCTGATGGATCCCTGAAGTGCCATTTAGGAATCTTTTGGTTACCTGAACATACGGACTTTGGGAGCTCTATGCAGCTGGTATTCCAGTTGCTGTTCGTGTAGACGACAGCTTATTGTTGGCTAATGTTGGAACCACGGTGATGTAGACGTTCCAAAGTACTCACTATCTACACCAAATAATGTCACATAATAACCACAATCAAGTCCAAATTCGAAAGCAGGATCATCAATGAAGTACGAGGGTGACTCAATGACTACTGCCCCAATCTTTTATTTTTCTCTTTACTTACAACTATTACTTATTAGGGTTTTTGGAAAACATCCTTTCAGGCGCTTCAAATTTGGTGTTTCATCTACATGTATGTAACGTTTCTAATAATTCCGACATATTGCAGGTCTACAATGAATCATCAGAAGGACGTCTGCGCAAGACAATCGTTACAAGCAACGTGCTGTCACAATCATCGCTCTCGGCGTGGTGAGCTGCGGGGCTGGCGTTATCCGTGGAGACCAGTGCATCACAACTCGATCGTTGGCTCGACACAGTTTGAAGATGGTAAGATCGTAAGTCGAGGAATGAAAACATGGCTTCGGGTACAGGGCTATATCTCTTAAAGGAATACCTGATTGTATACAGCACAGGGGCAAAGCCATAAAATGTGATTGGGGCTATGTACAGAAAACACGCATGTAAAAGAAATGTTGACTGATACTGTTCCAGAATGAAGCGCCTAGAACCGCTCGGCCACTTCGGCCGGCAACATAAGAGCCCCCTATATTGTTTAAGAATGCACCGAAAGGTAAGGTTATCTTATTTCATCGGAATATTAGAGGACTGAGTAATAAGGTAGAAGAGATGCTTCTTGTCTGTCTGAACACAACATAAGCACAGTTTAGATAAGTTACATATAAAAGATTACATTATTTCCAGCTTACTCACGTAGAACTAACGTGAGAAAGGAGTTGTTAGAACACAAGTCCAGAAACTGTAAAACAAGCAGATTGTGTAGTGGTCAACACACAGAAGTGTGTGCTTGTGAATTAATGCTGAAAAAATGTTCCTGTTTAATTGTAGCTGTATAAAGATCCCCTTGGGATATTTTGAAACATTTTTAAGGAATCTGGATTCCTTAATGTGCAGAATCTGACACCAGCAAGCAGTTAATAGTCCGTGGTGACTTCAGTGTAGATTTTCTAGCGGATTCTGATAAGAAAAATGATCTGGAAAAATTATTTGAATACTACAATTAGATCTCGGTAATTAACTTTCCAACACAGGTGGATAAAGATAGTAGAACCCTAACTGATGATGTTTTCTTTGCTGACGCAAGAAAATAACTGTTACCCAGTAACAAATGCTCTCTCTGATCATGATGCACAGTTAGTTACAGTAAATAACATACTGTCTTACAGTTTGGATGCTCCTCAGTGGGAAACAATTAGAATAATTAATGACTCCAGGACAAATAAATTCATATCATTATTTGAAAATTACTTTCTAAATAAGCTTGCTGTTTAGGTTTTTTTATTGGTAACGCCACGTAGCGCTCTGTATGAAAATCACTGGCTGTGCTGTGTGCAGTCTGTGGCTGGTTTGCATTGTTGGAATTTGCTATTGTAGTGTTGGGCAGTTGGCTGTTAACAGTGCGTAGCGTTGGGCAGTTTGAGGTGAGCCGCCAGCAGTGGTGGATGTGGGGAGAGAGATGGCGGAGTCTTGAGAACTGATGATCTGGACGTGTGTCCATCAAAGACAGTAAATTTGTAAGACTAGATGTCATGAACTGATATATATATATATATATATATATATATATATATATATATATATATATAATGACTTTTGAACACTATTAAGGTAAATACATTGTTTGTTCTCTATCAAAATCTTTCAGTTGCTGACTATGCCTATCAGTAGTTAGTGCCTTCAGTAGTTAGAATCCTTTATTTAGCTGGCAGTATTGGCGCTCGCTGTATTGCAGTAGTTCGAGTAACGAAGATTTTTGTGAGGTAAGTGATTCATGAAAGGTATAGGTTATTGTTAGTCAGGGCCATTCTTTTGTAGGGATTATTGAAGGCCAGATTGCGTTGCACTAAAAATATTGTGTGTCAGTTTAGTGATGATCAGAATAAGTAAAGAGAGAAATGTCTGAGTACGTTCAGTTTTGCTCAGCTGTTCGAAAATCAAATAACATAAGAGGTTTATCAGCACAGTAATTCATAAATTTTTCTAAGGGGACGTTTCAAGCTAATCAGAAAGAACACTAAACAGCCATGTGAAAAACCATTAATCACTAGAGGGATAAAAGTTTCTTGTGAAAAGAAAAGGGAAAGATATCTTCTGGCATGAACAAGTAGGGATCCTGCAGTAGTTGAACTCTACAGAAACTACTTAAAATTACTAAGAAAGGTTATTACAAACATCAAGGAACATGACATAATGTCAGAAATCAGTTATTCCGAAAACAGACTTAAGGTTGTATTGGAATGTAGTGACACGGGAGACAGGAAAACCACACACAGAACAAGACAACATCACTATTGAACTAAATGGAAAGGCTATAAATGAGTCACAGGTATCAAGTACATTTAATAATCATTTCTTAAATGTAGTAGACAAACACTTCCAGAGCAAAATCGCAGCAGTAAGTTGAAAATGTAACATTCATGAAGTTGAATCATATGAATGTATTAACCAGCTTGTCCTCCTGAAATAGAGAAAATTGTACAAAGTCTCACCTGGTTTTGATGGTGTTTCCAAGAGTACTACACATCTGTTGCAATGCTATAATCCTATCTTATCCGAAATATGTAATGCATCACTAACTCAAGGCATTCTGCCAGAGAGACTGAAATATTCTGTTGTTAAACTCCACTTTAAGAAGGGTGATAAGTGAGATGGCTATAACCACCGATCTGTTTCACTACTGACATCATTCCCCAAAATTTTTGACAAAGTGATTTATTCTATTATAGTATCTCACTTTAGCAACAATAACATCCTTAGCAAATCACAGCTTGTGTTTCAGAATGGTTACTCTATTGAAAATAAAATAGCGTCGATTGGTGTGTGTTCAAATGTGTGTGAAATATTATGGGACTTAACTGCTAAGGTCATCAGTCCCTCAGCTTACACACTACTTAACCTAAATTATCGTAATGACAAATACACACACCCATGCCCAAGGGAGGACTCGAACCTCCGCCGGGATCAGCGGCACAGTCCATGACTGCAGCGCCCTAGACCGCTCGGCTAATCCCTCGCGGCAGCGTCGATTGGTGTTTTCTGCAACATATCTACAGCATTTGACTGCGAATCACACTATTCTGCTACATAAATTGATGTTTTGTAGGATTTATGGTATACACAACCAATGGATAATGTCGTATCTAACAAAAAGAATGTAGAAAGTTGTACTTAATAATTCAAGCAATATAGTCCAGGGACCTAATTCTGACTGGGGAGAAATCACGTGTGGGGTTTTCCAAGGTTCGGTCTTAGGTTCATTACTATTCCTCAGATATGTAAACAATCCTCTGTCTAATATAGAACAAGCAGGATTAGTTCTTTTTGCAGACCACACTAGTATTGTTATCAATACAAGCATTCACACAGATACAGAAGAAATGGTAAACAAAGTTCCTAACCGATCGTTGACTGGATTTCTGCGAACGGCCTGACCCTCAGTTTTAAAATATATAACATACTGAGTTCTGCATATTTAGTATGGGTACTACACCAATGACATGTGTAACACATGTTGTGAAAATGATAAATAGGGTGGAAACTTCCAAATTCTCAGTGGTCCATAATGATGAGAAATTAAATTGAAAAAAAAAACACACACACACACATTTCGGAACTCCAATAAATAAATAAATACATTTCAGACATATTTGCGCTTAGGATCATTGTAACTGTTGGGGAGAGACAGATCAGTAAATTGATGTATTTTGCATATTGTCTCTCGATAATATCGTATGGAATAATGTTCTGGGATAACTCATATATATAAAAAAATAAAGTCTTCATTGCAGAAAATCGTGCAAGAAGAATAATATGCCGTGCTTATCCGGAATCATCTTGTAGACATCTGTTTAAGGTGCTGCGCATTCTGACTACTGCTTCCCGGTATATTTATTCTCTCATAAAGGTTGTTGTAAATAATCCTCTACAGTTGAAAAGAAACAATGGCATACATAATTACAATACCAGAAGGAAAAATGGCATTAATTAATTCACATTGAAGCTGTCTTTGGGATAAAAAGAGGTACACAATGCTGCAACAAAAATTTTGGTCACTTATTCAGTGACATAAAATACCTGACAGACGACGTAATAAAATTTGAAAACAATCTGAGAAAGTTTCTCTTTGATAGCCCCTTCTATTCCTAGAAGACTTTCTATTAATGTAATGTGTAAAAGATTATGGATAGGAATTAATAACTACCTTTAGAACATTTTATATTATATATTTCTGAAAGAATATTGCCTCATACTTACGGACTTGCAAATAAAATGTCTGTCGGTATGGGAGTAACATTAATGGGATGTAGAGTACAGGTGTAACACATGCACGACGACATATGGAAGTTTGGGTCTGGCTGGATAGCCGAAGGAGTCTAAAAGGACAAGATTTTTGTATTCATATACAAGATACATCTTTTATAGTTAATTCAGCAGATGCGTTTTAAACTAGCAATTGTCTTTTTAAGAGAACGCTGAAAAGTTGTGGTAACATTGAGGACTTATTTTGTGTACAGATATGAAACTGTTTTACTACCCAACCTGTAATAAGATAGTTCTACAGCGAAAAAAATGCGGTTAAGGTAACCACTCGCGCAAAGCAGGGAATCTCGGTTCGTGTCTCGGTCCGGCACAAATTTTCACTGTCGTCGTTGCATTATACAGCTGGAGATGGTTCACGTTCGCAACTGTGAATACACTTCAAGTCTTTCATAGTGCAGTGCCTGTTCGTTCGAAGATGCATACATGTCCGAAGGAACGTTGATCGTACTTCTTCACAACACAGGCATTGCGGTATCGCAGGATCTCGTCAGTAGCTCGTGCGTGCGAACCGTCGCTCAGTGGCAAAAAACAAGTACGCACAGGGACATTATAAACACACATGTTCGTGAGACAACCAGCAGCGATGAGTCCGGCGACACAGCTCAGCGGTTCTGCGTCAAACAGCCTGCTTCATCAACAGTCGGCTAGGCTACTTGGAGTCCGTGGTTCGACGCTGCCAGCCTGCCCACGGAATGTAGGCAACGTTGCGAGCCTTCACGTCGCGGCCACTGGACGTGCTAACAGCGGCTATCCTGCTTTACAGCCGCTGCGCACACACCATCTTGCCCCCGCCACATGCTTCATCAGCATACTGTTTCAGCCAAAGGGCTTCTAGTGTACCAGGTACGGAGGCCGTGTGGATAGAGGCCTGGCAGCACCCACTGGACAAGGACACGCAACTGTGTCTGCTCCAGCTGTATGTGATAATATAGAGTTTTTACGCCTATGTACCTGCAGTGACGCTCGAATTCAACAGATTCCTGTCTCTCTCGCCCACCGTTCGAACACGTAACGCCCGTGTGGGACGGCAAAATGGTTCCAATGGCTCTGAGCACTGTGGGACTGAACATCTGAGGTCATCAGTCCCCTAGAACTTAGAACTACTTAAACCTAACTAACCTAAGGACATCACACACATCCATGCCCGAGGCAGGATTCTAACCTGCGGCCGTAGCGGTCGCACGGTTCCAAACTGAAGCGCCTAGAACCGCTCGGCCACAACGGCCGGACGTGGGACGACAGCTGCATCGTCCCGACAGACCGAAAATTCACTTCCAATGGCGGACCGTCTAAGCGGTCCGTTGTACAGTGTAGCGCCAAAAAAACTGGTACAGGCATCCGTATTCAAATACATATATAAACAGGCAGAATACGCCGCTGCGATCGGCAACGGCTATGTAAGACAACACGTGTCTGGCACAGTTGTTAGATCGGTTACTGCTGCTACAATAGCAGGTTATCAAGAATAAAGTTTGAACGTGGTGTTATAGCAGGCGCACGAGCGATGGGACACATCATCTCCGAGGTAGTGATCAACTGGGGATTTTCCCGTACGACCATTTCATAAGTGTACCGTCAATATCAGGAATCCAGTAAAACATCAAATCTCCGACATCGCTGCGCCCGGAAAAAGATACTGCTGGAACGGGACCAACGACGACTGAAGAGAATTGTTCAGCGTGACAGGACTGTAACCCTTCCGCAAATTGCTGCAGATATCAATGCTGGGCCATCAGCAAGTGTCAGCGTGCGAACCATTCAACGAAACATTATCGCTATGGGCTTTCGGAGCCGAAGGACCACTCGTGTACCCTTGATGTCTGCACGACACATAGCTTTACGCTTCGCCTGTATACGTCAGCACCGACATTACACTGTCGATGACTGGAAACATGTTGCCTGGTCGTACGTGTCTCGCTTCAAATTGAATCGAGTGGATGGACGTGTGCGTTTATGGAGATAATCTCATGATCCATCGACCCTGCATGCCAGCAGGGTACTGTTCAAGCTGGTGGAGACTCCGTAATGGTGTGGGGCGTGCAATTTGAGTGGTATGGGACACTGATACGTCTACATACGACTCTAACAGGTGACACGTACGTAAGCATCCTGTCTGATCACCTGCATCCATTCATCTCGATTGCGGATCCCAACCGACTTGGGCAATTCCAGCAGGACAATGCGACAAAGTCCTGAATTGCTACAGAGTGGCTCTAGGAACACTCTTCTGAGTTTAAACACTTCCGCTGGTCTCCAAACTCCCCAGACATGAACTTTATTGAGCATATCTGGGATGCCTTGCAACGTGCTTTTCACCTGAGATCTCCACCCCCTCTTACTCTTACTGATTTATGGACAGCCCTGCAGGATTCATGGTGTCAGTTCCATCCATCACTACTTCAGACATTAGTCGAGTCCATGCCACATCTTGTCGCGGCACTTCTGCATGCTCGCACGGGCCCTACGCGATATTAGGCGGGTGTACCAGTTTCTTTGGCTCTTCAGTGAAGTAACTGTCAAGTTCACGATGGGACGTTTGTTGTAATTGCTTTATTCCATGAATTATGCAGGCAGCTTGATGGTATTAGAACAAAGACGTCAGTCACATGTCAGCACAAGCAATAAAATCAGTCGCATAATGTCATTGCCTTCGTTCCATTCAAACATTAAAGCCTGGCGGTGGACCTAAGAATTACAACTTACTGTACGTTCTAACCAAACGTAACCAAGAAAGTATTTTGAATATTTCATATGGGCGAAAGGAAGCATTTCATATAATGCTGTACTTTCTGCTTCTGTGTGTTTCTCATGATTAATGTGATTATGAAGAGAAGTAGAAAATTAGCTCTAATATGGAAATAAAGCGTTTCCGGACCCATGTCCACATAATACATTTTATTCCTCTGTATTTGAGGAATATTTCCTTAAAAGTCGGCAATACCTTTTAGCTAAACCCTGTATAGAACATTTATTCCGAGCATAATGTATTGTGTAAATAAAAACTCGCAATAATTACATTATTTCTGGGATGTTTCCTATTAATACTATATTTTCTTCTTCTAAATAACAGTTTACACAACTAGGAATCTTAATAATATCTTACAGTCCTTCGCAAATGTGTCTCGTTCATTTAGTACACTGATGGCAGTGCTTTCCGATTTTATACATTCGCTTTACTATCAGGGGTGATCAAAATGATGCCGTTTGAGAGCCGTACATTCCAGAATCGGCGTGTCAATCAGGCAGAATAGTCCTGGGCATTGAGGCAATCATTCCATAGACGCACCAGGTTGAAGATACACCTTTGGTAGAAGACCGTGTCCTGCTGCTTGAAGAAGTTCGTAACTGCCAGCTGCACATCCTGGTCCGACAAGAACTGGCGGCCTCTTTCAAGGGACCTAGGGCGTGATATTCGCAAGGGGAGAAATCATGATTATAGAGAGGGGAGGGGGATGCTCGAATGTCTGCCGTGGAAGTCTTCCAGTTGAAGCTGGCCTCCCTGATCGACCGGCGTCTCGTGACGAATCACGACCACCGCGGAACTTGGCCCACCATTCCACAACGGTGGCTTTAGACAGTTTGCATGCATTGGTAATAAGGTCGCCGTAGTTCACGTTGCCATAGGTGGTTACAATCCACAACGACGCCCTAAAACAGAAACTTTTTGGTTACCCCCATGTAATTTAGTGAAGTATATCCATGTTATAGGATCTATATTTATGCTCTACAAAAATATAAATATTTTGCAGAGCACTGAGGGTAGTACGGCTGTGGGCACTTCTAACGTACGACAGGTCAGAATTTCTTCCCATTCCCTAGAGGTATGGAGCACGAGAAGAATGATTGCCTAAATACCTCTGTGCGTGCTCTTTAATTAGACTAAACCTGTCTTACGCGGTCCGTACGGAAGCGATAAGGTATTCTTCACTTGATACCAGTTCTTGAAACTTTGTAAGAAGTTTTCTGCAGGATACTTGACATCCATCTTCATGCGCCTGCCAGTTCAGGTTTTTAAGCAATCCCCAATACTATCGCATGACTCAAACAAACCTCTAATCGTTCTGTTGCTCTTTGTATATGTTCACTATGTCCCGTTTTCCCTATTTGGTATAGATCCCGATAGGTCAGACGAATGATTTGTAGGACATCTCCTTTGTAGATTGACTGCATTTTCCCAGTATCCCATAAATTAACTGAACTCTGTGACCAGCGTTACCTGCGACTGAACCTTTGTGATCATTCCATTTCATATTCCCACGAATTTTTATACCTAGGTGTTTGTATGTGTTGATTGATTCCACTTGAGACTCATTGATATTTTAACCATAGTGTAATACGTCTTTGCACTTTATAAAGTACCCAGTTTTACGTTTCTGAACACGCAAAGCAAGTGACCAAGATGGACCCACGTTCGGGAGGACGACGCTTCAAATGACCAATCTGGACTCGCATTCGGGAGGCCGATGCTTCAAATCGGTGTTCTGCCATTCCTGATTTTGGGTTTTCGTGACTCCCTAAATCGCTTCAGGCCAATGCTGGGATGGTTCCTTTGAAAGGGAGTGGCCAATTTCTTCCCCCGTTCTTCGATAAGCGGAGCTTGAGCTCTATCTCTAATGATCTCGTTGTTGTCGGGACATTAAATACTGATCTCCTCCCTCCCCCTCAATCCTTTCACCACACTGAAATAATATGGAGGTCTGCCAGGATATATGTGAAACTGTTCTCAGAGAGTAAATTCATTTCACAGGATGTTCGGAAATTCCCATTACAAACATCTGGGATTTATAGAGGCGAGCGAGTACATAATATTCTGATTAGGAACCCATCTCCGGAAACGTTCAATTTCCGTGCTACAGCAGTTCGAAAAAGTGTTTGCTAGATAGGTGTACAACAGGGTAGCCATAGTCGGGGCTGGTTACGTCGGATCTGTCGGTATTATCTGACGTCTATCCTATCTCTCTGACTTGGCTCGAGCCTAGCCGCGAGGGATTAGCCGAGCGGTCTAGGGGCGCTGCAGTCATGGGCTGTGCGGTTGGTCCCGGCGGAGGTTCGAGTCCTCCCTCGGGCATGGGTGTGTGTGTTTGTCCTTAGGGTAATGTAGGTTAGGTAGTGTGTAAGCTTAGGGACTGATGACCTTAGCAGTTAAGTCCCATAAAATTTCACACACATTCGAACATTTTTTGTAGGGTAGCTAAGGCTATTGTAGATCAGAATCTGTAATAGTAATTTAAAAGTTATATAGTTTCCCAGTAAAACGCCACAGATGCATCACGTTCATTCAGTTGCAATAGTAGAATCGCATTTAAAAAGTTTCAGCTGGGCCGTATTTACAAAGTTTCAAAGGCAGCCGAAAGCGACCAACTTTATTTAGCTTGCTAAGTAAATGGGTAAAAGCTTAAAAAGTGAAATACCTGTCTCCAATGTGCGTCTGTCAGTGTCAAAGCAACATGGTTGAGTCATGGTTTGCAGAATACTCCCACATGATCCTGAATGGCGAAGCTCATGGTAATGGAAGAGCTGCTCGTCGCCTTTATCAAGATCGTTCTCCGCAATGTCTGACTCAATCGCATAATCTTTTCGCCACAATCACGCAACTGCTTCGAGAAAGGCGTAACTTCACCGTCAGGAGGCGTGACTTTGGTTCTCCGAGGAAATGCCCCATATCCAAATTGGAAGAAGCCGTACTGCATCACGTTGAAGAGAAACCGTCAAGAGAATACGAGCAATTTCTTTGCCTATTAATAAGGGAATTGTAAAACAGGTTAAGTACTGAGTCACGCCTCATCAACTACATGTAAAACTGGTTGTTCCAGCAACATGTTTTCAAATGGTTGTAGCACGCAAACGGTATGTTTCAGGACATGGGTTCCAATTCAGAATATCATTGACTCACTTCCTTCTACAAGTCCTCGAGGTTTGTAACGGGAATTTCCGAACACCCTGTATATAAGCTACACAATCAATCACTGCATAGTTGTGGTTTACTGGAGACTTCTCGAATATTTTCTGTTTGACATTTGCAGCTACACTCTAACACATTACTTTTTTTCTTACAATATCACCAGTAAAGGAAAGAACTGAAACGGAAAATTTTCCAAAATGGAGCTATTATCTCCCTTAGCCTCGCAACTTGTTCGCGAAACTGTTACAGGTAAGAGCTTGAGAGAGCGAAAGTGAGACAACTGCATTTTCTTCTGAAAGACTTTAAAGAAAAGTACGCTACTATGGTAACATTCAGTATCAAATGACAATGCATCTGTCCTTTGCTCCCTTCGCACACTTGGCTACTCCTCCCCCGTCCCCTCCCTATCGAACATCAAACACTTCAGTAGTAACATTACATAAATCATGGTTAAAATTATCTTCTGAAGCCTATACTACTAACTTCCAGTGTTTATTGGCACAGCGTGGTTCCGACAGAATGCTGCCACCATCAGATTATTTATATACCACTTGTTAATTATAACTGCTTCTGAAGTGTATTGTTTTTTTTTTAATTTTTTTGGTGGAAGAAGTGGTTAATTACCTTTATCCAAAACAATACAGTTAACTAGTGACTGTCCCATTAACAAACTAAGTAACACTGAATGAGACAATAAATACTGAATAACGGATCTGTAAAACATGTGCCATGATGCATATTGTACCTACACAAAAATTTCTCTATTCATAGGGTGATATCTTAGCAATTGAAATATTTATTAACTTACACTTGATGAATCTTTTGCACACTCTACGTACTCCACTGTCGCCAACTGTATGACAAAGTGTGAACAATAGTATTGTGTATGTTCTTATCATCTGTGTGCCAGATAATGACATATCCACACAACATGTAATTAAAAATATCCTTGAGAATTTTTGAATATGCAACATACCGAATGCTGGGCAGTGGACAGCCTAAAAAGGGTCGTGCCAATAAACTTTGGAAAATAACTGTGACAAAATTTCAGGAGATAACCTCACTGGTATACCGAGAGAAATAGAAAACAAAAACACCGCAGTCAAAAAAAAAACAAATAACTGTAATATGCCAACTGACTTACACGGTCCAGTTGTTCAATGTCAACGTGCCATAAACACTCGCAGACGGCTGGTGGCAGCACTGGCAGTGGAGGTTATATAAAGCGTGTCGAGGAGACGCGGAAAAAGAGTCCAGACGTTGCCGTAATGTGGAAACGGATCAATTTATCTGACGTTCAAAAGGGCAAGATAATTGCGTTTCAGGGCAAGCGTGGGATGGGAGCACATCCCAAACGGCTAAGTCTGGGAAATGTTTAAGTGGCTTCATAGTTAAAGTATACCCTGCACGGCAAAATGATTCTTTCCAAAAACCGGCGCAGAGGACACTGTGGCCGAGGAAACTGTGCTGCAGCACTGGCTGTAAATAACAGGACTGAACGACTGCTGCGGAGATGTGTATGGGTGAACAGACGTGCAACTGTTGAGCAACTGACTGCCCAGATGAGCCAAGGGCCTATCAACAGAGTCTCCCCAACGACCGTATAGAGAACGTTGCCGCGTATGGGCCTCTACAGCAGGCGCATGGTTCGTACCCCCATACTGACTGCTGTTAATTGGCTTCGAAGGGTGGAATTTCCGCGCCAATACCTCAACAGGATATCCACTATGTGGGGACAGTTGGCCTCTTCAGAAGAATCGCGTTTTATGCTCCATCGGACAAAAAGCAAACACTCTGCAACAATCGTCAGAAGGATCCAGGCTGGAGGAAGGAGCGTTCTGATCTGAGGAACATTTTCGTGGCATTTCCTGAGCGATCTTGTCATTCTGGAAGGCACAACGGATCATCACTAGTGTGCACCTCTCTTTGGGGGCTATGTCCACCGCAACGTGCAGTTTGTTTTTCTCGGCGCGATGGTATCTATCGGCAGGACACAGCTTGCAGTGTACGTGCATGGTTCGAAAAGAACCAAGATGAGTTTACCGTATTCTCCTGGCCAGGAAACTCCCCGGATTAAAACCCAGCCGCCCTGCTGTGTGGCCGCGCGGTTAAAGGCGCTGCGTCACAAATTGCGCGGCCCCTCCCGCCGGAGGTTCAAGTCCTCCCTCGGGCATGTGTGTGTGTGTGTGTGTGTGTGTGTGTGTGTGCGTGTGTGTGTTTTGTTCTCAGCATAAGTTAATTTAAGTAGTGTGTAAGTCTAGGGACCTATGACCTCAGCAGTTTGCTCCCTTAGGAATTCACACACATTTGAACATTTTAAAACCCAACAGAAAATTTATAGGACCCCCTCGATCGGGCTGTTCACGGCATGGATGCACAGCTGGCCATGGCGCTGGAGTCGGCATGGCTCCACGTCCCTTTCGGTACCTTCCAGTACCTCAATGATTCTCTTCCTGCATGTCCGGCAGCGGTCTGCATTGCAAAAGGTGGCCGTTCAGGCTTTTGGTAGGTGGCACGTTAATGTGACTGGGCAGTGTATAAATAATAATTAGGCACTTGAAAGTAGCATGCAGCCTGAAACGCGTCGTGAGAATAACTTCGGAAAATAACTATGAGTGAAACTGAAAAGTTTTATTTGATACAACTGTAATGCGTTGTCACTAAAAGCAGTACTCAACAAGCGTTACTGCTGGATCGCCTTATAGGAACAGGAAGCAATACGATAAGAATAACTAGAACGCTAAATGTATCTTCTTTGAGTCTGAGTCCGCATAACCAATGATCTTTGTGTAGGCTCATCCATGTGGAAGATTGTCTCTTACATTCAATTATACACTGAGGAGCCAGAAGTTATGAACAGCTGATTAATACTGAGCTGATCCATCTTTGCAAGGCAAAGCATTTCTGCTTGGTGTGCATTTGCCAACTACTGTACTTGGTAGGATTCCGGAGGTGTGTGGCGCCATATTTCAGCTCATACGAGGGGCGTTTGAAAAGTCCGTGCAAAAATAAAAACTACCTACATGTTTTGGGTAAACCTCTTTTATTTTTCGACATAGTCTCCTTTAAGACGTATACACTTCTTCCAACCCTGTTTTAATTTGTTGACCCCTTCCGAATAACAGGAATTGTTCAAGTCTGCAAAATAGCTATTAGTTGCTGCGATCACCTCCTCGTTTGAATAAAATCTTTGTACCGCCAGCCATTTCTTCAAACTGGGGAACAAATAGTAGTCCGAGAGAGCCAAGTCTGGAGAACATGGGGGATGTAAAACGAATTTTAATCCTATTTACAATAACTTTGCTACCACAACTGCTGAGGTGTGTGCTGATGCATTGTCTTGATGAGGAAAGACTTTCTTGCGGTCCAATTGCCGGCATATTTCTTGCAGCTCGGTTTTAAGACGGTCCAATTACGATGAATCATATTCACCTGTAATAGTTTTACCCTTTTTCAGATAGTCGATGAGGATTATCCCTTGCGAATCCCAAAAGACAGTCGCCATGACCTTTCCGGCCGAAGGAATGGTCTTCGCCTTTTTTGGTGCAGATTCTCCGTTGGTAACCCATTGTTTAGATTGCTGTTTGGTCTCAGGAGTATAGTAATGTATCCATGTTTCATCCCATCTACAGCGACGAAACGACGCTTAAAGTCCTTCAGATTCTTCCTGAAGAGCTGCAAACCATCCTTGCAATACTTCACACGATTCCATTTTTGGTCAAGCGTGAGAAATCGCGGAACCCATCTTGCGGATAGCTTTCTCATGTCCAAATGTTTATGCAAAATATTATGTACCCGTTCATTCGAGATGCCCACAGCACTAGCAATCTCATGCACCTTAACTCTTCCGTCATCCATCACCATATCATAGAGCGTCCAGAACGTTCAGCATCGCTTGTGATATGGCCACTCCGGAAATTTTGAAACCACTTATAAACTGTTCTAATCGAAGGTTCAGAGTCACTGTAATCTTTATCAAGCTTCTCTTTAGTCTCCCGAGGTGTTTTGCCTTCCATCAAGTAATGTTTAATCACCACACGGAATCCTTTTTCGTCCATTTGTTGACAATCACTCGACTTTCTAGATTCACACGAATGCCAAACACAAAGAAATAGACTAATACGGCTGAAACTTGGGGTGCGTTCTTTCCAAAGATGCTACTAACTAAACATGACCTCGATACGCGCCGGTGGTGCCATCTCTCGGACTTTGCACGGGCTTTTCAAACGCCCCTCGTATGTCATGCTGTTCCGGTACATTAGGAGCCGTTGGTTTGTCAGTGTGTGGTCGCTTCCGACAGGGTCACAGATGTTTTCCATTGGGTTCAGATTGTGCGAGTGTGATCGTCAAGACACCAACGTGAGCTCGCCTTCATGCTCTTCAGAACAATATCGAACGATTCTGGTTTTGTGAAATCGAAAGTTATCCTGCTGGAAAGTCGAAGGGATGCAGGTGGTCCGCAATAACGTTGGCATAGTCCACAACTGTCATGGTGCCATTGATTACTGCTACAGATTCCACTGAAACACATGTTAATACCCCCATGACACAATACTGCTCTGCTCGCACACCGCGGTCTACGTGCAACCATTCGCCTCAGCGTGCCCGGACACTACCAAGGGCGTGGTGTAACAAGGAACGTGACTCATTTTCCAGCGACACGTTCACATTCACCGTTGGTGCAGTACCAATGATCCGTTGTCCACTCCTACTGTAGTTGAAGATGTCGTCAGGTAGACATGGGACCACGTAGTTGTCATCTGCTCTGGAGCCACATGTTCAGCGATGTGTGCTGAAATGTGTCCTCCGAAAAACTTATACCTGCACCATAATTATAATCTGTCGTTCCATCTGCCACAGATCACCGTCTATCCTGCTTTACACAGGTAGCAAGCTTCCGACTTCCACTTTCGTGGATGATTTCACCGTCCTCCAACTACTTTCCGTAGATGTTCTCGACAGAACGCGAACAGCCCACCAGCTTCTCCATCTGCTAAATGCTCATTCGCAGTCGACGAGCAAAAATCAGTCGTTTCTCAATATCTTTTATACTGGTGGATGTCTACATTCGTGTCCCGCAGCCGGCCGCGGTGGCCGTGCGGTTCTAGGCGCTGCAGTCCGGAACCGCGGGACTGCTACGGTCGCAGGTTCGAATCCTGCCTCGGGCATGGATGTGTGTGATGTCCTTAGGTTAGTTAGATTTAAGTAGTTCTAAGTTCTAGGGGACTGTTGACCTCAGATGTTAAGTCCCATAGTGCTCAGAGCCATTTGAACCATTTTGTGTCCCGCATCGCCACTAGAACGATTCCTAACTCGTCTCTGCTCCGTTTACCAACTTTCCCTACCTCCTCGCGGCGAGCAGTGGTCATAATGTTTTGAACCTTCAGTTCTGTTACCGACACATTTCTCTTTGATTCTACAATAACGCTAATGGTTACAGAGTGCGCTACCCATTGCCACAGTTCGCTCCCCACAAGTTTCCTCTGTGCATTCGTCGTCTACATTCATTCTCAAGGTTTCCCCATGGCAAGGAATATTACAGACATTCCCTTTCCATCCAGCAAAATTGTGCCCGGGATAACAATATCGTGTTGCCGTCCGGTTCTAGGCGCTTCAGTCTGGAACCGCGCGACCGCTACGATCGCAGGTTCGAATCCTGCCTCGGGCGTGGCTGTGTGTGATGTCCTTAGGCTAGGTTAGGTTTAAGTAGTTCTAAGTTCTATTGGACTGATGATCTCAGATGTTGAGTCCCATAGTGCTCAGAGCCATCGGAACCATTTAACGATATCGTCTTTTGGGTAGCAGTAGTGAACAGTCGGCACAAGGCAGAAAAGAAGTTGCATTTTTTGGCCTAAATTTGTGAGTTCTGTCTGATTGTTGGCTATTTATTACAACCTGGCCTCTTGTACAAGAACTGTTGCAAGATGATATTCGAGAAACAGTTACGTACATGTTTTGACCAGACCCCTTATGTTGGTGTGCTTGGCTTGACTAAATTATTCTGCTTGCCCCCTCAATTGTTTACCTAAGATCGTGGACCATACAGTTCACTATTGTCGAGAAAGTGTTCTAGTTTTCGTCTACTATGCAATGTATTTGTACAACGTAACAGTTTCTTCTACTCACGTGCCACAGTGCTCACAGATTTTTCTTCCATGCCTTCCCACAGCTAATTTCTCCCCTAAATCGTTGTACGACCTGCACTAAATTAAACTGAATCGGCACTCACCTTCGCCCGTTTACGAATTTCAAAATTCATCTCTTTTCTTTTCAACTAATAAAATTTTGTTTTTTAATTTCGCCAGTGAGCTTAGAGGCCCAACGACACGAGAGATTAACGAATCCGTTGTGGAAGCGAGTGAGACTTGTTGGGGCGGTTCATACACAACTGGCCATTAAAATTGCTACACCAATAAGAAATGCAGATGATAAACGGATATTCATTGGACAAATATATTATACTAGAACTGACGTGTAATTACATTTTCACGCAATTTGGGTGCATAGATCCTGAGAAATCAGTACCCAGAACAATCACCTCTGGCCGTAATAACGGCCTTGATACGCCTGGGCATCGAGTCAAACAAAGCTTGGATGGCGTGTACAGGTACAGATGCACATGCAGCTTCAACACGATACCACAGTTCATCAAGAGTACTGACTGGCGTATTGTGACGAGCCAGTTGCTCGGTCACCATTGACCAGACGTTTTCAGTTGGTGAGAGATCTGGAGAATGTACTGGCCAGGGCAGCAGTCGAACATTTTCTGTATCCGGAAGGGCGCGTACAGGACCTGCAACATGCGGTCGTGCATTATCCTGCTGAAATGTAGGGTTTCACAGGGATCGAATGAAGAGTAGAGCCACGGGTCGTAACACATCTGAAATGTAATTTCCACTGTTCAAAGTGCCGTCAATGCGAACAAGAGGTGACCGAGACGAGTAACCAATGGCACCCCATACCATCATGCCGGCTGAAACGCCAGTATGGCGATGACGAATACACGTTTCCAATGTGCGTTCACCGCGATGTCGCCAAACACGGGTGCGACCATCATGATGCTGTAAACAGAACCTGGATTCATCCGAAAAAATGACGTTTTGCCATTCGTGCACCCAGGTTCGTCGTTGAGTACACCATCGCAGGCGCTCCTGTCTGCGATGCAGCGTCAAGGGTAACCGCAGCCTGGTCTCGGAGCTGATAGTCCATGCTGCGGCAAACGTTGTCGAACTGTTCGTGCAGATGGTTGTTGTCTTGCAAACGTCCCCATGAGTTGACTCAGGGATCGAGACGTGGCTGCACGATCCGTTACAGACATGCGGATAAGATGCCTGTCGTCTCGACTGCTAGTGATACGAGGCCGTTGGGATCCAGCACGGCGTTCCGTATTACCCTCCTGAACCCACCGATTCCATATTCTGCTAACAGTCATTGGACCTCGACCAACGCGAGCAGCAATGTCGCGATACGATAAACCGCAATCGAGATAAGCTACAATCCGATCTTTATCAAAGTCGGAAACGTGATGGTACGCATTTCTCCTCCATGCACGAGGCATCACAACGACGTTTCAGCAGGCAACGCCGGTCAACTGCTGTTTGTGTATGAGAAATCGGTTGGAAACATTCCTCGTGTCAGCACGTTGTAGGTGTCGCCACCGCGCCAACCTTGCGTGAATGCTCTGAAAAGCTAATCATTTGCTTATCACGGCATCTTCTTCCTGTCGGTTAAATTTCGCGTCTGTAGCACGTCATCTTCGTGGTGTAGCAGTTTTAGCCGGCCGGAGTAGACGAGCGGTTCTGGGCGCTACAGTCGGGAACCGCGTGACCGCTACGGTCGCAGGTTCGAATCCTGCCTCGGGCATGGATGTGTGTGATGTGCTTAGGTTAGTTAGGTTTAAGTAGTTCTAAGTTCTAGGGAACTGATTACCTCAACAGTTGAGTCCCATAGTGCTCAGAGCCATTTTAGCAATTTTTGGCCAGTAGTGTATTACGTGAGATGATGTTTCTGTGTGGTACACTGTGTCATTAAAGTAAGGAAAACGTTACCGATCTCCAGTAAAAACTGAAACTAGCTCCAACTTTTTAGTTTCATAGGAATGACTACATAACCACTGAACTGAATCAAGCCCAAATACACCGCAAACAACACTCACCGGTTGGCAACTGAACAGCGTCAAACGGGATGGTGATGGGTGCGAACTGGGTGTCCATACGGACTGAAAGCTATAATGCATGTTCTCAATAAGACAGATACACAGTAACAATTATATGACCTGATTTCATCAAAGTTTCATTACTTTGTTTTTTGCTCCTCCTGCTGCTCTCGCATTGCCATTTAATTTGGAACACATGACACACGTTGTATTAGTTTCCAGCGTTACCGATCTCCCGTAAACCGGAGAATAAACTCAGACATTGGTTAAATCACAAATTTTTTTCGGAAAAACGGTCACAAGAAACTAAAAGTACGAGGTACACATTGAATATATCCTAAATTGTACAAGAATACGTAAAGAACTCAAAAGAGATGTGTATAAAGCATTGTACTGTATTATACTCTATTAATATGAGAAAAAGTGTAGTTGTTACGTATATAAGGATATAGCACAAATTTTAAAACGTTGAAGCAAATAGGCTTTATAGAGAACAAGGTAAAGAAGCTTGTTCTTCTTATTTGATACTGAAGAACAGATAAGTTTTGAATGTAACTGTACGTAGAACCCAACTGGGAAATTCTGAACTACTTATTAAGTAGATAGATTCCTTACTGTTTTATCTGTCAGACAACGACAAGCAGTTAATAGTCGGTGGCGATTTCAATCTACAGATTCTGACACCAGAAATGATCTGGAAACTTTATTTCGATCCTACAATTTTATTTACTAAATTTTACGCACTCAGATCGATAATGTTTTCTTTGATTAAACCCAAAGTAAGAGAATAAGTGTATACCCACTAACAAATGCGTTCTCTGATCATGAGTTAGTATGAGTTAGTATAAATAAGACTGTACCTTATAGTACATGTTCCCCTCAGTAGAAGTCAGAATAATTAATGTCTCCAGGACAAACATTTGTTAGAATAGTTCACAAGAGACGACCGGGGATGAATTTAAAAGCGAACCAAATGTTGATGTAAAGTTTAATCTGTTCCATGATAAATTCATATCATTATCTGAAAGAACCGCCTTCGTAAATTAATGAAAAGAACAGTTAAACAGACTTTTAAAAATCCATTGATCACAAGAAGTATTATAGTATCTTGTGAAAGAAATACGAAAATGTACGTATTGGCAGCAGCAAATAAAGCTCTTACAGCAGTTGCAAACTATGAAAACTACTCAGAATTGCTGAGAAGAGTCATTGGAAGTCAGGTATGACACATTATGTCAGAAGTCAGTAATGCCTTCGACGTGCTAAAGCCTGTATATAATGTGGCAAAACGAGAGACGTAACAAAAGCTCACATAAGAATATAACTATTGACTTCAATAGAAAGTCTTTAAAGTATCAGTCACAGGTAGCAGGTATGTTTAATAATTGTTTCATTAATGTAGTAGAGAAAATAGAGATAAGGTATTCAACAGTATGTGCAACCCATGTAAAATCTAGTCACATGGTTGTCTCACCCATTTTCATTTCTGAAATTAAGAAAATTGTATATACAACAAACATGATTAGTTATTTTTGGAGATGACATTTGTAAGTAATCAATAGAAACATACCTACAGCATAAGAAGAAATGATAACTAATGAGTGGTTTTCTACAAATGGTCTTTCTCTCGGTTTTAAAAATACACAGTATATTTAGTTCTGCACGTCTGCAGTTTCTGCACGAGTGATAAATGTAAAACATAGTGAGGAAAACATGACTAGGGTGGAAGCATAAAAGTTTTAGGTTTCCACTTTGATGAGAATTTAAACTGAATAAAAAGTTTTTGAACCTTTAAAACAATGAAGTTCAGCCACATTTGCAGTTCGCATTATTGCAAAACTTAGGGAGAGACAAATCAGTAAGTTAGAGTATTCCATTTATTTTTATTAACTAATATTGTATGGAACAATGTTCTGGGGTAACGCATCTTCAAAATAGAATGTTTTCATTACTCACAAACATGCTGCAAGAATAATAGGAAGTCCTTTTTGATTCCTGCCTCATAGTATAATTTTTCCTTCAAGACGTTTATTGTGAATAATCCATACAGTACAAAAAATATGATCATTGAAACGTCAGACGAAACAATGACATCCTTTATTCCACATTAAGATTGTCTTTGGCATAAAAAGGGATGCAAAACGCTGCCAGGAAAAGTTTTGGTCACTTACCAACGAAAAAAAATTTCTGAGAAACAGAACAGTTAAATTTGAGAACAAATCGCTGAATTTTATTCTTGTTAAGTCCTTCTATGCCGTATAAAAATTTCTGTTTGTGTGATGTGTAAAAAGTGTTGGGTGGGAATTACTCATTGACGTATGTATAAAAAAACACAATTTAATGTTCGACATGTAACCATATTTACATATAAATCGATAATATGAATGTAAAATGACTTGTTCCTCAACATTACAATCAAGTGTGCAAACGATACATAGAACTTATAACTAGTTAACCAACCAATACACTAAATGTCGAAAGCAGCCTGTTGTAGAATCTAAGATTCAGATGATAATAGGAAATTAAAAGACGTTTCGCCCTTTCGATGAAGTCCATACCCCAAATGGCCTTTTCAAAGACTCCCGAACTCATCTTAGCAAAAATACCAAAACGAACATTGAGACTGAAATTTAACTTTCAGTATCAATTTGTAGCTATAATTTAACAATATTTACTGAAACAGCGTACGTTCAGTTATAGAAGGAAAACATAATGCCGAAAATAGAAGGATTCAATTTATTGCTTTATCGGCTTCAGTGTTTACACATTGGTTCTAACTAAAATCTTCGAATTGCTCATATGCTTAATTTATATTTTTCGCTGTACCCTACAGAATGAAATTATCAGTAAGATTTCAGCAAGCGTATTTAATATCGAATGTAGCCTGCACTGAGCCTTCCCCTTCCCAGTCCCAATTAGGATTTTAATACAACATCGTTAGCTTTTCAACCGATTCTTTTGCTTGAAACAGCGTTTCCACTTCCTACTTAATTTCAAACAAAACTGAATAGAGCATTTCGCTTTATTTATGTCTTTAATTTTAACAGTCTTGTCACAAGTTCGTCAAAGAAATATTGTCATCATACGTTTTACAGTCCTCAATGTACCTCTCATTCGAGACACCTCCGTTTCTCATCTCAGTGGAAAACACTTTGCTGGCCCCTCTTATGTTTTAATGTGTAATTCTGCCGCTGAATCATTAATGTATCCAAGAAGTTTATAAAACATTGTATACTGTTAAATCATTCAAGTCCAGCTTTTTGCTATGTAGTAGGTACAAACGTTTAACTAAATAAAATGTGTTAATCACTTACTTTGGAATTGTGAGATTCTTCCACATTTCAACTGTTAAATTTGTAGATTCTCTTCCTGGAACGTGGCACCAGTGTTCAGGTACTGTCAGAGCAATTATCTTGGCGTATGAAGACATTGTTGAAAATAATATTGCGATGAAATTGAAAATGATATTCATTTGTAACTGGAACTTTCCATCACTCCCCAGTTCTTCTATTATATCTTCAAACTTCGTATTTTCATTAATGATGTTGTGTACAGCTGCGGCCTGAAAATCGACACATTCACAATGGCAGAATCCTGGTATCTCTCCTTCTTGTTGAGTTTTATGTAAGTTACCGTACTCAATTTAAAAAAAAATTGTTTTTAGGATTCGATTGCTATTTATAGTGGAAAGAATTTTGCATGAAGTACTTGTAGTTCAACTAACACGTTCAGCGACATGCTTCAAAAATAACTGCTACAACGGCGCGAGGCGTTTTCTGTTCTGATCCTGCTAGAAACAGCCACTGAAAAATACAACGCTGACGGCGAACGTTTGTTCAAATCAGTTTCCCCTAGCATGACAGATTTTGATATTTGTGTAATATTAGTAGAGAAAGAGAAGTCTCTGAAAACCAGCTCCAGCAAGTAAGACACATTTATTTTCGAAGAGAATATAGCAAAAGTAAACGTGGCCGAAGTACTACTAATGATAGTAAAGGGATAACTGTTTAGTATATAAGAAACGTTATGGTCGACTGAGGAACTCGGCAGGTCAGTTCGACCATTGCCTCAGAGAACCAAAATACCTTGTATTCTTCCATAATGAGGTCTGCTTCCACCGTCGTGCACGCAGGTACACTGGATGGCTTTTGCAGAGCACTACGCTCTATACACCTGGCTAATTGCTACTGATAAGCAGGACTGACCAACGTATTTTACAAGCATGTTTCGTGTGAGGGAAATTGCTGCGACAACAGCAGAGAGATAGTTGGGACAGCGTAGGCAAGCGTTGTGTACTGCTCTGACCTCAACGCCTTTCCGTATCAGGACGCGGAACTGCACGAATGTATGAGAACATATGATGCCTGTTTTTGTGAGGGACTATTTTCTACCCAAATAACTTCTTTGTTGTTTCAGTTGTACGCTCTTTAAATAGTGACACATCCGAGACAAGAAATACATATCGCTTTTATCATATTTTTCCAAAATATAAACATGAAAAATCAGAAAATAATACAAAACAACAGTCTTTCAACATCTGTGAACTTTAACATCATCATTCGAAAAATTGCCTGATCACAGAAAATACAATTTCGACAGTTGCGAAGTCATTATACAGGGTGTTACAAAAAGGTACGGCCAAACTTTCAGGAAACATTCCTCACACACAAAGAAAGAAAATATGTTATGTGGGCATGTGTCCGGAAACGCTTACTTTCCATGTTAGAGCTCATTTTATTACTTCTCTTCAAATCACATTAATCATGGAATGGAAACACACAGCAACTGAACGTACCAGCGTGACTTCAAACACTTTGTTACAGGAAATGTTCAAAATGTCCTCCGTTAGCGAGGATACATGCATCCACCCTCCGTCGCATGGAATCCCTAATGCGCTGATGAAGCCCTGGAGAATGGCGTATTGTATCACAGCCGTCCACAATACGAACACGAAGAGTCTCTACATATGGTACCGGGGTTGCGTAGACAAGAGCTTTCAAATGCCCCCATAAATGAAAGTCAAGAAGGTTGAGCTCAGGAGAGCGTGGAGACCATGGAAATGGTCCGCCTCTATCAATCCACCGGTCACCGAATCTGTAGTTGAGAAGCGTACGAACACTTCGACTGAAATGTGCAGGAGCTCCATCGTGCATGAACCACATGTTGTGTCGTACTTGTAAAGGCACATGTTCTAGCAGCACAGGTAGAGTATCCCGTATGAAATCATGGTAACGTGCTCCATTGAGCGTAGGTAGAAGAACGAAACTAAAATGAGCTCTAACATGGAAATTAAGCATTTCCGGACACATGTCCACATAACATCTTTTCTTTATTTGTGTGTGAGGAATGTTTCCTGAAATTTTGGCAGTACCTTTTTGTAACACCCTGCACAATGACGGAAAAAAATCTGAACATCAAGTAGGTGTTGTGCGACATAAACGAAAATTGCTAGCCGTGTCCTACGTTTGAAAGGTGATGTATATTCAAATTTCGTGCCAGTCGCATAAGAGTGGCACTAGTAATACCTCTAAGAATATGCAAATCAGGTTTGCTTTAAACACACGTGGTGTGTTGATATTAGACAAAAATACCTCGAAGACAATAATTACAGTATTATCAGCACCTTGCAGTGTTTAAAGGTCGTCGTGTAATAGGGCTACGATACTGCAGAAAAACTTAGCAGGAATCTAGCCACTGTACATGAGGGATGGCAGCAGTGGTCTTGCGTACGTACAGTCTTAGACAAAATAAACTGATCGCCCGCCGGCTGCTGCAGAGATGTTAAGTCTTGAGTCGTTTACTTATGGTGGCCAATAAAGCAAATCCCACCACAGAATTCTGTCCGGTGATATGCACGATCTGTTAACACTGCAGAGTGCGAAAATATGTGGAGGAAGTGTTGCCCTTTACTCGAGAGAATGCAAAGCTGGAAAAGCTTGTTGGCTAGTGTTAAACATCGCGCAATGTAACCTCAAAGTCGAGAGATCGAATCCACTCCATTAGTTGTTCTTTAAATCGCATTTTGGCTGTCTGAAAAAGAAGTCGGATGCAGCTCAAAAGTACTTCCATTCACTTCGTGATCCACCCGTAATACCAGAATTCTCCACAACAATTACGCCACACAGGTCGCGGCGGTGTCAAGACCAAGTTTAAGCTCTGGTATTTCCTCGCCCTACAGCGGCCCCCGGGAACCGGCTACTGCGAATTTCGAGAGGCGTCGTACGACCAGGTGAACGCGGCGCTATAATTGTGTTCTTCAAGTGGCATCTTCTAATCTGAAGTCTTTTATCTTGCAGTTACATTTTGGATTATTAATGCTCGAAATTTATGAACGTTGTTCAAGGGTTGTAAAATAGAGTAGCAAGTGGAAAATGTCGAACATTTTCAACATACATTATTGTCTGCCCTGGGTTTAACAGAGGTGTGATGGCAGCAAGGCAGCTCGGAATACTTGCACTCTGTGTGTGGAGCGAGAGCTTTTGAGCAAAACACGTCAGCAAAGGATTTTACAGCTTCAAGAAACTTCGTTCGTTCCGTCATGACTCATTTTCTACATTCAGGAAGTCTCGATAACTGACATATGTGATGAACCGCGACCCTTAACGGCAGTACACCATTTGCGTTCAATAGGTCGGGAAGTCGAGTGGTGGAGTACAACTATCTCTAACTGAAACCACCAAAACTCAAAAGGATGAATATTTCTGCATTTTAGCCAGGGCGTCATCATTTCGCTCATTGAGAAATCCTATACAGTATTGTTATGGGCGACTTTATGTTAACTTCTTATGAGGACATTGATGGCTGAGCTGTAAGAAAAGACATCTCTTCGAGCAAAGGGCAGTGTGAAGATAATATTTTGCAGCTCGTGCTTCTAGAAGGATGTTGTGCACCACGAAACCCCAGTGTCGTGTCTATCCCAGCTGGTGTTTGTTGCCAACAACTAAGAACTATAATTAAGATTACCTTGGGAACCTTACGACGAAAGTCTGTTTTAATAAAAGAGAAAGTTCTGTAACATGAGCGAGCATGAAAAAATAAGATACACTCCTGGAAATTGAAATAAGAACACCGTGAATTCATTGTCCCAGGAAGGGGAAACTTTATTGACACATTCCTGGGGTCAGATACATCACATGATCACACTGACAGAACCACAGGCACATAGACACAGGCAACAGAGCATGCACAATGTCGGCACTAGTACAGTGTATATCCACCTTTCGCAGCAATGCAGGCTGCTATTCTCCCATGGAGACGATCGTAGAGATGCTGGATATAGTCCTGTGGAACGGCTTGCCATGCCATTTCCACCTGGCGCCTCAGCTGGACCAGCGTTCGTGCTGGACGTGCAGACCGCGTGAAACGACGCTTCATCCAGTCCCAAACATGCTCAATGGGGGACAGATCCGGAGATCTTGCTGGCCAGGGCAGTTGACTTACACCTTCTAGAGCACGTTGGGTGGCACGGGATACATGCGGACGTGCATTGTCCTGTTGGAACTGCAAGTTCCCTTGCCAGTCTAGGAATGGTAGAACGATGGGTTCGATGACGGTTTGGATGTACCGTGCACTATTCAGTGTCCCCTCGACGATCACCAGTGGTGTACGGCCAGTGTAGGAGATTGCTCCCCACACCATGATGCCGGGTGTTGGCCCTGTGTGCCTCGGTCGTATGCAGTCCTGATTGTGGCGCTCACCTGCACGGCGCCTAACACGCATACGACCATCATTGGCACCAAGGCAGAAGCGACTCTCATCGCTGAAGACGACACGTCTCCATTCGTCCCTCCATTCACGCCTGTCGCGACACGACTGGAGGCGGGTTGCACGATGTTGGGGCGTGAGCGGAAGACGGCCTAACGGTGTGCGGGACTGTAGCCCAGCTTCATGGAGACGGTTGCGAATGGTCCTCGCCGATACCCCAGGAGCAACAGTGTCCCTAATTTGCTGGGAAGTGGCGGTGCGGTCCCCTACGGCACTGCGTAGGATCCTACGGTCTTGGCGTGCATCCGTGTGTCGCTGCGATCCGGTCCCAGGTCGACGGGCACATGCACCTTCCGCCGACCACTGGCGACAACATCGATGTACTGTGGAGACCTCACGCCCCACGTGTTGAGTAATTCGGCGGTACGTCCACCCGGCCTCCCGCATGCCCACTATACGCCCTCGCTCAAAGTCCGTCAACTGCACATACGGTTCACGTCCACGCTGTCGCGGCATGCTACCAGTGTTAAAGACTGCGATGGAGCTCCGTATGCCACGGCAAACTGGCTGACACTGACGGCGGCGGTGCACAAATGCTGCGCAGCTAGCGCCATTCGACGGCCAACACCGCGATTCCTGGTGTGTCCGCTGTGCCGTGCGTGTGATCATTGCTTGTACAGCCCTCTCGCACTGTCCGGAGCAAGTATGGTGGGTCTGACACACCGGTGTCAATGTGTTCTTTTTTCCATTTCCAGGAGTGTATTATACAGGACGTCAAAAAGGGTCTGTGTTTATTTGCTGTCACACGTCCCACTGAAAGAGTACGCAAATTTGGTATTTCACTTTTATAATTTATTTATTGATATGCAATCTGACTGCCTGCAGATCTGACACGAAACGGCTAAAAAACTGGCCTTCAACGAGACTTGTAACGTCACCCAAAGTAGCACTCGATTCACAAGCATACACGTAGGTAATGTAGAAACACTGCTGTGAGTGTTTCTACCTTATTGTCTCAGTGGTAGATAGATGTGATAAACTGCAACGTAAAGGTCGAGACTGGTTGCAGTTTCCTCGTGGAATTACCTCCCTAGACTCAGAAGCATATAGTGATACACCGATGTCGCCGGCCGAAGTGGCCGTGCGGTTAAAGGCGCTGCAGTCTGGAACCGCAAGACCGCTACGGTCGCAGGTTCGAATCCTGCCTCGGGCATGGATGTTTGTGATGTCCTTAGGTTAGTTAGGTTTAACTAGTTCTAAGTTCTAGGGGACTAATGACCTCAGCAGTTGAGTCCCATAGTGCTCAGAGTCATTTGAATCATTGATACACCGATGTCACACCTTTAAACAAATTAGCTCAGAGTATTCAATCAAACTCACAAGGAAATATCAAGTGAATTTGTCAGCATATTTATATGTAATCAATGAAGTAATTCGGCAGTCACACCGTTGCCAAACATATTCTATGTTTCTACCTAGTTTAAGTTGTACTATGAGCACGAAGAATTCGTTTCACCAGGCACTCTCAAGCCTGACGTGGAAGTGAGCACCTCTTCTGTCTGAAAGGCCTGAGGGCCTTAATACCAAAATTATGTCAATAGGTTTATTCGCGTTTCAGAACTACAGCGTAGTTACTAACAATACTCATATCCTCTGGGTGCAGATTGAACATCATAAATCAGTAACTGTCACAATTAATTCTGCTTTTCTGTAGTAAACACATTGAAAACTGAAAAAGGTAGGTCATCATAACGCAGTCCACATGTCTGGAGCGCCTCCAGTGAACATACTGCATACATTGTGACAAAGTAATACATCTTTTCGTCATCACAGACCTTGAAACTGTTTCTCTTGCGATTAGTATCTTTGGCGTCGTCCGAAACAGGGGAACACAAATGAAAGAACGGCTTAGCTTTCATTGCAAAACGTCAGTATCCGAGGAGAGGCTTCGTCTGCTATAAATAACGTTAAACCAAGAATTAGCCGAAAAGTGGACTAAAAAAGCTGTATAAAAATTGACACCAGCGAATATATACTGTGCTACTTCGTTTCGAACTGCTGCTGAAGAGAAATCAGGAGCAGTTATCATCAGGATAACGAATAAGGAACGCAAAATTCAAACAGGGATGTTTGAAGTAAGTCATCCTTAAGCAAAAGTGTCTTTAAGCCTATAAATACCGAAAGAATGATGAGTATCTATTCATAATGATTACAGTAAAACTACTACTGATGTTTTGTCAGTAAACGTGAAGAGCATCCATGCTGAAGAGCTCCTCAGCTTGCATCATGCTTTAGATAGACACCGAGATAATAGTACGTACTCCATGCTGAGCGTTGTACTAATTTTCTATGCAGTGCATCACAGTCGGTGCATGGTATTATTAACTGAATCCCTATGGCATCACTTATGGACGATGCCTCTGTCCTGCGCAGCACTCAGACGAGAATTGTCAGGGTGCGATACGACGGCACGGGCAGACAGTTCTAGTACTTGCAAAGACCATATACGCTGCTGATTCTTGACGCTAAACTACCACTACTTCGTCTTTCAAGCTCAGACTTATTTTCTGCTCGTGAAAGAGTTGCTCAGAAATGGGTGATAGCACGCACACCCTGGTACGCCGTATACAACAGACACCCATAATATACCAGTTAATCCCAGTGAAGTGCCAAATGGTTGCGTTTTTTTGGTGGCGTCTTCTTATTCTTTCTTCGGTTCTCTTTTCTCTTCTTTTACGATAGACTGTCTCCTCGTTTTCGAACTGATTAACAATTGTTACAGTCTACCACACCATAATCCATAGCCACTCCCTCCCAGAGGCTGTTTCTTAGAATATAGCACAGGATTCCGCTTCATACCTACCTTATCGACTACTTGGAAGGGGAATACGCAAGGTAAATACTAATATTTTATTGTGATGACATACAATGTCTCCATTTTTCTAGCTCCACTATTCATAATGCAGCGGATATGAGCGATATAAATGCGCTTATGAGGGATAAACAATATTATAGTAGTAACTCTGTCAGCCTGTCTCTGAGCTCTATGGAACTAAACATCTGAGGTCATCAGTCCCCTAGAACTTAGAACTACTTAAACCTAACCAACCTAAGGACATCACACACATCCATGCACGAGGCAGGATTCGAAACTGCGACCGTAGAGGTCGCGCGGCTCCAGACTGAAGCGCCTAGAACCGCTCGGTCACACCAGCCGGCTAACTCTGCCAGTCATCCGACGATTACCGACTCAAGTGTTTCATAGGATTCCTTTAATTGAGGTCGCTGTGGTCGTTTTCAATTAAAAATGCAGGAAGAGGGAACGTCTGGCTTTAAACACACTTGTGTAGTGGGATGCGGATGTATGGCTACAGTTGCAGCAGTACTCAGCTAGTGAGACTCATTCGCTCATTGCTTTAATGCGGGCTAAGACAGAAATTCGCTGTTATAATTATTTACTTTATTTTAACATATAGCAACCCATTTCAAACATGGTTTGCCTATCATCATCCGTTCATGCAAAATGAAGAGTGTTATTTAAAGATACACTCCTGGAAATTGAAATAAGAACACCGTGAATTCATTGTCCCAGGAAGGGGAAACTTTATTGACACATTCCTGGGGTCAGATACATCACATGATCACACTGACAGAACCACAGGCACATAGACACAGGCAACAGAGCATGCACAATGTCGGCACTAGTACAGTGTATATCCACCTTTCGCAGCAATGCAGGCTGCTATTCTCCCATGGAGACGATCGTAGAGATGCTGGATGTAGTCCTGTGGAACGGCTTGCCATGCCATTTCCACCTGGCGCCTCAGTTGGACCAGCGTTCGTGCTGGACGTGCAGACCGCGTGAGACGACGCTTCATCCAGTCCCAAACATGCTCAATGGGGGACAGATCCGGAGATCTTGCTGGCCAGGGCAGTTGACTTACACCTTCTAGAGCACGTTGGGTGGCACGGGATACATGCGGACGTGCATTGTCCTGTTGGAACTGCAAGTTCCCTTGCCGGTCTAGGAATGGTAGAACGATGGGTTCGATGACGGTTTGGATGTACCGTGCGCTATTCAGTGTCCCCTCGACGATCACCAGTGGTGTACGGCCAGTGTAGGAGATCGCTCCCCACACCATGATGCCGGGTGTTGGCCCTGTGTGCCTCGGTCGTATGCAGTCCTGATTGTGGCGCTCACCTGCACGGCGCCAAACACGCATACGACCATCATTGGCACCAAGGCAGAAGCGACTCTCATCGCTGAAGACGACACGTCTCCATTCGTCCCTCCATTCACGCCTGTCGCGACACCACTGGAGGCGGGCTGCACGATGTTGGGGCGTGAGTGGAAGACGGCCTAACGGAGTGCGGGACCGTAGCCCAGCTTCATGGAGATGGTTGCGAATGGTCCTCGCCGATACCCCAGGAGCAACAGTGTCCCTAATTTGCTGGGAAGTGGCGGTGCGGTCCCCTACGGCACTGCGTAGGATCCTACGGTCTTGGCGTGCATCCGTGCGTCGCTGCGATCCGGTCCCAGGTCGACGGGCACGTGCACCTTCCGCCGACCACTGGCGACAACATCGATGTACTGTGGAGACCTCACGCCCCACGTGTTGAGCAATTCGGCGGTACGTCCACCCGGCCTCCCGCATGCCCACTATACGCCCTCGCTCAAAGTGCGTCAACTGCACATACGGTTCACGTCCACGCTGTCGCGGCATGCTACCAGTTTTAAAGACTGCGATGGAGCTCCGTATGCCACGGCAAACTGGCTGACACTGACGGCGGCGGTGCACAAATGCTGCGCAGCTAGCGCCATTCGACGGCCAACACCGCGGTACCTGGTGTGTCCGCTGTGCCGTGCGTGTGATCATTGCTTGTACAGCCCTCTCGCACTGTCCGGAGCAAGTATGGTGGGTCTGACACACCGGTGTCAATGTGTTCTTTTTTCCATTTCCAGGAGTGTATATTGTCTTAGCTTAGAACTGTTTTGTTCAGTGTTCACCGCTGGGAGGTTGTTGGAGTATTTGAGTGGAAGCTGTGCCACTGAGCGGCCAGAGATCGACTGGCAGCTGTGCGTTATGTTTTCTTGGAGCCGTGGCTCGTCGTTTCTCGTGATGGAAATCTTGGAAATCTTGGCCTGTGCGGGTTGCGGATAATGTTTCTTCAGCTGCTGTGGTGCGATGTCGTGTGACCCATCTTCACTTACATTTTATATTAACTTACATTTTACATTTTATATACCGGGTGATCAAAAAGTCAGTATAAATTTGAAAACTTAATAAACCACGGAATAATGTAGATAGAGAGGTAAAAATTGACACACATGCTTGGAATCTTGGAATGACAAGGGGTTTTATTAGAACAAAAAAAAAAAAAAACTTTCACAAAATGTCCGACGGATGGCACTGGACAGCAAAATAACTGCTGCCGTGACGGGTGAGAGGTATGCCGATATGTCACAGAATCGCATCATCCCCAGACTGGCTGATAAACACCTGCTGGAACGTACGATGTTTATGCAGGATTGCGCTCCACCCCATATTGCTGGACACTGAAAGATCTCTTGCGCGCGTCGTTTGGTGATGATCGTGTGCTCAGCCGCAACTTTGGTCATGCTTGGCCTCCCAGGTCCCCAGACCTCAATCCGTGCGATTATTGGCTTTGGGGTTACCTGAAGTCGCAAGTGTATCGTGATCGACCGACATCTCTAGGGATGCTGAAAGACAACGTCCGACGCCAATGCCTCACCATAACTCCGGACATGGTTTACAGTGCTGTTCATAACATTATTCTTCGACTACAGCTATTGTTGAGGAATGATGGTGGACATACTGAACATTTTCTGTAAAGAACATCATCTTTGCTCTGTCTTACTTTGTTATGCTAATTATTGCTATTCTGATCAGATGAAGTGCCATCTGTTACATTTTTTGAACTTTTGTATTTTGTTGGTTCTATGTCATTACAAGCATATGTGTCAATTTGTACCTCTCTATCTACATTATTCTGTGATTTATTCAGTTTTCAAATTCATACTGACTTTTTGATCACCCAGTATATCTGTTATTGTGACGACACTTGTAACAGGACTTTAACGGCATCCTTTCGTTAGTGATTGTATTGTGATGTGGCTAAAACACGTTAAATACTTGTGAATCGAGGTAAAACGTCTACGGGGAAGGGGGGGGGGGGTGTTCAAATGGCTCTGAGCACTATGGGACTTAACATCTATGGTCATCAGTCCCCTAGAACTTAGAACTACTTAAACCTAACTAACCTAAGGACATCACACAACACCCAGTCATCACGAGGCAGAGAAAATCCCTGACCCCGCCGGGAATCGAACCCGGGCGTGGGAAGCGAGAACGCTACCGCACGACCACGAGCTGCGGACGAAACGTCTACGGATACAAATAACTAATGATCAGTATATTTCATAAAACTGGAAGCAATACTGCAGCAAACTGACTTCTTAACTAACTGTAACATGTAGAACCTTTGTAATGACTGCGACTGCCGTCTCACTTGCGTAGCAGACGGAAATTTGACTAAGCAATTATCTGAAGGATTAATGTATTTAAAATAAGAATTAATTGTTTCTGCTTAGTACTAATGAGATAGTCCTTCGCATATTGGTTGGATCAGATTGATGAGTGTTTCCCTTCAAACTTTAAGGGTTTTTGGTTCCATTTTCTGCTTGTTCTTGATGGAAATGTCAGGCGGTATAGTAGCAAGGTATTCGTAGTCACACAGCAGTACATTCCTTGTGGAGCAGGATAATACAGGAAGAACCTCATAAGAGCTGCTGGTCATAAGAAGGAGAGACCACACTACGCCGTCTTTATTTAAGAAGTCAGCACTAGATTAAGTGCTCCAAAACTACTCACGAGGTCCCGGGTTCGATTGTCGGGTGGGTCAGGGATTTTATTCGCCCAGTGACTGCTTGTTTATGTTGTCCTCATCATTTCATTCATTATTTGGAAAGGTAGCGAGACTGGACAGTGTAAAGACTGGAATTTTGTACTGGCGCTGATACCCACACAATTGAGCGCGTCGCAAATCAAATATCATCAGAATGACTAACGTCACGAGAAGCTGGTGGACAGCGCGACGGCATCTTGTTCTCTGAGCACCCGTACCGTTCTGATTACATAGTTTTCACTGTCGTCTATTACCGATGGTTGCAATGTAAGGGCTGCTGATGCTTTGCCAAGATATGTGGAAAGCGCCTTATAGATAAGAATTTATATTTTCAGTGTGCCTCGATTCTTGAGTTTGATAGTAAATTGCTGACAGTTTCACATTAATGGCCCCTTTCGGATATCGACTTACTTGTATGGCATTTACCCAAGCGTGATTACTGGAACACTCGACTGCTTTGAGTAAGACTCTATGTTGGAGGAATATGACTGGGAAAGCAACGTTCGTCTGATTTTCAGTTCATGTACTGTTGACCTATTGAATGCTGTCTGATTAACGCGACAATTCAGTTGTCTCATGCGTGAGTTCCGTAAAGTATTGTGGCAACTGTGAGTCAGTGCTGAATGAACATATGCGCAGAGACGTTCTCTGAGTTAAAGGGAGGATAGGGGATGTGGAGGGGGGTGGTGTACTCCTCTCCATCCTTACATGTCCTCATGCCGTAACGAATATGATAATGCAAGGTTCATTCATAAGAAACGGTCAGTGTCCACAAATCCATAAATAAGAATTTCCGAGCGGTAGTTATACTTGAAAGAAAAGAGTCTGTTGGGTTTTATAATGTTTCCGATCGGGAATGTAATTAGAATCTGCTGTCTCGTTATACTTCATAGCTGGCTGGTGTGGCCGAACGGTTCTAGGCGCATCAGTCTGGAACCGCGCAGACCGCTACGGTCGCAGGTTCGAATCCTGCCTCGCGCATGGATGTGTGTGATGTCCTTAGGTTAGTTAGGTTTAAGTTGTTCTAAGTTCTAGGGGACTGATGCCCTCAGATGTTAAGTCCCATAGTGCTCAGAGCCATTTGAACCATTTTATACTTCACAACACTAAAATATTTATTTTCTCATTTCATACTGAAACAAGTGCTTCGATACGAGAGAAAGAAATGAAGCACGTGCTTCCCAGAAAAAACTATTTACTTGTGTACTGCTATCGAGTGCAGAAAAGCTTTTTAGTTCGTTTTGTGTGTGTTATGTAAATTTTGATGTCACCTTGAAAGGTCTTTGTTGGATTCCTTTCATATTTCCTAAATATGTTGTCATGTAGGGCATAAATTCCTCTTCTAAATTTACTGTGGTGTTTCTATCTGGGAGGAGACTGAGCAGTGGAACGTGTTAGTTTTAGACATAAACAAGAACGATCTGACACACTACTACACTTTAAAACACGGTTTATATGTAATTCATGTCACACAGTCTCATACGGAACCTACATCCACTTTCTTTTATATACTGTATATGATAAGATACTGTCATCCCCCTTCCCTTCTGTGTGAGAGGATGAATGAGCAAATGTATTTCTAGTTGCATGCTTGAGGGTAGCAGACAAGCCTGTCTGCTTTGAACAGTAGGACCAACGTCGGAACAGGTAGCTACGCTTTCTAAAGCAAAGAGGTTTCTATCCTTAGTATGGTCCTGTCCGTCCCTTGTCATGTTGGTATAGGAAGCTGCCCCTCTGGCCACTTCCGATTGTATTTGTGGGCCACCCTCTGGAAGGGAACAGGTCAGTCTGTCATTGGCGAGCGTCTGAAGTGGTAAGATCTCCGGCTAAGCGCGTGTCTGCTAAGTCCGTAGGACAATGGATTTCCTAAGTTCAGCCTAACTGAAAATTTAATCACCTTTATTTCAGGTTTAGCTCTAAAGTATCTAATGTTATCTTAAATTGCAATGCAGTGTAATTCGCGTGTGAAGTTCAGAATATATTCCGGTAGTTGCTTTGTCACTACTTTATGAGTAAAGTGGAACCACGTGGTGATCAATAACTCTAACTAGCATCATCAATCTTCAATGTGAATGTGCGTGAGATTATAAAGTCTCGTCTTGACAACATTTTTCAATATAGCAACATTTCTTTATGTTCAACCCACGTGGGGTGTACTTTGTGAGACGAGTACCATGTGCTTATACAATTGTTTCACCCATCAGGTTAATAGTAAGACGACAGTAACCAGTGAGAGGTTTTTCTTTAGTAAATTGCGTTTCGATGTAATTTATTTTAATTATCAAAATTATTGTGGAGTTACGCTCTTTGTGTAAACCAAGTTGACCACGTGAAGCATGTGGTGTAAGCATCAAATAGCCCTCAGCTATTCTTTTCGGGAAGATTTCACAGAGAGTTAGTATGAATTTAGTATACCAGTGTGTGGTAATTTCATGATGGACAGGATTGCGCTACGAACGTAACTTCTTTTGGTGAAAATTGAATCGGTTGGTTGTGGTTAATTTCCTCTTGCATATGTTTCAACGTTCTTCGTGTGTTATTTTATGAACGCAGTGTTGTATGCAGTCTCCCAATCTTGGCTCCA
The DNA here is from genome assembly GCF_023864275.1 of Schistocerca cancellata. NCBI lineage: Eukaryota > Metazoa > Arthropoda > Insecta > Orthoptera > Acrididae > Schistocerca > Schistocerca cancellata. The sequence goes on from NC_064628.1 coordinate 413,878,059, forward strand.
TATTTGATGTGTTCCGTAAGATTACAAACTCACATTTTCACAGTCCTAAATAAGGCACCAGCTTAGTTATGACTCACGTTTAATATGCTGAAATTTCAATGATCAATGTTAAAATAAATTTCGAAATATAAACTGATTTATTTCTTGTTATTTAAATTCTCTTTTATATATATAATGACCGGTATATTTGAAACGGCAATAAAAACTAAACGAGCAGCGATAGAAATACACCGTTTGTTGCAATATGCTTGGAACAACAGTACATTTTCAGGCGGACAAACTTCCGAAATTACAGTAGTTACAATTTTCAACAACAGATGGCGCTGCAAGTGATGTGAAAGATATAGAAGACAACGCAGTCTGTGGGTGCGCCATTCTGTACGTCGTCTTTCTGCTGTAAGCGTGTGCTGTTCACAACGTGCAAGTGTGCTGTAGACAACATGGTTTATTCCTTAGAACAGAGGATTTTTCTGGTGTTGGAATTCCACCACCTAGAACACAGTGTTGTTGCAACAAGACGAAGTTTTCAACGGAGGTTTAATGTAACCAAAGGACCGAAAAGCGATACAATAAAGGATCTGTTTGAAAAATTTCAATGGACTGGGAACGTGACGGATGAACGTGCTGGAAAGGTAGGACGACCGCGTACGGCAACCACAGAGGGCAACGCGCAGCTAGTGCAGCAGGTGATCCAACAGCGGCCTCGGGTTTCCGTTCGCCGTGTTGCAGCTGCGATCCAAATGACGCCAACGTCCACGTATCGTCTCATGCGCCAGAGTTTACACCTCTATCCATACAAAATTCAAACACGGCAACCCCTCAGCGCCGCTACCATTGCTGCACGAGAGACATTCGCTAACGATATAGTGCACAGGATTGATGACGGCGATATGCATGTGGGCAGCATTTGGTTTACTGACGAAGCTTATTTTTACCTGGACGGCTTCGTCAATAAACAGAACTGGCGCATATGGGGAACCGAAAAGCCCCATGTTGCAGTCCCATCGTCCCTGCATCCTCAAAAAGTACTGGTCTGGGCCGCCATTTCTTCCAAAGGAATCATTGGCCCATTTTTCAGATCCGAAACGATTACTGCATCACGCTATCTGGACATTCTTCGTGAATTTGTGGCGGTACAAACTGCCTTAGACGACACTGCGAACACCTCGTGGTTTATGCAAGATGGTGCCCGGCCACATCGCACGGCCGACGTCTTTAATTTCCTGAATGAATATTTCGATGATCGTGTGATTGCTTTGGGCTATCCGAAACACACAGGAGGCGGCGTGGATTGGCCTCCCTATTCGCCAGACATGAACCCCTGTGACTTCTTTCTGTGGGGACACTTGAAAGACCAGGTGTACCGCCAGAATCCAGAAACAATTGAACAGCTGAAGCAGTACATCTCATCTGCATGTGAAGCCATTCCGCCAGACACGTTGTCAAAGGTTTCGGGTAATTTCATTCAGAGACTACGCCATATTATTGCTACGCATGGTGGATATGTGGAAAATATCGTACTATAGAGTTTCCCAGACCGCAGCGCCATCTGTTGTTGAAAATTGTAACTACTGTAATTTCGAAAGTTTGTCTGCCTGAAAATGTACTGTTGTCCCAAGCATATTGCAACAAACGGTGTATTTCTATCACTGCTCGTTTAGTTTTTATTGCCGTTTCAAATATACCGGTCATTTTTGAAACACCCCCTATATATATATATATATATATATATATATATATATATATATCACTGGTTGTCGTATGACTATTAAAAGATTATAATTAATGTTAGTCTGGTTGGGAATTTTGTAAGCTAGACTGGATACCTGGTGAAACAGTTGCGCAGTAATGCAAGGTTAACTTCACCAGACAGCTCACAGCTTTTAACCCGCTTTTATTGGCTATCAACACCGCTTACACCACAAAGAAAAGCAACAACGTTAGAAACTCTTCTAGCTTGCGAGTTGGTTCTCTTCCTTTTGGGGGTAAGGAGAGAGTCGTAAATCACTGATTAATATTCTGATGAGTAATGGCATGATACTGGTTCCATATGCTCCATCGCTTTTGCGAATATTGTTTCACTTTGGCTACGCGAAGAATGTACAAGTAATGATGTCACCACACTGCGTTAGAGGCAAGACGACGTCTTCCTGTTTGTGTCACAGCGTATACTAGGGTCTCTGTAGGTCAGTTAACATAAATACATTGGAAACTGCTTTATCGCTTCACTTGTCACGACTCACTATATTCAGACTTTGCTAAATACATTTCAGATGTAATAAAATTCCACCGATATTTACTGTCACTTGTACTGTCTCATTAATTATACCTCACAATGATATTTATTTATCCAATTCTGAAACAAACTTGTTTTCCATCTCACTAAATACCCTACAAACCTTTAATTTTTATGCAGTAAATTTGTGTTCCTCCTATCAGCAGTAAAAGGTCCTCAGTTTAAGTGTGAGCACTGATATCGTTGCTGCGAGCACCCTAAACGTACTCTATATAATTGTTGTGTTATACCAAATAGGTTTCGGTCATCATAGCAGCTCACTGGATTCACGAGACGAAGTCTGAGTCACTGCCCGTCTGAGGCCGGTGAGAGATGCAGCGTGCCAAAAGTGACGGCGACTACGCTGGTGGAGTGAATATGCCGCCACTGGGAGGACCAGACGTAAAAGTCGGAGTGGACGACGTCATGTGTCCAATCAGAGAGACGACCGACGTCTGCTCGACAATATATGCGCCAATCCGTTCCTCAGTTGCCGACACCTAGGAGAGATTTCTGAGTTTCCTCCTAGTGCGAGAGTTGTGTGAAGGAGGTTGAAGGATAATGAACTTTTATGCCGAAGAGCTGCAGTAAAGCAACGCTTGACTATGTACCAGAAGATCGATCGCATGGTTTTTGCGGTAGGATACGATGCCTTTGACTGGAGCAAAGTCATATTTTCTGACGAGAATATCTTTTCTTAGGTGAGTAACGTCCCAGTTCAAGCAATAAACTGATTGAGTATAGTATCGTATGTGCAAGAGTTTACTGACTTTAAGTTATTGCACTACAGAACACCCTTTGTAAAATCGGTTTTCCTTCTTTTATAGTTACACTTTTACAATGTAGCATTTGTCCAGTAAATGTTTTCGTTGAATTTGTGAGTGGTTTTATTAACATCGAATAGTTTTGATAGTACTAGGTGTACCGTCCGCGAAGAGAGCGATTTAGTCCGAGGTATCGAGTGGAAAGAGAAAAAAGTGGACGCTATTCTGTTGCCGTTTGGGGCTATATGTCGACTCGGGGAGCAGGGCCCCTGTGACCAACTGATGGCATTCTCAACGCAGAAGCCTACGTTAATATTCTGGAGAATATAATGAACCCAAGGGTTGATATGCTATATCCTCAAGACGACGTCTGTTTCCTGCAGTTAGAACAGCAAACAACGTAAGAGTGTTTTCATAGTTTTCAAATATTCATTTACTGTTATTATTATTATTATTATTATTATTATTATTTTCTATTATTCCCATTTAAAGAGAGCGTTTGAACTTGAATTCCTTTATGATGATTGTTTATGTTTTTTCTGAGCCCAAATTTTCTTCATGTGTTCACTTTGTTGTTTCTTTCGCTCCGCTGTCCATTTGCATCATGGGCTCTTCTGTGTTGCGGTGTCAAATTTATGTTTTTTGATGATGTCCCTGAATTCAGTTCTGTTTTCTGCGTCGTTTACTGTTATGTGTGCTTGTCTGAGATCCTCTTCAACTTCTTTTATCCATTTTGTTTTTCCTCTGCCTGAGTTGATGACTTTAAGAATTCGCTTTGAAATTCTGTTTTCATTCATCCTGTGGATATTTCAGTAGAACTGCATTCTTTTTTCCTTATTGTATCCGTAATCTTGTCTGTGTATTTATATAATTCTGATGTTGGTCTCTTCTTCTAGATTCCTTGCTCTTGTATCGAGCCAAAAATTTTCCTGAGAATTTTCCTTTCTTGTTTCTCTATTTCTTTGATTTTAGTTTGCCCAGCTATTTGTGTTTTTTAAGATGCATACAGTGCCTCCGGAAGTACGACAGTGTTGTAGTGCCTCAATTTTGCGTTAATGGATATGGACTTTTTGTTATAATAGTTCCACGTGAGCTTATATGTTTTCTGTAGTTTCTTTTTATTTTTTATTCTTTCCTCATTTGGCCTTTAGGTTGATCCCTGATTTCTCCCAGGTACTTAAAATGTGGTTCTTGTACGATTTTCCCATGGGCTGTCACAATAGGCAATTTGTCTTGGGGCACTCTTTCTATGTACTCGGTTTTCTCACACGAAATTTGCAGGCCAGTTCTTTGTGCAATTTCGTGTAAACTCTCTATGGCGTTAGTGGCTTCTTTTCTATTATTTGTGAGGATTGTAAGGTCATCTGCAAACGCTAAACACTTCACAATGAATCTATTATCTTTTCTAATGCCAATTTGGATTCCTTTGACTTCTTTTTCCCATGTCCTGATAATATTTTCAAGAATGATATTAAAGAGTAATGGTGAAAGTCATTTACTGTTATTATTATTGTTATTAATTTCGTATCTACCAATTAGGATCACGTAAAAACGTTATTTTCTCTTCTTTCCTTGTTGTGTTTTCCTATTTTTTCAAGAATCCCGTCATTTTATCCCATGTTGTCTTTTCCGTCTTCTGTCAATGTTGTTTCCAATTTTTTATTTCTTCTCTTTTGTAGCCCTCCTAAATTCAATATTTTATTCTTAAAAAGGTTTATTTCCACTATTTCGATTCATTGATGTTGTTTCTTTCTAGGTCTTTGTTCACTTCGTAACGTACACTATTGTTGATTTATTCTTCCAGAAGTAAAGGAATATTTATTTCTTTCGCCTATTCGCATTTATTCGGTAGATATGCCCAGCAAAGGTTAATAGTCGCTTAGTGTGGGAGGTGGAAGTGCCAGGGCAAGCGCCATGGGGAAAAAACCTCTGCGATAGTCTGCTCGAGTAGTAAGAGCACTAGCGGTTTTCTTGCCATCTGCTAAGAAGGGTGGTTGTTAGTTTTGGGTATCGTGCAGTGCTCGGTACCATTGTAATAGCTCAGGTCGTCATAAAGAGTGTCAGTCCTCTCGATAAGGGGTACTGCTGGGTTAAGCACCAGCGAAGTCTCCTGGGCCAGCTGCAGCGTCTCTACCTGTAGCATGCCAAGATCGTCATATAAGTACCCGAGTGGTCATACATCGATCACTGTGTAAAGGGTTTGATTGAGTTTGTTTGCGTTTAGTGAGCAATAAGGCTTTCCTGCGTTACCGGTTCGTCAGCTGATTTACACATGGTAGTGGCGCTTAATTTTGTTGTGCTACAGGGGTTCTTCAGTATTTGTCATGTATGTTTGTTTGTTGGTGTTATCCATAGGTGGTTAATTGTCCCTACGTAGCAGTTGTTATGGGTGGTTGTGTTTCCACCTATGGTTGTTACCATGGTTACCCAGGTTAAGGATGAAATGATTGTTCAGGTGTCTCGTTTTCTTGTACAGTCGTGTGACAAGTTTTTTTAATACCTCCGTGAGAGTTTTAACGCGGTATTCTCAGTGAAGGTCCGCGATACGCGTGTATCGTAGAGTGTTGCTTATGATACATAGCACTTTGTTCTGTGCGGCGCAGACGTGTTGGGGCTGCGTATCCCCAAACTGGAGCTGCCTACGTCATCAGTGGTCTAATTAGTATTTGGTAGATGGACCTAGACACCCTCCTATTCAGTGCGCTTTGCCTGTTGAGCAGGGGGTAAAACTGTCTGAGACTCGCATTTTCTCGGTTGGTTACGTATTCATTGTGGTCCCCCCACATAAGTTTCTGATCCAGCAAGATACCGAAGTACCTGTTTTCTTACAGAAATGGTTTCGGCGTGTGTGTAACGTTATTTGTCTGCATTGTCTGTAATCATGAATTAATGTTTGACGGTTTCCAGTCTTGCGCTAGGATGGCCGTGTCATTCGTGTAGGTGGTTACCGTCGTGTTTTGTTCAGCTGGGAAGTCATTCATGTACAGGTTAAACAAGAGGGACCCCAGCATACTGCCTTGGGGTACTCCCGCTTGTAAACCGTGTTGTGCTGACTGTTTGTCCTGAACGTCAGTATAGAGGCATTTGTTGATGAGATATGACTGTATGAGATGTATGAGTCCGTCGGGGAAATCAGCATCACTGAGTTTGCGGATGAGACCGTTGTGCCACAGACGATCGAAGGTCTTTTCGATGTCCAGGAACACAGCCCCTGTTTCTTTGTTGGTGTTGTAGCCATTTGTGGTATGTTCCACAAAGAGGAGGAGTTATGTTGTTGAGTGGTGATCCCTGAATCGAGCTGCTCCGGCCTCAGGGAGTTATTGGCTATGCGGTGCTTAGTGAGACGTTTAAGAATTACCTTCTCAACAACCTTGCTGAGCGAGCACAGCAGGCTGATGGGTCGGTAATTTTGTGGGACGGAATGGTCTTTCCCTGGCTTCCTGAACATCGGCGTGCACCACAACTGTTATACAAGCCTATTATGACCCACATATGAAGTCGCAATACATATTTGTGGGGCCAAGGCTTGAAAATAACTAAAACAGTTTATAACAACGCGTTACTCACGGTACAACATCACACTTCCAAAATTTTTCTTAATTAAATTCAGTGTTTGATAAGTATTAAACACAAGGTTTAAAATCTCATTTGCCAAATGTAAGTATTATAAAGTCTTGCTCATATTTGCATGAACACATCACACGGCGATTCTAATGTCATTTTTGTAATCTCTTACGGCTACAGACCATTCAGAATAATATACTTATAGTGACACGTGTTCTTTCGGACATGTCCGAAAGAACAGACACCATATCCATATAAGTATATAGTTCTGGCAATACCGGCCATGATCTTCCTCTTCTGTGCACATGCACACATATTACCCAAACTCTTACGGGACTTGGTAAGAATGTCTTCTACGAGTAATGAGTATGTTAAGTAGGGACACTACGAATGTAGTGTGTGGACATATGAGAATGTGGGTCTCGCGGGAGGTGTGCGCGAGATAGTCCCTGCAGTCGCACTATCCTCTGTGCCCTCGGTGGCTCAGATGGATACAGCATCTGCCATGTAAGCAGGAGATCCCGTGTTCGAGTCCTGGTCGGGGCACACATTTTCACCTGTCCCCGTTGATATATATCAGCGCCCGTCAGCAACTGAAGGTATTAATATATAATTCTAAATTAAATCAGAATAAGGTCATTACAACTTGGCAGACAGTCCTTCAAGGGTATGAAAGGAAAACACATTTGCGTCTCATTCGCATCGCGAAGGCAATGAGAAGATGAATTTTCCGTCGTCAGGGAGGCCTCGTACCTGAGGTTATTAACTACTGCCACGTTCCCGGGAAACAACAACAACAACAATAGAGGCTTCCACGCCTTCCAAGAGACCAGTCACTTGCCGATCAATCGCACACATAGGAGCCGCGTAGACTACGCCCAACACCGCTCTGCGCACGCCACAGCAGGACTCTCTCGCCGCAGGCGCCACCTGCCACCGGTCGCGTGAAGTGGGCAAAGATCAAGTTTCGTGGTCGAAGATCGACCGGATCAAGCCGCCACGGCTCGGTAGTCGTTGTGGTAAGGTGGATCACAAGTCCTGAATATGGTTGTTAACAACAACCAATCAGTAGCCTGAAATTTATTTGTTTGAACCTGACTTAGGTTTTGGTATTACTATCAGAAGTACATAATGTTACCTAAAAATTTGTGACAAGCATATGGTAATTTCTGACTACCAATTACGATGTAAAACAATTACAATTCTCAATTGGAAACTGAAACTATTATTAGTTGTTTACATTATTTAGATCATGTTACATGACTAAGAGTTAACCAGCTCAAATTAAATACAATAGGTAAAATTCCAATCAAATTGTGCGCATGGCTGTTAAACAAAGGTAACGTTAGCTAAATGCGTAGCATCTAGTTACAGTGCTGACGTAAACTACCATAGGGTGTGCCACATGTTGCGACTAATGCCGTAATAAAAATCACAATAATGAAAAATTTGTCTGTTTCTGCACCGATATACCATCATAACACACAATCAATAAATTATGTTTCACCAGTATAAGTCAGCGTAACACTAATGAATCAGAACAGTCTAATTAAAATGAAAATTAAGGAAAGGTGCCAAATAGTCTTAAATGGACTAACTATCGCATTTTTACGTCACATTTATGTCTAAAATCTGCATTGCATGAAATAATAATTACAAACTTCTCTCCTGAAAAATCGTAAAGAAAATTAAGTCTGAATACGACGTTACAGAAAATACGTAACAGTTCTTTCTCTTGGTAGACTAGCTTGTCAAAGAGTACTGTGATCCAGTGAAAGTAATGGAAGAATATTGCGACACGTGAGTGAAAACAATAGCACTTCCAAAGAGGAAGTTATGTTGACAAATGTGGTACCGTGGCAAATTGTTTATACAGTTAAAGAAGCCTCTACTTATCAACTGTAATTGTTAGTTTAAAAGAAGGCCATACTTTCTTTCCTGTATGCAAGATCTCAGTTTCTTTGATTCTTATTGGATTATCTTAGCAACTGTTCTGCAAACGTAGAATTATACACATCAGCACCTCTTTACTTGACGTATGTTCTTTACATCTAATATGAAATGCACTTCCAGTTTGTCCATGTAAGAAGTTGGACATCCATAGCATATCATCTTGTGAACAGCTTCGCTACATAAAAGGTCATTTGCTGTTTTAATATTATCAATTAAGTTTTTCTTTAGGACATTGTCAGCGGAGAATGCTACCCTGCTAGCATATTTCTTAACCACTAATACTCTAATCCCATAAGATATATTCCTTGTTAAAGGCACTGAAATGACCTTTCATTTTCGCTTGTTCCGTTTTTAAGTCGCCTAACGTGATATCTCTTTTTTCTGCTGTTCCCTTAAGGCATTACTACTGCACTATTTATGGCTGCGTTAAAAATCAACATTTTGTGGGATTGTGGATGCACTGAGTCAACCGGTATAATATTACACGTACTAGTTACTTTGCGAAAAAACATCGAAACCTATTCTGCCTTCTGTAATCGCGAGTTTGAAATCTAAAAAGTCTGATTCACTATTTTCATTTTGTAGCTCTCTAGTAAATTTAATTTCTCCAGGAAGACTATTGAATATGTTGAAAAGTTGATCAATTTCGTCCTTTTTCCCATCATACACAATCCAAATGTTACCAGTCTACCTCAAATAAAATTAAACTGCTGATTTCATAGGTGCCTGACAATTTTTTTAAAAAATTCTTCTGACATGTTTATAAAAATATCGGCCAAAATATCGTAAAAGCAGATCCGACTTCACATATCCCACAAGATAGGCGGGCATATAGTAAATTCCACGTGAGTGTGGTAAAAGTTACACATGACAGAAAATACGCACTGTAAAAAAACGTTGCATTGAATAACAGCATTACATCCACCTTCTACAGCCTCGTAAATCAGTGGCTGAACATTGTTTTTCCACTGGTCATTCTATTGATTGCGGGGAAGTTACGATACTTGCCACAGCCTCATCACACTGGGATGCAGTGGTCAATGAAGTAGTAGAAATGCACTCAGCAGACAACTTGGTGAAACGAGACCAGTGTTTGCAGCTCGACAAATGATGGAAACCCTCATTTCATCTCTGCGCTCTCAAAGAAAATATTCGACGTCTTCATGCCACCCATGATTATCGACAACACACTTCGTAAGCGCTGATTCTGCGCTTGCTTTGTTTTATTCTCAAACGTATCAAGTTTAATATATGACTGACGCAGTTGTTACCAAGGGTAACACTCTATTCACAAGACTTGCTGCAAACTTGGTGTCACTTTGACGTCACACGCAATATCGACTATCGAGGTTAACACTCAATTTACAAAACTAACGCAGTTAGGACAACGGCAGGAATTGCTATGGATTTTCGTTAGCGTTCGATATGGGGCCCCTCCCGTATGGGTTACAGCTCACTCACGTCGTCAGCGCCAGAAACATACCAACCGGAAGTGCCATTTATTTGCAGGGAGTCTTGTAAGAAGCAGTGCAGCACGTGACGTGTTCATTATGGTGTATTTAGATGTTTTGTTTTATAATATGCAGCATACAGTTTCAAAGTAGCGGCGCATTGAAAATTTATTACACACGTCACCATTATCATTAAATGTAAAAAATAACACATGAACATCATAAGCCTTCAAGAGAAGCTGTAATATTCAAGACATGAGATTAAAGCCACGTGCCCAAACACTGACGTAATGGGTAACCTCGTGGATTACGGATCCGAAGAATGTAGGTTCGCGTTCCAGTATATGTTGAATAATTTTTTTTTTTTTATCTCAGCATTGTGAACACATTCTGGGACATTCTTGTGAATGCAGTACAAGTATGTTCTGCAACATTCGATGTTACCTACATTTTCGACAACGACGGATGAAATAGATATTGGGCAGTTTCCGAATATGTGGTCAGGCAGGAACCCAAGAGGATAGTTAAAATTGTTGAAACTGAAACGAGCAGCAACAAAGTTCATATTTTTCCTCTTCACAAATGTTTAGCTCTTTATTTCCGAATATGTGACGACTTCCAGGAGGGTGATTAGGCTGAAACCTAAGAAGACAGCATAAATTGCTACGAATGAAACGAGTAGTGATAACAATCATATTCTCCCTTGTCACAAAGCCGGTCGCAATTTCTGTGGTTGACGATATGGCATGTGACGTAAGAATGACGTCACATTTGCTAAAGTCTTGTGAGAGAGGCGTTACCTTGTTGCCAACAATGTTATCTTTTCCGGATGCGCGTTTACTACGCAGTGTGTGAGGTGGTTTAAAAGCTTGCAAGGGATGGTAATGACGGAAAGGCTGTGAGCCGAAATAACGGAACGTAAATTGACAATAAACCAGATGCAACCCCGAAAAAAAAATGTTTATTTGAATTCCTAAGGAACCAACTACTGAGATCATCGATCCCTAGACTTACACACTACTGAAACTAACTTTAAGTAACTTATACTAAGAACAAGACACATACCCATGCGCCGGCCGGGGTGGCAGAGCGGTTCTAGGCGCTACAGTCTGGAACCGCGTGACCGCTACGGTCGCAGGTTCAAATCCTGCCTCAGGCATGGATGTGTGTGATATCCTTAGGTTAGTTAGGTTTAAGTAGTTCTAAGTTCTAGGTTACTGATGACCTTAGAAGTTAAGTCCCATAGTGCTCAGAGCCATTTTTGAACCATACCCATGTCCGAGGGAGGACTGGAACCTCCGGCGGGAGGGGCCGCGCAATCGTGACATGACTCCACTAACCGGGCGGCCACTCCGCGCGACACCCCGAAAAAGGTGGAATATTCATCCGCCAGGAAAAGTTCAAGAAACACCCCGTTATTGCTGTTCTCAATTAATCTAATTATTGGGTTGGTGCATAATTTCGTAGCGTTTCTGTTTTGCATATTGGTATTCCGGATGCTATGGGTTTGTTTCCCGATGCTATTTAAGTTTACTTACTGTCATTTTGTCATCTGGAGAGAGAGAGTGGAGCTGTGGCCGCTAGAAAATGAAATGGAGAAATCAGAACATTGCGGACAAATTCTGCTGTTGGAGTTCAATAAACAGTTGACAGCAGCGGAGGAAGCCAGAAGGATTTGTGCGTGTGTGGGGATAGTACGGCAAGGAAATTGTTTTCTCGTTTTAAGGAGAATCATTCAGATATTAGTGACTCTCCTCGTTCAGGAAGACGTTTGGAGTTTTATGTAGATTGCTTAAACGCATTAAACCACAATGACTCACGTCAGTGTACTCGAAAACTATCAAATCTGACCGGGAGTACTCCAGGTCGCGCGACATTTGCACTCAGAGGGATTCAAAAATCGGGTGTACAGGTACCTGCATGCGTTAAGCCAAAATCACAAAAATGGGCGACTGGCCTTATGTGCATCTCTGCTTGCTCTTTATGAAGTGAAGAACACCGGCCATTTCTATCCTGTATCGTTACTAGTGGCGAGAAATGGGGGTCTTTATGCTAACATAAGAAAAGAATGAAATGGTTAGCCAAACAAAGCAGCAACTCCTCGAACGAAGACCTGACTGCGCCCACAAGAGATAATGTTATGCATCTGATGGAAGAGCGATGCTGTGGAATATTACGAGTTTCTTTCCCGAGGTGTATCCCAGCTGTTGACGTTATTTAACCATTGAGACGCTTTGCAGAAGCACTCGAAGAACAACGATGAGCAAGACTATGTGAAATGATACTGCCCCACGATAATGCCCGTATTAGTCTGCTAGACTGACAGAAAGCACTATACAAGAGTTGGGTTGAAAAGCCATTCGGCACCCACCCTATTCAACTCATCTTGCGGCCTCATCTTTTCACCTTTCCGCTCTCTATCGAAAAACTGCCAAAGAACTTCCGTTGCGGATGAAAACGCACTCCAAACATGGTTCGACGAGTTCTTCGCCTCAAAACCACATAATTTCTAAAGTCGCGGAATCGAAAAGCTACCGCAGCATTTACAGACTGCTGCAATTAGTGAAAGAGAATATATTATTGATGAATAAAGTCTGCGTTGTGTGTACCTGTTGTGTTTATTAAACCTATGGAAAAACGCTACGAACTTACACACCAATCCAATATATTCGGTTTTATTTATTTTGTGATTTCCAGTAAAGCCTTTGGCTTGCTGCAGTTTATTAGTCCATTTGCTCATAAACTGTACTCCAAGGGACCGTAGGTTTGCACCGAAGCCGATAACAGCTGTATCTGAAACTTCTCAAAAATCACCTTCCGCCTCTTTCTGCCTACACCGCAGCAATTTCTAATATCTATATTGTGGTGTGAGATATGAGGACTTATTTATACGTCCCCTTTGTACGAAGCTGTAGTGGTTAGGATTTAATTATCACCACGATAAAATAAAGTTACATAGTAACATTTGTTTGTTTGTAGATGCAAGTCTGCACTCGCTCTATACACTGAAATGCCGCGTTGCAGTATCACCTGGGCGTGACGGCGCTTTGGATGGCTTATCGTGAGTTTTTATTGTGATGTTTCAAGAGGACGCGGTGAACCATGTAATGGTCGCCTGGTCGTAGATATTGCTAATTGCTATAACCGCACTATTTCACTCCCATTTACGGAGCTTGTTAGCACTTGATGTAAGGTTGGCGCCATTAAAATGCATTGTGTTGTAGTAATCGCTGCTGTCCCTCGATGGTGATGCTGGCTCTACATCTGGTTGTCTAGGGTTAAAAACATGAGGTCCCGTGTTTTTTATGTGCTTTTGATGATAAAGAACGAACGAAACCAACAAATATGTAAACTTCAAATATTTATTACTCTGGTGGCCATCTTACTTCCACTGTCCACCAAAGACCATGACACAACACAAAGTAGTATTTCCGTTACATGTTCTTTGCATTGTTTGTCCACCTCAAACAATAACACACAAACACACTTGACCAAAGTGACATTCCGACTGCCTTTCGACCCTTCTTGCTGCTTGTACTTATAACATTGTCAAAGAACTACTAAAAAGAGATATAGTTTACAAGTCACATGTACATCTGTTATCATAATTTGTGCAGAAAAGTTATTAATTTGCATCAAGTGACATAATTTAACATGTTATTAAAATGACAGACAGATTTGTTGACTTGACAGAATAATTCTTTGTTACAAAAAGGCCGTTTTTTAGAAGTTTGTCAATTGACTTCTCTAATTTGCATAAATAAGTAAATAACATGAATTATTAAGAATTACATTGGTTTTCGTCTAAAATAGGATTGCTTACGTGAATACTGAGTGAAAACACTCCTAGTGAACAAATAGGTTTCACTGGGTGATTTTTATTTAAGGAGATCCAAAATACCTAAGTTGGCCACTATTTTTCATACTTCATATTAATTATTTACGATGAACTTAGTGTTTTTACATGATGACATTTGCTGCATCAGTGATCAAGTGATATAATCTTTTGTGTGGGTCAGTTACTCAGTATAATTTAATGGGTTGACTGTTTATGGAGACATGTTATGCAATCATTGTTAACATATACAATAACTTTTCTATAATCATAAATACTCGTTAAACTGGTTGAATTTGGAGGGTATCGCATACTTCGGTACAGTAAAGCCTTTAATATGTTCCGTTACAATACCCCCCTCGGGTAATATCATTTACAGAACGTTAATGATATTAGCCGACTAGGACAAATGTGTCTAATGGTTAAAATTTGGAAAAGTACTACTTTAATAATTTTTTTGTTTTGTTTTACTATGCATAATGTGTATGTATACAAGGACCGTTACAACGTTTCAAAATGACTTTTTCCTGCAAATATTTTAGTTGTGTTGTTTCAAATGCACTTTGTGTTATGTCATTCAGTATGACAGCATAATAAAAATATTTAGTAATATATGAAAGTAAAAAAAATGTTAATCTTTGTTCCCAGTGAGCCACATGGAAAATGATCAAAAACAGACACAAATATATCACATGTGATTTTAAGATATTTAAAAAATATATGTAAATATTTCAAAGTCAGTTCTCATTAAGTCACAGATTAATCGAGATAATAGAAGGAACATAAATATATTACATAGATGGACAGGTCATATGTCCATAGGAAAATATTGCAACTGTCTGCTCTTTTTGAGCCACATACAAGAAATGAACACAAAGAACAGAATTATAAGTATGGACATGATATATAAACACAAACACTAGAGAAGTCACATGTATGAATATAATATGCATTTGCAAAAAAAGAAAGAGTTTTTTAAACATTGTCTCCCATTGAGACACAGTCAAGATAGTACAAGAACCTATGAATACCAAAACTGGACACTTAAATTGGTCACAACATAACACAAACATCAAACTTGGTGAACATCTGATTAGCTGTAGAAAATTGTACACAAATCTTATGCCTAAGAACACAATAGTCACCAAATGATGGGTCTTGCACAACAATTTTTACATTGTCTTTTACTTGGTGCAAATATGTCCCATATTCAATAATACAAAAGGAAAGTGATAAGTGTTTGTCACCTTCTTGCCCATTGCAAGTAAAGAAGATGTCTCAAAATTTAATATTCAATAGTAACAATAAAAATATAAAAACATTCTCTCAGAGATCTGGAACTTTTCCAGGGTCTGTAGCGTGAGTGGTAGTTGCTATTTGACACACCCAGTAAAAATCTTTGCTGATAACATTCTTTATGGAAAATGGGTAAGTAACTGTATTCAAACAGGGAAATGTGCTTAATCATGTTTATATGGTTTCAATTCAGTGATGTTTCTCAATCCAAATAACCTTCTTGATCTGGGAAAGATAAGTCTATACGCATTAGGATGTGGGCTTTCTTTTATTTCAAATGGACAAATGTCAATGTTTACTTTAACATATGGACAACCTAGCTCAACATCTTTGTCTACTTCAGCATTTTCAAACAAAAGATCATTTTCAATTTCTTTAGTTCCTAAGTCTAATGTCTCTTTCCTACACTTAGACACACCCCTCTCTGTTTGCAAAGCATTGACATTTAAACATAAACCTTTGTTTTCATCTGTTCCTTGTAACACTGTGTTGTCACTTAACCAATTACTGTTTTCACCCCCTTTTTTATAAAGTCCACTACGGATTCTTGTCCACCATGTAGGATACAAAGTTGCACTTACCTTTGCTAATTCTTTCCAAAAGGCATCTTTGTTTATACAGTTTCCATAGTTGTTCCACAAAACTTCTAAAAACTTTTCCCCTTTCTCTTGAAAACACACATTTACATTCCATCCCTTTATATTTTCTTTAACATTATTATTATTACCATTCTCATAGATTAGTGTTTCATAGTTCCCGATAGGCAATAGCTTGTCCTCAGATACACATTCCCTAGTCTGCATTTCACTTAAATTAACCTCATTATTACCCATGTTTGTCACATCACTTACCTTTACCTCATCATCACTTTTCAATTCTACAAATACTTTTATTTCTTCCTCCACACTCTCATCAATAACATCACTTGATTTAGGATCATTATTTAAATGTCCCTCTATTACTTCTTCCTCCTCCTCCACAACAACCCCATCTTCAGTTTCCCCCCTATGTATCTGAATCTCAGCAATTGAGTCTTTGGCTCCATTAAACACTTCGTCATCCCCCTTCTTATCAAATAAACCCCCCAAAATAGATTCTATTTGTGGTGTGTCTGACTTGTTATTAACACCAGTATCTTTTTCAGCCCAACTATGGAGCTCTGCAATACCTTCAACTTCTGCACTTTCACTAACTACCTGTGCTTGAACACTGTTTTTATTAACTGTATCACTTTTACTCATAGTATCCCAAAACCTTTTATTAAATTCTAATTTATTCATTCTAACAACATCAGTATTTTCATGGTACTTACTCTTTACATTGTATCCTCTCCTTTTCCAGTTTCGGTTATGTGTTGTCCTATCACAATATTGTCTAGCCCCAAAACTACGGACATCTAGTGGGACTGTCCACCGTTTCCCGGCTGGTTCCCTCGGTCTGTCCATTTGTAGTTGTCGTTTTGTTCACTAGTTTCAGCAAACCCCCTTCTATCTTGTTCTCTTCCCCAATACCTACTTCTATCATTCCTGTTATCTCTCCTCCATCCTCCCTCCTGTGTATTGTTTCTGAAATCATTTTCATATCTCCTATCTCCCCTATTTCGAGCATTATTTCCAGAATTTTCAAAGTCTCTCCTCCCATAATAATCTCTATTTACATTCCTGTTCCACCCCCCATACTGGTTGTTGTCAGAGCCAAAACTTTGGTTATTTTCTCTTTCCAAGGCCCTATCTAATCTATCTACAAATTTCAGGAACTCTTCCATTGAATCGTCTGGTCCATGGACCAATTCCCACTGCAGCCTCTCTGGTAACCTTCTTTTTAAAACATCAATTTGTGTCATAATATCAAAAGAGTTATTCACGTGAGCAAGTTTTTTCAATTGATCTCTGCAAAATTTTTGCATTCCCCCTACTTTCCCTCTATACACTGGTCCATTTATAAATTCTGACTTTAATCTGGCTTGTATGGATTGTGACCAAAATTTGCAAATAAACTTAGCTTCAAACTCTTCAAAAGTATTCCAAGAATCATTATTCTCATTTGCCCAGGATAGGGCCTCCCCTTCTAGAAACCGTTTTACTAACTTAATTTTTATGTTATCTGACATTCCTACAACAAACATATCCTTACATTGGTGAATAAAGTCAATAGGGTGCAGATTTTCACCAGGAAAGCATTTCACTTGGATGTGCCCATACATTGTATTTTGATTGTAAATCGTTTGTTTGGACATCAATGCGTCCTCCAATTGTGTACATTTAGTGTGTATATTTTCTACTTTTGTATCTACATTAGTGGTATACAGGTTGTATTCTTGTTTAAGGTTTTCTGATGTTTTGTCTATTCTCTGATCTAATCTTTTAGCTTCAGTATCTACTCTGTTATAGATGACAGCAATGCTGTCTGTGTTAGCTTGTATGTTTTCATTTAAAGTTTCAACTTTAACTTGAAATTCTTTTCTGAAGTGTATCAACTGTTCTCTAGTGTCCTTACTGAGGGTGGTTTTAATTTCCTCACACTTCTCATTGAGATGAGTATTTAATAGACCAAAATTTGAACTTACTTGTTCACTCGATTGTTTAAGTTGCGAGCTTATTTGAGTTGCAAAGGCTGCTAGCCACACTGTTAAGTTTAATTGTTCACCCTACCCTGGTTCAATTTTTACATTTCCTACGATCTCATCCCTCTCAGGTAGAGACATGTTAACTATTAATTATTTTAAATGACAACAACAAAATACCTTGCTTTATGTATCTATACTATGATGTCGTGATCGGTGTTCCTGTTGGCTTTCTTCACTTCTATTCGGTTTTGTCGAAGCTGAAGTCTTGATTGATGAATTCCATTGACATAATCCAGACGTTAATCTTCCGAGCGCTGTGATGATTGTTTTTCGTAGTCGCACATACACACGTTTTTTCCATTTGACATATTTTCACTGCTGCCACACTGCACAAATAAACTAGTTTGGACTGCTAAGCACTTACGAATTTTATCGCTGCACTATTATCATCGATGCACTTAACGATCCCGGATGAGCCCCACTTTTGTAATGGTCGCCTGGTCGTAGATATTGCTAATTGCTATAATCGCACTATTTCACTCCCATTTACGGAGCTTGTTAGCACTTGATGTTAGGTTGGCGCCATTAAAATGCATTGTGTTGTAGTAATCGCTGCTACTTGCTGGATCGCTGCTGTCTCTCGATGGTGATGCTGGCTCTACATCTGGTTGTCTAGGGTTAAAAACATGAGGTCCCGTGTTTTTTATGTGCTTTTGATGATAAAGAACGAACGAAACCAACAAATATGTAAACTTCAAATATTTATTACTCTGGTGGCCATCTTACTTCCACTGTCCACCAAAGACCATGACACAACACAAAGTAGTATTTCCGTTACATGTTCTTTGCATTGTTTGTCCACCTCAAACAATAACACACAAACACACTTGACCAAAGTGACATTCCGACTGCCTTTCGACCCTTCTTGCTGCTTGTATTTATAACATTGTCAAAGAACTACTAAAAAGAGATATAGTTTACAAGTCACATGTACATCTGTTATCATAATTTGTGCAGAAAAGTTATTAATTTGCATCAAGTGACATAATTTAACATGTTATTAAAATGACAGACAGATTTGTTGACTTGACAGAATAATTCTTTGTTACAAAAAGGCCGTTTTTTAGAAGTTTGTCAATTGACTTCTCTAATTTGCATAAATAAGTAAATAACATGAATTATTAAGAATTACATTGGTTTTCGTCTAAAATAGGATTGCTTACGTGAATACTGAGTGAAAACGCTCCTAGTGAACAAATAGGTTTCACTGGGTGATTTTTATTTAAGGAGATCCAAAATACCTAAGTTGGTCACTATTTTTCGTACTTCATATTAATTATTTACGATGAACTTAGTGTTTTTACATGATGACATTTGCTGCATCGGTGATCAAGTGATATAATCTTTTGTGTGGGTCAGTTACTCAGTATAATTTAATGGGTTGACTGTTTATGGAGACATGTTATGCAATCATTGTTAACATACACAATAACTTTTCTATAATCATAAATACTCGTTAAACTGGTTGAATTTGGAGGGTATCGCATACTTCGGTACAGTAAAGCCTTTAATATGTTCCGTTACAACCACTTGACAGTGTATGCACAGCTGTCTTGAAATTATTCACATTACAATGCGCTTTTCTTAGTCATCACTATATATGTTTACTGTACATCACTGCGTGTTTTCGACAACGACCATGGGAGGCCAAGTGCAATTATTTCGCGGCTGGGTAGTACAGTATTGTGCCACTAGTGGAGTCAAAACAAAGTGTGGGGTACCATGCTCTAAATCGCTTTATGCATTTACAGTGGTACAACGCTTCAACAATCCATGCAAGGTAGTTACAAATGTAGGGCAATAATGCACCATCATATGACGCAGTGCTTGGGTGGCACAGGTGCTTCCAGTATTGTCAAACAAGTTTGAACGGTGAAGAACGAAGTTGCAGATCGTCACTCTGTGAATAACCGGGAATCGCTGTGTAAGTGGAACACCTCGTCCTTGAAGACCAGCGTATCATAGCAACACCGACTCAAAGGAAGGCCTCGGCGCTTGTTCGTGACGTCACATCAGCTAGGCACGGCGAACACCAGGTCTGTTGCAGGCATACTCATAGTGGTGGTGTTTCCCCTCTCTGACACAGGAAAATGTGAAACTATTGGCGGTAGTTGACCAACACACATTGTTCTGAGAGATTTCCGCAATCAATTAATTGTGCAATTCATTACACTTCTTAACAAATAGTGTACTCCTGAACTTAAATTTCCACCTCTTTTAAGGATTGACATACAAAAACAACTACATGGTCCAGCAGCAACAGAATTCGTGCTTCTTTACGTTATTTATAAATCTGAGGAAGTTACGATTGTACTGGGTTACATTTACAAGAAACTGTGAACATATTGGTGCTCTTCTTTATGTATCTTGGTTGACTATGGCGTGAGGAGCACTGAATGTTAATTAAATATCGTGCGATTGTACACGTTGGGGGAGGGGGTGGGGGACAGAAGAAGAGGCAAAAGAGAGATACTTGTTATATCAAATAAATTTTTTTATCTTATAAAGCTTCTCCTTTCAGTTGCAAGAGGGGAATATTTATCTTTTCTAATGTGAATGTTTAAAAAAGTTTAAGCTCAGCAGTATTTTCGATGTATGAAGCTATTTTGTTTCCTGTTTAGAATTCCTTTCGTTGAAAATGACTGTAATCTAATGACTGGCAACAGTTGGACATTTACAAATGTAAATTATTTCACATTTCCAGTGACGATGTCAAACGAACATAAATAAATAAATAAATAAATAAAAGAAACGAGTTCATTGTAAGGGGGTTGGGGTAAGTTTCGATAACAAAATGGATCAGGTAAATATAGTTTCTTGAATGTAAGATTTCCGAAGCTTGCAATGGGGCAAAGCATCTTCTCATATTGGTCTACGTTTGTTTCGACAGGATTCGGTAATACAGAACTATGATCTTCATTTGTAGCTTTACGATATTAAGAAAATCTTTCATCTAAGTAAAACTGCAGAATTCAAAACAACACCAAACAGTTTGTCGAAAAATAAGAGATTTATAGTGATAAGCACGCCCAGGCGTTTCTGCCTGCAACAGACCTGGCGTTCGCCGTGCCTATCTGACGTGACGTCACGAACAAGCGCCGAGGTCTTCCTTTGAGTCGGTGTTGATCATAGTCGAGACGACAGCGGAAAATGAAAATCAGTCACGGATCAATTTGCAAACTCTTGCACGACATTCTGAACCTGTTGTATTTCGCAAGCGTTCGCACCCACTCAAAACTCCCTGCGAACCGAGGCAGCAGCGGAAATGTTCCTGCTTTCTCAGGACAATTTAGATGACTCCTTTTACAGTGCAGTCATCATGGATGAGCGCTGTGTGTATCACTCTGACCCCGAGTCAAACGGGGTGCAAATACGTACAGCCGACATCGTCAACATTTGCAAAGATCCAACCATTATCGGACAATGTGACAGCTTCATGGTCGTATGATTTTTAGAAAATGAAACGTACTTCAAACTTTACACTGAAGAGACAAAAGTCATGGGACAGCGATATACACCAATATAAACGACGGTAATATCACGTACACAAGGTATAAAAGGACAGTGCATTGGTGGAGCTGTCATTTGTACCCAAGCGATTCATATGAGAAGGTTTCCGACGTGATTTTGGCCGCGCGACGGGAGTTAAATGACTTGAACGCGGAATGGTAGTTGGAGACGCGTGGGGGCATTCCATGCCGGAAATCGTTAGAGAATTCAATATTCCGACATCCACAGTGTCAGGAGTGTGTCTAGAATACGAAATTTCAGGCATTACCTCTCACCACGGACAACGTATTGGCAGACGGCCTTCATTTAACGACCGAGAGCAGAGGCGTTTGCGCAGCGTTGTCAGTGCAAACAGACCAGCAACACTGCGTGAAATAAGCTCTGGAACCAATGTGGATCGTACGATGAACGTATCCGTTAGGACAGTGCGGCGAAATTTAGCCTTAACTGGATATGGCAGCAGACTACTTAACGCGATTACCTTTGCTAACAGTGCTTTACCACCTGCAGTGCCTCTCTTGGGATCGTGGTCTTGTCGGTTGGACCCTAGACGACTGGAAAATCGTGGCCTGGTCAGATGAGTCCCGATTTAAGTTTGTGAGAACTGCTGGTTGGGTTCGAGTGTGGCACAGAACCCGTGAAGCCATGGACCCAGGTTTCCAACAAGGTACTGTGCAAGCTGGTGATGGCTCCACAATGGTGTGGGCTGTGTTTACATAGAATGGAGTGATCTTCTGGTCCAATTGCACCGATTATTAACCGTAAATGGTTATGTTCGGCTATTTGGAGAACATCTGCAGCCCAAACAACAGTGGAATTTTTATGGAAGATAATGTGCCACAATTGTTCTCGATTGGTATGAAGAAGATTTTGGGCGGTTCGAGTGAATGTTTTGGTCACCCAGATCACCTGACATGAACACCATCGAACATTGATGCTATATAATTTAGAGGCCAGATCGTGCACAAACCCCGCCACAGGCAACACTTTCGCAATTATGGATGGCTTTAGAGGCAGCATGGCTCAGTATTTCTTTTGGAAATTTGTGCTAAAGTTCTATGGAACCAAACTGCTGAGGTCGTCGGTCCCTAGGCCTACACACTAATTAATCTAACTTAAAGTAACTAAGGACAACACACACATCAGTGCCCGAGGGAGGACTCGAACCTCCAATGGAGGGACCCGCGCGAACCGTGACAAGGCGACTTAGATCACACGGCTAACCCGCGCGATCTCAGTATTTCTGCTAGGGCTTCCAATGGCTTGTTGAGTCCATGCCACGTCGATTTGGTGCACTACGCCGGGAAAAAGGAGGTCTGACTTGATACTGGCAGGTATTCCACGACTTATGTCACCTCAGTGTCTGACTACACAACGAAAAGGCAGATAGGGACGCTACTATCACTCGTGTAGTTATCAAGTTATTATTACTATTAATCCCAATTAATAATAATAGTAATAGTAATAATAATAATAATAATAATAATAATAATAATGTATCTTCTGCCAGTCGTAAGAGGCGACGAAAAGAAAAACCACTAATAGGGCTAACCCCCCTTTTAGTGTGATTACTTGGTTCAGGACAGAACTAAAGAAGCCTCGGACAAGCGCCGTCATGGTCGGGGACGACGCTTGAACCCTATGCCCGCCCACAATGGTAACGACACTGCTAGCCAACTGAAAAATGATTTAAATCCAAATAGAGGTGTTTTGCAGGATATGCTTCCTGCAACCACCCTAGAAGGAAAACAAAGACAGAGGATGAGATGGTCAGATGAAGTTAACAGATACCTCATGTTCTGTTACTACCAAGCAACAAACCTAGGAACCAATACAACTGGATACAGATCACAAGTATACACAACATTTATTACCAGATACCCGGAATTAAAATTTTTAACAGAACAACGACTAGCTGATCAGATCCATGTAATAATCAAAAATAACAGGATACCCCAGTCAGAAATAGAAAACATTAAACAACAAGTACAACAAATACTAGAACAAAATAATGTGCAATCAGAAGAAGAAGAAAATACAGTAACGGACTCAATCATCCCAGAGAAAACAAACAAAGAACAAAACGCATCAATTAAACAATCAGAGGAAAACGACATCTTAAGACAGCCACCAGAACAAGCACAAATAGAACACAAAGTGACACACATGTTAGATATAGAAGAAAAATTTCAGCTGACATATATAGAATACAAAGACACAAATACAGACATTAGACCATTCTTGCATAGACCACCAAATAACCCACAAGTCGAAACAACAATGACAACTATCAACACAATCATACACAACAAAATAAATGAAAACACAAATATGGAAGAGTAACAACTACTGGTTTATGTAGGAGCACTCACTACACTAAATATACACACTAGGCAGAGATCAGAACCAACCAACACACAGAAGAAACCCACAAAACCAGCATGGCAACACAGGCTACAGATCAGAATAGAAAAACTGAGAAAAGAAATCGGACAGCTAACACAATTTATAAGAAATGAAATATCAGACAAAAAAGAAAAGGTTAGATAAAATCTCACAACAAGAAGCAATAGAGCAATTAGATGAAAAGAAGCAGAAATTACAAGCATTGGCCAAACGACTTAGAAGATACAAAAAAAGTGAAAATAGAAGGAACCAAAACCAAACATTCAACACAAACCAAAAGAGATTTTACCAAACAATAGATAACACACACATTAAAATAGACAATCCACCAAACATAACAGACATGGAACACTTCTGGAGCAACATATGGTCAAACCCGGTACAACATAACAGGCATGCACGGTGGATACAAGCAGAAACAGACTCAAACAAGATGATACCACAAATGCCTGAAGTGATAATTTTGCAACATGAAGTCACCCGAGCAATTAATTCTACGCACAATTGGAAAGCCCCTGGAAATGATAAAATAGCAAATTTCTGGCTAAAGAAGTTCACCTCAACACATTGACATGTAACTAAATTATTTAACAGTTACATTGCAGACCCATACACATTCCCTGATACACTTACACATGGAATAACCTATCTGAAACCTAAAGATCAAGCAGACACAGCAAACCCAGCTAAATATCGCCCCATAACATGCCTACCAACAATCTACAAAATATTAACTTCAGTCATCACACAGAAATTAATGACACATACAACACAGAACAAAATTATAAATGAAGAACAAAAAGGCTGCTGCAAAGGAGCACGAGGATGTAAAGAGCAACTGATAATAGATACAGAGGTGACATATCAAGCTAAAACTAAACAAAGGTCACTATACTATGCATACATTGATTACCAAAAAGCTTTTGATAGTGTACCCCACTCATGGCTACTACACATATTGGAAATATACAAAGTAGATCCTAAATTGATACAGTTCCTAAACATAGTTATGAAAAACTGGAAAACCACACTTAATATCCAAACAAACTCTAATAATATCACATCACAACCAATACAGATTAAGCGTGGAATATACCAAGGAGACTCATTAAGTCCTTTCTGGTTCTGTCTTGCTCTGAACCCACTATCCAACATGCTAAATAATACAAATTATGGATATAATATTACTGGAACATACCCACACAAAATCACACATTTGCTATACATGGATGATCTAAAACTACTGGCAGCAACCAATCAACAACTCACCAATTACTAAAGATAACAGAAGTATTCAGCAATGATATAAATATGGCTTTTGGAACAGACAAATGTAAGAAAAATAGCATAGTCAAGGGAAAAAACACTAAATAAGAAGATTACATATTGAATAACCACAGTGACTCCATAGAAGTGATGGAAAAAACAGATGCCTATAAATATCTAGAATACAGACAAAAAATAGGAATAGATAATACAGATATTAAAGAAGAACTAAAAGAAAAATATAGACAAAGACTAACAAAAATACTGAAAACAGAATTGACAGCAAGAAACAAGACAAAAGCTATAAATACTTATGCTATACCAATATTGACCTACTCATTTGGAGTAGTGAAATGGAGTAACACAGACCTAGAAGCACTCAATACACTTACACGATCACAATGCCACAAATATAGAATACATCACATACATTCAGCAACAGAAATATTCACATTAAGCAGAAAGGAAGGAGGAAGGGGATTCATCGACATAAAAAACCTACATTATGGACAGGTAGACAATTTAAGAAAATTCTTTCTGGAACGAGCAGAAACTAGAAAAATACACAAAGCAATCACTCATATAAATACATCGACTACACCACTGCAATTTCATAACCACTCCTACAACCCTTTAGATCACATATCATCAACAGATATGAAGAAAGTAAATTGGAAAAAGAAAACACTACATGGCAAGCACCCGTATCATCTAACACAGCCACACATCGATCAAGACGCATCCAACACATGGCTAAGAAAACGCAATATATACAGTGTGTGGGGCGGCGAGTTACTCGTGAAAATTAAATTTGCTGTATAAATGCTTGCAATACAAATGTTTGAATGTTGAATCCGTTTCGGGCTTTTAGAATGTTGTTAATGCTGTCTTTCGCCGTTCTCAACACTGGCTCTCTATTTACTTTTTTAGCTCCCAGAAAGTGATTTAACCAAACATGAAGCCGGTAATTAGAGATCCTAGTGCCCACTTCATCTGAGAATACCATTATAGCTGCAGCTTATAGCTCTGCAGAATTAGGAGATTGTCCGGGATTTCTAATCAAAAACGATTTTCCAAAATAGTTGAGTATATTCTGAAATTCACTGATAAAAAACACAAGTATCCCTACAACCTAACTAACAGAGCAGTTCAGAGTCTAATGCGCTGATGCAACTATAAATGTCCTAATTAAATGTTAACAAGAATGCTCGCCAAAATTTGATGAGAATATTTCATCAAACGCCACGCTAAATAATTGGTAGAATGTCTGTCCCGCGACAGCACGTGAAAATACGACAATACGCAAACTGAAGCTAGATAATGAAAATCATCCCAGAATTAACCACTTCACTTGAAATGATTTCACGGTTCCGCGTATCTCTAGTAACTTAAGACGGCACCCGAGGCTGTTTGTAGCAGTGCTACCGAAGCGACGCGACTCCCGACACAGCTGACGTGCTATTCAGCATCTGGAGAGAACTAGGGCCTTCCTTCCTCGCGCAGCGCTCTTATATATATAGCCGCGGTGCGGACGGCTAAGAGAACGCCTGATCCAATCGGCTCTCCCGACTAGCCGCTGGGCTAGTAACGCACCACTTCAATTTACATAATAATTTATAGCTTCTTTTGCTGATGGCCGATGAAGCTCTTAATTTAAACGTGCATTCAGCACGCAGGTAAGTATTGATAATAAAATTTTGACGTGGCTAAGTTAAATATTTTGGGCGAGAGAATTAATTAAATTACACTGCACGCAGCAGATGAGCTCTGAACTGGCCCTTTTGAGATCCGCTATCGCTATAATTTTATAGGTATTCAAAAGAAACTTTTCACATCTTCACAGTCATAGCGGACCTCCAACCTATTTAAATCTAAACATCCTAGCCTTATTTATTAGCCTACTTAATCTATCTTGCTTCCTTCAGTTTTGAGACGAAAACCAGAAAATCATGAATTTCCACTAAAGTCTTAATTTGTGAAATCCAAAGTACTGTTTTTATTAAATCATTATGAAAGATGAATCTAAATATAAATTTTGAAGTCTCTAGCTCTTTTCTGTTGCGCCAAGGATTTTTTCAGAAAAACGTCCAAATTTCGAAAATGGCTGAAGTTATCGAACTGATATTTAACACACATTAATTTAGTATTATTCCTGACATGGTAGAAAAGTTTTAGGTCATTTGCTTGATTTTTAAGGTATTGTGCAACATTTATGACGTCAGAGCTAGTTACAGCAGACTGGCTGGCACACAATGGAAACTGATGTGAATTTACTACAGCGTGAGTAGGCTGCTTCCCTACATCACCCTCTACTTAAATTTTTTGTTTATGAATGTTAATGAATGAAAAAAGAAATTTAATTACAAAAAGGGAAGCAAGAGTACAGTTTAACTCCCTATAAAAAAAATCAAAATTGAAATATAAACATGTAGAAACATTAAAGAAAACTGATTACCTACATTAATTATTTAAGTTGTGGGCATGTTCACTGCCTTTTAAACAATGTCATTACTCAAAATTTTAAGCAAAGTCAATGAAATATTTTGGCATACATATTGCCTTAGACAAACAAACACATACGAATTGAAAAATTATGAAAATCTTAGATCCATTAAATACATTAAATACATTTTTACATACACAAATTCAAAGAAAATGACATGATACATAAACAGATGATTATCTCTTAGCAGTCTTTTCTAAACCTGAAAGAGAAGTTCACAAATAATTTTTACACACGTGGTTGTAGCCGCTTTAGCTGGCGTCCTACACTTCCATTCACAAGGGTAGAGGAGGGGAAGTTGCTATGGTGTGCGTCCTTCACGTTCTCTCTAAATTACATGGGGGAAAGGGGAGGGGTCACTGTGAGTTGTGTCCAAGTCACTCCACGCTTTCACGCAGCTACCAGGCTGCCATTATCTGGTTTGTCCTGTAGAACAAACAAAAAGAGTGACTCAGACTCTGTTCACTTAATATCTAAGGGTGGGTCACAATGAAATGGGGTTATATACGTTTTATCCTTCAATATATTACTGGAACACAGTTAACAGAACTTTTTCAATTTTACTCTCGTGGTTACTTAATTGTCATAAAATCGGTAAACAAATGGCTCAAAACGGCGTTAGTCACGTACTAGAGAAAATCTATGCTCAAGGCATACAATCATGAATCCTATTTAATATCAATTTATTATTTCTGGGCCAGAACACTGAACCAATGCTCGGTACATTCCTGACAAATCTGCATTTTATTTACTTAACTGACTCATCTTTGATTACCTTATGCTTAGAGATAGTATGAGTATATTTAATTAGTGGTTGTTTTCTCAGCTTCTTTGTACATGTGAGTAACTTTTGGTAATAGTAGAGTTCTGAGTGTTCAAAACACACTACATTTAGTTGACTACAAAATCCACTTATTGGTCCTCTGCTGTTGTGTTAGTTCCACATCTGCAATTAGGTACTTACTTACTTTGAAGTGTATTTATGCTGAGCTAAAATTAATGTTTCACGTCTGCCATTATGTTACTTATTTATTTTGCTAGTGTATGTATTTATGTAACACTCACTCTATGAATATTTAAAGCATAGGATAGCACATTTATTTCATATTCATAGTGTATTGTAGCTGATCAGTTTGCTCACGTGGCAAACCATTTTCACTCGATCGGACGCTGAAACCTCAGGTAGTCTCTCTCAGACCTACCACTAAAGTGCATCAAGTAATTATGGACGAGCGAAATGCTAAATTCCTTAAACCAATAGGACACCATGACCTGCTCTGTCTCATCTAACATAAGGGTACCTACGGTCGCATTCACGCCTCCAACTCATAACCTCAATACGTGTAGGTGTATCCTGTCACACACTACACTAAAATAATGGCCAGCTCCAACCCTATAAATACTTCAGGGACGTGTCCTTCACGTCTCAACCACAACACTGCTCAATTCTATTACACTGCCTTTCCTTGCTACACCAGGTGAGTTTAATCTTACAACTTATCTGCATATTTTTCCTAACACTAAGCAATCTCTTTTGCTATTTCTTAGTTAGCTCTAATGCATACATTAGGTTTCACTACCACTTCAGATCCTGCTTGTATATGAATTCATATATCTTTTTAAATTACTGTTGGTGGACCATTTCCAATAAAACAACACTTTGTACTTACCACAATACCAGGGTTCTATACATACTTGTTACTCAGATACATTGTATCTTAATTACATCATACTTCTCTATTGTTTGTCACTATTAGGTTTGTCACATTAGGTATTTTTCTTCACTAATCGGTGGATAGAATGGTTACAGAACTCATGGCTTGATAGCCATGACAGAAAATTTTCATGTCTGGAAAGAAGAGGTCGAAATTTTTGTGGATAGGGAAGATGAAGAATGAGTGAGACCTGAAAGGGAAAGGAGATCTCACACAGCTGGGACTGCACAGCTGCCACACTGTGTAGAGGTTACAGAACAACCTCCTCCCTACAGCATTCATTGGTTTCAGAAAATTTAATGTGTTTGAGAGTAAGAGCCGAAATTTTGGTGGATAGGAAAGATGAAGAATGAGTGAGACCTGAAAAGGAAAGAAGATCTCACACAGCTGGGACTGCACAGCTGCCACACTGTGTAGAGGTTACAGAACAACCTCCTCCCTACAGCATTCATTCACTGAATGCTGGCTTGATAGTCATAACGGAAAATTTTAGTATTTGGAAAGTAAAGGTCGAAATTTTTGGGGATAGGAAAGATGAAGAATGAGTGAGACCTGAAATGGAAAGAAGATCTCACACAGCTGGGACTGCACAGCTGCCACACTGTGTAGAGGTTACAGAACAACCTCCTCCCTACAGCATTCATTGGCTGAATGCTCACTTGATAGTCACTACGGAAAATTTTAGTATTTGGAAAGAAAAGGTCGAAAATTTTTGTGGATAGGAAAGATGAAGAATGAGTGAGACCTGAAATGGAAAGAAGATCTCACACAGCTGGGACTGCACAGCTGCCACACTGTGTAGAGGTTACAGAACAACCTCCTCCCTACAGCATTCATTGGCTGCCTATGACCACGCCACGTCGATCTGAAAATACCTCATGATGCCTTTTTAGAACCTGTCTCAGTTCTTCCTTTTGATTGTCTGAAATCTTATCGATTTCCTGCAATTTGGCTTCTATTTTGTCTAACATAACTGCTTCTTCTTCTTCTTCTGTGTTCAGCTTACTGTTACTAAGATTAACACCTTCGTCCCAATACCTCCTATTTTTCAGAACTCGTATAGGCAGTTCCCAAGTTTCATGATCAGTTACTACATGTTTATCACTAAAAGGTACTATAATTACTCCGGTTATTGGTAAGACCATTTTTAACTGGCTTCTTTCAAAGTCAACAACACTCTGATATTTTGACAAGAAATCTATGCCAATTAAAACCTCTATACTGAGATTGTTTACAATTAAACATGGATGATCAATTAAATTACCATTAATGTTAAAAGGTAGTAAAGCTTCTTGCTTTACAGTTTTTGAAACCTTGCCAGTAGCACCAATTATTCTTAGTCCTGATACCCTCATTACTGTAAGCTTGTCTTTACCAGGTAATGCATCAAAGAAGGACTGAGATATTGCACTCACCTCACTTCCACTGTCTAAGAGACAACGTACGTTGATACCCAACATATTCACTATTATTATAGGGTGGCTTATTCTAGGTTGTACAGGTGGTTCCTCAATTTCATCTAGTAGTTCCTTTTGGATTTGTCTCCAACTAAAGTGATCGACATCTGTCTTCATTACATTTAGGTCACAGTGTGTAGGGGTTTCCTGAATTACATTTTCAGCTGCCTTTTCCAGTTGGTCTATTAATTTTAAATCGAAACACCGCACGACTTCATTACATTTAGTTTGCTGAACATAACCCAAATTACTGTAGTCTGAGCGATTCTGCGTCTCCAGACCGGTCATAACACTAGTTACAGCTAAACCACTTTTACCATTATCGTCGGTTTCCTTCTCAAGTGACAACTGGTCACAGCTACTGGGTTCATCGACCCTCAACAGCCTACCCTCTACATTCTCACTTATCTCCCGTCCTAAATCTATTAGTACATTATCAACATCCTGTACAGGCACTTTAGATAAGAGCACATCATCTTCATCGTAAATATAAGCATGAATTTCTTCTGCTTCTTCACCTGTCAATTCAGTATTTTGTAGCTCCTCCCTATCGTTACACTGCTGCGCCTTCTCTTTCTCTTCCCACTTAGAAAGCGTCTCTAACACGGTATCTATCAAATACTGTGAGTGATCTAATATTTCTGTTGTATCCTTAGATGCTACCGACTCTTCATCCACATGTTCAGTCTGAGTAATCTGATCTGTCTTACCAATTCCCTTAACTACTGGCTTAGGAAAAGTAACCGCCTGGTGAGCGCCAGTGTCCTCATAGACGGGAACTAGTTTTCCTGCCTCAGCCTACTACTGTTTCCTTTAGTTTCATTATAGTTAGCTGGCATAGCATTGCTTTCCGCGCGGTTGTTTACCTGCATAATTCTGTTTGGAACAAAATTATTATCCCTTGGACGCCATTGTTGGTTCTGATAATTATTTCCCCAATTCCTACCTCTCTTAGGATGGCGAATACCTATTGTTCTGATGTTTACATTGCCATTTTGCTCGTTCCTAAAATTACTACTATTATTATTAGCATTTCTGTTATTACGTGCTTGCTCCTCATTGGCAGCAACACGTTCTACACGTTCCAGATACTCAATGAAACGATCCAGATTGTCTCTAGGGGCAGATATAATTCTAGTTTGCCAATACCATGGCAGTTTGGCTTCAAGATCTAGTATAATCATTTCAGGTTTCAGCTTTTCGTCCAAATGTGACAAACGTGAAATCCATGACCTAGCAAATTCTTTAATAGATTCCTTGCCTGCATTGAAGCGTTTTCCACTCCAAAATTCTCTCAACACTTCATTTTGCTTATTGCTAGACCAATACTCATTAATGAAAGCTGTTTTAAACTCCGCTAATGTTTTACACTTCAACATAACACCAGCTGACCAACGCATGGCGTCACCTGCTAAATGGCTTCTAATAAATGAGATTTTCTCTCGTTCAGACCAAGTTGGTGCAATCACATCCTCAAAATCGTTCCAGAAATCTAGCGGGTGGATATTTTTATCTGGATCGAACCGCAAGAACTGCCGACACCCGATAAAAGCGGCGTTTGCAGCTACAACTTGTTGTATATTACCATTACCAGAAGTTACTGAAGCTACTTTACTTTCAATGTTAGCAATGTTAGTACTGATATTTTCTACTTTCATTTCAACATTATCTACTCTTTGTACAATATGAGTAGTATCAGTTTTGATTGCATCTACGTCTGCTTGACATATGTTTACCTTTATATTAACATCTTTAAATCTATCTGAGCACAGTTCAGATTCCGCCTCGATCTTTTCTGTTAACTTGTGCTCCAGCTTCGCATCTTCCATTTGGAAGTCCTTGCGAACCTCAGCAACTTCGGATTTTACTGTTTTATACATTTCAGAAAATTGTTGAGCAACCTTTTTCTTAATATCCTCATGGTCGTAGTCAATTTTATAATTCAAACTGTCTAGATCCTCTTTCAACTTATTGCAACCAGCCTTGAAGGTATCGTTCATTACCTCCAATCGTTTATTAAAATTAGTTTGACTGGCCACAATCCGGTTATTTACCTCACTTATATTAGATTTTAATTCAGCATTACTGCTTTTGACCTGTTCACTTATTTCAGATTTTAAATCAGCTGTCATTTTTGCGTTACTGGCAGCTATTGCTTGTAATATAACATTTAAATCAACAGCCCCAGCATCTTTGGGTTGCTCACTCGCTGGCTTTTTATCACACTCAGGTGACGAAAAACTAGCTCCAACACCAGAATCATCAAAACTAAATTAAACTTCTGATTGATTAGTCATATCTAACTGCTCCTTCTTAAACTCTACCATCTCTGATGACTGTTCCATTTTTAATTCATCAGAGAAACTATCATCCAATAAATTTACAATTTCTACTTTCTGCTTTACTACAGGGGTCTCTATTATTGAATCATTGCCCCTTCCCACACTACTGTCAGGAGACAATACTTCATATTTCACTTTAACATTATTACTTTCATGCATATTTACACTTGAAACGTTGTCTGAATTTACAGTTCCCTCAACAGACATAGGTTCTAATTTAAGTTTAAACTCAGTTTCTTTTGGCGGTTCCTTCGCCGACAGTCTTTTAGTGCAGGTTAGTAAAATTTTTAACAGCTTTTCACTTAACTTAGTTCCTTCTGCACGACGTATGGCGTTGCCGGCGCGGCGTACCAGGATTCCTGATGCGACGTGGCACGTTGAACTGCAGGCGGCTCTCCGACGGCTGTTATGTGTTTGCGTGGCCCGCAACTGCAGGCACGGCTCCGGCTGCTGCGGCGGACGACTGCGTTACAGCGAAACTGGCTTCTCGCGATGCCGGCAGCACCGCTAGACTCAGTGCCAGCTCCGTCAATCCAAATGCGTTGTTAATCCAATCGCGTCATCCACATGCACACGTAACACTTTCACTGTTCTATTACTCAGCTGCGTGTCGCATTTCACTCGCGAATCCAAATAGTTAAAAATCACTTTCACTTAGTTAATTTCCTGGCCGATGCACCATATGTGGGGCGGCGAGTTACTCGTGAAAATTAAATTTGCTGTATAAATGCTTGCAATACAAATGTTTGAATGTTGAATCCGTTTCGGGCTTTTAGAATGTTGTTAATGCTGTCTTTAGCCGTTCTCAACACTGGCTCTCTATTTACTTTATTAGCTCCCAGAAAGTGATTTAACCAAACATGAAGCCGGTAATTAGAGATCCTAGTGCCCACTTCATCTGAGAATACCATTATAGCTGCAGCTTATAGCTCTGCGGAATTAGGAGATTGTCCGGGATTTCTAATCAAAAACGATTTTCCAAAATAGTTGAGTATATTCTGAAATTCACTGATAAAAAACACAAGTATCCCTACAACCTAACTAACAGAGCAGTTCAGAGTCTAATGCGCTGATGCAACTATAAATGTCCTAATTAAATGTTAACAAGAATGCTCGCCAAAATTTGATGAGAATATTTCATCAAACGCCGCGCTAAATAATTGGTAGAATGTCTGTCCCGCGACGGCACGTGAAAATACGACAATACGCAAACTGAAGCTAGATAATGAAAATCATCCCAGAATTAACCCCTTCACTTGAAATGATTTCACGGTTCCGCGTATCTCTAGTAACTTAAGACGGCACCCGAGGCTGTTTGTAGCAGTGCTACCGAAGCGACGCGACTCCCGACACAGCTGACATGCTATTCAGCATCTGGAGAGAACTGGGGCCTTCCTTCCTCGCGCAGCGCTCTTATATATATAGCCGCGGTGCGGACGGCTAAGAGAACGCCTGATCCAATCGGCTCTCCCGACTAGCCGCTGGGCTAGTAACGCACCACTTCAATTTACATAATAATTTATAGCTTCTTTTGCTGATGGCCGATGAAGCTCTTGATTTAAACGTGCATTCAGCACGCAGGTAAGTATTGATAATAAAATTTTGACGTGGCTAAGTTAAATATTTTGGGCGAGAGAATTAATTAAATTACACTGCACGCAGCAGATGAGCTCTGAACTGGCCCTTTTGAGATCCGCTATCGCTATAATTTTATAGGTATTCAAAAGAAACTTTTCACATCTTCACAGTCATAGCGGACCTCCAACCTATTTAAATCTAAACATCCTAGCCTTATTTATTAGCCTACTTAATCTATCTTGCTTCCTTCAGTTTTGAGACGAAAACCAGAAAATCATGAATTTCCACTAAAGTCTTAATTTGTGAAATCCAAAGTACTGTTTTTATTAAATCATTATGAAAGATGAATCTAAATATAAATTTTGAAGTCTCTAGCTCTTTTCTGTTGCGCCAAGGATTTTTTCAGAAAAACGTCCAAATTTCGAAAATGGCTGAAGTTATCGAACTGATATTTAACACACATTAATTTAGTATTATTCCTGACATGGTAGAAAAGTTTTAGGTCATTTGCTTGATTTTTAAGGTATTGTGCAACATTTATGACGTCAGAGCTAGTTACAGCAGACTGGCTGGCACACAATGGAAACTGATGTGAATTTACTACAGCGTGAGTAGGCTGCTTCCCTGCAAGTGACGCGGAAGGACTCATGATTGCAATACAGGATCAAATAATAAACACCAGATATTACAGCAAGCATATTATTAAAGATCCCAACACCACAACAGATAAATGCAGACTTTGCAAACAACAAATAGAAACAGTAGATCACATCACAAGTGGATGTACTATACTAGCAAATACAGAATACCCCAGAAGACATGACAATGTAGCAAAAATAATACATCAACAGCTTGCCTTACAACATAAACTTATAAAACAACACGTTCCCATATACAAGTATGCACCACAAAAGGTACTGGAGAATGATGAATACAAATTATACTGGAACAGAACCATTATAACAGATAAAACAACACCACATAACAAACCTGACATCATACTCACCAATAAAAAAAGAAAGTAACGCAACTAATCGAAATATCCATACCCAATACAACAAATATACAAAAGAAAACAGGAGAAAAAATTGAAAAATACATCCAACTGGCTGAGAAAGTCAAGGACATGTGGCATCAGGATAAAGTTGACATTATACCAATTATACTATCAACTACAGGAGTCATACCACACAATATCCACTAGTACATCAATGCAATACAGCTACATCCAAACTTATATATACAATTACAGAAATCCGTAATTATTGATACATGTTCAATTACCCGAAAGTTCCTAAATGCAATATAACATATACCGTACAGTTAAAAGGAAGTGACGCTTGATCAAGGTCCGCGTCACTTTCCATTTTTAACCAGACTTAACGTCTGAGAAAGTAAAGAAATAATCATAATAATGCAAGTTATTATTATTGTGAATGTTTTGTAATATTATTTTGTACCACACCTTAGGTTTGCAAGTCGCCCAAGGTGTGGTATAGGTACGTCGATGATACTTTCGTGGTGTGGAGCCATGGTGAAGAACAGCTCGGTGACTTCCTAAGACACTTGAACAGCCTCCATGCCAACATAACATTTACCATGGAAGTAGAAAAGGACAAGAAACTGCCATTTCTAGATGTGCTGGTCACAAGGGACGCCGAAAACCTGGGACACAGCGTGTATCGAAAACCGACACACACGGACCGATACCTGCACAAACTGTCAAACCACCACCCGAGCCAGAAAAGAGGCATGATTACTACGCTCGTAACGAGAGCAGGACGAATATGTGAGCCGCAACACCTGGAAACTGTCCTGAGGCGCAATGGGTACTCCACACATTATATTAGAAGTGTAACAGAGCCAAACACTCGACGAAGTAAGGAACCAGAAAAATAAATGTCGGGTACGGCCTTTCTGCCATACATTCCCAGAGTGACGGACAGAATCGGCCGTATATTGCGCAAACATGGCGTAAAGACGATTTTCAAACCGACAAGGAAGATCAAAGAGTGTCTTAGATCGGCGAAGGAGAAAAGAGACCCACTTGCAATGTCGGGAATATACCGTATACCATGCACATGCGGGAAAGTTTATGTCGGAATGACTGGACGATCCATCAACACCAGGATCAAAGAGCATAAGCGGCATTGCAGGTTGGGGCAGGTGGAGAAATCGGCCGTGGCAGAGCACGCACTGAATGAGACCGACCACGTAATAAAATTCGCCGACACGGAAGTTCTGGCTGTGGAGAAGCACTATCACACGCGCTTGTTCAGAGAAGCTGTAGAAATACAAAAACACGCGAACAGTTTGAACAAGAAAGAGGAAAGCCTTAAGGTAAACGGATCCTGGCTTCCCGTACTGCAGCGAACGACCGTCACAGGTAGCAAGAGGAGAACTGCACCGGAAATGACCGCAGAGAAGCCCTCGGACGTTGGCGGCGTTAAGATGAAACTGTTTTACAGAATATAGGAGACCACAATTTTACCATTCATGAGAAATGAATCCAGAATAACCACCACAGGCGAAATAACTGATTTGGAAGCGAAAGGTAACTTAAAGAAGGAACGAAATGGGTAAGAAAATGTAGTATAACCTGTATAAGGAAAATATTTTTACCCTGCTCAGAGTCATCTATGTGATTAATTCTTGTGATAACGCAATTTTAGATGAAATTTTCTTACTGTTTTATGTGTGAATATATGAGTATGATAAATGTATAATTGCGAGTCTTTTATCAGGTGTGTCAACTGGTATAAATGCTTTGGCGTTTAAATAACCATTGTTCTTTTTACTGTGTATGTTTAAGGAAAGTTCTCCATATTTATCATGTGACAAGACATATGCGGCGAGCGTCAGGAAGAGGTCGAATTAGAACAATGTTGTAGTGGTGTAAACACTTTGTTGAAGTAGCATTGTAGTAGCTTGTTGGATTAACTA
This sequence comes from Schistocerca cancellata, assembly GCF_023864275.1. NCBI lineage: Eukaryota > Metazoa > Arthropoda > Insecta > Orthoptera > Acrididae > Schistocerca > Schistocerca cancellata. The sequence continues at coordinate 413,915,543 of NC_064628.1, forward strand.
GTAGTGGATAGAAGTAGAATTTTTAGTAATACATGTTTATGGGTAGTTAGTTTGTAGTATAGACTACAGGTGTGCATGTGTGTGTGTGTGTGTGTGTGTGTGTGTGTGTGTGTGTGTGTGTGTGTGTGTGTAAATAACATGTGAACCATATGCTGCCCTGACCCATACTTGCACAAGGCATAATCCTATTCATTTTAGTGAATTAATAAGTAGCATTTGATTTATTAAAACGGAAGTGAACCACATTAGTGATGTGGATTTAGATATTATATTGTCAGTTCATTTAATTTTCATTTTTATACTGTCAAGTCATTTCACTTTTATTTTTTTATATTGTCAAGTCATTTAACTTTTATTTTTATATTGTCGATTCAACTAACCTTTTTTATTTAAAAAAAAATTAGTCTCACTTTTGTTCTTAAAAATTGTGAAAGACAATACTAAGTGGTATTATGTATGACATTGTGTAATCACATAACTATGATGAACAATTTCTGTGAATGCAGTTGAGAACGTGAAAGAGAACCGGCTAAACTCTTATGAGACAGCGGGAGCAGCGAGGAGGAGTGCTAGTTGTAAACTGGCAGGTTTCCCAGCAGGACACGCTGTCAACCGGGCCACTTCGGGAGCGCTGTCGACAACAAAAGAAGGCACATGACAAACAATTTCCTTTGCACCTGGAGCTAATGGTCGGCCGCACCAGTGCGACCCTTTGTGGAGACGATGACCTGAGATGGCCGAGAGGTCCACCGCACGGAAATCCATCTGCTGGCAACGCACCACACGCACACGATCGTGACGAGACGGCCGCGGTGAAACGACAGAAGACAGGGGATAAAGGGGCATGGAGCCTTTTGACACGTACTGTCCAGAGAAATTGGCAGACTTCAACGACGCCTATCAACGTTTCCTGGTGGATGCCCACTGTCAAGCGACAGTAAATCATGGTTCGATGTTCTCTGGTCGCTAAGGGTGGCACAAAGAAGAGCCATTAAGTGTCATCCTTCCCAGGAATATCAAACCGGCGAGCCAATTGAGGATAACTCAAGAATGTAACAACACAAGGGGCGTGGAGCCTTTTGACACATACTGTCCAGAGAAACTGGCAGACTTCAACGACGTCTATCAACAGTTCCTGGCGGATGCCCACTGTCAAGCGACAGTAAATCATAGTTCAATGTTCTCTGGTAGGTAAGGATGGCACAAAGAAGAGCCATTAAGTGTCATCCTTGCCCAGGAATATCAACCTGGCGTGTCAAACGAGGATACCGCACGAATTTGACAACACAAACATGGAACCAAATCAAGATTTACGTGACACGGGCCACCAAGAGAAACTTCATGAGAGGGCAGAGACGGCGGGATTGCACACAACAGATGGGCAAAAATCCCTACTGACAGCTGCGGTGACGAACCCCCCCCCCTCCCCTCCCCTTATTTTGTGCCTCAGAACAGTGGAACTACTGAGTGTGTCAGTGAACAGTGGTTATACGGTTCTTAGTTCAATGCATATACGTGTGTTTCTGTCAGAGAAACTTTGACTCATGTGTTTTGCAGGGGTTCGATTTATTGGTGTTTATTAGACTGACTCCTGTATTTTGCAGGTGTTCTATTTATTGTTTTTTTTTTTAGACTTTGACTCTTGTATTTTGCAGGTGTTTTATTTATTCATTTATTTTTTTTTAGATGTTGACTGTTGTACTTTCAGAGCTGTTTTACTGATCAATGTTTGTTCTTGTGTGATGTATTAGATTTGTGATATTTTGTTTCGTAAATTCATTCCTGTGGTATTGCTTCGTTTATCAGTCAGATAGCTATTCATTCTCATTGGACTGTGATCGATTAACCTTTGCATGGGGCATATTTATAGTGAAAACCCCATAAGGGTAACAATCACATAATTATTGTAGTTTCAGTATAATGACACAGTGCTCATTGTTTGCTAACTAACTGAAATATAGTAGAGTGATTAAATTAGTGCCACATAGTTATTTTAATTCTAAAAATTATTAGTTTTATAAGATATAGAATTTTTATGCGATAACCACTTTGTAAAACATGTTTTTTTTTCTCTTATCATTTTTTTTTTTTTTTGCTTTTGCGGATTGTGGATTGTAATGTTCTGCTTTTTAATACTGATGTTATGTCATGTTTTTTTTTTAATTGCTGTGGCACCTTTGCTATTTTCATAAATTTTACTTGTTAATAAACAGTCATAAATTTTCCTGTAACCAGTTGGCTCTTGCAATGAGCAAATACTGGTGAACCCCATAAGGGTAACAACCAGAAATTGTTTTCATGTTAATGACACAGGGACCATTATTTTTACTTGCTGACCGCATTAGGTCTACACTATCTTTTAAATAGGTGTCACAGATTGTTTTTTTTTTCTCTTTGAAATTGGTAGATTCTCAAGATGTGTTGAAATTATTGTGTTTTAGCAAGTAGCTGGTGACCTTTTGTCTTTTCTTTACACTTTTGGTTTAAGTAGGGTGTGAAAAGCCTGCTTGGGAATGTCCTAGCATGGGCAGAAAACTCCCTGCACAGTCTTTACCCGGAGCATTGGGGTTATGAAAGGTCTCTGCTGGGTTCCTTTCATGTTAATTACGGCATGTCATTTACGGCATAAATTCCTCTTCTAAATTTACTGTGGCGTTTCTGACTATCTGGGAGGAGACTGAGTAGTGGAACGTGTTACTTTTACACATAAACAAGAACGATCTGTCACACTACTACACTTTAAAACACAGTTTATATGTAATTCATGTCAAACAGTCTCATACGGAACCTACATCCGCTTTTTTTATATACTGTATATGATAAGATACTGTCATCCCCCTTCCCTTCTGCCGGCCGCGGTGGCCGTGCGCTTCTAGGTGCTCCAGTCCGGAGCCGCGCTGCTGCTGTGGTCACAGGTTCGAATCCTGCCTTGGGCATGGGTGTGTGTGTGATGTCCTTAGGTTAGTTAGGTTTAAGTAGTTCTAAGTTCTAGGGGACTGATGACCACAGCAGTTGAGTCCCACAGTGCTCAGAGCCATTTGAACCATTTTGAAACCTTCCCTTCTGTGTGACAGGATGAATGAGCAAATGTATTTCTAGTTGCATGCTTGAGGGTAGCAGACAAGCCTGTCTGCTAGAGAACAGTAGGACCAACGTCGGAACAGGTAGCTACGCTTTCTAAAAGCAAAGAGGTTTCTATCCTTAGTATGGTCCTGTCCGTCCCTTGTCATGTTGGTATAGGAAGCTGCCCCTCTGGCCACTTCCGATTGTATTTGTGAGCCACCCTCAGGAAGGGACCAGGGCAGTCTGTCCGTGGCAAGAGTCTGAAGTGGTAAGATCTCCAGCTAAGCGCGTGTCTGCTAAGTCCGTAGGACAATGGATTTCTTAAGTTCAGCCTAACTGAAAATTTAATCACCTTTATTTCAGGTTTAGCTCTAAAATATGTAATGTTATCTTAAATTGCAGCGCAGTGTAATTCGAGTGTGAAGTTCAGAATATATTCCGGTAGTTGCTTTGTCACTACTTTGTGAGTAAGGTGGAACCACGTGTTGATCAGTAACTCTAACTAAGATCATCAATCTTAAATGCGGATGTGCGTGAGATTATAACGTCTCGTCTTGACAATATTTTTCAATATAGCAACTTTTCTTTATGTTCAACCCACGTGGGCTGTACTTTGTGAGAGCTTATACAATTTTTTGACCCATCAGGTTAATAGTAAGGCGATAGTAACCTGTTCGAGGGTTTTCTTTTGTAAATTGCGTTTCGATGTAATTTATTTTAATTATCAAAATTATTGTGGAGTTACAAGTTGACCACGTGAAGCATGTGGTGTAAGCATCAAAGTAGCCCTCAGTGATTCTTTTCGGGAAGATTTCACAGAGAGTTAGTATGAATTTAGTATACCAGTGTGTGGTAATTTCATGACGGACAGGATTGCGCTGCGAACGTTAACTTCTTTGGGTGAAAATTGAATCGGTTGGTTGTGGTTAATTTCCTCTTGCATATGTTTCAACGTTCTTCGTGTGTTATTTTATGAATGCAGTGTTGTATGCAGTCTCCCAATCTTGGCCCCATGTTTGATGTGTTCCGTAAGATTACAAACTCACATTTTCACAATCCTAAATAAGGCACCAGCTTAGTTATAACTCATGTTTAATATGCTGAAAATCAATGATCGATGTTAAAATAAATTTCCTAATATAAACTGATTTATTTCTTTTTACTTAAATTCTATATCACCGGTGGTCGTATGACTATTAAAAGATTATAATTAATGTTAGTCTGGTTGGGAATTTGGTAAGCTAGACTAAATACCTGGTGAATCAGTTGCTCAGTAATGCAAGGTTAACTTCCCCAGACAGCTCACAGCTTTTAACCCGCTTTTATTGGCTATCAGCACCGCTTACACCACAAATTAAAGCAACAACGTTACAAGCTCTTTGACTTCCTTGCACATCTGAATTCCATACATCCTAATGTCAAACTCGCTATGGAGACCGGAGCAGAAGGAAGACTACCATTACTATAAGTCATGGTCAAATGTAGAGCTGTTGGCACACTGGGCCATGGTGTGTACCTGATAGAAACGCAAACTGACCTATATTTGCATCTACGCAACTGCCACCACCCTGCACACAAGAATGGGGAGGTCAATACACTAGCACACAGGGCGCGCGCCATCTCAGACGTAGAGTGTCTGCCGCAGGAAGTGGAATATCTCACAACTGTTCTCCAAAAATACGGTTGTTCGGAATGTCAGGTTAGGCGCGTTCACTGCCCCACTTCTTCAGTACAACATGTGGAGACGGAATAAGTCGCGGAGGAGGAGGTAGCCGCTGTCTTAGCGAGTACACTGAGCACCAGCGCACTATCGGAAAAACCGGAGGCTTGCCGAAAAAGAAAAGAGTAAGAATTGTCTTCTACCCGGACATTACTGCAGATCATCAAAGATGACCTCAGTTTGCGGAAGGACGAGGTATCTCAGATTCCGTGCCAATGTGGCAGGAAATATACGACAAACAGTGCGCACCATCAAAGATAGATGTCGAAAACACAATCGGCTCACTCCACGAAAGTATTCCAAGAAGTCGGCGCTCGCAGCATAAAGGGACAATACTAATCATTATCGTTGGCTTCCGAAGCTGGAGATGTTATTCAGTTCTCATATATAATGCGGGAGGTTGTTCCAGAGCCAAGTTCCTGCTGCTGAGAAGAACTGCGAGTATTCGAGAGGGTGACAGTTCAAACCTGCTTCACGTCTTCCGTGATTTCTAAATCGCTTCAGGAAAATGCCGAGATAGTTGCTTTGAAAAGGCACGGCTGCTTTCCTTCTCCATCTTTTCCTAATCCGAGCTTATGCTTCATCTATAATGATGTCGTTGTCGTTGGGACTCTCAACACTAATCTCCTCCTCCTCCTCCTCCTCCGGGACTTCGAGAAAGTGGTTGAACGATGGAGTAGGAGAGAAAAGATTTTTCTCTGAAGGGAACAATCATTTCTGTCATGTTGTTCAGAAAAAACCGTTAAGACAGAGATCGGAACGACAGTATGCATTGTTGAGGCAGTACAGAATACAGAGGCTATGGTAACCTCTGCACTTGTCTGCACACAGACAGGATAGCTGTGCATACGATGGTGAAGTACGATCAAGGAGTTGTAAATCACATAAATAACAAACACAGGCATTCATAAATAGTTCCAGGTGCCGTGGGCTTTCCTGAAAACTACCTTGCAGGATAACATCCCTGTAACCAATAATTTGAAGTGTAAGTGTAGGTACAAGTTTCTTTTCCAGGTCAAGATAGAAGAGCTATATTTTTGTACGGCATGAAGAATGCTGATGCCTTCTTTTACAATGAAGTTACGTGGTCAGTCCAATTTAGATTTTCATTTCTTATTACTCCGAGATTTTTTGCTGAAGGAGGAAAATTGATTGTCCCATTTTGGGTTAAAGAAGGTATGGATTGCCGATATTTCAGACTAATGAGCCTAGAATGACCAACTGGTACCGCTTGGGTTTATGATGGATCGAGCTTTAATCCTATATCCTGCACACATTTTGATAGTGCAAATAGGCCGGTATTGAGATTCTCGATCGTTGTCTTCAGGTTTATTGGATGTCTTCAGGTTTATTGGATGCCTTCAGCGTGCATGTGGTATTCGCAATAAGATAAAACTGACGACACATAATTAATATACAGTGAAAAGAGCATAGGACCTAGTGCCGAAAACTGGCGGACGACTGGTACTACCTGCCTTCATTGTTGACTTCATTGTGCCAGACATGACGCAGTGCTGGGGAGAAGTCAGGTATGGGCAAGACAATTGCACTGCACTTGGCGAGAAATTTAAGCTGTTATATCTGCCGAGTAAAATGTCTAAGTCGACAGTGTAAAAGGGTTTGCTGAAGTCTACGAAGCACATGATGTCACCTATTGAGCATCGACGGCAAGCGTCAGGTCATTTGTTACCTCTATTAAGGCAGATGTTGTTCTGCGACTTTTTCAGAAACCTACTGGAATTCGTCTAGTAGGTTATCTGCAGTTAGTAATCTGGTCGTTGACTATATTTTGTAAGGCCTCGGATAGTTCAGGAAGATTAAAATAGACCAGTAACCAGAGGGTGGTGTTGAAAGGTGGCTGTTATGTTTGACAATCCTCCTTACACTTATAATTTACAACATGCGTAGATAAAAACCTTACGTCAAGATCGCAAATTTCCTTTCCTCGTTACCGGTTTCGCCTCATTACTGAAATGTTTTCAAGTGTCTGACAGTCATTACGCATCGCTGTATTTTTAGAGCTAAGTCACCCCAGTTAAATAAAAAGTCCTAAAATGAAAATCTTTGTTGGTTATGTAAATTGACAATGTTAATCACTAATCAAATGTGTTTGCAGTGCCAGTGCATTTGATTAGTGATTAACATTGCTAATTTACATAACCAACTAAGATTTTCACGTCAGATTTTTTTTATTCAACTATGGCTACTTAACTCCAAAATATATGATGATGTGTAATGATTGTCACACACTGAACAACATTTTATGTCGATCTGAAAATGGGTTAGTAATGAGCTGAAAGCGACAATCAGTAAAAGAAAATTTGCAATCTTGAAGTAACATTTTTATCCTCGCATGTTTTAAAACAACAGAACGCAAATCTCGCCACCATTGACAATGATAAAGAAAAATATCGTACTTTGAGTACTTATTATCATTCATTTTACTATTCAATCAGTATCTCCATGAGGAAGGGAATTTCAGTGCGTTCTACATGAGGTTGACATTGGTTGGAGCACAGTATTCACCCGTTCTGCAAGAGTGTAGCTTCAGGCTGAGAAGAGAATTCTTCTTGCGTGGAGCAGTGAGGTCGTCCGTAGCTAGGGAACGGGGCAGCAGCCTACCGCTCATAAAAAGAGCAGGGGCAAGCAACTTTTCACGGTGTGGCCGAGACCCCATCCGTTTCGACGAACCTGTGAATGTAAACACTGGTCACACCTGAAGTGACGGCGGAACGATCCGATTGGTTGCGCGCTTGCTGACGTCAGAAGTAATCGGAGTGCGGCCCTGCATATTTCCTTCCATTAGCTGACTTCTCTTGGCATGATGATGGGGGAGTTAGGTGATTCTACTGGTGTCGTAAAATAACAGAACTTTCTCGTTCACTGAAATGCAGTTTTGGCGGCAGAGAGAGCGACGCACCCGCGCAGCGCTCTGTAAGTGTGGAGATTATTCTGGATGCTGACGAAGTGTGCAGACAGACAACAGGCGAGGGGCACCGAAGAGGCTGTTTCGATTATTCGGGCACAGGCCGCCGTAGGCTGCTTTTGGGTAGACGAGCGGCGAGCGCCATAGCGGGAACTTCCTCCTCAGTCCAGTCAAACGGTGGTTTTTAACTAACAGAAGTTTTTTTCTCAACGGTTCTGTATGTTTTCGGGTGCTGAATCCGAATTTGCTGCCTTGTAGGTGGTAAGGTGCACCAATAACCAAGCAAAAGAACCTCAAATTTTACTACTGTTTTTCATTTTTCGCTTATATGTTTAAAAATGCGGTTTTCGAAGATGGCCACTCAAAACAAAATTAAAGCACAGAAAACTTCCTACAAAATGCACAAGTCGGGTTTGAGTTTTCGGTGAGCGGCATCAGATCTAGAGCGCCCTGGAGAGCAGCGACTTTCTGGTCCTTCCTCGAAAACGTCAATAAAGCCCACTCTCACCCTCTACAATTCGAAAAAAATACATGTTATCAACAAAATACCCCACACAACGTGGCAGTACATTAAATTTTGTACAAGTGATGTCTGTGCCTTTCAGTTTTCTCGAAAGAGAGAGCGTGAGAAAGGCAAAAATGAAGAAAAATGCCTTCTGCACCCTACAGCCAAACGATTTGTCTATCTCTCATCGGCGCTACACCTTCGGTGTATTACGTTGAAAAGAGGTTGCTTTAATGAACTGTTTGGGGAGCATGTTGGACGATAATATTAACACATTGTATTCACAACATATTAAGTACATGACACTGAATAGAAACCAGAATGAGATTTTCACTCTGCAGCGGAGTGTGCGCTGATATGAAACTTCCTGGCAGATTAAAACTGTGTGCCCGACCGAGACTCGAACTCGGGACCTTTGCCTTTCGCGGGCAAGTGCTCTACCATCTGAGCTACCGATGCACGACTCACGCCCGGTACTCACAGCTCTACTTCTGCCAGTAGGAGACGAGGTACTGGCAGAAGTAGAGCTGTGAGTACCGGGCGTGAGTCGTGCATCGGTAGCTCAGATGGTAGAGCACTTGCCCGCGAAAGGCAAAGGTCCCGAGTTCGAGTCTCGGTCGGGCACACAGTTTTAATCTGCCAGGAAGTTTCACTGAATAGAAAGCTGAATATGAAATCTGTTTGTAGTAATGTATATGTGCCACCTTAATGAGTGAAGGCTGAGACAAGGACTGGATCACCACTTCCAGTAGGTTCTCCGTTTGGTAAAGAAAGGAAGCCTTAGTGGTAGAATATGGAATAAAAATTAAATAGTATAGTGAACTATCGACGTATGGAGAAACACCTGTATTAACATCGTGTATGCAATTTTTTGCTCGTCCCCGTTTGGCTGTTGGTGGCCACGGTAATGATTTTTCGGCATTGAAGGTCCAAATGAACTGGGCAATAGTGGGCCTAGGTGACGTGTGAGCGGCTGTGGAAGCTCCGGGCTAAACAGTGACTTGTTACTGTTCCTCAATCGAAAAAAGTATAATTCAATAATGTTAGGCAGAGAAGAATTGATTAACAACGATGCTTAATACTGCAAAATTCTACAAGATTTAATAGCTTCGTAGCCTCGGCTGCTTCAGACAGTGATACTGACAGGGGCGCTCTCAGGCTGTTCTTCTTCTGTATTAAAATTGTCGTCGATGTTGGAGTGCGTGCCTTTTCTCTTGTGGCACAGTTTCTTGCAGAACAGTCCTGCTCGCCGACACCCACACACACTTCGGCAACCTGTCTAGCATTTGCAAGATATAAGGCGAAAATGCCTCTCCGTAGCTGGAAGGAGAGGGGGTGGGGTTCAATGTGGTAATAAGAGCCAAAGCATGTCACCATGCAGATGACAAAATGCAGTGATAATGGAATCGCCTCAAAATAGGCAACTGATGATGCAGACACACTGATTGTGTGAACCGCAGAATCCCTGGCATCGGCTCTTAACAGCGTCGCAGTTGTTGGGGAAGATGTTTACCTTCTGGCCGTAATGATGAGTTGGTTCAAATGGCTCTGAGCACTATGGGACTTAACTTCTGAGGTCATCAGTCCCACAGACTTAGAATTACTTAAACCTAACTAACCTAAGGACATCACACACATCCATGCCCTAGGCAGGATTCGAACCTGCGACCGCAATGGTCGCACGGTTCCAGACTGTAGCGCCTAGAACCGCTCGGCCAACCTGGCCGGCTAATGATGAGTCTCCAAATTCCTCAAACCAGGGAGGGGTACAGTCTCTCAGCTTCTCTACCATCCGGGAGTCCGCCCCCCCGGTAGCTCAGTGGTCAGCATAACAGAATGTCAATCCTAAGTGCCCGGGTACTTGGCTGGCTGCCTGCCTGGAAACACGTGTGCCGCTGGCTATTGTGCGTCGCGGGTAGAATTTGTTTTCCCGACCGCCCCGCCGGCGCCGGCCGGCCACGAGATCGTCCCGGCACAGCGCCCGCCGTCTGAGGTGGACGCCGAGCGAGCTGCAGCTTCTTCGCCTTGGCGAGTATAAAACTTTGTACCTTTAACGTTTAAAAATCGGAATATCATGGCAACGCTCAATCGTGAAGAGACGGTCCAGTGCACATTTGATAGGAATTTGGAGAAGCCGACTGCTTTCGACATCCACAATTGGATAATTGATGACGTAAAAGTGCCGATAAAGGACATTCTCGGAATTCAGTAGGACTTCATTCTGTACGCTCTGTTTATAAAATTAGGAAATCCCGCAGAAATTGACAGACTGGTGAATACAAATGGGGGAACTTGGAAATTTAAACATAGAGATGGGTCACTAAGCAACGTTCAGATGCAGCCTTCTGGCTACGGGATCCGTAACGTCAAAATCTACAATTTACCGTTTGAAGTCCCTGACGAGGAAATCATTAAGAGCTGTAGGCTTTATGGGAATGTTTTTGGACTAACAAGAGAAAAATGGGGTGCGCTTACCGAATACAGGTGGACTCGGGCGTCCGAACGGTAAAAATGGACCTCAGAAAACGTATCCCGTCTTTTATCAACGTTTGTGGGCACAGGGGTTGCGTTTCGTATACCGGACAGCAGCAGATCTGCTCCATCTGTCACGCTAGAGGACATATGAGAAATAAGTGCCCGCGAAAAAGACCAGTACAGCTGCCCAGAGAAGATACGTACGCTGGGAGAGCACAACTTCTCGCGGCCGAGTTTCGCCCGATTAGTGACGCGGACGCGCCACAGCAGACACAGTCGCAGGAGAACGCGGGCAGCGGCAGCCCAGCCGGGGCGGAGGCAACGGCGGCGGCCGCGCGGCCCTCCCCCTCCGCCCCGGGCGAGGGTGAGAGGGTGAACCGGCCCCCGCTACGGGACAGCCGGCAGGAAACGCAGATAAAAGGCAGATTGCAGGAGGAACTACAAGAGAAGCAGGCCACCAAATATATGCAAATCGACGCGACAACGCCCGCGGGCGGGAGCGCCGTCCCTACCGTGGAGCAGACGCGCGAGCAGTGGATAAAGGGGAAGAGTAACAACCTGAGAAAGGTTTTAAAGCTCAACCAAAAGGACTTTGTCACCGCAAAGTCCTCCACCAGGGGAAGCAGTGACGAACCGAAAACACAACAAAATACAGACGACGAACAGACACAAACGACGAAAATGGTAAACAAACCCGCAAAGGAAAGCAAGAAAAGACGCAGCTCCAACTCGTCACAGGACCGAAGAGAAAACAGCCAGAGAGATGTCCACATGGACACAGACTACAGCACCGACTGATAAACTAAATACAATATATAAAGTTGTCACAGTTAACATAAATAAAAAGAGCACACCTTTAAAAATTGGAGCCTACTCCTACGCCAGAACGGACGTTGCACTATTGCAAGAAGTGTTTACGACTAAAATAAACCAGATACCAGGATATGCGGCAATCACAAATATAGACCCAGAACCCCAATGCGGTACGACAATAATGGTACGGAACGGGATCGACTTTGGCGGGTCTAAAATGTTGTCAATCGGCCGAGGGATAGTGCTAAACATAGAAGAGACGCTCTTTATCAACATATACGCACCGTCTGGCACAGACAACAAGCGAGCAAGAAGCACCTTCTATAATGAAGAAATAGCCGAACTGCTGATACAGAACAATAACAACATCATCATTGGAGGAGATTGTAACTGTGTCGCCGCCGCTGCAGACCAAATACCCGTACCAAACATATGCCCAGAATTGCAAAAACTGATCCGACGACTGAAAATAGAAGATTCGTGGCGCCTTTCCATCCAACACACATTGAATTTACATACCACCACAAAAATGATAAAAGCAGACTGGACCATATATATGTCAGCAGAGCAGCAACTAAAAATGTAGTGCACGTCGAAGTCTATCCTGTCACCTTTTCGGACCACTGCAGCTACGAATGCAGCCTGCATCTCCAGAAACGTGGGCACAAGAAGCACGTGGAAGCTAAATACGGACCACCTGCAGTACGCGGAACTGCGCAAGCGAATAGTGGAAATGTGGCAAGAATGCCTGGTACAGCACGCATGGTACAGCAGCACGACCGAGTGGTGGCTGGCACGAGTGAAGCCGACAATGCGCAGCCTGTTGATAAGATACACCGCGGAAAAGTCATTCTGGAGGCGAACCACGGCCGAGTTCTACCAGCAGCGCCTGAAAGACGCACTCGACGCACCAGCAGACGACCAGCAATACCTGCCGCGAGTAAGGAGAATCAAGGCAAAACTCCTTCAAATAAAGAAACAGCAAATAAGAGGCGTCCTCACCAGGAGCAAAACATATGGCGAGGTGGATGAACAGCCACTCACCATGCACCACCTAAATAGGGAAAGGGAGAGAGCCACAGGAAAGTGCGTAAGTGAGCTTCAGGACAAGCAGGGAAAGACGCTCACGACGAAATCGGAATTAACAAAACACATCGAGGGCAATTTCCGAAACACGTTCCGTCGAGAAGCGACAGACGACGCGGCAACTGCTGAAATTCTCCAACAGACGAGGAGCGTGCTCACAGACGCAGACAGGGCGTTGCTGACAGAAAATGTCGACGTGGATGACATCAAAGAAACGATTAAGACCAGCGCCAGAGGAAGAGCACCGGGCGCCGACGGCATCCCGCTCGAGTTCTACCTCGCATATTGGGAGGTGCTAGGAGTGCAACTCACGGAGATGGAGAACGAGATACTCGATGGGGCGGAAATTCCACCTGGCCTGACCGAAGGGACCATAACCCTCATCCCTACGAAGACAGCCACCCGCCGCATTGAAGAGTTTCGTCCGATTACGCTCCTCAAAGCCGACTATAAAATAATAGTGAAATGCATAGCAAACAACCTGAAATCGGCGATGAGGAAAGTCATCAGCCCGTGGCAAACATGTGCGGTACCAGGGAAAAATATATTCGACGCCACATGCACCTACAGGGACATAATAGCACAGACCGCCACCACCAGAAGCGCGGGGCCGCAATTTCGGTGGACTTCAACAAAGCCTTCGACAGGATCGATCACAAATATCTCGTAGAGACACTAAACAGATACGGGTTTGGGCACAAATTCATCACATTCATCCAGAAGATACTAAGTACTGCGAGATCGACAGTAATTATCATTAGTTGGGAAACAAAACAGATAAAATTGGACAGATCCGTGAGGCAAGGCTGTCCGTTGCCAATGGCTCCATTCGCTATAGCACTGGACCCGCTGCTGCGGAAATTCACAAATGACATCAGAGGATTCTCCGTAGGAGACAAAGCAATAGCATGTATAGCCTACGCTGACGACCTAGGCATCCTTATTGAAGATCAGGAAGATATTGGGAGAGTAGAAACCATCATGAACACATTCCAAAAAGCGTCAGGCGCCCAAACCAACCCCAGAAAAACACTGCTACTGTCGACAGGGAATCAACGACTCAAACCAGACAGGCAGTGGTACAAAATAGCAGAAAGCCATAAAGTTCTTGGAATATTATACAGTCTTGTCCACTTAGAATGGCCGCATACAACTGGAGGGACGTGCTACACACCATAAGAGGTCCCTCCAGACAGCACGCGAACTGGAAACTAACAATCCATTAGAAAAAAGACCTGATAAACACGACGATCCTGTCGAAAGCATGGTACCTCCCGCAAACCTTAAGTATCCCGACAGAAATTGCGCGAGCACTAACGAGCGCAGTGTACTACCTGTTGTGGCGTCGAAATACATTCAAAGTGGCGCAAGCAACATGCTCGCTGTCCACGAAAGAAGGGGGACTAGGTCTAGTTGATATAAAGACCAAATATGCATCCCTTCTACTAAAACGAACGATCGCCATCCAGGACAAAAACCCTGACAGTGTCACAGCCAAGATAATTGGAGGATACATGCCCGCATCAGAAACAGCGCCGGTCGACGCGAGGCACATTCCCTTCAGAATGCGACACATCAGGCTGCACTACGCCAACAACAGTTATGTTCTGGACACCGTGGCGAACCCCAGCCACAGAACAGCCAAGAGAATATACTGTGCCCTCAGGGGGAAGCCGGCAAAAAATAAAATTGAACACTAACTCCCGCAATACAATTGGAAACAAATATGGGGAAACGTATCGGAAAATTTGTTGCCTAAACATGCGAAGGAGACATGGTACAAAATAGTTAACAAAACAGTATCAACTAACCAAAGCCTGGCGGAGATAAAACTCGTCGCAAGTGCCAAGTGCAACGTACGTGCCATGACCGACACCCTCGAGCACTGATTCACCTGTGGGAATGCCACCAACACATGGAAAGCGTGCCAGCAGATGGTAGCCCACATCAACAGAATGGCACCGGGAAGCATCACAGCGGAAGCAATCACCGCCCAAGACTGCAACCCATTTCCACGACCCAAGCGACTGGCGACACTCTGAATCCTCACCATGACAGCACACGCCATCGTAGTGCAGAGGCAGACCAACCAGCTGGCCTTCCTGATGGACCTCTGGGAGGAGAACAAGACGGCCCAGCAACACAGGCGCTACTGCACGAAACTTCAGAAACTTCCTGCAGATTCCACTGCAGACAGCGATCGCCAGAGACCTCCCCAGCCTGTGACCCTCAGCACCACCACCAGCCACCTCACCACAAGAATAACGTGTACAGTGATAGTGAATAAGTGCAACAGAAAAGATATAGTGCTTTCTCCTCTCGCCTCAAATAGTGAAGTATAGTAGTATAAAATGTTTCTTCTTAGTGAAATCAGTGATACCAAGTGCTTCTCACCAAACATCTGTCATGCTCGCAGCCAAAACAGTGTCACAAGTTTGCCCAGTAGTATTACCAGTTTTTTAATTTTTTTTTCATTATTTGTACTATATTGTACAGGAGACAAGCATTACTTAGTGGAAAGTGCCAACTCCTCAATTTTTTAAATGATTTCCTTTACTATGTGCCCTATAAAATTATATTGGTTACTCACACTCTCCTTTCTGCTTCTCTTATATAATATGACAAAATTTTCTCTCTTCTTCAATTTATGTATAATCTGTAGTATATCTAAAAAAAAGTTTCTTCCACTTCTGCTCCATCTATCATGGTGATGTTTCCCTCATACTGTCCCACCTAACAGTGCAAACTAGAGCAGGAGATCAAACCAGAATGCACAATGTGCATGTGGCATCACAAGTGCATGACATACAGAAACATGAACTCAAAATCAATGTGTCGATGCTACATATAAGTTATTATGCCTTTCCTGCAATGTCTACAAAAAAAAAAAAAAAAAAATGACAAATGGCCATGTAAAAAACAATAAGAGAAAAACGAAAAAGAAAAATATATAAAAATGAAACCTATAAAATGACAGTAATATTAGCCAACACTAGGAATATAATAGGTTAATAGAATAAAATCTATTTTTTTTAAATGTATCGTTGTTAATACATTTAAATAAATATATATGGTTAAAAAAAGTTCAGTTCCTGGCTGGGTCAGAGATTTTCTATGCTCAGGGACTGGGTGTTGTGTTGTCCTAATCATCATCATTTCATCCTCATCGACGCGCAAGTTGCCGAAGTGGTGTCAAATCTTTGCTAAATTACTTCAATATCTAGTCCTTAGGATTGCAATTGTATTTTATCTTGCAAATACCTAACCACATCCAATATCCTTGTATATACTCTATACATGTAGGATTTGAAGGACTAAATAAATAAACAAACTGCCCTGAGACTGCTATTTTTAAATCTGAGTACAGGAGGGCAGTAAATCAGTCAAAATTTGAGAATTTTAGGAGACTGCTCAAAGACATGAACTGGATAGATGTTTACAATACTTCTGACTCAAATGGAAAATACAAAGCATTCATTAATTAAGTTACTCTCACTCTTGAAAACTGTTTTCCCCTGAAGGTAACTCAAATCAAACAGAATCCTAAAAATAAACCATGGATTAAATAAGGAATAAACATGTGATGTGGGACAAAAAGGAGACTTCATCTACTGTCTAGGAACAGCTCTGACGTTAGCACTGTAATGTATTAAAAAGAATACTGTAAGGTATTGAGGCAAGTAATCCAAAAATCAAAGCAGCTTTATTATGAGAAAAAGATAATTACATCACGCAACAAAATAAAAACTGTATGGGATATAGTGAAGACAGAGACAGGTGGGGCCAAAGAGGAAGAGGAACAGATAGCTCTAAAAATACATGAGGCATAGTAACAAGTGCATGTAGTGTTGCAAACCTCTTAAATATGTAATTTCGGTTGCTGACATCTTGGAATCATCTGGTTCGGTGAACAGTCCAATGAAGTTTCTGAGACCAGCCTTTAAAAATAGCTTCAGTAGAATGGAAATGACACTTGCATCTCCCAAAGAAGTAGCATCCATCATAAAAACCTTAAAATCTAAGTACTCTGTTGGGTATGATAACATAACAATGATGTTAATCAAAGAGTGCTCACACAAGTTGTATTCTATCTTAAGTTATTTGTGTAATCAATCTCTTATCAGTGGAACATTTGCAGACTGGCTAAAATATGCTTTGCAAGAACAGAGATAAAGAGGTACCATCAAACTATCGACCAATTTGACTTTTGCCAGCTTTTTCCAAAATATTTGAAAAGGTTGTGTTCAAGCATCTTCTTAAGCATCTAACTGTAAATAGTACATTGTCCAAGTCACAGTTTCAGTTCCTTAAGGGTTGTGATATAGATAAGGCTATTTACAGATACAGAGAAATGTACTTAAGCCATTAGATAAGAAATTACAGGCTACTGGCATTTTCTGTAACCTGTCAAAAGCCTTTGACTGTGTGAACCACAGCATTCTCCCAGGTAAATTAGAATACTATGGTGTCACTGGCAATGCTGCAAAATAGTTTGAGTCTTATCTAACTAACAGGTAGCAAAGGGTGTCATTGTGAAATATCTGTGCAAGAAGCAGTCAGTCTTCATCTGATTGGGAATTAATTACATGTGGTGTTTCTTAATGTTCCATCTAGGGTCCATTTCTTTTCTTGTGTACATTAATGACCTCATCAGCTACATTGCCAGATGCTAAGTTTGGACTGGTTGCAGAAGATACAAACACTGCAATAAGTAGCAAATCAAGTACAGATTTAGAAATAGCTGTTAATTAAATTTTCACTGACATTAATAAATGGTTTAAAGCAAATTCACTGTCATTAAACTTAAAGACCCACTATGTGCCATTCAGAACCTGTAAGAGATTTCCTTCCAGCGTATGTATAATGTACAAAGACATGTAGATTGAAGAGGTTGACAGTGTTAAATTTCTAGGATAAAAATTCGATAATAAATTCAGTTGGGAAAGGTATACCACAGAACTGCTGAAGTGCCTAAACAAATCTGTATTTGCAGTGAAAATGATGTCAGATGGAGATATAAATACAAAAACACTTGCATACTTACTAACTTACTTTCATTCTATTATGTCGTAATGGATCATATTCTGGTGTAACTCATCAAACCAAGCAAACATTATTAGCGTTCACAAGTATGTAATATGAATCATATTTGTGATGTAGATTCAGGAACATCATGTAGAAACCTCCTCAAGGAACTTTGTATTCTAACTACTGCTTCTGCTTCTCAGTGTATTTATTCCTTAATGAAATTTGTTCGAAGTAGTATATCTATTTCCAACGAGTAGCTCAATACATAGAATCAGTACTAAGAGTAAGAACAATCTACATACAGACCTAAAATCACTTACCTTGGTCCAAAAGGGGTCCAATATTCAGGAACTCACATTTTCAATAAATTGCCAGCAACCATTAAAAACTTTGTTTCAGATAAGGCATAGTTTAAACACAGTTTTAAAGACTTTTTGATAGGCAGCTCTTACTCTATAGGTGAATATCTCAACAGGGACTGTTAGACCTGCTTAAGTAAAAATGTCTGTTAGATTTCAGTTTTGACAGCACTTGGTCACAACAGTCAAGATTAGGTACTTTGTGCATGATAAATTTTATAAGTACTTAACAATGTTTCATTCTGACTGTGTGTTCATTCTGCTAATATAAGCAGTTCCAGTTTACTGTAATGTATTCACCTATTTTGACAATCTCCTGATGAATGATCACTGCAGTAAGTATCACATTCATTTGTTTTGTTTTGTGTTTTTTTTTGTGTTATTCTTTTCTGACATGTTCAAAACCCACGAGAATCATCTTATTTTTGGGTCTATGGAATGAAAACTGAATCTAATCTAATAAACAAGGATCAAAAGAAAAGTTACTTAGAAGTACCAACAGGCAACAAACAGATGAATAAAACCAGGGTGATTGCCATGTAACACTTACGATTATTGACTAGATGCAGGTGTTGTATCAAGAGATACAGTTTGGGGCATGAACTGTAGTTTAGTTGTTGGTCTTTCTAAGATAGCACATTATTAAAGCCTCTGCCAATAACCAGCCCAAGAAGATAGGTGTAATTTCCTCCACATAAAACCATGAACAGCCCCACCTTTTACCTATCCCAGACGGAGCATAAACATTAATAACTCTAATCCCTTGCATACAGAATGCTGATGTCAAGGACCTCACACTGCTAACTGCTATTCTACCTTGCACAGAGGGACAGTGTCACTGCTTCCCGTACCACTACGGATAATGTAAGTATTAAACTCTTAGAAGTCTGGTAAGGTCTCCAGTCAAACTTCCTGCATTAGCGCAACATCCATGTCTGCTACCCTCAGCAGATTCTGCACCAGCTGAAGTTTGGTACATATACCAGTCACATTGAGATTGACTGTTGCAATCTTGTAAGCTTGCATCTGGTCCACAGGCAGTGAGACGTTTGTATCAAAATGGAGAGGAAGTGTAATTATAGCATCAGATCATCCACACTGAGCCACCCATTCATTACACAAAACATTCTATTGTTCCTGTGCCACTAAGGTAAGAGTCACCTGTGCATTCCTGACCAAAGATTCAGCACTAAATCATCCACCCATGCTAATGTGCGAGTGCCAAGGTCTTCAAATGCCTCCCCAGTAGGAATGGCAGTTGCAGGGATACTTTGTAGGACACAGAGCATCATTTGTCATGTTGGCCAGTAACAAGTGGCTGCATGTTAGACATGAGCAAATTGATGGCCAGCCCGTCAAAAGGTCATTGTGATGGTAAGAGAGAGCATCAGCTAATGACTGTGTGTCAGGTGTACCGGCCAAGGTCATCTGTCACTTTTTATGCCTGTTAAGGGATAACTGTTTGCAAGAGTACATTTCTGTGTCAGAAAAGAATGAGTCCCTATGTCCAGGCACAAAGGCAGCCATGGGCACAACCATTGTATCAGCTTCTATCACACGGTGGGGTGTCTCTTCACCTCCTCCCAGTGCCAGGTAAGTGGGAGGGGGCCCTGTATTAGACATTGGTCACCCCTGCTTTAAATCACCATGTGTGAAAGATACTGCAGGTGATCAAGCTAATGCATCTGTGAAGTCTGTCTGGAGCACCACTACATGCATGAGAGGCAAAGATGTTGAGGTGGTGAAAGCCATCAGATCCTTAAGTTTGAGCTGGTTAATCTGTCACTGTACACATTCAAAATAAATTGGGGCCTCTTTTTTTGCACTCCAAGCAGAACTTCAGCTGGCCATCATACAGAATCAATCCCCCCCATTTAGAGCTAGGATAGATCATGCTTACCAAGGCCAATGGGTTCCTGTTTCACTCCATTCAATACATGGTGGGTGGTGAATTGTGCCCACTTCTCCACGACACGGATGTCAATCATTCCATAGGGCCTGAGTGGAAACACCACATAATCAGCCAGCACTTTGAACAGGCATTCGGATATGTGGATCATCCTGAGACTGAGACCCATCTGATCCACAGGCATCAGACCAATGTTGCTGTCCACATATTGGAACTTGAGCCCCTCTCTCATCTTCTCTAGAGTCTTGTTTCATGCAGCAGCACTAATTTAACATAAACACACAGCTCACAAATGTTAGGAGGGAGGGGATGGGGATGGGGGTGGGGTGGGGGGATGGGTTCCTGAAAGATTAGTACAGGGGATTGTCATCTTATCTTGAAGAAATCTTTCTACATGCTTATTCAGTTAGAAGATTTCTACATTTTTATTCAGTTGGAAGCTTAATTTTATCATCAACTTCAGATATCAATTGCCCACTTACTGTGAAAGACACTGATTTGCTTGAAGGCTGCTGAAGCACCTAAACACTTCAAAAGTGCATGCAGTTGTGAGGATGTCAACAATTCTATTAGCATCACTTCACTGCCAAAGACAGACTATGCCCACTTTGACTACTTGAGCACACTTCACAGACAGACAGTAACTCCCTTAACTCCCTTATGTCCCATGTCTGCTTCCAGTGATACTTACACAGGGAGAGACTGGTTTTTTTTTCTTTATAATTTTCTGACTTTGGCATGAGTGCTGTGTCTGTATTTGACAATATCTGTAAATTTTGATGCAATTTTCCTGCAACATGCATTCCAGATCAATAAGTCTTTGTTTGTGTGGGAATCAGAGCATTATGTGAGCACTGTGGGAGGCAGAAAC
Source organism: Schistocerca cancellata (assembly GCF_023864275.1). Lineage (NCBI taxonomy): Eukaryota > Metazoa > Arthropoda > Insecta > Orthoptera > Acrididae > Schistocerca > Schistocerca cancellata. Next base: position 413,936,298 of record NC_064628.1, read on the forward strand.
TGGGACATATGTAAGTTTGGGTCTGTCCATGAAGGGTGTTCAGATAGCTGAAGCTGTTAGGCTGGCTGCACATGTAATACAAAAATCTAGATACAAGTCCTGATCTGGCACAAATTTTCATTTTTTTCCAGTAAATTTTATAGCTGTCACAGACCCATTTTCACAATTTTGTGAATACATTTCCTGGTTAAGTATTTTCAATTGTTCAAGTTTACATAAAGTGATATAATGTGTTGTGTCAAATCAATCATCCTCCTCCACAAGTAAATCAAAGCATGCTGGAACACACTACAGTGCAATTGTGAATGTCTCTAATGTTTTTTGTTTGGCATTACATAAATCCTGCTTGTTCTGTTATGATTTTGCTCTCAATTCTGCTGAAAAATGTCAAGAACCATTCTTTCTTATGCCTTGTGGAGATGAAGAAAAGTGACACTGGCCTGAGGTTTTTGTGGCTCTGCAGAATCTTTCCCCAGTTTTAGCAGGGCTACCACCTTGGGTGTTTTACTCCAGAGTTTCAGAATGTACATGGTAGTGATCCAGCTAAGCATAGTTCAATATTAAAAACAGCTAAATCTATTTATAAAAAAAATCAGGAATGTCTATTTCCATAGGGGAGGGGTTTTGGCAGATTCAGCAATTTTGCTAAGGGCACGGGGTCATCTCAGTATGATTCTGCTGAGAAAGAAGATTATACACTGAGTTTGTTGGCAGTTAGTTGATGTCCAGAGGGAAAAGTGGGCACAACTATATACTCTCGCAGGCTAAGACAAAATCTGCAAAGAACGGTTCTTCAGCCACTCAAAAACAAGTACACTGTGGAATCAAGGTCAAAATAATTGGAGGCAACCTGCAAGCAACAGCGGGAACTTTTATCAGTCTCTGCTTGAGAGTTTCTGTAGTGTAACGACAGCTGATGTAGAGCATGATGAGATCTGGTCTGGGTGATTGGTCTTCGGTGAATAGTGAGATTCGATGAAGAAATCAAAAATTAAAATACTTCTGTTTGAAGTCAAAGGAACAACATTTTGATGTCAGTTAACAAAAGCTAGCTTTACAATTCATGGCCAATTCCTCAATCAATATTATCAGTATGGTAAGAAGAAATGTGTGAGTTATAAACAAAGCTGATGGAAACTACTGAAAGGGGCCAATTCCAGTCAGATTAGTATGACTGTAACCAGTCCTCACCTTAGTAAACAGCAAATTTCAAACCCAAACAATCAGTATCCTAAAAGTAAATAATAGCAGTTTGAGGTAAAACAATGTGAGTAGAGAAACCTATTGCGTGGGGGCTCACTGCCAATGCTAAATGTGAACAGTCTGTCATATGTTTTGCCTGCTAGTGGGCACTGACAAAATGTTTATAATTTCCCACCTAAATGTGCAATCAGTCAGAAACAAATTAAATGAAATACACATTATCTTAAACACAGAGTCATATCATGTTTTTCCAAACATAATTAACTATCATTAACCAAGTATTGTCTCTTAGACAGGGAAAAAAGTCACTATAAATAATTGTAGATCCCTTGTTCTACCTCTTATTACAGGAGTGTCAGAATGTTCTGTCCTGGGCCCTTTTTCCTTATATACAAGAATAATTTATCTGGTTCTTTGCCCTACACTATTTTAATACGTACTGATGATACAACCATCATAATGAATGATCCTAACATAGACGAAGTGAAAAGAAAACGCATAATGGTTGATATGTCTACACAGTGGCTACAAAAATGAACTAACATCAAATAAAAACTGAGCTGAAACAATATACTTCTTGCTCCACAACTAAGCGAAAAGGTAAGAATTCATGTGGTTACACAACTGAAGTGAGATGTATGTACAGACCAACTGTGCATTAAACTACCACATGTGATTTACTTACTACTGTGTTTATGATTCAAGAAAAGCAATGAGAACAATTACAGGCATTAATAACAGAGTCATGCCACATTTCAAGAGACTAAAAATAGTAACTGTACCTTCCCTCTAAATTAAAACTCAGATTTAAAGCCAATTGTTCTCAATAAAACTAACATTGAGAGTATTTAACGTACAGAGGTTATATTCACAGTTGTGAAGCAAGGATTGGCATATAATACAAACTTAGAATATAATATATTAAACCAGTCCAAAAATAGTTTCAATATACTGGCAGAAATCTATGTAATAAATTACTGATGGTGTTTAGAGACCTACCATAGAATTCTCTTGAAAGTTATGTACAAAATCTATTAATCAACAGCAGTGTTTGTGAAGAAGATTTTTTATAATAGCATGATATCCTAAACCAGACATCTATTTCTTTAATGTAACATCCAATTTTTAATGTAAAATTTTATTATTGCATACATATCGATATCCATATCATACACATGATCTGTGATTGATGAATAAGTATGAAATAACTTGTAATGATAAAGATAAAAAAGCAATTTCATGAAGTCAATGGTATTCATTTTGACAACATTCCTCAACAATGTTAGCACCAAGTTAAAATATTAAAATAATACATTTGATAGTAAGCAGAGCAAACCTTTCATGTTTACAGCTACAATGAATCTCGATCATATGAAGGAACTATAGAAGTTTGAAATTGGTGTTAATCTCCTCACTAGCTTGAGAAAAATAATATTATCAACATTGTATTACTTGAAATGCCTATCATTTTCATGCCAACAAGATGAAGGTAGTACACAAAACTGCCAAATCTTAAGTACTTCTAATGGTTCTCTTATTTTTCATCCTTCCTGTTTCTCACTTCATTGAGGAATTAGCATCACACACACAATTTCACAATATTGTTCTGTGTGTTTTAAATGGTGGGAGTATAATTAGTAATAAAATAGTTGTGCTATGTTATTTAAAGATATTCTAGCTACTTGAATTTTTATATGGCCAATTGATAATACAGAAATCTCTGACCATGTTTTACAGACTTACTATATGTACCATTGTTAAGTTAATGTACAGTATATTACATTTGTTCTTACTTATTCATAATTCTCAGAACTTCAAAATGTGTAGTGTAATTCATGGTAAACAGTACTGCCATAAATAACTGGCCATCATTTCTTAATTAATTTTGAAGTTGTGCTGCTTTTTCAGTGGCATTCTTGCATACAAAGCACACTCCATAACATTTTCTTTTTTCTAAATTCAAGACACACACTTGCATAGCTCTATTGCTTCTTGTCTGGCTCCCTTCCTCTTTGGAAAGCTCCAGTACTTCTGAAAACGACCATAGAGTGCAGCATCTTCTACTGTCTCTGGAAGTTTCTCATTAAGAGATTCCGGCACAAATGACACAAAAAATGATGTAATCAGTAATACACTTGCAAGTACACTAAACATGTACTGAGGGCCAGCCACTTTTTCCTATAACAGAAAGGTTCAAATACAATGTTTGTGCCAACATCTCACATTTTCATTTATCTAGAAACTGCTTGTTACATCATAAGCACATTAATAAAGAACTGTATGAAACCTAGATATACAATTCTGTAAATCATGAAAAACACAAAACTCATTTTAAACAATAAGAATGATGTAGAAATATAATTATGCATGCCAGATTCATTCTTGGAGGGGGGGAAGGGGGAGGGGCAGATATCACCACTATTTCTGAAGCAAAGTGCACAGTAAAGACACAGGCCACTGAATAAACAGGAATGTGTAACTGAAGACAAGAAGTAGAGAAGGAAAGCAGGAACCACAAAAACAGAAATGAACACAGGAATACATAAATGAGGACTTGATATTGGTAGAGTGTAAGTAAACACAAAGAAATAAGACAATTTATATTTCTGAATGCAGAAAGCTAACAAGGAGCACTGTGATGTGGGCAGGAAATGAACAGGTGAGTAAAAACAAGCAAGACAGGAGTTTAATTTCCTGATAACAATGGTGTCATTCTGGTTTGTGATTAAGAATGCACCAGTAAATCATATCTGCTATTTAAGGAATCATTCCAATGTATTAATACATGAACAGGCTAAATTATTGAACCAAGGAGGACATTTGCACTGCCATATATGTGGTCAAATGCCAGTGTCTTCTACTTCTTACATAACATCTGCATGTGGTGTGGGAATCTGCTCCAGTATCACAGGCAGTCATGTGACAAGGATTGCCAGTGTCATGCGTGTTATAAAACATTACTACAGACAAACCATAACATGCCAACCTTTAGCAGCTGCCACCTGTGGACCCAGTCTCACTGTTAAGCAGCACACACATTGGCAACATTAGTGTTTCCAGTAGAGGGACCACGCTGCATCCACCATCAAGTGCACACTCAGGGACACACAATAATCTTCCAATCACTGCCTATAAAATTGTTATTTCACTGCAAGCAGGCAGCAGTGCTCACATTCACAGTCACAACATAATGCACTGGCATTCATGGCCTATTATTCAGAGCTCATAACAGCCATGCAATGGCAATCTGTCAGTTATCTCTTTCAGAGTCTTTGTCCATCTGATGCCGACATTCCCCAGCTTTGGTACTTCAGTGGCCATTGCAGTTACCGTAGTGACCCATGTCACAATGTACTAGTATCATCACCTTGGTCATGACAGACTGTTGGCTTCACAAATATTCATATTTCATCAGGAGGATCCTTCCAGTTGTACCATTCAGAAGCTACACTATGTTGAACTTTGTTCTTTCTGTGTGGTATTAATAAAATGTCACTTGTATGCTACTTGGGAACTTATTTATTGTCTGCAGCCTACCTCTCAGGACACTGGAGTTGCCATTGATAATCAAGTTATGTCACTGCTCTGTCCAGTCTCATCTGCATCTCTTTTGCCAGCCTCCTGCAGCCACACCCAACAATGCTGCTGCTGCTGCTCTGCATGTTGCAGTCACACAGCCCTCCTCTCAAGAATGGCACTGCTCTGGCTTGATGTTTATGTCTAATGCTGCAGCAATGGGAGTTGTCTAACACTGTTTTCTTGTCTGACTACTGCTCATCCCCACCATGTTTGATGCTGCCCACCTACTTTGCACCTTCACAATGAAGATGCAGCTATGACCGGGCTTCCTCATGAAGATGGTACAGCACAGGAAACATCATTTGACAACATTGATACAATTCCATTCCTGCTGCACCTGACCTCATCTGCCCTGCCATCACCCTCCTCTGGCCATGAAACTGATGCTACTTCTCCAGTCCCATGTCTTCATCAAGAAAATTCAGCCCTTTTCAGTCTCTCTTACAAGAGTTATGCAGCACATCAGTTGGCCATGAGAATTGCCAATGTACTATATTAGATTAGAAAAGTGGCAGAAGATTTGAAGTTCAATGTATTATGTCTCCAAGAACCATTTACTAAGGGAGGAAAAGTCCCCAGTATGCCAATAACTGACAAGATAGTCATCCAAGGACAATATCCTATGGTATCAATAACAAAATTTAACAAAACCATTACCAGGACAAAAATATTGCAGTATTTTTCAGAACACACAATCAGTTTGTTAATGTTAACTGGAAAGGAAAGTGGTATCCTGGTTTCCACATATTAAAAAGGTGAATTTAGTGATTATATCAACACGTATCTGCTAAGACTGAAGGTTATCAGTCACCTAGGGTGAATTAAACCCATTGTGTATCACACTGGTGTAAATATGAAGTCAGTATTTTGGCATAGTTGTGTAACTGGTGACTTAGGAAGGCAACTAGAAGCAGCCATTACAGAAATCAACCAAGAGGTACTGAATACACGTCAGTCAGTCAATCTATCAAAGGAAGGTCACAAAATCATCAAATACAAATGTCACTCTAGCAAATACTGCAGCAGCATGCTGTGTGAAAGACTGGAAGGTTGAGAGCAGATTGATGAGTGTTCATATCATCATACACAATACCACCAATGAAAGGGAAAGCCAAGACACCACAAAAAAACGTGTGCATAATGTCTGACTATCATTTCAAGGAAGTGTTTCAGTGTGTAGGAAGTCCATAGTTGGATGCTGATGAAGATGTAAAAGGACAAGAACTGACAGTGACTATACATACAGCAAGGAGGCTTATATACCTATTAGGAGATGTTTTTCTAGATGAGTACCTTGCATCTGGACCAAAGCACAGCAGAAATTAAGATGATCCAAGGCATAGATAAAGGTATGTATTTTAGAGATGTGTCATGGAAAACAAAAATAGAGTGATGGAAACAGATTGTAGAGATTAACTTAGAAACTGGTTCCTGAGGAATACCATACAAAATAGTCTGCAAGAAAATACAACCACAAACAGTCTTTTCTCTTCTAAAAAGGTGTGGTGGTATAGTACCAGGAAGTTGCAAATAGTCAGCTCCAAAAATGTTATATGAATACTATAGAAACAAGCTTCTGCACAAGAAGAATTTATGTAAATAATTGAAAGACTAAAAAATAAAAAGTTTCCAGGATTGGATGGTATTCACACCAAAGTAACACAAACCTTGCAGGAGCAAATAGATTATTACTTGTGTGAAATATGTGTCTTGCAAGGAAGGGTCCTTGCACCATGGAGAATGCTGAAGTGGTGTTTAGTAAAGGGCAAGAGAAGGCTTTAATGACACAGAAATCCTACAGATCAGTTTGTCTTCTGAATGTTCTTGGCAAGACCTGTGAAAAAATATCATCCAAGAGTTTATACAAGATCATAGACTGCTACACAGGATGGGCCCTCACAAATATGGGTTTTTGAAGAGGCAAGTCCACTGAAGGACACAATAAGGTACTAGTGACAGATACTTCATCAATGTACACTGTCTGATGATCAATATTGCTGCACTTTTGATAACCTAGGGTGACCATATCACTTTCATCCCCTGTATTATTAGATCTGCATCATTTACCTGTCATGACTGGACAGACTGCATAAAAATTACATACATACTTGTTGTTTACAATTTTTCATAGAACATATGAAGAAAGCTGTTCTCAACAAAGACATATCATATAACAATATTATATAACAAATGAAAACAATATTATTTTGCTCAATCACTTTTGTCACTGTTGATAAATTTTCCAATAAAGTATGAAGGGGGCTGTTCCAAGTCCTACACAGTTTTCCTTACAAATAACCCTGGGAGCAGACATTGCACTTCTTGAGGCAGTGTGTTGGACATTTTTAGAGCAACTACTGGAACACTATATTGTGGTCCACACGGTTAGCACCTTGTTATTTTAGTGTCCTCTTCTTGTGGATGTCATAATTACGTATTTCTTGCCTCATGCTGAAAACCTCCAGTGTTTTGCTTTCTCTTATGCTGATAGGGCATGAAAACATATACGGGCTGAAAATATTCCTAACAAGGTGAATACGGACTTGCAATGTTTTAGTCTTCAGCTTGAAGTGATGATCCAGGCAGGTTTTCTGTAGCATTAATATCTCCTTGCAACCTAAAGTGTGCCCCCCGCCCCCCCCCCCCCATTACATCAGGCAATATTAATGTGGCTATGAAAGAGCATAGTACACTCTCAAGAGGTACTGCTCAGTTAAACACTGTTTTGTCTGCTTAGAAAGTACTTTACATGGGAGAGCTTGGAATGTACATACACACTGTGTGTTCATTGATTGATAGTTTTCTGTCAACCATGGAACCCAGAGTTTTAGAGCCTCTATATAATCCAGGAATTCAGCGTTGCTGAGGCTGCACATCAGATGTGTTTTTTCTTTGTCCATTTTTATTTTATTTTTGATGAACCACTCTTTGACTTGTTGAAAGAATGCCTCTATTGCTTTAGAGCTGCATCATTGTTTTCTTTGGCAAAAAGGGTGGTGTTATCTGCAAACTTTAACATGTGGTTGTTACAACCTATATCATTGACATAAATAAGGAAAAGGAAAGGCCCTATGAAGGTCCCCAAGGAAAAGGAAAGGCCCTATGATGGTTCCCTGGGGTACACCATGCTCCAATTTTTGTTCTTCAGAGATTGCTCCATGAACTGATACTACCTGCCTTCAGTTTTCAGGATAAACTGAAGAGTTGCCAGAACACCACCTCCAGTACCATAACACTTAGGCTTATTTAGCAATATCTTGTGCAAGATGTGGTCAAATGGCTTGCTAAGGTCACAGTGTTTCAGTGACACACTTTCACTGTCCTCAAACCCCTTCCTTATCTTTGTAGTTACATCTAGTGTTGCTGTAACCATTGACTTTCCTTTGCAAAAACCATGCTGTGTGACATGGAAGGGTTTACTGTTTTCAAAGTAACTCAGTATCTGGTATTTCATTATGCATTCCGGAACTTCAGTTAAAATTGGGAACATTGAAATTGATCTAAAACTGGAAACTTCACACGGGTCATCATTTTTGTAGACTGGTACTATCCATGCCAGTTTCAAGATTCCTGGAAGTCACTGAAGGATAAAGATTTATTGATTACTGCAGCTAATGGTTGAGCAAGCTCTGGAATAATTTTCTTCAGAACTTTGCAGGAAGTGCCACATATCTGCACACACTGAATATTTACATGAATTCACTATTTTTACTATGTCCTTGGGGTGCACTTCATTCGAGTTTCTAGTAGCCAAACAGCTCACACATTTTTTTGGACCTATATCCAAGTCTGGAATTTCACTTACAGCATTCTTCATTGCCCTACCAAAGTACTGACTGAAGACATCATGACTACATGAATTTAAGGTGGAGGTAGGCTTTTTCTTGTGCTCATTTACCAGGTTCCAAGCTGCTTTACGCTTAATGAACCTGTCACTGTGTTTTTTTAACATTCTCCACTCTCTTTCCATAAATTCTCATGGCTTGTATGTAATCAGAATGAAACAGCACTTTAGTCAGAGTGTCTAAAGTTGTCTTCATCCAGTCCTTTATGATTATAACAATGAATTTTAATTTATCTAGCTCTAGTGTATACCTTATGTCCCCTTTAATAGGTTTTTCCCCCTTCCTTGTGATATGACAACAGAATTCTTCTTGGGGATTTTTGGGAACATGACATCAAATTTCATTCTTAAGGTCTGGAAGACATTCAAATTAATCACTGGTCCCAATTTCGGATATTTTCTGCTGCATATTTACACCAGTCATTGCTCCCCTCAGGTCATTTAATGTTTGTTCTTTAATAATCCTTTTACTGAATGTGTAACTTGAGTGCAATGTGCTGGGTTGCAATTTACTCTTGCTCTCCATATTGAGGTCCATTACTAATGTGTTGTGATCTACAGCCATTGGTTCAATTACACTGATACTGGAATCCCAAGTATTGTGGTTGGTGATAACTATGTCTAGATAGGTATCACCTCGTGAAGGGAGTTAATTTTCTACAAACAACTCAAATCTGTTTATTAACTTCCTAAGGACCCTCTCTTTATTACTCCCACCACCCATATGTTTGTTGAAGCCACCATATAATGCAATTCAGACTTGAGGTCTGTAAATTGAGATAAACAGTTCTCTATTTGTGTAATAAAGTTTTCAAAGTTGCCATCTGGTGGATAATATACAGAGATAACAATGAGATCAATATTCGCTAACACTACTATGGCCAATTTAAGATCAAGATCTGTACACAAGTTTTTTTAAATTATTTTGTTTATAGTAAGATTTTTGTTTGCATAAACTGACACACCATGAGTTGTCATGGTTTGATACCATGTATTGCCTTTAGAGAATTGGAATGTCCAGAACCACTGTACAATTGCCTAAGAGACAGTTGCCACATGAGACATCCACATTTAATGTGTTCAGCAAATGACATAATGAAGACAACAAAAGGCTGTCTTCAGGGATCACTGTGGAGTCCAGAGTTTTGGGATGTACCACTGGAGCATATACAAGGTAAGTTACATGACATCAGTGAGCTCACTACAGACTCATCTGTGGCATTGTGAAAGTTTTGGTTGCAGTGTTTGCACCACCTGAAAGCCATGCTGGGGCACATGAACCTGGAGCGAGGCACTCAGTGGTGAGCTGAGAATGAGATAGTTCAGCAAGTGCTTCTAATGTGGGTCATGAGTTGCTGAGTCTTTAACAGGAAAAGGTTGTACCTGGCTTGTCATATGGTCTGGGGACGTAGCCACAGAACTATGTAGGAATGCAGTTTAGCATTCCTAGTTACTATTGATGAATGTGGGAACAACTACCTGACAATAGTGGATTTAGTCACAATGAAACTTCCTGGATGGGAGTTATATTTATATACAGTCTAAAGACAGTAGCAGGAACTGTGAAATTAGTGGTACATTTCTTCTAATGTTAAGGAGTTGGCCTGGTTAAGTTATACTTCAGTCCTGTCCACCCACATAGTAAATGCAGTAATGGTGTTTGAGATGTGTAACTAACCCAGTCATTATTTTAAATGATTCTGAGACTCTTTTCATAAGTAGTACCTCAGTTTAATCCATTTGTAGTTTGTGAAATTAGTGGTCATTGACACTTGTATTTTGCACACATTGTCAAAAGTGCAAGTGAAGTTACATGCAAGTTGCCAAGACTAGTACATTCTCACAGTGAGTTTATGGGGCATTACCATTAAAGCACAAGTGTAATATGGTGGGCTGGTGGTTCATCCAATCATCAAAACTTAACTGCCCAGTGTGAGTTTAGTAACACATTTTAGTAATTCGCAAGATATTAAACGAACTTTGCCTTTTGTGATCTAAGAACATTTGTACTCTCTTGTTGGTTATCACTATATGTTATGTGAAAGTGAAGCATACAAGCAGTAAATCCGGTGTAATGGCATGCATTCTACACTACTTTTGGAAATATAAGATACGATTTTGAAGAATTGTTAATACAGCATAACATGAGTGACAGCATAACAAGAGTGACTTCACAAAGTGAGACAGTTATTGACAACATAATTACTAATAACTATGAGTCACATGTAGTTCAGACAGAGATATCTGATCATCATGGACAACTAATCAGCTTTTTCAGAAGTAATGAGACAGTATCAGAACCAAAACAAACAACCAAAGAAATTAGGATCATATCAACATCTTTAGAACAATGTTAAGTAAGGAAACCTGGAATGAACCCCTACAGGCCCAGAGTGTAAATAAAAAAAATGATGCATTTATTTCAACAATTAAGTGCCATTTTAATGTAGCATTTCCCACAGTAAAGAGACAAGAAAGGTGGCAAGATCAAACACAGTGGATTACCAGTGAAATACTAGAACAGTGAAGGAAGCTTCAGGATGTGAGATGGATGGGCGAAGCTGAAAACTATAAAGTGTTAAAAAAGAAGTATAGGAAAACAATAAGAGAAGCCAAAGCAAGAGCAATTGACACCACTATAGCAAACTCAAAAAACAATGCAAAGGCAGCTTGGAATGCAATCAATACTGAAAGAGAGGAAAAAGATGGGTCAAACAAAGAAGAAGGTATTAGGTCAATTAAAATAGACAAAACAGTGGTCACAGATGGTATGGAAATAGCAAACATATTGAATAATAACTATATCAGTGTAGTAGAAAACTTAAAATTGGAAAGAAATAGTCAAAAACAGAAGGGTATTAAGGTACCAAAAAGATCATGCAGCACTATGTTCTTAAGACCAGTCATGGAAGATGAATTGCGGAAAACTATACAGAAACTGAAGTCCAAGAAATCAGCTGGTGGTGATGAAATATCAAATCATGTAATAAAGCTGGTATGTGAGGAGATAACAACACCACTGCTGAACATAGCAAACTGTTCTTTCAGAGATGCAATTTTTCCAGAAAAACTGAAGATAACAAAGGTAGTACCAGTGTACAAGAAAGGGTATAAGGATGATCCCAACAACTACAGACCACTTTCACTGATATCAGGTTTCTCAAAAATCCTAGAAATGCTTATGTATACCAGAATAGTTAACTATTTGGACAAACTTAACATTGTCATACCCTCACAACATGGTTTCAGAAAGGGTAAATCTACAGAATCAGCAATTGCCAGTCTAACAGAATACATTTTACAATCCTTAGATGAGAAAAAAATTGTCTCTGCAATGTTTCTAGATCTTTCAAAGGCATTTGACACCACTGACCATGAAATGCTGATACAAAAATTAATCAACTATGGCATTCGGGGGCAACCAGGTGAATGGATAAAATCATATTTGTGCAACTGCAAGCAGTATGTATCATTAGGAAACTTGTACCAATCAGAAACCAAACCCATCAAATATGGAGTGCCACAGGGTTCGGTAATGGGGCCATTGTTATTTAATGTGTTTGTTAATGATATAGGGCTTGAGGAGGAAGAAAAGAAAATATTGTATGCTGATGACACGACAATACTAAATAGTGACCAAAATATGGAACAGCTTGAGAGAAGAGCATACATTTCTGTAAATGTCACAGCTCAATGGCTGTTGGAAAACGAACTGGTTATAAATCTAAAAAAGACTATGTATGCAGTGTTTAAAAACAAGGAAAAGGCTGTAGACATGGATTTAGAGGCTGATGGAGCAAGGCTGGAAGAAGTAGATTCTGCTAGATTCTTAGGTATTCTTGTGGATAATGAACTGAAATGGAAAAAACATATTAATAGTGTCTGTAAGAAACTGAGCTCTGTCATATTCTTAATGATGCAGCTATCACAGTATTCAGACAAGAACCTTCTGTGTACAGTGTATCATGGACTTTTCGAACCATACTTATAGTATGGAGTGACTGTGTGGGGAAACCCAAACAAACAAGAGACAAAACGAGTGTTCACATTACAAAAAAAAAAGCAATTAGGACCATTTGAAGAAGAAAGACCTCTGAAACGTGCAGAAACTGTTTCACGAATTTAGGTATCTTAACTTTTTCATCGTTGTATATATACAAAACAATAATGTACATCACAAAAGGTAGTGAGGACTGGATTGCAAATGCTAGTGTACACACCCACAATACAAGAAGGAAGAATGAAGTACGGAGCATACCCCACCAACTGGCAATGCTAGAAAAAGAACCCCAGTACTCTGGTATCAGACTACTAAGAAGTCTGCCCAAAAACCTGCAAGATAGTGTACTTCACAATGACTTTCCAAAGAAACTTAAAGACTATCTCATTGAAAAAGAGTTTTACAGTATTGCAGAATACTTATGCCATTAAATTTGTATATATTGTTATTCATTATCAGTAATGTAAAAATGTAAGCTAAAGGTGTAGAAAAATAAGTGGTAAAGAATGTTAATACTTTGACATGTCCTATATTACACGTACATTTACTGTACACAATGTAATCTTACAGGATCAAATAAAATTCATTTCAATTCAATTCAATTCAAATTAGTGAGACTGATGACCACCAGGTCATGACTGAACTGCTTCATATTTAGTTTTCTGTGGAGAAGTTTCATCCTCTTCAGTAATCCTGTTTTCTACAATTTACCTCCCTCTCTTATTGCTCTGTTTTACATCATGAAAGTAACAGGGAAAGCCTGTTATTTGAAAATAAGGAGCATGCATTATGAAATAACGACTAAAGCCCTATTTGTGTACATGAAAAATAATTTTGTACATTTTGTACATGGGATTTTATACCTCTCCTTTCCCTTTATAAATAACTGTTGGGTTTTGTATACATTTTATAGGGGAGGTTTGGTGTTAAATATGTTCTGTAACCCAGTAAGTACAGAGATACTTATAAGCCAACGCAAATGTTTCACAATGGTGAAATACTGTGAGTGACCACTGACATACAGACAGCAATGTGAGCTAGCAGCCAGTACCTCATGGACATTGTGCATCCTTCAGTCTCACAAGCCACAGTCCATGTGGTTTGAGCACAATGTGTGCTCCCCACCATTGAGTACACAATCCAGACAGCCATCACTCATTTGCTACATTTATTGTGACCACAAATTAAGCGGTATCCATGAGAAGGGAGACTATTTGCATGCTCAGCTTGTCATGCATCCATTGCTCTTCCGTGGCCATGAGACTGCAGTGCATGCTTGATCACTGATGAGTATGTTCTCTCCAGGATCAATGCTCAAGCCATTCACTATGGCCATGCAATCATGGGACATTTTGAATGTGATTATTATGAGTTTTTGAAGTGTATACATTGCTGTTAATAACTGAGTTGTTGCATAATCATGTGTATTTAATTACTGTAACCTATTCCTCCATCTTGGACTTAGTGCATGGGCACAGCAGTATGAAGGCTCACAGTATGACAGTTTTGAAAGTGGCAAAAACCACTTGTTGCATGCTTCAGTAATGCTGCAAGGGTACATTGTGAAACATGCTTGGATAGCCTCATTACAGCATTTCACATGTAAGTGAAGGTTTTTTGTTTAAATTCCAGCTCATCATATAATTTTAATCTGTCAGAAAGTTTGATAACACACTCCATTGCAGAGTGAAAGATTAATTCTGACTTAGTCAGAAATTTGAAAATGTAGGCCAGTTGATATCATCCAACTAGTGTTGGAAAATGTGAACAGAAGGCAAACTATGGGAAATGAAGACTGTAAATAAAATCTGATGATTTATGTTATTACAGCCTGAAATGAAATAAGAGTTGTAGACCTGAAGTTTCTGTATAATGAATACCTACAACAATGAATATTCATCTTAAGTGGAGACACAGATAAATCTGTAGTAAAGTGCATAAATATTCATTTTCCCCTGAATAAAATGCATGAAGGAATTGTAAGTTGTGTTGTTAGGTCAGAAGAGGAAATTTATAGCTGTCATCAATGGCTAAGACACTACGTAAGAGTAATGTTGTGTAGGTAATTCTTAAAATTTATCAGAAAAAATATGTTGCACAAAAATATAATCACAAATCTACCTAGTAAACAAAGCAAAGTCGTGTCTGTGTCTTTCTTTTTGTCTATTTTGGAAGAAGGCCTTGTGGCCAAAAGCTTACATATTTAGTAGTCTTTATGTTGAGTCTGTCTTCAACTCAACATCCCTGCTATATGGTGAGTAACATTTCTGTCCTTTTCTAATATTGTCATTAATCCATTCTGGATTGTCCATTGTTTGAAATATATTTTCAACACACAATGTCATTTATCACACATGTAATTAAAAAAGAAAATTTTAATGCTGGTTCTTATGCAAGCCACAGAATTAGTTATAAAATTACTAAGTGTAAATAATAACATTAACATAGATTTCATGGCATAGGAAAGCATAAAGTAGAACAAAAAAGCTTTAGGTAAGAAATAATGATAGTAGAATTAGAACAAGCTGAAGATAAAGATGAACATTACTGAATGGAAGAATTATTTGATTAATAATGTATCATGAAAATACCAGTTACTCTTCGTACAGTCAGAGATGAAAAATTTGTGAAGGCAGAATAATTATCACAGTAAATGCTGTAAGTCATATATCTCACAACCAGCAAATTCAAACCTGTAATACATACCAGGTGTGCAAGATATGGTGGTAGGCAGTGGACACATGTAAGAAGAATATACTCCATAGCTAAACTGATCTGTCTAATGCAAGTAGGGTGTATTTCCATGCTCTGCAGATTTGTGAGTGACACTGAGCAGTGTGAACAGAACTGGAGTAACAAAGATCCAGTTAACACCATCCACGGAGGTGATGACTCTGAAAAATATGTTCCTTATTTTTTCATAACATTTACCTCACTAGATATAGTTTCTGATTGACACATTCAAAAAGAAGTGAACAGGCACTTATCAGTCATATCATCATATCATTGGCCTAACAGCATATTTGTCCACCTTATGTGAACAGCCATAAGAAGTCCAAGTATCAAATAGATTAATATGTAATTTTCCCACAGCATAATGTGGCCACTAAGAGTCCATGATCCTTATGGCAGGCAGATATTGACATCAAATGGCAATCCTGATGAAAAGTAAAAAGTGTAGCTCAGATTTCTAGTAAGACAAAATTTTCTTCCTGAGTATTGTGTCATATGTATGTTTTGATTCTTGGTGAACAAGTTAGGTGTTTAACAATGTTTGAATTTTATGACGATGATGACTATGATGGTAGTGGTGATGACAAGAAGGAGGGGGTGAAACCCAGTGCCAGCACAAGCCTACACATTCTGAATAGCATTAAGGGAGCCACCAAACTTGGCATCCCCACTTAATAGTCTGATCACCATGAACAGTGTCACACTCAGATATTTAGGTTATAAACTATCTTTTTCCAGAAGAAATAGACGTATCTGAAAAACCACCAGGTACACAAAAACAATGGAAGTCATTAGCATTGTAATAAAACCTTTCCTAGTATGGAAATACTCCATAATACCCTTTTCTAAGACCTGATTTGCTAAGGCAGTGAAACCTGGACCATAAAAGCAGAGGTGCAAAGAGACTAACAGCCTGTTAAATGACGTTCTTGAGATGAACTGCCTGTTACAAGAAATAGGAACATGAAAGAAATGAATATGCACTGAAGGAACTAACAGGAAGTTACTACACATTATATTTAGAAGTACCAGAACTGGAGGAAATATATACAATGAATGAACTCAAAGAGGATCCCAAAATCCATGCTACACTACCACATTAATTGTGCAAGACCATTACATAAACCAATGAAAAGATGGCAGGAGAACTTATCAAAAAGACTGTAACAGGCCAAGAGGTGTAGAACTTGGAAGGAAGAAGATGAAGATGGTGATTACGATGTAGATGACCCCTTCATATGAACCTCACTCATTAATTAACTTTACTACTGAATTTGACACAGACTGACACTCATTTCACTTCACAGATATGGCAAGACTGTGATGCCCATACCCTTGGATTAGGCAAAGAAATTTCAACTCTTGATGTAAGCAATGTGCTTCGCCTTCATTAACTTTCTTAATATACATCAACTGCAACATTATGTGTACAGTCAAAGAGAATGGTTGCTTCCACAGTATTCATTCATAACATTTACCTCACTACATTATGCTCTTTGTCAAAAATCACTTAAGAGTCAAAGACATTTCACTTTTTGCACACCTACATTATATAAAGCATCCTTTGTATCAAGTGCATCTGTATCACATGCACATAAGTGAATGCAAACAAACTCTCCAAGGTAACAACAATGAAATCCTTGAAACTGTGTGTAAGACACTGTCCCAAGAGAACAACAGAAGTAGTGAGGTGAATAAGTAACATAAGAAAGGATAGATTCTGATGTATGGAGACCATCATGGTCACAGAATAGTGCAAAACATCGTGAATATCCAAGATGACTTTATGGGTATGGATCACATTGAACCAGGAGCACCTCTTTCTGTTGCAGTGTAGCCATGTGTGTAAAATAGTGAATCATTCTCAACAAATGATATCATCATAATCATGGGAGATGTGAATGATATAGTGAAAAATCAAGCAAATGACACTATCAGGCATACAAAAGGACACTCAATAAGTTAATTATCACTAAAGCGATTTCTGCTAATACTCCACAGACACACAGTATAATGCAACAATTTATTTATGATCAAGAAGTGCAAAAGACAAACGATAGGATTAAAAAATATGTAATAAATTTCACAATGTGTCTCTGGTAAATGTCAGTAATCTAGAAAGAAACCTGCATACTACTTGAGGTATCCACATGAATAAAAGATGCAAAAATACTGTCAGTAAATCAACTGCAGAGGAAATTAGACAAAATTCTCCACAAAGTAGCGTAAATAAGTGCATGAACATGGAATGGCACAAGTCATCAAATCAAGATCTGCCTCATAAACTGTTACTGCAGGCATGCCAGGGAACTTTTAAAGCCTACTGGACAGTTTGGTAGCCCAACTTCATCCTGTATAGTCTGGCAGGAGAAATTCAGATTGTATTTCATATATCAATCTTGGTAGTCTTGAAAACAAGCACAATGATCTGGATATAATTTCATGTGTTGACAGACCTGATAATTTAGTCATAACTGAGCACTAATTAGCATCAGTCAACCACTCTCCATGAAGTTTTGTTCTGCCTTTGTGCAGGAAAAATAAGACTGGTGGTGGTGTAGCAATCTGCACTGTAAACTCAAGTAATTTCAGTGTTATTGACAAAGTGCCTTCTCCATAGAAGGAGTCGCAGAATTTTCTGCAATAAATCTAAAACAAGGTAGAGTAAACATAGCAGTTATTGGTGTGTACAGGTCACCTGGAGCCTGTATAGAGATCTTTTTCAAAAAATCTAACCCATTTTGTGATATATTCACACACAGGTGTTACATTTTCTGCGTTAAATTGCCCTGTAAATATTGTAACAACAGGGGATATAAATACAGACTTAAAACAAATGACACCAACTCCAAAAATGTACATATCCTACTCAATGAATTCAATCTGACCCCACTGATCCATGAGCCTCCTAGAGAAATTGGCAACAGGGGAAAATGTCTGGATTGCATAATAACAAACATGACCCATCTTTCCTAGAGTACCTCTGTTCTGAAACTATCCATCTCTGCTCACCATGCAGTTCAGCTTAAGTTTGAAGCAAATAAGGTGCCTTTTGTCACTAAAATGAAACTATATGTAAGCAAAAGAATTATGTATAATGATAAAATTAACAGACTGAACTGCATGTTAGCACACATACTTGTACATGAGAACAGTAGCTTTTCCTATTACAGCTTAGCTGTTGCCTTCTATGACTGTTCTGATGACACTTGTCCACTTGAAGCAGGGATGTGGCTTGCCTCCTATTTAAAGGACCAGAAACAGAAAGTTATGGTAAACGACACTAATGGGGAACCAGTGTCCTCTTCTTGGGGCACAGTAAACTGTGGAGTCCCACAGGGCTATATTCTGGGTCATCCACTTTTCCTTATTTTCATAAATGACCTTCCAATGAGTACAAGGGCTAAGGTAAAATTTACTTTGTTTGCTGATGACACGACAATTCTGGTAGACAATTCAACAACTACTAATCTTGAGATTGCTGTAAATGCAATTTTTCAGGAGACTTAACTGGTTTACCTCTAATGGACTATTACTAAATTTTGAAAAAACTCAATTGATTCAATTCCATACAAGCCGAAATATCGAAGGTGAGATTAATGTTAAATACAATTATGGGAATTTAGCAAGAGTGGAGTCAACAAAGTTCCTGGGTCTACTTATTAATAGCAATCTAAACTGGTCCTTACACATTCCTTACCTATATAAAAACTAAGCTCAGCAATTTATGCTATTCATGTGATTGCTTCCTTCAGTTATTTAAATACTTTGAAAGCTGCCTATTTCAGTTATTTTCATGCCCTGATGGCCTATGGAATTATATTCTGGGGAAACCAGCCAAAGGCAAACAAAATCCTCATAGCACAGAAAAGAGTCATTAGGATTCTGTGTGGTGTCAATTACAGATATTCCTGCAGGAAACTCTTCCAAGAGCTGAGAATACTCACAACAGTATCTCAGTACATTTGCTCTCACATGTGTTTCTTGTGTAAAAACCATTCCCTTTTTGAAATGAACAGCATGTATCATAACTATGACACCAGGGTAAAAAATGATCTGCATCTTGAACAAAAGAATCTAAGTATGGTACAAAAATGCATAAAAATATTTAATGCTCTCCCTCAGGCAATAAAAATTTCAGTTATTGATCCACCCACTTTTAAAGATCAACTTAAACAATATTTTCTAAGTAAAACCATTTACTCACTGGACAAATTTATGTATGAGAATATGTGAATTGATTTTGATTTATTGTAAGTCTGTTCAATGTAATTTGTAACTTTTTACAAAAAGCAATTCTTGTAAACATATTTTTCTATTAATATATTATTCATTGTACAACCTATTATTATAAACAAATGTCTCAAATCTATGTAAATGACACATTCTACACCCAACTGATTTATCACTAATGGGACTACAGAAAAAGAATGAAATAAATAAATAAATTGTAGCCACAAAATTTAAATGAACAAAAATATAAACAAAAGTGCCTGGATAAATGTCACTGAAACAAGAAAATTAAAATTACTCAATAGTGTAATGTTGAATCACAGAGAAAATCTCAAGCCAAAGGAGACCTTCAAAATTTATCAAGAATACTATGAAGATTTATTAATACATGCCAAGAGCAAGTATGTTACAAACAAGCTACAGGCTTCACACAATGTTACTACTGGTGTATGAGAAGTGATAAATCACTTAAGAACAGGCAGAGAGAAATTCTGTATGGACTTAATTATTGACCACAGTTGGATGATCATGAAACACCAACTTGAAGTTGCAAATATTTTTGATGAATGTTTTTATTCAATAAGGGAAGCTGTCAGTGACAAAAATAACAACCAGCAGTATAATTTTAAAGGAAATGCATCTAAGCATAGCATATACATAGCTCCCTCAAATGCAAAGAAACAATGGCGATCACTAGCTCTTTAAAATCATCCAGTTCTGCATGGCATGGTGGCCTCAATGTAACACTGATCTTTAAAAATGGCACAAATACAAAATTGAAGACTACAGACCAATCTCAATAATTCCTGTTATTTCCAAAATAGTTGAAAAAGTCCTACATACAGTTATAACCTTTCTCAATAAGCACAAGCTAATGTTTGATAACCAAAATGAATTCTTTAAATGTAAACCAAATAGCACAGCAGCTGATCAGTAAATTGAAAAGGTAATAACCGGCATTGAGAACAATCAACAAGTTGCAGGAATGTACCTCAACCTTGAGAAATCTTTTGATTGTGTGAATGGTACTATCCTATTACAGTAGATAAGCTGTGTATCATTGGTATCATGGGCAATCATGAATTAATAATGTCTTACAGGAGTAACCAAAAACAGTTTGTACAGCTTAAAACTGAAAGTGGGGTTCACAATTCCAGAACACCAATATAAAATATGTTATGTCCCAGGGCTCAGTATTGGGTCCTATGTAAACAACATAAAATAGTACACTCAAAGTCACAAATTAGTTCTATATGCAGATTATATGCCTTTCCTGTGTAAAAAGGAATCATTTAACTAACTAGAGACCCGTTGTAATAATGTCACAAGGAAATTGTCCAATACGTTAATGAAAGCCACTTCAATGTACACCCCAGTAAATCATGTCTCATGGAGTTCAACAACATTAGTTTTAATGATGAAATTAAATAATCAATTAATTTGTAATAAATTAATTTGTAAACAAAAAGAGATTAGTGTAAAATTCCTTGGATTAACAATTCAGAACAATCTAAACTGGGGGACACAAGATGACACTCTAGCATGTAAATCATCTCTCATTTGAATTATGGAATAAAAATTGAGAGAGCAACAACCAAAGAAAATCTAAATACGCCACTACTACTGCAAAAAAGGGCTATAAGGATCATCTACAGAGCAAAATATAGAGAATCATGCTGTAGATTGTTACCTAAAACTTTATGTGCTAACTCCAGTAAAGATGTATATTCTAAAAGCCATACTACTTGTTAGAAGACTGCAGCTCAACTTTTGTTCTGATTTGCATCAGTACAGTACCAGAAACAAAGAAAAATTTTACATCAGCAGCTACAGAACATCACTGTATGAAAAGGGTCCACAATATGCAGGTTTGAAGTTAACCAGTGTGTTGCCCACTACTGTTATGACTCTTCCCACAATAAAGCTTAAATTTCAGCTAAATCCCTTTTACACGTAAGAAGAGTATCATACTTACATGCAGAATGAAAAATGTTTTGAAAACTGTGTAAACTGTGTTAAGCAAACCATTTTATTTGTAATATAATCATTTTGTTCATCAATGACATTCAGAAAAATGTATTACTATCAAGAACTGAAACCTGTTTTTGAATAAATGCAAAGAATCATTCAATGTTGAATAATAATAATAATAATAATAATAATTCCCGTGGAGGCCCGGGAAAAGAATAGGCCTCCGGTATGTTCTGCCAGTCGTAAAAGGCAACGAAAAGAACAAACCACTAATAGGGCTAACCCCCGTTTTAGTGTGATTACTTGGTTCAGGACAGAACTAAAGAAGCCTCGGACAAGCGCCGTCATGGTCGGGGACGACGCTTGAACCCTATGCCCGCCCACAATGGTAACGACACTGCTAGCCAACTGGAAAATGATTTAAATCCAAATAGAGGTGTTTTGCAGGATATGCTTCCTGCAACCACCCTAGAAGGAAAACAAAGACAGAGGATGAGATGGTCAGATGAAGTTAATCGACACCTCATGTTCTGTTACTACCAAGCAACAAACCTAGGAACCAATACAACTGGATACAGATCACAAGTATACACAACATTTATTACCAGATACCCAGAATTAAAATTTTTAACAGAACAACGACTAGCTGATCAGATCCGTGTAATAATCAAAAATAACAGGATACCCCAGTCAGAATTAGAAAACATCAAACAACAAGTACAACAAATACTAGAACAAAATAATGTGCAATCAGAAGAAGAAGAAAATACAGTAACGGACTCAATCATCCCAGAGAAAACAAACAAAGAACAAAACGCGACAATTAAACAATCAGAGGAAAACGACATCTTAAGACAGCCACCAGAACAAGCACAAATAGAACACGAAGTGACACACATGTTAGATATAGAAGAAAAATTTCAGCTGACATATATAGAATACAAAGACACAAATACAGACATTAGACCATTCTTGCATAGACCACCAAATAACCCACAAGTCGAAACAACAATGACAACTATCAACACAATCATACACAACAAAATAAATGAAAACACAACTATGGAAGAGTTACAACTACTGGTTTACGTAGGAGCACTCACTACACTAAATATACACACTAGGCAGAGATCAGAACCAACCAACACACAGAAGAAACCCACAAAACCAACATGGCAACACAGGTTACAGATCGGAATAGAAAAACTGAGAAAAAAGACATCGGACAGCTAACACAATTTATAAGAAATGAAATATCAGACAAAAAACGAAAAAGGTTAGGTAAAATCTCACAACAAGAAGCAATAGAGCAATTAGATGAAAAGAAGCAGAAATTACAAGCATTGGCCAAACGACTTAGAAGATACAAAAAAAGTAAAAATAGAAGGAAACAAAACCAAACATTCAACACAAACCAAAAGAGATTTTACCAAACAATAGATAACACACACATTAAAATAGACTATCCACCAAACATAACAGACATGGAACACTTCTGGAGCAACATATGGTCAAACACGGTACAACATAACAGACATGCACGGTGGATACAAGCAGAAACAGACTCATACAATATGATACCACAAATGCCTGAAGTGATAATTTTGCAACATGAAGTCACCCGAGCAATTAACTCTACGCACAATTGGAAAGCCCCTGGAAATGATAAAATAGCAAATTTCTGGCTAAAAAAGTTCACCTCAACACATTCACATCTAACTAAATTATTTAACATTTTCATTGCAGACCCATACACATTCCCTGATACACTTACACATGGAATAACCTATCTGAAACCTAAAGATCAAGCAGACACAGCAAACCCAGCTAAATATCGCCCCATAACATGCCTACCAACAATCTACAAAATATTAACTTCAGTCATTACACAGAAATTAATGACACATACAACACAGAACAAAATTATAAATGAAGAACAAAAAGGCTGCTGCAAAGGAGCACGAGGATGTAAAGAGCAACTGATAATAGATACAGAGGTGACATACCAAGCTAAAACTAAACAAAGATCACTACACTACGCATACATTGATTACCAAAAAGCTTTTGATAGTGTACCCCACTCATGGTTACTACAGATATTGGAAATATACAAAGTAGATCCTAAATTGACACAGTTCCTAAACATAGTTATGAAAAACTGGAAAACCACACTTAATATCCAAACAAACTCTAATAATATCACATCACAACCAATACAGATTAAGCGTGGAATATACCAAGGAGACTCATTAAGTCCTTTCTGGTTCTGTCTTGCTCTGAACCCACTATCCAACATGCTAAATATTACAAATTATGGATATAATATTACTGGAACATACCCACACAAAATCACATATTTGCTATACATGGATGATCTAAAACTACTGGCAGCAACCAATCAACAACTCAACCAATTACTAAAGATAACAGAAGTATTCAGCAATTATATAAATATGGCTTTTGGAACAGACAAATGTAAGAAAAATAGCATAGTCAAGGGAAAAACACTAAACAAGAAGATAACATATTGAATAACCACAGTGACTCCATAGAAGCAATGAAAAAAACAGATGCCTATAAATATCTAGGATACAGACAAAAAATAGGAATAGATAATACAAATATTAAAGAAGAACTAAAAGAAAAATATAGACAAAGACTAACAAAAATACTGAAAACAGAATTGACAGCAAGAAACAAGACAAAAGCTATAAATACTTATGCTATACCAATATTGACCTACTCATTTGGAGTAGTGAAATGGAGTAACACAGACCTAGAAGCACTCAATACACTTACACGATCACAATGCCACAAATATAGAATACATCACATACATTCAGCAACAGAAATATTCACATTAAGCAGAAAGGAAGGAGGAAGGGGATTCATCGACATAAAAAACCTACTTTATGGACAGGTAGACAATTTAAGAAAATTCTTTCTAGAACAAGCAGAAACTAGCAAAATACACAAAGCAATCACTCATATAAATACATCGGCTACACAACTGCAATTTCATAACCACTTCTACAACCCTTTAGATCACATAACATCAACAGATACGAAGAAAGTAAATTGGAAAAAGAAAACACTACATGGCAAGCACCCGTATCATCTAACACAGCCACACATCGATCAAGACGCATCCAACACATGGCTAAGAAAAGGCAATATATACAGTGAGACAGAAGGACTCATGATTGCAATACAGGATCAAACAATAAACACCAGATATTACAGCAAGCATATTATTAAAGATCCCAACACCACAATAGATAAATGCAGACTTTGCAAACAACAAATAGAAACAAGTAGATCACATCTCAAGTGGATGTACAATACTAGCAAATACAGAATACTCCAGAAGACATGACAATGTAGCAAAAATAATACATCAACAGCTTGCCTTACAACATAAACTTATAAAACAACATGTTCCCACATACAAGTATGCACCACAAAATGTACTGGAGAATGATGAATACAAATTATACTGGAACAGAACCATTATAACAGATAAAACACCACCACATAACAAACCTGACATCATACTCATCAATAAAAAGAAGAAAGTAACACAACTAATCGAAATATCCATACCCAATACAACACATATACAAAAGAAAACAGGAGAAAAAATTGAAAAATACATCCAACTGGCTGAGGAGGTCAAGGACATGTGGCATCAGGATAAAGTTGACATTATACCAATTATACTATCAACTACAGGAGTCATACCACACAATATCCACCAGTACATCAATGCAATACAGCTACATCCAAACTTATATATACAATTACAGAAATCCGTAATTATTGATACATGTTCAATTACCCGAAAGTTCCTAAATGCAATATAACATATACCGTACAGTTAAAAGGAAATCACGCTTGATCAAGATCTGTGTCACTTTCCATTTTTAACCAGACCTAAGGTCTGAGAAAGGGAAGAAGAAGATGATGATGATAATAATAATATTTCTATAATACCAAGTAACATTAAAAAATGCTCTGCATATTCCCAAAATTAAAGAGATGTCCTCATCCCTTAAGTAGAATTAATCCTATTGTTCTAACTGAACAATGTATGTTAATTTCTCTTACAATAAACTAACATTTTATTTTGTCTAATCAGTTTTAACTAACATTGTATTAACAATTTGCATGATAAACTACCATTGCATTGTTAAAGTATATCTGGTAAAATATATAAATACCTTTGGGCAAAAATATCATGGCAATGGACAGGACACCTGCAATCAGTAAAGTGAGACAGTGTGTAATTCGCCTCCCAAGCACATTACCAACAAAGTGTGCCACACTGACAGCAGGTATCTGTAGAATACCTTGTGCAACATAAGCAAGAAAAGGATTTTCTCCAAATGTAGTGTTACTAAAAAGTAAAGTGAACATGGCAAGTGCACTAGCAGACCTGAAAGGAAAAGAATAATACTAAATTAACATTGGGGTGAAGGATAACATGCAACATCATGCAGTTTAGATTCAATGTGGAGTGATATCATGTAATATCTGATCCTTAACATAATATTTGTTGTACAATCATAATCGAAGTAAAACCTGCTGCCTGAATGTCAATAACCTTCCCATTCACCTAATGTATCTTGTAGTTATAGGTTTGTGAAATATATTAACAGGGTGCATAAATTACATTTTCTGAATACCATATAAAAGTAATGTAAGGACATACAATGCAACACTGACACTACGACATATCCTAGAAGATAAGTTGAAAAAGGGAAAACCTATGTTTACACCAATTGTAGATTTGGACAAAGCTTTTGGCTAAGTTGACTGGATTAGGCCTACATCCACAGAAATTTTGAAGGTAACAAGGATAAAATATAGGGAGCAAAGGTTATTTATACCTTTACAGAAACTACACTGTAGTTGTCATAGTCACAGAACATGAAAGGTAAGTCACAGTTGAGAAATGAGAGACAGGATTGTAGGCTATCCCTGATGTTATTGAATCTGTATACTGAGCAAATGAAGAGTGGACCCAAGAAGAAATTTGGAAAGGCAGTTAAAGTTAAGGAAGAACACATTTCCACTTAGCAACAGTGACAAGAAACATTTCAGATTACATGAGTGGTTGCCATGAAAATTTCAACTCTAGCACTGACAACAATGGACAAAGTTTGAGAGTACTGCATAACACGTTTCAGACAAGTACAGGGCATACATAAAGTCTGGGAACACATTCAATTATTTATTGCACAAGAACTAAACACTATACAGCTGTCATACATATTTCAATTTGAGGAGAAACTCAAAGTTTTTTTACTAACATTCGACATGCGAACCATGAGTGACCCAGCAAACGTCAATAATGTAATCAAATTCTTGCTGTACCCATCCTAGCATGGCATTGTCAACTGTGGCAGTCACTTCCCATATTCTCTCCCCGAGCTCTGTTACAACATGTGGTAGATGCAGAACATAAACCTGATCGTTAATGTGTCCTCACAGAAAAAAGTCACACAGAGTGAGATCTGATGATTGGGGAGGCCATTTCATGAAACATCTGTCCCCTTCTGTAGCATGGCTGATCCATCAATGTGGCAGCTCCATGTTCAGGTACCCATGAACTTCAGGATGAAAATGGGGTTGAGCCCCATCCTGCTGAAAGATGAATGGAGAGTCTAATTGCATTTGAGACATCAGCCATTGCTGCAACATGAGGAATATCCAGTGACAGAGCTCTCGGCAAAGAATAATGGCCTGTACAGTTTTCAGACTGACAAGGCACAAAAAATATTTACCTTTGGGGAATCACATTCAAATTCAATGCATTTGTGTAGACGTTTTGTACCCCAGATTCAACAATTATGCCTGTTCACTTTCCCATTAGTGTGAAAAGGGACTTCATCACTAAAAATTAAGCAATCAACAATGCCATCCCCATCCTCATTCAGTTGTTGCAACTGCAAACAGAACTCAAAATGCTTGTCTTTATCATCATCATTGAGCTTATGCACTAGCTCCAATTTGAATGATTTCACAGACAGCTTCTGCTGCAGGACTTTCCACGCTGTCATTGAAGCCATTTTGAATTTGCAGGATGCATGACGCATCGATTTCTTTGGACTCCTTATGAATGTCTCTCATACACACTCCACATTCACTTCACTCTCACTGGGACATCCACTTCTCTTTGCCGGGCACTAGCAACCCATCAAAACAAATTTCTTGTTGGTGGCTTCTTACTGTATTTGTTTCTAAACATCTGTTGAACATCAGAGCACACTTGTTTTTGTTGAACTTCAACACACAGAAAGCTCACTCTGCACCTGAACTAGGCGTATTTGCAACTATTGCTGACTATTGGCAAATTACCAAACTATGCTGTGGCAGTATAAATGAATAGAAAACTTTCTGGGTTTCTCCCCAAAATGACATATGTATGATATCTGCATGACGTTTGGTTCTTGTTCAGTAAATAACAAAGTGTTCCCAGTCTTTATGTACACCCTGTATATGCCAAGTGAAGGGATAGGAAAGATCCACCATGGTTTGACAGCCATGTTACAAAAATGCTGGAAAATCACTGAGAGCTTTCCAGCAAATTTAAATGTAGTCACAGCCTCACAGAGAAATAAACACTGAATGAAGTGTCAGGAGAGTCATACATAAGGCATTCATTCAACAAACTTGAAAGTAAAATTCTATCTACCAACTTGACAGAACATTTTAAGAAGTTTTTGTTTTACCTTAAATTAGTACACAGATTGAAGCCATCTGTCCTGACATACTGTCATCATAATGGCATCAAAATGAGGACAACAAAGATAAATACACAATTTTTTCCAGTACTGCTTCACTGAGGAAGATCACACACTAATTCCTGTCTTTGATTGTTACATGAACATCAAAATATCAGATGAAATATAAAAGTAAAAATTTTATAGGCCAAGAGCAGTAACTATAATTTTATTTTTGATTATCAGTTTCTGCACTCTGAATTGCCATCATTGGAGTTGTAAAGCATATAGATCAAAATTATAATCATAATAGGATTATACTTGTTTACATAACATGGACACACACTACTTATCTTGCAGAAATACATCATAATAGAATGTCCATCATCTGTACAGTATATTGTCTTCCATCATAACAAGTCATGTGTAAACAGAGAAATCATCAACACAAACAGAAAAGTCAGGAAGATATGTAGCATTTTCTCTAATGTTACATTTATTGAAGAAACAAGCTCACTGTGAGAACATTTCACAAAGCATAGCCTGCACAGAAACGACTATGGTAAACAAATTCCATGCAAAGAAATATTAGAAAAAAATTAGCAGCACACAGGAACAGGTGCAGAGACCTATACCACTGTCTATGAGGGAAGAAATAGAAGATATAATACTATATTCAGTAATAGATTCAAAACAGCCACAAGATGAAAGAACAGAAGAGGAAACATCACACTGCCCTACAAAGGAGAGAAAGGCAGTGTCATCGCCAGCAAAAGAAGAAGCTGTGGCAGAGATCCTGCAGACAAAATATGGGAGAGCAGAAAGAACAAAGTAGCAAGAAGTAGGATTTTTTTGTACTAGCAGGTAAAAAGAAAGGTGCCATAGAAAATCGAAACATTAACACAAATATTTCTAATACAAGAATATTGCAGCACAATGTAAAGTATGCATCCAGTAAATTAGAACAAATAGAAGTACTAGCAGCTGCAGAGTTACCACATGTGTTTATTATATCAGAACATGGGCTAAAGGGAAATGAAATTAATGTATGAAATTTATTGTATGATTATATGATAGCGGAACAAACACTGGTAGCAGTTACTTCTGTAAAATATCTGGGAGTATGCGTACGGAACGATTTGAAGTGGAATGATCATATAAAATTAATTGTTGGTAAGGCGGGTACCAGGTTGAGATTCATTGGGAGAGTCCTTAGAAAATGTAGTCCATCAACAAAGGAGGTGGCTTACAAAACACTCGTTCGACCTATACTTGAGTATTGCTCATCAGTGTGGGATCCGCACCAGATCGAGTTGACGGAGGAGATAGAGAAGATCCAAAGAAGAGCGGTGCGTTTTGTCACAGGGTTATTTGGTATCCGTGATAGCGTTACGGAGATGTTTAACAAACTCAAGTGGCAGACTCTGCAAGAGAGGCGCTCTGCATCGCGGTGTAGCTTGCTCGCCAGGTTTCGAGAGGGTGCGTTTCTGGATGAGGTATCGAATATATTGCTTCCCCCTACTTATACCTCCCGAGGAGATCACAAATGCAAAATTAGAGAGATTAGAGTGCGCACAGAGGCTTTCAGACAGTCGTTCTTCCCGCGAACCATACGCGACTGGAACAGGAAAGGGAGGTAATGACAGTGGCACGTAAAGTGCCCTCCGCCACACACCGTTGGGTGGCTTGTGGAGTATAAATGTAGATGTAGATGTAGAACATACAGGAATATAAAAAAGTTGCTAATTTCTCAAGATTTGAACATAAGAGTGTAGGGGTGGCAGTCTATGTACACAGTAAAATAAAGGGTATCATTCCATGGTCAGTATAAAACTGTACAGAAATGCTGTTTGAAGCTGCAGCCGTACAGACTACATACTAAGGGGGGGGGGGGAGAATGTGTGATAATAGGGCCCTACAGGTCACCAAAAAGTCAGATAAATGGATTTCTAAAAGAGTTAGAAGTCCTGTTAGATAAGGCCAGCAGGGAATTACCTCATATAATTGTAGCTGGTGATCTAAAGATTAACACACTAAAAGACAACTGCTATACAAAGAGTTTTCAATGTCTGATTAAAACTTATAGACTTAATTTAACAGTAGACAGTCCACAAGATGCTGTAAATACAGAAACATTAATGGATCAAGTGGATCACTAATATAGCACAGAGCAGGCAGATAGTACAAGTCATATACACAACCATTGCAAACCTCTATGTGGTATTAGTTGAATTAGCAGGCAACATAGGAAGGCAAGAAAAAATATTTGAAGACTTTAAATAAACTAAGCAAACAAACATAGATAGTAATTAAAACTTCCGGGCTAAGAGGCCATGGCCCAATAGTAGAAATACTTCTCCCTGACGTTTCGTTGCCAGCTGCGGGCATCAGCATCTGAGGTGAGTCTACGACTGGCTGCTAGGCCGTGGAGGTCCTGTTTATATAGAGCGTGTAGAGGACACCACCACTCATCACATGTTGTCAGCAGTAAAACTATCTCTGGCTGGCGTCATTACTCTCGATCGAAGGTAATCGATTGTCACATCTTTGGTACAAAGTTGATCGCCATATCTTATCTAACTTCAAGCCTTCTTCTTTCCTGTTAAAATTATTGTGGTGTATAAAAATCTCTACAGCTTCTCTATACATACGTGCATAACAATGTGATGTCTTAGCTAGCACCCTCGTCTCACTAAATTTTATTTCATGGTCATCCGTTTCAAAAACATGTTCCGCTACAGCCGATTTGTCCGTGTGTCCCAGTCGACAGTTCCTTTTATGTTCAGTTAGGTGAGTATTGATACTTCTTTTTGAGGTTCCAATGTAAACCTTCCCACAACTACACGGAATCTTATACACACCAGGAGTAGCTAAAGGGTGTCGTGCATCTTTCGCCGATCTTAAGCATTCACTATATAAACAAGTCCTCCACGGCCTAGCAGCCAGTCGTAGACTCACCTCAGATGATGTTGCCCGCAGCTGGCAACGAAACATCAGGGAGAAGTATTTCTACTATTGGACCATGGCCTCTTAGACCGGAAGTTTTAATTACTGAAGACGCCGGCCGTGAAAGCCTACATGCTATGATTAGATGCCTCTACAGGGAGGATATGTCGGTTATGGTATGACGATTGGAGAGCCTACGCAAGAAGAAGGCCCAGCAGCTTTGTTCACTCACTTTCTTGCTACGTTGTCATGACACCGGTACAGTTCTGAAGTTTTTGAAGGTGAGAAGATTGTTTCATTCAGCGCAAGCTAGCCGTATCTATTCACACATGGAACTGGCAATGCTACGAGAATGGATCCATCAAACACGTCAAGGACTGACGGTAACAAGCAGTCAACTATTAAATCTCCATCTATTTATCAGCAATAGAGTGCAGGTTTGCGACTGGAATAAGGTGGATGGGCTAACATTTAGATGCATGGAACATAGTGCAGAAGTGTCTTCTAATAGGCAGAAGAAGTAGTTTGATAATCTACAGAAGAGCAGACAGGAAACACCGGTTACAGACAATTCTCGAACGGTTATAAATTTGTCCAGAAAAGAATTATCCAGGGAAGAAACTTCTGTTCTCTTGAAAGGAGGAACTTTTGCAATTACCCCACTGAAGATTCCAGTGGAGGATATTGTAGCTAATATAGAGGCGGGGATTCGGCTGTTACCATCACACACTGCTGATGAAGTTAGGATGGAAACAGCCGGGATACTGTGTAAAGCTAAGCCACCTAGCAGTAATCTGTCTCAAGGAGAAAAGAAAGCATCACGGGAGATTAATGCGGACACGAGTATTATTGTACTTTCTGCTGACAAGGGAAATGCTACCGTGGTGATGAAGAGTGAAGACTACCACAAGAAGATCAGTGACCTTTTGGATCTTACCACGTATAAAAAGTTGAAAAAGGATCCTACAACGAAAGTGTTGACAGTTACCAATCAATTAATAAAAAAGTATTCTCTTCCTTCAGAGGATAAAAAAGATCTTTGCAAAATGGAAGCTTATCCTCCTAGATTATATGGGCTACCTAAGGTGCATAAACCTAATGTCCCACTGAGACTGATAGTAAGTGCTATTGGATCCGCTACTCAAGAGCTGGTTAGACATCTTGCCACCTTGTTAAATCGTTTATCAGAAAAACTGATCATCATATTAAAAACTCTATGCACTTCATCGAAAAATTGAAGGAGATTACTGTCAGCCCTAGTGATATTCTTGTCAGCTTTGATGTGGTGTGTCTGTTCACCATGGTTCCTGTCAATGAAGCTCTTGCTTGCATATCTGACATATTTCCTACTGATATAGTAGCTTTGTTTAGACATTGCCTTTCCACGACTTATTTTCAGTACAATAATGAACATCAACAAAAGCATAACGAGGATAACGGAATGTAGTCAAATTAAGAAGAAGAGAATAGAAGCTTTCGAAATGTGGTGCTACAGAAGAATGCTGAAGATTAGATGGGTAGATCACATAACTAATGAGGAAGTATTGAATAGGATTGGGGAGAAGAGAAGTTTGTGGCACAACTTGACCAGAAGAAAGGATCGGTTGGTAGGACATGTTCTGAGGCATCAAGGGATCACCAATTTAGTATTGGAGGGCAGCGTGGAGGGTAAAAATTGTAGGGGAGACCAAGAGATGAATACACTAAGCAGATTCAGAAGGATGTAGGTTGCAGTAGGTACTGGGAGATGAAGAAGCTTGCACTGGATAGAGTAGCATGGAGAGCTGCATCAAACCAGTCTCAGGACTGAAGACCACAACAACAACAACAAATGAGTTCTATGAACAAATTAATGGAGTGGCAATGGGTAGCCCTCTAAGTCCAGCCATTGCTAATATTTTTATGGAATTTTTTGAACAGCACTGCAGTCAGCCAGAAAAAGGCCTTTGAAGTGGTATCGGTATGTGGACGACACTTTTGTCATATGGAATCACGGTGAAGAAGAACTGAACCGTTTTTTGAAGCATTTGAATACCATCAATTCAAAAATACAATTCACTATGGAGACAGAAAGTAATGGACAGATTAATTTTTTGGACATCTCAGTAATTAAATGAGCAGATGGGACTCTGGGTCACAAAGTCTACAGAAAAGATACGCACACTGATCGTTATCTTCATAAGGATTCAAACCATCATCCCAGGCAGAAGAGAGGTATTATCAAGACATTGGTGGACAGGGCTAATAAAATCTGTGAGCCAGCTTATTTGCAAGAGGAACTAAACCACTTGCGAACCGCTTTCCACAAAAATGGGTACGCCGGCAAGGAGATAAATCGAGCACTCCATTCCAGAAGAAAAATGTCCGAAAACGTGCAACAACAACAACAACCATCGGTGGGGAAAGTTTTTCTTCCATTCATCCACAATATTACAGACTGTATGGGAAAGTGCTGGCCAAGTTCAGAGTTGAAACAATCTTCAGACCCACCAAGAAGATTAGTGAATGCTTAAGATCGGCGAAAGATGCACGACACCCTTTAGCTATTCCTGGTGTGTATAAGATTCCGTGTAGTTGTGGGAAGGTTTACATTGGAACCACAAAAAGAAGTATCAATACTCGCCTAACTGAACATAAAAGGAACTGTCGACTGGGACACATTGACAAATCGGCTGTAGCGGAACATGTTTTTGAAACGGGTGACCGTGAAATAAAATTTATTGAGACGAGCGTGCTAGCTAAGACATCGCATTATTATGCACGTATGTATAGAGAGGCTGTAGAGATTTTTAAACACCACAATAATTTTAACAGGAAAGAAGAAGGCTTGAAGTTAGATAAGATATGGCGATCAACTTTGTACCAAAGATGTGACAATCGATTACCTTTGATCGAGAGTAATGATGCCAGCCAGAGATAGTTTTACTGTTGACAACACATGACGAGTGGTGGCGCCCTCTACGCGCTCTATATAAACAGGATCTCCTTGGCCTAGCAGCCAGTCGTAGACTCACCTCAGATGATGTTGCCCGCAACTGGCAACAAAACGTCAGGGAGAAGTATTTCTACTATTGGACCACGGCCTCTTAGCCCGGAAGTTTTAATTACTGAAGACGCCAGCCGTGAAAGCCTACATGCTATGAAACATAGATAGGTTACAAAGGCTATTGCAAACCTAAGACTTTAGTGAAGCATACTTAACAGAAAACCTAGATAAAGGATGGGAATCATTCTGCAATACATTAGGCCATTACACAGATGTTGCATGTCCGTTAGTACATAGGGAAATAAATAAGATGAATAATAAAAATTGGGTCACACTAGAGATAAAAAGGAAGGGGGGAAAAGTATGTATAAAAATTGTCAGCTAAGGCAAACTAACTACAGTTTGCACATGGCATAGTTCACAGTGGAACAAACTTATAAAACTATATGAAGGTAAGAGCACATCACAACGATATTCATAGGAAGATTCTTTGAGAAATATAGTCTACCCACAAAGGAGATAGCTTACAAAAGCCTCATTCAACAAATACTTTAATATTTCTAGTCAGTCAGTGATCCACACCGAATAGGATTTAAAGGGGAAATGGAGAAGATCCCAAAAAAACAGTGTTCCTTTGCAGGTTCATTTAGTAAAAGCAAAAGCAAAAGCATCACAGAGATGTTCAGACAACTCCAGAGGTAGACACTGCAAGAGACATTCTGTATGATGGTGTGGTATACTATTAAAGTTCAGAAATGATAAATTCCCAGAAGAGTTAAATATTATATTGCTTACTCTTATGTGAAGCTCATGAAAATACTATGAAGGTGAAATTAGAGAAACTTGGGCTTACATGTAGGCTTCTCTCATCTTTCTTCCCATGAACCATTCATGGCAAACAGGACAAGGGGGTAGTGGTAGTGACACAATTAGTACCCACCACCACAGACCTTGAGATTGCCATGCAAAGTACAGCTGTAGAGATATGTAGAAGAATTAAAGTGTCTAAGGTTTGCCAAAGAATATGTGATTCAGTCAGATAGCAAAGGACATGGAAGAATTGTTGAATGGCGTGATTAGTGCCTTGAAAAGAGAATGTAATATGAAAAAGAGCAAAAGTAGAACAAGGATAATAGAGTGCAGCCAAATTAATTCAGATGATGCTAAGGGAATTGAATTAGGAAATTAGGCAGTAAAATCCATAAATCAGGTTTGTTATTTGGGGAAAAACAGAACCAATACTGATGATGTCCAAAGTAGAGATGATGTAAATTGCATACTGGCAATATTACAGGAAGCATTTCTAAAGGAGAGAAATTGACTAAAATGTAATAGCAATTTAAATGTTAGATAGTATCTTCTGATGGCATTTGTGTGGAGTGTAGCTTCATGTAGAAGTGAAATATGTATAATATGCATTTCAGACAAGCAGACAGGAAGAGAATAGAAGGTTTTGAAATGTGGTGCTATAGAGGAATGCTGAAGATTAGATGGGTAGTTCGAGTAAAAATAATGAACTGAATCAAACCATGGAAAAGAAATTTGTGACACTCTTTCAGTAAAATAAGGGCTCATATGATAGGACACAGCCTGACATATCATAGAAATGTCAATTCAGTAATGACAATGGAAGGAATTAGGAGTGGATGGGGATAGAGGAGATAAAATATGAGATTTTCTGTGGGTGTTTCATTTACTTAGTATGTTATAACTGTACATAACCATCATTGAAATGTTAACTCCTACTTTCATCATACAATCCCGTATAATGCCAATATCATCAATTTTAAATGAATTTGCTTAAGTGCAGTAAGAAATGGTTTGTCAATAGTGTCTTTTACATACATATGGTAACTGAGGATTGCAGTACCTACATAAGCTTAAGGTACATACTTGCCACACATTAAAAGAATAGTATTCTTGAACAGGTTTTTGTTGGTGAAGATAGTTTTGACACTCATGTTTGGACTTCTTTGTTGAGACAATATATTCAGCTTGCTGAACATATCTTGTGGTACTGGCTTGCCATTTACTTTAGCAATATGTTGAAGAACCTTGAGAGCCTCTTCTGGATGACCCTTGCTAATATACCATCGAGGAGATTCAGGCAGATACCTGCAGAACATAATTTATCAAGGTACTACCACATTTTCATTGCAGGAATTCAATTTCATATTTAACATGTTCACTGATTCTGCTGATCACAAACATTTTGAAAACGTAGTAGGCCTATTTATGAACTGTCTTGGAAGATTAAAGTGTACTTTAAGTGTCATGCCTGCATTGCTCAGTCGGTAGGAGTATTACCAACAGAAGTCAATGTTCCTGGTTCATGTTCCAGTCCAGAAAATAGTTTTAATTAGGAAATATCAGAGCAGCACTCACTCTGCTGCAGAGTAAAGTATTCAGTGTTTATGGTAGAAGTGAAATCTGATGAAGTGGAGCTATTCCTCCTTACCACATTTCAAGATATTGTATTTAACCAAATGAAATGTATCCCAGGATAAATATACCACCATGGTCCATCATATTAATGACTTATCAGGTAATACTAATAACTTCAGACTTTTGCAGATGATTGAGTTACATTACATTGTACTGTCTGGAAGTGCTGCACAAATATCCAGTCCTGTCTTAATTACATTTCAAACTGATGCAAAGACTGCCACATGTCTTAAATGTAATCAAAACACCATAAAAAATTAGAAAACCTACTTATTATCAAGTGATACAGATAATGATAGATTAATTCTTCATTAAAAACTGAATTCAAGAATCAAACATTTTTGTACACCATTGATCATTTTCCATGAAATCGGTTTCATCACTGTAACATAATACAGAATGTAGTAACACATATGGGTACTTAAAAATAAAATACGTTAGTGTCAGTTAACTATACCACACATATTGAACACAGCAATAATAAAGTACACCACAGGAAAATTTCTAAGAGCTAGCACCCGTAAGTTATAGTATAATACAGTAGAGTACGAACCCTGTGCAATAGTAATTGGGTAGAGCATACAGGACTTAATTGTATGAACTGCAGAAACCTAACTACACAAATTGTAAACACAACACACAGTAATATAATAAACTACAGGAAACTTTGTTAAATGCTAATATTCTCCAGAGGCATCTCAAAGAATTCTTTAATATGATAAAATGGGTTATCTGATACACAGCTGTACCGCTTTGCGTGCACACACGCACACACTTTTGTTGAGTATTCTGGTCCTAGCAAAAAGGAGGATGACAGTGCCCCATGTGACCTGTTTCACACACTATGCACAGGACCTCTAATTTATTTTTAAAATATTCTTGATGTCAGGGGATAATCCACATACAATCAGATCTTATGACATACGAGTACACGACAGGAAAAGTCCTGAGTATGTCACCCTAAGGTTATATAAGCTCACTAAATCCCTAAGTTTGAAAATTAGGTATGACACCCTGAGATATATTTTCATGCAGTTGAGTGATATGTTCCAGTGGAATTTGGAGTCAATGTAAACACCTAAAAGTTTTAGTGACTTATTTTATACTTTATTTGACATTCCCATAACAAGTTATTGGGTTTTATTACAGGGTGTATACGCAGAAGAGGAAAAAAAAATTCCTGGATTTTTCCCGGATTTCCTGGTTAAAAATACACTTTCTCTCAGGTGAAAACACACTTTTTCCATGTCAAGTGACAGTATATTTTCCCTCGGAACCGCAAAAATTATCAGTCCTTTGAATGGTTAAGGTTTTATACACGGGCATAGAATTTCCTGGCACTTTACAAAATGAAACTTAGGGAAAAAGACACATCTTCGAAATATCTTTGATGTGCAGCAACATCTACGCTGCATATTTTCGTATTACGAAAGTATACATTGGAATTCCACCAAACACCGCACGTTATGTTCCGAATCATTGAAATTGAGATTGTGATGCCCTTTTGTAAGCCAGTCATAGCTCATGTCACATGATCTCACCAGCCAATTACAGTGGCTATTCAGAGCAGATAACATGGCGCATGTTACACTTTAAGCTATATCAACACAAAGGTGCCAGTAAAATTTTTAATGACATAAATGTCTGATCTTCAGGGTTCGAAATTCTTCTAAATGGCTTGTCATCAAAGAGTTGATTTTTAAAGGAGAATCAAACCCTCTTTGCCATAAGAAATTCATGGTACATTATCGCACATACACTCCTGGAAATTGAAATAAGAACACCGTGAATTCATTGTCCCAGGAAGGGGAAACTTTATTGACACATTCCTGGGGTCAGATACATCCCATGATCACACTGACAGAACCACAGGCACATAGACACAGGCAACAGAGCATGCACAATGTCGGCACTAGTACAGTGTATATCCACCTTTCGCAGCAATGCAGGCTGCTATTCTCCCATGGAGACGATCGTAGAGATGCTGGATGTAGTCCTGTGGAATGGCTTGCCATGCCATTTCCACCTGGCACCTCAGTTAGACCAGCGTTCGTACTGGACGTGCAGACCGCGTGAGACGACGCTTCATCCAGTCCCAAACATGCTCAATGGGGGACAGATCTGGAGATCTTGCTGGCCAGGGTACTTGACTTACGCCTTCTAGAGCACGTTGGGTGGCACGGGATACATGCGGACATGCATTGTCCTGTTGGAAAAGCAAGTTCCCTTGCCGGTCTAGGAATGGTAGAATGATGGGTTCGATGACGGTTTGGATGTACCGTGCACTATTCAGTGTCCCCTCGACGATCACCAGTGGTTTACGGCCAGTGTAGGAGATCGCTCCCCACACCATGATGCCGGGTGTTGGCCCTGTGTGCCTCGGTCATATGCAGTCCTGATTGTGGCGCTCACCTGCACGGCGCCAAACACGCATACGACCATCATTGGCACCAAGGCAGAAGCAACTCTCATCGCTGAAGACGACACGTCTTCATTCGTCCCTCCATTCATGCCTGTCGCGACACCACTGGAGGCGGGCTGCACGATGTTGGGGCGTGAGCGGAAGACGGCCTAACGGTGTGCGGGACCGTAGCCCAGTTTCATGGAGACGGTTGCGAATGGTTCTCGCCGATACCCCAGGAGCAACAGTGTCCCTAATTTGCTGGGAAGTGGCGGTGCGGTCCCCTACGGCACTGCGTAGGATCCTACGGTCTTGGCGTGCATTCGTGCATTGCTGCGGTCCGGTCCCAGGTCGACGGGCACGTGCACCTTCCGCCGACCACTGGCGACAACATCGATTTACTGTGGAGACCTCACGCCCCACGTGTTGAGCAATTCGGCGGTACGTCCACCCGGCCTCCCGCATGCCCACTACGCGCCCTCGCTCAACGTCCGCCAACTGCACATACGGTTCACGTCCACGCTGTTGCGGCATGCTACCAGTGTTAAAGACTGTGATGGAGCTCCGTATGCCACGGCTAACTGGCTGACACTGACAGCGGCGGTGCACAAACGCTGCGCAGCTAGCGCCATTCGACAGCCAACACCGCAGTTCCTGGTGTGTCCGCTGTGCCGTGCGTGTGATCATTGCTTGTACAGCCCTCTCGCAATGTCTGGAGCAAGTATGGTGGGTCTGACACACCGGTGTCAATGTGTTCTTTTTTCCATTTCCAGGAGTGTAGTTCAAGTTACATAAAATGATATTTACTTTGAAAGTAATGCTTTTCAAGCCACCATTCGCAATATTTTCCCGCGACTGTTACAAATAGGTTCATTTCAGATAGTTGCCCAAGAGCGCAGATAACAGGCAACACCGCGCTTGCACAGCTACCATTGTTGTTGTTGTTGTTGTTGTTGTTGTTCGTTGTTGTTTACTGAGCACCCGTTTTATCATGTACAATGATATGGGATTTGTCATGTGTTACATACAGAAAATATATGAATAACAACATATTATGTAAAAACTATCAGTGAACAATCTGAATTAAATATATGGGCAAAACAACTATAGCTTACATGATATAAATTGGTTACAATATAGGACACAAATATGTTACATATATTCTGTGTATAATGGACAGCAACAAGAAACAATGATTATAACACTCTATATTGACAGATTAATTAATTTTTGTGTGTACATAAAAGAGTCTACCCCACGACAACAAGTTTGTATATGAGTAACTTATAAGATAGGTGAAGGCACGCTATCTTTCTGAAGAATTCATATATTCACTAACACTGTAAAAACTATTACTGATTAACATTCTTGTGAGTTCACTTTTAAAACTGCTCAGCTGCTGAATTCTTTTTATTTTTAAGGGAAGAGCACTATAGAGAGTTTTTGGGTGGTATATTGCACTCTTGTTGTACTGGGCTTTCTTATGCACTTCTCTGTGAAATTCATTACTCTGTCTTGTTGTATAGTCATGGAACTCACTGTTTAAAGTAGAAAACTGGGGGGGGTGAGACTTCAGAAAGCATATACTTTCATAGATGTAAATGGATGGAAGAGTCATGATTTTATATTCCTTGAAAATTTCCCTACATGGATCTCTAGGTGCAGCTCCTTTTGTGATTCTTATCGCTCGTTTTTGAATAATAAAGGATCATTTTGCCTGACTTGAATTGCCCCAAAATATGACACCATATTGCAAAAGACTATGCATAAATGCAAAATATGTACACAATACTGTTTGATCACTGCAGCAATTTTTGAGCATTCCAAATACATAGCAACATTTACGTAACTTTTTATTGAGCACATCTATATGCTTGTCCCATTTTAGATGCTCATCTAACCAAATTCCTAAGAATTTTGTATTTGGCGTTCGTAGTATATTCTGTTGGCCTAGCTTCACAGTTATATTGGGCTTCATATTATTTGAAACATGTCTGTAATTCATCCATAATGTTTTTTTCTCATTCACAAATAAACTGTTGTCCCTGAACCATTTACTTGCTTCAACTGTTGATGTTTCAATTTTGCTGTTAAGGCCAGTCTCATTCTGAGCTTTAATAAAGAGACTTGTATCATCAGCAAAAAGTACACAATCAGCTTGTGTTAAATAGTTTGGCAAGTCATTTATAAAGATCAAGAACAACAGGGGTCCCAACACCAAACCTTGGGGCACCCCATAACTAACTTCCTTATAACCATAAAAGTATGACTTTCCATCATGAACTATTTCTACTTTCTGGCATCTGCCAGATAAATATGACTTAAACCATGCATGAGCAGTACCACGGAGTCCATAGCAACTAAGTTTTTTGAGCAGTAGTTTATTATCAATAACGTCAAAGGCCTTTGATAAATCTAAAAAGACCCCACAATTTACTTCATTATTATCAATGGAATTTAGGACAAGTTTTAGAAAGTTGTATATAGCTGTTTCAGTTGATCTATTCTTTCTAAAGCCATTTTGTTCATCAACCAATATTTCACTTTTTTTAGGAAAGTAGAGAGTCTTCCATGCATTACTCTTCCTGTAATTTTTGAAAAACAAGATAACATTGATAAAGGCCTGTAGTTTTTTACATCATAATGATCCCCATTTTTGTGTAATGGTTTTATAATTGATTGTTTCAGCTTTCTAGGTAAAGTGCCAGTACTGAAAGATGCATTAATTATATCTTCAAGAAGAGGAGAAATATATCTGCTGTGTTTAATGATTTTGTCTGGAATGCCATCGGTGCCATGTTTGCTGATGGCATTCTCTACCTCATGTACTGTTACAGGATACAAAAACATAG
The DNA here is from genome assembly GCF_023864275.1 of Schistocerca cancellata. NCBI lineage: Eukaryota > Metazoa > Arthropoda > Insecta > Orthoptera > Acrididae > Schistocerca > Schistocerca cancellata. Next base: position 413,978,216 of record NC_064628.1, read on the forward strand.
TTTCGGAATTCAATGTGATGTTATGACTGATGTCTGTACTACTTTGGGTTTGTATGAGGTTTTGAACTACACTTGTAAAATGACAGTTGAATATATTGGCAATTTGTAGTGGATCATTTATAGTTTTGTCCTCAGTTTTAATAACAACGTTGTTTCTTACTTTGCTTCTTCCTAAGTTACTATTGATCACTTTCCAAACTGATTTCATTTTTTGTTGCCATTATTTCTACTGATATATGAATCATCATCATCATCATCATCATCATCATCATCATCATCATCATCATCATCATTTAAGGCTGATTATGCCTTTCAGCGTTCAGTCTGGAGCATAGCCCCCCTTATACAGTTCCTCCATGATCCCCTATTCAGTGCTAACATTGGTGCCTCTTCTGATGTTAAACCTATTACTTCAAAATCATTCTTAACCGAATCCAGGTACCTTCTCCTCAGTCTGCCCCAACTCCTCCTACCCTCTACTGCTGAATCCATGAGTCTCTTGGGTAACCTTGCTTCTCCCATGCGTGTAACATGACCCCACCATCTAAGCCTGTTCGCCCTGACTGCTACATCTATAGAGTTCATTCCCAGTTTTTCTTTGATTTCCTCATTGTGGACACCCTCCTGCCATTGTTCCCATCTACTAGTACCTGCAATCATCCTAGCTACTTTCATATCCGTAACCTCAACCTTGTTGATAAGGTAACCTGAATCCACCCAGCTTTCACTCCCATACAACAAAGTTGGTCGAAAGATTGAACGGTGCACAGATAACTTAGTCTTGGTACTGACTTCCTTCTTGCAGAAGAGAGTAGATCGTAGCTGAGCGCTCACTGCATTAGCTTTGCTACACCTTGCTTCCAGTTCTTTCACTATGTTGCCATCCTGTGAGAATATGCATCCTAAGTACTTGAAACTGTCCACCTGTTCTAACTTTGTTCCTCTTATTTGGCACTCAATCCGTTTATATTTCTTTCCCACTGACATTTCTTTCGTTTTGGAGATGCTAATTTTCATACCATAGTCCTTACATTTCTGATCTAGCTCTGAAATATTACTTTGCAATCTTTCAATCGAATCTGCCATCACAACTAAGTCATCCGCATATGCAAGACTGCTTATTTTGTGTTCACATATCTTAATCTCACCCAGCCAGTCTATTGTTTTCAACATATGACCCATAAATAATATGAACAACAGTGGAGACAGGTTGCAGCCTTGTCTTACCCCTGAAACTACTCTGAACCATGAACTCAATTTACCATCAACTCTAACTGCTGCCTGACTATCCATGTAAAGACCTTTAATTGCTTGCAAAAGTTTGCCTCCTATTCCATAATCTTGTACAACAGACAATAACTTCCTCCTAGGAACCCGGTCATATGCCTTTTCTAGATCTATAAAGCATAGATACAATTCCCTGTTCCACTCATAACACTTCTCCATTATTTGCCGTAAGCTAAAGATCTGGTCCTGACAACCTCTAAGAGGCCTAAACCCACACTGATTTTCATCCAATTGGTTCTCAACTAATACTTGCACTTTCCTTTCAACAATACCTGTGAAGATTTTACCCACAATGCTGATTAAAGAGATACCTCTGTAGTTGTTACAATCTTTTCTGTTTCCATGTTTAAAGATTGGTGTGATTACTGCTTTTGTCCAGTCTGATGGAACTTGTCCTGACTCCCAGGCCATTTCAATTATCCTGTGTAGCCATTTAAGACCTGACATTCCACTGTATTTGATGAGTTCCGACTTATGGTTCATGGTGTGGGTTCCTGTAGTCATGTCCTAGTCCATGAACCACGGGCAACATATGAGTGGCCAAGTAAGTGGTCCTGACAGTCGCGATACCAGTTACTTTGGAATAAGGCTGGGCATCTCGGACATATTCTGAGTCGTGGACACCTTTGTGCACATACGGCAAAGACTACCAAATCCACCGGTTAGTCCCTCAGCCGTTAGGGGTAAAACCCAATGGGACTCGGGGCAAGTAAGGCTAGCAACCTGCTTCCCTGGTACTCTAAATATGATGCTGGCAATAATCAGAGCAAAATGCCTCAGACCTTTGGAGGTGACGGAGTCCCACCTCTAACTGACATATGAATCATTATTTAACTTTTTTGCTGCAGTGATTACTTTTTTGTATAATTTCCTATAACACTTAACACGTTGTTTCAAAGCTGGATTTTGCCTTGCTGATTTATTTAACATTCTGTGTTGCTCTCCAGATTTTCTTATGCCCTGTGTTATCCATGTGTTAATTTTGCCTTTTACTTTCATTTTCTTAAGGGGAAAAGCAATTTCAAAGGTATGTTTGTAATCAGCTAGAAATGACTCAAACTTCATGTCTATACTATCATGTTTATCTAGATCCCAACTTGTATTTTTTAACAAGGAATTAAAAATCCTAATGATGTCCTCATTAATACATCTCCTGTGGATGTGTTTCTCACTTGGTCTAGAGTTTTTACAGAGTACATTATTTATACTAAGTTTTAGTGCTTTATGATCAGAGAATCCAGTGTCAATCACTTCTACAACATTGTCTAGTTTATGTAAGTCAAGAAATATTTGGTCTATTATTGTTTCAGAGTTCTTTCCATGTCTAGTGTATTCAAATATAGTTGGTGCTAAATTATGCGAACAAAAGACATTGGTCAATTTTGTAACATTTAAACAGTTGATTTTAAAGGTGACATTGAAATCTCCAAGTACAATAATGCTTTCTGTAGAATGTCTTAACTCACTAAAAAAACTTTCAACACTGTCCAAAAATTCCATAAAATTACCTGATGGGGAACGGTATACACACACAATAATTATTTTAAGGTCTATTAGTTTGCAAACGCAATATTCAAATACTTTTTCAATGTTTTTATCTTACTAAACTTGATTTCTTTATATTCAATTCCTTGTCTGACGTATATGCATGTTCCTCCCCCTTTAAAAGTTTCTCTACTGAAGCTACTAACCATTTCATATCCTGTTATTCTGGTAGCAAAAGCTTGATTTTCTTTTAACCAATGTTCACATACACACAAAACTGAAACATCCTTTAGTTCATCAATCAATAGTACTTCTAATTCTGGAATCTTACTAATTATACCCTGTACATTTTGATACAAAACTACTAATTTTTTATGCTTGGCATCTGTTGCAGTGCTCACCGCATTGGCTGATTGGTGCCTGCCTCCAATAAAAAATCTTTGAGATTTTTTCATTGCTTCTGCTTGAGTAGTTGGTACTGTTGTTGAACCTGTTAGTGATGTAAGTTGATCTGCTTCTACTGAAGACGGTGATTGTAGTACTGGAGAAGATGCTGTAGACTGGGCTACTGGAGGCAGAAGAATAGTGGGCTCACTTTCCTTAGTAGGTACTGTTGTTGAAGCTGCCAGTAGTGTAGGCTGATCTGCTTCTGTTGAAGATCGTGATTGTTGTCCTACACACGATGCTGTAGACTGGGTTACTGGAGGTGGAAGAATAATGTGCTCACTTTTCTTGCATCTGCCTAGTGAACAAAGGAAGTCTCGGATTTTTTGTCCTAATACAATCTTTCCCCTGTTGTTTAAATGCAGGCCATGTTGGGTATAATGTTCTCTCTCCAGTGAATCTGCACTAATCAAATGTGAGTTCTTGAATGCTTTGCGTATCTTCTTGAACTGTCTGTTAGCCTTAATGATTTCTTTATTTACAATAGAAGTAGTCATAAGATCGTGTCTATGGGGAATACCAACGACAATTACAGGTGTTCTAGCAAAGCTCAAAATTTCTTTCAAATTGTTAGTGGGTTTGTAAAGTTCATACCTGTAGACATCATTAGCTCCACCTATTATAATTGTACACTGAGTTGAGGCGGGGTGATTTCTGACTTTTATGTTCGTTGTGATTTCAGACATGGGTGCCCTCGGTTTTACAATGGCGGTTGCATTTACACAATAATTATCACGTAAGAAGCCCGTATGCACGTACATGTAAAACATTAAGAGGTCATACATTATGTCACAAAAGAAACAAGGCATTAGAGATAACTGCAAGAGCATCAGAATTTCGTGAACCATATTTAAATGTGCACATTTGAAGTGCATGCTTAAGGTGCATGCTGGCCGTGGTGGCCGAGCGGTTTTAGGCGCTTCAGTCCGGAACCGTGCGACTGCTACAGTTGCAGGTTCCAGTCCTGCCACAGGCATGGATGTGTACGATTTCCTTAGTTTTGTTAGGTTTAAGTATTTCTAAGTTCTAGGGGACTGATGACCTCAGATGTTAAGTCCCATAGTGCTCAGAGCCATTCGAACCATTTTTTTTAACTGCACATTCGTATGTCCAGATTCTCAATGAAGTAGACCTCGACCTGATATTAAGCATTTCAGTGTGGGTTTCAGGATGTAAATTTTCTTGAAGCACCAGCACTGTATCATATCATGTTTGGTTCTTTATTGTGGCATAAAGCCATACGTGCTAGAAGATGAAAACATGCACTTGAAATGCCTTAAACAGTTGAAACTAGCCTGTACTGTGGAATTAAACATTTCATTTCAAATACATTGACTGCATCAGTGGAAAAGGTTAATAAAAGTCAAATTTCCTTAGCAAACAGACAGAAATAACTTCATTGTTCTGCAAGGCAATTAATGCTTGACTGTCAGAAAGGTGGAAATAAAATAAAATCTGAAACTAATAACATATTTTAGCTTTCCATAATTATGTGAATGTATTTTAATTTCTAAGGCGCTGCAGTCATGGACTGTGTGGCTGGTCCCGGTGGAGTTTTGAGTCCTCCCTTGGGCACGGGTGTCTGTGTTTGTCCTTAGGATAATTTAGGTTAAGTGGTGTGTAAGCTTAGGGACTGATGACCTTAGCAGTTGAGTCCCATAAGATTTCACACACATTTGAAATTTTTTGTATTTTAATTCACTTTATAGCTCCCAGCAACAGATATCCGTTTTGTTTTCATTTGACTTGAGTAAACGAAGGGGTACCAGCAAGATCACTAAACGTAAACTCGGCTCACGTAGAGACTACCCACTCTGTGCATCAGCCCCGGATCTACGATATTTGCAAACAGGGGCAATATTAAAAAAATCGAATTTTCAAAAATATGTTCATCTTGTAGTGCACATCTTTCTGAAAAGTCTGAAACATAAAACATATGTGTTCAAGGAAATGTAAGACATGTCATTTGGTTGCAAGTGTGCCAAAGTGCAGTTCCACACCTCTTCCTACAGCATTCTTCCATAGCATGTCACTATTTCGCTCTGTGGAATTGAAACGTGTATATTTTGTAATGAATGCCATCAAACCTACAAAGGTCAATGGAAATTTAAATGTCCTGTGGTGCCTCTCCTAATCGCTATTAATAGCAAATGGGATTATTTGTAATTGGGAGAACAAGAACTCTTCAGAAAATTTGCACTCTTTATTGTCTATTAGCTAATAACTTGCTGTTTTGTGTGACATAAAATTAAATATAGGATACATAAAACCAATAAAGACAAGAGACAAGCAAGATAGTTCACATTTCTTCAGTTCTTAGCTCCTTGCATTTTTTTTCTCTAATCTTGCTACTGATTTGCATGGCGTGCTTTCCTCTCTGTGAAAAAATCTATTACCCCATCAAAGTTTGTCAAATGTTTTGCTACATGAAAAATCGAAATGTTGTTATCTAATACCAAAAATCTGTTAATACAAATAATACCCAAGACTGGTGTGGTTTCTCAATCTGATTACGTCTATTTTGTCACTGTGTGTTAGATAAAACAAAATAGGTCTCTCTAATATTGCAGCAATTTTGTAACACACACCAAATAAACAAGAGTGTTTTGGCACAAATGGTCATTTTTATAACACGACAGAATATAATTCACAAAGTACCAATATCAAATGCTTATAAGGCCTACAGCAAGCAAAAAACTTTATGTTAGGAAATAGTTTCACGTTTCATTCACACACACCAGTTTCTCAAGCACGAGATCGAATAGTAGTACTACAAAATTTTTATATAAATTTGGGATCATCTTACACTTCCATAATTTGTGTGATGTCCCCATTTCTTCTCCTTCCTCTTTCTTAAAAACAATCTTGTCATCAAGAAATCTATAGCTATTCCTGCCATTGTCCAAATTTGTTCGCCGATTAATATCACAAAACCTGCCAGAATCACAGGTTTTGTTATCCCACGATTGTTCTCCGGTTAGGCATTGTTACACAGTCGCACAACACGTTCTCCACATTACTTCCAGAATAGAACTGAAGCAGCTGCTAGCCAGGGACTGTACAACTGGTCCTTACTAGTGTAGCGATCCAGTGAAAAATTTTCTGTCAAAATTACAATTTCTTGGATACACCGAGAAGATAATATGTAGTCTTTCTCACCTGTTATTCCTGTTAGTCATTTATTTCCTCTCTGGTACTCTGAATCTACGGATTTCGCTAGTAATTATAGCAAAACTGAACATTTGCAAACCCAATCAACCACATAGACAGCGGTTGGCGTTCATCCGTTCAGTTTTTCTCCGCTCAGCTTGTATAGCCCCATCCCCTTTTGTCTACGAAAAGATTATTTCTAGATGTGACGAGGATCCTCCTGACAGAGGCATCATGCACACTAGGCACGTATTCAAAAATCAACTTATGATTCATTCAGAAATCAACTTAAAATCTGTTAAAAATGTTCAAATATCTACAGGGATGCATTTCAAAATCATATGAATAATCTATAGACCAAAATGCACTGGATGCTAGGCGCTTTGTGAAACAGGTGGCCCCCTCCCCCCCCCCCCCCCCACACACACACACACACACACACACACACACACACACACACAGAGGCATATCAATATGGCACCCCCCTTTTCCCAGTAGCATCTAGTTGCTTGCTGTGACTGCTTGCACAGCCAACAGCCACTTTCCTGTAGCCAGACGCGGGAGAATCTACTACTCAAACGCTACTCAACTGTGCATGCGCCTGCTCGTAACTGCTAAAACAAATCTAATGTAAACAGTTCTGACTTCATGCTCATCGGAGGCAGTTCGTTGTTATGAAGCATTGCATAGTCTTCCTAAAGCCTTTGACACACTGTGCTGTTGGCAGCAGCTTGCATGAGCACTGTGTGTTCGTCGTCATGCATTTCCTTTGCAGTTTAAGTTATCTTTGTTTTTTTCACTCGTTTATGTTTTATTGTTGAAGTTTTATTCTGCAGTACGGAGATACAGCGATATCCTTTGGTAGAGTATTGGTTCTTACCAGTCAAAATTTAAAAAAATTAACTGAAAACTTAAACAATGAAAAATTCCTGGAGTTCTAAAAAATTCCCAGGCTTTCCCCAGTTTTCTCCTGGAAGAAAAATTTCCCGGGTTTTTCCCTGTATTAGGATTACACAGGAGTATTAGATTCAAATTAGTCAAAGGCCATATCAACAGTTTCTTTTGCTATCCTATTCAGATCTGAAATCCTTCAACATATGGTAAGTAGTGTTGTATCATCAGCATAAATTATGATAGAGTGAGCTATGTTATTAGGTAAATCATTGATTGTTCTATTGAAGAAGGGTCCTAGAATAGATCCTTGGGGGACATCTCTGCTGGTTTCCATCAAAGAGGAATTTATATTTCTGAGACAAATTTTTTCTGTTGCTTAAATAAGAATACATTACATTTAATGTGCTACCATACACAACCTACCCCCATGAACCATGGACCTTGAAGTTGGTGGGGAGGCTTGCGTGCCTCAGTGATACAGATGGCCATACCATAGGTGCAACCACAACGGAGGGGTATCTGTTGAGAGGCCAGAAAAATGTGTGGATCCTGAAGAGGGGCAGCAGCCTTTTCAGTAGTTGCAGAGGCAACAGTCTGATGATTGACTGATCTGGCCTTGCAACACTAACCAAAATGGCCTTGCTGTGCTGGTACTACGAACGGCTTAAAGCAAGGGGAAACTACAGCCGTAATTTTTCCCGAGGGCATGCAGCTTTACTGTATGGTTAAATGATGATGGCATCCTCTTGGGTAAAATATTTCGGAGGTAAAATAGTCCCCCATTCGGATCTCTGGGAGGGGACTACTCAAGAGGACGTCGTTATCAGGAGAAAGAAAACTGGCGTTCTATGGATCGGAGCGTGGAATGTCAGATCCCTTAATCGGGCAGGTAGGTTAGAAAATTTAAAAAGGGAAATGGATAGGTTACAGTTAGATATAGTGGGAATTAGTGAAGTTTGGTGGCAGGAGGAACAAGACTTTTGGTCAGGTGAATACAGGGTTATAAATACAAAATCAAGTAGGGGTAATGCAGGAGTAGGTTTAATAATGAATAAAAAAATAGGAGTGTGGATAAGCTACTACCAACAGCATAGTGTACACATTATTGTGGCCAAGATAGACATGAAGCCCATGCCTACTACAGTAGTACAAGTTTATATGCCAACTAGCTCTGCAGATGATGAAGAAACTGATGAAATGTATGATGAGATGAAAGAAATTATTCAGGTTGTGAAGGGAGACGAAAATTTAATAGTCATGGGTGACTGGAATTCGAGAGTAGGAAAAGGGAGAGAAGGAAACATAGTGGGTGAATATGGATTGGGGGAGAGAAATGAAAGAGGAAGCTCTCTGGTAGAATTTTGCACAGAGCATAACTTAATCATGGCTAACACTTGGTTCAAGAATCATAAAAGAAAGTTGTATACATGGAAGAATCCTGGAGATACTAGAAGGTATCAGATAGATTATATAATGGTAAGACAGAGATTTAGGAACCAGGTTTTAAATTGTAAGACATTTCCAGGGGCAGACGTGGACTCTGACCACAATCTATTGGTTATGAACTGTAGATTAAAACTGAAGAAACTGCAAAAAGGTGGGAATTTAAGGAGATGGGACCTGGATAAACTGAAAAAACCAGAGGTTGTACAGAGTTTCAGGGAGAGCATAAGGGAACAATTGACAGGAATGGGGGAAAGAAATACAGTAGAAGAAGAATGGATAGCTCTGAGGGATGAAGTAGTGAAAGCAGCAGAGGATCAAGTAGGTAAAAAAGACGAGGGCTAGTAGAAATCCTTGGGTAAAAGAGGAAATATTGAATTTAATCGATGAAAAGAGAAAATATAAAAATGCAGTAAATGATCCAGGCAAAAGGGAATACAATCGTCTCAAAAATGAGATCGACAGGAAGTGCAAAATGGCTAAGCAGGAATGGCTAGAGGACAAATGTAAGGATGTAGAGGCTTATCTCACTAGGGGTAAGATAGATACTGCCTACAGGAAAATTAAAGAGACCTTTGGAGAAAAGAGAGCTACTTGTATAAATATCAAGAGCTCAGATGGAAACCCAGTTCTAAGCAAAGAAGGGAAAGCAGAAAGGTGGAAGGAGTATATAGAGGGTCTATACAAGGGCGATATACTTGAGGACAATATTATGGAAATGGAAGACGATGTAGATGAAGATGAAATGGGAGATACGATACTGCATGAAGAGTTTGACAGAGCACTGAAAGACCTGGGTCAAAACAAGGCCCCGGGAGTAGACAACATTCCATTGGAACTACTGACGGCCTTGGGAGTGCCAGTCCTGACAAAACTCTACCGTCTGGTGAGCAAGATGTATGAGACAGGCAAAATACCCTCAGACTTCAAGAAGAATATAATAATTCCAATCCCAAAGAAAGCAGGTGTTGACAGATGTGAAAATTACCGAACTATCAGTTTAATAAGTCACAGCTGCAAAATACTAACACGAATTCTTTACAGAGGAATGGAAAAGCTGGTAGAAGCCGACCTTGGTGAAAATCAGTTTGGATTCCGCAGAAATGTTGGAACACGTGAGGCAATACTGACCCTATGACTTATCATAGAAAATAGATTAAGGAAAGGCAAACCTACATTTCTAGCGTTTGTAGACTTAGAGAAAGCTTTTGACAATGTTGACTGGAATACTCTCTTTCAAATTCTAAAGGTAGCAGGGGTAAAATACAGGGAGCAAAAGGCTATTTACAATTTGTAAAGAAACCAGATGGCAATTTTAATAGTCAAGGGGCATGAAAGGGAAGCAGCAGTTGGGAAGGGAGTGAGACGGGGTTGTAGCCTGTCCCCGATGTTATTCAAAATGGCTCTGAGCACTATGGGACTTAACAGCTGTGGTCATCAGTCCCCTAGAACTTAGAACTACTTAAACCTAACTAACCTAAGGACATCACACGCATCCATGCCCGAGGCAGGATTCGAACCTGCGACCGTAGCAGTCGCGCGGTTCCGGACTGCGCGCCTAGAACCGCGAGACCACCGCGGCCGGCGATGTTATTCAATCTGTATATTGAGTAAGCAGTAAAGGAAACAAAAGAAAAATTCGGAGTAGGTATTAAAGTCCATGGAGAAGAAATAAAAACTTTGAGGTTTGCCGATGACATTGTAATTCTGTCAGAGACAGCAAAGGACTTGGAAAAGCAGTTGAAAGGAATGGATAGTGTCTTGAAAGGAGGATATAAGATGAACATCAACAAAAGCAAAACGAGGATAATGGAATGTAGTCGAATTAAGTTGGGTGATGCTGAGGGAATTAGATTAGGAAATGACACACTTAAAGTAGTAAAGGAGTTTTGCTATTTGGGGAGCAAAATAACTGAGGATGGTCGAAGTAGAGAGGATATCAAATGTAGACTGGCAATGGCAAGGAAAGTGGTTCTGAAGAAGAGAAATTTGTTAACATCGAGTATAGATTTAAGTTTCAGGAAGTCGTTTCTGAAAGTTTTTGTTTGGAGTGTAGCCATGTATGGAAGTGAAACATGGACGATAAATAGTTTGGACAAGAAGAGAATAGAAGCTTTCTAAATGTGGTGCTACAGAAGAATGCTGAAGATTAGATGGGTAGATCATGTAACTAATGAGGAGGTATTGAATAGAATTGGGGAGAAGAGGAGTTTGTGGCACAACTTGACAAGAAGAAGGGACTGGTTGGCAGGACATGTTCTGAGGCATCAAGGGATCACAAATTTAGCATTGGAGGGCAGCGTGGAGGGTAAAAATCGTAGAGGGAGACCAAGAGATGAATACAATAAGCAGATTCAGAAGGATGTAGGTTGCAGTAAGTACTGGGAGATGAAGCAGCTTTCACAGGATAGAGTAGCATGGAGAGCTGCATCAAACCAGTCTCAGGACTGAAGACAACAACAACAACAACAACAACAACAATCATACACACTATAAAACTCCACCTTCCTTGGTAGTATGTCAATAGGAATGCAATCTAATGCTTTGATTGGATCACATAACAGCAGTGATACCATGTTTTTGTCTTTGTGAGCTGTTCAAGTTTGGTACACAATTTCCAAAATGGCTGCTGTTGTTGTTCTGCCCTTGCAAAAACCAAACTGATTGTTACATAGGAACTTGTTTTTCTCCGATTAGCTGCTTATTTGTGTATATATTTTTGAAAATATTGGCACAATTGTAAAATCATCAGAACAACAAAATTTATATATTTCATTTCCTTGAGAAAAAAAAAAAGAAAAAAGAAAAACGCATCACAACATTAACGTAAGAACTGTATACAACATAGCAAACTATGAGATTGGGAAAATGAATTAGGAAAATTCATCTGAAAATAAATAAAGAACAGGCCAAAGAACTAGAGATACTTTTAATACCTATTTTTGTAGGTAATTTACATTTGATTACATACTTAGTGGAAGACTAACTGTTTTTTAGGACATAAATAAAGCAATCCAAGAAGTCAAGACATAGAAGTGATTTGTGTGCACATGCAATGATTTTAATTAACAAGTGATTGGAATGTGTGCAAAAACTGCCCATAAAATAGTAATGAGGGGCATCTCGTGCATGAAATGTAAGTATTGGTAACACAGCAAGTGTGTGAAAATAAACCTGAAGTACATAAAGAATGAAGATCACTGGTCATCCCATCAGTGCACTGCACAAATAGCAGAAAATAAAATAAAATAATCCAAAGATACGAAAATATTTGTATTATAAGATTATGTATCATAATCATTTCCAAATGCAAGGCATGTTCCAAAACTAAATATACTAGATTTTTATAGGAGGGTTGTACCAAAAGTAAGGTTCCCAATAAACTACAGCCTCAAGGGAAGGTACTAGGCTAAATCTGACAACAGTACCATGTGCAGTGGTTTGCCCACTCTCAAGCCCACCTGCCTGTGATTTGCTATGTCACTCAGTGTTGGCTTGGTGGCCATTAAAGATGGAAGTATTGATCGTCACTCCCGCCAAGTGCGAGGTTCAATCAGTGATCCGGTTTCTCCAGACAAGGAAGTTAACACCCATGGAGATTCATTGACAACTGACTGGGGTTTATCATGAAGAGTCCATGTCCATTCAGCACATCCTCAAATGGTGCAGGGACTTTAAGAAGCACAGTGGAAGTGCAGGAAGTAGAGAAGTAGGGCTCAGAGAGAGGGAGAGGGAGAGGGAGAGAGAGAGAGAGAGAGAGAGAGAGAGAGAGAGAGAGAGAGAGAGAGAGATCCTGCTAGATTTCTGGAGTCGTGTCACTGTGGCAGGGTTTTTAGGTGGACATCTGACAAACCAATGACCTACCTATCTTAATATTGGCATCCACCTCAGAAATAACTACATCAGTATCTCTGTCCACATCAAATCTACCCATCATTAACAACACATCCAGTTCAACAGCTGCCAACAGCTGTCACCAGTTTCATGCCACTCTTGTTGATCTCAGTTGTAGTGACAAGCAGTCTCTTGCCAATTATGTCAAAGGTCCAACTGGTCTTTCAGAGACTGAAATTACCCTCCCAGTCTTGTCCAGAAACAGATCTCACATGATTTGTCCCTCCACTCACCTACCTCCTTCCCAAACTCAACTGTCTAGCCACAAAGCAACACTCCTCTCATGACTCAGTACCACCCAGGACAGGAGCAACAATCACATTCTCCACCAGAGTTTCATACCCTGAAGTGAGGAATAACCTCCCCCATCCTCCGCAGCTCTCTTATAGTAGTACTCAATAGCCCATAGAATAACATCCTGGGCATTTCCTACGGCATCCCTGCTCCCAAACCTCTGTTTTATGACACATTTCCCTGAAACAGGCCTGAATGCAAGAGTTGTCCCATACATCCTCCCACTACCATCTATCCACTCCTGTCACAGGCATCTCTTACCCTATCAAAGTCAGGGCTACCTGTGAAAGCACTGATATGATTTACAAACTAAGAATGCAAATACTGTGCCACTTTCTACATGGGAATGACAACTAACAACTGACTGACTGCACAAATGGCCACTGCCGAACTGCAGCGAAGAGGTAGCTTGACCATCTAGCAGCTGAACATGCTACCGAACAATGTGCTTCAGTTTGTGTCTGTTTCACAGCCCGTGCCCCTTCTGAATTCTTCCCAGCAATACCAGCTTTTCGGAAATGCACAGATTTGAACTCTCCTACAACACTGTCTTCATTCCCAGAACCTCCCTTGCCTCAGCCTTCACTAGACCCTTTCCTCCATCTACTTATCCCCTTCCGTGCTCCCTGTTGAACACCACCCACACCACTTCTGTTGCACCAACACACTCATTAGTCTTTCCCCCCTTCACCACTTCTCTCCCCTCCCCTTAACCTTTCTCTCTCCAGTTCTACAACTGCCCCCTCCCATCCCCTAGCATATTCTCCTGTCACTGCATCTAGCAGCCATATCCTACCCTCACCATGTTCCTGCATGCTTCCATGGGCAGCAGGTCATCTTCCACCACCCCAATCCTGCCATCTTTTCTTCTACACCCCACACCCCTTCCTCACCTCACCAAACACCGCAGCAAATTGCTGCTCTTGTTGGATACAATTGCAGGCACTCGCACCATGAGTGTTCAATTCTCGAGTGGATCAATGCGACCTCCATGTAGTGAGTGATGATCTACTCTTTCCTTATTTTTGTTAGTTCATGCTGGACTTCCCATAGAATTATACCACAGTAATGGCTGCTCAGGCCAGGAGGAGAAAGCAGCACATATTTTATAACCAGAATCTAAAATTGAATGCCACAAAATACCAGTTTCTGGAGTGCAGGTGACCCATTTCACAGATCTGTAAATAACATGGCATTTATTACTGTGTATTATATAATACATGTACCATACTAGTATTACTTTTTCTGGTATAATGAAATAATACTGCTTCTGGTCTAAAGACAGAAAACTGTATAATATGGGCTAATTTTTCCATTTCAAAACCATTCAATAAAATCAGAAAGAGAGAGTGCCAACATACATCTGAACACAATACTGTTGCTACATAGAAGCTGTTATGTCTGTTAATGGCAACTACCTAACAAAGCAAATTAAGTATCATTTATCCTCTGGGCAGTTATACTATCATAAGCACATTAAGCAGTTTTAGGAAGGCTCATGGATAAGTTTTTTCCCCAACCATCTGACTAAAAAATATCGTTGAAGTCACCACGCGAATTTCTTATGGCTTTCGATATTTACATTCTTATGGAGTAGGTATTAAAACCCATGGAGAAGAAATAAAAACTTTGAGGTTCGCCGATGACATTGTAATTCTGTCAGAGACAGCAAAGGATTTGGAAAAGCAGTTGAACGGAATGGATAGTGTCTTGAAAGGAGGATATAAGATGAACATCAACAAAACCAAAACGAGGATAATGGAATGTAGTCAAATTAAGTCGGATGATGCTGAGGGATTTACATTACGAAATGAGACAAAGTAGTAAAGGAGTTTTGCTATTTGAGGAGCAAAATAACTGATGATGGTCGAAGTAGAGGGGATATAAAATATAGACTGGCAATGGAAAAGAAAGCGTTTCTGAAGAAGAGAAATTTGTTAACATTAAGTATAGATTTAAGTGTCAGGAAGTCGTTTCTGAAAGTACTTGTATGGAGTGTAGCTATGTATGGAAGTGAAACATGGACGATAAATGATTTGGACAAGTAGAGAATAGAAGCTTTCGAAACATGGTGCTACAGAAAATGCTGAAGATTAGATAGGTAGATCACATAACTAATAAGGAGGTATTGAATAGAATTGGTGAGAAGAGGAGTTTGTGGCAAAACTTCACTAGAAGAAGGGATCGGTTGGTAGGACATGTTCTGAGGCATCAAGGGATCACCAATTTAGTATTGGAGGGCAGCGTGGAGGGTAAAAATCATAGAGGGAGACCAAGAGATGAATACACTAAGCAGATTCAGAAGGATGCAGGTTACAGTACGTACTGGGAGATGATGAAGCTTGCACAGATAGAGTAGCATGGAGAGCTTAATCAAACCAGTCTCAGGACTGAAGACAGCGACAGCGACAGAGTGCTTATTGTCTCTTAATTCCTTAGGGGGAACCTGTCAGTTTGTGTGCTGCTTGCATGTATTACTTCCAAATTATTTAGGGATTATTTGTTTGAAACTGTTCATTTCATAAAATGGTGAGGGGGAGGGGCGAATATCACCCAAGCATTATAATAGCTGTAACCTACTACCTATGAAAACTACAGAATGACAGGAACTGAACTAGTAGTAGATGTAGCCATGAAGGGATTGAGAAAAAAAGAAAAAAAAAGAGAAAAAGAAAAAATTCATCTTGGTAAGAATTTTAACAAGTTTAGCCCTTGAGCCCAGAAACCTAGATGGGGATGTACAGTGCTTAACACTATCGCCAGACCAATATGAGGTTGCAAGCTTAAGAAACTGCCAATTTCAAGCTGGCTGATTGCAAATTGTTGGGCAAAATGTGACACAGTTATGTACCACCTATAAGCAAACACCCCCCAACACAACATAAAAGAGGGTGCAAGTTGACAAACAGGGCAGAGTTCAACAGTTTGAAGTTCCTGCTGGCAGACAAGCCTCAGGTGTCTGTCAGCCAACAGCAGAAAATTATCTGAGTGAAAGAATCCATTCAGTTAAGCTTGTACCTTAAGAATGACTTTCATTCTTGCCTGTGCATACCTCTGGACTGTGAACAGTTAGTCTATCATGGCTTACATGTACCTATTGTTACTTACATATTTAAAAACAAAGATGATGTGACTTACCAAACGAAAGTGCTGGCAGGTCGATAGACACACAAAATAACACAAACATACACACAAAATTCAAGCTTTCACAACCAATGGTTGCTTCATCAGGAAAGAGGGAAGGAGAGGGAAAGACGAAAGGATGTGGGTTTTAAGGGAGAGGGTAAGGCGTCATTCCAATCCCAGGAGTGGAAAGACTTACCTTAGGTAAGTCTCCTTCCCTCTTCCCTGACGAAGCAACCGTTGGTTGCGAAAGCTTGAATTTTGTGTGTATGTTTGTGTGTCTATTGACCTGCCAGCACTTTCGCTTGGTAAGTCACATCATCTTTGTTTTTAGATATATTTTTCCCATGTGGAATGTTTCCCTCTATTATACTCATATCACTTATTGTTACTTACAGTATGATTTAATGGAACCAGAGGGTTTGATTAGAGCAATAAGAAACTGTCTCCTTTTCATGATTCAAGTGACAGTGATAGACCAAGTAGGCTACTTGTTCTAGTAATTTATTCATCTAGTAAGCCTCACCTACACTCTATGCTCATTGAAAATTATGATCCAGTGTCTGATCTTCAACATGTTCATGTAAACTTGGGAAGAAGCTATAAAATCAGACCAAGGTACCAACCCAGAAGTTCATTTCTTCATTTCTATCTCCCTAGCCTGATACCTGAGTATTACTGCATTGTCTCCTACTACAGAGACCTTATACATCTCGGCTAGATCCTGTCACTGACTTATTCCCTTGCACAAAGCCACTTGCGAGTCAAAGAGTCTGTAGACCTGAAAAATCCCACATCACTTCCTATTCAACTGAATGATTCACATAAGTATGTTGTGGCTCCCACCAGCTTACGACAAATGATATGTGCAAAATTTTTACTTTGTAGTTTGTCAAAATCAGTAATACTAACCATTTGGTTGTGGTGAACTGTTTTCAGAAATTTAAGCACACCAGCTGATAAATGTACTTTAGTGCTCCAGGAATAATTAATTAACAAGCTGTTGGGAAAGAATTCTTATACTGATACATATGGGCATCTGGAATGTGCTTAGTTTTGGTAGAAGTGATAAGACTCTTACTTCTTTTTCATTTAGCTGTAGTGGTCTATGCAATTTTACTTGTGACAACATTACTGGCTGGCTTTCACCACGCTGCAACTTGCTTTCAATGCAATACTTTGGATTTCAGTATGCTTTGTGCATGTAAATGGCCATTATGTACCATATTGCCATTGTTAAAGTGTCCAACAACTTGAGAACTGACTCCTTCAACATTACAACAATACGTTATCACTGTTAAGCTAACACCAATAGACAAAATGTCTGAATTAACACACCTAATATCATCATGGTGAGTACGATTACTAATGAAACATTAGGTACCTGTCTGCTTGTTTAACTGTATTGACCATTTAGATGCTTAATGTCACCCCAAAGAGTGTAATAGTAATTTGAACTTCACTGATGATCACTACGTCACTGACATATACACTGAAGTGCTGGGGGATGTTCACAAATGGTATTAGGAAAACAAAGTAACTCTCAGTGCAAATAAAACTGATACAATATGCTTTAGAATGAACAGAAAACAGAGTCCCTTAAATTTAAAACTAGATAACATCTCCATAGATAATGTACCTACAACAAAATTCTTAGGGTTGCACATTGACAGCCAAATGAAGTGGAATGAACATGCTATGAAGCTCTCGATAAAGGTATCCACAACATGTTATGCACTTGGAGTCCTTGTATCCGCATGCAGTAGCGAATGTTTGAGAACTGTATACTTTAGTTATGTTCATTCAGTAATCAGTTATGGTATTATTTTCTGGGGAAACAGTATTTAAAATGCAAAAGAGAGCAGTAAGAATTATAACAAAAAGCAGTAAGAGGGCCCACTGCAGAGAACTTTTCAAAATGTTAAAAATTCTAACTGTTCCTTGTGAATTTATATTCCAAACCATAGTGTACAATGACACCCCAATGTCACCCGACTCATGGAGATAACATCTTGGACCTACTGATAACAAACAGACCCAAACTTTTCGACTCTGTATGTGCAGAACAGGGAATCAGTGATCATAAGGCTGTTGCGGCATCGCTGAATATGGAACTTAATAGGAATATAAAAAAAGGGAGGAAGGTTTATCTGTTTAGCAAGAGTAATAGAAGGCAGATTTCAGGCTACCTAACAGATCAAAAGGAAAATTTCTGTTCCGACACTGACAACGTTGAGTGTTTATGGAAAAAGTTCAAGGCAATCGTAAAATGCGTTTTAGACAGGTACGTGCCAAGTAAATCTGTGAGGGCCGGGAAAAACCCACCGTGGTACAACAACAAAGTTAGGAAACTACTGCGAAAGCAAAGAGAGCTTCACTCCAAGTTTAAACGCAGCAAAAACCTCTCAGACAAACAGAAACTAAACGATGTCAAAGTTAGCGTAAGGAGGGATATGTGAGAAGCGTTCAGTGAATTCGAAAGTAAAATTCTATGTACCGACTTGACAGAAAATCCTTGGAAGTTTTGGTCTTACGTTAAATCAGTAAGTGGCTTGAAACAGCATATCCAGACACTCCGGGATGATGAAGGCATTGAAACAGAGGATGACACGCGTAAAGCTGAAATACTAAACACCTTTTTCCAAAGCTGTTTCACAGAGGAAGACCGCACTGCAGTTCCTTCTCTAGATCCTCGCACAAACGAAAAAATGGCTGACATCGAAATAAGTGTCCAAGGAATAGAAAAGCAACTGGAATCACTCAACAGAGGAAAGTCCACTGGACCTGACGGGATACCAATTCGATTCTACACAGAGTATGCGAAAGAACTTGACCCCCTTCTAACAGCAGTGTACCGCAAGTCTCTAGAGGAACGGAAGGTTCCAAATGATTGGAAAAGAGCACAGGTAGTCCCAGTCTTCAAGAAGGGTCGTCGAGCAGATGCGCAAAACTATAGACCTATATCTCTGACGTCAATCTGTTGTAGAATTTTAGAACATGTTTTTTGCTCGAGTTTCATGTTGTTTTTGGAAACCCAGAATCTACTATGTAGGAATCAATATGGATTCCAGAAACAGCGATCGTGTGAGACCCAACTCGCTTTATTTGTTCATGAGACCCAGAAAATATTAGATACAGGCTCCCAGGTAGTTTTCTTGACTTCCAAAAGGCATTCGATACAGTTCCGCACTGTCGCCTGATAAACAAAGTAAGAGCATACGGAATATCAGACCAGCTGTGTGACTGGATTGAAGAGTTTTTAGCAAACAGAACACAGCATGTTGTTATCAATGGAGAGACGTCTACAGACAAAGTAACCTCTGGCATGCCACAGGGGAGTGTTATGGGACCATTGCTTTTCACAATATATATAAATGACCTAGTAGATAGTGTCGGAAGTTCCATGCGGCTTTTCGCGGATGATGCTGTAGTATACAGAGAAGTTGCAGCGTTAGAAAATTGTAGCGAAGTGCAGGAAGATCTGCAGCGGATAGGCACTTGGTGCAGGGAGTGGCAACTGACCCTTAACATAGAAAAATGTCATGTATTGCGAATACATAGAAAGAAGGATCCTTTATTGTATGATTATATGATAGCAGAACAAACACTGGTAGCAGTTACTTCTGTAAAATATCTGGGAGTATGCATGCGGAACGATTT
This sequence comes from Schistocerca cancellata, assembly GCF_023864275.1. NCBI lineage: Eukaryota > Metazoa > Arthropoda > Insecta > Orthoptera > Acrididae > Schistocerca > Schistocerca cancellata. The sequence continues at coordinate 413,997,890 of NC_064628.1, forward strand.
GAAGTGGAATGATCATATAAAATTAATTGTTGGTAAGGCGGGTACCAGGTTGAGATTCATTGGGAGAGTCCTTAGAAAATGTAGTCCATCAACAAAGGAGGTGGCTTACAAAACACTCGTTCGACCTATACTTGAGTATTGCTTATCAGTGTGGGATCCGTACCAGATCGGGTTGACGGAGGAGATAGAGAAGATCCAAAGAAGAGCGGCGCGTTTCGTCACAGGGTTATTTGGTAACCATGATAGCATTACGGAGATGTTTAACAAACTCAAGTGGCAGACTCTGCAAGAGAGGCGCTCTGCATCGCGGTGTAGCTTGCTCGCCAGGTTTCGAGAGGGTGCGTTTCTGGATGAGGTATCTAATATATTGCTTCCCCCTACTTATACCTCCTGAGCAGATCACGAATGTAAAGTTAGAGAGATTAGAGCATGCATGGAGGCTTTCAGACAGTCGTTCCTCCCGCGAACCATATGCGACTGGAACAGGAAAGGGAGGTAATGACAGTGGCACGTAAAGTGCCCTCCGCCACACACCGTTGGGTGGCTTGCGGAGTATAAATGTAGATGTAGATGTAGATGAACATCAAGAAAAATATAGAAAATTATAGCACAAATAGCAGTTTTCATAACTATAGTAGAAGAACAAGTCACTGTCTTCACCTAGACAGGAAGAATAAACATAAGACTCAAAATAGCTTCTTGTATGAAGGTGTAAAACTGTATAATAAACTGCCACAGAAAATAAAAGAAGCAGATAACATGTACCGCTTTAGGAAAAATCTTAAATTGTTTTTGCAGGAACACTGCTTTTACACTATAAATGAATTCCTTAGTACAAAATGATTGTAAATAGCTTTTGTTTCACAATATTTTGATAAGGAGCAAAAATGATTTAAAAAACTTATATGTCACAATGTTTAACTACATGTAACAACAAACTGTATAAATATATGAATGTACGCAACTGACACATCCATACATTTTAAAATGTCCATGGATGGCTAAATAAATAAATAAACTGGTTTCTGCATTCATCTGGTCATGTTTTGCAGTACTTTCTTTGTTCATTTTATTGCCTGTTCTTTTCCAAAGCCATTCTTGTAACTACTTCCTTTTAATATTCCATACTCTTAGTCTTTTTGATGGCACTGTTTTAAGATCTTTGAGATTTTATTTTTAGATTTCTTCACTTGTCGCTTCACCTTTTCTGTTTTACTCTCACCCTATTGTACCTCCTCTTTTTAAAAAATAGACCTGACTATAAACTCCTGCACATAGATTTCTTTCTATCCTGGACAGCATGCAAATTTTATTATCTTAACAATGAGCTTTGTCAGGCCAGGAGCACCCCTTTCAGAAATAATGAATCCTATCTATTATAAAGAAATTATGGAGTTATCTCTTTGTGACCATCCCCCACAGCTATGATTTGCCACATTGGTCTTGTGTAAACAAGGAGATCAGAGCTTCCAATGACCTTCTTTCTGATATATGCAAGCAATTCAAAAACTTTTATGTCGCTGATATTGGTGACATTGGGTACAGGTTTCACACATCACTTGGGCTTCACTTGAACAGTCTAGTAAAAAAAGTAAACACAGTCACTGTACAAGAAACCATGTTACCGATAGCACAAACAGCAGCAGCCAATGAACTTCTCACAATAGTAGCAGCTGATCAACACTGCCTGAGGAGGATTCAAAGGCTAGGTACAGCTGTTTCACTTAGTGATGATTTTTTATGGCACCAAACAAAGAAAAGGAAGAGATTGTGAGAAATCAGCCTGAAAAATTGCAGCTAAGTGTCAAAAATCAGCAACAAAGCAGCACTTCACCATGTATTGACAAAACAAAAAATACTTACAAAACTTTCAAGATAGTGAGTCAAAACATTCTGTGTCTCAAGAATAAAGTGTTAGAATTAGAAATCACCATAAACAACTTTGTAGATATCTCCTGTATGTGTCTATCAGAACAGTGGTACAGGGTCAGTGAATTAAGTCTTATAAATATAAGCAATTTTGAATTAGCATCTAATTATTTCCACAGTGTTTGTAAAAATGGTGGGGTATGTACACACACTAGGGCTTGGCTGTAGTATAAGGTTAGATCAGAAACATACCATCTAAATATTGAGAAACATTTTGAATCATGTGCCATAGAGCTAAAATCTGAGGATAAGCGTAAAACTCTAATTGTCATGCCAATGTACAGGTCACCACTAGGTGACAAAAATATGTTTTTTAAAATTTTTGAAGCAGTGCTAAACATTTTGTATAACAATGAGGTGAACTTCTTATGTGGGGATTTTAAGATCAACTTGTTAATTGAAAATGAAGAAAAAAGACAGCTTTTGAGTATCCTAAACAGCGTTCACATGAAACCACACTTCATGGATCCCACTAGAATAACAGTCATCTTCATTCCTATTAGATAATATCTTTACAAATATCAAAAATGATGTTACCGAGGCACAAAACATAAACTTAGGTCTTTCAGACCACAACACACTAGTAACATGCATAAATTCTTCTGTACCTGAAGTTGTTAAATACAAGTGGGAATATAAAAGGCACTTCTACCCAGAAAAGGTTAATATTTTTGTTCAGTAATTAGCAAAAGAAACCTGGGAGCATTTATACTCAAAATCATCAGCTGATAAATCATTCAATGCATTTTATAATACTTTCATGTCCATATTTCAGTTGTGTTTTCCAATAAAACTGACAAGAATTAATGTCATGTCAAGAAACAGCTGCCAGTAGATAATACCTGCTATCACAGTATCCAGTAAAAAGCTAGAACTTCTCAATCAACTGAGAAAAGACAACCAAGATGAACACTTTGCAGAATATGTTAAGACATATAAGAAAATTTATAAGAAAGTAATTAAAACAGCAAAGACAATGCACAATGACAAAGTAATCATAGAGGCAGCAAACAAGTTGAAATCAATATGGAACATAGTAAAAAAGGAAACAAACGAAAGTGTTAAAAAGCAAGATGACATTGTATTAAAAGATGATCATGGTGTGTTACTCAGAAATGGTACCAGAACTCTAGCAAATTACATAAATGATTATTTCATAAACACTCCAGTCAATCTGAGTAACAATTTTGCTAGTAATAGTAGTAGCACAGTTCAAACAAAGAAAAGTGGTAACTCAATATTGCTATGTCCCACAAATAAATTATAAGTTCTTAAGATAATAAAAACAATGAAGAATAAAATGCCCTCTGGAATTGATGAGGTACCAGGTTCAGTCATAATTAAATGTGCTAGTGCCATAGCAGAACCACTCTCACATATCATAAGCATATCTAATAGAAGTGGCATTCTTACAAAGATTAAAAATTTCAAAAATAAAACCATTGCACAAAAACGGTAATATTTATGAAGTGGGAAACTATAGACCAACAGCTTCGTTATCTGTATTTTCAAAAAAATAGGGACTGACATGAAAAATATAATTACAAATTACCTCAAAAAATTCAATCTCTTGTCTGTAAAGCAAGATGGTTTTCACAAAGGCATGAGTACAGAAACAGCAATTACCCAATTCATTGAAAACACTGTAATAGGACTTGACAGAAATAACAGTACAGTAGGAATAAACATGGACTTATCAAAGGCATTCGATACTGTTGATCATGATATATTCCTAGACAAACTAGAAGCTATAGGTGTACGAGGAGCTGCATTAAAATGGAAAGCCCACATTCTCTACCTCACTAACAATTTAAGCTCTGCTTGCTTTGCATTATGCATAATTAGTACTACGTTTAGTAGAGAGTGTAGCAGAACTGTCTTCTTTGCTTACATCCATTGTGCTATCACCTACTGCCTAACCTTCTGTAGTCATAATAAGGCAAACATGAAAACCATCTTCACCTTACAAAAACAAGCTATTAGAATAATTTCAAGCAGTACAAGGCTAACACCTTCCAAACAGTTATTTCAACACCTAAATATTCTACTTTACCATGGCAGATCTATATAAAAAAAAGTGTTGTTAATATAAAAATGCACATTGATAATTATAAAACCAACTCAGATCTTCATTCCTACAATTCAAGAATGTGCAATGGCATCCACATAAAAAGAGTAAACAAGACTTTAACACAAAAACAAACCAACATTCAGGTTACTACTTTGTACAACAAATTGCCAACTCAGCTAACAGAAATAAAAACATTGTCTACATTCATGGAAGCAATATTTAAATTCTTAATGACCAACTGCTATTATAGTATAAATGAATATCTGCAGTAACCTTGTAACAAGTAACTACATTCATTTACTATATGTTAATAGTACCATAAATCAAATGCTTGCCACAGCCTCAATGTTAATTTTTCTGAACAAAAGCATTAAATCAATTATTTACTCATAACATATTTCAAGTAAAAGGCCCCAAACAAAAGTGTTAAGTCAATTATTTATTTATAATGTATCTCATGTAAAAGATCCTTCTCATAATTTTATATTATTACAGTAATCAAAGCTGTATTGCCCAAGTCATGGGTACAATGAACCATTGTATTATGTAGGAAACTGTACACAATTATCTTATTTTTGTTATACTATGTTATTTGACGAAATCCATACAATGTACATTGTTGCTGGATGAATAAAGTACTACCTACTCCTAGTCCTGTTTTTCAGTCATCAGCCTCAAAACCATACAAATACCTTGAACTGTACATTACTTTCATTCTTATCATAGATTAGAACTTACCTCATAAGGAATATTGGAACAAATAAGGGGAGAGTTGCTGCCAGGATAAAGTAGACCCAATTCCTAAGCACCCAGGCTAATAGTGCCATAGCAATGGTTCCTATACAGTAACTGAAAAATGACAAGAAGTTGACAGTTGAACGATGTCTCACATCGGTCAGCTCAATTCCTGAAAACAAAAACAGGAAAGTGTTTTATGAAATACCTCTTTATGAAACAAGTGTCTCTGTTGTTATCTCAGATATCTTTTCAGATACTCCTTACAAGTAAAGCCCCGTCACACTATTGAAACCAAAACCCAGGTTCTCCATGTGGAAGTCAAACATACTGAAGATCTCACAAGTTGTATGACAGTTTTAATGAAGTCAATGTAAATTTGCTGTATTTGAGTGTGGCACTAAAAGTTTCATGAATTTAAGAATTTTATTACAAATATTGTGTAAGATGTCATTGTATTTTAGTGTAAACATATTTTCTCTATTAATGAGCAAGATGTTTTGTTAAAAATGTTAAAACAAAAGACAGAAAATACTACATGAGGTTTCTATGAATTATTGAAATAAGTTTTCAATGGTTTCAGAGAGTACAGAAATTCTTTTGGTATAAATTAATATAGAAACAATGAATACATTATAAAGTAAACAAATATCTATGTAGCAAAAGTAACAGGATATAGAAAGTATGCTTCCCGAGACAGATTAAATAACTGATTTTTATAATTCATTAATTCACACATTTTTTTACTGTAAATGGTGTCATGAAGGAGGGTCTTCAGGCATGGGTGGATCCAGGGTTCTGCTCTGGAGTGGGTCACAGGTCATTGTGTTTGTCGCTGACTTCACCCCACTCCTCCCCTCCTCACAAATATAGCCTGTCATCACTAATTCTTAAACTGCCATAGATATAAACAGTTTTAATGATGATAAAGTTATCTTTTTTATAATAGTAGTAAATTGATTAAATACCATAACATATAATAATAATAATAATAATAATAATAATAATAATAATAGTAATAGTAATAATAAATTCCCCGTGGAGGCCCGGGAGAAGAATAGGCCTCCGGTATGTTCTGCCAGTCGTAAAAGGCGACGAAAAGAACAAACCACTAATAGGGCTAACCCCTCTTTTAGTGTGATTACTTGGTTCAGGACAGAACTAAAGAAGCCTCGGACAAGTGCCGTCATGGTCGTGGACGACGCTTTAACCCTATGCCCGCCCACAATGATAACGACACTGCTAGCCAACTGGAAAAGGATTTAAATCCGAATAGAGGTGTTTTGCAGGATATGCTTCCTGCAACCACCCTAGAAGGAAAACAAAGACAGAGGATGAGATGGTCAGATGAAGTTAATCGACACCTCATGTAATGTTATTACCAAGCAACAAACCTAGGAACCAACACAACTGGATACAGATCACAAGTATACACAACATTTATTACCAGATACCTGGAATTAAAATTTTTAACAGAACAACGACTAGCTGATCAGATCCGTGTAATAATCAAAAATAACAGGATACCCCAGTCAGAATTAGAAAACATCAAACAACAAGTACAACAAATACTGGAACAAAACAATGTGCAATCAGAAGAGGAAGAAAACACAGTAATGGACTCAAACATCCCAGAGCAAACAAACAAAGACCAACACGCATCAATTAAACAATCAGAGGAAAACGAAATCTTAAGACAGCCACCAGAACAAGCACAAATAGAACACGAAGAGAGACACGTGTTAGATACAGAAGAGAAATTTCAGCTGACATATATAGAATACAAAGACACAAATACAGACATTAGACCATTCTTGCATAGACCGCCAAATAACCCAAAAGTGGAAACAACAATAAAAACTATCAACACAATCATACACAACAAAATAAATGAAAACACAACTATGGAAGTGTTACAACTACTGGTTTATATAGGAGCACTCACTACACTAAATATACACACTAGGCAGAGATCAGAACAAACCAACACACAGAAGAAACCCACAAAACCAGCATGGCAACACAGGTTACAGATCAGAATAGAAAAACTGAGAAAAGACATCGGACAGTTAACACAATTTATAAGAAATGAAATATCAGACAAAAAACGAAAAAGGTTAGGTAAAATCTCACAACAAGAAGCAATAGAGCAATTAGATGAAAAGAAGCAGAAATTGCAAGCATTGGCCAAACGACTTAGAAGATACAAAAAAAGTGAAAATAGAAGGAAACAAAACCAAACATTCAACACAAACCAAAAGAGATTTTACCAAACAATGGATAACACACACATTAAAATAGACAATCCACCAAACATAACAGACATGGAACACTTCTGGAGCAGCATATGGTCAAACCCGGTACAACATAACAGGCATGCACGGTGGATACAAGCAGAAACAGACACATACAATATGATACCACAAATGCCTGAAGTGATAATTTTGCAACATGAAGTCACCCGAGCAATTAATTCTACACACAATTGGAAAGCCCCTGGAAATGATAAAATAGCAAATTACTGGCTAAAGAAGTTCACCTCAACACATTCACATCTAACTAAATTATTTAACAGTTACATTGCAGACCCATACACATTCCCTGATACACTTGCACATGGAATAACCTATCTGAAACCTAAAGATCAAGCAGACACAGCAAACCCAGCTAAATATCGCCCCATAACATGCCTACCAACAATATACAAAATATTAACTTCAGTCATCACACAGAAATTAATGACACATACAACACAGAACAAAATTATAAATGAAGAACAAAAAGGCTGCTGCAAAGGAGCACGAGGATGTGAAGAGCAACTGATAATAGATACAGAGGTGACATATCAAGCTAAAACTAAACAAAGGTCCCTACACTACGCATACATTGATTACCAAAAAGCCTTTGATAGTGTACCCCACTCATGGTTACTACAGATTTTGGAAATATACAAAGTAGATCCTAAATTGATACAGTTTCTAAACACAGTAATGAAAAATTGGAAAACCACACTTAATATCCAAACAAATTCAGATAACATCACATCACAGCCAATACAGATTAAGCGTGGAATATACCAAGGAGACTCATTAAGTCCTTTCTGGTTCTGTCTTGCTCTGAACCCACTATCCAACATGCTAAATAATACAAATTATGGATACAATATTACTGGAACATACCCACACAAAATCACACATTTGCTATACATGGATGATCTAAAACTACTGGCAGCAACAAATCAACAACTCAACCAATTACTAAAGATAACAGAAGTATTCAGCAATGATATAAATATGTCTTTTGGAACAGACAAATGTAAGAAAAATAGCATAGTCAAGGGCAAACACACTAAACAAGAGGATTACATATTGGATAACCACAGCGACTGCATAGAAGCGATGGAAAAAACAGATGCCTATAAATACCTAGGATACAGACGAAAAATAGGAATAGATAATACAAATATTAAAGAAGAACTAAAAGAAAAATATAAACAAAGACTAACACAAATACTGAAAACAGAATTGACAGCAAGAAACAAGACAAAAGCTATAAATACTTATGCTATACCAGTATTGACCTACTCATTTGGAGTAGTGAAATGGAGTGACACAGACCTAGAAGCACTCAATACACTTACACGATCACAATGCCACAAATATAGAATACATCACATACATTCAGCAACAGAAAGATTCACATTAAGCAGAAAGGAAGGTGGAAGGGGATTTATAGATATAAAAAAACCTACATTATGGACAGGTAGACAATTTAAGAAAATTCTTTCTAGGACGAGCAGAAACTAGCAAAATACACAAAGCAATCACTCATATAAATACATCAGCTACACCATTGCAATTTCATAACCACTTCTACAACCCTTTAGATCACATAACATCAACAGATACAAAGAAAGTAAATTGGAAAAAGAAAACACTACACGGCAAGCACCCGTATCATCTAACACAGCCACACATAGATCAAGACGCATCCAACACATGGCTAAGAAACGGCAATATATACAGTGAGACGGAAGGATTCATGATCGCAATACAGGATCAAACAATAAACACCAGATATTACAGCAAGCATATTATTAAAGATCCCAATACCACAACAGATAAATGCAGACTTTGCAAACAACAAATAGAAACAGTAGATCACATAACAAGCGGATGTACAATACTAGCAAATACAGAATACCCCAGAAGACATGACAATGTAGCAAAAATAATACATCAACAACTTGCCATAAAACATAAACTAATAAAACAACACGTTCCCACATACAAGTATGCACCACAAAATGTACTGGAGAATGATGAATACAAATTATACTGGAACAGAACGATTATAACAGATAAAACAACAACACATAACAAACCTGACATCATACTCACCAATAAAAAGAAGAAATTAACACAACTAATCGAAATATCCATACCCAACACAACAAATATACAGAAGAAAACAGGAGAAAAAATTGAAAAATACATCCAACTGGCTGAGGAAGTCAAGGACATGTGGCATCAGGATAAAGTCGACATTATCCCAATTATACTATCAACTACAGGAGTCATACCTCACAATATTCACCAGTACATCAATGCAATACAGCTACATCCAAACATATATATACAACTACAAAAATCTGTAATTATTGATACATGTTCAATTACCCGAAAGTTCCTAAATGCAATATAACATATACCATACAGTTACAAGGAAGTCACGCTTGACCGAGGTCCGCGTCACGTTCCATTTTTAACCAGACTTAAGTCTGAGAAAAAAAAAGTCAAAAAGATAATAATAATAATAATAATAATAATAAATTTTATTGTCTTTAAGCCATTACAGCAATAGACAAAGTCATACACATAATACGATACAGTACATGCTATAAAAGAACAGAATTGTTATTAACGTTACAGTTTAATATCACAGGTCATGAAATCCTTTATATTGTAAAATGGTTTTACAACTAACGAGTCATAACATGTTTGTTTGTATTGTTGCTCTGGTAAATTTTGTATAGCTTGTGGAAGTTTGTTAAATAATTTGTGGCCCATAAGTTCATAATTGTTAACTGATTTTGACAGTCTGTGGTAGGGCATATAGATACAGCTGTTTGTTCTAGTGCTGTAACAATGTATATTTGCCCTGCGTTTTACTTAAGGTAAGTTCTTTTTGTGTAGATTAAAACATAGTAAATATATAGGTTTATTACTGTCATGATTTTTTGTTGAGTAAACAAAGGTTTACAATGAGCCTTGTATGGTGAGCATGTAATTATCCTAATAGCTTTCTTTTGCACCAATAGTATACCATGCACACAAGTGGAGTTCCCCCTTGAAATAATACCATAGGATATGATGCTTTGGAAAAAATGAGTAGTAAGATACTCTAACATAATTTTTAGGTACACAGTGCATTAATCGCCTTAACAAATATATTACCCTAGACAATTTACCACTAATATACTTAACATGTGGATTCTAAGAAAGTTTATCATCCAAATATACCCCCAAAAATTTAACACAACTAGGATCATCTGATGGAAACTTGTCTTTTAAACTAAGCAAGAACCCATTTGCTTTAAACCAGAGTGAAGCTTGCTCAATTGTCTCTGTAACACATGTTTTAAAGCTATTAAGATCATTACTGCTATTCAGAAATGTTGTATCATCAGCATAGAGTACTGTTCTGGATTTAATAAATGATGGTAGGTCATTTATCATTATTAGGAAAAGGAAAGGTCCCAGTATGGATCCCTGCAGAATACCTACCTTAACTTGTTCTATACTGGACATTTCTTTCCCAACACAGACGGCTTGCTTACGGTTTTGTAAATATGATCTTAATAGCTTAAGGCTGTTACCTTTAACACCATAAAAGTCCATTTTTTCGAGTAGTAGTGTATGTTCTACACAGTCAAAGGCTTTGCTTAGGTCACAAAAAGTCACTTGAGCAAAGCATTTATCTTCAAATACTTGATGGATGTATTTAATAACATTGCCTATGGCATCAATGGTTGACAGGTTTTTCCTAAAGCTGTACTGTGATCCACTTATTAATTCTATGTTATCAAAGTAAACAGATAATTGTTGGTAAATTATGCATTCTAGAACTTTTGAAAAAACTGGGACTATGGATATTGGCCTGTAACTTGAGTCAGAATTTTTATCTCCTTTTTTATGTACTGGAACTACCCTAGACAGTTTAAGGTCACCAGGGAAAAAACCCTCCAGTATACACTTGTTTATACAATATGTTAGTGGGTAAACTATACAGTCTATTACTTTCTTCAGCATGTTACAAGGCAGGTCATACATATATAAAGTACTACACATGGGTTGTATATTCTGTAATCCATTGCCATTTTGAATACCTTTAGCTTCCACATTGCTCTGTTTTACAGAAGCTACCCTGAAATTTGATAACTGATGTATAAAGCAGCAGGATGGATGGCTTCAAAACAGGGTCCTGCTCAAATGGTGGAACAGTCAGACTCAGAGGGGGAGGGGGAGGGGGAGGGGGAGGAGCCACCCGAGCAGAAATGCAAATTGTTTTGATTGGGGAGAGGGGGAGGTAGGAGGGCGATGAGTCATGTGAATGAGAGTGCTGGGGACTTTGGTGGGAGGGTGTGGCACAAGCTGAATGCTGCTGCAGATAGCTTCAGATAGAGACAGCCAGAGCAGTTGTGCAGAGGGCTTCAGTTTCAGACAGCCCAAGAGGTGGCACATGGTTTTGGAAAAGGGGGGCTGCACCTGGCCACAGCACAGAGTGCTTCTGGGGAAGCTATGCCCAAACAGCAATGCAGTGGGTTTCAGGGGATTCAGCTCATGTGACAACACTGAGCATTTAATGGGCACAGTGAGTAGCAGTACAGAGGACTTTAGAGTGCAACACCCAAGTGACAGCACAGAACGTTTCCAGGGACAGCAGCAAAGTATCAGCTTAGAAGGTTTCGTAGGGAGGGGAAAGGGAGAAGGTGTGCCTCAGCTGTGTTGAACAAGGTTTCAGGGTAGTGTAATTTGAGTGGCAGGAAAGCGAAACTCTGTACACCAACCAGTGATGAGGGTTTTGGGAGGAGCAGTCCAAATATGGCTGCACAGAGGGATTTTGGTGGGAGGAGGGGAGGGAGGAGGGAGAGCTGGGTGCACTGCACACAGCAGTGGCACAAAAGGTCTCAGGCAAAGGCCGTGAGTGGCGGCACAGAGGGCTTTGTGTGAACAACACTTTAGCAACACTAATGATAGCTTTGAGGCTGGTGTGCAAGTGGTGCTACAGATAGCTATGGCAGGTGGGGCACAAGAGGTAGCACACAGAACTTTAGCAGGCAATGTATGAGAAGCATTAAAGGAGGCTTTGGGGAGGGGGCAGCACTCAAGTGGAGTTGAAGAGAACTCTGTGTGGCACTATTACAGTGGCAGTGTGGAAGGCTATAGGACGTACACAAATCAAGTGGCAAGCAGTGCACATCAGGTGGAGCACATTCCAATGGGCTGCTGGGGGATTGTACCTGAGTGACTACATGTAGTGATTTGTGGGGGACAACACATGTGGAGAGAAGAGGGATTAGGTGGGGGCTGCATATGATTAATGAGAGAGAGGGCTTTTGGAGCCACAGATTGAGTAGTGGCATGGAATAATTTCGCACTAAAGAATCTGGCTGTGAACACTGGTATTTGCAGGGGGCAATGGGTAGAGGGATTTTGGGGAACTGCACCTAAGCAGCAGTTCAAGTGACTTCTGGAGGCAGGAGCACAGACCAAGCTATGTTGAGTAGGGTTTCATCTCCAGTGCAGAAAGTTTTGTGGGTAGCAACTTCAGCAGTGGTGTGTGAGCACATACCAGCACCTGAGCACAGAGGGCTTGGTGTTGCAGTGCTCGAGCAATGGTGCAAAGTGCTTCTGGGTGAGGAAAAGTGGTGCCCAAGAAACTAAACGCAGGTTTCAAGGTTCTGTGCCTGAGATATGGTGCAAAGGGCGTTGAGGGGCCACATCCAAAGACAGTGAAAGGGCTTTGGGATGCCATGCCCTAGCAGTGCAAGAGAGGGTTACGTGGGCAGCAACTGAGTGGTGGGCTTGTGGCAGTGCAGTGGGCTTAGAGTGTAACAGTGGAAACAGATTCAGAGGATGGTGAAACAGAGGGATTCTGAGGATGGTGACACAGATGATTTCAGAGAGCAGCATGTAAGTCAAGGCACATAGGGCTTCATGGAGAAATGTATAAATAATGGTGCAAATGGCTCCAGGTGAGCCCAGTCCAAGCAGCAGTCATGAGGACTGGTTTGAGGAGGACAGTGGTGCAGAGAAGCTTGGTTGGAGTCATTCAAGTGGAAGTGTACAGGGATTTGCTGAGCTGCATCATAATTGGGGTGCCAAAGTGATGGTGCTGGTGGCTTTGGTGAAGCACTGCTTGAATGATGGCACATAGGGCTTCAAGAGGGTCACAGATCTAGTGGCAACACAAAGGGTTTAGGGAGGGGAGCTGGGCTAGGAACAAAGTGAAGTGCTTCATGGTAATGCTGCAGGGGTAGTGCACAGTGCTTTAGTGGGTGATGGGGTGGAAGGAGGGGATGCAGTCCAAGCTGTGGCACAGAGGGCTCTAAGGGAAATGCAACCTGAGTAAAGGTGCAAGGATTTTGGGAGTTTTTGCCAAAGCAATGTCGCAGATGGCATCAGGATTGCCAAACTCTGGGCAATCACTTGAGAGGCAGCACAGGAAAGACTGGATGGGTCTAACAGCAGAGATGGTGCAGATATCTTAGGAGGACAGCTCTCAAGTGGAGGGCAGGTGGGTTTAGGGGAGGGGTTTGGCACCTGAGCAAAAGCACAAAAGGCTTCAGGGTAGCAGTGAGTGGCACAGCAGAGAACACTGAGAGGGTAGCAAGGAAGATTTTTTGAGGTACAGAAAGCTGGCTAAAGCCTGAAATAAGTTCTGCAGAAATTTTTATGAAGTCTCAGACGGTGTTCAGGAATGATAGATTAGGCAGAATTGGTGGTGGAGTGTTTGTGTCTGTCAGTAGTGGTTTATCTTGTAGTGAAGTCGAAGTAGGTACTCTGTGCGAATTGGTATGGTTGGAGGTTATACTTAACAGCCGAACTAAGTTAATAATTGGCTCCTTCTACCAACCCCCAGACTCCGATGATATAGTTGCTGAACAGTTCAGAGAAAATTTGAGTCTCGTAACAAATAAATACCCCACTCATACGGTTATAGTTGGTGGGCACTTCAACCTTCCCTCGATATGTTGACAAAAATACTTGTTCAAAACTGGTGGTAGGCAGAAAACATCTTCCGAGATTGTCCTAAATGCTTTCTCCGAAAATTATTTCGAGCAGTTAGTCCACGAACCCACACAAATTGTAAATGGTTGCGAAAACACACTTGACCTCTTAGCCACAAACAATCCAGAGCCAATAGAGAGCATCATGACTGATACAGGGATTAGTGATCACAAGGTCATTGTAGCTAGGCTCAATACCATTTCTTCCAAATCCACCAGAAACAAACGCAAAATAATTTTATTTAAAAAAGCGGATAAAGTGTCACTAGAAGCTTTCCTAAGAGAGAATCTCCATTCCTTCCGAACTGACTATGCAAATGTAGACGAGATGTGGCTCAAATTCAAAGATATAGTAGCAACAGCAATTGAGAGATTCATACCTCATAAATTGGTAAGAGATGGAACTGATCCCCCATGGTACACAAAACAGGCCCAAACGCTGTTGCAGAGGCAACGGAAAAAGCATGTGAAGTTCAGAAGAACGCGAAATCCTGAAGATTGGCTAAAATTTACAGACGCATGAAATTTGGCACGGACTTCAATGCGAGATGCCTTTAATAGGTTCCACAATGAAACATTGTCTCGAAATTTGGTAGAAAATACGAAGAAATTCTGGTCGTATGTAAAGTACACAAGCGGCAAGACGCTGTCAATACCTTCGCTGCACAGTGCTGATGGTACTGTTACCGACGATTGTGCCGCTAAAGCGGAGTTATTGAACGCAGTTTTCCGAAATTCCTTCACCAGGGAAGACAAATGGAATATTCCAGAATTTGAAACACGAACAGCTGCTAGCATGAGTTTCTTAGAAGTGGATACCTTAGGGGTTGAGAAGCAACTCAAATCGCTTGATACGGGCAAGTCTTCAGGTCCAGATTGTATACCAATTAAGTTTCTTTCAGATTACACTGATACAATAGCTCCCTACTTAGCAATCATATACAACTGCTCGCTCACCGATAGATCTGTACCTACAGATTGGAAAACTGCGCAGGTCGCACCAGTGTTTAAGAAGGGTAGTAGGAGTAATCTATCGAACTACAGACCTATATCATTGACGTCGGTTTGCAGTAGGGTTTTGGAGCATATACTGTATTCAAACATAATGAATCACCTTGAGGGGAATGATCTATTGATACGTAATCAGCATGGTTTCAGGAAACATCGTTCTTGTGCAACGCAGCTAGCTGTTTATTCGCACGAAGTAATGGCCGCTATTGACAGGGGATCTCAAGTTGATTCCGTATTTCTAGATTTCCGGAAAGCTTTTGACACCGTTCCTCACAAGCAACTTCTAATCAAGCTGTGGGCCTATGGGGTATCATCTCAGTTGTGCGACTGGATTCGTGATTTCCTGTCAGGAAGGTCGCAGTTCGTAGTAATAGATGACACATCATCGAGTATAAAACTGAAGTGATATCAGGTGTTCCCCAGGGAAGAGTCCTGGGACCTCTGCTGTTCATTACCTATATAAATGACCTGGGTGACAATCTGAGCAGTTCTCTTAGGTTGTTCACAGATGATTCTGTAATTTACCGTCTAGTAAGGTCATCCGAAGACCAGTATCAGTTGCAAAGCGATTTAGAAAAGATTGCTGTATGGTGTGGCAGGTGGCAGTTGACACTAAATAACGATAAGTGTGAGGTGATCCACATGAGTTCCAAAAGAAATCCGTTGGAATTCGATTACTTGATAAATAGTACAATTCTCAAGGCTGTCAATTCAACTACGTACCAGGGTGTAAAAATTACAAACAACTTCAGTTGGAAAGACGACATAGATAATATTGTGGGGAAGTCGAGCCAAAGGTTGCGTTTCATTGGCAGGACACTTAGAAGATGCAACAAGTCCACTAAAGAGACGGCTTACACTACACTCGTTCGTCCTCTGTTAGAATATTGCTGCACGGTGTGGGATCCTTACCAGGTGGGATTGACTGAGGACATCGAAAGGGTGCAAAAAAGGGCAGCTCATTTTGTATTATAGCATAATGGGGAGAGAGTGTGGCAGATATGATATACGAGTTGGGATGGAAGTCATTAAAGCAAAGATGTTTTTCGTTGCAGCGAGATCTATTTATGAAATTTCAGTCACCAACTTTCTCTTCCGAATGCGAAAATATTTTGTTGAGCCCAACCTACATAGGTAGGAATGATCATCAAAATAAAATAAGAGAAATCAGAGCTCGAACAGAAAGGTTTAGTGGTTCGTTTTTCCCGCGCACTGTTCGGGAGTGGAATGGTAGAGAGATAGTATGATTGTGGTTCGATGAACCCTCTGCCAAGCACTTAAATGTGAATTGCAGAGTAATCATGTAGATGTAGATGTAGATGTAGATGTAGGTAGTGCATGAGTGGCAGGACAGAAATATTTGGGGGCTCAGACTGATTAGAGCCAGAATTCAAGCTGGGCATCAATGCAGAGATGATCTGAGACTGACAGGTAAGTGTCTGCCAGGAAGGATTTGGAGGTGTCACCTGAGCCACAGCAAAGAGGGTTTCCAGGATAAGCCAGAGCAGTGGCACAGAGGGCTTTGAGAGAGTGGTGTCCAATTAATCATGAACATCCTTGGTATTGAGTGTGACCCCAGTGTAATCTGTCAGACTATTTTACTATTTGATCCTTATCTTGAAGACATAATCCAGGTTATGGTGTTCCATTCAGTGGACATAGACACTTATATCACCTACTTTCTGCTATCAAGAGAGAATGCACAGTTAATTATTATTTTTGACACTGTGTCAAAAACTTTTATTTCAAGTCACATCATTTGCACTGTGACATGAAAACTTTTGTGTTAGAATTTACGATCACTTTTGGAATGTCTTGTTTACTATAAATATAAGAAATCAGTACATGTGATATTTACCCATAGGGTCTGAAGTGAGTGAGAGTGAGAGAGAGAGAGAGAGAGAGAGAGAGAGAGAGAGAGAGAGAGAGAGAGAGAGAGAGAGAGAGAGATGCAATGAAGACTTACCCAGAGCTAGAGCTGAGTCAGTGCTAGGCAATCCTGCAGCCTCCGCCATTACAGAGAAAAAAATGTACAGTGGGAACACAGATGAAGAAACAGTCAACATAGTTCTGGAAACTGCTATCATACCTGTACTCACAAGGTATTGCTTTCTCCTTCCAAATCTGCAGAACATGAAATATAAGCAGCTATTATGTGACATTCCCAGTAAAGTACATGAAACAAACAATCAGGCATAACTTGATTATGGGCAAGGGTACTGACAAAATGATGGAATGTTTTCATATTTTCAAAATGCCTCTTCACAATTCTGTTATGTCCAACACAACATAATATGTAGAAGTAATATCTACATATATAACTGAAGACAATAATGCATAGAGACATGTAGAAGAGGCCTTTATCAAATAATGGATGTTAAAGTCTACAGTCTCTGAAGATAACAGCATCTTCACAAATATTGGCAGTTGCTGGTTTACTGTAACATGTCAAAAGAACACATCTCTCTCATCATGTCTAAGATTATGACAAAGTACTATATGCCTGTTGATTTTACTTTTCACATTGTGGAAGAGAGACTATATTGATTCAAAAACATTTTTAATACTTTACCTCTTCTTTTAAATACAGTAAACTAGTGACTCGATATTCATTTCTCCACAATGGTCCTCCTAACTTCTGATATATAATCATTTGAAGGGATCTTGGCATATGTATCCATTTCATCAAATATTACTTATTTAGGTACTCTATATGTTATATCATTTCCTACTACTTGAATCTGCACATTCACCAATGCATTACTATGTAATGTTGTTCTTGTCTTATATAGGTAAAGCTGTCCTGAATCTGAAAGCAAGTTTGTACACCTCTACCTGAGGTAGCACAGCTTTTTCTTCTGACTCCAAGACTGACTTGCCCTACGGGCTTTTGGAGAAACCAACGATGGAATAATCTGGTGTTATTCTGATAAACATTGACAGACATGAAATAAGTGGTAAAAGACTGACAAAAATCGTAGGACTGATTGAGGATCAGACCCCCAGGCCTTAGTATCTGTAGTCTGGCACCTTAACACTGAGCCATGAGCCTCTGACATAATGTTATAATATGATAATGCTATAATATTATAATGCTATAATATTATAATGCTATAATATTATAATGCTATAATATGATAATGCAATATGCTACAGGGTTGGGTTTCCTGTTTCAATTCCAATGAAGGCTCTTCATGAGATGGAGAATTGGCATTGAATCCAATAGGATAATCTCTATTCATAGTGTATTTCTTAATCTTTCCATTACTGCTGGATATCAGGCTGTCATGACCAAGATATCCTTTAACAATCTGCATCATCTTTTTCAGTCTGCATCATCATCATCAGATACACTTCCTACTCCTAATGTATTCATAGAAACCTTATTTTTTAAATGTTCAGTCAATCCAGCTTTTGTATTGACATGCAGCATTGTGTCTACAAATTCCCTTTCAAAATTACAAGTCTCTCCCCTTAATGACCTATTAAAAATGATGTCTTGAATGTATTCAGAAGCTATAGTTGCATATTTTTATTAAACTTGTATCTAATAAACATATTTTCCTGGGTTAACATATTTACTTCACTTAATATTTTGTGATGAGAGAGTTGTGCTCTGTACCATACATCTTCCTCTTAGACAGCAGGCTCCAAGTTGTAAAAGTGGTTCTGACAGGTGTATAACAACTTTCTTACAGTTCTGAACCAGTTTCTTTATATATGTGAACCACCTACAACAAATGTCAATATACATCACTAGATGTTTCAGCAACCTCTTAGCATAAAAATTTTAAGGCCAGCATTTCATAATTCATTTTTGGTATATTTACCTACTGTTGATTTAGTTTCTAGCCGTTCACATTCTCTTCTGCTATACCACTCAATTCTGGATAAAAAAA
Source organism: Schistocerca cancellata (assembly GCF_023864275.1). Lineage (NCBI taxonomy): Eukaryota > Metazoa > Arthropoda > Insecta > Orthoptera > Acrididae > Schistocerca > Schistocerca cancellata. The sequence goes on from NC_064628.1 coordinate 414,016,827, forward strand.
CAGCAGTCAACTTCTGCTGTATATCCTTCAGACTATCTTAATTATACATTATGTAAGTAGATACATTTTTTGTTTTTGTTTTAGTTGTTATCTTGAGTTAACATACATAATACATGTATGAAATGTAAACATTAAAAAGCTGAGGGAAAAAGATGGATCCTTAGTGATTTACTGAGCAACCTAAATGGATGTATCTTAAGGCATCACTGCTGCTGCTACATTCCAGTTTGTGACCAAGCAGTTGACTACAATTAAGACACTGGACTCATATTCGGGAGGAGAAGAGATCAAACACATGTCTGGCCATTGTACTGCTGTAATGAAATTCTGGAATGATTTCTCTGGAAAGTGCACGGCCAGTTTCCTTCCACATTCTTTCATAACCCAAGGCTGTGCCCCATTTCTGATTACCTTGATGTCAACAGGATGTTATAGTCTGTGACTGTTTGGAGTTTTGAGTCAACTTTAAGTGACTTTACACAACATCATGAAGCAAATTCTCATGTTTATGCTGTCACTGGTTAAAGATCAACTTTTATATAACTCACACTTTTAACAAGACAGATCAGCAAACACACTTAACAAGACAGATCAGCAAACACACTTAACAAGACAGATCAGCAAACACACTTAACAAGACAGATCAGCAAACACACTTAACAAGACAGATCAGCAAACACACTTAACAAGACAGATCAGCAAACACACTTAACAAGACAGATCAGCAAACACACTTAACTTAACAAGACAGATCAGCAAACACACTTAACTTAACAAGACAGATCAGCAAACACACTTAACTTAACAAGACAGATCAGCAAACACACTTAACTTAACAAGACAGATCAGCAAACACACTTAACTTAACAAGACAGATCAGCAAACACACTTAACTTAACAAGACAGATCAGCAAACACACTTAACTTAACAAGACAGATCAGCAAACACACTTAACTTAACAAGACAGATCAGCAAACACACTTAACTTAACAAGACAGATCAGCAAACACACTTAACTTAACAAGACAGATCAGCAAACACACTTGACTTAACAAGACAGATCAGCAAACACACTTAACTTAACAAGACAGATCAGCAAACACACTTAACTTAACAAGACAGATCAGCAAACACACTTAACAAGATGGATCAGCAACCTAAGCAAGTGTAAACCAAATAAGTGGTTTTAATAAATGTTTCATACACAATGAATTTACCTTAATGCTGATTTTTACAGCTGATTATTTGATCATTAATGAAGGAAAACACATTGCAGTATATTAGGACTTTATGTAGAAAATGCATGGCACACAATTCCTGTTTATATACATTTGATTGTATTCTGCTGTAATTTGGTGGCACTGTCTACAGTGCCCGTAAGAAAACACATGTAATACAGTTTTCACAAATTGGTTGAATGTAAAGTTATTACATTTAAAACAGTAACATAAATGGCAACAGTGAAAGTAGTAAATATGTACACAAATTAGGCACTGAAGTTATTATGTGTAATTATTCTTTAATATCCTGAAAATGGTACAAATTTACTGGTTCTATTTGACATAGCAAACTTTTGAATATGTTTTCATCTAAGAGTTTTACACTAAGCTTCTTGATTAAACTATTCAAAGCAGTCTAAAATGCAACTTGCACGTTGCCTCATAAACACTTAAGCTATGTGAGAATAAATATTGGCAATCAATATTATTAGAACATTTTGTCAATGGTCTGTTGTCTTCAATTCTCCATACCATCCCTTATTTTCTACATACCTAACTGAAATTTGAGGAAAATCCAGCAAAGCAAATCTCAACAAGCTATTGATTTTTCAATTAAAGAGCTGTGAGAATTGTCTCTGAAGGTAATTAGAAGGGAACAAAAGTGAATTTGTTTGAAAGTAAGCTAGAGTTTTAATGTTCGGCAACAGGCAATCTTCTGCAGTAAATCAAGTCCTCTGTTGCTCAACACATATGGATGTCAGCCTACTATGTGAGAAATGATGCATAGTGCAACCATTACTGTAGTCTGAGAGACAAGTCTGGTACTGACAGCTCAGTACCATCACTCCATTGCCTAGCACACACACGTAGCCAGCTAATGACAAACTGCACTCTAGCATGTAGCAGGGGGCATGTTGCTGCTCTGCAAACCTCATGTACCAGTGAGTGACTCATGTGCAATCAGTGCAGTTGTTTTGTCATTTTATTAATGGTTTGGGTCATAGTTTATTTCATTTTTGTTATTGTAATTGTTTATTTGCTTTTGTTTCCTTTAAAGCAATGCCCAGTGTGGTGTGTAGTGCCACCCAAACATGTGAAGTGAAACAGAGGAAAGAAGGTGTGCTACACAGCCAGGCCTGCAAATTCTTGTGTTTGGTGAGGGACTACTTTGCAAAAGAAGAGGAAAAAGGTCAAGAGGACTGCAGTAGCATTGAAAATAAGCATGAACACTGTTGTAACAATAGGAAAAGAACAGTACACTACAGACTGAGGTGAGAGAGGCACAGAAAGGCTGCACACACCAGAGGCTAAGGGGCCAAGGAAGAAGCAAGTGACAGCTTTGGACAATTTCCAGAAAGACGCTATTCTTCATCATCATACATATGGCTATTATAAGCAAAGAGAACATCCCACTGAACTTATGTCACTCCAGAAAGATCATCTTTTTAAAAGAAGCTTATTTTCATTATATACACTGCTGAAAGACATAGGCTTCAACTATTCAGTGTTTAACAGGCGCAAAATATCGATGGAAAGGACATGCAGTCACATGGCAGAGCAGATTTCTGTGCAGAATCATGGGTGGAAAATTCGAAAATGTATGTGGATAGATGAAATGTGGGTTAACGCCAGCCATTCATTACACAGAGGCTGGAGTGACGGAAGGCCAGAGGGGACCAAGGCAGTGCCTGTTGAAAAAGGAGGTCAGATAACTGTTTTACATGCAGGTACATTGCATGGTTATGTGTCAAACAGCTTGTTAATTTTTCTTTCAGGAAGACAGTTGATTACCACAAAGAGATGAACAGTGTGGTTTTTCAAAATCAGTTCAGAACATTGCTGATGATTGGTTGGTTGGTTTGTGGTATAAAGGGACCAAAATACAGAGTCATCAGTCCCTTTTTCCTGATGCAAGCAAGGTTCAAGCTACAAAAACACCCAACACCACACCTTTTTTTTAAAAAAACCTCAATGGAATGAACAAAAAATGGGGAAAACATACACCACAAGGAAAAGTAGAGGAGGGTATTAAAACCATAGAGCATATGATCTGGGCTGGGTTATCACAATAATAAAAAGAGGATGAGCCAGCCACTCTGCAGCACATTAAAATGTCCACCCCAAAAAGACAAGGCAAGATGAACACATGTAGGGAGAAGTCAACCACCAAGGCAAACAAATGCAAAGAAAGTGCAACAGAGTTCATATGGAGGGAGGGTGGTGACCTCAGAGAGGCCACCCTTAGATGGTACAATAAAAACCCACTCACGAATAGAACGTAAAACTATATCTGTTATTGAGGCATTGTTACCCAGCACTGAAGGTAGGGTGCTGGGAAGGTGAAAGTCTGCCACAGAGCAGCTAAAAGAGGACATTCCAGCAAGATGTGGATGACAGTCTTACATGAGTCACAGTGACACCAAGGTGGGTCATCGTAACGGAGGAGGTAGCCATGTGTTAGCCGCATAGGGCCAATGTGGGGCTGGCACAGAACCACAGAGTCCCTGTGAGAGGCCAGCATGAAGGTCTTCCACACATTCAGAGTCTCAAGGGCACGCAGTTTGTTGTGCATACTAAGATTATGCCATACCGTCTCCCAAAGCTGAAAAATCTTGCGGCATAATAATGATAGCAGGTCAGTTACAGGGGTGACAATCTCCAGAAGCGGTTTCCATGTAGCCTGTTTGGCCAGCATGTTTGGAAAATTCATTTCCTGGGATTATGATACGGCCTGGAGTCCACACAAACACCACAGAATGACTGGACCATTCTGGTGTTTAGATGGACTCCTGGATTATCGCTACCAAAAGATGGCTGGGGTAACTCTGGTTGATAGCTTTTAGGCTGCTCAAGGAATCAGTACAGAGAAGAAACGACTCACCAGGGCATGAGTGGATGTGTTCAAGAGCATGAGAAATGACCGCCAGCTCTGCAGTGAAAACACTGCAGCCATCTGACAAGGAGTGGTGTTCAATATGTCTTTCATGAACATACACGAAGCCAACATGACCATCAGCCACTGAGCCGTAAGTGTAAACCACTTCATGGTCCCAGTATATATCAAGAATCGAGAGGAAGTGACAGCAGAGAGCCGAGGGGGTTAACTGAGTCCTTAGGACCATGTGAAAGGTCCAGGTGAAGCTTCGGCCTATGTGTACACCATGGAGGTACACGTGAATGGACCTCGAGTATAGGTGGTAAAGGCAAGGACTCCACTCCACACAGAAGAGATAGGATGCAAACTGCACTCTTAAGCCCTGACCTGAGCCTCCAATGTGGTAGATGAACTGCTGTGGATGGCAAAAGGAGATGGTAATTCGGATGCTCAGGAGAATTATGAATGTGTGCAACATAGCTGGCAAGCGGTTGTGCATGCCTAATCTTCAATGGAGGGACTCCTGCCTCCACCAGGACACTGGTCATTGGACTTTTTCTAAAAACTCCTGGTGCCAGTCAAACGCCACAGTGGTGCTCTGGGTGGAGTAAACACAATGCTCAGGGTGCCGCTGAACCATACACCAGACTCCCAGAGTCAAGGCGGGATTGAACAAGGGCTCTATAGAGCTGCAGCAGTGTAGAGCAATCTGCATCCCAGTTTGTGTTGCTCAGGCAGCGGAGGGCATTAAGGTGCTGCCAGCACCCCTGCTTCACCTGATGAAGATGATGAAGATGATGAAGCCACATCAATTGGGTGGCCAAAACAAGTCCTAAGAATCGATATGTCTCCACTACAGTGAGTGGATCATCATTAAGGTAAAGTTCTGGTTCCAGATGAACAGTGTAACGCCAACAGAAGTGCATGACATACGACTTCATGGCTGAAAACTGGAAGCCTGGGCTAGAGCCCATGACTGCACCTTGTGGACGGCTTCCTGTAGGTGCCACTTGGTAACACCATTACTGGAGGAGCAATACAAAATGCAAAAGTCTTCTACATACAGATGGCCCGACAGCTGCTGCTAGACCTTTAATGGCCACAACAAATATAAATACACTCAATACAGAGTGCTGCAGGACCTCATTCTCCTGGATATGGGGGAGGGGAGGGGAGGGGAGGGGGGGGGGGGAACTATGGGAGGCATCAACTTGAACAAGGAAAGTACAGAGCAATAGGAAATTTTTGGAAAAAAAAGACATCAACTAGGTGTTGGAGTCTGGAAAAGGCTGTCTCTATGGCAGACTCGAGGAAAACTATATTATCAATGGTAGAGCAACCCTAGCGGAAACTGCCCTGGCACAGAGACAGTAGGCCACATGACTCCTGGACCCAACACAACCGCTGACTTACCATATGTTCTAACAGCTTACAAAGAACGTCAGTGAGGCTGATGGGCCAATAGCTATCCACATCAAGCAGGTTCGAGCACTGGAATGATGGTGCTCTCCCATGATTGCGATGGAAAGATGCCAACGTACCACATCTGGTTGAAGATGATGAGGAGATGTCGCTTGTAGTCAGACGAAAGATGTTTGATCTTCTGACTGTGGATCCAAACTGGCTGAGGAGCTGTGTCATGGCAATGTGCAAGGACGCTGAGGAGCTCCCACTCTATAAATGGTGCACTACAGAGTTCACTGTAATGTTCAGTGAATGAGAAGACTTTCCTTTCCATCTGCCATTTGAGAGTGCGAAATGCTGGAGGCTAATTCTCTGATGCGGAGGCTCGAGCATAGTGCTCATCTAAGTGCTCAGCAATTGTGTTTGTGTTGGTAGATAACAAGCCATTGATGTTAATGCCAGTAACACCTGTCAGGGTCTGGTACCCACAAACATGTCTGATCTTCATCCAGACTTGGGAAGATGAAGTATGGCAACCAATGGTCGAGACGTACCTCTCCCAACAAGCCTGTTTCCATCTTTTTATAAGCTAGTGAACGGGGGCACAGAGCCGTTTAAAAGCTATTAGTTGCTCTAGGGAAGGGTGCTGCTTATGTTGCTGTAGAGATTGCTGACACTCTTTAACGGCCTCAGCAATTTCCGGTGACCATCAAGGTACTGACTTCCACTGGGGGCACCCTACAGAACAAGGGATCATGCTTTCTGCTGCAGTCAGGAGCATTCTAGTGACCTGCTCAACTACCACATTGATGGTACCATGTGGGAGAGATTCAGTGGTGACAGCAGAGATGAAAACTTCCCAGTCTGCCTTGTTTAAAGCCCATCTTGGTAGATATCTGGGGGAATGGTGCTGGAGGAGTGACAGGAAGATGGGAAAATGGTCACTACCACACAAGTCATCGCGGGCTCTCCAGTGGACAGATGGGAGAAGTCCTGGCATCCACAGGGATAAATCAATGGCTGAGTAAGTGCCATGAGCCACACTGAAATGTGTGTGGGCCCCAGTATTTAAGAGGCAGAGGTCAAATTGAGACAGTAAAGTTTCGACATCTCTACCTCAGCCAGTAAGCACAGTGCCACCCCACAAGGGGTTATCGGCATTAAAATCTCCCAAAAGTAGATAAGGTTTAGGGAGTTGATGAATCAATGCAGCCAATGCGTTCAGTGGTACTGCACCATCTGGAGGAAGATTAATGTTGCAGACAGTTATTTCCTGTGTCGTCCTTATTTTGACAGCCACAGCTTCAAGAGGGGTTTGAAGGGGCACAGGTTCACTGCATAGTGAGTTAAGGACAGACACAAATTCCATCTGACACTCTATTATAGTCACAGGGGTCTGCATTGCTGGGAACCAGGTGTCCTGGAGGGCAATGCAGAAAGCAGGTGTAAAGCTTAACAGTTGCCACAGCTCAGCCAGGTGGTGCAAAAAAACACTGCAATTTCACTGGAGGAGGATGTTATCGTAATGCTGGAAAGGCATGAAGCATGCAAGGAGGCAGGTTACACCTCAGGGTCACCTGCTACCACTGATTGGGTACTTGTATCCATTCCTATTGTGAATGAAGCATCAGTGAGATCCAGGTCCTCAATGGACGTTGAGATCTCCACCTCATCCGCAGGTGCAAAATTGGAAGGGAGTGTTGGTGTTGGGGCCACCGAAGGGTCCTTTTTCTTAGCTGACTTATTTGTTTGCTTGCCCTCTCGCTTCTCTTTAGGGGCTTGCTGTGAGGACTTCTCTGAAGTAGCCTCTGGCAAGGAGAAAGACAATGAAGCTCTTAATCCAGCAGCTTCTGGCTCCTTTAGCCACTGACGAGTGGTTGCTGTGGTATTAGTGGAGACCTTGGAAGAGAGGGTCCCAAAGGACTCCTTCTGCATGAGAGGAGCTGGAGGCGGCTGTTGCTTCTCCAGCTGGGAGGAGGGGACCAATGTCCACTGCATTTGGAGGGAGGAGGGGGGGGGGCTTACTCCCAAAGTAGGCAAAGTAGGTACTTTCAGAGCAACAGAAGGAGATTTTCCCCCTACCAAGAGGGCAGATGTATTCTGGAGGCCCAGAGGGCCCACTGTTCATAGCATAGTGTGTGGTACGACTGGTACTTGTGATGGCGATGGTAATGTAGCTGCAACGTATGTGGACATCAACCGAATGGAGTGTAATTGTTCAAATTTACATTTAGCCTCTTGGTAAGTCAAACGGTCCAGGGTCTTGACTCCATGATTTTCTGCTCCTTTTGGAGTACTGTGCAGTCTGGCGAGGAGGGGGAGTGCAGCTCTCTGTAGTTTATACAAGTGGGAGGAGGCACACACGGAGTATCTGGATGCAGTGGATGTCCACAGTCCTGACATGTGCCATTGGAAGTGCATGAAGACATTTTATGGGACCTGAACTTATAGGGCTGAAAAGTGTGAGACTACTTTTAGTCACCTTTTACAACAGGCAGTGATACCTCGGGTCTATTCTAGCCCTGGACCCACAGGGGGTACATTGCTGATGACAAATCTGAAAAGTCCATCAGTGATCGTCAGGGGCAATGCCCCATATCATTCCATTGTTCACAACAGGTCACCAACTTAAGTAAAAAAGGTATTATTCAGTTGCAAGAACAACGAGAAATTACTTGAAATTGTGGCACAAAAGAAATCACAATTTCTGACATATGTAATTGATGAGAGTACCAAAAGGCAAGGGCATGAAACTCTTCAGCTTCCTGTGTACCATTCTCATTTCAGTGCCACTGAAGGGATATGGACACAAATAAAAAATTATGTTGTAGCAAACAGTAATACTCATGCTCTCTGAAATTGGAAATAATCTTGTAGCAGCTCTCAATCTAGTGACAAGTGAGATATGGGCAAAAAGTATGAAGAGTATTGCAAGTGTCAACAGCGGGGCAGCCAAAAATAAAGGCATTGTGGAAAAATGTACAGAAAATTTAATTATGCACCTGGGAGGAAACCGTGATAGTTCAAGCAGTGTTGAAGGAGACTATTATAAATCTGATTCTGACAGTAACAAGTGTGTTGTTTTTCCATTAGCAGAACTACAACACACTCACTCAAGAATGTGAGGAGTGAGCATGCCATCGACCTATCATCATATTGCGAGTACTGTCTTCATATTGTAACTGTTAATATACTGTGAAATTATTCAGTTGGTCAATGTAAAACTAATTAATATTGCTAATATTTAACAACAGAAAAAAGAACTGCCAATTTTCAATGATTTGAGGAAATAGTTTTCATTTATATTGGGAAGTTTGACCAATAACTATGATGCTTCAGCATATTAGATACTAAACAATTCTTTCCACTTTTTTTGAGATTATATACACTATGTGATCAAAAGCATCTGGGCATCCCAAAAAAAACGTGTTTTTCATATTAGGTGCATTGTGTTGCCACTTACTGCCAGGTACTCCATATCAGCAACCTCAGTAGTCAGACACTGTGAGAGAGCAGAATAAGGTGCTCTGCGGAACTCACAGACTTCAAACATGGTCAGGTGATTGGGTGTCACTTTTGTCATACATCTGTATGTGAGATTTCCACACTCCTAAACATCCCTAGGTTCAATGTTTCCAATGTGATAGTGAAGTGGAAATGTGAAGGGACACCTACAGCACAAAAGTGTACAGGCCAACCTTGTCTTTTGACTGACAGACTGCCGACAGTTGAAGAGGGTCGTAATGTGTAATAGGAAGACATCCATCCAGACCATCGCACAGGAATTACAACTGCACCAGGAGCCACTGTAAGAACTGTGACAGTTAGGCGGGAGGTGAGAAAATTTGAATTTCATGGTCAAGCGGCTGCTCATAAGCCACACATCACACCAGTAAATACCAAACAATGCCTCACTTGGTATAAGGAGTGTAAACATTGGACAATTTAACAGTGGAAAAACATTGTGAGGAATGACAAATCACCATGTGGTGATCAGATGGCAGGTGAACATTATCTTCCAGTGTGTTTAGTGCCAACAATAAAATTTGGAGGCGGTCATGTTATGGTGTGGTCATGCTTTTCATGGAGGGGGCTTCCACCACTTGTTGTTTTGCATGGCACTATCACAGCCCAGGCCTACATTGATGTTTTAAGCACCTTCTTGCTTCCCACTGTTGAAGAGCAGTTCGGGGATGGTGATTGCACCTTTCATCATGATCGAGCACATGCTCATAACGCACGGCCTGTGGCAGAGTGGTTACATGACAATAACATCCCTGTAATGGACTGGCCTGCACAGAGTCCTGACCTGAATCCTATAGAACACCTTTGCGATGTTTTGGAATGCCAACTTCATGCCAGGCCTCACTGACTGACATTGATACCTCTCCTCAGTGCAGTGATCTGTGAAGAGTGGGCTGTCACTCCCCAAGAAACCTTCCAGCACCTGATCGAATGTTTGCCTGTGAGAGTGGAAGCTGTCATCGAAGCTAAGGGTGGGCCAACATCATACTGAGTTCCAGCATTACCAATGGAGGACGCCACAAGCTCTTAACTCATTTTCAGCCAGGTGTCCAGATACTTTTGATCACGTAGTGTATATTACAAGTAGGAATTCTAAATTTACGCATACTAATATGACCAGCATGGATGCTTTTCTTTCTGCTGTTAGAGAATGCATACAAGTAAAGACTGGGCATGGAGTGCTGTAAGTGACATTTGGCAACATTGCCATCTGCCTGCCTCAACTGTCAATACCAATCATTCATCTCACAGACTATAGGGGCAGATTTATAGTCTAGTACAAGCTGTTCCATCTCAACCATCAGTCTGTGAGCAACTAGGCAACTGTGAGCAACACTTTCCAGGGGTGGCCAAAGAGCTGATGCACAGGCAGCCAGCTATGCTGTAACCTATGTGATGGTACAGCCCACTGGCAGGGGTTTCCAAGTGGTTCACACATCTGTAGAACATGTGCAATAGAGCTATCTGGCAGGTAACACACACTGCTGGTGCCAGCCTTTGGGGAAGCCGATGGGCACTGACAAGTGCCTGTGTACTAGAGGACAGCCTTGGAAGAAACTGATGTAGGGAATATTCTCTCAGAAATAAAACATACAGAAGGTGTTCATGAATGACTAGTTAAATTTCATTCTCACATCAACCATCACATGATTGATGTGAGAATGAATTTTAAGTATTCATTCATGAACATTACATTCACCCCAGACCCCGTGATCACAGCCTCAGGATGATAGGATTGTCTAGCAGGATGATTCAATGGGCAGTAGAGTTATAAGAACTCTGCAAACAGTTAAAAGTAAAATGATAAAGACATGAGAGCTTTGCCTTCCAACCATGTCTCCAAAAATTCCTTTATATTACCAAACTGAATTTCTGTGAGACCATCTATATTGTTTCCACTTTCCACTTTCATCCTTGTAATGTACTTATTTTATGTTGATTTCTCAACAGATTTGTTTGGAGAGATTAGAATAGCAATAAAATTGATTGGAGTCAACAAATATTGTGTAATGAACACTGTGATTGAAGAGTAATTTCAGCTCCATCAAGTATAATAAACATGTGATATACTATATTTCTTTATGTGCGCAACATAAATTTAGGTTTGTCAACTTGATTCAATAAATTCTGAACATCTGATTCAGCATTACTCACCTGTCACCACCATAGAAGAGCAGAACTCCAAATACAATTGAAATGAACAGGCTCACTGAGAATACCATATTTGGATACATATCCTTCTCACACACCCAGTTCTCCTGGGAAGTAACAGTGGCCGAAAACCAAGAGCCATCATAATCCCATCCATGCATACAGGGAACTGTTTCATTTCCCTGCCAGACATCCTTGTACATAAGGCACTTGCTGTATTCCCCATCTTCCCTGGAAATAGAGACTCAGTGATGTCTCTAAACACAAAATGATCTCACATATAACTGCAAAGACACATTTCATATTTGGTAAATAAATTCGGTAACAGTTGATTGATGGACAAATTCTTACACATTTCCATCTGCTTTTAATTGCTTGACAATGCAAGAAATGTGAAGCAAGATAACAGTTTTCGTAAAATACATTGTACTTACTCTTTAAGTCACAAAGATTTCAATTTTTCCTTCTTTTATTCTAACACAAAAGAACTGCATGCACATGCCTGTCTCTCCACATTATGCTCAGCCAACAGCCAGCTCTTTCCTGGTATGGGGTGGAGTCAGGTAAGCACAGCTCAGAAAAGGAGTTGTTGTTGTTGTTGTTGTTGTTGTTGGTGGTGGTGGTGGTGGTGGTGGTGGAGGAGGAGGAGGAGGAGGAGGAGGATCCAGATGGCATGGGTTATGAAGCAGCCATTAAAAAATATTACATGTGCTCTGCTGCATGTTGTGACATTGGGTTGTCCACCTCGTTTTTGGCAACAGTTTGGAGGTGGCCATTCATTATAGTTGACGACTCTTTAGTTGCTATATCAGTGTAAAATGCTGTGCAGTGATTGCAGCAGGGCTGGATATAACATGGCTGCTTTCACAGGTAGCCCAGTTTCTGATGATGTAGGATAAACCTGTGATTGGACTGCAGTAACTGGTGCTGAATAGGTGGACTGGGCAGGTCTTGCATCTGGGTTTTCTACAAGGATGTGATACCTGTGGCAGGGGACTGGGGCTGGGACTGGGAGTGACATAGGGATGAATTAGACTATTGTGGAGTTTGGGTGGATGGCGGAACACTGCTTTGGGAGGGGTTGGAAATATCTTGTGTAAGATGTCCCTCATTTCAGTGCATGATGATGGACATGGTTCAGCCATTAAAGTCCAGGGTAGTATTGGGTAACAAGGGTGGCACTTCTTTCAGGTTGGTTCTTGGGTGGATGTGGGGATCAGGTTTGTGTGAGGATATGGCACAGGAGATCTGTTTGTGAATTACATCTGGAGGGCATTGCCTGTCTGCAAAGGCCTTTGTGAGGCCTTTAGCATACGAGGTGAGGGGGTTCTCATCACTGCAGATGCATCTACCTCAGGTGTCCAGGCTATGTGGGATGGATGTTTTGATGTGTAATGGGTGCCAGCTGTGAAAGTGCAGGTACAGTGGGTGATTGGTGGGTTTGATGTGGACTGAGGTGTTAATGGAGCCACATGAGAGGAGGAGATTGACATCTAGGAAAGTGGCTTGATGCATGGAGGAGAACCAGGTGAAGCAGATGGGAGAGAAGGTGTTGAGTTTGTGGAGGAATGAGGATAAGGTGTCCTGGCCTTGGATCCCAATTATCAAGATGTCATCAAGACAGAAAGATAGCCAAGTTCTGTACCTTTTCTTAATGCATCTATTGACGGTGCAGTGCTGCTTTTATTCTAGGAAGTCAAGCAAAGTTTCCCGATATATTTATTTATTTTAAAACCTTATATTTTCATCACACTAATATTGATCATGAATAACAAAGAGGAAACTGATAAAAAAATTGTGTAAACATTCCAAATCTCATTTTGGACACATTGCTCTGCACACTAACAAAATCTCAGTAACAACTTGGTTACACAGTTGACAGAGGCTACATAATATTGTTTTTATAATTTTATTATGCCTTACCAGCATTAGACCTCTTATTGATCTTCAGAAGCACATGTAAATATCATTATATCAAATGGACAAACCAATAAATTGTATGTACAGTTGACAGCAAAAAAACTGGACCACTGTAGACAAAAGAGCAAGAAATTTGAACTGTCTTGCAATAGTAGCAGAAAAACTGGTACCAAGTGTGACATCAGACAAAGGAAATGTGTTACTGATACAAGAAATGCGTATTACAAAAATGTATGAAAGTATGTTTATACAAATGTAGGACATCTCCTCTGAAACCAATAGACCAATTTCAATGACACTTTGTACATGTATCACTTACTGCCTGGAAAGAATTGCTGTGGGGTAACAACCACTACCTTTCGGAGTGTTCAGTATAAAGTTCCTGAATTTACTGCCCTCCAGGAAGCATGTGGTGCGCAAATTATTCTCGGGACTGAGACGTGGCTGAACCCTGAGATAGGAAGCTCTGAAATATTTAGTGAGGGGTTTTTTTTTTTTTTTGTTGTGGTTTTAGGGCGCACGACTTCAATGGTCATTAGCACCCTGACTACTCTAAGAATGCACCGCGAGGCACAAGTTGACAACAATAACTAAAAGGGAAAACACGATAAAAGACAGACGGACAGGCATAGGATTAAAAAACAACATCAAATGTCCTTAGCGACGTTTGTCAAATTGATAAAACAAAGAACACGAGCAGCTGCTCATGGGTCATCCGCTAAAATGGCATCAAAAGTATTAGGCAGGTTAAGATCGAGGCGCAGTGTGTTAAGATCTGGACAGGACATTAAAATGTGTCTAACCGTCAGCAAGTGCCCACATGGGCATAACGGCGCCGGCGCAGCCGTCAGCAGATGGCGATGGCTGAACCGGCAGTGTCCAATTCTTAACCGGGCTAAAACGACCTCCTCCCGCCGAGAAGGGCGTGAGGAGGACGTCCAAGCCACGGGAAGAGGTTTTAAGGCCCGAAGCTTGTTGTCGGTAAGTGCAGCCCAATCGGCATGCCACAGCCATAAGATGCGCCGACAAATGACCCTGCTAAAATCGGACGAAGGGACACAACAAGAAGCTGTCCGACGCTGAAGGACCGCAGCCTTGGCCGCGGCATCTGCAGCTTCGTTCCCAGGGATACCGACATGGCCAGGAACCCACATAAAGCTAACCGGAGAACCGACGTCCACCAGCTGCTGAAGACAGCGTTGGATCCGGTGTACGAAAGGGTGAACCGGGTACGGATCACTGAGGCTCTGGATGGCGCTCAGGGAGTCGGAGCAGATGACATAAGCAGAATGTCGGTGGCGGCAGATATAAAGAACAGCCTGGTAGAGGGCAAAGAGCTCAGCTGTGAAGACCGAACAATGGCCATGGAGCCAGTATTTGAAACTTTGTGCCCCGACAATAAAGGAACACCCGACCCCGTCATTGGTCTTAGAGCCATCTGTATAAATGAAAGTCATGTTGATGAACTTCGAACGAAGTTCCAAAAAACGGGAGTGGTAGACCGAACCGGGGGTGACCTCTTTTGGGAGCGAGCTGAGGTCAAGGTGAACGCGGACCTGAGCCTGGAGCCAAGGTGGCGTGCGGCTCTCGCCCACTCGAAAGGTTGCAGGGAGTGAAAAATTAAGGTGTTGAAGGAGGCGACGAAAGCGAACTCCAGGGGGTAGCAGGGCAGATACATACAACCCATATTGACAGTCAAGAGAGTCGTCAAAAAAGGAACGATAAGACGGATGGTCGGGCATTGACAGTAGCCGACAGGCATACCGACAAAGCAGTATATCGCGCCGGTAGGTGAGTGGCAATTCGCCAGCTTCAGCATGAAGACTCTCTACGGGACTGGTATAAAATGCTCCGATCGCAAGTCGTAAACCCCGATGTTGTATGGAGTTAAGGCGGCGTAAGATGGATGGCCGTGCAGAGGAGTATACGAAGCTCCCATAATCCAGCTTGGAGCGGACGATCGATCGATATAGACGAAGTAGGACGGTTCGATCCGCTCCCCACGACATACCACTGAGAACACGGAGGACATTTAAAGAACGGGTACAACGGGCGGCCAAATATAACACATGTGGAGACCAGATAAGTTTCCTGTCAAAGGTAAGGCCTAAAAATTTGGTTGTCTCCACGATTGGGAGAGCAACGGGACTGAGTCGTAAGGACGGTGGGAGAAACACTTTGTAGCGCCAGAAGTTAATACAGACCGTCTTCTCGGCAGAAAAACGGAAGCCATTGGCGACACTCCAGGAGTAAAGACGGTCAAGAGAACGCTGAAGACAGCGCTCCAGGACACGTGTACACTGCGCGCTGCAATAGATGGTAAAATCATCCACGAAAAGGGAGCCTGATACATCAGCTGGGAGGCAATCCATTATTGGATTGATCGCGATGGCGAAGAGAGCGACGCTCAAAACTGAGCCCTGTGGCACCCCATTCTCCTGGCGAAAGGTGTCGGACAGGACAGAACCCACACGTACCCTGAACTGTCGATCCATTAAAAAGGAACGAATAAAAAGAGGGAGGCGACCGCGAAGGCCCCATGTATGCATGGTGCGGAGAATGCCCGCCCTCCAACAGGTGTCGTAAGCCTTCTCCAAATCAAAGAACACAGCCGCGGTCGGGCGCTTCCGCAAGAAGTTATTCATAATGAAGGTCGACAAGGTAACCAGATGGTCAACAGCAGAGCGGCGCCTACGAAATCCACATTGTACATTGGTAAGTAGGCGTCGAGACTCGAGCAGCCAAACCAATCGAGAGTTAACCATTCGCTCCATCACTTTACAGACACAGCTGGTAAGCGAGATAGGTCGATAACTGGAAGGCAAGTGCTTGTCCTTCCCCGGCTTAGGAATCGGGACAACAATAGACTCGCGCCAGCATGCGGGAACATGTCCCTCAATCCAGATGCGATTGTATGTACGAAGAAGAAAACCTTTACCCGCAGGAGAAAGGTTCTTCAGCATCTGAATATGAATAGAATCAGGCCCTGGAGCGGAGGACCGTGATCGGCCAAGTGCGGTTTCGAGTTCCCGCATGGTGAATGGGGCATTATAACTTTCACAATTCGAGGAGCGGAAGTCAGGTGGCCTAGCCTCCTCTGCCTGTTTGCGGGGGAGGAAGGCAGGGTGGTAATGAGCGGAGCTCGAAACCTCTGCGAAAAAGCGGTCGAAGGCATTGGAGACAGCCTCAGGGGCCACAAGGACGTCATTCGCGACCTTCAAGCCAGAAACTGGGGAGTGGACCTTAGTGCCAGATAGCCGGCGCAGGCTACCCCAGACAACAGAAGAAGGAGTAAAACTGTTGAAGGTGCTTGTGAAAGCAGCCCAGCTGGCTTTCTTGCTTTCGTTAATAATACGACGACACTGAGCACGTAATCGTTTATAATTAATACAATTCGCCACTGTAGGGTGGCGTTTAAATGTACGTAAAGCACGTCGACGAGCATGTAAAGCGTCTCTACATGCTGCGGTCCACCAGGGGACCGGTACGCGACGTGGAGAAGAAGGAGGGTGAGGGATGGAATATTCAGCAGCAGCGAGAATGACTTCCGTGAGGTGTGCGACCTGACGATCGCAGCTTGTGAAGGTTAGATCCTGAAAGTTCGCCCTGGAAGAGAAGAGCTCCCAGTCTGCCTTGGAGATGGTCCAACTAGAGGAGCACGGAGAGGGAGTATGCTGCAGGAGATTGATAACTCACGGGAAGTGGTCGCTCGAATATGTATAAGCAAGTGCATACCACTCAAACCGGCGTGCAAGTTGGGGAGTACATATAGAGAGGTCTAAATGGGAATAGGTGTGAGATGTGTCCGAAAGAAAAGTAGGGGCGCCAGTATTGAGGCAGACAAGATTGAGCTGGTTGAAAAGGTCTGCTAACAAGGAGCCCCTCGGGCAGGATGCTGGAGAGCCCCAAAGGGGATGGTGGGCATTGAAGTCTCCAGTTAACAAAAATGGTGCAGGTAGCTGAGCAATAAGTTGCATCATGTTTCCCCTGGTAACGGCAGATGACGATGGAGTGTAAACGGTACAAAAGGAAAACGTAAAAGTGGGGAGAGTAATGCGGATGGCAACTGCCTGCAGGCCGGTGTGCAACGTGATGGGATCATAGTAAATATCATCCCGGACCAGCAACAGAACCCCTCCATGAGCTGGGATACCTACCACAGGGGCTAGGTCAAAACGCACAGAGGTGTAGTGTGCCAAGGCAATTTGATCGCATGGGCGTAGCTTCATTTCCTGGAGGGCTACGACGAGCGGACGATGCAAGCGGAGTAGCAACTTCAAGTCCTCTCGGTTGGAGCGAATGCTACGAATATTCCAGTGAATAAGTGCCATCGTAAGAAAAGGGAGATGAGAGAAGGGGTCACCTCGAAGGCCGCTTAGGGCCTGGCTTCGAGCGAGCACTGCCGCCGCTATCAGTAGGCCGACAGTCATCGTCCATGGGGTCTATAGGGTCATCGGCCATCTCGGGAGGATGGCCGGGAGGGGGAGCTTCCTCCGCCGGTGAACGGCCAGATGTACGGCTACCAGCGGTGCGGCCAGGCAAAACGGATGACGGCCTGGGGTGGCAACCGCTGGGTGGCGCAGGAGAAGAAATGCGCCGTGGCGGAGAAGGAGAACTGTGCTTCCTATGCCCCTTTTTGGAAGGACGTTTGGTGGAAGTACCGGTCGAAAGCTGGGAGGTCGAGGGACGGAGGAAGTCTGCATGGGATGGTTCCTTCTTGAAGGCCCGTGCATCTGACTTCGGGGTCTTCGACTTAGCAGAAGCTGAGGAAGGGGCTGGTGTCTGTGGGGTGATGGGAGGAAGAGGAGACGTCGACCGCGCGATCTTAGCACTGGCCGAACGGACGACCGTGGTGCTGAAGGTCAGATCGCATGTCTGGGTTGCTACCTCCCGGGTAGTCCGAGGAGAGGCGAGGACAGTACTGTAGTTCCCCGCTGGGAGCAGCGTGGGCTTCCTACTAGCCAATAGCTTGCGAGCAGCCGAGGTGGACACTTTCTCTTTGACCCGAATTTCTTGGATACAGCGTTCTTCCTTATAGACAGGACAGTCGCGGGAGGATGCGGCATGGTCACCCTGACAGTTCACACAACGAGGAGACGGAGGTGGATAGTCACCCTCATGGGCATCCCTGCCACAAGTGACACATTTAGCCGCATTGGAACAAGACTGTTGAGTGTGATTGAAACACTGACACTGGTAGCAGCGCGTAGGTGTCGGGACATAGGGGCGAACAGAAATAACGTCGTAGCCCGCCTTGATGCGCGATGGCAGCTTAACACTATCGAAGGTCAAGAAAAGTGTCCGGGTCGGTACAAGGTCATTGTTGACCTTTTTCATGACCCGATGGACAGCCGTCATGCCCTGCTCAGCGAGGAAAGATTGAAGCTCCTCGTCAGTCAATCCGTCGAGGGAGCTAGTATAGACTACACCACGAGACGAATTCAAAGTTCGGTGGGCCTCCACCCGGACAGGGAACGTGCACAGGAGGGTGGCCCGAAGCAGTTTTTGTGCCTGAAAGGCACTCTCAGTTTCTAGCAATAAGGTGCCGTTACGCAACCTGGTAAGAGATTTGACAGATCCGGCTATGGCATCTACGCCCTTCTGAATAACGAAAGGGTTGACAGAGGAAAAATCCTTTCCGTCCTCAGATCGAGAAACTACGAGGAACTGTGGGGCAGGCGGTAGTACTTTTGTCACTGTTGGCTGGTCGCGTTTCTGTTTTTGGGTCGAAGTCGAGAGAGATGGAGTAGAATCCATTGCGGAGGAATCCCCCATGATTGCCAGCGTCTCCGACGGCACGCTCCTTCCTTGTGGGGACCCTCTCAGAGGGCACTCCCGCCTTAGGTGAATGTTTACACCTCAGGTCACACCTCCCGAGAAACAGACGGAGGGACCAATCGGCATGGTCAGAAGGTATCAGCTCAGGCAATCACCCCTCCCCGGGCCTGGCCTTTACCAGGGGGTACGCGCGTGCCTTACATGTCTACCCAGGGCGGGGACTTACGCGTTACCTCGTCACCGGCTACGCGTGCTAACGCGTGGGTCGGCCTTCAGGCACGCACAGGGAGGAAGGAAGAAGAGGAAAAAGAAGAGAGAGAGGGAGAAAGAGGACAGACTGTCTCAAACGCCAAGGCGGAGACCAGAGAAGGCAAGGAGAAGAAGGCAATGAGAAGGCAAGGAGAAAAAGGCAATGAGAAGGCAAGGAGAAAAAGGCAATGAGAAGGCAAGGAGAAAAAGGCAATGAGAAGGCAAAGAGAAAAAGGCAATGAGAAGGCAAGGAGAAAAAGGCAATGAGAAGGCAAGGAGAAAAAGGCAATGAGAAGGCAAGGAGAAAAAGGCAATGAGAAGGCAAGGAGAAAAAGGCAATGAGAAGGCAAGGAGAAAAAGGCAATGAGAAGGCAAGGAGAAAAAGGCAATGAGAAGGCAAGGAGAAAAAGGCAATGAGAAGGCAAGGAGAAAAAGGCAATGAGAAGGCAAGGAGAAAAAGGCAATGAGAAGGCAAGGAGAAAAAGGCAATGAGAAGGCAAGGAGAAAAAGTCAATGAGAAGGCAAGGAGAAAAAGGCAATGAGAAGGCAAGGAGAAGTCAAGGGAAAGAGTAAGGAAGACAGTGAGGTGGAGAAGAGCAAAGAAAGGAACCAACAAAAGGAAGGAAGAAATGAGAAGTGAAAAACCAAAAAGACCACGATTATAGGTCGTGGAACCGTCCGGCTCCGGACGCTGGTGCTAACTACCCCCGTGAGGGGGATGGACTCCTTTTAGTCGCCTCTTACGACAGGCAGGAATACCTCGGGCCTATTCTAATCCCCGGACCCGCAGGGGGGAGTGAGGGTTGAAATGTGTATCGGAAAGACATATTAGACACCGTAGGAGGTGGTGTCTTCATTGCAGTTGACAAAAATATTGTGTCTACTGAGGTCGAAGTAGAGGTGTGATTTTGAAGTTATCTGGACATGTTTAACAGGGCTAGGAGAAATAAAGTTAATTGTTGTGTGTTATTACTGGCCACCAGGTTCCACTGTGACAGTTCAAGAATCATTCAAAGGGAGTCTACACTGTATCGCAGAAGTACCTGGATCATGCTATATTAGTCAGAGGTGACTTCAACCTACCTAGTATGGGCTGGGATGTCTATGGATTCATTACAGGTGGTACAGACAAGCAGTCATGTGAATTACTTTTGAACACATTACCTGAAAACTGTCTTGAGCAGCTAAATCGACAGCCAACGCGTAATGGAAATATTTTAGATCTGGTAGCCATGAACAGACCGGACCTCAACGATGGTGTCAGTGTTGAGACAGGGGCTAGTGATCATGATGTTGTCATTATGACTATTGTTACAAAAGTTAAAAAGTCAGTCAAGAAGGCTAGGAGAGTATTCTTACTAGAAAGATCAGATAAGCAGTTGTTAGCATCCCACTTAGTAAATGAATCAACTTCATTTACTTCCAGTACGATGGACGTGGAAGAATTATGGACAAATTTTAAACACATTGTAAATCACGCATTGGAGAAGTATATGCCAAAAAAGTGGGTTACAGACAGAAAAGAGCCACCGTGGTTTAACAGCGCAATTCAAAGAATGCTCAGGAAGCAAAGACAGTTGCACTCGCAGTACAAGAAAGATCGAGAGAATGAGGACAGGAAAAAGTTAGTAGAGATTCGTGCTGCTGTAAAAAGAGTGATGCGCGAAGCGTTCAACCACTACCACCGTCATACCTTAGCAAAAGATCTTGCTGAAAACCCAAGGAAATTCCGGTCTTACATAAAATCAGTAAGCAGGTCGAAGGCTTTCATCCAGTCACTCACTGATTAGTCTGGCCTGGCAACAGAAGACAGCAAAACAAAAGCTGAAATTTTAAATTTAGGATTTGAGAAATCTTTCATGCAGGAGGGTCGTACAATCATACCGCCATTTGAGTCTTGTACAAATTTCCGTATGGAGGACATCCCCGGGGTTGTGAAGCAGCTGAATGGGTTGAAAATAAATAATTTGCCAGGTCCTGATGGGATTCCCATTTGGTTTTACAGAGAGTACTCTACTGCATTGGCTCCTTACTTAGCTTGCATTTATCGTGAATCTCTTGCCCAACGTGAAGTCCCGAGCGACTGGGAAAAAGTGCAGGTGATGTCTGTATGTAAGAAGGGTAGAAGGACGGATCCTCAAAATTACAGACCAATATCCTTAACATTGGTTTGTTGCAGGATTCCCAAACATATTCTCAGTTCGAATATAACGAATTTCCTTGAGACAGAGAAGTTGGTGCCCATGCATCAGCACGGCTTTAGAAAGCATCGCTCCTGCGAACCATGGATGAAGGGTATCAGATGGATGCCATATTCATTGACTTCCGGAAAGCGTTTGACTCAGTGCCCCACTGCAGACTCCTAACTATGGCACGAGCATATGGGATTGGTTCCCAAATATGTGACTGGCTTGAAGACTTCTTAAGCAATAGAACCCAGTATGTTGTCCTCGATGGTGAGTGTTCATCAGAGGTGAGGGTATCATCTCGAGTGCCCCAGGGAAATGTGGTAGGTCCGCTGTTGTTTTCTATCTACATAAATGATCTTTTGGATAGGGAGGATAGCAATGTGCTGCTGTTTGCTGATGATGCTGTGGTGTATGGGAAGGTGTCGTCGTTGAGTCACTGTAGGAGGATACAAGATGACTCGGACAGGATTTGTGATTGGTGTAAAGAGTGGCAGCTAACTCTTAATATAGATAAATGTAAATTAATGCAGATGAATAGGAAAAGGAATCCTGTAATATTTGAATACTCCATTAGTACTGTAGCGCTTGACATAGTCACATCAATTAAATATTTGGGCGTAACATTGCAGAGCGATATGAAGTGGGACAAGCATGTAATGGCAGTTGTGAGGCAGGCGGATAGTCGTCTTTGGTTCATTGGTAGAATTTTGGGAAGATATGGAGACCTCTTATAAAACACTAATACGACCTATTCTTGAGTACTGCTTGAGCATTTGGGATACCTATCAGGTCGTAATGAGGGAGGACATAGAAGCAATTCAGGGGCTGATAGATTTGTTACTGGTAGGTTTGATCATCACGTGAGAGTTATGGAAATGCTTCAGGAACTTGGGTGGGAGTCTCTGGAGGAAAGGAGGCATTCTTTTCCTGAATTGCTACTGAGGAAATTTAGAGAACCATTATTTGAGGCTGGCTGCAGTACAATTTTACTGGCGCCAACTTATATTTCGCAGAAAGACCACAAAGATAAGATAAGAGAGATTAGGGGTCATACAGAGGCATATAGGCAGTCATGTTTCCCTCATTCTGTTTGGGAGTGAAACGGACGGAAGATGCTAGTTGTGGTACGAGGTACCGTATGGTGGATTGTGGAGTAATTATGTTCATGTAGATATTAAAGGACAAAAGGACAGGGGGGGGGGGGGGGTAAAAAGTAGTTTAGGCCATTAAACACAAATACTCATATTTTATTCATACAGGATTTGAGAACAAGAGCACTTAGAGACTAGCAAAAAAATTTACACGTAATTTCAAATCCTGAAAAAACGTTTTCTCAGTTACAACAACCATAAAATTTTGAAGGGAAACAGGTTTATCACTTAGTACATTTTCACTGTTCATTTTCACATCAGATATGACATTTTAATTTATTTCTTCTTTACCACTAAGTTCATACATGACATTTTGCAGACAGTGTTCATGTATACCACCGAATGTACCTGCAGAATTACATCAATGTGCAACACATATGGTAGACTCCTGCTACTCCAACCATTTCTTGCACATGCAGGTGCCAGATTAGAAGAAGTGCCAGACAGAGTGTCTGAAATTTGTTTTGGGAAACATAGGGAATGTACCTTATGAAATCAAAAGATACATCCATTTTTGAATGGTACTTCATGTATCTGGTTGCTGTATAATGTACTCAAGGGAGATGTCTGCAACTTCGGCACTGGTATAGTGGGAGATCTTCATTCTCTCCCCTTCTATTTCCACTTCTTTGTCACTTTCATCAGTACTTTGTAAGGTACCAACAGGAATGTGGAGCCATGACGACTCCTGTACAGTTGTCTGCTGCACTAAATTTCTTGGTTGAGGATCCATGGGTTAAACAGCCGAATTGAGGTGGACCCACAGATTCTCAACTGTGCATAAATATGTTGAGTCTAGTGGCAGTGAAGTGCAGTAAATTCATTCTGCTGCTCTCCAAACAATGCATGCACACTTTAAATTCTGTGTTGTGTTGCACTGTCCTGCTTGTAGATGGGCCCCAAGGATAGGTGCATACTTGTGTTGACCAACTCAGCCTTTCAGAATGACATCACCCAGGAAATGCCACAAAACCATTCCCCAAACCATAATGTTTCCTCCTCCAGCCCAGATCCTTCTAATAATTGTTGCAGGGCTGTAGGTGCTAATGGTCACATGTCTGATGGAGCAACACTGTGTGATTCATCCGAAAAGGCCACCTATCATCACTCTGTGGATGTCCAGTTGTGTTAACTGCATCAAAATTCTAGACTTTGCCATTCATTAACAGCAGTCAGCATGGATGAATGAACCATGTGCCTGCTGCACGTAACGATGATTGCTTAACAGTTGCTGGGGAGATACTATTGGTAGTCCACTGGTTCATTTGAGCAGTCAGCTGCTGAACAGCTGCCCACTAATTTGCCCATACATATTTCCACAGCTGTCATGTACTCCTGTTATTGATGGTATATGGTTGCCTCAGTGCCAATTTTTGCCTGAATGCTGGCTTCGTATGTTGCCATTTTGCCATGCACAGTATACTTTAACCATGGCAGCAAACAAACAGTTTACTAACTTAGCCATTTTGGACATGCTTCCATCCTTTGCATGAGAGCCAATCATCACAGCCATTTGAACATCAAATGGATCACTCCATTTCTACATTATGACAATTACTGCACTGTTGTCTATGTCCCTCGATATGCTTTTCATACCTGTAGGATTGGTTGGTGCAATGGTGAGCTTGATGCAAGAACCCTGGGCAGTGGTTTACAACTTTATCTCAGTAATAGTTCCGAGAGCACAAAATCAGAATGTTAATGAAAAAAAGGTGCTAAAACACAAAACATCAGATTAAAAGTATAAAATACATGACACACTTCCCCATTGAAGTCAATTGTTATAATCAATAGTTCAGTGCCACATACCTTCCACTACTAGCGATGGCACCTGTCATCCGAGCGATTATTGCACTTTGACACTGAACATAGGTTGTGCTCATGTTAATGTGATTGGACAATGTATGTCACTGTGTTGCAAACAATGTGGACATTGGGATTTCCCAATCAGCATAAAAAGTAGTTTGACTCCCATTTGTGCTGCAGCATGCTGTTGATGTTATGCGCCATTTCTATTGCTTGTATCCATGAACTTTCTTCTTGTTCTCAGCAGATAATATTTTTGAAGGAAGCATCTTGTAAAACCATTTTCATCAGCTCTGTACAAGGCATCATTAAACTCTTCTTCCTCTATTGTCTTCTGCATCATGTTTACAAAGTCATCCGAATCTTTTTTGTTAGCTGAACTATTTTCCCCATTGACTGTCAGCTGCTGAACACCAAGTCATTATTTTTCCAGTTTAATAGCCAGCCCTCATTTGCTGCAAGCAAGTTACTATTACCAAGTAGTTTGTTAAATATAACTGCTTTTTCTTTTATTATCACAACCTGATTGCAGTGCTGTATGAACCATGTATAAACAGCTGCATTTAGTTCTTTGTTTTTACTCTTTCGCATCAACTTCCATTTCATTGTCTATTTCTGGTGTGTATTGTTGAATAACATGTTTCCTTTAAATGTCAAATAATTGCTCCGATAACAGTGAACTCAGCAGTAATGCTTTCTGTGAAGCACATTGGTTTAATTTACACAAAATTTTGAGTTTCTGCTTCAGGTCTAACATAACACGTTTTCTTTTAGAAAACAAGGTACTGAACCGTGAAAAATGCCATCATTTCTGTTGGAATGTGGTACATTTATATCAGACATTACTGTGTCAATAGGGATCTCAACCATGAATATTATATTTTTACTGCACATCAGTTAGTCAGTTAATTCCATGCCATGAATATGTTCACTGTGTAAAGACAGATGTGTTGGTACTTACCTTTCTTTCTAAATATACGTCCTTAATATGGCAGCAGAGTGTGGTTTCAAACCAAAAATGAAGAGTGTCATTAATAAAAGTAGCAATCAGTTGTGAACTAAAAGGAACATTTTTACTCAGAAATTGGACATGGCTGAGTGTTTCCAAGATGTAACACAACTCTACAAGACTTGTACATTAAGTTGTTTGTTGTTCTTTTTTGTTTCTGGAACATACATGGCAGTTTCTTCATTTTTGCTCATTTGTTTCAGAAATAATTATTAGTTGGTGTTGCTTTACGTGACTGGAAAGCCTGTCAACTGGATCATGATGAGACATACGAGATGTAGTGGCAGCCTCCAGGTTTTGCTCAGAAGCAGATACATGGTCTTTTATCCATGAATCAGACACTTTCAATAAAAAAAAAATCATGAAATCTGAGACTCGTGTTCTGTACTGAAATATTGGCATGTACGGAATGCATTAAATAATGCACAATTAAAGAGTTACTTGCAAATTTTTTTTTACCATTTTATAGTTGTTCCATATATAGGGTAATAACTCAAATATTGGCCTCCCCAGTCCACTCCTTTTATGTATTTAATATAGTCTTTTACACTTTCAGGATTTTTTTATTGTGCATTTTTTTTTTACATTTTCTTTGAGTGTCAAAGTGGCATTATGTATTGTAGAGAACATTTGCATCATTTTAGCTTTTGAAGCTCTCCATACCTGTGTGAATACTTCGCCTTTCCATTGATGACAAGCTTCAAACACATTGACTTCTGTGCACTTTAATTTTTCCAGAAATCCTCTATTTTGCCGTATCGTTCCACAAACTCGGATTTTCTTTTCAAGTAACTTCTCTGCAATGCCTACACTGTTATAATTTCCATGTAGAGGTGATGCCACTTTCCATAAGAAGGTGTCAATAGTTCCATCATTGTTTTTGCTAAAGGCTGTCCTGCACCAGAATATACACTCCTGGAAATGGAAAAAAGAACACATTGACACCGGTGTGTCAGACCCACCATACTTGCTCCGGACACTGCGAGAGGGCTGTACAAGCAATGATCACACGCACGGCACAGCGGACACACCAGGAACCGCGGTGTTGGCCGTCGAATGGCGCTAGCTGCGCAGCATTTGTGCACCGCCGCCGTCAGTGTCAGCCAGTTTGCCGTGGCATACGGAGCTCCATCGCAGTCTTTAACACTGGTAGCATGCCGCGACAGCGTGGACGTGAACCGTATGTGCAGTTGACGGACTTTGAGCGAGGGCGTATAGTGGGCATGCGGGAGGCTGGGTGGACGTACCGCCGAATTGCTTAACACGTGGGGCGTGAGGTCTCCACAGTACATCGATGTTGTCGCCAGTGGTCGGCGGAAGGTGCACGTGCCCATCGGTGCACGGATGCACGCCAAGAGCGTAGGATCCTACGCAGTGCCGTAGGGGACCGCACCGCCACTTCCCAGCAAATTAGGGACACTGTTGCTCCTGGGGTATCGGCGAGGACCATTCGCAACCGTCTCCATGAAGCTGGGCTACGGTCCCGCACACCGTTAGGCTGTCTTCCGCTCACGCCCCAACATCGTGCAGCCCGCCTCCAGTGGTTTCGCGACAGGCATGAATGGAGGGACGAATGGAGACGTGTCGTCTTCAGCGATGAGAGTCGCTTCTGCCTTGGTGCCAATGATGGTCGTATGCGTGTTTGGCGCCGTGCAGGTGAGCGCCACAATCAGGACTGCATACGACCGAGGCACACAGGGCCAACACCCGGCATTATGGTGTGGGGAGCGATCTCCTACACTGGCCGTACACCACTGGTGATCGTCGAGGGGACACTGAATAGTGCACGGTACATCCAAACCGTCATCAAACCCATCGTTCTACCATTCCTAGACTGGCAAGGGAACTTGCTGTTCCAACAGGACAATGCACGTCCGCATGTATCCCGTGCCACCCAACGTGGTCTAGAAGGTGTAAGTCAACTACCCTGGCCAGCAAGATCTCCGGATCTGTCCCCCATTGAGCGTGTTTGAGACTGGATGAAGCGTCGTCTCACGCGGTCTGCACGTCCAGCACAAACGCTGGTCCAACTGAGGCGCCAGGTGGAAATGGCATGGCAAGCCGTTCCACAGGACTACATCCAGCATCTCTACGATCGTCTCCATGGGAGAATAGCAGCCTGCATTGCTGCGAAAGGTGGATATACACTGTACTAGTGCCGACATTGTGCATGCTCTGTTGCCTGTGTCTATGTGCCTGTGGTTCTGTCAGTGTGATCATGTGATGTATCTGACCCCAGGAATGTGTCAATAAAGTTTCCCCTTCCTGGGACAATGAATTCACGGTGTTCTTATTTCAATTTCCAGGAGTGTATCTTGAATGAGGAAATGTATCCTGTACTCTTATCACACAGCATCGATATGAGTATGCCATATTTCGTAAATATTGACAGATTGTAAACTTTAAAATTAACTATCTGTGCCACAGTATCATTCCTCCATCAGTTGATTATCCAGTTTATTGCTGTTGTCAGAAAAA
Source organism: Schistocerca cancellata (assembly GCF_023864275.1). Lineage (NCBI taxonomy): Eukaryota > Metazoa > Arthropoda > Insecta > Orthoptera > Acrididae > Schistocerca > Schistocerca cancellata. The sequence continues at coordinate 414,044,583 of NC_064628.1, forward strand.
TGTAAAAATGGTAATATTTGTCTCAACTGGCTGCGGGACATTGTGTGAAATATCAGTGTGTCTATCAATGGACTCGTTGACCAATATTCATGGATCCTTGATTTTTTTTATAATTCCCGTAAGGATAGCAAGTCAAAACTATTTTCTAAGTTTAGGTCCTGTAACGTTGACAAATTTGGTATCTTTTTATCCAGTTTCCTTCCATTGCAATTTTGACTGTAGTACTTGTTGGTTTTGTTGCTAATATGTTCAAACAGATCATTCCCAATATATAACTCTACGATATCCTTGATGCTCTGTGTATCTTTGGGAAATGTGTTTGGACCCAGAGATCCTTCAAATTTATTATTGGTTCTTGGTAAATCAAAGTCTGACCACTGTGCGCTGTCTTCTTCGCCTGATTCATCCGAGTCAGTTGGCAACTGTAGCATTTGCCAATATCTTCTTGGGTGTATTTCACTACCTTCTGACAATTCTGCTTCACTTTCTTTTTTTGATATCCAATGTCTTCTTCCCAATCATCCACGTCATCCGGAATGTCAGACAAAACATCCGCACATTCATTGTAAATGATCATATCATCTCTTTTGTCTGCCATGTCAAAACGGCACAAGTACATATAAAAACAAAAAAACTTGTTGGTGTGTATAACTTATTTAAACCTAAACAAAACACCAAGAGAAGGAGGAAAAGATACTAAAGTGGTGTCACCGGCCACTGCATGGTACAATTCTCATGACAACTGTGGTGTCGCCAGCCACTGACCGCTATTTCGCACATGACGTCGCTGTGGTGTCACCAGCCATTGTCTGCTATTTTGCGCATGCTCTGGTGTTGCTGGATGGCATAGTGTTAAGATACCAGTGTTTGATGGAAAAGACTACGGGAACTGGAAATGGAGAATGGAAATTATCTGAAAATGAAGAAATGCTCTGCAGTGGCTTTGAGAGAAAAATTGAGCATGGACAAGATGAGTCACTGCAATTAAGGAAACTTCCTGCAATGAACTACAGACATGGAGAAATCTCGAACAAGCAACAAAAATTCCTTAGTAATAGGGAAACTGCAATTGAGATAGTGAAAAGGTTTGAAGAATTATACTCCAAAGTGTACACAGCATTGCACATTATGTGCAAAACAAATTGGACAAACTAAGGTTAGAGACTATAGTGACATGGCAACATTCTTGAGTATTTCTGAAAAGTCAGTGAATGAATTAAAATTAGGAGGAGTGAAAGTGACAGAAAAAGAGATGTTAAACTACATGTTGAGAACCTCACTGTCATCATTGAGCTGTATAAGGGACCTGTTTAATGTTTTGAAAGAAGAAGATCAGACAGTGAAATATGTCAAAAGTAAACTTCAAATGATGGATTGAAAAGACAAGGATGGAAGTGAAGGTGTAAACTCCAACATATTCCACTAAGAGAAGAAAACCAGTATGAGCTATGAGGAGCAGTTGTGATATGGATGTAGCAAACCAAGACAATTCAAGAGGGACTGTCACCAGTAAGGAACAATCGGAGATTAATAGATGTGTGGTGGATGTCATCAAGGAGATGGTCACAGCAGTTGGTAACATGAGCAAAGGAGTCAGCAGAGTGGGGTCAATGACAAATGGTCTCACAATCTGAGTAAATATTGTGGTTCAAGTGATAGTCATCAAGCAGGACACTGAGGATGTCAACAAGATGGAACTGGCACCTGCATCTACATCTATAATCTCTAAACTGCTATGAGGTGTGAGGTAGAAGGTATGGCAAGAGCATTTTTAAAATGGAGGTACAATCTACAGTGGTGTGTAATAATGTTAATTTAGGTAACAACATACACGTGGATTGGTTGTTGGACAGTGGTTGCATAGATCATGTTGTTAATAATACAAATTACTTTTATAGCATGTAATCTTACAACAGCCTGCGAATGCAAAAACTATGAATGGTAATGTTTTTCAAGGTACAAAAGTAGAAATCTAATTAGTTATTTTACAGTTTACGATGACATGATTCCAATTTTACATCAAAAGTATGGACAGAAGTTTGATTAGCCATGCTAAAGTGAAAAAAAGACATAACATTGTATACGTAGAAAATATCTCAAAGGTTTTTATGAAGACAATAACTTCCTTTCAATTGCTTTAAAAGAAGATGGGCTGTATAAAATGACAAGTAAAAGTTACAAGAAAGAGATTAATGTTAATAGTGCCAATGATAATTGTAACATGTACGTAAAGGAGAAACAGCATTGTGCACTTGGTCATACAAATTTTAATGATTTGAATACCTTGGGTAATCATTTAGCAGATGGACTGTCAATGAATTTAGAATTATTGAATTGTCAAGTTCATACTGAAAACAAAATAGCACAATTTACGTTTTGAAAACAGTAGAAGCAAAGCAATATAAACATTAGAGATTATTCATACCAATTTGAATAGGCCACACTCAACTCAAGGTTTACATGGGGAATCGTATCTTCTCATTTTTATTGATGATTATAGTGAGGCAGCTGGAGTCTATGCTATCAAATCGAAAAGTCAAGTTTATGTCTGTTTTTGTGGAACATGTTAATGAAATTGAAAATTTAACTAGTAAAATTGTTAACAAATTGAGGTGTCACAATGAGTAAGAATATTTAAATTTAGATATGTATTAATTTATAAGACAGAAAGGAAGCATTTTAAATGCATGTCCTCTTTATTTACCTGAATTAAATGTTACAGCTGAAAGATACAACAGCACAAGTATGCATATGTCAAGAAGCCTGTTAGCTTAATGAAGAGTCGGTATTAGATTTTGGCCTGAATCCTTATGAAATATTGTTTAGGAAGAAACTTAATGTTGAGTATTTAAAGTTGTATGGAAGTTGGGTTTTTCTACATATGCCAGAACTCATGAGGAAGTCAACGTGGGATTATTCGACTTGGGGATTTTGATTGGGTACAGTGATGTTGGATATGGAATATTAATTGACAACAAAGTTATCAATGTGAAACATGTTGGAACAGTGGAAGATTATCTCAGATGTATTGATATTAAAGACTCTGATTCAGGGAGTGAACATTTTGGTGCAAATGCATAGGCAGTGAATCAAACAAACAAATGGGAGAAAGGAGTATCTAAGGATGTCCAAGAAAACAAACAGAAACAGGATTAAAACTGGATAACATCAGCTAGAGAATGTAAAGTGCCTGATGAATTTAATGATTATGTCATAAGTAACTTCATTTATGTAAACTTCTGTATTGCTGATAGTCCAGAACATTTTAAGGAGGCAATGAATACTAATGACTCAGAAATTAGGAAGTGAGCAATTTATTACGAAATTGAATGGTTAAATAAAAATAAAGCATGGAACTATTAACTAAAACAGCGAATGTAAATGGTCTTGATGTAAAGTGGGTTTTTACAAGAAAATCAGAGACACTTGCATAGCAAGATTAGGTGTAAGGGGCTTTCAACAAAAAATATTGTGGGTGATATTTATTCACCAGCTGCTATGAGGCAAACATTGAAAGTTTTATTGCCTTTCTGTTATCAAAAGGGTTCAATTGTAGAACCAATTGGTGTACAGACTGCATTTCTTAATGCTAAAGTTTACTCAGAAATTTATGTGAAGCAACCTCCTGTGTACAAGGATGGAAAATGTAAAGTTTTAAAGGTATTTAAAACATTATGTGGTTTGGTATGATTGATTGGGCTAGTTTTTAAAAGGCCACAGATTTTAGAAGAAGTAAATATGATTATTGCCTTCATTTATAGAAAATACGTACTGGTATTGCACTGTTTAACACTGCGACTGACTAAAAACGTCATTGTGCATGATAATTCATTGTTGTACACCACTTTGCATGTGGTCCAGATTACTGAGAGGCCAGACTACTATGGTTTGGATTAACCAGAGTTTAGTATAGTTCAGGATATGTGACATCATACACAATGTTTAAATTTGTTACCACTAACCTACTGAACTGATTTCAATTAAATTTGGTAAGGAGACTGCTTGAACCATGAAGAAGAATATAGTCTAAATTAGAAAGTCTGTAGTACAAGGTAATTACTGATTTGAAGAATATTATGCAAATTAGAGAAAAATATTTATTCTTTGAGAAATATATGACTTCTCATTATGTCTGTGACAATGCTTTTATGAGTTAATATGTGCTATGTGATACAATTAAAAATAATGAATACAAAGCTTCAATGCTTATACTATCTTCAATGTGCTGAAGCCACACTTCTGCATTATTTTTCCATAATGTACACGTTGTATGAGGTAGGGTATAGGTACTATGTACACTATCCAATATTTGTGAACTTTCTCTAATCAGCTACCCCTGCAAAATGACAAAATGAAAAAAAGTTTACCACTTACTACATCTTTGATGTTCATGCAGTAAAACTATCACAGCACCCATGACATCATGATGATAAAAATTTATTTCTTCTTTCTGATAACACTATTAGCAACACATTTAGCAGGCAGTATGCACATATGCCACTGAATGTACCCACAAAATTATATCAATGTACTGGTGCGACAAAAAGTTCAGGAGATGTGAGGAGAGGAGGAGATGGACAGAGAGAAGGGCAGGAGGAGATGTATTGGATTAACAGAACTGAAATAAATACATACCAGGGCTATGAAAGCTGGCTAACTGGCTAACTGAATTGTATGATTCACCTTTGTCCTAAGGAACTTTAAAACTTAACTTTTGCTATTGGCTGCATATTTATGATCAAATCACAGTTTATGACTTATAATAATAATTATTTTTTAACAACAGTTAAAGTAATATGTAATCTACAACAAAAAAGTTTTTTCTAAGGAAGATGGAAGATATATACAAGCTGAAATTCATACACAAATGTCACCACATAGTGATCTGAATGAATTCCAGTCTGCAAAGATAAAGTTCTGATCCTGGAAAATAGTATATACTAAAATAGTGTATAAAATATTATTATTAATCACCAAGTTTTGTGACATAATGTAATCAAGTGCTCAGGATGTAAACATGTAGAACATTGCTACCCTTCAATATAGATAATTCAAAATATTGTTCTTTGTATATAACAACTACACTTTAGAACTAGAGTTGCTACTACTGAAATAAACTAAAATATTAAATTTACTATAATGAAGTTTTCTTATTTCAACAGTAGATCTTGAAATTAATCACTTTACTTTTTATTTTGCAAAACAGTTTATTTAAAATCTGTTACTACTTCCTAAATTAAATCTTATGATTAAACTTGCCTCAAGATATTTGAGTCTCATCTTTATCTATGATAATGATGGAAGCTGAATAAATGAATTAAAATTTGAGTCACATCTGAAACTTATGGCACAAACTTTATTTCTTCAGCTTCCATTGTTACTATATCTAAATTAAGTTAAAGAAACTTAATTTTATTGTTAATCCTGAAAAACTGGAATCTTAACATTATTTCTATAATCATGCATTGTCAATCTACTGTATACAATGGCTGCAGCTGCAGTCTTAAATAGTAGGTCACATGAGCTCCTTCCATCTCACCTCATTCTTATTTGGAAACTTATCTGGCTGCAGACTAGGAATTCTGGTTATTGTTATTGTTATTGGCATTGGCATTCCTTCTGCGTTGTGCTCATGTAGAACTTGGCCTTGTTTATGGATTACACCTTCATATCTGTATCAAACACGGAAGTGGTGACGAGTTCTCATTGTGTTTTAACACATTGGCACTGTTATGGATACCAAGCATCCAGGACTTTGGCAGCAACAGCTGACACTGATACAGCAGCAGCAGTTTGTAGCTCAGGAGCAATAGCACCAAGACCTGCTGGCTGCTCTGCTGCAGTTCAAGTCTGAACAGCAACAATTCTCTCAGTTGCTAGCCATGGCTACACCCCCACCATCACTCGCTGCCTTCAGTGAGATTTCAGAAAGCAGGGAAGCCTGTCTAGGCCATTTTAAACAGCACTTTTTTGCTTATGGCATTTCTGGTAGTCAGCAAAGTGGTTTGTTTTTATCTGTAAGTAGTCACATAAGGAAGTGGTGCAGGAATTGTTACAACCCTCAGACCCTAAACTTCCACAAACACCAAACAAGGTACACAGATCACATGAAAGCCCGAGAGAGAGAGAGAGAGAGAGAGAGAGAGAGAGAGAGAGAGAGAGAGAGAGAGATCACACATTCATCTTTTGCAAAACAGTAAATGGAAACCACTGTCCTCTAAATGTCAGAACTGATCTACACATTCTGTAACACAGCAACAGCTCACACTACTGGAAGCAGATGTTAGAAGAAAATTATTGTGTACAAAAAGCTATAGTGAAGACAAGAACTTAATAAATGAGCACAGCAAAAGGTACCAGTCATTTCGCCTTTCAGTTTTGGTGATTTTACCTTTTTAAGTTCTGCAGAGGATCTTTTCTCCATCTTCATTTGCTAGGTATGATGCGGACGAGAGCAATCAAAACAAGCAACCACCACTCCTTTATCAACTAATTAATGTTTTTTGGGTGGGAAGTAGATTGATAAGGAGTTAGTATAGTCTGTAACAATGCATCTACATCATTAGGACCATTGCGGAATTCTCACGAGTGATTATTTCAGAAATCCCTTTATGTGAATTCACATGGAACTGAATCTCATCATGCAATGTATGCCCAGTTGATTACCTTATTTCCTTTGATAGTTCAGTTAGTAATGGGAAGTGATGAATTTTGTTTTTGAATATCTGTATGTGAGCAACTGTGCATCCATGCTGTGGTCCCTTATCCCATTCATCCTTTGGACAGTTGATCAGTACATTACTGTTGTTTGTGTGTGTGTGTGTGTGTGTGTGTGTGTGTGTGTGTGTGTGTGTGTGTTCTATGCAAATATAGTCTCAGGAGCAAGCTTGATTCATGAAATAAATGTTAACGTATGTACTTTGTTTGTTGAACGTTTTGCCAGTGTGCACTCCATCATATTTCTCCATGTCCTGTAATCGTCAGACTATTTCTGCCTGTTAAAGAAAATTACTAAATATATTTAGTGAATAGTGATTCCTGATAGGTGGTTTGGAATGCACTAATTAAAATTTTGTTGTGCAGTTTCTCTTTGAGATACAGATTAGGGCTAGTAATGAATTAAAATTGACAAACTATAGACGATTTGGCACTCAGGGCTGAATATGATGTCTTATGTATGTGCACAGCTAGCAGTAAGATTGCTGAATATATGAACTACTGATAAGGTTAATGGTTATGCAGTTTTTTGTGCATTTTCAGGGTAACTAAAATCTGAGCAACTAAAGCTGGTGTGTACAGGAAGAAAGTGGACTGCTACATGTACTGGGAGCCCAGTACAAGGCGGCTCAACCAGGCATGGAAAATATCAGCTTGTTATCTAATGAGGCAGCACACAATAGAAGTTTGGTGGAGGCGCTAAATGTCATTCCGTGGCTGTCAGGGAGTGGGAATGAATGCTGCTATCGGCGCACCGGTTGGTGATGCGCTGTGCTGACAGCATCAAGACAAACATCCTGCAATCTTTCTCAAGCAATTTTACAAGATCTATTCATTAAAAAAAATAGTTTTAACATATCAGGTAGCATGGTGAAGTACCCACCATCTCGCAAATGGTCATACTTATTGTGATATTCGTATTTAAGAAAGACACTGCGTGAAATTCGTAAAGTTTGCTGTGGAAAATGTGGGTCGCTGCAATTTTGCGTTTGATGTATACATGTTGAGTTGATGCAAATCAGCTGGCCGGTGTGGCCGTGCGGTTCTAGGCGCTACAATCTGGAACCGTGTGACCGCTACGGTCGCAGGTTCGAATCCTGCCTTGGGCATGGATGTGTGTGTGATCCATAGGTTAGTTAGGTTTAAATCGTTATAAGTTCTAGTGGACTGATAACCACAGATGTTAAGTCCCACAGTTCTGAGAGCCATTTGAACCTTTTTTGTTCATGCAAATCAAATTTAGCTAAGGGATTGAATTTTTCTTTCCATGTGGGAGGCAGCTTGTGTCTCCAATCTCAAGAAAATAGATTTTACATAGCGTATTCATTTCTGATTCCATAATCGCAAGAATGAAACATTCCTAGCATATCTCATACATCATATCTCTTACACCATTCGAGGTATCAAAACGAGATTTAGACGAATGATAACACCAAAAGAGGAGAGTATTTTGCCGTATGGGTAACACAGAACTTTCGTGTCTATGTTGATGTAGTCTAAGCTATAGCTTTAATTTTTTATCAATCCAGTGCTATAATTTTTAAAAATTCACCCATAACCAGTGAAAGGAGAATTTATTAATAAGAAAAAGATATGAAATTTCTTATGTTACTGCAAACCGACACAATGAGGTTTTCTGTAAGGTATTGACCTCTTGTCACCTACCGGCACTGCTTGTTTAATAAGACACTATTTCAAAATTCTGTCACAATAACTCTCACAAGCTTAGTTTGTGCAAATTATACTGTGATTTGGCAAAAGAAGCAAGAGAAACAGCTATTACTCGTAAGTGTTCACGCTTCTTCATACCAGGAATGTCATGGAAGCTAGTAGTCTGCATGGTGACTCATCACACTGTACATATCATTTTCCTATGGTGTGGACAATGCAGTGCTGCTGCGGGTTCTACTTGCATGAAATGTTTGTGCACTTCAGGAAGAGTCTGTTGTCCATGTCACAGCTATTTGCTCGATTTGGAGGAGTTCAGAAAGTTAACTGAGGTGCAGCCAGCTACGAGGTGACAGCTGTAGTATTTGTTTGGCACACATGGACAGTAACTCCAGTGATCCAGCTACACACGGCTAGCAAAATTAAGACATAACCTGCTATAAATATCTAGATCAGCTATGAATAAAGCCATTGTAGTGATAGTGACTCAGACCTGCCGCTAAATTTTCACCAGATTACCCTAAAACATTAAGTCAGTCCTGCTCATTGTAAATCTGATGCGGTGTGAAAAAAAAAAAACACTCTCCGAGATCTCCTAACAAAAGCTTGACCATTATGTCTAACATTTATCTCTCAGTACATAGTTCAGTACGGTACAACTGCATGCATGTATGGTTATAATGACGTAACAATGTGACATTTACTTCTAAGTGAACGCAGAGTGCTCAGTCTGACAATTTTTTTATTTATTTTATTTAATTTATTTATTGGTCCATTTGATTCATTACATACTCAAACATTACATTGAATATAGGACAAGTCAAAATTGCGCACGCACACAGACACACACACACAGAGAGAGAGAGAGAGAGAGAGAGAGAGAGAGAGAGAGAGAGAGCACATAACAATCATAAATTACAAGTGACAAATATAGCAATTTGAATTTAACCATTATGACATAACCATTGTTTACAAGGATATTTTTTGTAATTTAAAAATTCTTTTACAGAGTAAAAACATTTTTCCACTAGAAATGACTTAAGATTATGTTTTAAAAAAATTTTATGCTGCTACGATTTTAAATCACTGGGTAGGCCGTTATATAGCTGAACTGTTATCTGTGAGACACTTTTTTGGTACAGTGTTGTTGTTATGTTTATTCGCATCTGTGTATGTTGCACCAATCAGGTCTAAGCAGCTCTGCTGTCATTGGCTGTTGCACTGAACTTAATGGTAGACGCCACAATTCGAACAAATACAATTCCTAAATAATCGCACATTAAAGTCGCTTACAGAAATTACGATGCACACGTTTCATACTCACCGAAAGGTACTTTAAATAGCAGGCAGTGGCGGCAGCATGCTTGAAGCACTCGTGCATACCTGTGTACGGTAGGTGTGTCGTGTAATTACGGCTTAACAACAATACATGACAGATTACGTTATCGCCTACTGTCCACAAAAACTCTGCAACTGTACACCGCAAACTCGAATTGTAGTAACACTGACTCTGCAGTTTACATTTTTATATTTGTTATTAATAGGTCAGCATGTTTTCACAATTGACAAGGTACAAGCCGAAGAAACTGCAAAGAAACATAGAAATTATGCACTTACTTTGAAGTAAAAAAGTTAGGGTACTATAAAATTGCAAAATATCTGGATCCAAACAGTAGTCACACAACAACCTATTTTTCGTAATGTATTGTAAAGACGCTAATTTTTGCATGTTTTAGAAATAAAACTCCATTGATGGCGCTGGAAGTAGTTTGAGGAAGTAAATAAGCAAAAAGCGTTTGCATCACGGCGGATCCACAAACCCACCTACTTTTACACAGATACTGACCGACAAAGACTTCAAGTTACAATAATTATTAACGAAAAAGTTGAAGCCACGTCCACACGAGTTGCGCAGAGCAGTGTCGTGAAACAACGTACAAGCTCCGCGCAGTGTCGTTGCATCAAACGAAATACACTGACGAAAAAAGTCGCAACTCCAAAAAACTAATGTATGGTAATGAAATTTCAGTAATACATTTGTCTAGGAGAAATATTTACGTGATTAACACTACAGGGTCACAGGTTAATATAAGTGCGAGATAGCCACTGCAAACGTGAAATGCTGGTACATTAATAACCAGTGTAACTGCCAGAATGTTGAATCCAAGCATACGTGCATTGTATTGTATAGGTGCCAGATGTCATTTTGTGGGATGGAGTCCCTTGTCTGTTGCTCTTGGTCGGTCAGTAAAACGACGGTTAATGCTGGGTATGGATGACGCTGGAGCTGTCGTCTGATGATGACAAATATGTGCTAGACTGGAGGTAGATCTGGTGATCAAGCAGGCCAAGGCAACATGTCGACTATCTGTAGAACATGCGATACAACAGCGGTATGTGGGCAAGAGATATCCCATTGGATAACGCCCCCTAGAAAGCTGTTCATGAATGACAACACAACAGATCGAGTCACCAGACTGACGTACAAATTGTTCAAATGGCTCTGAGCACTATGCGACTTAACTTCTGAGGTCATCAGTCGCCTAGAACTTAGAACTAATTAAACCTAACTAACCTAAGGACATCACACACATCCATGCCCGCGGCAGGAAGCGAGCCTGCGACCGTAGCGGTCGCTCGGCTCCAGACTGTAGCGCCTAGAACCGCACGGCCACTCCGGCCGGCACTGACTTACAAATTTGCTGCTTGGGTGCGTGGGACAAGCACGAAAGTGCTCCTGCTGTCGTACAAAATCGCACCCCAGCCCATAAATCCAAGTGTAGGTCCAATGTGTCCATCACACAGACACGTTGCTTGCAGGACCTCAGCTGGCCTACCGAATACAGGCCATCACTGTCATCGAGGCAGAACTAGATGTCATCAGAAAACAGAGCAGACCTCTGAAATCGCAAATGGATGTGGTTTGGGGTCCGTCGTATGCACGCTATAGGGCGTCTGGTTCAGTGCTGTCCTTGAAAGGATTGATTTGTAACAGTTCGTTGTGTCACTGTAGTGCCAATTGCTGCTCAAATTGCTGTTGCAGATGCAGTACGACGCGTCAGAGCCGTAAGTCGAACACGATGGTCTTCCCTCTTGGCAGTGCCACGTGGCTGTCTGGAGCCCAGTCTTCTTGTGACCGTTTGTTCTCGTGATCACCGCTCCCAGCAATCATGTACAATGGCTACATTCCAGCCAAGTCTTGTCAGCAGTATCGCAGAAGAAACATCCAGCTTCTCACAGCACTGTTACACGTCGTCGTTCAACCTCAGATGCTTACAACGGCATCTTTATCGTCCTAAAGGCTTTTTTGACTATCATCAGCTCACCACGTCCGATCTAAATGGTAACTAACGTTCAAGACCGTCACAGTGTGTATTTAAAGCAAACCTAATTTGCATTCTCATAGTGGCGCTACTAGCGCTACTCTTATGCAACTGCCACGAAATTTTAATCGACCTCTTTCACATACATAAACACGCCTTTCAAGTCTCGTGTGTGTCGCAAAACTCCTTGATGTTGCGATTTTTATTGCCCTCAATATACATCGTTCACGCACTCTCTGGACAGCGAGTGTCGTTCCTCGTGTCGTATTGTCACGCGCCCACTGGAACATCACTGCACATGTACAAGTAGACTGCTCCATTCTGCTGAGTTCGGTGCTGTCTGTGCTGCTGCGCGTCCGAAGTGGACAAGGTTTCCAGCCTCGCCTTTAGCTGCGAGACGAGGTTAAAACTACTTTCAGCTCTGTAGCCATTTTACGTTCAGTTAAGTTCCAAATTCCTAGCACTGGGCTGGAAACATACACCGCTAGCACACTCTGATTCTAACTGCCAATTGCAATGCCGTTTGAAGCTTCAAAAACGAAACTTCTCAGGCGAATGTTCAAACCAAGATAGATCCAACATTCGCAGTTATCAAATATTAGTACCCTCAGAAACAATACAGGCCCTAGTTCACTTTTTTTTTGAGAAGCCTCCGAACAACTACACGATAAGGCTGTCTTAGATTAGTAACAGTAGCTGCTTCTGAGCCCCCATGCACACCACACTGAATTACAGAATAGCTGGTCAGCCTTCACTATCTGAAGCTGCCACCATACAGTCTCGCACCTCTGCTTTAAGTCAGAACACTCACCTCTAGAAGTTGGAAAAGTGGTGATCAGTTTCCAAACGCACGCATAGAACATAACTTAGACTTTTTGTGGTCTTTCGCGGTTTTCCGAACGTAGTAGTTGGCCAAATCCCCCCACCCTTCTCTCTCTCTCTCTCTCTCTCTCTCTCTCTCTCTCTCTCTCTCTCTATCTCTCTATTACATACTTTCGGAGGATTGAAGTAGAGCTATAGGCGGAGGAAAAGAAAGCGTGATTTTGAAATTAAAAAAGAAGAAGACTTAGAAGGTTCTTCGTAATTTATTATTCTTGCTGGAATGTAGACATGGAGCCAATGGAAGAAAACGTTGATATTTAACCCGTATAATTAGAAGGAAATTATTTGTCTGAAAAGATAACTTAAAGGAAAAGTAACTCCTATTTTATCATTTCGGTTTCGATGTTTCATCGCCAATTGATTTTCCACTGCCTCTCAATTACAGAAAAATTAAGCAATAAGGGTAATTTAGAATATTAAATTTTTCACGCCTCCAGTATCACGTCCAGAATGTGTCATCATTTTGAACTTCAATTGTGCATTTTGGCATTGAATGTGAGAGACGTCGGAGTCATTGACACAGCCAACTTCCTCCCAAGCCTCAAGAATGCAGTCCCAAAGGGCATCAATTGTATCTCGCTGGATTATCAGCTAGATATCTGACTATGTAACGTCAGCCAGTGGCGGATACACAAAAACCTTAAGGAGGAGGCGCGAAAATTACCTTGAGCTACCTTTACTTTTACCGTAATAAAAAATAATCAAGTCACCTCTAAAGTTTAAGAAAGTTACAAGTCTCGTAACAATATTTTTTACTGAGAAATTACTATGAATTACTATTATTAATACTTCACAGTCAACTGATCACTCTCACTCCTGTCTAATCTTCACGTTTGCACTTGCTACAACTAGGACTTCTTACTTATTCAATCTTCAATCTTAATATTTCTGCTTCTGAACGTAAACCATCTTCTTATTCCAAAAAGCCCTACCTAGCAGGGATGAATAGAAACCACCTTCACAGGGAAACATAACACCAGATCAGCCACTTTGGCGTCGTTTAGTAACACCAGAGGTAGCATATCATGAAGATTAAGATGTCGCCTCAAAGCAGCCAAATTAGGGCATGAGATCTCTACATCGACAGTGAGAGATATCCTCACATAGGAGAATGTGGTCATGGGTCAACCAAGTGTGGCCAATGCGGAGTCTACAGAGGACGGCGAATTCTCTGCAAGAAATACACATCGACGACTGCTACATCGTCATTGTCTCCTTAATTGTCCCCAGTTTGCTTGGAGATATCAAGGCAGACCATTCCGAGTTCCAGATTTTTCGCAATAGATGGCATATAAATGACTGAAAATCCGATTTCGGGACTACCATTTCCAAAATAGCTAACCTCCAGGCCATCTTGGCCAACTGGTCTGCTCGTTCATTTCCCAAAATCCCAACATGATCAGGGGTCCAAAGAAAACGACTGGTTGTCCAGCTTGATGGAGGTCACAGGTAAGATCCTGGATAGCTGTAACCAGTGTGAGAAGAGAACATAATTGGTCTATACCCTGAAGGCTCCTAAGGGAGTCTCTACAAATTATGGGAGTCACTACAGATTTAGATACTCATTCCAGTGCAAGAACGAAAATGGCTGAGGGCTATTTAAATGGCCATCAATTCAGCAGTGAAGACACTGCAGCCATTTGGTAGAGAGTGGAGTTCACTGCACCATAGATGTGTCTATGCAAAGCCTTTTTGTCTGTCAACTGAATACCATTTGCAAACCCAGATACAACTCAGGGACAACCAAGAACGGATGACAAAAAATCGTGTGGTCAACGAAATCTTTTGGTACAAAGGAGACTCCGAGACAAATCCGTGTCAGGTCACAATCCATGACAGAAGATGCGATGTCTCTCTGACCAGAGACGACAATGGAGGAAGTTGCAGCAATTGTAAACCCAGATCTGGGCGCTGTTGCGGAGGATGGAGAAAACAGTATTTGGGATGTTCAGGGAAGCTAAGAATTCGTATAGTGTAATTCACTATCTGTTGTTGGCGCCTGATAGCTAATGGAGGGACTCCAGCCTCGACTTGTAGGCTGTTCACAGGGTTAGTTTGGAAGGCTTCTGTCGCAAGCCGGATCCCTCAATGATGAATAGTTTCCAGTGTGCGCAATGGTGAGAGTGATGCTGAACCACATGCAATACTCCCATAATCAAGACGGGATAGGTTCTGGGCTTTTTAGAGGTGAAAAGGGGTAGAGCAATACGCACCCCTAGTTAGTGTTACAGAGGAATCGAATTCTACTGAAGTGCTGCCAGCACTTTCGCTTAAGTTGGCGAATATGAGGAAGCCACGTCAGCTGGGAATCAAAGACCAGTCCCAAAAGTGGTTCGTTTCAACTACAAAAAGTAACTGGTCGTCTAGGTAAACCTCTGGGTGTTGGTGGGCCAAACTGCATAACAAGAGTATTTGTGGCTGAAAACCGAAAACCATGCGTGAGAGCCCATGAATGCGTCTTTCATATGGCGCCCTGTAGATGACAGTCATAACACCCATACTACAGCAGCAATAATAAAAGCAAAACTCATTAGCATATAACGAGGACAATACCGAAGACCCCACAGCTGCTGCTTGACTATTGATGGCCACCAGAAAGAGAGGGACACTCAGTACAGAGGCCTGCGGGACCCTGTTCTCTTGATACTGAGTGAAGCACCCACTTGAAACCAGAACATACGGTACGACAAAAAGTTATTGACATAATTTGGGAGTGGACGCCGGAAATTCCATTCCCATGTCGTGTCATAAGCCTTCTGTAGATAGAACAAAACAGCGATAAGGTGCTGAAGACATAAAGCCGTCCAGGTGGTGGATTCCAGGTGAAGCAAATTATCAGCAGTGGAGCAGCTTTTGCAAAAACTGCCCTGAGATGCAGCCAAAAGGCCCCAAGATCCAAGGAGCCAACGCAGTCACTTGCTCAGTATCCATTCAAGCAACTTAGAGAGAACGTCAGTAAAGCTAATTGGGCGATAACTATCAATCACTAGGGAGTTCTTACCTGGTTTCAGTATTGAAAGCGTCACACTCTCTCGCTACTGAGGTGGGAATTCACCCTCGTTCCAGATTCGATTAAAGAGGGCAGGAATGTGACGCTGACAATCCACTGAGAGACGTTTCAGTATTTTGTTATGGATGCGATCTGACCCTGGGGTCTTATCAGGGCAATGGGTTAGGTCACTGGAGAATACCATTTCAGTGAATGGAGCATTATACGGTCTCAAGTGGAGGGTGGTGAAAGAAAGTGAATTCGCTCAATCTGTTGTTTAATGATCCCTAAGGTGGGGTGGTAGTTCTCAGACACATATGTGCGATCATTATGCTCAGCAAAATGTTTGGCGTCAGTGTCTCGATCAGTATAAACGAAACCATCTGTGGAAATACTTGGTACACCTGCAAGGAACTGGAAGCCGTAGAGGCATCTAATCTTTGCCCATACCTGTGATTGAAAGGTATATGATCCAATGGTGAAAAGGTGCCATTAGCAGATTCTTGCCACTTATGGCACTGAACAGCCAGTCTACGATCTCTAATGGCTGTAGTGATTTCTAGGGTCCACCATGGTATGAGGCGATCCCAAGGAAGAGGGAATGGCTTGGTTGGCTACAAAAAGAATGGCTCCTGTAGTATTCTGAACAGGTGCATCGATACTGCCTTATAATGGAGAGCTAACGACGACAGCAGAGGTGAAATCCCAGTCAGTATTATGGAAAATCCATATGACTGGGCATCCATGGGGAGCAACACTAATGAAGGGGCAGAAAGATTGGGGAAAAAAATTACCATACAGGTCATTATTGACCCTCCAGTGGGTAGACAGAAGAAGACCAGGGCTGTAAAGGGAGAGATCAATGGCCGATTAAGTTCCATGTGCCACACTGAAGTTTGTGTGGGGCACGTGAGTTCAAGAGGCAAAGACCGAGCCACCCCAGTAAAGTTTCGACGTCTTTGTCGCAGCCAGTGGTCATTCTACCACACCACAAAGGCTTATGGGCATTGAAGTAGCCCAAAACTAAGAAAGGTGGTGCGAGCTAAGGAGTGATGCAGACAGCAGAGTTCGTGCAAAATAGTGACCACTAGATGCACAGTTGTCAGAGCAAATGTGAGGGGAGGGATAGTGATGGGGATTGCGGGTAGGTGCTGTAGGGGAAATGGCGAAGCATTGGAGGGGAAGTGCCGTTCTGAACTGAAGTTCACATTTTTTGTAAAAATTAAGTGGAGCCCCTCCACGCTCACGCTTGCTTGTTGACCATTCAGAAAGATGTCACCTCTGCTTTGGTTAGTATCCGAAAGAATTCCGCTGCAAATGCAGCGAACTATTTTCGCTTGGCTTGATAAACATTTGTAACTTTCGGAGAAGCGTCACGAGAGGTGAATTCTGAGTAAAATTTATACATTTCTATTGTTACCATGTTACAATTTGCTTCCTTTGCCAACATACAGCGGAGTTTAAGAAATGTCACCTGACTAACATGTTGTGCAGAGACAGTTCAGAGAGAATTGTGAAACAGTGGTTTATTACGTTTATTAAGCGAGGAACTGAGGAAAAGTAAGGCCTGTAGCTTATGAAAAAGCACATCGTCGGTACAAAGTAAACGAGTAACGTCTTCAATTATGTTGTTCCCAACCCCATAGCATTTCTAGTTTACCAGCTGCTGATAGTCCCTAAAATTGCAGTCTTTCACTGAAAAAGTCTGTAGTTAATGGAAAAACATAGCAGATAACGAAGTTTTGCATAATCAATATAAGGCAAAATAACACTCCTATATACCTCTTTTCGATGTCTCAAACCATTTACGAAGTATGAGGAATGTTGTGAATATTTCATTCTGGTTTTATCGCCGGTGCTGTGCGATCGAAAATGAGTGTGCTGCATCAGACCAATTTTCTCGAGACTGGTGACAAATTGAGACCTCCACCCAAGTGTAAAGAAAAATTCGATATGATAGCTAAATTTCATATGCAGAAACGTATAATATGCACCAAATGCAAAGTCTTCGCGACCCTTATTTTTCACTGCAAACTTTTTCCAATTTCTCACAATGTCTTACTTCCATGTAAATATCAGAATAACTATGACCATTAACGAAATGACGGTCACATTACTATGAATCGGACACAACGCTATAAGTAAAGCAAAACAAATTTTTTTACAATTTTTTTTTCTATAAATTCGTTTGAGAAAGATTGCGAGGCGTGCACCTCGATTCTGTGATCGCCGATCAGCGGAAGGTGGCAAACACGTCGGCCTCCCCCTCTGAACAAACAAATGAACTCAACCAGCACTTTGGACGAAAACTGGTCACCGCGCATCATTCAACTTATTCTGTGTGGACTCTACATCCTGGGACACGACATCATTCGGAGGGAGGTAAACATTAGAGATGGTAAAATCCTGATGTGCCGTCAACCAAACAGCCACATCCTCCAAAGGTGTATCAAGAGGTACAAGGTCATTGTCTATAGAGTCCAGCACATATATACATACTCCATCTGATACACACTCATACTCTGCACAATTCTAAGACTTACCTCTGTAGCCATGAAGGACAGGGGTTCAAGTTGGTGGAAACGATGTTTGTTGGATGCCAAAGCAGAGTTCAGGGTAAGTGCTTAAAAGCCGCCATATCTCTGCCAGGTGGTGGAAAAATCCTTTACAATTCCACTGGAGGATGAGACTGAATATCATGGAGCCATGAAGTGAATGGGGGCAAGGGGGCGGTGACAGGTTATGAACCCAGAGTCATACGTTGTCACCAGTTGAGATGTTAGGGAATCCACTGAAATAGATTCTGCAGCACATTGCCTGGGGAGATCTGGTGTCCTAGGGGCCACCGAGATCAACACTTTGGGCACAGAAGGAGTGCATGCAGAGTCCAGTGGTGTGGAAGCAGCCAAAGAGAAGTCACCCTCATTCTGCCAACAGTCTTGTCAAAGAGGGCTGAGGAGCGGACAGATATTCACGCCACTCTCTTGCCCCTAGGGTGGGAATGTGCCCCCGATAGATGGAATAATTGGCAAAGATCAACAGCATGAGAATGCAGAAGGTAATGGAGACCACTGAACGAAAGACGTTATGTGTGTCCACAGGACATATGACCTGGAATTGAAAAAGTGTAATGCTGATCCCTCTATTGGCAAGAGATTGCGGAATAGTCCCCCATTCGGATCTCTGGGAAGGGACTGCCAAGGGAAAGGTGACTATGAGGAAAAGATTGAATATCCAGTGACAGTGCAACGTTCTACGAGTCGGTGCGTGGAATGTCAGAAGCTTGAATGTGGTAGGTACGCTGGAAAACCTGAAAAGGAAAAGCAAAGGCTCAATCTCGATATCGAGGGGACCAGTGAAGAGAGAAATAAGACAAGGATTTACTTTCAGATGACTTTAGTGTAATACCAACAGCAGCAGAGAAAAGGTATAATGGGAATATGATTCCTTATCAATAGGAAGGTAGGGCGCAGAGAGAGAGAGAGAGAGAGAGAGAGAGAGAGAGAGAGAGAGAGAAAGAAAGTTACTGTAAACAGTTCAGTGATAGGGAAGCTCTTACTAGAATCGATAGCAAATCTACACCAGCGATAGATCAGGTATACATGCCGACGTCGCAAGCTGAAGATGAAGAGAGAAATTATATAAGGATATTCAACGAATAAAGAAACATGTGTAAAGGAAGATGAAAATCTAATAGCAATGAAGGAGCGGAATGCCGTTGTATGGAAAAGAGTAGAAGAAAGTGTTACAGGAGAATATGGGATTGGTAATAGGAATGAGAGAGAAGAGAAAGACTAATTGAGTTCTCTAATAAGTGTCAGGTAGTAATAGAGAATGTTCTGTTCAAGAATCACAAGAAGAGAAGGTATACTTGGAAAAGGCCCCGAAATACGGGAAGATTTCAGTTACATTACATCATGGTCAGTCAGAGATTCCGAAAGTAGATACTGGATTGTACGGCGTACCCAGGAGCAGATACTGACTCAGGTCACAATGTCGTAATGATTAACAGTAGGGTGAATTAATGATACTAGTCAGGAAGCATCAGCGTGCAAAGAAGTGGGATACAGAAGCACTATGGAATGAAGAGAAAAGCTTGAAGTTCTGAGGCTACAGATACTCCGATAATGATTAGCTCAGTAGGAAGGTCAGTTGAGGTGGAATGGACATCTCTAAAGGGGGGCAACCAAAGAAATTTGAAAGAAGAACATAGGTAAAGGAAGGTAACTGAAGAAACCATGGGCGTACATGAAATGCTTCAGCTGATCGACGAAAGAAGGCAGTATAAAAATGTTCATCGAAATTCAGAAATACAAAAATACTTGTCACCTAGGAATGAAATAAATAGGAAGTGCAGGGAAGGTAAAACGAAATGGCTACAGGAAAAATGTGAAGAAATCGAAAACGAAATCATTGTCGGAAGCACTGACTCAACATATAAGAAATATCTAAACAACCTGCGGTGAAATTAAAAGCGGGGGTAGCAACATTAAGAGTGCGTTGGTAATTCCACTGCCAAATGAGAGTGGGAAGTTGGAAAGAGTAAAAGAAGGCCTCTCTGAGGGGAGGGGAAGATTTGTCTGATGTGACAGAAGAAGAAACAGGAGTCGATTTGAAAGAGATAGGGGATCCAGTATTATAATCAGAATTTAAAAGAGCTTTGGAGGATTTAAGATCAAATAACGCAGAAGAGATAGATAACATTCCCTCAGAATTTCTAAAATCATTTGGGGAAGTGGAGTAGAATGTCAGTGTCTGGTGACATACCATCAGCCTTTCGTAAAAATATCATCCACACAACTCCGAAAACTACAAGAGCTGACAAGTGCGAGAATTATCGCACTATCAGCTTAACAGCTCATTCATCCAAGTTGCTGACAAGAATAATATACAGAATTATGGAAAAGATTGAGGATGTCTTAGATGTTCCGTTTAGCTTTAGGAAAAGTAAAGGCACCAGAGAGACAAGTTGACGTGCGGTTGATAATGGAAGAAAGACCAAAGAAAAATCAAGACACGTTCTTACGAACCGTCGACCTGGAAAAAGCTTTCGACAATGTAAAATGATGCAAGATGTTAGAAATCATGAGAAACACAGGCGTTAGCTTTAGGGAAAGACGGGTAATATACAATATGTACGTGAGTCAACACGTAACAATATGACTGGATGAGCAAATAAGAATTGCACGGATTAAAGAGGTTGTAAAACTTTTCCACCTATACATCGAAGAAGAACTGACAGAAATAAAAAGAAAAAGGTCAAGAGTGGAACCGAAATTCAAGGTGAAAGGATATCAATAATACGATTTGCTGATAACATTGCTATCCTCAGTGAAAATGAAGAAGAATTACATGATCTTCTAAATGGAATGAACAGTCCCGTGAGTACAGAATATGGATTGAAGCAAATCGAAGAAAGACGAAAGTACTGAGAAGTAGCAGAAATAAGAAAAGGAATTATTCTGCTAGACGACAAAATAGCGAATGAAGAACGGAGAAAGGAGGACATCAAAAGTAGACTAGCACAGGCAAAAAGGCCATTCCTGGCAAAGAGAAACCTACTAGTATAAAAATAGGCTTTAAGGGGAGCCGGAGGTGCCTATGCTGCCCATGTTAAAATCACTAAGTTTGAGGAACATTTATGAATAAACTACCAAATAGAAAAATTTGAATTTTTTTTACATATAGAGTGGTTTAGTATTGCAGTTATGACAGAGGGATTTTGGAGTATCTTTTCTAGTTTCCTTCCAATTATTTTTTTAATTAATGACCCAAGTTTTTTTACAAATAATTGCTTTATAATTAAACTGAAATGAAACTACTGAACATATTGCCAAATGGCTGTGTTACAATGTAAGTTTGACCACTAGGAGTGCTGTATAAAAATTTCATTTCTCTAGCTTGAGTGGATTTTGAGAAAATGTTCCTTATATTCGTAAAATTCTAATTTACGGGAAATGGTTATGAAAGTTTCTCAATACATTCCTGCACTATAGGATGGATTATCAAGGGTCTTCTTCTTCATCCTCCAAAAGCTTCCTCCTCTTTCTTCTTTTCTGGACTGTTGTTCCATCATACTTCATATGCCTTTCTCTTCTTTCTGCTCCTCTTATCCTTTCTCTGTCAATATTTCTTAGTGCTCGTACAGTGTTCACCCCAGCTGTAAATCCTAATGCCTTCAGAACTTCACACTTCACACTGTTCCTTTGGTTGTAGGTTGCTATTGCATCATAAATGCCAAAGTGCAGTGTTTTTATGCTTACAAACATCCTTTTAGGAATCACTTTCCAAATCAAATTGTTTACGCTCTCACTATGATTCTGCGTCTTTCCGTGTAGACATTTGTGTAACAATTCTGGCTGTGCTAAGTCATGAAAAATTGGTTTTATTGCTATTATCACAGCTGCTGGCAAACCATGTTTGTGATCATAGTCCTTTTTTGCATTATTTTTGCACCAGGAATCTTTTGGGCACAGGCTGTGTTGAGGGTATTCATTGAAAGAGGCAGTATGAAGGAACGATGCCCACACTGCTTTTCGCATGTCACTTACATTACTAGTATTTTGCCTTATAGCATACCCATACTATCTCTGTAGACGTTCAATCACGTCATCAGTAAGCCTGCCTCTCCCTCCTATTGTCTTTCCATCACTGAGCTTACTTGAACCCAAAGTTTGTTTGAGCCTTCGAAGCCATGCACCCATACGCTTTTGCACATGCCCAATGCATTCCAACTTTTCAACTACAAATTCATTTCCATATGGTTTCAGTTCCTCTATAGTCTTGAAACCTTTGGCGTCACCATCCCCAAGGTAGTATTTGCTAGAAGATGTCACAGGGCTATGGCCGGCCATGTGTTGCTTAGCAGAAGAACGCACTGTTTCAGTAATTGTAGTATCGCAACTTGGTATTAGTGTTAATTTTCTTTTCCATACGTTCTTCCTCTTCTTATATACACAGTTACTAAAACGTGGCATCGTAACCAGAACAACGCTTTACACAAGAAGTATAATACTACCAACAACAGGCGCAACACTGAACTAATTCGAAACGGTAAACAGCAAAGAGACGATGTTCCGCGCTCTTAGCGCTTCATTTGTCACAGAAAGCAATGTAGCCAACCCTTGCACACTCGCTGTATGTGTAACAGGCCGAGAAAATCCCAAGCAGTTCGCCAGGAAGTCACGAGAGGGTATTAGATGCATTCAGTGGCCGCCCATTTCCTCTGCAGGCGTGGGGGAAAATGGTAATAATTCCACTTCTAGGGCGAGTAGAACAATAATTCAAAGTTTACGTTAAAGAGGAATGTTCCAATTAATTTTCGGTAGCAAAAAAAAAATCGTAATTTTTTGGATTTGACCATCTCCGGCTCCCCTTAATTTGAGAAAGAAATTTCTGAGAACGAACATTTGGAGCACAGCATTGCGTGGTTGTGAAACATGGACTGTGGGGAACCTGGAACACGGGAGAATCTTAACATTTGAGACGTGGTGCTACCGACAAAAGTTGAAAATTAGGTGGATTCGTAATGAAAGGAATGAGGAGATTCTGCGCAGAATTGGAGAGGAAAGGAAAGGAATATGTGGGAAACACTGACGAGCAGGGACAGTATGATAGGACATCTGTTAAGACATCAGGGAATAACTTCCATGGAACTAGAGGCAGCTGTAGAGGGTAAAAACTGTAGAGGAAGACAGAGACTGGAATACGTCCAGCAAATAACAGGACGTACATTGAAAATTCTACTCTGAAATGAAGAGGTTAACACAGGAGAGGAATTCGTGGCGGGCCACACCATATCAGTCAGAAGACCGATGACTGAAAAATTTCTCATGAGAATAACTGTAGGGGTGTACAAGTTTCTATTCTGTGGCAAACTTCTCTCTCGCGTTTCTTCTTCTCGGGGGTTTCGGACTACCATTACCAGTAACCTGGACGTTGATAACCGTTTCCCGGAATCCAGAAAGTCGCAGTAGACTATGATATTTCCAGAGAGGACAGAGATTGGAATGGAACAAGTATTTTTATTCTGCTACGGAAATAACCGCCGAACGTCAGAGGGTTCAACACAGTTTATTTCCAATTAACTTCCCGATGAGCTAGAGATTTGAAACCTTCAACATAGCTGAGAGGCGGATGACAATGCAATATCAAAGCGCTTTCTTGTCTGGTGTGTTGTGTTGGGAAGTTTGTGTACCACTACTATTCCCCCCTTCCTGAAACAGTCGCGAATGTGTCGCGGTTTTGACGATTGCTGGTAGTCCTCCGTGTGACCTCTGATCTCTCTAATCTCTCTGATTTTTACCTTAGTGTTTTTTTCGCGATACCGTGTATTGGTAGGAGGAAGCAATATGTTGGTTGACTCAAATGATGAGAAACTGATATAAAACTGAAATTTATCAAATGTCAGCAAAATTTTTGATATCGACTGAAAAATTTCACACGCGTTAGACTAAAATGCGGAAAGTAATTATTTAAATAAAAAAGTTGTTAAAGTAACGTTTTTAAAGCGAACTAAAAAGTATAAATTAATTTCTCCTAGCCCCATACAGAATGTAACATCGTACTGACAGTCCTAAAAATCCGTGCTCATAGATTTTGAATAGCTGTGACACTACTTGCAAAATTTAAAACGATAAATGTGGGCACATGCAATAAACAATAGCAATGGACGTAGAGCATAGCCACCGTTAAGAAACATCACTGAACAATTGGTCTCATTTACAGTGCAATAAAATTTTCATTCACTTATATAATTGATTCATGTATAGTTCACCTATTACAGGTGCTTCATGTTTTTTATTTTTATTTTTACAAGTATTGTCATACCTATTAAAAATTCACATGAACAAATTTTCAGGACCCTCTGTATGGGGTTAGGAATCCGAGTTTCTAGGAAAAATTATTTTATATTTTTTGGGCTGTTTCATAAACGTGTTACACATAATACTAAAAGTAATAAATACACAACACTCCGAAGGCTTGGAGAAATATAACTAGTCACTCTCACACTAAAAAATCAAGACCTTGCCGGTAGTCGAAGAAATTCAGCAGAAATCTAGCATTTTTTCAAATCTCACTCGTGGGAAGAAATCCCATGTTGTCAATTTTCTCAGATGGAATATCTTGCACTGGAGTAAACGAAACTAACATGTTACGTTTATTTCTGTGTTTTACTTCATGACCCTACACTTACTACACTAAGTAAGCAGCACCACAAACAAAGCTTCGAATATTGCCTACACTGTTCAGCTTACTTATTAGTTCATACGTACCTGCAAAACTACGTCTTCAACTTCAGGTTTAATGGTTCTGTGGCAATATTTAGTACAATTACTATAGCAGCTTCGATAATTAATTTCCAATAGCGATCGATAACTTACACAAATGTAACATGAAACACCGATATCTTTTCAAACATCAACTGAAATGTAACGGACAGTTAATGTGTAAGATTATGGCACGATTCCGTTAGTGTTTCTGCCAGTTCGCAATAGCCTTAGTTTTAATCACACTGATAAACTAAACTTATAGTCTACTTGCTTAGTTATTTAAGTGCACCCCAGTCTGGCGCATTCGGTAGTAAACGAAACTGACAGTTATTAATAACTGTTAACAGTAACTGTTAACAGTAACTGGTATAAAAAAAACAACCATGACCGCAGTAACTGATACTTCGAAATAAGAGTTTTGTCCACCTTTACTCTTGAGCAAATACGTTTGATGACCCCTGATCTAACCGAACATGACTTCTAACATCGTATCGAGGGAGCTTGTCGCTCTGTGACACTAGCAACCTTACGTCTCTTCCGCCGTCCCTTTAGACCGCTCATTGAGTTGTGCCTTCAGGAAAATAGCCACTAGTTTGGGCACCGCACTTGCGTGAACATTCCGTCACCAGACCATCGGTCTGAACACAGCCTATTCTTTACAGCATGCTACATACACCCCTAGTACTTCGAATGTTCATGGCTCTCAAACATTGATAGAAATTTGCTTTACATTTAATTCTACACAGTTGGTTCGAATATTGCATTTACTTACATTGTAGATTACAGAGATAAACGCCTTATCTGAAGTAGCCCATTCACTTATCGTTCGTTGGTGCAGAAGATTTAGGGGTATTCACCCCAACGTGAAGTATCTGATGAATGCAATGCAACAGCATGTCACAGTGGAGATGCATTCTTTCTTACTTTTAATACTCAGCATTTCTATCGGTTTCACTAGCATTTTGTTGCACTTTCAGGAACTGTAGTCTAACTGCAAGGTAATTGGTACAGAGGCTAATAAAGCTTACGTCAAACCACCGAAAGCCTAATGATCTCATTCCAGTGAGGATGACAGCGTACTGGGTTGATTCGTTACCCTGTCTGGAATAATATGTATTAAGAAACATAGAAGATATTAGGTTAGGAACATACGTGTTTCTCGTTTATGTTTTGCTTATTGATATATAAATAGAAAATTATTAATGATAAACGAAATCTTACGTTACTGAAACTGTGAAAGTTATTTAGCCAATAATTTCGTGGTGTCTTACGAGCGACCCAGGGTCCTTTTTTCCATTTCATTTCATTAGAAGTAATGTACTTGCCTTGGTATTGTAAGGTTTTTCCACGCTTCTACGCTGAGATTTGCTGCCTCTCTTCCTGGAACATGGCACCAATGATCGGGCACAGTGATAGCTATCAATTTACTGTATGAAGAAGTTGTGTTGAAAATCACTGACACACAGTTAAAAATTATATTTAGGCGTTTTTGAAACTTCCCGTTACTTCCTATATCTTCCACAATGTCCTCAAATGTAATGCATTCATCAGATTTTCGTGCGTTCTGTAATCTTGAGTTCACTGCACCCTGAAAAAACATTAAAAAATTCATAAAGTATGTATTAATATGTACATACACAAAGAAATTCTTTAAAGAACATAACTTAGGTGCTAACATAATTAAACGTTAAATTTCTGCACATCTAACTTTTTATACAGGGCATAGTAAAACTATTCGTTCTAGTTAGTATTCGCAGGGAACTTAACTCAAACACGCAACATCTAACGCCCTCCGAGATAACAAGCGATGGCAAAACTACAGCATTACATTTTGTTTCTTCTCAGTTGAGGTACAGTTGACCATGAGTCGTATGACATTCATTCATAGATTCAACATACGAGAGATCATCAACAAATCTCGTGTACGTGATTCCCAGAGGAAACAGACGTACTGGAGTCAAAATGAAACGGCAAGTATTTCGCAGCAGACACGTTCCAAAACAGTAAACGATCACTCGCGTTTCTATGCTTACGTGATACATTCCTTTCCTCCCAACACGAGTTCTATATGAGTGAAGTAACTTTTCGACTACAGAATATTATAATCTTCAATGAGCTCAACGTATTTGGTCCAGCGAGATTCCATAATTTTTATTCCCCAGAAAAACATGTGTTTGCAACTCTGCATAAAACTAGTGCTTAGCACCGAAAACCTCTTGACCCATTTCTTCCTTCCAAGCTTTTCATCTTAGGTTGCTGGGATGGAAACAGGACAGCTTCGATAACCAGTAGGTTATATGGTTGGCGGAAAACTATCTATATCGCACACTTCGCCATTCTCACGATCGATGTGTGTGGAGCTACGTAACTCTTGCGACGGAAACTAGATTGTGCGATAATCTTGGCCACGTCTGCTTCAGTTCACGGTGCACAGGGGTTGGACCCGACTGATGGATTTAAGGAACCAAATTAGTGAATCATTTCTGTCTACATCTTAGGAGTATCGAACAAATAAAATTATTCTAAAAGAACGAGATGAGCAGCCAGACTGACCCTTAGCATCTTCATGGGCTAGAAATACAGTTAGCAGGAGAGATCGATTACAACTACAGGATGTTCCACAAAGGGGTTTGAACTCTTTGAACTTCAAAAACTATTTATTGCTGAGTCACATAGATAGTCACGTTATTAACGATGTTTTACTGCTGATGTTCTACATTTCCCCCAGCGCCATCAGTACAACTGGAACGATGCGAAATACATCGACACAAGTTTGTTATGCTTGCAGTTGGTTGTTTCACGGGTAGTCACAGTTGTCTCATGTCATTACAACGTGCGTGACTGTGTCGTGGACGGTGTCGTTCGGAGTTTCTCCACAGAAAGAAGTCTAACGGCGCTTCTGGGTGGAAGCTCAATACTTCCTCGTCGGCGTATCCACCTCTCAACCAACTTTTCATCTAGCAATTTCCGCACGTCACGATGGTAAGATGACAGTGCACCGTCTGGCTGAAGACAAAAGAAAATCTTCTCGGTACAGCTGGTCAGCATCTGATACAATTCGTTCCTGCAACATGGTAAGGTAATTCACATCTGTCACTGTTCACTTAAAACAAAACTGGCTTTACAAGTCTTTTGACAGACGTACCATGCCGCCCCCCCCCCCCCCCCCCCCCACTGATAACCCAGGAAGATTAACAGCTTGTACTTGCGTAACATGGAGATTATCTCTTGCCCTGCACACATATTTACGGCTATTGATTATTCCATTCAATTTTAACATTACATCATCAGAACAAACTATGAAATCATTTAAGTGTTCATTATAGCAAATTCATTCACAAAATGCAAGGCGCCTATCCGGGTCAGTCAACGCGTCAAGCAACCCGGGAATGTAGTACTTCGCTTGGTTTAAAATGCCCTTAATACAATTAGCTTACACCAGGTTCACGCACTGCTTGCCGTGTGGAATTCTTTGGGGATCTTGTGAAACCTTGTACCACTGTGCCCACCCCTCTTTCGTCCGCTACTGATTTCTTCCTGCCACACCGTCCCTTCTTCAGATCACGCATACTCACTTCCCTCTCAAATCTATCGCGTAATTTCCTTATCCTTTACACGATGTCGGAATATCAAATTCTGCCCATGATCATCTCTTTTCTTCCTTCACGTTTACACATTTCCAGTAACACTTTACTAGCAATCTTTTTTTTACCTGTAGGTACTTTCAACTGAAAATAAATAGAAGAAAAAACAGATGAACAGCTACATGTATCAGTCATGAGAGGACCATATAATCAGAACTGGTGAAGTTTTTACCAATGCCCCGTGGTGAACGGGTGGCGTCTTTGATTAACAATCGAATCATTCTTGGTCCTGCTATTTTTTTTTTTTTGGGGGGGGGGGGTTTAAGGGCGCTCAACTACTGAGGTCATTAGCGCCCAGTCACAATTGTTAGAGCACATAGAATCTAGTAAAACTCAAGGGGGGGGGGGGGGGGGACACCAGAAAGTTCTTACAAAGAGGCAGATAAAATAAGTGAAAGAGTTAGATGTCTTTGGACAATCCAGTCAAAGTAATGAAACGAACAACACGAGCAGCTGCTCGAGCGTCATCCGCTAAAATATCCTGTAAACAGGACAACACGAAATTGACTAAAAAGGGGACACGACAATAAAACATGGCGCACTGTTAATGCATGACCACAAGGGCACTGCGGGGCTGGGTCACCGGAGAGCAGGTAGCGGTGGCTACACCGGCAATGCCCAATCCGCAACATGGTCAGAAGGACCTCTTCTCGCCGAGATGGTCGGGAGGAGGTTGTCCAAGCAGTTGGGAACGGTTTGACTGCCCAGAGCTTGTTTCCTTGAAGTGAGAACCAAGTATCCCACCACAAGGACACAAGCCCCTTACAAACAACCCCACTAACGTCAGATGACGGGACACAGTGGGAGGCTGGCCGAGGCAGGAGGACTGCAGCCTTGGCTGCAGCATCAGCAGCCTCATTCCCAGGCACGCCTACATGGCCGGGAACCCACAGAAAGCTGACAGAAGAGCCACCCTCAGCGAAATAATGGAGGGACTGCTGGATCCGTTGCACCAAGGGATGGACTGGATATGGAGCTCCAAGGCTCTGAAGAGCACTAAGTGAATCAGAGCAGAGTACATACGATGAATGGCGGTGGCGGCGGGCATACTGAACGGCCTGATGGAGAGCAAAAAGCTCGGCCGTAAAGCTGGAACATTGGTCGAGGAGCCGGTATTTATAGGTGACGGCCCCGACGACAAAGGCACAGCCGACACCATCGTCAGTTTTGGAGCCATCAGTGTAAATGAAGGTGTGACTGGCAAGTCGCGCACGAAGTTCGACAAACCATGAGCAATACACTGCAGCCGGAGTACCCTCCTTCGGGAGCGAGCTGAGGTCGAGATAAACATGAACCGGAGCCTGGATCCAAGGTGTTGTCGGGCTCTCACCCTCTCTGAAGGTGGTAGGTAGGGCAAAATCCAATTGTCGAAGCAGGCGACGAAAGCGGACTCCAGGGGGCAGCAGGGCAGACACATACAACCCATACTGACAGTCGAGAGAATCGGTGAAGAAAGACTGATAATAGGGGTGGTCGGGCATTGACAACAGCCGGCAGGCATACCGACAAAGCAGTACATCGCGCCGGTAGGTCAATGGTAATTCGGCAGCT
Source organism: Schistocerca cancellata (assembly GCF_023864275.1). Lineage (NCBI taxonomy): Eukaryota > Metazoa > Arthropoda > Insecta > Orthoptera > Acrididae > Schistocerca > Schistocerca cancellata. The sequence goes on from NC_064628.1 coordinate 414,074,629, forward strand.
TCAGCATAAAGATTCTCGATGGGACTAGTGTAGAAAGCTCCGGTTGCAAGACGTAACCCCCCTATGGTGGATGGAGTTGAGACGGCGTAAGAGGGATGGCCGAGAAGACGAGTAGTCGAGGCTCCCATAATCCAGCTTTGATCAGACTATGGACCGATACAAGCGAAGCAGGACAGTGCGATCCGCTCCCCAAGATGAACCACTAAGAACGAGGACATTAAGGGAACGTGTACAACGAGCAGCCAAATAAGAGACGTGCGGAGACCAACAAAGTTTCCTGTCCAGTGTGAGCCCTAGAAACTTAGTTGTTTCCACGAATGGGAGAACAACGGGACCGAGATGTAAGGATGGCGGAAGGAACGCTTTATATCGCCAAAAGTTGATGCAAACCGTCTTCTCTTCAGAGAACCGGAAGCCATTTGCCACACTCGATGAATATAGGCTTTCTAGACAACGCTGAAGGCAGCGCTCCAGGAGGCATGTGCGCTGGTCTCTGCAGTAGATTGCGAAGTCATCGACAAAGAGAGAGCCTGAGACATTAGGTGGAATGCAATCCATAATTGGATTGATCGCTATGGCAAAAAGGGCTACGCTCAAGACGGAGCCCTGAGGCACTCCGTTCTCCTGGAGGAAGACGTCTGACAACACGGAACCCACACGTACCCTAAACTTTCGATCTGTTAAAAAGGAATCAATAAACAGGGGCAGGCGACCGCGTAGACCCCACCTCTGCATAGCGCGGAGGATACCTCCTCTCAAACAGGTATCATAAGCCTTCTCCAAATCGAAGAAAACGGCGACCGTTTGGCGCTTTCGCAAAAAGTTGTTCATGATGAATGTCGACAAGGTCAGAAGGTGGTCAACAGCAGAGTGGCGGCGACGAAAGCCACATTGAACATTGGTAAGTAGCCATCGAGATTCAAGAATCCAGACTAACCGAGCGTTAACCATGCGCTCCATCACCTTACAGACACAGCTTGTAAGAGAAATGGGGCGGTAACTAGAAGGAAGGTGTCTATCCTTCCCGGGTTTGGGTATAGAAGCAACGACGGCGTCACGCCAACGCGTGGGGACTGGACCTTCGGTCCAGACGCGATTGTAGGTACGAAGAAGGAAGCTTTTGCCTGCCGGAGAAAGGTGTGCCAGCATCTCAACGTGAATGGCATCTGGTCCCGGAGCAGAGGACTGGGACAGTGCAAGTGCACGTTCGAGTTCCTGCATAGTAAAGGGGGCATTATAATTTTCCAGATTCAGCGAGTGGAAGGAAGATCGCCGAGTTTCTTCTGCCTATTTCCTGGGAAGGAAGGCAGGGTGGTAATGGGCGGAGCTTGAAACCTCCGCGAAAAAGTGGCCAAAGGCGTTGGAGATATCCACAGGATCAACAAGGACCTCACCACCTGAAGTCAGGCCAGGTACCAAGGAGTGGGCCATAATGCCCGACAGCCGGCGCAGACCACCCCAGACGTCAGAAGAGGGAGTAAAATGTTAAAGGAGCTGGTGAAAGAGGCCGAACAAGCTTTTTTGCTGTCTTTGATGACTCTACGGCATTGCGCTCGGAGTCGTTTGTATCCCATACAATTCGCCAACATAGGATGGCGGCGAAAGGTGCGTAAAGCACGTCGTCGAGCACGGACAGCGTCTCGACAAGCCTCATTCCACCAGGGGACGGAAACGCGATGTGAAGAAGAGGCAGTACGAGGAATGGAATGTTCGGCAGCATTGATGATAACAGCCGTGAGGTATTCGACCTGACTGTCACAACTGAGAAAATCGTGGTCCGGAAAGGTCGCCAGGGAGGAGTAAAGTCCCCAGTCAGCTTTCGGTATGTTCCAGCTCGAAGGACGTGGGGATGGGGTGTGGTGCAGGAGACGAATGACACAGGGGAAGTGGTCGCTCGAATAGGTGTCAGAAAGGACATACCACTCGAACCGACGGGCAAGTGTGGTAGAACAGATCGAGAGGTCCAAGTGGGAGTAGGTATGAGTAGAGTCCAAGAGGAAAGTCGGGGTGCCGGTATTGAGGCAGACAAGATTGAGGTGGTTGAAGACATCCGCCAAGAGGGAGCCTCTCTGACAGGATGCAGGAGAGCCCCAAAGGGGATGATGGGCATTGAAATCGCCAAACAATAAAAACGGTGGAGGAAGCTGAACAATCAGGTGCATCATGTCAGCCCAACTAAATGCAGATGACGATGGAGTGTAGACGGTACAAACAAAAGAAGTAAAGGCAGAAAGAGTAATATGGACAGCTATTGCTTGGAGTGGGGTGGTCAATGGGAGGGGATAGTAATAGACATCATCCTGAACGAGCAACATGACCCCACCATGAGCTGGAATACCGTCCACAGGGGGGAGTGGGGAGGGGGGAGGTCAGACCACTCTGAGGTATAGTGGGTAAAAGCAATACGGTCAGTTGGGCGCAACTTGGTTTCCTGGAGACCAAGAACGAGCGGACAGTGCAGGCAGAGGAGCAGTTGTAATTCCTCCTGATTAAATCGAATACCTCTTATGTTCGAATGTAACGAAGCCAACGCTAGTCAGGAAAAGAGGGCGAACGAACGGGTGAATAGCTGGTCACCTCGACGGCCGCGGAGGGCCAGGTGTCAAGGGTACAACGCTACAACCGGCGGGAGGCGGATCCTGTTCCGTCGAATCGTCGCCAGCAGCGGCCGCTTTCCCGGGTTGCGTAGGAGGGGCAGCATCATTCGCCGACGAGGGGCCAGCTGAGCGCCTGGCAGCAGAGCGTCCCGGCGAAACTGAGGACGGCCGGAAGCAGCGACTCACGGATGGAGCATCAGACGAAACGCGCCAGGGTGGAGAGGGGGATAAAGATTTCTTCTTGGAGGCCTTCTTGGAAGGCCGATGACGCACAGGGATGGTGGGCTGGACCCGAAGAAGGTCCTCACGCGCGGGGTCCGTTTTGGAACGCCGGACCTGGGAAGCCGGGGTCCGGAACGTTTCCCCGATGGATGCCTGAGAAGAGGATCACTTCTCAGGCGGCGGAGGGGGAGGAGGAGGAAGGGTGGCCCCCGGGGCAGAGGGGGCAGGGGCCGCGAGGGAGGGATTTGGGAGGCGGAGGCATAGACCCCAGATGGGGTGAGGAGGTGCAGGGGGGACAGGATAGGGGTGAGGATACTGTGGAAGGAGTGGACATGACTGAGGCAAACGAAGTTGTCAACATCGCGGGATGGAGGCGGTCATACTTCTTCCTGTCCTCAGAATAAGAGAGACGATCTAAAGTTGTTAATTCTTGAATCTTCTTCTCCTCCTGATACGCGGGGCAGTCTAAAGATCTAGGCGAGTGGACGCCAGGACAATTGACGCACCGAGGTGGTGGGGTGCATGTATGTTCCTCACGAAGAGGACGTCCGCAATCGCCACAGAAGGGCTCAGCCTCACACTGTGATGACATGTGCCCAAAGCGCAAACACCGAAAGCAGCGCATAGGAGGCGGGACGTAAGGTCGCACGTCGTACCGGTAGCACATCACATTTACCTTCTCTGGGAGAACGTCCCCCTCGAAGACGAGGATAAAGGCTCCGGTGTCGATGCGACGGTCTTTGGGGCCACGCTGAACTCGCCGGACGAAATGCACGCCTCGGCGCTCCAGGTTGGCCCTGAGCTCCTCATCAGATTGCAGCAGGAGGTCCCGATGAAAAATAACCCTATTCAGAGCCAAATGCGGCACAATAGACACTGGGATGTCCCCTAGTCGGTCGCACGCCTGGAGCGCCGCCGACTGTGTGGCGGAGGTGGTCTTTATAAGAACGGACCCCGAACGCATTTTACTGAGAGCCTCGATTTCCCCGAAGATGTCCTCGATGTGCTGGACAAAGAACATGGGCTTGGAAGTGGCGAACGTCCCCCTATCGGTCCGAGAACAGACTAAATAGCGGGGGAAGTACTTCGCCCCAAGCCAGCGGGCCTGTCCTTCCTCCCAGGGAGTGGCCAAGGGGGAAAGGGCAGGAGAACCAGAACCAGAGACAGTACCTTTCTTTTTAATAGACTCGGCCACAGAGCGACCTGATACATGTTGACGTTTCATGTGCGAAACGTCCGTCCCGATACCACCCACTCCGACCAGGGGCTCTCCCCACGGGCGCCACCCAGCCTCAGCAAGGGCCACCTGGCAGGATGACCATTGCCGGGAGTCCCGATGCCCCAAGGAGACGGGCAACTACTCCTTGGCCGACGTGGGGAGGGTACAGCTCAGGTATCGGCAGTACGATCCCTGTGTTGTCAGGGGGCTACAACTTAGAGGGTACATGACGACCCCACCACAACGAGCTGGCTACCGTGCTGGATTTTGGGTGCCATGGAAAGTCCATCATGATCGTAGGTGCAGATGGGAACGCACTATGGGCGTAACTTGTGCAACCCATCAGGCGTTTAGGCCCAATTTGAGGAATAATGGGAGTGGTTACAACGCCGTTACAATGCTGAGTGCCAAGGTCTTAGTGCACTGAGGACCAATGATACACCACGTAAGGTGTCCTTCCCCAAAAGGCTGGTACTTCTGTAGAATTTTGAAAAAAGGAGGTCAAACCCCAAGGGGGACCATCACATGGAAGGCCGAAACGGTTGAAACTCCTTTTAGTCGCCTCTTACGACAGACAGGAATACCTCGGGCCTAGTCTTACCCCCGAACCCGCAGGGGAGGGGGGGGGGGGGGTCCTGGGATCGAAAACCGCCACCGTTCAAATTATATTAATAGCGTTGCTGGCCGAAGATTTCCGGCATAAGAAGTCACGCTCACTCTGCCAAAGGCCTTTTCAAAAACGGCGAAGTAGCGGACAGAGATTCAGGGCACTCTTGTCCTTGGGACGAGAAACTTCCCCTAAAGGCAGAAGAATAAGCTATGATCAATGGCATGAGGATGCAGAAGGCAAGGGACACCACTGCATTAAAGACACACAACGTTTGTCCACAGGACATGTGGCCTGTAACAGGAAAACTGTCATGATGATCTCTCCATTGACAAAAGATTCCGGAATAGTTCCCTGTTCGGATCTCCGAGAGGGGACTGCCAAGGCGGAGGTGACCATGAGAAAAAGTTTTAATAATCAACGGGATAATGTCCTACGAGTTGGAGCATGGAACGTCAGGAGCTTGAACGTGGTAGGGAAACTAGAAAATCTGGAAAGCAAAATGCAAAGGCTCAATCTAGATACAGTAGGGGTCAGCGAAGTGAAATGGAAAGAAGACAAGGATTTATGTTATGATTAGATGAGTAGACGGTAACATCAAGAACAGCAGAACATGGTGTAATGAGAGTAAGGTTAATTATGAAAAGGAACGTAGGGCAGAGAGTATGTTCCTCTGAGCAATTCAGTGATAGGGTTTTTCTTATCACAACCGACAGCAAACCAGCACCAACAACATAGTTGAGGTATACATGCCGACATCGCAAGCTGAAGGTGAAGATAAAGAGAAAGTATATGACGCTATTTAAAGGGTAATACAGTACGTAAAGGGAGATGAAAATCTAATGTTCAAGGGGGACTGGAATGTAGTTGAAGCGGAAGGAGTAGAAGAAAAATATTACAGGAGAATATGGGCTTGAGATAAGGAAAGAGAGAGGAGAGGGGACTAATTGAATTCTGTAATAAATCTCAGCTAGTAACAGCGAATACTCTGTTCAAGAATCACAAGAAGTAGTGATATACTTGGAAAAGGTCAGGTGATACGGTAAGAGTTCAGTTAGATTACATCATCGTCAGACAAATTCCGAACTCAGATAATGGATTGTAACGTATACCCAGGAGCAGATGTAGACAGATCACAATGTAGTCGTGATGAAGAGTAGGGTGAAGTTTAAGAGATTAGTCAGGAAAAATCAATACGTAAAGAATTGGGATACGGAAGTACTAAGGAATGTCGAGATCAACAAGAAATAATTCAGTAGGCAGTACAGTTGAAGAGGGATGGACGTCTCTAAAAAGGGCGATCACAGAAGTTGGAAAAGAAAACATAGGTACAAAGAAGGTAACTGCGAAGAAACCATGGGTAACAGAAGAAATACTTCAGTTAATTGATGAAACAAGGAAGTACAGAAATTTTCAGGGAAATTCGGGAATATGGAAATACAAGCCGCTCAGGAATGAAACAAATAGGAAGTGCAGGGAAGCTAAGACGAAATGGCTGCTTGAAAAATGTGAAAAATTCGAGAAAGAAATAACTGTTGGAAAAAGAAGTAATTGGCAGAAAAGTCAAAACAACCTTCAATGAAATTAAAAGCAGAGGTGGTAACATTAGAATTCCACTGTTAAATGCGAGGAGAGAGCGGACAGGTGGAAAGAGTACACTGAATGCCTCTACGAGGGGCGAGATTTGTCTGTCGTGACAGGAGAAGAAACAGGAGACGATTTAGAAAAGACAGGGCATCCAGTATTAGAATCAGAATTTAAAGGAGCTTTGGACGACTTAAGATAAAATAACGCAGAAGGGATGGATACCATTGCACCATAATTTCTAAAATCAGTGGGGTAAATGGCAACAAAACTACCACTCACGTTAGTGTGTAGAATATATGAGTCTGGCGACATACCACTGACTCTCGGAAAAAAATCATCCACACAATTCTGAAGACTGGAAGAGCTGACAAGTACGAGAATTATCGCACTATCAGCTTAACAGTTCATGCTTCCAAGTTTCTGAAAAGAATAATATACGGAAGAATGGGAAAGAAGGTAGAGGATGCTTTAGATCACGATCCGTTTGGCTTCAGGAAAGACAAATGCACCAGAGATGCAGATATGACGTTGCGATTGATAATGGAAGCAAGACTAAAGAAAATTCAAGACATGTTCATGTTCATAGGATTTGTCGACCTGGAAAAAGCGTTCGACAATGTCCGATGGTGCAAGATGTTCGAAATCCTGAGAAAAATAGAGGCAATCTATAGGGAGACACGTACAAGAGACAAGAGGGAATTGCGAGATTTGACGACGAATAACGAAGTGCTCGGATTAAAATGGCTGAGAGGCAGAGATGTAGTCTTTCGCCTCTACTGTTCAATCTGTGCAGCAAAGAAGCAATGATGGAAATGAAAGATTCAGGAGTGGAATTAAAATTCAACGTGAAAGGATATCAAATATACGCTTCGCTGATGACATTGCTATCCTGAGTGAAAATAAGTTTTATGATCTGCTAAATGGAATGAACAGTCTATTGAGTACGGAATATGGATTGAGAGTAAATCGAAGAAAGACGAAAGTAAAGAAGTAGCAGAAATGAGAACAGAGAGAAACTTAACATCAGAATTGACGGTCACGAAGTAGACTGAGTTAAGGATTTCTGCTACCTAGGCAGCAAAATAACAATGGGGCAAAAGTAGATTAGCATCGGCAAAAAGGGCATTCCTGGCCAGGGAAAGCCTACTAGTATGTAACACAGGCCTTAATTTGAGGAAGACATTTCTGAGAATGTACGTATAGAGCAAAGCATTGTATAGTAGTGGAACATGGACCTTAGGAAAACCGGAACAGAAGAGAATCGAAGCATTTGAGATGTGGTGCTACAGAGGAATGTTGAAAATTAGGTGGACTGATAAGGTAAGGAGTGAGGAGGTTCTGCGCAGAATGGGAGAGGAAAGGAATATATAGAAAACACTGAGAAGAAGGGACAGGATGATAGGACATCTGTTAAGACATCAGGGAATGATTTCCACGGTACTAGAGGCGGCAGTGGAGGCAAAAACTGTAGAGACAGAGACTGGAATACATCCAGCAAATAATTGAGGACTTATATTTCAACTGCTACTCTGAGATGAAGAGGTTGGCGGCAGTAAACCAGTCAGAAGACTGATAACTGAAGAATAATTATCAATGTCTCTTCAGTTATTGAAGCTCATATAGTGTAAACCCCTTTGCTGGACACACTGTACAAAAGAGTGAAGTACCAAAGGGTGGCGAAAAGACGCCGTGCAGCAGTGTGCGACCAGACATCACCACCTGGATGGCGCTAAGACAAAATCAAAAAAATGTTCAAATGTGTGTGAAATCTTATGGGACTTAACTGCTAAGGTCATCAGTCCCTAAGCTTACACACTACTTAACCTAAATTAACCTAAGGACAAACAAACACACACACACACACACACACACACACACACACACACACACACGCCCGAGGGAGGACTCGAACCTCCACCAGGACCAGCCACACAGTCCATGACTTCAGCGTCCTAGACCGCTCGGCTAATCCCGCGCGGCAAGACAATATCACCTGATCTTCAGGTAAGATTATACCAAGCCGCACTGTCGGATTAATTGTGAAACTAGGTTCGCATGTAGGACATAATCTGCTGAGATTGACGGTAACGAGTCTGCTAACTTCGGAGTCCATGTAAATGGGGGAAAATGTGGCGCACTATTAAAATGAGTACCAGTGAGGACATCACAAATGCAGTATGGTGAAGTCGACGTGAAAACCGCGGCCTGGTCAAACGAGTCCAAATTTCAGTTGGTAAGAGTTGATGGTAGTGTTCTAGTGTGGCGCATATCACACGAAGCCATTGACTGAAGTTTTCAATAAGACACTGTGCAATCTGGTTCTGGCTCCATAATTGTGTGGGCTGTGTTTTCTTGGAATGGACTGGGTCCTTTGGATGTCTGATCATTTGGAGACCATTTGCAGCCATTCATTGACGTCATCTTCCCTAACAACGATGTAATGTTTATGAATGACAATCTGCCATGTCACCGGGCCATAATCGTTTGCAGTTGGGCTGAAGAACATCTGAACAACTCGTCTGAATGGTCTGGACACGCAGATCGTCTGGTTTTAATCACATCGAACATTTATGGACATAATCGAGAGCTCATTACGTGCACAAATCCTGCACCGGCAACACTTTCGCAATTATCGATCGCTATAGAAGCAACATGGCTCAATATTTATGCAGTGGACTTCCAACGAATTGTTGAGTCGACACCATGTCGCGTTGCTGCACTACGCTGGGCAAAACGTGGGTCCGACACGATATTAGCAGGTGGCCCTCAGTGTATACATAATGCGAAAATCCACAAGGATGTAGAACATGTCATGAAACAGAAATATATGATAAATATATGCAGAAAGAGAGATGCTAATATATCCCATTCACAGATCGTAAGTGAAATTGTCAAATGTGGAATAAGGAAAAAGTAATCAACATTTTCATTTAAGAGGTCGTAACAAACTTGGCACAAAACAAATGTACAGTCCAGTGAGATGCTTGTAATTATTCTAATGATGTTGTAGCTACACGGTGTCACACAAAATCAGCTTACAACACTTACTTTCATCGATCACAGTGCTGACCTGAAGAGATGCAGAAGTCAGATTTCAGCTTAACGCAAACGTTATTTGGTATTTGCAATAATGTATTTATCAATCTTTGCTACTAAGAAATTCGTCGGTGCAGTTGAAGTTTGCTACAATACATCCTTTAGGTTCCTCTTATCTCCAGCTTTATGTGTGACTAGAAGTTTTATGACTGCAGAAAGTTATTGAAAATATGTGTCCATGACGAAAGCACACCATTCTGGATCAAAGTTGGTGGCTTTAAATATTTTTGCCGATTACTCGTAGTTCTAATAATTCCATGAACTGAGCTGTTGGCTTGAGAGAGGGATACATTATTTTCCACGAATTTGGTTAAGGAGCGAACATGTTGGTAAAAAGTAATATTCCCAGTTCCTTGAGCAGGTTGGTTGGTTGTATGACTGAAGGAACCAAATTGCTAAGACATCAGTCCCACTTTCTTCGAACAGATTAGAGTTATGCGGCAAAATCCAGGGGAAGAAATCTCAGAGATCTACGAAAGGTCAACGAATGCGAGATAAGGGACAAAAAGAAGAAAGGGAAACAGAGGATGAAAGGCAGGCAAGGTGCCCCATCTAGGTAGCAGCCCAAAACTCAAGAAAGCAGAGTGCAATGAGGAGACACACATATCCCAGCCCCCTAAATTTTGCCAGAGGTACCCCACTCGGATATGGCCCAGGAAAGACTAGCAACACGAAGAGAGGAAGTAGAAGCATAGAGAGACAAAACATGAACAATTATAACAGACCATGTGAGAGGATGGAGGAAGAGTTAGGGTGAAGACCAGGCTGGATCACCAAGCCCAGATAGCCACAGGCAGAGGTGACAACATTGTTTTCTGCCAGCCCCTCTGTGGGCCGATAAGATTAAGTGACCCTTCCTTAAAGTGAGTGGTAAAAGCCCCCTTCACGAATAAAACGTAAAACTAAGTCAACCGCTGAGGCTTCATCTCCTAACACCACACGTAGCGAGTCAGGGAGATTAAGAATAAGCAGCAGGGTGGGTAGTTTGGGACAGTCCAGCAAAATGTGGACCACCTTCAAATGGAAACTACAACGATAGTGGTGTGGGTCTTCACGATGGAAGAGAGGACGTTCATTCAGCGAAGTATGGCCCATGCAGAGCCGGAAAAGGAGAGCAGAGTCCTTGAGAGAGGCCTGCATGGACGGCCTCCACAGATTCATAGTCTCATTTATCACCCATAGTTAGTTTGGCGAAGGCAGAGTGAGCCATTCCGTATTACAGATTCCTAAAACTTGACACCATAACACCGAATGGAGGTCTGTTTCCAGGCTATCAGGAAGTTCATTTCCCAGGACGTTCATTCCCTGACAAGGTCTGGGGTCCAGACGAAGGTCACTGAACATCCAAATTGTTCAAGTTTATACAGTGAATCCTGGGTAGCAACGATCAAGAGATGGCGAGAGCAACACTGGTCGAGAGCTTGAAAACTGCTCAAAGAGTCGCTGCAGATGACAAAAAGACCCACTGGTGCAGGAATGGATATGCTCAAGAGCATGAAAAATAGTTACCGTCTCCATGTGAAAACACTACAGCTATCCAGCATGGAGCACAGTTCAATATGTCCCGTGAAAATAAGCAAGGGCACGTGACCAGCACCCATCGAGTCATCAGTATAGACTACTTCTGAACCCCAGAGTGTGTCAAGGATGTAGAAAAATTTGTGACCGAGGGCCTCGGGAGAAACAAATTATTTCAGATCTTATGATAGGTCAAGATGAAGCTGTGACCAAAGGATGCAGAATGGAGGTGCACATGAGTTGGCCTGGAGCACAGGTGGAAGAAGAAACAACTTGAGTTCAGAGGAGAGACCAGATGCAGATTGCGATCATAATCCCTGTTCTGGGCCGCCATTGTGGGAGATGGATTTACATGTTTGGAAAGAGGAGACGGTCGTTCAGATGCTTAGAGGTAGTTGGTAGTTAGTGTTTAACGTCCCGTCGACAACGAGGTCATTAGAGACGGAGAGCAATCTCGGTTTAGGGAAGGATGGGGAAGGAAATCGGCCGTGCCCTTTCAAAGGAACCATCCCGGCATTTGCCTGAAACGATTTAGGGAAATCACGGAGAACCAAATCAGGATGGCTGGAGACGGGATTGAACCGTCGTCCTCCCGAATGCGAGTGCTGTGAACATGTGTACCATAACTGACAAGCTTTTGTTGGCGCCTAGTCCGTAATGGAGGGACCCCAGCCTCCACGAATTAATTATTCACAGGGCTAATTCAAAAGGCTCTTGTCGGAAGTGGAACCTCACAGTGGTGTATTGGATCCAGTATCCGCTATTCTGAGGGCGATGCTGAACTGTATGCCAGACTTCCATAAACAGGAAGGGATTGTATCAGGGCTTTATAAAGCTGCAGAAGGATAGTATGATCTTTACCCCAGCTGGTGTTACTCAGGCAACAAAGTGTATTAACGTGCAGGCAACACTTTTGATAGTTGGTCATCGAAGTAAAGTTGTGTTTGTAGGTGAATGGTACAAAGTCGACAGAAGTGCATGATACGAGTTATGGCAGCTGAGAACAGGAAGCCATGGGTGAGGGTCCATGACTTCACCTTTCACATGGAGCCACGCAGTCGACGTTCATTCAGCGACACCCACACTAGAGGAGCAGCAGCAGCAGCAGCAGCAGCAGAGGCAAAAGTCGTCAGCATACAAGGAGAGTAATACTGAGGCTCTCATAGCTGCTGCTACACCATTGATGGCTACTAGAAAGAGAGGGACATAGTACAGAGTCCCGTAGGACCCCATTCCCTTAGCTAAAGGGGAAGCTGTAGGAAGTACCAACTCTAACCTGGAAAATATAGTGTGACAGGAAGATCTAGATAAAAGTTGGAACCCAACCACGGAGACACCACTTGTGGAAAGTAGCAAGGATTTTTATCACCACGTAATGCCATAAGCCTTATGCCAGTCGAAGGAGATGGCTAAGTGCTGATGTAGACCAAAAGCTGTTCAGATGGTAGACTCCTGGTAAACCAGATTTTTGGCAGTTGGTTGTGGATGCAGTCTGGCCCTGGAGCTTTATCAGAGCAATGGGCTAGGACAGGACAATGACAAGTTCCCACTAGCTGAATGGAACATTATACAGGAAAAGGTAATTGCTTTCGCTCCACCCACTGTTTACGACATGAATGGCAGGTTGATAATTCTCAGACACAGAGACTCTAGTATAATGCAGAGCAAACTGTTTGGCGACAGGGTCTGGGACAGTGCAGACAGTGCCAGTCTAGGTAATACCAGGTACACCTGCTGATGTATGGTATTGATTGAGACATCTGACCTTTACCCAAACCTGCAAAGAGGAAGTATGTGGTCCAATACTGAAAAGTAATGTTCCCATCAGTCTTGTTTCTGTCTTTTATTAGGTGGTGGACCCAGGTACGGAGCTGTTTAAAGGTAGTGAGATGCTCTATCGATGGATTCCACTTATGGCGCTGGAGAACCCGCCTACGATCTCTAATGGCATCTGCGATTTCTAATGATCACCAATGTACTATGTTCTGTCAGGACAGGCTAGAGGAACAGGGGATTGCCAAATCAGCTGCCGAAAGAATCACTGTAGTTGTGTTCCAAATTGCCTCGTCGATATTTACATGTGGCATGGAGCTAAGGACGACAGCAGAGGCAAAGGCACGTAAGTCAACATTATTGAGAGCCTATCTGCGCAGGCATCCATGGAAGTGACGGTGATAAAGGAACAGGAGGATTGGGAAGTGGTTCTACCACACAGGTCATCGTGGACTCTCCAGGAAATGGGTGGTAGAAGGCAAGGGCTGCAGATGGAAATGTCAATCGCCGAAGAAGTTCCATGCATCACACTGAAGTGTGTGGGGGGGGGGGGGGGTACCAATATTCAAAAGGCAAAGGTCAAACTTTTCAAGTATGTTTTTGAGGTCTTCACTGTGGCCAGTGATCGTGGTTCCACCCCACGAAGGTCTGTGGCCGTTGAAATCCCCCCAAGATTAGGAAAGGTTGAGGGAGCTGAGAAATCAATGCAAACAATATGTTCTGAGACAAACGGAGCAAACATTGCAGATGGTAATATCCTGAATTGCCCTTACCCAAACAGCCACAACCTCTAAAGGTGTATTAAGAGCACAAGTTTTGCTATATAATGTGTCCAGAACATATGTGCAAACTCCACCTAACACCTTGTCACAGAACGATTCTTCTAATGTCCTTAGTATCCACGAAGGGATGGGGGTCTGTCTTTCTGTTTCCCAAGTCTCCTGAATGGGACTGAAAGAACAGGGGAAGTGCTTAAAAGATGACGTAGTGACGGAAAAAACGCTGCAATTCCACTAGAGGATAATGTTTTCAGCTGGCCACGATGACCGAGCGGTTCTAGGCGCTTCAGCCCGGAACCGCGAGACTGCTATGGTCGCAGGTTCGAATCCTGCCTCGGGCATGGATGTGTGTGATGTCCTTAGGTTAGTTAGGTTTAAGTAGTTCTAGGGGACTGATGACCTCAGATGTTAAGTCTCATAGTGCTCAGAGCCATTTGAACCATTTTTTGATAATGTTTTCAATATATGGTGAGGCAGGATATGTCTGGGGTCACCTGTTGCCATTGGTTGAGGGGTTATGAGATCAACATACATAGATTCTGGGTCCTATTGTGTGGTGTAAACCAGGGCCTCATGGGCATCCAGAATATTCACCATGGCCAACAGAGTGGAACAGGCAGGATTTGGTGGTGTGAGGTCCATTGGAATGTCCCCCTCCTTAGAGGACTTTTTCTTTTATTTCCTCTCCTTAGAGGTTTTCGATGATTGAGAGGGCTTCCCTTATCAGTTTCAGGTAAAGATGATGATTGTGAATCCTCGCAACAAGCAGTCTGTGGCCCCTTCCTGGTGAGAGAAGCCAGAAGAAAGATTTGTCTCCAACTGGAAGGTGGAGACCTATGTCCCTGGTGGGTGGGAACCATGAGGGAGGCAAGCATGGTTGAGCAGCTCTAAGGACCACAGTAGGAGGTGTAACGGGCTGTAGTAACATCGCTAAATGGGGCGACATCATTGTAGCTGTAGCATATGACACTGTTTTACATACTGGATGCAACCACTAATAGTTCTGTTTGGTCTCATGATCAGTTTGTCCCGAGTCTTGTGTTTTTGTATTTTCTTCCCTCTCTCCCTCTCTGGAAAACAGTGGACTCTGGTGAGCAGGAAGAATAGAATGGTGCTTTCTGCAGTTGATACAGATGGGAGAGGGGCACAAGGTGATTTCACATGCAGTACTCTCCCAGTCTCTGCAGATGGGACTAGTAATGTGAAGACATGACATACTTTGAAGCATCTGAAGCACCACATGGTGGGGGCATACGGTTTCAAATCGCAATGGTATATCAACGCCTTGACCTTTGCAGGTACTGAATCGCATTCAGAGGCCAAGATGAAGGTACCATTAGTGACACTATTGTCCATCGACTACAGCAGATGAAGTGTACACCCCATTGCTCCAAGTTTGTGTGTAGCCCATCATCAGATTGCAAGACCAGGTCCCTGTGGAAAATGATGCCCTAAACCATATTTTGGCTACAATGGGGAGTGACAGTCACTGGTATGTCAACTTATCACAGGCAAGCAGTGCCCGAGTCTGAGCAGAGGATCTTTTTTTGATCACAACTGACTCACTTTTCATTTTAGAGATGGCTTCCACTTCCCCAAACTTTTTTCCTAAGTTCTCCACAAAGAATAAAGGTTTTGTAGCCAAGGAGGAATGCCCATCCGTCCTTGTGCAAACAAAGTATTGCAGGGAGTATTTTTCTTCTTGCACTTGGCCATCCTTTTCTCCTACAGTGTAGCCAGAGAAGGTAGCGCCTTATCTCTCTGCATTGAAAGAGAACTTTCCTTCCACAGAGACTGCTGGGACCATGTGGCCACCAGTGAAAGATACTTCATCTGCTGCTAATCCACAATGGAGTTACCCACTCCCCACCCCAAACAGTGCCTCTTCCCATGGACGCCACCCAGCCTCAGCAATGACTACCTGACCCATAATCCGTTTCTTGGAGTTCCCGTGCCGTGGTCACAATGGCCACATACTCCTTGACATACATGGGGAGGTTCCAGCACAGGCACCAAAAATGTAATCCCTGTGAGGGCAGAGGGCTACCACTGTGCAGGTGCCTGATGACCCCCTCCTCCTTCCCCAGAACAAGATGGTTACCATGCTAGGTTTTGAGTGTATTACCTTATTAAAGGGAAGGGTGGAAAGATGGGAAGGCATGAAGGTGGAGCAAACACTGCATTGGGTAATCTCCCCTGCATGATCTGCACTTCTAGAAAATTTTAAAAATTGGTGGCAGGTCAAATCCAACACAGGTGACCATGTATTTATTTTATGAAAAGCTGTAGAAAACACCAGAAGTGGAAGCACGAGTCCCAATCATAAACCAGATCCAAGCAGGGTCTGCACCAAGAAAACGACCCGATGGAGAGGCAGAGGGGTAAAGGGGTAGTGGAAGTACAAGCTTGCAGTACAGAAAGGAACTAATGCTGCAAAGGCTGGGGCCCCATGGTAGTCAAACACATACTCACAAAAGAGTTTTAGGCCCCTGGTGGGCCTCGAACAGGTCTCTGTAAGACAGGTTACAGAGAAGGATGGCGTTCTGAAGAGCCTCAAAAGTCATTCTTATGATGCAGAAACAGGAGTGTGCTGTGCAATACGTACGACTGGACTCACATTTGTCACTAAATCATAACTTCTGATAGGTCTATGAACAATATACTGCTACCTTTTTTCTGAGAACTATCACTTAACGAAAATATCTACGGTTATTCCATACAGGGCAATGGTAGAGCACGCCCACCAGTGTGTGTACGACAGAATTACATCTAGGTCTATATCATGTTACACGCTACAGTTCAGAGTGCTCTAGTGACAGAGGATTGCAGCTTGTGTCAGTGAAGCAGGAAAGTCAACCGAGTAATATGCACGACTTATAGTAGCTCAACAGATATTGGGTCCAGAGAAACTGTGTTGAAGGGCACAAAGACTATTAGATGAACTTCGGTATCTGGCTAACAAAATAAATTATGATGGGCGAAGTAGAGGGGACATAACTATGAACAAATTCTGAGGCATGAAGGGCATTCTCTGTTTGTTAATGGAAGGAAGTGTGTGGTGTAAAAATCTTAGAGTGTGACCAAGGCCTGAATACAGTAAGCCTGTTCAAATGTATGTAGATTGCCATAGTTGTGCAGCGATGATGATGCTTCCATAGGATACACTAGAATGGGAAATAATGTCTCCGAATTTTTTTTCTGCTCCCAATATCTGTTTAGGTGTTACTCGGTTGACTTCTCTGCTTCACTGACACAAATTGCAACCCTCTGTCACTAGACCACTCTGAACTGTAGCGTGTAACATGGCGGTGTATAACCTAACTATGTCGGTGTGTGAGAGGTGTTCAGAAAACTGAAAGCACGAATTAGAAGAGTTTTCCCACACATGGAAGACTCTCTCCTTCCGCATGACAGTTCCAGACCAAACATGACCACTGTGACACCTGCAACAATCTGACGCCCTGGGTTCACTGTCGTCAGGCATCATCCACACAGTTCCGACCTGGATCATCCAATTTCAACACCTTTGAGGACTTCAGTTTGATAGTGTTGAAGCCTAGCGAGGGTCGGTGAGGTTTTCGCTCCATCAACGAAGTCATTCTACAGTGATGATACAGTATCAGCAAACCGGTCTACCATTGGAAAACATGTGTTCATCGCCAGGGTGACGCTGTTCGGATATATGTATACTTGAAGAATAAAGATGTAGAATGTTAATAAAGTTCGATTTATTAAAAAAACTAAGATTTCATGTAAAAAGTCAGATTCATTACTTTTCAGCACATCCTCGTCCACCAAAACAGTCTTTGGACTAAATACCATGACAACAGTAATATCTTCCCACTTTTTCTCCTTTTCCCATTGTATTCGCGAATGATCCGCAGGAACTATTTCTCAGATTTCTCCTTGCAGTCGTTTTGCGCGACAGGACTGCACATAGAATAATGTGGCCGGTAGATGCGCGGTCGGCAGGGCAAGCATGGGGAGAGCAGTAGTGGTGAGGGACGCGTGCAGGAACGGAAGGGGCAAAGCAGAGCGCTGAAGGAGAAATGCCTTTCTAAACTGAAGTCTAGATTAACATTTTTGCGAACACTAAGTGGAGCCCCCCTACTCACACACTTACATGGTAACCGTCCAAAAAGATCTACGGTCAACTCTGCGTTGGTTAGCATCTAAAAAGATGTGTGTTGAGATTGCAAGAAAAGCTCCGAATTACTTTTACCTGACTTCTTAACTATTTTTAACTTTCAGAGAAGCACCATGAGAGTGACTTTTCATTAACACCTACATTTCTCTTGTTGCAATGTTAAAATTTACTTTTTTAAAAAAAAAAGAAAAAGTTTACACAATGGCACCTCACTACCATGTTGGGCAGACGTAATTGCGAGTGTGTTATCAATAAGTGTTTAGTAATTGAGGAACAGGGAACAACTAAGGTCAATAGCATACGAAAACGCACGTCCTCGGTACAAAAACAAACGTGTAATGTCCTTTGTTGTTCCAAAACCCACAGCATTTCTCGTTTCATCAGCCTTAAAAAGTACATTCTTTCTCCAAAAAAGTGTCTAGTTAGTGGAATAACATGGCATATAAATTTTTTCTGAATAACCAATGGAAAAATACTCTCCCCTTTGCGTGCTAACAATTTGTCGGTATCTTGCTTTGGTATCTCAAATCGTTTACGAAACATGAGAAATGTTGAGGATATTTCATTCTTGCTTTCTCGCGATCGCAAATGAGAGATGCACAAGATCAATTTTCTCGAGATTGATGACAGACGGAGACCTCCACCCTAGTCTTAAGAGAAATTCAATATGTTAGCTACATTTCACATGCAGCAAAATGTTGTGTAATATGCACCAAATGCAAAATCATAGCGGTCCCTATTTTTCACTGTCAACTTTTTCGAATTTCATGCAATGTCTTACTTAATTGGAAATATCACAATAACTATGACCATTAACGGGCATTATTTAATCCGGTAGAAGCCGTATTCGCTCTTCAATTGTAATGACTGGTTTCTTTGTTGTAACGATTCCTACTGCACCAGTAGAGGATATACTTTGCTCTACATTGAAATATCTGTTTCACATTCGCATTTAGTTGTACGTTTTGATCCAGAACAGGATCTTTCTTAGTAATGGTATGGTTGGTAATTACTACACAGCGAACCAGACCGGACGAGCAACACAGCGGGAAATCAACAATATCCCAATCGCCGTACCCCACATCATTTGACGTTTGCTGCTGTGTATCGATGTATGTGAGAGTCCGGGTCATTTATCATTATTATCTGGACAGGGCCTGAGTTGCACAGTACGGACTCTGCAGTTTGCAGTTTGAGTAAGCTGTCCTTCAGCATGTGGAGCAAGATTCTTTCATGAACACTCGTGCAATTGCGCATAACTTGGGGACGAATCAAACGAATGTAAGAAACGTCATTTATTGTCACATCCATTTCATTTACAGCATGTACACAACATGGAATGAGATGATTATTCACTCACAAGGGAAGTCTCTGTCATGTGGATCACAGATTTTGATAAGATTTTGTAAGAACGTTCTGTGTTAAAACTAAAGAGACATATTTCTGCTTTTGCTAGACACTTCCTAGTTTTTGAAAAAAATCGGGGTGCAAGTTGATGACGGAAAACCGTCTTTTCAATGCTGTACATCGAAAGATCGTCTAAAGACAAACATTTTTTCACAAATATAATCTAGGGTTCGACGTTAATAACGTTTACGTTTTCGTGCTGTACAGTGTGTCTAGCAGAGCGAGGTCGACAGTCTTGCAGGGGTCAATGCATCAGACGGACCTTGCATCAGACGATCAAACCACTAGTCCGTGTTCGATTCTTGCTCGGCGCTTCTTTTTTTTCATTTGATGTTTACAATGCATCGTATAATATTCTGATAATAAGGATAGCTTTCTTTCCTTTTTTTGAAGTACAAATATGGAGAGGTTTGTTGAATAATCAAATAAATACAATGTTTTGTCAGTTATTTTCATCGGGATACATGACGCACTGGATTAACTGCAACAGGCAGGAGACTTGCTTATTGTGCTGCACATTTTAGCGATTTTGATCGAGATGAACCTACGTTGCAGTGTTGTTCTGTGGCACGCCTGTGTAGGGGTGTGCACAGAATCAGGTAAGTGAAACATCAATGCAATACGCACTTTTATTTATTTATAACAGCCGACTCAGGAATTTTCCCTTGTGTAAGACCGCGTGTACAAGATCGTGTGCCGATTTAAAGTTCTAGGCCTCATATGTTAATGTTCGCGTTGTTTCTGCGTAATCTTTCATTGATTGTATCAATAACTGTTTGTATTGTGATATATTGTGAAATTTCGAACATTCGCGAGTGCTGCGATAAACTAGTACTGTATCGTCAATTGTAGGGGAACTAAACTGTGCTCTTTTAAAAAATTCAGGACAGTAAGCCTTGCTTCGTACAAAACAATCTTTCTTCTATTTCATTGCGCAATTACGAGACAAATACTTTAGTTTGACAATTTTCGGATGCTTACAAAACTATAATTTCGCAAGTTATCAGGAGGAGTGTTAATTTATTTCGTAGCAAATCAGCGTTTCTAGTTTACAGTTCAGCCAAATAATACATCACCCGCGAATTTCATTGTTTATCTACGCAAATAAACATGCATTTCTGAGAATTTTCGGAAGCTACCATTGTCCTTTGTATATGTACGACCAGTTTGTAGCGAATTGGCGTTTGTGATTTAGCTACCGTACTGTAGCAGATTTTCTAACATATTGTGTTACATCTAGTTTTCCCTTAAAGAGGAGTAGCCCTATAAATTATCTGCATTTATCGTAAATTACCTGTTTTCAAGTTTGCTAACATCAAAACGTTTTAGGAAACTAGTAATTTTTACCACAGGTTTCTGTGTTGCCTTAATATTAAGCTCGTTTTTGTGTATCTGCTTCAGTTCTTACAGATAATTAGCAACTTTTCACCTCAACAGGTTAAAAGATAATAGGCGGACTTAATTTAATGTTATTTGTTCTCTGCTTTTAATAAACTGCACCAGCCAAAATGTAGCCCCACTGTGAAAGCTGCTCTCAAATACGGGATGAGTTGGTCGACGTTCGTAACCAGCTGGAAAATGGAAAGGCGCTGACTACTGTCAAACGATCGGCAGCTGCTGCGATTCAGTGTGATTGAAGAGCTCCCGAGAGTTGTGTACTTGCGATACCTGTGTCAAAGGTACTTCAAGTACTATCCTGTCCTGTGGATCCTGTCTCCTCCGCAGAAAGTACAGGCTCTGTCATTATCCGTCCACTTGACTGCGAGTGGCATGTCAATGGCAGATCGGGGCGTCCTGTGCAGGGTAGAGGGGGACCTTGGAGGGCTCCCTTTAAGCAACAAGTTTGAGGTGCTGTCTTTCAGTGAAACTGGAACAGAGCTAGTGGAACTCACTTCACCTGTTTTGGGGAAACCTGTTTAGTCTGGTGTCACGAGATGGCAAAGGCGAAAGGATAGGGCGTCTATTAATATTTATCAGTGCAAACCTATGGCTAATTATAGTACCTCTTGGGGAAATGGTAGCAAGGTACAGGAAAGACCACAGGTGCACTCAATTTGTATGCCTGGGGGCCTAATTCAGCATGCTGAAGAGGCTACTCAGCCATTGGGGAAACAGGGTGTAATCAATTGCAGATTGTGGCGCATGTTGGAACAAATGATGGCTGTCGTCTGGACTCCGATGTCATCATTCGGAAATTCTAGCGATTGTCAGATAAGGTTTGGGAAGGCTAGTTTTGTGCGTGGAGTTTCAACGAAGCACGCAGTTTGCAGCATTGTCCCCAGAACTGATCATGGCTCTTCGGTTCTGAGTCGAGCAGAAGGACTGAACCAGGGACTTCAAAAGTTCTGTGACAAGCTAGGTCACGACTTCCTGAACTTGCTCTATAGGGTTGAGAACTGTTCCCTTAAATAGGTAGGCGTGCACTACACATCAGAAACTGCTACTCAAGTGTCTGACTGTACGTGAGGGGTGCACACAACGGTTTTTAGATTAGGCGACTCTCCACCCAGTCCAGATAACAACAGCTGTAAGAAACCCAAACGTATCAGTGTAAGATCGAACGAAATGTCTCCTTCCCTCCCCCCCCCCCCCCCCCGCACACACGTTTTCTTTTCTTTTGTTTTAGGGCGCAAAAACAACTATGGTCATAGGAGCCCATGTCAAAACTGTAGAACACGAATACAAAGAGGAGTTAGAAAAGACTCCACGACAATCCCAATCGGCGCAAGAGGGGACAGCTAAAAGCAGGGACGTGGACAAAGGTCTATAAAATGCGCGATAGAGAAACGGAAGTCGTGAACTAAAAATTAAACCGTCTTCGCCATATTGCTACGACGGATAAAGAGTAAAACGCGGTCTACAGCCCGCACGTTGTTCGCTAAAGCGGCCGATAACTCAGACGGCAAACACAAACGAGAACGTAAGCGGTGAAAAAAAATGGCATTCTATCAGGAAATGGTGGGTCGTCAAACATTGAGCGCAGTGTGCACAAAGTAGTGGAGCAGCATCACTTAACAAATGGCAGTAGCTAAAAAGACAGTGCCGAATACGCAACCGGGTTAAAATGATCTCGCGTTTAGAGAGCCGAGAGGAGATCGTCCAAGCCGCTGGAAGATATTTAATTACTTGGAGCATGTTCCCATAAAAGGAGGACCAGTGGTGGTGCCAAAGTGACACCAACTGCTGACAGACGGCAACATAGAGATTATCGGAGCGAATATAAGAACTAGCGGGCTGAGATACGAGGACTGCAGTCTTGGTAGCAGCGTCAGCGGGCTTGTTTCCTGTCAGACCGACGTGACCAGGAACTCAAACATCACAGTGACTCCATTAAGAGTGAGCAAGTGACAGCGTTCCTGGACCCGTTTCACTAATGGATGGGAGGTATAGAGCACAATAGAGCACACAGAGGCTTTGAAGAACACATAATATCAGCAGGTGACGCAACTGAAAACCCTGCGTCGGTGGATGTACTGCATGGCCTGATAGAGGGCGAAGAGCTTGCTCTAAATACTGAGCAGTGTTCCGGAAGCAGATACCGAAAAACATCGGGCTAATGACAGACACGCCCGACACCGCGCTCAGTGCGAGAGCCATCAGCGTACTATGGCGAAGTTTCATGCGAAGGTCGTGAAACTGAAGGCGATAGAGCGAGGCTGGAGTAGTGTGCTTAAGAATCGAACGAAGGCCAAGGTGAACACGGGCCGACACATGAAACCAAGGTGGTGAAGAGTTCACACCCACCGGGAAAGTTGCAGGGAGCGTGAAGTTAAGCAGCCGAAGCAAGAGCCAAAAGCGAACTCCGCGAGATACCAGAGAAGAGGGACGCACCCCATACTGGCGATCAAGAGAGTCGGCAATGTGGCATAGGGTATGCGGCTACTCATGGCAGACAAACAGCATGCATATCTGCTGAGAAGAAAGTCACGGCGGTTGGACAGTGTTAGTTCGGCAGCTTCTACATACAGACTCTCAATGGGCTAGTGTAAAAGGCGCCAGTGGCCAAATGGATGCCACGATGGTAGATATTATTGAGACGGCATAAGAGGGACGGAAGTGCAGATGCATATTCGAAACATCCATAGTTTTGTTACGAACGGACAAGGGACCGGTACAAACAGAAAGGGTCGCTCGATCTGCTCCCCTGGAAGTACCACTGAGAACAAGTAGGGCATTGAGGGACCACGTACAGCGGGCCGCCAGGTAAGACACGTAGGAGGACAAAGAAAGTTTCCTATCGAGCATGAGCCCAAGGAATTTCATAGTTTCAAAGAACAGAACAGCAACAGGCCCAAGACGTAACGGCGGTGGAAGAAACGAAATACGCCATCAGATATTCATATGAACGGTTTTTTCAGAGGAAAAACGAAAGCCATTGTCGATGCTCCATGAGTAAAGACGATCAAGACATCGCTGAAGATGCCGCTCAGTGAGATAGGTCCGTGGAGAATGACAATAGATGGCAAAATCGTCTACAAAAATGCCCCAGGGGGGGGGGGGATATAGGGTTATTGGCGATAGCGAAGACAACGCTCAGGCTGAAACCCTGAAGCAAGTTTTCCTGGATAAAGATGTCCGACAAGGCAAAACCCACACGTATCTTGAACACAGTGTCTTTTAAAAATTCCTAATGGAAACGGGGCAGACGGCCATGGAAGCCCCATATGTAGAGAGTATGGAGGATACCAGTCCTCCAGCAGGTGTTGTAGGCTTCCTCCAAATCGAAAAACACGGCCAAAGTCTGGGATTTCCGCAGAAAACTACTCATGGCATGGGTGTACAAATTGACTAGATGGTCAACTGCAGAACGGCGCGCTCGAAATCCGCACTGCCCACTGGTCAGTAAATTGTAAGACTCTAGGTACCATACCAGTTGGGCATGAATCATACCTTCCATCACCTTGCAAACACAGCTGGTAAGAGAAATGGGGTGGTAGCTAGAAGGAAGGTGTTTGTCCTTACCGGACTTAGATATGGGTATGACAGCAGCTTCACGCCAGTGTTTTGGAAACGTGCCGTTTCCCCAGATGTCGTACGTATGAAGCAGAAAGTGCTTGCCTGCAAGAGAAAGGTACTGCAACATCTGAATGTGAACATCGTCTGGCCCTGGAGTGGAGGATTGGGATGAAGTGAGAGCTTATCTAGCCCCCTCATAGTAAAGGCAGCAATGTAGCACTCACGATTTTGAGAAGGGTATCGTCTGAGCCGCCTCCACTCGTTTCCAATGGAGGAAGACAGGGTAATTGTGGGAGGAGCTCGAAAGCTACGCAAAATGGAGGCCCAAGGTGTTGAAGATAGCAATAGGGTCCATGATGAAATTGTTTGCTGCTGTCAGGCCAGAAATTGAGGAATTGATCTTGGTCCCAGAAAGGCGTCGGGGGTTCGAAGAGGGAGTGGAACTGTTAAAGGAACTAGTGAATAAAATCCAGCTAGCTCTTTTGCTATCGTGAAGAACACGACGACATTGTGCACGCAACTGTTTCTAATGAATGCAGTTTGCTGTCATTGAATGGTAGTTAAAAAGCTGAAGAGCACATCTCCATGCATGAATTGCATCGCGGCATGCCTCAGTCCACCAAAAGATGAGAACACAGCGTGGTAAAAAGGAAATACGAGGAATGGAACGTTCTGCGGCTGTAAGGATAACGTTTGTAAGATATTTTACCTGGTCATCACAACTGGGGAAATGTTGTTCGTTGAAGGTCGCTATGGAGGTGTAAAGCCTCCATTCAGCCTTCATAATCTGCCATTTGGTGTACATGAAGGTGGGGTAGGATTCATCAAATGGACAGCACATGGGAAATGGTTGCTTGAGTACATGTGAGGGAGAGAACGGATGGCTCGAGATGATGGGCACGATGAGCAGTGCAGAAGGATATGTCCAAATGGGAATATGTGTGCATGGAGTCTGAAGGGAATGTCTGTGTTCCTGTGTTAAGGCAGAAGTAGTTAAGTTGATTGAGTAGGTCAGCCAAGAAGGCACCTCTCGGACACTTTCTGGGAGAACTCCAAAGGAGATGGTAAGCATTAAAGTCACCGAGCAGCAAAAAGGGCTGAGGTAGCTGCCCTTTAAGCCGGAGGAAGTCTATCCTGGTGATATCATATGATGGAGGAATGCAAATGGTACAAATGGAAAAGTTCAAGTGAGGAAGGAAACGGCGAACTGCAACAGCTTGAAGATGGGTAATCAGGGAGATGAGTTGACTATGAACATCATCCCATATGAGCAGCAGGCTTCCCCCATGAGATGGAATGCCGATCTCAGGGGGAAGGTCAAAATTTACTGGGAAGAAATGCAAGAGATCAGAGTGGTCGCGATGACGCAATTTTGTTTCCCGAAGGCGGAGAACAAGTGGACGCTGCTGTTTTAAGAGCAATCCCCTTTGTTGGATTGAAGAACTCCATCGGAGGCGAGTCATGACAAGGAAAATATGAAGGGTGTCACCTCGGCGGCTGCCGAGTGCCAGCCTTCTAAGACTCACTGCTACAGGGCGCCTGCTCGATGAGGTCTGCAGAAGTGTTGGCATTCTCCTCCCGTCGGCCTGCGGGTTCCAGGGCAAATAAATGGTTATTGGTGCACGCCAGCGACACGGAGGTTGGCTAGGCGATGGTATCACATGTCGACACCGTCCAAGATGATCTCAGAGACGGCGAAGGAGAAGACCGTTAGCCTTTCTTTGACTTCTTGGTATCTTTCCGATAGGCAGACTCAGATGTTGGTTGGCTGGAGGGATGCAGGCAGTCTTCATGGGTGTATTCCTTCTGTCCTTTCTGGCGTGCCGGTTGTATAGCTGGTGACTTCGTCCTGTGAGGCAAAAATCTGGTGGCGTGCCACAGAGCTGGAGGAGGAGACAGGGACGCTACCGTGACTCTGGGTTATTTCACAACCGCGGTACTAAATTTGAGATCGCATGTCTGCACGGCCATGTACTTTATGTAGCAAAAAAATTGGCTCTGAGCACTATGGGACTCAACTGCTGTGGTCATAAGTCCCCTAGAACTTAGAACTACTTAAACCTAACTAACCTAAGGACAGCACACAACACCCAGCCATCACGAGGCAGAGAAAATCCCTGACCCCGCCGGGAATCGAACCCGGGAACCCGGGCGTGGGAAGCGAGAACGCTACCGCACGACCACGAGATGCGGGCTTTATGTAGCGAAATGTATTAAGAACAGTATTGTAGATGCCAGATGGTAGATCGCAGGGTTTCCGACTAGCCAACAACTTGTGAGCGATTGGGTAAGGCACTTTTTGCTTCAACTGGATCATATCCTAGACAGCCCGCTCATCAAGATACACAGGGAAATCGCGGGAGGAAGCGGCACCATGGTCGCCACTGCAGTTATTGCAGCGGGGTGAAGGAGGCGAACAATCGCCCGCGTGAGCATCCCTACCACAGGTTACACATTTGACTTTGTATCGACAGGACTCTCGAGTGTGGTTGTGGTGATGACAGTGGTAGCAGCGCATCGAGTTTGAAATATACAATCTGACCGTGATAACTTCATAATCTGCTTTGATCTTTGACGGAAGAACCACTATATCAAAAGTGAGAAAGAGTGAGTGTGAGCATTAAGGATGCATCTACGTTTTTCATCCTCCAATGGGCTGCTATAACACCCTGATCAGAGAGGTACGTTCGGATTTCTGCCTCGGCCAGACCACTGAGCAGCCCAATATAAGTAACACCACAGGAAGAATTCAGCCTTCGACGGACCTCGACACGAATGTGACAGCTATGGAGAACCGAAGCTGCAAGCAGTTACTGTGTTTGAAAATCAGAAGTAGTCTCCAAAAGCGAAGTGCTACTGCATGAACGAGAGCAGGATTTCACAAGGCCAGCAATGCATCAACACCTTTCTGAATAACAAACGTTTTTACTGTAGTGGTGGACTGATTGTCCTCAGTAAGGTAAACCACGAGGAATTGTGGGACAGCTGGGAGGGTGTTTGAATCCTTAGCCTTATTCCGTTTACGTTTCGTAGCCGCTGACTGTGAAGACGATTGGCTCATTGCGAGAAAATCCCCAGATTGCCAGCATGAAAAGGGGCGCGCCCGCCTTACGTGATTGTTCACTCCTCAGTTCACGCCTAACACCAGACAGAGGGATCAATCGGCAGTTTGGGAAGGTAGTAGCTCATGCAATCACCCTCCATGGGCCTGGCCAGTGCCTGCCGCGCCCGGGGCTGGGAATTATGAGTTACCCAGTCACCTGTCACGCGTCAGACGCGTCGGCCGGCCTTCAGGAGCGCACAGGGAGGAAGAAGAAAAAGACTAATTTCAATAGCTGAAGCGGAGAAAGGAGATGGTGAACGAAGAAAGAAAAAAGGAACCATAAACAGTGGAGATTATTCTGATGCCGGCCGCGGTGGCCGAACGGTTCTAGGCGCTTCAGTCCGGAACCGCGCGACTGCTACTGTCACAGGTTCGAATCCTGCCTCGGGCATGGAGGTGTGTCATGTCCTTAGGTTAGTTAGGTTTAAGTAAATCTAATTTCTAGGGGACTGATGACCTCAAACGTTAAGTCCCATAGCGCTCAGAGCCATTTAAAAAAAAAAAAAAAAAAAAAAAAAAAAAAAAAAAAAAAAAATCACGCAACACCCAGTCCCCTGCCGGGAATCGAACCCGGGCCCCCTTGCGTGGTAGGCGGTAACGCTACCGCTGCGCTACGGAGGCGGACACAATATTGCACAAAAAATACTGGCACTGCTTTTCCTACAACTGTTTCTTCGGGGAGACATTTGAGGATCTTACTGGCCACAGGTGTACCTAAAATTCACGCACGCAGTTCATAGAGACTCGTACCGCCTGTGGGCTAGCACGATCCTGAGTAAAAATGGCAACACGATACTATCGCTCGAGAGGTAATACATGAAAACGTAGCCCGTCCGCAAATTTCCAATATGCCGTTGGAGTTCCCCCTGTCGCTACCAGCCGTCACCTGAAGTCATACCCGATGCAGCGATGACGCCACGAATAATTCAAGTGCGTCTCTCCAAAAAACTGAAAGAATGGGGCGTCTCACCATGTCGCTTCCATCGTTGCCGACGATGGACAAGCGTGAAAGTGCAGGACCGCGATTCATAGCTGCGAAACGATTCATCAGCTGTCCACGCTTGCAGATCACGGCACCACATCAAACGCAGCCGTTTATTTTGTGGTGTTAACGCTAGCGTACGCATGGGACGTTAAGCCCCAAGCCCGGTTCCTATTAGTCTCTTTGAGGCGTAATAAAATCATCAGATACACCTACAAGAAACGCGCTTAATCAAGCGATGTGATATCATTGAACTGAACTTGTTCAGCTCATAGGATCAGCAGTAACTGCTCAGTTCATCGGAGAGGCTGAGTCAACTGGTCAAAATCGCTCACACTAAATGCTGAACTATACCAGAAAATAAAGGAGAGCGAGAAAGAGATTCTGTCAAACGATGCTATGACGGCAAGAGAACGTTCATATTTAGCTGCGCGATAGCATGGATGAATCGGAGATTCTTATGCAGTCGTATTTTAGAACTATCACCGAAAGCGGACGCCACCCCTGGACAGTTTTACGAGCTGAATCCCTGAAAATAAGGTTGTGCTTCGAAATGTAGACTGGTGTAAGATAGGCAGTAGCTGTAGAGGCGCTCCACGAACAATCTGGAAACATCAAAATACACAACACATTGCCATGCCTTATACGGTGTAGGAAACCCGTTGGCATCCAGACAGCTTCCTGTCGTCTCGGAATGGATAAATAAAGATATTTGTTTATTCAAGCTATTCAACCAATGATGACTATCTATTCCTTGACCTGGTTTGTAAATGACTTTACTATATGCCGAGTTTTATCCTAGTGACAGAAACACCAATTCTCTTTCTATGAGCTCTTATTAGTCATTCTCTTCATAGGTTTATGCTTACATATCTGAAATCAAAGTATGAGAAAGGGTATGGAAGGATAATAGTACTTGCGACACTTTGAGAGACATTCATTTCCACCAGGTGTACTCTAAAGAAATCCTCAGAAAGGTACTGGAAGCGGTATTTTGACTTACTATACACACGTTACATGAGGAGAAAGTTTGAGATATATGTATTCAGCTTAGGGAATGTTTACACATGTCTACACTTTTCACCTACGAATGTTCTCCGGTTTTTCTGTGATTACGCTCTTAGACTGCAACACAGGTTGTCTGAAGCAAACTAGCGCTAAACGTATATGTACTGACATATTATGTGTTTTCTATTTCGTCTATTGTAGTTTCATTGCCGTTTTGGCGTGCGATCTTTGTGATTCGTGAAAACCTATTGTGTTCAGTAACAACATTGTAGTACAGATTTTGCTTGCAGTTTATTTGGTATAAAGGTTTCGAGTTAATTTCTCTTGCATTTAAAGTAACATTTAATCTTATATTTTTTGTGAATGGCATGAAAACAATTTATTTTGTGTGCAATAGGAATTTTGCAATATTTGATTTTGTTACAACTATAGCTTTTACGCACAAACTGTATCGGTGTTGCCTTCTGTCGGCACCTCTGTCGACTCTGAGACTGCAATTATTGTAAAATTGGTGCTCCAGTTAAAGAAGCGTATGGATAAGTATAACAGATTATCGAAAAAGACGGAAGAAATGGTGTATAGGTCACTAAGATAAAAAGAGTACCGCCCGGAACGAAAATACCAAGAATCAAAAAGAAATGATTATGTCAGAGAGAGAAAAGATGGGTACTATTCCGAACAAAACTGACTAATTTACTACCAATGTGACACATTTGCCTAACAATACAGACAAAAAATCTGACGACACTTTACTTCGAAAATAGTAGAATACAAAGTTTCGAATCAATGTAATGTTCATCAGACGCGAATCCACCGACAACAGAAACACGAAGTAAATATTAGCCCAAATTAGCCGAAATGAGCTTTAGTGTAACAAATCCGCCCAATGACCAATTACAACTACCTAAAGGAAACAATGTAATATCTTGTACCATTACAATTCATGGAGAACAACAAATGGAACATCTTGCTGTCCCAACCTGTGAAGAACAGGATCAAACGCTGTCATTTCCAGTAAAAGAAACTGAAACTCAGATAACATCTTTCTAGTTTGCTCTTCACATACAAAGTAACGTAAAGCTTCGAAACAGCATACAGATGATCATTAAAGAGTAATTTACACGAAATGAAAGAAAATGCAAGTGCTATGATTTGTATTCATAGCATATATGTGATATTTCGCGAGAAAGTAATATCGAAGTTTCGTGGATGGAAAGGGCAACAGTTACGATTACAAACATTTTCATAAATACTACTACTTTTCTGTACAAAAATGCACTTACACCCAAGACAGAACAGTCCATGTGCTGTTATATTGTATATTTGAGCAAATAATTACGGACAGAAGTGAAACTAAATTCCATGTATGTTTCTACGTTTAAATATAAAAAGCGGATCCATTATACTTTTTTGGATGTATCGATTAATGAACGATGCCTACCCAAGCTGGATGTTAACTATTTTGCAGTTTCTTGGTACACCTGTCTTTTCCTATATCCTTTTTAGCTGACAAGTGCAAGGAATTTTCTTCTACTGTCGTTGAAAGGAATATTAGTGAATCGTGAACTAGGATTAAGAATGTATCATATCGGATGCAGAGTACATTCCGATACTGACAAATTGGGAACTTCTACTACCGGTACACGTATTTCGTAACGGTAAAAAATTTTACGCTGTGCAAAAATGTTAAAATAAAAAAAAAATACTCTTCTTCAATATTTCACCATGTTAGGAAAAGATGTAAAGAAACAAGTGGCCTTTCATTTAATTTCGACCGCAGCACATACGTAACAATAATGACAGGAATGCACAAAAGAACATGGGCTTGCAATTCCGGCATAAAACAATGCCTCACATTACACAGAATATACCGTTCCTACAACACTAGTAATTTATTCACTTTAATATCTGGGACATCTTATTGATTGACCTGAGCACAACCTTAAACTGCCCACCTTCCATAATAATACGAATTGTAGTTTAGGTAAAACTTTCTTCTCAGTACCAAAATTTTCGGATGTGAAACACAGATTGGAGAACCAAGTATATAACTTTGAACAACATTTTTTACACAGAGAAGCACCAGTCATGATTTATAAAAATGAAAGATTTAGTACCATTTATAAAGAGATATACAGATTGAGATCATAGTTGTGTTGTCCAAATGGTAAATTAGTTTTGCAAATGTTAGTAGTATTGATGAATTACAAGTATATGGAGGATTTTCTACCAATTAAAGGAATAATTACAAATTATTAAGGCAAGATTGCATCATTTGATGGAAATTATCTATCTCAGAAGTAATGTGTATTTTATTGGAGATTTTCTCTTTATAATCACTTGTGCTGTAATGAAGGTTTGTTGGCTCAATAGGTATTTTTGTTAAGTGTGAGAGTGAAACATTTCTCGTGTAAAGAGCAGGGAGTATTTACTACTGATTATTTACAAGGTATGTGGATGCTACGAGATACGAATTTATTATGATGATACAGTCGACATAAATATATTGGAGGTATTAGTGATTACTAATAATGATAATTATGAGGATAATATGAGAAGAAGATGCAATGGTTAGGAATTGTGACGTATTATGAGGGTTCAGTAGTTAATGATCAGGACCCTGTTTTTTGTTGTTGATTTTTCTTTGCATGGATATATTTCATCAGCTTGAATGTAGTAGAAGGATGGTGATGAACAGTTATATGGTTAGAACAACAGATTTCGGAAATCGTAATGAACACCAGTATGATAAATGGCAACACAATAATTATTTCTCTTTTATGTTAAGTTTTTTGGGTCTTTTAAGTACAACTGCTATGCCATACATTTCTGACATATTTGATCTTTATGGTGTTTTGTGATACTTTTTTTTATTTTGCTGCGTATGACATACGAGAGCATTATCCTGTTGAAGTATGTACCTTTTCTTTTTGTAACTAACTACACATATTCTTGTCTTCAGATCAGATTATGACGATATACATACGCAGGGTGAACTTTAATAAAACCGACAAACTTCAGGGACTGACTCCAGGCTGGAAATGGAAGAAAAATGGTCCCGAAACAAATGTCGTCCGGAAAATGACGATGTTCGTGCAACGACAACAAATCGTTCCCAAACACACTACACATCTGCATCACATCCAAGTCACAACCGATGTTCAAAGTGGCCTCCATGGGATATAACGCTCGCGGTTGTCATGCAGGATGCACATAATCGTACTTTGGCTTATACCATGTTTGAAGGCTACTTGCGTAGTGCTTGCAGTAGCGTTTACCTCAATAACCTGTGGAACAAATCTGGTGTACGCACAGTCGGCTGCCACCCCGCACTTTCGTCTATCTGAAAGAACCCATGATAACACTAACTCCCAAGAAGGACTTGAAAAGTTGTATGATGTGGATGGTGTCTGTGAGGGTACTTTGTTTTGATATAGCCGTGCTGCCTCTCGACCAATTCCACCTGCTTGGCCGTACACAAACACCATCTCGGCTTGTTCCCGACATGAGGACCGAATTAGTTTGCTGCTTACAGTACGCTGCGTCAACCTCTCGGCCTGCGACACACAAGGAACACACGGCACTGGTCAGAGGAATTTCATTCGTCAGCGCCATCTAGCGTGGCAACGACGCACTTCCGGGCACATATTCGTAAGACCTTTTTCCTCCATATCCAGTAATGGAACCGTCCCTAACTGTTTCTCAGCTTTATTAGTGTTCATCCTGTAGATTAAAATGAATTTGATTACTATGCAATAGCCCAAATTTGTGAGACAATTGCACAGAGGATGCACCGTTGAATTGACAAGTTTTTATGACGACCCTAGGCAGAGATTCAAACCATGAATGAGAAGACCTGGCTCAGGTAGGTAGTTTGAAATGTTTATAATTTTGCACAATATGATTGTTTAAATTAATTATTGACTTAAGTAAACTCGTATTACACAGCTCCTGGTGCACCAACGTACCTGTACTACAGACACGAAAAACAGCATGATGAGCGAGAGGTAAGACACTTATTTCAGGGCGGACATCACCTTGCATTATTGAGCAGACAGCGGGATTGTCAGGTGTCGTGCTTGCAAGCAGATTAATTCTCAGCGAACAGTGTTGTTAATTTCAAACAGTTATTTTCTTCGGAGTAGAGCAGTAATTTATTTTTGGGGTATCCCAAGTCTACCATTGCACTTAATATCAAGTAACGTTCGTAATGCACTGAGTTTTAGTTACGCAGTTTTCTCTGAGGACAGTTTCTTTTAGCGTCTGACTAGATTCTTTTTTTTTTAATTATTATTTCCAATTTAGCATTTCATGAAGCTTAAAGTTTTATTTCACGACACTGTTCACATGCGCAGCACAAGGCCAATCAACAGTCAGTTGTGCTCATCAGCACAGCCGGACGCGGTGACCGAGCGGTTCTAGGCGCTCAGTCCGGAACTGCGAGACTGCTACGGTCGCAGGTTCGAATCCTGCCTCGGGGATGGATGTGTGTGATGTCCTTAGGTTAGTTAGGTTTAAGTAGTTCTAGGGGACTGATGACCTCAGATGTTATGTCCCATAGTGCTCAGAGCCATTTTTTTGTGCTCGCCAGTTTAACGCGATACCGGAAGTACACATTACATGAGAAGAAAGTTTATAAAATCTTTATATTTCGTTCTCTCACACATACGCAATTTCCTTATAGAAAGCTTACACAAGTTACATTTGAGGAGAAAACCTCCCACATTCCCCACCCCTACCATCCACTCTCTCTCTCACTCACTCCCACCTTCCCTCCCTCCCTCTTTATTGAAGACTCGAATGTACTCAATTTTGCTCGAAGATTTAGCTCTTAAAAATATGTATTCTCAACAGATTCTGCAGAATTTGACAGAAACCAAAAGGAGGCTCGATTGAATTAGTGTAAGGAAATGTTCAAAAGAATTTTATTCATGTAAACTTCGTATCCAACTTCGTGACAGGAGACGAAACTTTGATATATTCGTACGAGCTGGAAAATAAAGGGAGTCAACTGTTTGGGTGTTCAAAGATACACCGAAACCAACTAAAGTGTTCCATTCATGAAGCGGATGGGTCTTTGTTTACACCAAGCGTATTATGACTATTGCTTCGCACGATATATTGGAATCGTCACCGATGAATTGTCTAGAATATTTTTTTTTCCACAGTTCATCAATGAACTCAGCAAATACAAGCAAAACCGCATAATTATTCACTGTAACAATACCAGCTGCCACAGTACGCCAAACCATCTATTTGAGGGGAAAACCATCGAGTCAGCCTCTCATTCTGTTTGCGCCCATATGGTAAAGAAATTATGTGAACATCGGTTTTAACCACGTCAACAAGTTGTCGATTCCTTTAAAAACTTTTTTTTAGGTACTAGAATCAGAGTGGAATGTAAAATGATTCCAAGACAGGTTCGAACGCATGAAAAATGTAAAAGTTTTAAAGGCCAATGTTCTGGGAAACTAACTAGGAAAACTCACTTATTTCGATTAAGTGACGGGCCTTTCAGACATATTATTATTACCTTAGTCAGTCTCAGCACATGAGATAGAGGTAATGGCACTCTTCGGAAGAAAGTCACAACAACCACGAATGAGAGTCAGACCAACAAAACGTCTCGTTAAGCCGTTTAATAATATGCATACGTTAAATTTCCATACGAAAGAAATCACCAAGCGAGTAACGGTCGTCGTCTGACGCCACACGACGAGCGCTGAAGGGCCTATGGAGTACACCATTCCTTCAGTTCTTGTGCGTCCGTAAATCTGCATAGATATGCCAGTACAGAATGTCACAGACGAGAGAAAAAAACTCTAACAAATCTCATTTTTGTCTGCACAATGGTTCAAATGGTTTCTTAGTAAATTCTGTTGCTACATACAGATTTCTGGAACGCAGGAACTTGCTGTCTCAAAAGCAAACTCCGGCTTCTTCACACTATATATCTAAATTCTCCGAAATAGGCCTGCCTCTTGTTTACTGAATAAGTATACGAAGCACGCAATCACAGGAGATTGTGAGTTGAAACTTGCAGGTAAAGATTTTATCCTCTCAAAGTAGTTACTAAATTCAGTTAAGTCTATATATAGTGGGTAAATATCTAGAGCCACTGCAACTTAACCAAATGCAGCGCTCTTAAGTGGGGAGGGGGGGGGGGACAGAAAATATTTGACTACAGAATCAATGATAAACCGCTAGAAGCGTTTTGAATCGATAAATATTATCAGAAGTGACATAAAAAGGAATGATCACATAACGTCACTAATAGTGCAAAGGTCCATACAAATAACGCAAATACTTTTCTTGGTTATGGTGTCACCTAATATTCCAAAATTGCTATCACTGGATAAAACCGGGGTTTCGGCCACGATTACAGTGGCCTGGGCAGGCCAAGAGAATTTTCTCTGGGAAATATGGTGCAGCATACTGTAAAATAGCTGTCACTCTATAAAATGTAAGTTTCGGACCGGGTTACAGCGAAACAGAAATGGGTACTTAACCGTAGCCGAAACGTTTGTTTTATCGAGCGAGTTATTTTTGCAGTATGACGCTACATCATTCCCAGAAAACTGACAGATTCTGAGCGCAGAAGCATGCGGAATTTCAACAACTTCATACAAATCTTATCAAATTCTGTTAAATGAGCTTCCCTTCGAATGGGTTACCTTCGAGAAGTTTCCTCCGACCTATTGTTAGGTGTTTTTCACTGTTCTCGATTTCTAAACTGATGAAAAATATTAAATTTAAGGATACCCTATGTATACATGTCGTCCTAATTTATTTACCGAATTGAGAGCGTTGTAGAAATTCCTACAAGCTTCAGGGGAACGGGGTTGGGGGACTCAAACGAAGGTGTTGCGGATCACGGAAGGGCTGTCATAAAATGCGAGAACATCTCTTCACCGATGAGCCGATATAATCTGGTTTATTCATATCGTGTATTGGCCAAAAATTCCAGATTATAATTATGACAATCGCAGAACTATATTTTTAATCTTATTTTACTTACTCATGCCCTTGAAATTAAATGGTAAAGGCTATGTACTGTTATATCATACACTAACATACACCTACTGTGCGATTAGCGTAGAGAATGAAGTGCGTACACACACTTTCAACTACTCATTCATCAAAACAGATCGTAGATTTAGAAATCTTTCATGTTTACCGTTACATTTACTCATAAAAATAGTCTCCGTTCCACATCGCCGTATTATCTGAAGCCTATTTTGATTTGTTAACCGGTACACCATGATGAGGCAGAGTTCTCGAGCCGCGTGTAGCTGCTGCTAAGAGCCGCAGTAAAATATTCATCACTTAAATATGCCTCTTGAATGGGAGCTATTTTCGATGATCCGATTGAACACTAGTGGTCTGAATTAAATTGTAGACTTTCTGCAGTGTCCTAAGGAGCTGAGGAGCGCTGTCTAAGAATGCGTGCGTTGGGTGTCGACACTATACATTAATGTATTCACAGTGGTGGTTGTTGAGCTCTGTGACTGAACTGAATTACGTGAGGAAATATAGCAAACCACCAACTTTAAGAAGTTTTTTTGATGCCAAGATGAGTTTCGAGGTTTTCATTAAGTTTTCTTAATTGGAGTAATAACATTTGTATTTTCTTGATATTGGATTCCATTAGAAAATTTATGCACCACGACCACACAACAAGTACTGGAAGTAAGGGAAACTCCAGCAATGGTCGCGTACATTTGCAATCATTTTATTATTACTGCTTATCGATTTTAATGGCAGTAATCAACTCCAGTGCTAAAGTACAACAAAAACACAGTCAAACCTAAACAATCTATTCACAAACGTTTGTTATCCTCCATTCCAAAATTACACGTATGTGTGTGTGCATTGATCGCTTAGGATTGACTATGTTATTTTATTTTACCACTGAAGATAATCACTCCGTGATTGAAATCGATATGCAGTAATAAAGGTTTCAAGTTTATACGACCACTGCTCGAGTTTTCCTCGTTTGTAATATTTGTATTTTCGTCGATAAAAATGTTGTATTGAAGATATAAATGTTTTAACCCAGCATAAGATGGAAGTGAAAACCGAAACACGTCACTGCTTACATAATACTGTATATGGAAAATAAAATGATCGTATGGCATTTATTGGCCGGGATATCCCCTTCGGGGTTCGGCCACCGTATTGCAACTCTTTTTAGTTTACGTCACTTCGGCGACTTGCGTGTCAATGACGATGAAAATCGCCGGCCACTGTGGCCGAGCGGTTCTAGACGCTTCAGTCTGGAACCGCGCGACCGCTACGGTCGCAGGTTCGAATCCTGCCTCGGGCATGGATGTGTGTGATATCCTTAGGTTAGTTAGGTTTAAGTAGTTCTAAGTTATAGGGGACTGATCACCTCGGATGTTAAGTTCCATAGCGCTCAGAGCCATTTTTTATGAAAAATCACAACGCCCAGTCCCCTGCTGGGAATCGTACCCGGGCCCCCTTGCGTGGTAGGCGGTAACGCTACCACTGCACTACGGAGGCGTACACAATACTGCAGAAGAAATAGCTAATTGATTTGTTTATTCAAGCTATTCAATCAATGGTGACTCTACTCCTTGACCTGGTTTGTAAATGACTTTAATATATCCCAGTTTTATCCTGGTGACAGAAACACCAATTCTCTTTCTATGAGCTCTTATTGGTCATTCTCTTCATAGGTTTATGCTTACATATGTGAAACCAAAGTATGGGAAAGGGTATGGAAGGATAATAGTACTTGACACTTTGAGACATTCATTTCCACCCGGTGTACTCTAAAGAATTCCTCAGTTCGACACTAAGATACTGGAAGCGGTATTTTGACTTACTCTACCATGCGAACACTTAAATATATTTAACTCTTCATACTAAGGCCTAGAAAGTGAAATTAAATTAGTACTGAATATATATTCCACCTTGTGTTTACTGTGTAACTTCATACTGCTGTGATTGTGCGTATGTAATTTCTGTGCAGAGACACTGCTCTGAATACAGCCTGGTCACACCCAGTGTTTGCTGAAATTAATGGCTTTAGCCCTTATCGGAGCGGGCAGATCAATAGCCGGAATGTATTACATAATGTTACCTAATATACAGAAATTTAATTCGAATCTCATACTGTGGTAATTATACGTCGCTAATAAGACAATTATAAACAAAGTAAATGAAATAGCTGCACATTGTCAACTCATTCCTCCTTCGCGGAAAAAAAGGGACTGAGAAAGCATTGGTGGAACGTGCATGAAACTTATTTACGCTCTGTTTACACAACACTCCGGAATACCCTTCAGTAAAGATTGTGACATGAATATCGTACGTAGTGTCAAAGTCATGCGGAATTCAGCCCTGTGCAATAAATCATAATAAAATGAATAATATCTTACAGTATTCTGACCGTGCAGTGTTGGCACAGAATTATTACCACGAATATTTTGTACCGTACAAGTTACGCCTTCGTACATCAATTTCCCGTCGGCCTATGTTCAGCAAAGTAACTCGAGCTAGGCAGTGAGGTACTTAACACACGGGACTCGTATCTGGGAGGACAGAGGTTCAGGTCCCCGGCCACTAATAGGTTTTCCACGATTTCCCTAAATCGCTTAAGGAAAACTCCGGGATATTTACTTTGAAAGAGCACTGCTGATTTCTTCGACCTTGTGCTACGTTTCCAGTGACCTAATCGTCGTCGGGGCGTTAAAGCTTTATCTTCTTTTCTTCAATTCATTTCTATTAAACAAAATTTAAGTTTTTTAGGGCTCGAAGTAATGCGTATTTTATTGTTAACATAAAATCTCAAATTTCGAACTAATGTCATTTTACTTGTAACTGCTGATGTAACTTAACATGTAAATTTTTGTATCAGATTTAATACAATATAACGATAAAGATTACAGTTTCCAACATCCCCATTGAATTTTACATACTCGCTGAAAAAATTTCAAACGTACGCCTTCAGTCGACTGTGACTAGATCTTGTGCATTCATATGCCCGATGTCACTACGACAGGCAGTGAAAACCTTATTGCAACCAATGAAACATCATCAACTGTCTCTGAGTAACTCATATTTTCATTCGGTTATCGTAACTACTGCAGTTGTGCCGACGGCTAACTAAACCAGAAAGTAGTGATGAACTCACCTCGTCATCAGTCATGGCGCCCGCGTCCAAGCAGAGAAAGCTCCACCGTGCCAGTTAGGTCCCTGTTGATTCTGAGATAGTTCCGGTGTGCCTTGCGCTCCGTCAGCGCCTCCCTCGTCTGCTTTTGTTTGCAGTGGCTCTGCTAACAGGACAAGGAAGCGAAATGCGAGACGTGGGCTATCGCTCCCACCAAGAGTTTAGTCGCTGACAATAGCAGCGCATGCTTCCGATTACAGCCGTGTATCTCCCGTGGGGAGTCCGTTCCAGTTCCGTGGAAGCGATAACTTTGCGGAAAGTCGCTAACGTTTCTCCAGCTATACTCCTTGGATTTTCCTCTGTGCCAGAGGTTGATAACGAAAATTTCAAGTATTACAGACCCTACATGCGCACCAGCTTATCGACCGACCGACCAATTTCATGGCAGCCTACATACGTCCCGACCGACTGCACTCAGCGATTACAGCTCCACCCTGTTGGTGTAATTTCTTTATCTTAAGTTTATTGTTTATGTTCAACGAGGTCCCGCTTGGCGTTACACAAAGAAGGACGGGGGATTACTTCGTGGTTTTAGAGGTAACAAGGCCAAAAAAGCTGAGAGAAAGCTGTAGTGAAAAAAGTAGTTAAGCAACGAATGTAATTTACCCACGTTCTGCACTTAAGCTGCTGGGAATCGATGATTTTGGTAACTATCTAAGAATGGATGAAAGATACATTTCGGAGCTGCTGAACATCATCAAACAATCCTTAATGAAAAAGAATACCGATATGAGAGTGACTAAGCTGTGAGGAGGCCTGTTATCTGCATCACGATTTATAACCAGTGGCGGAGCCGGCCGTTGTAGCCGAGTGGTTCTAGGCGCTACAGTCCGAAACCGCGCTGCTGCTACGGTCGCAGGTTCGAATCCTGCCTCGGGCATGGATGTGTGTCATGCCCTTAAGTTAGTTAAGTTCAAGTAGTTCTAAGTCTAGCGGACTGATGACCTCAGATGTTAAGTCCCATA
This sequence comes from Schistocerca cancellata, assembly GCF_023864275.1. Taxonomy (NCBI): domain Eukaryota; kingdom Metazoa; phylum Arthropoda; class Insecta; order Orthoptera; family Acrididae; genus Schistocerca; species Schistocerca cancellata. The sequence goes on from NC_064628.1 coordinate 414,114,790, forward strand.
GGACTTGGAGCCAGTGGCGGAAGATAAGACGACCTCGAATTGAGTGCTGTTGTATCCCCGCAATTATTAACTCAGATGATTCATGAAACTTGCAACGTGACTTATAGTTGACTGAGGAAACACATCACGGTGATGCAAAATAAATAAAACGAAAGACGTTCGTGTAGACATTATTAATTTATTTCTGTACGTAGCATAGAAGATGACCTATAAGTTTAAGGAAGTTCTTTCAAATTCAAAGAAGAAACACAGCACACGGTGCTGGTGCACATCTTCTACTCGTAGTAAATACAATAGGTACATAAGAAACGAAGCATTTAGCAACTGTTAAAACTGTAAGAAGTATCCTACACTATGCTCTTCATAGGAGAGAGCTGGCGATAGGCTGGACTTTTTTTGAGCACTTACACCAATGAAGCAAGTGTATTTAACGAATTAACGTCAATTAAACGTCGATACTTCTATTTTTAGATTTCATTTCCGAAAAGTATCGCAAATAAAACTAAGAAACAAAAACAGAGAAGATCGACAGACTTTCATTGTCTCTATGTGCCGCACAAAACCATTAGAATTCGTTAAAAAAAACGAAACAAGTGCTTCATTTCTTCTATCTATAATGCTATTCTCCTCGCACGACGAGCCCCACAGACATCTGCAGTCTTTGAATTGCTCCAGGATCACAGCCCTTTACAGTTTCGTCCACCGCACACCCTGCAGTGTACCGTATTTTGCGAACTATAAGACCCACCTTTTAATTCGAAAAAATGCCTCCAAATTCAAGTGCTTCTTGTACTCGAAATTAATATAAAAATGTCCAATGTTTGATTCAACATTCCTGCCAGTCTTAAAAAGGCCTTATTTTCGATGCCGCGGGAAACCTGTCTCTGGCAACCATGGATTCAACTGGCAGCAGCAGTGCACCGCTGCGATGAACATGAGTTGCGGGGATTCACAAGTTTGTTAATACTGTCTTGTTCCCGCCCCGCCATCACAAACCCAATATTTTTGTTAGTAGCTACAGGGTGTTTCAAAAATGACCGGTGTATTTGAAACGGCAATACAAACTAAACGAGCAGCGATAGAAATACACCGTTTGTTGCAATATGCTTGGGACAACAGTACATTTTCAGGCAGACAAACTTTCGAAATTACAGTAGTTACAATTGTCAACAACAGATGGCGGTGCGGTCTGGGAAACTCTATAGTACGATATTTTCCACATATCCACCATGCGTAGCAATAATATGGCGTAGTCTCTGAATGAAATTACCCGAAACCTTTGACAACGTGTCTGGCGGAATGGCTTCACATGCAGATGAGATGTACTGCTTCAGCTGTTCAATTGTTTCTGGATTCTGACGGTACACCTGGTCTTTCACGTGTCCCCACAGAAAGAAGTCACAGGGGTTCATGTCTGGCGAATAGGGAGGCCAATCCACGCCGCCTCCTGTATGTTTCGGATAGCCCAAAGCAATCACACGATCATCGAAATATTCATTCAGGAAATTAAAGACGTCGGCCGTGCGATGCGGCCGGGCACCATCTTGCATAAACCACGAGGTGTTCGCAGTGTCGTGTAAGGCAGTTTGTACCGCCACAAATTCACGAAGAATGTCCAGATAGCGAGATGCAGTAATCGTTTCGGATCTGAAAAATGGGCCAATGATTCCTTTGGAAGAAATGGCGGCCCAGACCAGTACTTTTTGAGGATGCAGGGACGATGGGACTGCAACATGGGGCTTTTCGGTTCCCCATATGCGCCAGTTCTGTTTATTGACGAAGCCGTCCAGGTAAAAATAAGCTTCGTCAGTAAACCAAATGCTGCCCACATGCATATCGCCGTCATCAATCCTGTGCACTATATCGTTAGCGAATGTCTCTCGTGCAGCAATGGTAGCGGCGCTGAGGGGTTGCCGCGTTTGAATTTTGTATGGATAGAGGTGTAAACTCTGGCGCATGAGACGATACGTGGACGTTGGCGTCATTTGGATCGCAACTGCAACACGGCGAACGGAAACCCGAGGCTGCTGTTGGATCACCTGCTGCACTAGCTGCGCGTTGCCCTCTGTGGTTGCCGTACACGGTCGCCCTACCTTTCCAGCACGTTCATCCGTCACGTTCCCAGTGCATTGAAATTTTTCAAACAGATCCTTTATTGCATCGCTTTTCGGTCCTTTGGTTACATTAAACCTCCATTGAAAACTTCGTCTTGTTGCAACAACACTGTGTTCTAGGCGGTGGAATTCCAACACCAGAAAAATCCTCTGTTCTAAGGAATAAACCATGTTGTCCACAGCACACTTGCACGTTGTGAACAGCACACGCTTACAGCAGAAAGACGACGTACAGAATGGCGCACCCACAGACTGCGTTGTCTTCTATATCTTTCACATCACTTGCAGCGCCATCTGTTGTTGAAAATTGTAACTACTGTAATTTCTAAAGTTTGTCCGCCTGAAAATGTACTGTTGTCCCAAGCATATTGCAACAAACGGTGTATTTCTATCGCTGCTCGTTTAGTTTTTATTGCCGTTTCAAATATACCGGTCATTTTTGAAACACCCTGTAGTTTCGTAATGGAAAAAAATAAAAGTTATTCATACGATGTGGATTATTAACTGAGAGTAATAGCATATGCAGAAGAACATGGAAACACAGAAGCTAAACATCATTCGGCCCTCCATCAACAGAAAAAAATTCATAATTGGCGGGATAGTAAAGAAAAACTAAAAAAATGAGGAAGACTAAATGTGCATATAGAGGACTGAATGCAAAATGGCCAAAACTAGATGACGTATTGAAATCGATTCCCGGACACAGTCAAAACGGCGTTGGAATCAATACAAAAATGATTTAAATACACGTTCGTAAGCTAGCACTACAATAGAACTTAACATACTTTAAAGGTGGAGGTGTTTGGCGCTACAGGTTTATGAAGCGTCATGGACTTAGCATGCGAACCAAAACCACCATATCTCAGAAAATGCCACAAGAGTATGAAGAGAAAATATTATCATTCCATCGCTTTATTATTCAACATTGAAAGAAAACCTGTGTAGAACTAAGCTAAACAGCGAATATGGACGAAACTCCTCTGTCATTTAATGTGCCGAGTAACAAAACTGTTGCCATGAAAGTTGCTGAAACTGTAACTATGAAAACAAGTGGACATGAAAAAATGCACTATACTCCATTCACCGAAACAAGAGACGTACTGTAAACACGGCAAGGCGCCTGACCACTACGCTGCCGTCGAAGGGTGTACAGGGCCGGGGCGTCAGAAATTAAAAAATTAAAGTCATGTTTTTTATAATTTGGCACCTGAACATGATAAAGTGATCCGAGAACTACCTTCCGACACCTTTTTTTACATTACATTAAAATTTATTGTCACCGAAAGAGAAATATTTAAGCTTTCAGGAAAAGTTGTTTTTTCGCGTTACTCATATTTATCACGCCATATCTCCTAAACTGTGAGTCGCACAGCAAAATAGTTTTACCATTGCCTTCAGTACTATATGTTGATCACGTCTGCAGATTTTCTGCCCAATAGAGACTGTAATAGTGAAGTAATAAATTAAAATCTCACGTCTGATGCAGAACTTTTACCAAATCATCATCCGAAATATAATAAGCGACAAACTTTTCCCCTTTAAAATTTTTTGAAGGGGCGTAAGCGAGAAAAGTTTCAGAAAGGTTTGAATTTAATTTTTTAGTTTGTTCGAATCCGATGGGTGCAACCATTTGTCCTTTATGAGCGATGCATTGTGCGGTTCGCAGGCGCGGCGCTGTCAGTGTGGCCGTCTCACTTGCAGGTGTGAGCTCGTTAGTGGGTGTTGTACAGCGGCGATTTCAAGATATCTTAAGTTCATCTGTAAAGACGCTTGAAAGACTAGTTGTTGATTATTAGAGTAAGTATATGTGTTTGTAGTCACGCTGAGAATTCACTGTTTATGTACGCATCCAATAGCATCGCATGGTTTCTTATTATATATATTATTATTTCATTAGCATCACATACGGCTGTCCTCATTATGTCATCCACGGATTCAGCGAGCGAGGTCGACGTGTCAGTTCTGGGCACACCAAAGAAGCGAGCAAAGAAGAAATCATTAAGTTCTTCCGAGAAGCACATGGTGCTTAATGTGTTTAAAATGGAACTGTTACATCCCGAGCAGTCGATGAGTGACATTGTTTCGAAAACAGTTGCAGGTACAGGTGTTGGGTGTTCTTCAGTGTATCGTGTGATAAGTGAGTACAAGGCCACACACTCATTGAAGTCTCCCAAAAAAGGAAAATTATGACAGAAACTTTCTGAAAGTGTTGATGACTTCGACAGAAATGCGATACGAAGGAAAGTACACGAACTTTTTTTTTCGTAACGAATTGCCGACAATTGACAAAGTGCTTACAGTCGTGAACGAAGATGCAGATCTGGGCAATTTTCGGAGAACTACATTTTATAAGTTATTGAAAGAAATGAATTTCAAATATGTCCGGCATGGGCGCGATAGCATACTAATAGAAAGGGATGGCATCATTTTATGGAGGCGGCGTTGAGAGATGAAGGCAGACCCATTTACTATTTGCACGAGACGTGGGTGAACGCAGTACATACCCGAAGTTACGTCTGGGTAGATGACACTATAAATTCCTCAAAACCTGCGTTTCTGTCCGGATTATCCACCGGAAGCAAGGGCCCATCAGGTAAAGGGAAGCGTCTGATTATCGCACACATTGGCAGCAAAGCAGGGTTCGTTGAAGGATGTTTGTGGAATTTCGAATCCAAGAAAAGTGGAGATTATCATGAGGAGATGTGCGCCGAAACCTTCGAGAAGTGGTTTCAAGATGTTCTTCCTCGGCTTCAGGAAAATGCAGTTATTGTTCTTGATAACGCGCCGCACCATTGTCGGAGAAAAGAAAAAGTTCCCAATGCGAATTCCAATAAGCACGAAATATCAGAGTGGCTAAAATCTAAAAACATCGATTTCGAAGACGGTATGTTGAAGAAAGAACCTTTAGATATAGTTAAAAATCACAGAACAGCGCACAACGAATACGCAATAGATGAAATGGCGAAGAATGCAGGGAAAACTGTTCTCAGAATTCCTCCGTACCACTGTGAATTAAACGCCATTGAGTTAGTGTGGGCCAGAATCAAAGGCTATGTTGCAGCGAAAAACAAAACATACAAAATGCCGGAAGTTAAAGTACTGCTAGGAGAAGCAGTAAGAACAGTCACTGCAGAGGATTGGAACGAGTGCGTCCTCCATGTCGTAGAAAAAGTGTAAACTCAAATGTGGAAATTAGACTGCATTATAGAGGAAAGAGAGGAGCGGTTTGTTATTAACCTCAATGAAAACAGTTCAAGTTCGACAGAGTGAACCCTGTTTCGTCCTTTATCATTATTATTACTGGTATTGATATTAAAATTGACAATTAATTGTGTTTGAATGGAGCCTTTTGTTAGCAACCTGAACGAAAATAAATCTGCTTCGACAGAATGAACTCAGTTTACCATTATTTTAACATTATTGTTAAATATATTTCGTACATTGTTGCCCAGGTTTCTCACGGTCCCATGTGACAGCTCGGCAGTCAGCCGAACACCGCCAGCTGCAAAGCGTGCGCCAAGGATTTTCCACACCCCTACGTATCACGTGAACACCGAATGCTTTCTCTGCAAACGAGCGTAGTCGCTCACGTGACACTGTTTATGTTTCGTCCCAGCTCTCGGTGAATAGACTTTACACAGTTGTCCTTTCATGTTGCTTTGACGGTACTAAACTTATTACAGTGATCACTTTAAAGCGTAAAACAATGTCAAAACCTTCTGAAATACAGCCAGGTGCTGTTGTTCACATAAATGACAGGGGTTGGATGGGCAAGGCTGGTATGAAATTATGAATTAAGAGAGTATGGGAGAGAAGGAAGGTTGCTTTATTGAAGGAGAGTTCTCTTCTTGTGCTAGATCAGCTTAGTAGTCGTTTGAAAAACTCTGTGAAAGAGAAACTGAGAGAGGGAAACACAGAGCTTACTGTTATTCCGGGAGGACTTACTTCACAATTGCAACCTTTTGATGCCTTGATAAATAAACCATTTAAAGTGTATATGAGAGAGGAATGGAATAGATGGATGATGGATGAAACCCAAGAGACGCCGAAGGTACTTTAACACGACCTACAGTCAAACAAATATGACAGTGGATAAAACGTATGAAGAGGACACCGATAACGACGAAGAAGAAGAAGAAGAAGGTTCTGATAATTTCCAGGGATATTAAAAGCCTGTTCGGTTTTATAAACTAATAATTCTTTTAGTCTGGTTTTGCTGTCTAATAATAAAAATGGTGAAAATGTTATTTTTTTCTAAAACTTGCTTAAAAATTAAGTTGCATCCTACGTCCGAAGCGTCACATAGTCCGTAAAATACGGCGCATTAGAACAGCGTTTAAACCCGCACACAGTGACGAAAGAGGTCCTTCTGTCGTGTGGTTGGCACCACAGCGCTACATCGGCAAATTTTGTTTGGTGCAGGGGAGGAGGTGGAATCGGCCCTCGGGTGGTCCTACCCGCCAACACCCCGATGACAAGGGAAGTTGGTCGGTCGATCGCTTGGTCTGTTAAAACGCGTACACACATTTCAGTTTGCCGGTTGGTGCGTGTATGGGGCCCTTTATGCCAGCAAGCGGAAATTCGCTACTACATGGACATTTATAGTCCTCAAACCACCTTACTGTGTGTGGCGGAGAGGACTTCTAGTGCCAATATTTTTTCCCCATTTTCTGTTCCATTCGCGAATCACGATTGGGGAGCACTGCTTTCGATAAATTTCCGCATGAGATCTAATTTCTTTGATATTTCTCGTCGTGGTCACTCCCCGAGACGCATGTTGCCCGAATATTCCTGGAACGTACGCCCTCGGCTTTTCAATAGCAAACCTCTGTGATCCACAACGCCTCTGTTATAGCGCCTGCCGTTGTAGTTTGCCGAAGATAGCCGTAATGCTCTCAACTCCAGCTAACCGACACTGTGACGAAACGAGGCGCTCTTCGTTGACTCCTATCTCTTCTAATAATCCATTCTGGTAAGGCTCCCAGACTATTGAGCAGAAAACAAGAATGGGCGTGGTAAGTGCTTCGTTGGTCACTTCTTTAGTGGGTGAATTACATTTCCTTAGGAGTCTCCCTACAAGTCACAGCCTGGCATCTGATTTTTGTACAATTAGCTTTACGTCGTCGTACCGATTTAGGTCGTTCCGAACGGTTCTCATAGGTATTTTACGGTTGTCACTGATTCCAGTATTCTGTGCCAGTACCGTAATCAAATATTAGTGAACTCTACGCCTGCCTATGAGCAATACTTTTCATTCATTTGTGTTCAGGGTCAACTCACAGTTCTTGCATCAATAACAGATCCTCTGTAGGTCTTCCTGCATAGACAACTACGACGGTGTGATGAAAAGTAACGCCTTCTAATTTTTTGTGTGGAAACTCTTGAAGCTTAACAGATAAAACAGACGTTATTAACATTCTACGTCTTTCTTCTTCATGTCTGCATATTCGCACCGTTCTGCCGTTAGAGCTCTCCGGATTGTATCGCATAACATGGTGGTGTGTAACGTAACTGTTTCACAGAGGAAGACTGCACTGTAGTTCCTTCTCTAGATTGTCGCACAGATGACAAAACGGTAGATATCGAAATAGATGACAGACGGATAGAAAAACAATTACAATCGCTCAAAAGAGGAAAGGCCGTGGACCTGATGGAATACCAGTTCGATTTTACACAGAGTACGCGAAGGAACTTGCCCCCCTTCTTGCAGCGGTGTACCGTAGGTCTCTAGAAGAGCGTAGCTTTCCAAACGATTGGGAAAGGGCACAGGTCATCCCCGTTTTCAAGAAGGGACATCGAACAGATGTGCAGAACTATAGACCTATATCTCTAACGTCGATCAGTTGTAGAATTTCGTAACACGTATTACGTTCGAGTATAACGACTTTTCTAGAGACTAGAAATCTACTCTGTAGGAATCAGCATGGGTTTCGAAAAAGACGATCGTGAGAAACCCAGCTCGCGCTATTCGTCCACGAGAGTCAGAGGCCCATAGACACGGGTTCCCAGGTAGATGCCGTGTTTCTCGACTTCCGCAAGGCGTTCGATACAATTCCCCACAGTCGTTTAATGAACAAAATAAGAGCATATGGACTATTAGACTATCAGATCAGTTGTGTGATTGGATTGAAGAGTTCCTAGATAACATAACGCAGCATGCCATTCTCAATGAAGAGAAGTCTTCCGAAGTAAGAGTGGTTTCAGGTGTGCCGCAGGGGAGTGTTGAGGGACCGTTGCTATTCACAGTATACATAAATGACCTTGTGGATAACATCGGAGGTTCACTGAGGCTTTTTGCGAATGATGCTGTAGTATATCGACAGGTTGTAACAATGGAAAATTGTATTGAAATGCAGGAGGATCTGCAACGAATTGACGCATGGTGCAGGGAATGGCAATTGAATCTCAATGTAGACAAGTGTAATGTGCTGTGAATACATAGAAAGAAAGATCCTTTATCATTTAGCTACAATACAGCAGGTCAGCAACTTGAAGCAGTTAATTCCATAAATTATCTGGGAGTAGGCATTAGGACTGACTTAAAATGGAATGACCATAAAAAATTAATCGTCGGTAAAGCAGATGCCAGACTGAGATTCATTGGAAGAATCCTAAGGAAATGCAATCCGAAAACAAAGGAAGTAGGTTACAGTACACTTGTTCGCCAACTACTTGAATACTGCTCAGCAGTGTGGGATCCGTACCAGATAGGGTTCATAGGAGAGAAAGAAGATCCAACGGAGAGCAGCGCGCTTCGTTACGGGATCATTTAGTAATCGCGAAAGCGTTACGGAGATGATAGATAAACTCCAGTGGAAGACTCTGCAATAGAGACGCTCAGCAGCTCGGTACGGGCTTTTGTTGAAGTTTCAAGAACATACCTTCACCGAGGAGTCATGCAGTATATTTCTCCCTCCTACGAAAAGACTATGTGGATAAAATCAGAGAGATTAGAGCCCACACAGAGGCATACCGACAATCTTTCTTTCCACGAACAATACGAGACAGAAATAGAAGGGAAAACCGATAGAGGTACTCAGAGTACCCTCCGCCACACACCGTCGGGTGGCTTGCGGAGTATGGATGTAGATGTAGATGTAGATATGTCGATGCTTGAGAAACAGCTGTTGTAATCGAGTTCGTCCACACCTGCAGCACCCTCTGTTTCAGCATGACAATACCGTCACACACGAGACCTGCGACATCTCCAACGATCCAGCCTCTTGGGTTCACCATCATCGATCAGCCCCCAAACAGTCCCGAATTGGCTCAATACGATTTTCATCCGTTTCTAAAGCTTAAAGAACACCTTCGAGGACTTCACTTTGATTGCGATGAAGCGGTGCAAGTAAAGGTGAGGTTGTGCCTCCGTTAGCGAAGTCAAACATTCTACAGTGACTGTAGCAACAAAGTAAGGTCTCGTTGAAAAAAGTGTTCGTCACCAGGTTGACTATGTCGAGAATTCAATATTTTAGGCAAGAAGAATACAGATGTAGAATGTTAATAACGTTTGTTTTATTTAAAAAGCATTAAGAGGTTTCAAATAAAGGTACGGAGGCGTTACTTATCAGCGCCATCGTACATCGTCAGTAAATATCTTCATCGAGCTTCCTACGCTATCCACTACATCATTTACATATATATTACATTACTAGCCGCACCACTCTCTTGGGCTACACTCAAAATTTACCTCACATCTCCCCGTCAAGATCAACGTGTAGAGTTCTATCCGCAAGGTAGTCCTGAACCCAACCACAAATCTGCTCAGATGCTCGATAAGCTCCTATTTCGTTCACTAAACGAAAGTGCAGAAGTATCAAATGCCTTCTAGAAGTCAAGGAACACGTCATCACCTTTTGTGAATAGCGCTCTTGTTTCGAGCACGAACTAGTCGAGATTCTCAAGATCTTTGTTTACGGAACCAATGCAGATTATTATAGAACAGATTTTTGTTCTTGTTCATGATACATCAGCATAAAACATGTACCATAATTCAGCAGCTATTTGATGCCAGTAATACAGACCTATAATGTTGATCTGATGTGCCCCAACGGCCTATGGTTGAACCCCAAATCGCTGTAGAGAATCTAATGGAGTACGAACAACTCATAGTGTTGATTATCTCTGATACAGGTGGAGCTTGACGGGCCTATCGGTGCTACTGCGAGAAATAGGTTTTGCGTTGGCAATGGAGTCACCCTTAACGTAAATAAATGTAACATATTGCGCATAAATATACCAAGAAATCGTGGCGGCAAGTCACTGGAAATGATAACACGTGTACAATGCTTAAGAGTAACCGTCCACATCGAACTTAAGTGGAATCACCACATAAAGCAATTAGTAGAAAAAGCAGATTCCAGGCTGAATTTCATTGGAGGACTCTTAATGAAATGTAGTTCATCTGCGATAGAAGTGGCTTAGTTTGTTTGCACTATTCTCGAGTACTGTTCATCGGTCTGCGATCCTTGTGAAGGAGCATCCAGAGAAGAGATAGAGAAGATCTAACAAAAGAGCGATCCGTGTCTTCACGGAATCATCTTGTTGGCTCGAGAGTATTCAGATGTTCAACAAATGCCAGTGGCAGACGCTGCAAGAGAGATATTGTGCTTCACGGGGAGTTACGTAATTGAAATTCAGAGAGACTACGTTCCTGAAAGAGTAGCACAAAAGGTTGTTTTCTCCCACATACGCCTCGCGAAATGACCAGAATGAGAACATCAGAGAAATTAAGCTCGTATGAAACTCTGTTAGCTGGTTGCTGATAATTCTGTCTCACATGCGTATTCACGATCTCCGTATCCTTCACAGTGATCACTTAACATCGGACGCTTTATACGCCCCTCATACACCAGACCTGGTAACAACACTAACACGCACTGGTGGATCAGTAATTTTAATAGTAATACTTAAATATAACTGCAAGATTGTCAAAGAAAAGAAGGAATGAAAGATAGCAATATACAGGGTTTATGATCGTTGGTGATATGAATACATACATTTGAAAGTACACAATACTAGAAGCAATAGAGTCTCAGCAAACATGGGCTCTAATACAAATACCTTAAGAGCTATGAGTACTTCTTCGTCTTCGATATTGTGAAACAAATCTCTTCTACTGCAAGCTGTTTGCTTTACACACTTTGCGAGAAGGTAGTAAGGATCAAAACAAAACAAAACGTCCAGTAAGCATGGGCTCTAAAGTGCATAACTTAAAGAGCTATGAGCGCTTGTTCAGTAGAAGACATGGGTTTCACAGCAGCGAGGATGAACAAATACTTATAACTCTTAACGTATTCACTTTAGAGCCCATCATGTTTAATGAAGCTTTCTCTTGGTTTGCTTCCTACTGCCTCCTCCCAAAACGTAAGGGGTGTGAACATACACACACTCATACGTACATGAATTTTTCTAATACACAGAATGTTTCAAAATGAACATACCGGTTTTAAGGAGTTGTAGCATTTATTATGTACAGCTTACAATTGTAAATAATATAGCAAATGAAAGAGCAAATTAAACAGTTTTGTTTGTATACCTGTGCGCTATGGGAAGAATATGGAATGACAAGGAGTGACTGAAAAATGTGTTGAACGAGTGCGAGTCTTTCAAGCTTAGCCCCAAGAAATGTCGCCGCGGAAAGTTTATGGGCCTTTCTTTTTCGGTCATGGACTGTGCTGCTGGTCCCGGCGGAGGTTCGAGTCCTCCCTCGGGCGTGGGTGTATGTGTTTGTCCTTAGGATAATTTAGGTTAAGTAGTGCGTAAGCTTAGGGACTGATGACCTTAGCAGTTAAGTCCCGTAAGATTTCACACACATTTGAACTTTTTTTTTTCTTTTTCGGTAACTGATGTTTCTTATCTTGATGTGCTACAGCTGTGGCCAGTTGCCTCAATGGGAAGAAGCTGAACAACACATATTTATTTGAGAGCAAGATGGTGCGCCGCCTCACTGGTCTAACTCAGTACGTGACTGGTTAAACGACGTTGTATCCGACCGGTGGATTGGGCGCAAGGGGCCGGTTGACACATCATTTTATGCATGACCTCCACGTTCACACACGATCTGACGCGATCATGTGTAAGCGCCTCAGATACCAGCTGATCTATCCGTGTTCAGAAAAAGTGTTATTGCAACAGTTACTCCTGACACATTAATCAAGATTTCGGAACAACTCACCTACCGACTCGATGTGTGATCGGTGTCCACACTGAATAATTGTAAGAAAAACTGTTTGTGTTTCTCTTTCATTTGGTGTATTATTTATAATTTTAAAGTGAATGTAATATGTGCTACAAGGCCTTAAAACCCGTATATTCATTTTCAAACATCTTGTACACAGATAATGAATTTAGTATCTGGAAACACTTACACATTTTCCTGGCAGAGCTTGATATAATTTGAATGTAGTGCAAATATCGGCAACTTACTTTGCCTTTTCAGAAATGTAAAACTGGGTACTTCACGAAGTGCTGTTACATATTTTTCACGAAGTGTAGTAACATATTATCCTATGATTACAATATCATTAACCGAAAGGGTTGAGGAAAACATGACATAGGAACCGGCTACGGGCTTTCACCTGCTCTATGTTACATGAAGACACTAAACGATAGAGGACAGGAGAATCACAATCCAAGACGAACCTCAGGCAGTGGGGTTTCATGACTGAAGATGAGTCCTGTTAGTGTGGTGAGCTGCAGAACCGAAGACACCTCCTGATCTGCGGGAACCTGCCCGATCCTAGCACCATGGACGATCTGCACTGCGCCGCTACCGAGTTAAATGGCAAAGAAGTTAGCAAATCAGGCCATCGCATGCGCGAACTCAAGTAGTCCGTCAGAGACGGTGTCGAAAAACGTGATCTTTGTTTGGTTTCCTAAAACCGAACAAGACACCGATGCAAAAATTGGACATGGGACGGTAGTAAAAATCGAACACAAGCCAAAAGCACAGCAGTCCCGTGCGCTATCATGAACGCTAGTGGTTTCCGAGCCATGGGCCGTGGCCCACTTGTAACCCATGGACAGCGTGGTACTGGCCCGTGAGCGCTGGTCGAGAGTCCAAGACAAGATAAAAATTATCGGGAACTTTAGGGGTGTAATCGTCAGTCGTAAAGATTAGCGAGTATACAATGAAATTAGAGTTGAAATTCCCTATCGCTGTCCTGTAACTCTCACAAGGGCATCGTCCATTTCTCATGTCGAAAAGGTTTATACCCCAAAAGACTGCACTATAAGTGAAGCTCGCAGCCTTGGCTGACTGTTCATGGCGTTAACTCACAACGTTCCACAATCTGATCATAATTAATCGAATTGGTAGTTTCTCCGACACATGTGTTCAGAAGAACAATTCGCTTGAATTTTATTCATTTAATATCCTGAAACAAGAGGAAGCAGGATGGTTTTTACGTCCTGCCCACGGCTAAGATTATGAGAGACGGAACTTTGCTCGGATTTCTTGCTACTGGAGGGGAAGAAAGCCACCAGGGCCATTTTAAGGAACCATCGCAGCATTTGCACGGGCAGACCTGGATGTCTGCAGAAAACCGGTATCTGAATGGCCAACCGTAAACCTCACTTCGCAGAGTCCCCATGGAGGATTGCTGCATTACTATTCACTGAGACACTTAACGGCCTTTTCAACAAACTGTGTATGTGAACGAGGCTTTTCGGTCTTGGACACTAAAATAGGTATATAAATAAATATTAATGAGCCTACTGGAAACACAATTCGTGGTAATATGAAATGGAATGGTTACACAGATTGAAATGTCGAATCATTCGACTTTTATGCGGATTGATAATATATATATATATATATATATATATATGCATGGATTCCATACTAGAGACCATGTATTCAGTCACACTTTATTACAGACACTGTGGTCTAATATGTACTTATCATGCAGCCACAGTCACAGTATGCAAGGTTTTCTCCTAGGGGGTGGTACTGTTCCTTATATGTCATGCCCTAGCGCCCTCTCCTGCCGTAGTAATTTATAATAATGTTACCGGTTCACTTCTCTTGCTGACTCAACTTGTAGTAAACGTTATACAGAGTGGTTTCGTATTCGAATCGAGAGCATGCTGACAAGGTGTTCATTTATGGAAAGGCAATTGGCGGCGGGCAGCACGGTTGTATCAGGAGATCTATCCCCGCTGACAACAACCACAGCATTCAGTGTATGCAACAGTGTTTCGCTGTTTGTCTGAGTCAGTGTCGTCTCAGGAAACAGGAAATCATGAAGGACATATCCGAAATGTTCGGACAGCAGACTTAGAGGAAAATGTTTTTATTGCTCATGAAACCCACACTTTGCAAATTGTATCACCAGACAGCGAGACCTTCAGAGGTGGTGGTCCAGATTGCTGTACACACTGGTACCTCTAATACCCAGTAGCACGTCCTCTTGCATTGATGCATGCCTATATTAATCTTGGCATACTATCCACAAGTTCATCAAGGCACTGTTGGTCCAGATTGTTCCACTACTCAATGGCGATTAGCCGTGGATCCCTCAGAGTGGTTGGTGGGTCACGTCGTCCATAAACAGCCCTTTTCAATCTATCCCAGGCATGTTCGATAGGATTCATATCTGGAGAACATGCTGGTCACTCATTCACAAGATATGCACGATGGGGGCGCGAATTGTCGTCCATGAAGACGAATGCCTCGCCAATATGCTGCCGACATAGTTGCACTATCGGTCGAAGGACGGCACTCACGTATCGTACAGCCGTTACGGCGCCTTTAATGACCAACAGCGGCGTGCGTCGGCCCCGCATAATGCCACGCCAAAACAGCGGCCTAATCAAGGCATGTCATCAACTGTTCCTGTCTCTCTGTATCTCCTCCATGTCAGAAAAACATCGATTTGGTTCACTCCGAGACGACTGGTAACTTCCCTTGTTGAGAGCCCTTCCTGGCACAGAGTAACAATGCAAACGCTATCGAACCGCAGTATTGACTGTTTAGGCATGGTTGAACTACAGGGTGATTTTTTCCACCATGTACAAACTCTAGAGATTGATCGATGGTAGTATACGAACAAAAAACGTCTGATGAACTTATATCCGGAAATGCAAGGTTTACATGCTGGAGACCATTTATTCAATCATACAATGTTACAGAGTCTGCGGTCTAATACATTCTGTTTCATGGAGTCACAGTTACAGTATGTGTGAAAATGGTTTCCAAGCGTCTAAACGAATCCATCCAGTGTCAAAGGCAGCATTTATAAGCTGTTCCAGTGTATACAAATCTGGAACGGGCTCTGCATACACGATACTTTTGAGATGGCCCCACCATCAGAAATCACACTGGTTGAGATATGGTTAACGATCAGGCCATGCAGCTGGACACCCTTGTCCAATTCATCGACCAGGGAAGACACAATTGAGAAGCGTCCAGACGTTAACAATGAAGTGGGCTTGATCACCATCATGTAGCAGCCACATAACCCTCCGAATCATCACTGGCACTTCTTCCAGCGTGGGAGGGAAAGTCCTCCACAAGAAATGCCGATAGTTCCGGTCTGTTAGGCGATGTGGAAGAAAGACTGGTGCCAAAATACGGTCGTAAATTATCCCGGACAACACATTACGTCTGCACCGATGCTGATGATTCGCTGTCACCATTACATGCGAGTTCTGCATACTATCCCGCAGATGGCTATTATGAAAATTGAAGATACCACTGTACGTAAGGGTGGCCTCATGTGTGAATAGGATGGATGACACAAATCCTGGAATTGTGGTTGCCTGGTGAAGAAACCAGTGACACCTGCTCCTGACGTGGAAAGTCTGTCGCTAGCAAAGCCCTGCACACGCTCTAAGTGACAACGATAGTACCAATTAGCATGAATGTTCTGCAAAGTCGTCTGGCTTACCTTGTACTGGCGGGCCACTTGCCTGGTACTGATATGATTGTCGCCTTGAACAGTATTAATCACATTTTCCTCCAAGTCTGCTGTCCGAACTTTTCGGGTACGTCCTGCATGATTTCCTGCTTCCTGAGACAACACTGTCTCAGACAAACTGCGAAACACTGTTGCACACAGTGAATGCTGTGGTTGTTGTCTGCGTGGGTAGGTCTCCTGATAAAACCTTGCTGCCCGCCGCCAATTGCCTTTCCATAAGTAAACACCATGTTGATTCGAATACGAAACCACTCTGTATAACGTTTACTACAAGATGAGTCAGCAAGAGAAGTGAATCGGCAACATTATTATAAATTACTACGGCAGCAGAGGGCGCTAGAGCATGACATATAAGGAACAGTACCACCCCCTAGGAGAAAACCATGCATATTGTAACTGTGGCTGCATGATACAGTACATATTAGACCGCAGTGTCTGTAATAAAGTGTGACTGAATAAATGGTCTCTAGTATGGAAACCATGCATTTTCGGATATAAGTTCATTTGACCTTTCTTGTTATGTGTCCTCTCATCGATCAATCCCTATAGTTTGTACGTGGTAGAAAAAATCACGCTATATATTATATACAAGTATGTGTGTTTATATTTATTACTTGTATATTTACTTACTGAGCCTCTTAGCTGTTTTTGCATAGATGGTCCGCACAGCGAAGAAGGTTGGGACCGCTTATCTACCCTATGAGAAAATCTGACACTAATTGTATCTGGTGGGCCCCTTGAATCTGCGCGCGCAACGGCCTAAACGGGGCAACGTATCGAATTCTTCTTAGCAATTATTTGTCACCACAGCCTACCCTGAAACACCCTTACAAACTTTTTAGTCTGTTTCTGACCACTCTGCATGTACAGTAAGTGATAAGGTAAACTGGACAGCGGAATTCTGAAGCTTACGGTACGTTTATTAGAAAAATAGCAGTTCCTGACAGAATTTTGTTATTTTTACTATTTTGCATTATCTAAGTCTTGGACACGTAAAATAGGTACATAAATAAATATCAGTGAGCCTACTGGAAACACAATTCGTGGTAATATAAAATGGAATGGTTACACAGAGTGAAACGTAGGTAACGTAGGTGGTCGACTTCAGTTAATTGTTTGAATACTGGGGAAATGTAATCAATCTACACAAGGAATGAATTGATCGTGTGTGTGTTAGGGCTTCTCTTTTTATTTTCCGTCTTGCTAGCGTTGGCGCTGGCGTTCACGGCGGGCATGAGCGACTTCGTGCCTTGACGATTACGACAAAACGTGTATGTCATGCGCGATGGAGCCCTTCCTCATTTCAGTGCTAAGCCTTGCAATACCAAAGCATATTCCATAATATGTAGTACAAAAGAGGTGAGGGGGGGGCGTTATGTCCACTACATTTTTTAAGTAAAATTTTGTTCATTATTGTTAACGTTTATGAATAACATACTTTAGAAATAGACACTCATGTATACGTGGGGTCAAGAACCTGCAAACATTTTGTAGCACAATCTTAGCAATACCAACGCATTTTTCCTAACTGGTACTATCGAAGGGGTACTTCATTACCACCACAAAAATTTTTAAAAAATTCAAATTTCGTTAGTTGTCGTTGGCTTTTGTTCACAACATAATTTTTAACGATATGTCGAATGTAAGAATGGTCCTCAACCTGAAAATATGAATTTGCCATTTAATTCTTCAGGTTTCCCCGGCGAGGCGTTGTCATGTTGAATAATCGCGTCTGCCCTGCAAGATTTTTCAACTGCGTAACTCGCACTCTCCTTGCCGTTTGTATCAGTATCAGACAGCACCTGAAGTAGATTGCAAGTCACGCCGTTGAAATATCGTGCCGTAAAGACGCAAACAACAGGCAGAAAACCGATTATTGAACATGACAATATGACATTTGTTGTGAAAAGTCACATCACTCTTGAGACTTACATTTTTGGGTTAAGTTTTACAGGAAGATTTGAAATAGTTAAGGAATGTGGGAGAAGAAATCATTATAAACAACAAATGTTTTTTTCAAAATTTTTAAATATAAAGTACAAGTCTAAGCGCCAATATTTTCAAAAGGTGGGCATGAGGTATCCCACTCCCCTCTTGGTGTTACGAGAGTAATGTTCGTAGTCTACTAAATAACAGTCCGGGACAAATGCATAGGTAAATGTGGAGCAATTCCTTGGCCCCCGCGCTCTCAGAACGTAAACCCACTAGAATTTGCGGGGGCATTTGAAATCTCTTCTCTGCGGAATCCCTGTACAAGATGTACAGTTCAAATGGCTCTGAGCACTATGGGACTTAACATCTGAGGTCATCAGTCCCCTAGAACTTAGAACTACTTAAACCTAACTAACCGAAGGACATCACACACGTCCATGCCCGAGGCAGGATTCGAACCTGCGACCGTGGCGGTCGCGCGGTTCCAGACTGAAGCGCCTAGAACCGCTCGGCCACACCGGCCGGCCAAGATGTACAGTCATCGTGCCTATACACTATTGTGGAAGGCTGTGAAATCATGTACAGTTCGCCCGGGACACATCAGCACATCAGAGATTCAATGTGACGGCAGCTTGACGAACTTATCCTTGCTAACGGATGGCATTATGAACATTTCATTTAGAGAAGTATTTCATACTGTGCTGATACGTTCCATGACTGATGTGTTGACGAGCTGTAGAAACTGAGCTCTAACATGGAAATAAAGCGTTTGCGGACCCATGTCCATGTAGGATATTATCTTCCTCTAAGTCTGAGGAAAGCTTCCCTCGCCTGGAATACATTTTCGTTATAGACTGTACAGCATTTTATAAAATGAGCTACCCAAAGTAAACCGTGAGTAGTTTTCTCATATT
Source organism: Schistocerca cancellata (assembly GCF_023864275.1). NCBI lineage: Eukaryota > Metazoa > Arthropoda > Insecta > Orthoptera > Acrididae > Schistocerca > Schistocerca cancellata. The sequence continues at coordinate 414,133,672 of NC_064628.1, forward strand.
TTGGTCGCCAAAAACAGTCGACAACCACACGCACAGCAAACTTTGGTTACTTAATGCGTATAAGGATAGGCCCTAACTACAACCAAGAAATTTTCAGTTGAAGTTCTTATAAGTGAGTTACAATGTGGCATGGCGATTTTTACCAACAGATGGTATACCTGAATACATTTAGTGCCCAAAAGAGAAAAGGCAGTGTGAGAATAGTTACTCGTCGGTCCTTGAAGCCATTACCGAGACCTAAGTTCACTCAGTTGCTTATTGTTACTAGATTTTCTATTTATCTTGAATGACTGAAATAATGGTGTGCAGCTGCGCAATTCATGATTTTTTCTGAAATAAACTGAAAAATTTACATGCCACCATCTAAAAAGATAGCCTCAAGCAGTCTTAGGGCCGGCTCCAGGAATTTTGCTGCCCCGTGCGAAAACTTCAAGCGACCCCCCCCCCCTCCCACCCCCGCTGCAGTTTTCAACATAGTCAACTTTTCTCATAATATAAATCATATGTGACGCCTTATTTTCACATATCATCGTCTCTTTGTTGTGAATATATCTGTAAGATCAGAGCAGCAGTAAGTGTACGTTTGCAATGCAGTATATTTTATGCCATAACTCCAAAATTAATATGTCAACCAAGATTAATTTATGTCACCGGCAGAGCATAAAACTAAAATCTGTTAACTTATTCTAGATCCTTGAGCCGAGGATGAGCGTCTTTCCGATTAACTGTTGTGTTTATCACAGGTTCCTGAAAGCACTTTGTTCAGAGACGTTTATCGTCACATGCGAAGTATATTCTTTGCAGCACATAATTAAGACAAAGAAACAAAAGCAATTCTGCTCACTGCGCACTGAACTAAGGCCGTGACATAGAAAGATAAATATTTATATTCGATATAATCTACTGTTGGTATTGCCAATATCGATACCAATGATTAATCGATTTAAAAATATCTCAGGGAAGAATAAAAATAAAGGGACTGTAGAATGTGAAAACTCAATCAATCATTCAACACAGGCAGATGACATTTGTTAACTTATTTCGCCGTTAGACAACACAAATGTAAGCATACCCTACAACAAATATAAACTATGCAAATGACTGAAAAAACGACATAATAAATCAATCAAACCTAAAATTAATGGAAAACATGTGTGAAACGTTTACCTTATATTGCAGATATTTTTCTTGCTGTGGTGCCAGCGAACTCTTGTTGGCAGCGCACTCAGTCGTGCCTGGCCCATTGTTGATCTCAGGTACGTTTTTATCAGTGTAAGCTTCGAAAAACTTCGTTCTCCTCTTACCACTGTCACCGGTCGCGTCAGTAAAATTCGTAATGCTTCACCTACGTTGGGAGCAAAGCCATACTCTTGTACGAGTTTCAACGTTTCAGTTGGCGTTCTACCAGGCTTCACCAATGTTGACACTACTTTAAGTTCATCTTTAAAATCGATAAAACTGACGTCCTTATCGTGTCCTTGACTAAAACTGTCGCACAGCTTGGAACACTTTTCACTTAGAACATCAGGTAACATGTCTTTAATTTTACTAAGTTCATACAAAAAAATCAGAAAGCTCGCTGTGACTTTTGAGCTGTTGAAATCTCTCACTGAGAGCGCACATTGTAACATCCAGTACTTTAAAATCTACTTTGTACTGCAATTCAGGATCTTCTTCAATTTTCTCATCTTTTCATCTACTTTGTACTGCAATTGAGGATCTTCTTCAATTTTCTCATCTTTTCCCTCATATTGGAACTGTTTCTTCTTCCTTCGCGTTCGTATCTGCGTTATACCACCTACCACTGGGTTTTGTATATGGTGCTGGGTTGCCTGTTCCTTAGCGTGAAGCAGACAATCTTGGAATTAGGAGTCCTCCCTGCAGTTTGTGAAATGCTCTGTTATCTTTTCGAGTAAGTAAACAGCTTTCGGTATAACTGTGGTAATACATTGTAGGTGTTTGTTGACAATATTGATGTGGAGTAATACATTACACCATATTAGCATTGAACGAAGGAACGTAAAATCAAAAATTTTTGCCAAACTACAAGGCTCATGCGCAACTATTCTGTCTGTATTTTTGTCTTCGATTATTTCAACTAGAACAGCATAGACCTCCCCTAGGTTATAGTTGAGAGGAGCGATTGTATCGATCCTAATTTCCCATCTTGTCGTACTTAGTGGCTTCAGCGTTAGGTTACATGTATGATCATTCAGGACTGCCAGCGTCGCGTAGACGCAGAAAAGATATCATAAATTTCTCACTAAACAAAAGAATGAAACTGCGTATTCTGATGCCTTTCACCATCATTCACAACTAGATTTAGGGTATAACTACTGCAGGGAACATAATATGTCTTAGAATTTACATCTAAAATCCTGTTTTGCATTCCTGTGTTCTTGCCTTTCATGTTAGAGCCATTATCATAGCCCTGACCCGTCAAGCCCTCCAAAAGTATTTTCATTTCTTCTGAAGCCCCAACCCCAAACCAAACATATCTCTTACATTTAAAAATCCAAGAAAATGTTCACTAATATTTGCATCGCACGTGTCAAGATCAGTAGAAGTCACATTCGCAAAACGCACTATCATTTCATTTGTTCAACACCAGAAACATTCGGTGTACATCCAAAATTAAACTATAATATTTAGCAGATCTCAATGAGGACAATATTTTGTTTAATTTTTTATGAAGAATGTGAAATATTTCATTTTGTATGTTTTTACCCAGATAATGACGAGACTTATTTTCACCCCACGTTGTGCTCCTATAGAATTAAATCAAATTTACCGAATAATTCGATCAGTTTTAAGAAATTCTCATCGTTGTGAGTGAACAGTTTGTTTTAAGTTGCTCTTAAGGGAAGACACTAGCCAAAAACTGAGTAGCTGCTATCAGGCGTTCGATTACACCTTTCCAGTCCCAGGTTTCTGCATTTAATCTCTGTAGGGGTCCTGTGTCGACAGTATTGTCAGATTTTAATCTTGTGGCGAGCTCCACCCACTTTTGGTGCCATTCTAAGTACACTTTGGTCTTACTGTGGCTATCTAATGTCTCAGAAATGTGCCGCCAGTTATTGTAACCACCTGAAGTCAATATTTTAATGTTCGAAAAAGAGTTTACAGCTGAAACAAAAAACAGCATCTGCACTAAAATAAACTAACCGTTTCATCTGAACAATTTCACCATTGCACAAATTGTAATTTTTAGACGTAAAGCGACGATCAGAATCATCCTTAGGGCAGCTTTCGAATTCCGCTTCCTTTTCTGGAGGCTCTCTTTTAATCAACGTTGTCGTAACAAAATCATCGTTTTGTCGTGCCATTTTGCGGGAGGTGAGTCGACTACATCAATGACAGTTTGAGTATCAGATGAGCACTTACTAGAATCAGATGGCACAGTTTCAGGCACAGTTTCATATTCATCAGAGAGCTTTCATACAATGTCATGTTTACCCTGCAACGTTGAAGGTACATCTTCATCTACCGAAGGTTTACCCTGATATACGTTTACGTCTGCATTTGTGCTTGGATCATTCTGATCAAAATCTTCTTTAAGTTGGAAAAATTCGTCTAACGAAAATTTCAATTTTTTGTCTACATTTTCTCTTTCCGCTCGTCTTTTCCTATGCTGGCTGCTTGAAAGACGCTCCCTGCCGTCACACATTACAACAGTTGACAACATTCGCCAATAACTCATAGCCTAATGAAAACATGTCGCGTCACATTGAGAAAGCGTTTTCACACAAAATTAATAATACGTTGGCACTACCAGCTGAATGTACAATTATCATCTTTTAACAGAACCGTTATTGTACTTACTAAACAGCCTCCAAAAGGATGATACGGAAGGTGATAGAACTGTCTTTACCTGCAATATTATTGTTCGAAGTTAATAGACGAAAGTAAATTGAGTCTGGCAAATAAAATGTGTTTCGTGCACCACATACAGATTCATATTAGCCCCACAATCCACTATATCAAACACTTAACTCGCTACTTATCTGTTAACAAACAAAGCAAGCGACCATTATTGCAATATAATGAAACTGCCGACTGAGAGCGGCGTATCCACTGTGCACGGCTGCCAATTCCCAAAAATATTTGCCCCATGAACTCAAGTCGAAACATTCCTAAGACTCAGTATGCATTATCTAAAATTTCTAAAAGAAAATACCCGTATTTGCTGTTGATTTTACTCATTTATTTGCAAATTATTCAACATTCCAAATATAATTTCAGCTTTTTATGAATCATTCGAAGTTTTAATGCTAATGTCAAACAAACTTATCATTTTGAATGGATTATGTGTAATAAAAGATCTGACATTTGTTTCAGAGAAATATGAACCATCAAAACCGTCTTAGCCATTTCAATGCACAACTTGCTTCATAGCTTTTTTAATATTTTCTTTACAATACTGTAAATAGAAAACACGCGTCAAATACTAGCATTTGAAATTGTTATACATACACCCAGTACAAATTAAAGTGAAAGGGGAGAGGCCATATTTTGAAATCTCTTCGTTATCGTACTCTTGAAAACGAAGGACTCCACAGTAAACGTATTATGGTTCAAATGGCTCTGAGCACTATGAGCATCTGAGGTCATCAGTCCTCTAGAACTTAGAGCTACTTAAAACTAACTAGCCTACGAACATCACACACATCCACGCCGAGGCAGGATTCGAACCTGCGACCATAGAGGTCGCGCGGCGCATTATTGTGTTTATAATGCTCCACGTCATAAACAGACTTGTGGAAGTCTGTGGAAGATTCGTACAAATACTGTTAAGTAACTAAACAGTAGCCAAATACTTAAAACTTCAAGTCTGTTTTTTTAATTCGCGAACATTGGCGCGATCCGGCTGTCACCTATTTCACGATACCGTTCTGAGAACGAGACAACAACCAGTGGTGTTGTACGTGTAACGAATGAAACGTCTTTCTGATCAAGTGCTAAAGAATATAATATGATTATATACGCCTATTTTATATACGCATAAAATTATTGTCTATATCAAAGTCTTCAGTAATAAATATTTCCAATTTTGTGTGCGAGTGAACGTTTCTTTCGTAAATCTGACCACTCAGTTTCTGTACTGTAGATAATTTTCAATAACACCCTTGAATTTATGAATAATTTGTATTTCCAGCTTATTCTCATATTATATATTTATGCAAGATGAATTTGTCGGCCCTCAAAACTCTGCCTCCCTGGGCGTTGGCACGGTTCACCCCCTCCCCCCTGGAGCCAGCCCTGAACAGTATAATCATTACGGGAATTCAGTGATTGCATGATGTTACCCGTTACTTATTAAAGACGTAGGAGCTAAATTTGCTGATCGTAAGCATAGTTTTCCACGAAAAAAAGCACACTACCTAACCGTCTTAACCTCTTACAAACAGATGTACTTTTCAGCGGTAGCGGCTGAAGACCGTAACGGTATGAAACAGCACACATTCCCCAGCGAAAACACCAGAATATAATGGAGAGCTATTAAGAAAAGTGATAGCCAACGGCCAAGTAGAAGTTTCGACGACAGGTATGCTGAAATATCGATTACTGTCTACTTATAGCGACCTTCGACGGAGCCGGTTTATGGGATATCGGCCACTTTCGAAACGGCATGTCTTTTTGTGTTGGTCCGAGTAAAAGATTTCACCCACACATAAAGCAGATACTGTAATCTTTTACACCCCACCCCCACCACCACGCAACAGGTAGCGATTACGACGCTGGACAGTACATAGTGGACAGTCGATGACGCTCGCACGTAATGTCGCCTCGCCCCTCCGCCCATACCGGTTAGAAATGGGACTAGAAATGTTTGTTTACCGGAGAGAGCACTGACAAGGACCAAGGACGGGAGGTAACTCTGGAAACGGTTCAAGGCTTCAGACTGCCACAAGCATCTGCAGTCGATAGACTGGTATCCGTGTCCAGGTTCCGTGTCTGAATTTTCCTAATTTGTAAAAAATAATCTATCTCAAAGAAAATATCTAAGCTACTACCGTCGCGGAGTGAAAAACTGATCTCCTTTGTTGTATTAAAATTGCTCCAGAATTACATTATGTGATCAAAAGCAACCGGAGACCTGGCTGAAAATGACTTACACGTTCGTGGCGCCCTTCATCGGTAATGCTGGAATTCGATATGGTGTTGGCCCACCCTTATCCTTGATGACAGCTTCTAGTCTCGCAGGCACACGTTCAACCCAGTGCTGGAAGGTTTCTTGGGGAATGGCAGCCCATTCTTCACGGAGTGCTGCACTCAGGAGAGGTATCGATGTCGGTCGGTGAGGCCTGGCACGAAGTCTGCGTTCCAAAATGTACCAAAAGTGTTCTAAAGGATTCAGGTCAGGACTCTGTGCAGGCCAGTCCATTATAGGGGATGTTATTGTCGTGTAACCGCTCCGCCACAGGCTTTGCGTTATGATTAGGTGCTCGTTCGTGCTGAAAAATTGAATCGCCATCGTCGAATTGCTCTTCAACAGTGGGAAGCAAGAAGGTGCTTAAAACAGAAATGTAGGCCAGTGCTGTGATAGTGCCACGCAAAACAATAAGGGGCACAAGCCCCTCCATGAAAAACACGACCAAACCATTACACCACCGCCTCCAAATTTTACTGTCGGTACTACACACGTTGGCAGGTGACGTTCACCGGGCATTCGTCGTACCCACACTCTGCCATCGGATGGCCACATTGTGTACCGTGATTCGTCACTCCACACAACGTTTTTCCGCTTTTCAATCGTCCAATGTTTACGCTCCTTACACCAAGCGAGCAGTCGCTTGGCATTTACCAGCGTGATGAGTGGCTTATGAGCAGCCCGTAGACGATGAAATCCAAGTTTTCTCACCTCCCGCCCAACTGTCACAGTACTTGCAGTGGATCCTGATACAGTTTGGAATTCCTGTGTGATGGTCTGGAAAGATGTCTGCCTATTACAAATTACGACCCTCTTCATCTGTTGGCCTGTAAGCTTTTGTGCTGTACGTGCCCCTTCACGTTTCCAGTTCTCTACCACATCGGAAACGGTGGACCTAAGGATGTTTAGGAAAATGAAAATATCACGTAGAGACGTATGACACAAGAGACACACCAATCGCCTGATCACATTCGAAGCCTGTGAGTTCCGCAGAGCGCCTTATTCTGCTCTCTCATGATGTCTAATGACTGCTAAGGTCGTCGATATGGAGTAACTGGCAATAGTTGGCAGCACAAAGCACCTAATATGTTTTTGGGGGTGTTCGGATACTTTTGATCAGTTAGTGTATTTCGCTGTGTTTGATGAAAATCACAACTGGTTCACTTTACAAAATGTTTCAAGAAATATAAGAAAAATTTGCCACATACAGACAGCGGTGATATAAGGAAATAACATTTGAGAGAAATAATACCACAAGTTTCAGCGCGAACATTCACTAACGGATCAAAAGTATCCGGACACCTGTAAGTGGTCATTAATATAAGTTGTATTCACCCATCGCTTTTATGACGGCCTGAAACCAGCTGGGGACACTTTCAATGAGATGCCTTAATGTCTGTGGAAGAATGACAGCGCATTGTTCCTCAAGAGCCGAATCCAGAAATAGTACTGATGTTGGACGCTGGGGTCTGGAGCGAAGTCGACCTTCTAACTCATCTGAAAGATGTTCCATTTGGTTCAGCCAGTAATCTGGGTTGAGCAGTCCACTTCATGTTCACAAGGCATTGTTCACAAGGCATTGCTTCGCAGATGATGCTTATGGCAGGCTGCATTGTCATGCTGATACAATCATCGTCTTCGAACTGAATCTCTGTTGTAGGCAGTTAACAATGCCGTAAAATTTTTCCATATCTTTCTGCATTTAAAGGTGTCTTTAGCACAATAAAGAACCACACCCTAACCACGACGAATATCTCCGTACCGTAAAATCACATCCTTGGTACTGCACAGATGGCACTGCACATTATTTCAGGTAATGTTACGCGGCGTGTTTTTTAAGTAAGTACTGTTTTGGCACACCACGGCCGCAGCGCTGCGGTTGGCGTTCTGCACATGCGCACTGGGTACCTACATCTGTTGTCTACGCACTGACGTCATTACAGTCTGATTCTTCCTTGTTTACGTTGTGTACTGAGTGTTTTAAGATGCCTCCGATAATCGTGAGTCCCGCCAGCTGTGAAGTACGATTTCTTAGTGCTAAAGGCCTAAAAGCGATCGATATTCATCGTGAGATCTGTGCAGTTTACGGAGAAAACATTATGAGTGATGGAATGGTAAGAAAGCGGGTGAGAGCATTTAAAGATGGCCGCACAAATGTGCATGGTGAACAACAGAGTGGGCGTCCTTCGTTCGTTAATGATAGTCTGGTGCAGGAAGTGGACAATAAGGTCAGAGAAAACAGACGCTTTATGATTTCCTCCTTGCGGGATGACTTTCCTAATGTTTCTCGTAGTGTTTTGTATGGCATTGTGACCGAGCACTTGAATTACCGAAAATTGTGCGCACGTTGGGTACCGAAAATGTTGACGAATGTGCACAAAACCAAACGTTTAGACAGTGCACTGACTTTTCCTGAGTGGTACCACAACGACGGTGATGATTTCTTAAGCCAAATTGTTACGGGCGATGAAACATGGGTAGCCTACGTCGCACCAGAATCAAAGCAACAGTCCATGGAATGGCGGCATTCAGATTCACCCAGAAAAGTGAAGTTTAAGCAAACAATTTCTGCACGGAAAATCATGTGCACAGTTTTTTGGGAAAGAAAAGGAGTATTGATTGTGGAATTTCTGCCTCGTAATGAGACAATAAGTGCAGCAGCTTACTGTAAGACATTGCACAATCTGCGCCGTTCAATTCAGAACAAAAGACGTGGCGAGTTGAGCAAGGGCATCGTTTTGCTGAATGACAATGACCGTCCGCATGTGGCGAATCAGATCAAAGATCTCATCACATCTTATCGATGGGATACTCTAGATCAGGGTTTCCCAACCTTTTCAGCTGGTGGATCCCTTCTGCAGTCGAAAATCCATGGCGGACCCCTAGTCAGTATAGAGCACAGTAACTTTAAATTTCAGAGCGAAACCCATGGGAACTGAAAGCTTCTTAATGCAAGTGCCATGTTCCCAATGACCTCCCTCTCCCTCCCCTCTGAAGTATCAATAGTCTTTGGTTTAGAGATGAATGAAAACAACCTGAAATTAACGATCCAATTTGAATTCCCACTGTATCCAGACACTTACTAGTGGATTTACTCCCTTTGTTCAACACACTATAGCCTGATTAAAATTACTTGGTAACTGACATTTCACACGTTGGAGCTGCCTTCCTCCAAGAACAATCAACGTCACGTCCAAACTGTTTGCTGCTGACAAGCTGCCGCTTGTTGTCTGTTCACTTCCACTGTTTGGCTAATGATGTGTGAGGAGCATGCATATTTCTTAACATTCGTGTGTGTGTGTGTGTGTGTGTGCGTGTGTGTGTATGTGTGTGTGTTTGTGTGTGTGTATGTGTGTGTGTGTGTGTGGTCTTTAGTGAAATCCGAAGAAAAATGTTCAAATGTATGTACACCTTAGACTGCATGCATATTTCGTAACATTCGTGTGTGTGTGTGTGTGTGTGTGTGTGTGTGTGTGTGTGGTCTTTCGTGAAATCAGAAGAAAAATGTTCAAATGTATGTACACCTTAGACTGCGCGGCCATTCCGCACGGCTGTGAAGAAAAGAGGCAGACCCATCATTCGGAATACAAACACATCACGAAAGAAAAGAGGCCAAGGAATTACCTTTAAAGGACTATTGTGACATCTGTTCTGCAATGTGTGGGAATACTCTCATCCAGTTAACATGCATTTCCAAAACCAGTTTTCGTAAGCCGATGTCCCAGTTCCGCTTTTGGTTGGTCAGGTAAACACTTCAAAATCGATCCTGGAAATCTGCTTTTATAAAGCCGTTTTCCAGTTCCACAATCGATTTTCGTGCCCATGTAAACAGCTCGGACAGTCCAGTTATTTTTACGTCTTTGCATATCTACTGAAAGGCAGTTGTCAGTCCATAGCCGGCAGCTAGCAGGCGGAGTGGCAACAGTTTAGCAACAGCTGACAACTTCAACTACTACTAGGACACTATATCTCAGTAGTCAACCTCGACTGTAAACAAATTAGGAAAACAAACAAACAGACTCTCTTATTTCTATATAAGAAGACAAAGCTTTTCACAGAACGTAAGACTTTTTTTCTCAAAGGAAACAATTCTGGCAGAGGAGGTTTACCTTTTACAAGGTGGCACGTGAAAACTCCTCATTTGTTTACACTTGCAGCCAGTTGCCACAATATAGTGTCAGAGTAAGAGCAAGTAATTGTAATTGAAGTATAGGCAGGCCATATTTTTAACTGAGAGGACGAAATATATTATAAAGAAAAGAAATCAGCTTTAGCGATCATTTTAATTTTCGTAACAAAAAATATCAATGCCAACAGAATTCAATTAATAATTATTTTGTAAATGATAGAAGACAGAAACAAAATTCCTACAGAGTTATAGTTCAGGTACGTTCACTGAGCATCTACGAAGAAAAATGCTTTCTTCTTTACTATAGATGAGTCTGTAGGAATAATAAAGGAATCCTGATGTGATGGTTGAGGGTACTTCTGCTGACACAATTTTCAAAAGTTGGGTTCAATTCTTGACAACTGGAGACGGATGTCTGGTTCCGCATCTAGACAGCTTTGGTACTTAGTTTTGTGGGCAGCATAGATCGAGAATGCAGATTCATACAGGTATGTTGTGGCAAACGGAAGAAGTACACCTGTTGCCTTTTCAACAAGGGGGTAGTATTTCTTGTCATCCAAACGGATCCAAAAGTGTAAGTAACCGTCAATGTCAAAACTTGATTTCAAGGTAGGGTCTGTGGCAATTTCTATCAACAAATCATATTCATTTGATGATAGAATGTTCGGCTTTTTGGATACAGTGAATGGGTTGACCACCCATTCGTATTTCTGCAGCTTCTCATCTTCAGATGTTGGGAAATAATGCTTCAACAATGACATCAAGCTTCGGAGATGTTCCAGGATTTGATGAAACAAATTCTTCCCAAGCGCCAATGTTTTGTTTTTCAAAAACTCCTTGAGAAGAGGAAAACACTCAACCTCCCCTCCTCGACACTCTCTGCCCAAAAATTGACTTCCTCTTGAATGCTCAAACTTTGTCGATAGCTGTGACCTTTGTTTCACTTTGCCCTTGGAGTGAAATATTGATTTCGTTCATTTTGGGGAAAATATCTGACAAATAGGCAAGTATACACAGCCAATTTTCGTCATTAATAAGATCTGCTAAACTGGTGTTATGCTCCAAAAGGAAAGCTAAGACTTCCAATCTTAATTCGTACAACCGAGAGAGTGCATTCTCACGTAAGAGCCATCTCACTTCTGTGTGGAGAAGCAGGGAACGATGAAGGCTTCCCACATCTTCACACAGTATTGTGAAAAGTCTTGACTTCAACGGCCTTGATTTTATGTAGTTAACGATTTAAATGGATTCGTCTAAAACTTTCTTGAACGAAACAGGCATATGCAATTAGACCATGAAACTTTGTTAGTCCTTAAAAAATCATCCAACAGACGGAATATTTCAGCACCTGTTGTGTTGCCAGGTCTGCACAATAAGAGGTCCTCCTCAAAACATCCAGAATATTCATAACGGACAAAAGCCAATAAAATCGGAAATCCTGCAACATCAGTGGATTCATCTATCTGCAGAAAAAATGAATTGTGTTGTATGCGAGAAACAAGAGTGTCTTTCACATCATTTGACATGTCAACAAAGTGTCTCTTGACAGTATTGTTTGATAATGGCACCGAAGATACAAGCTTTACTGCCTTTTCATCTAGCATGCAAGGAACAATATCATTAACACACAGCTTTATGACATTTTCTGCAATGGTATGAGCTTTGCCTGTTTTTACCACTCGATAACTAACCAAGAAAGAAGCTTTTAACGAATTTTCATTATTTTTTTTTTCCATGGGTTTTCACGCAATGCTGAGAAGCAGCTAGTTCAGCACTCTTGCTTTTGAAAAAATCGATGTCTTTAGCCTGGAAATCCGGGTACCTTCAAAATGACGGCGCAATTCAACTGGAACCACTGAACTGTTCGGAAGGACTTGCGCATAAATTACATAGTGAGCTTTACCCTCCTTTGTCTCCATAAAGCCCATTTATAAATAGCTTTCGTTGTACTTACGCTTCTTGGTTATTCCACTTCCACAGGATATTGCACCCAATGGAATACTTGCAGCGTTTTCACATAATAAATCCGGCTGTGGAGCTTCTTGTGACTGTTCTTCCTTTGGTCGCCCTCCCTCTTCATTCATTTCAACTGGAAACTTCCCTTGTTGTGAAGGCGATGGAGAAACTGCACCCTTCTTCAATGATCCTGACTTCAGCTACCGATCCATGTTAGAAGTAATAAACTCGTCAAAAATCGACTTATAGTGCACTCACAAAGCAAGTTTAACATTTAATGATGCCTGGGGCCGCATACGTGCCAGCGAGCGCTGTGATTGGTCGACAAAGCTCGCTCCGCGCATGCGTAAAAGGTTTCAGCGCATCTAGCGTCGTGAGCCGCCGCACAAACGACCCCCGTGTTGTTGCGAAACAGTCGATCAGAGAAGCCGCTTTCTCCGGGACTAAACTGTGTATGTGTTCTCGCATAGGAACCGCAAAGGTTGCTTGGGAACACGACCAGAAGTAAAAGTACACATGTTTTTCACACGAAAAAAATAGTGATGAATTTGATTTACACATTTTTATTCAATGATTTCACTCATTATTTTACACGATTTGGTGAACGGTGGCCGCGGACCCCCTAAAAAGAGCCGGCGGACCCCTAAGGGGTCCGCGGACCACACGTTGGGAAGCCCTGCTCTGGATCATCCTCCGTACAGCCCCGATCTTGCGCCCAGTGACCATCATCAGTTCCTGCACTTGAACAAACACCTAGGCGGCCAGCGTCTTCAAGACGATGACGAAGTCAAAACAATTGTGATGCAGTGGTTAACAAGTCAGGCGGCAGACTTCTATGAGGAGGGTATTCAAAAACTGGTACAACGTTATGACGAGTGCCTCAGTATTGACGGAAATATGTAGAAAAGTAGATTAAGGTACAGGCTTTCATGTAAAAATAAAAATATTGAGATATCATAGCACGTCTTTTTTTTAAATTTCAAAACGGTACTTACTTAAAACACACGCCTCGTATCTAAGCATTCGCCAATCCCAAACCCTTCCATCGGAATGCAATACAGTATTGCGTGATTCATCACTCCAAATCACTGGTTTCCGGTCAGTCACCCTCCTTTCGCGTCGCTCTTTGCGCCACCTCAAGCATCGCTTACGGCTGACTACATAAATATGTCGGCTTCAGAGGAGTTGCTCGACCATTGTACGCCATTGTTTTTAACTGCCTACGCACAGTGCTCACTGGACTAGTAGTAGCACTTTGGAACTCTACGAGTGATTACTTCCGCTGATTTCATGCGATTTTTATGAGCACCCAACGCAATGGTCGGCCGTTCCTGTCTGTCAGTACAGTCCGCGCATAATACGGTGGCCGATGCTCAGTGACCAGTTTTCGTCCAAAGCACTGGGCTAGTTCACTCGTTTGTTCCGAAAGGGAGACCGACATTGTTTGTTGCCTTTCGGACGGTCGGCGACGCGCTCCAATGACAGAATCCGATCGGAAGCTGAGCACTCTATTCTCAAACGATTTTGCAGAAAGTATTTGGCAAAAAAAATTTCATTTTTGCCTTACTCATAGCTTTATATGCCTCCTTCATGATGACGTGCCTATCGTTCCGTTAATGGCCCTTAGTGGTATTTCCATTTAAATAAGACACTGCGCAAAACTCCAAAAAGTTTGCAATGAAAAATAGGAGTCGCTATGAGTTTGCGTTTCGTGCATATTACATAATATGTCGCTTCAAATGAATTTTATCTAAGACACTGAATTTTTCATTATTGTTGGGTGAAGGTCTCTATCTGTCACCAATCCTTAGAGAATTGGTCAGATGTAACATATTCATTTGCGATCGCTTGCGTTCGATGTCCCAGTACTCCGCTCAGTAGATTATGACAGCTGGTCCGATAATGTGGGGTGATACACAACTGTTGTACCATATATACACGCGATCTAAAGTCTATCATCATCGGATGGAACATGTCAAACTAACGCAAACAGATGTTGATGTACATGTTACTGTATACTCGTATTGTAACTTTTAAGATTTGACAATCATCTGTGAGCGCTACATAACGGACATGACCATGTGCACAAGATGCTTTATGATTGTAAATGTTTTATTTCTGACACGTTTGCACAGTGTGCTTCCTTTTTTCGACTAATATGACAACGTGGCATGAGGTTCAGATTCACAAGGAATACGATACGTAACAAAAAATTTTGAAGCCCAGATGACAGCAAAGTCTGTCGAAAATAAAGAAGTAATTTCGCGATCTTGTCTGCAGAAATTTGTTAACCGAGTAAAACAGATCGCTCCTTCTCATTTCCCAGAATGAGAAAAGTTAATACATATGTAATTAAGCCAGTTATATGTTAATGTAGAGCATATATCAACAAACTAACTTGCACAAATTCACTTAAGGTGTAGATAACAAGGATACAGAGACAAAATAGAAAGTACGTCTCATATTACTGCGGGCAGAAGAAGGACAATGAACTGGAGTGTTGTTAAACCACAATCTGTAAGTTCGTTTGTTATACGCCACCAACAGTGCAACACGAAAAGTGAGATAATGGACATACAACACTTTCTGAAGGTTTCATTTCTAACTTCACATTAATTTAGATCGGCCCCATAGTTGAAGAATGTCAACCTTGTAATTAACTTGCAGTTGGAAAATTTGCAATGTATTACTACTGGGCAAGAGTCGTCAGAAACACTACTACGCTACAAAGGGTGGAAGAGAATTCAAAGTGACTATTAAAAAGGAAAAACTCCCCTTAAATGTAATTTGAAGACTAACAGATAGAATTTAAGCAAAAACATGTCACTACGACTAGAAGAATGATACCAAAATCACCACGTTTGTTTTAAAACAATTGCAACACTTCGTCCATTTTGGTGACTTTTTAGTCGATCTTTAAAGGCAGAAACTTAGCTATGTTCCAGTTGTCACGTGAGCGCTCTGTTGAATAACCACCAATACCATTCACTTACTTCTAGACTAAACCAAAAGATAAACTATTAAGGCTGACAAAAATCACCTATGTTATCACTCTTTGTGAAATGTCTTTATTAGTTTCTAAGCTGAGATGAGAGAGAAATATCTCGCTTATCGCTTCTCGTTCCCTCAAGGTATACTGTGAATTATCGTAGACGAGTGACTGGGAGTCTGGCAGCGATGACATCTTAATGATAAAACTAAGTTTCCTGTGAGTATACACAAAAAGGGTTCGATTAAGGTTGAGTATATTAAATCGGATTGTTTCTATCATATTTCGAGGGAATTGTATTTATTAGATAAGTAATTAATAACTAATAAAAATTTTCAAATATGATCATTACCACGTAATGGAATACGACAGAAGCTGCAGTTTTGGAACGAATATGTGCACAACGTTATATGAAATTAGGGCACAGTCGACAATGACCACAACACAATCCAACAGGTCAATATTGCAGCGCGGTGTGTACAGGTAGTCAATGGAGCTCTGGCCTCGCTTATCGCAATTGTTCTTTTAGTTGGATGTTCACTCGACGACCAATTCAGAAGAATAGATAATGTATCTACTTCCAAAATGAGATTCTTCGTGTATGTCTCTAGAGAAATTTCTTAACAGTGCAAAATGACATTGCCAGTTTTCTACGCAAAATGGAGCTTCACCAAAACCTTTCTAAAGTCGAGGCCATATAAATGTTCTTGTAAGAGACAGTGATGATCGACGTAAGCAATAAAAAAGTGCCCACACTCAGGTGTAATGTTTGCATTTGTCATAAGTAAATAAATTCTATTTCCAATTAAAATATCTTTAAAATCGATGCTTACCTTCTAATACAAATTTCAGTGCATTTTCAGATAGTGAAATTCGTGTAAAATTACAATTTCTCGGACTCTACGAAGATACTCATCGGAAATGGGTTTTTACTGAAGTAGCAATGCTTTGATGGTGAAACGCTGGTGATTAGCATTCATTACTAACAGAAAATTTCTTAAGAATCTGGTTCAGAGGCAATCGTCTCATAAAAGTTGGGAACCACTGCAATAAGCGAATTGAAACAATTAGCTAGGGACATTTTGGATTAAGTTTCTGCACGAAAATCTGTGCTCAAATATGAAAAATAATACAGGAGCTCGAAGAACACTGCATACCTCGAAAACGACGATTGCCTCAGACCAGGCTCGACAACCTGAAAATCTCGTAGGAGAAGTTCAAAGAATTGGACCCAGAAGAACCGCAGCTGTATTTGGTTCTGGAAGTCGTCGAGTTCTGGACGAGACTCCATCTCCCTCTCTAGTAAAAAGATAAATTAAAAATAATTTGTGTCACCGCTGAAGTGAAGTCAATACAGATGGAGCGTTGACAAGATTTAGGTCCATATTTGAAAAGGACTCGTCCAGGAATTCCCCTGAATTATATATATATATATATATATATATATATATATATATATATATATATATATATATATATATATATGTTTTTAGTTTCGATTACTGTTAATGAAATACCCTGAAGCGCCAAAGAAAATGGTATAGCCACGCGTATTCAAATACAGAGAGATGTAAACAGGCAGAATACGACGCTGCGGTCATCAACGCCTATGTAAGACAAGTGTCTGGCGCAGTGGTTAGATCGGTTACTGCTGCTACAATGTGAGGTTATCAAAGTTTAAGTGTATTTGAACGTGGTGTTATAGTTGGCGCACTTCGATGGGACGCAGCATCTCCGAGATAGCATTGAAATGGGGATTTTCCCGTATGAACATTTAAGCAATCCAGTAAAACATCAAATCTCCGACATCGCTGCGGCCGGATAAAGATCCTGCAAGAACGGGACCAACGACGACTGAAGAGAACTGTTAAACGTGACACTCCAGCCAGCACGTGATTTCCCTCCCACGCCCCCTAATGGCTACCCAAAGCGATGCATAGTGTCTTATTCGTCAGCACATTCCACAGGAACAAATAACGTTTGCTGAAGCTGCGACCCAACTCTCCATGTAGGCTAAAATGCATTGTAGGCCTACTTGAACATCATATGAGGGTTTCAAAGTGAAAAATTAGGAACAAAAATCTGATGTATCAATCAATTAGACTGGCTAAGCGACTGCACAATGAAAGGACAATCTATAGTGAAGGGAAGGATGCTGGGAGAGGGAGAGGTGAACTGTTGGTAGGCTTATAGCTAGGGGTAACGAAGTCTTGATCAGTTAAATTGGCCAGAAGTTTACATTTCTTTTTTATCTGATCTGAACAGTGGTTAAATAGTGATGCCTGGGAACACAGAGGTGATGGTATCAGCCGTCCAAAGCTGTTGACAAGCACAAGCAACATGTAGGCTACAGCTATCTGCAACACTCGTATGACTAATATTAGAGAAGGGCTTTGGGAAAACGTTACAAATTAATATGGCCTTTGGATACTTGACCTAAATTTTACAAATGTTGCACCACGACTCCATCTGGTGTGACGAACTCTTATCATGATGCTCAGCAGAAAGACACCCTACAGAGGGAACAAGCTTTAGCCTGTAGCCCTGACTTCGTTTCACAAAAATGTGTATTCAGCATGAAAGAGAGCTTATCCAGGAACGTGACAGAACGGAGGAATTTAGTCAACACGTCCGCAGGGTGAAGTTAAGCAAAACCACATCTTCAGCTAGGTTCTTGCAGCAGCTGACTAAACAAAAAAAGCTGCACAAATGAAACCAGCACAGCCCATTGGTGACACCTGGCTGCTACAACCTGACATTACTCTCCATCACAGCTTACACAAGCTGCACTCACTCTCAAGCTGTCAGTTGCTGACCCCAGCACTCTGCATGATGGCAGCCACTGATGTCATCAGAGGCCAGTAACCTCCTGCCTATTGTAATGCTATCTCTGAACTTAAATAAATATAGAGCTATGCAATCAGGGGGTTTCATTCACTAAGTAGTTCCAGCCACCACCTCTTCTGTAACCCATGTGCTGGTGATGAAGCGGCATCTTCTCCTGGACAAGAAATGGACAATTCCTGTGTCATCCAGCGGTCCTATCCTGGCTCCAAAATTCTGGTGCCAGAACTATTCACAGTGTTGACTGCTGCAATCCTATGAACAAATGCTCCAACTGTGACGTGAGCAATAGCTGTGGTTTGAAGTCTTAGCAATGGTAGGGAAAATTGGTGTCCTTAGAGACGTGCACATGTTATATGTGAAACTGCAAGGACCTGTGGAAATGTCTGAATTTGAGATAAATTATAGTGATCACTATCTACAGCCAGTCCAATGCCAGCAGTGTAACTTTGCTGATCATGAAATGCCATGTATGCAGTCAGCCAAATAACTTGTAGCAGTTGCTGATATTATGGGCATGAGGCAAATCAGTGCATGGAATCAAGATTGTGAGCTATTGGCCATAAAGATTGAACATATTTCTTCTTCTTGTTATATCTACATCTAAATCTATAATTCGAAAACCACCGTGAGGTGCATGGCACAGGCTACGTTCCACTGTACCAGTTATTAGCGTCTCTTCCTGTTCCATTCACTTATGGAGTGTGGCAAGAATGATTGTTTGAATGCCTCTGTGTGTGCAATAACTATTCTAATCTTATCCTCACTATCCCTATGTAAGTGATACGTAGGGGGTTGTAGTATGTTCTTAGAGTAATCATTTAAAGCTGGTTTTCGAAACTTTGTTAATAGACTTTCTTAGGATACTTTATGTTTACCTTCAAGAGCCTTCCAGTTCAGATCCTTCAGTGTCTCTGTGACACTCTTCCATGGATTAAACAAACATGTGACCATTCGTGCTGCCCTTCTCTGTATTCGTTCAATGTCCCCTGTTAGTCCTATCTGGTATGGGTCCCACACACTTGAGAAATATTCTAGAACCAACAGTACAAGCTATTTGTAAGCAATCTCCTTTGCAAATTGATTGTACTTCCCTAGTATTCTACCACTAAACTGAAGTCTACAATCTCCCCTATGGACAACTGAACCTATGTGAACATTCCATTTCATATCAATCCAAAGTGTTAATCCAGATGTTTGCAGGAGTTGGCCGATTCATTCATATTAAGGCCATAGGATACCACATGTTTTCGTTTTGTAAAGTGACACATTTTACATTTATGAACATTTAAAACAAGTTGACTATTTATGCACCACTTTGAAATCTTATCAAGATCTGACTGAATATTTATGCAGCTTTTTTTCAGATAGTACTTCATTGTAAAAGACGCCTGAGTTTACTATTAATATTGTGTACAAAGGATATTGATGTACCATATGAACGCAAGGGTCCCAACACACTTCTCTAGGGCACACCCAAAGTTATTTCGACGTCTGACGATGACTCTCCATCCTCGATAACATGCTGCGTCCTCCCTACCAAAAAGTCCTCAGTCCAGTCACAAATTTCACTTGATACCCCCTGTAATTGTACTTTTGACAAAAAGCTTAGGTGTTGTACTGAGAAAAATACTTTTCAGAAATCAAGAGATACAGCATCTACCTGAGTGCCTTGGTAAAAGGCTTTCATGTGAGAAAAGTGGGGTTTCACATGCTTAATGTTTTCAAAACTCATGCTGGTTGGCACTGAGGAGGTCATTCCGTTCAAAATCCTTCATTATGTTTGAGCTCAGATATGTTCTAAGTATCTACAACAAATAAATGCCAGAGATATGGGACGGTAGTTTTGTGGATCACTACTACTATCTTTTTTGTAGACAGGTGTGCCTCTTTCCAAGAATGGGGCAAAGTTCCTTGTTTGAGGGATCTACAATATATTATAGGGACTAACTTGGCTGCAAATTCAGTATTGAATGTGACAGAGATTCAACTGGACCCTGGAGCTTTGTTCAGTTTTAATGATTTCAGCTGTTTCTCAACACCACCGACACTTGTAGTGGTTAACTTTGAATTTTTGTGCACAGGTACTTCAAGTGTATTGTATTTTTGGCAGATAGAGATTGCACAAATGCCAGGGCCACAAACACCAGCAATTAATTACATATCAGGAAGTGATTGAATCTTCAGTGAAACAGATAGCTGAGCTGAAGGAAAGTAATGCTGATTTGCAAAGGTACGTGAATGCTTTGACACAGGGTGAACTAGTTGGGGCACACTACTCCTTCCCTGAAGTGAGCTGCAGCTCACCTAGTGACCCCTTCTTCAGGTAAAACAACTGAGGATGTTGCAGCACTTTTGATAACTTAGAAGCTGCTGTGAGGTAGGTGATTGATGAGATCAAGTATGTTTGCACATGGCCAGATTACAGTTAGTGGGGATGGCAAAAATGTTTGTAATGTACCATGAAGGATTAAATAAGGCACATACATTTTAACTC
The DNA here is from genome assembly GCF_023864275.1 of Schistocerca cancellata. Classification (NCBI taxonomy): domain Eukaryota; kingdom Metazoa; phylum Arthropoda; class Insecta; order Orthoptera; family Acrididae; genus Schistocerca; species Schistocerca cancellata. The sequence goes on from NC_064628.1 coordinate 414,154,238, forward strand.
CTCAATATTGGGCTCATGCAGTTGTACCACAAACAGAACAGTACCAGTGGAATATCCCAGAAATGCAAAGAATTGTTGGAAACGACAATGGATACAATTAGAAAGATGAATGAACAAACTTATGGATTGACACAGAACTGGGTGACAGGCGAAATATCCTGCAAAAGATGGAGCACATAGTGTTAGATGTTTCTCTGAGGGGACTTCCTCTGGTTAGTCAAGGAGAGTGCACAGGCAGAAACCAAGGGATTTGGCTGCTGCCATGAAGGTTGCTACACGGGTAGGCATGGTGGACATAGCAACATGAGTGCAGGGCAGGTGAAGTTTTTTTTTTTTTTCCTTGGAGGTAAAATGTTTTAGGTGGGACATATGGTGCACATTCAACTGGACACGGGATTGTAGGAACAAGAAACAGAGTGTTAGAAAGTTGTTAAACACCAGTAAAAATTCCACAACCACAAAATGACATTCCCAGTGAAATGCAATGTTACAAAGATCTATGCACCAGTAGAATGTTGTTTAGTTTTCACAGTGAATGTACAGAACGTAAGTATTAGCAGACGCAAGGGCTCTTGTACCACTAGTTAGCCTGGACATCTTGAATAGGAAGACACTGCATTCCACATGTCACAGATTATGTGGAGTACAAAACAATGAAGTGTCATCATTGGGGTCATCATTCCTCAACTTTTGCACTGGTGCAACGAATTTTTTGGAGCATGTGGTAAGTCTTGCCACATGTCGAGGGGTACTGCTCAATCCTGGGGTTACATTTCTTGAACAAGCATCATGCATAAACTGATTTTTCGTAGTGTACTGTTGAACTATGTGGAGTATTGTTCTGATTGGGAGACACCACTGCAAATGATATGCTGGTTTAAGGTTTTCTGAACATGAAGGTGGAACTGATTAATGCTCACATTGTTTGATAAAGTTCCAAAATCCACATGAAAACTACTCTGGGTGGTTGTAGGTACTGACATACTGAGTGATATTTTGTTTATTATAGAACAGAATAATGATCTGAATATGTCGCATTATTTTATACATAGAAGCATGGTACATTTGCAGGAAGTGAATGGGGATACATGATTCGAGTTAGCATGGATAATTTTGGTGGTGATGAACTGCTTTTGCTGAAGGGATTGTTACTAGGCAATACGGGTGTCCCAGATGGGGACAATTTAGTCAGGCCAAGTGTGGACCTTTGACATAAGCAAACTGTCAATGTATCTGCATTACATGAAAAAGTAAAGCCTTTTAACCAACTCACACAACAGCAGAAATTAATTAATTGACCACAGAAAACGATTTGAAAAGGTGTGCTGAGAACAAGTTTAGAAAGTATAATGAGTTGGCCAAAGAGCCTCAATTCCACACAGAAGATCAAGTAATGGTCCAAACCCAACATCATCGTTCAAAAATAAATAAAGAGGTGGGGAAATTCTTTTATCTTTATGAAGGAATTTGGAACAACTATCCAAATTCCCCATCCTATAGCATTATTGTTAGAAAACTCTTTAAGAAATGGTATTAAGCTATTATATAATGCAGATAATGTGAGAAAATAATGGGAGAAGAGCTTCCTTTGGAATTGAGAGAAATAAAAAATAAAATTTTTTTGAAAATCTCCTAAAATATTTTTGAAGAAAGCTGTTACTTTAGTATAAATGATTTTATGTGCACAGACTGCAGTGTAATACTATGAACAAAATGAGATGTAGCTCACTTAAACTACAGAACATTTTCTTAGAAAGGAAAGAATAAAACTGTCAAAGTGTAGGAAAAGATAATAATGTATGGGAAGTTCTGGTTGAGAATTACAAATTATTTAGGAATAAAGGGGATGACTCACTGAAAGGCAGTGCCCAGGGACATTACTGGAGCGAAGGATGTGCTATAAGGCTAGCTTCCATCTGTGCAGTTCAGGAAAGCTGGTGGTGGTGGGGAAGATCCAGATAGCATGGGTCGTGAGGCAGCCATTGAAATCTCACACATGTGAATGATTTAAAGATCAATATTACTTCTTGCTCTAGGTTTCACCTGAGATAAAGGCAGAATATTATGATGATTAGAAATCTTTCACTGGAAAACTGTAGTGGATAATGAAACATAGAAGCTTGAAGTACAGGCAGTTTACAGTCCCCTGTGCAGAAAATACCAAGTGTTGGAGAGTTTATTGATAAAGTCATGCAGACTTAATTGGAGACAATTATGGATGTGATTATATAGAATGCAGGATTTAGTGTCATATGCAGTAATGATCTTTCACAGACAGTACATCACCAAACTGCCTCATGGAGAAATTCAAACTTGCTGTCTATAACAATTTTTTGAGACAGTTCATAAAGTGTATACAGGTAGTAGAGATCTGAGTTTGAGTCCTCATCTGGTAGACAGTTTTCACTTGAACAGAAAAGTATGTCATCTTCGTGAGACTAAGTGCTGTTAAAAAGTTTGAGGTTTTTTCCCATACTAAAGTTCCCAGAGAACATTAAAGCACACAGTGCCACTGCTATTGATGGTTAGTTTTCAGTTAACTGAGCAGAGAAGAGATAGTAAATGAGTTATCTGAGCTTGACAATTAAATGTGGATAACAAAAGTGTTAAATATTCAAGTTCTCATAATTTAAGAAAATGTCTGCATACTAGAAATGTAACAAATGATATCGTTGTTGTGTGAGCAGGGAACTTCTCAAAAGAAAACAGGAAGAAGTTTTCAAAACAGATAATGTAAATCATAAATGTTAGTACTTCCTGAAGTCTATTTCTACAGCACACTGCAGTTTTATTCACTCATAGATCACTTTCATAAGGATATTGAATGTTCCATGGTATTAAACTTGCAAAAAAGTATTACTCATGTATTCCGTCATTTACATACTTGTAGGTCTGATTTGAGAAAAATAGTTGGTTGTGGGCTTATGGTACGAACCATCTCAGCATTTGCCTGAAGTAATTTATGGAAACCACTAAGAACCTAAATCACAAGGGCCAGATGGGGATTGAAGCTTCCATCCTCCATTCAACCATACATCCATCTAGTCATTCATTCATTCATCATGATACACAAATCCAATAAAAAAAGGAGAACCCTCAGGAATGTGAAACAAGTCGGGGTACACATTAAAAAGCACGGGTAAATTAGAAAAAAACTGATACTTTGAAAAAAGCACCTTTCTCCTTGGATGTACTAGATAGCTACTGTTTTCTGTTACTGGTAACTTAATATTCAATTGCTCACAATGATATTTTTTCAAAGCAAATAGTTACTTACATCTGTAACTCTGAGTCTCTGTCCTGCTGAGTTTATGAAGGCTCATTGTATTATTACCTATCATGCAGCTTTACAGTGAACACTGTGTCTTACCATGGTATTAACAGAGCTCTTTCATATTTGAATGTAGACACAGATAATTTTCAGAAAGGGCCACTAATGAGGGATACTTTTAATTTTCTTTTGAATTAGTATGATTTCCCATTTTCTTGCTTTTGTTTGATGGTAGCTTGTTGAATGATTTCACACAAGAGTATACAATCCCACTATGAATGCATACACAAGGACACAAAGTTACCTTAAAAATTATTTTAGTGCCTTTTATTGTGATTGTGTACATCACAGTTCAATTGAAACTAATTATTATTGTCAGCAACAAAAACCATTAAGTAGTAAATGTACTGGAAGTTCAGGATTTCCAATATGCTTAAAGATACCTATGTAGGACGTAAGGTTATCTACTTTACAGAATATTCGTAGCATTTGCTTCTGCTGAAGGAAACTTTATCTACATTAAGTGCACTGTCTCAGAAGATTTCCTTCACACAAGAAGGAGTGAAAATATACAAAAAAAACTAACACCCTTCTCACTGGATTGATAGAATGAGAGATGCCTCCATGTGCAAAACATGGAGTACTAAACTTCTTGATTAGTTTATCTCTGCATAGACTCCATTTTTAATGACAATGAATTTCACATGATGTGTTTAATTATTGTATGTCTGTTAATTCTACTTCTGATACTTTCAGATTACAGCTCACAATCACTGTAGTGAGTTTGTATAAACTTTTCTGTGATTTGTTCCAAGTAAATGTTTTGATCATAGTACACTGGATTTGATATTTTGTGCCTCTGTCCTGCTGAGTTTATGAAGGCTCATAATATTTTGATGTGGAAGATTATCAGCTAGTCTTGTAACTATGGTGATCCTGAAATGCTCCTGTAAATATGAATGAACCTGCGATACCAGAGAAATTACGACCAATTACTCAAGAGTCAAAATATTTCAAGGTGGTACACTTAACTGCCATATCAAGACTCACAAAGCAACTATCCCTATTCTCACTGCAAAATCCTGCACTATGCTTTGCTCAAGTTGAGGTAAGTTTTCTCCACACTGGAGTAACAACAGACTCTACAAAATGTGCCTTAGTATTTGGCCAATTAGACCATCGTTATGCTATAGAAGCCCAGGATAAATTAACTACACCTCCTATGACAGAGTCGTACAAGAGGCTCATTAAGGATTGATACAAGGATTGCCCGCCTCATAAGAAGAAAGTGTGGTGCAAGTCCATATGCAGGAAGATGTCATGGACAGAAAGCCATCTCAGTTCCTCCACAGCAGGTTTCACATGGGCCGGTACTGGACTCACTACTTTGCCCACTGTGGAGCAGCAGACTGCCTGCTCAAGAATGGCCATTACAGCGGTCCATGCACAGACCCCACTCAATGCCATAGTGGATCTGGCAGACAGAATTCATGATGCATTCATGCTGTCCCCATGCAGTACAACAGAGGTGGCATGCAACAGTGAATCGACAGCTACAGTGACATGCACAGATTATGAAAGCCCTGCAAACCACATTGATACCCAGAGGAAAACACTCAGTGAGCTATTCTCTTCCCAGAATGCTAGAGGATGCTTTTGCAGGTCAAGAAGTCATTCTCCCCATGAATTCTTCAACAGTAAATGGCACAGCAGTGCTGTCATCTGAAATTCAGAGACCAGATGCGCAAATGAACTTTGCCATGCACTTCCCCAAACAGCCATGGCAGTTGGATGTAGGTGCACCTAATTGCCAGTCACCATCCCTGTGCCTCTTTGTGACAGATCAGAAGACAGACTGAAAGATTGTAGTGGATACAGGATCTGATTTATGTATTTACCCATGGATCCTGTTGCATAAGTATCAGCCACTAACTTTGTTCTACCTCTCTGCAGCCAACAACTTTACCACAATGACCCATGGCATGCAACACATGGAATTGGATATGGGATTACACCTCACTTTTGCTTGGAACTTTACCATAGCAGATGTGACAACCAATCATCGGAGCTGACATCGCCAATACACATCTTGTAAGTAGCATCACCTACCTAGCTGTTGCCAGGTTTCAACACAGCGCAGCACCAACCTTACACAGTCAGCAGATAGAAGATAAGCTGAAATACAGGAGCAATTCCGAGGTATTACACAATCTCCAGACACTCTGAAAGAGGTACATCACAGCACTATGAACTATTTTAAGACTTTTGCAGGCCCACCAAATTCATGTAGTGCAAGATGCCTTGCACAACCGTTCCACTATTGCCAAGGTCAATATTATGCTGAAGAAAGGCATCATTTGCCCTTCCAATAAGCCATGATCATCGCCTCCACACTTTTCACCCATGTGGAAATTATCATGCCCTTAATGTTTGAATGGTGTCAGATCATTATCCTGTACCCCTGTTGAGAGACTAAAATTATGCTTCACGTGACACAACTATTTTTAGTGTGTTAGGCTCTGCCACGACCTACACACTCATGCCTGCGGCTGACAAAGACATACCAGAGATGGTACAATTACACCATTTTGGCTTATCAAGGGTCTTTTCTTGATGTTCAGTTTATGCAATGCTACTCAGACTTGGCTTTTCAAGCACTGAAAGCAACACCAACAACACTTGTTCAGAATCTGTAAATTCCTGGACCAACACGGGATTGTACCATATACTCACAAGTATGTTTTTGGCAAGCTGAGATTACTTTTTCAGACCATCTGATCAGCCAGCAGCATCGTTGCCACTTTGTGGGAAGGTAGAGGCAATATTGAATATTTCACAGCCAGAAACCACAAAAGAACTGCGCTGCTTTCTAGGAATATTCAGTTTTTACTGGCACCATCTATCCATTTCAGCTTAGCTTCAAGAACCATTAACCACAATATTGTCTGGTCCTAAAACCAATGGGAAAATGTCAGTCCAATAGACAGATACCGTGAGCTTATATTGTTTGGGGTGGAAAGGAATAAGCATCAATTATTGGGAACCTGTCTTCCTTTGAAGACTTTGCCAACTCTTGCATTGTTCGCAAGTCTTCAAAGGAAACTCACGAATAACAAATCTATGGTATCCAGATACTGATGTTTCCAGTATTGATACATCTCATGGTCTATACATGAAGTGCATATGGGGCCTGAAGGTAGCATATTGAGATGCCAAAACTGGTTGTCAAAATAAAATAATATAACTTCTCAAAATGTATGGGTGTTTGGCAATTCTCCTTGCGAAATATTTGACCAGTCACTGTCCCACGTCTACAGTGGATCAACAGAGATTTCTAAAGATGCTTCTTCCAACTTTTAGTTGAAACTGATTGACATTCCTGCCACAAATGTAAGGCTTTATTGAGAAGTTTTGAATAGGAGATCTCATTCATTCCTCTCTTCCTCATTCCACAGAGACACTATTGAGAGCCTTCACAGTTTATGCCACCCTGGCATCAAATCTACATTTCAACTGATTGTTAATCATTTCTTTTGACCTAGCATGCAGAAAGATTATCAAGTGTGGACTTGCACAAGGGTTCAATTTCAACTTAGCAAGCTATCTTGCAATATGCATCCACCTGTGGGAAATTTCCCTGGCACAACTGCAAGATTTCCACATGTCCATATTAAGATAGGACCAGTGCCTCTGTAAAATGGTCAGTGATATCTGTTCACAGCAATCAATTGCTTTGCCAGCTGGCCTAAAGACATACCAGTTGTCAATATTTCAGCAGAAACACTTGCCTCCACCTTCGATTTCACACTTTGGTTATCCACTATGAGCAGATTTTGCCATACATCACAAGACCACAAGCTATCACTATGACAGAATGCTGCCACTGTTCAGGAAAAGCCACACACTGTTGTCATGATTCAAATTGGACAACAGCTTTACCATTGGTCTTGCTCGGTATGCAAAAAGCACTTACAAACTCAAACTGGTCTCCTCATCATCTGAGCTTGTTTATGGCAAAATGCTGTGAGACCTTGGTGAGTTTATTGATACAACTGCAGTCGAGGTAGATGGCATCAATCAAGCAGATTTCATTTCTCACCTGAGGGAATCAGTGACTAAAATCTGGCCTCATCAAGTGTCAAGGCATGGAACTTCATGCACTGTGAGCTATGCTCATGAACACAAGTTATGCCATGCACAGATGGAGTGAAATTGGCACTGACACCTCCATACATGGACCCTCAGTGTTTTGTTTGCAGAAGCAAAAGAGCCATAGCGATTTTGATTAAGGGCAAACTTAGTACTGTCTCAATTGGCAGAGATTAAGACAGTCTTCATGTTACCCAAATTATTACACATGTATCGCACAATGTAACCTGCCGTAACCTGCCCCTTGAGCATAGTAGCTTCCACTGGGAGAATGAACTCAACCAGAGCACCAAACACACCCTGGACAGTGCATACTCTTCCTGTCATGACGTGAATGATGGTGCACTTTTCCGAAGGTAGCTGGAGTAGTGGCATACATCTGCACATTTTGTCAACAAACAGTCTGCTGATTTGCTTGTCACAGCTGTTAAATGCGTTCATGTGCTGGCCGCCACAAGTGCTGTGATTATTCTCTCTCTGGTGCAGTGCAATGCTCTCTGACTGTTATTTTATGATACAGAACTGAAATTAATTACCGTTTGAGCTTGGACAATCCACTTTACTTCTGTAGCGATTGTATTTGCACTTGATTCAATTCAGGTTCAGATTACAGTTCGATGTGACTATTCAGTGAGTCTGTATAAGCCTTTCTGAGGTTTGCTCTAAATAAGTTTTGATCATACCACACCAAAATAGATATTTTGTGTCTGTGCCTGGCTGAGCTTGTTGTTGTTGTGTTCTTCTGTCCAGAGACTGGTTTGGTGCAGCTCGCCATGCTACCCTATCTTGTGCAAGCCTCTTCATCTCTGAGTAACTACTGCAACCTACATCCTTCTGAATCTGCTTAGTGTATTCATCTCTTGGTCTCCCTCTACAATTTTTACCCTCCACACTTCCCTCTAATACTAAATTGGTGACCTCTTGATACCTCAGGACATGTCCTACCAACAGAGCCCTTCTTTTAATTAGGTTGTGCCACACAGTCCCCCCCCCCCCCCCCCCCCCGGCTCCAAATCACACAAATACTTTCAGACAAGACTTCCTGACACTTAAATTTATACTCATTGTTAACAGCTTTCTCTTCTTCAGAAACACTTTTCTTGTCATTCCAAGCCTACATTTTCTATCCTCTCTACATTTTCTATCCTCTCTACCTCTGCCATCATCAGTTGTTTTGCTGCCCAAACAGCTAAATTCATCTAATACTTTAAGTGTCTCATTTCCTAATCTAATTCCCTCAGCATCATCTGATTTAATTCAAATACATTCCAGTATCTTCATTTTGCTTTTGTTGGTGTTCATATTATCTCCTCCTTTCAAGACACTGTCCATTGCATTCAACTGCTCTTCAAGGTCCTTTGCTGCCTCTGACAGAATTACAGTGTCATCGGCAAACCTCAAAGTTTTTATTTCTCCTCCATGGATTTTAATTCCTACTCCAAATTTTTCTTTTGGTTTGTTTACTGCTTGCTCAGTATACAGATTGAATTACATTGGAGATAGGCTACAACCCTGTCTTACTCCCTTCTCAACCACTGCTTTCCTTTCATGCCCTTTACTCATAACTGCAGTCTGGTTTCTGTACAAATTGTAAATAGACTTTCGCTCCCTGTATTTTACCCCTGCCACCTTCATAGTTGGAGAGTATTTCAATCAAAATTGTCATAAGCTTTCTCTAAGTCTACAAATGCTAGAAACATAGGTTTGTCTTTCCTTAATCTATCTTCTAAGATAAGTCGTAGGGCCAGTATTGCCTTGCATGTTGCAATCCAAACTGATCTTCCCCGAGGTCAGCTTCTACCATTTTTTTCCACTCGTCTGTAAAGAATTTGTGTTAGTATTTGGCAGCCATGACTTATTAAACTGATAGTTTGATAATTTTCACACCTGTCAACACCTGCTTTCTTTGTGATTGGAATTACTATATTCTTCTTGATGTCTGAGAGTATTTCGCCTGTCTCATACATCTTGCTCACCAGATGGTAGAGTTTTGTCATGGCTGGCTCTCCCAAGGCTATCAGTAGTGTTAATGGAATGTTGTCTACTCCCTTGGCCTTTTTTTGACTTAGGTCTTTCAGTGATCTGTCAAATTTTTCATGCAGTATCATATCTCCCACCTCATCTTCATCTATATCCTCTTCTATTTCCCTAATATTTCCCTGAAGTACATTTCCCTTGTATAGACCCTCTATATACTCCTTCCACCTTTCTACTTTCCCTTCTTTGCTTAGGACTGGTTTTCCATTGAAGTTCTTGATGTTCATACAGGTAGTTCTCTTTCCTGCAAAGGTCTCTTTAATCTTCCTGTAGGCATGATCTATCTTAACCCTGGTGATAGATGCCTCTACATCCTTACATTTGTCCTTTAGCTACCCTTGCTTAGCCATTTTGCACTTCCTGCTGATGTAATTTTTGAGACATTTTTATTCTTTTTCACCAGCTTCGTTTACTGCGTTTTTATATTTTTTCCTTTCATAAATTAAATTCAATATCTCTTCTGTTACCCAAGGATTTCTACTAGCTCTTGTCTTTTTACCTACTTGGCTGAGCTTATGAAAGCTTATAATATTTGGTTCAGAAGATTATCAAATTTCTAATCTTGTGGCAGCCTTTTTAAATAAGTTTGTTTTACTAACCCCTTTAATATCTTTTAGTTTTTTAGTCATATTTTACCCTGAAATAAACTAGGATGAAATTAAACAGAAGCAGTCACAAGGAATTGGTATCATATGAGATCAATGTATATTGTTGCAGGGAAACAGAACTCTACCCAACTCATTGTACAAATTGTAGTTAAAAGCTGACACTCAGCTACCTGTGTTGTCATAAAATTCCGTAGTCAGTTGTAACAAAAATGTATATCAATTCCATTATACACAAAAATAAAACACTCCAAGAGTGAAGCAAAAAACACAGGAGGAGAATTATTAAAAATGAAATAAATGTATTCGTATTGAATGTTTATAAAGAAGGGCAGCACGAATGGTCGCAGGTTTGTTTGATCTGTGTGAGAGTGTCACAAAGATACTGAAGGAACCAAACCAGCAGACTCTTGAAGATAAATGTAAACTACCCCAAGAAAGCCTATTAACATTCTTTCAAGAACCTGCGTTAAATGATGACTATAGAAATGTACTACAATCCCCTACATATGACCAACATAGGGATCATGAGGATAAGATAAGAATAATTACTGCATGCACAGTTGCATTCAAACAGTCATTCTTCCCATGCTCCATCTGTGAATGGAACGGGAAGAAACCTTAATAACTGGAACAAGGGTATGCACCCTCTGCCATGTACCTCATGGAGGCTTGCAGAGTATAGATGTAGACGTTTAGGTAGATATAGATATGAGGTTAAGTTCCCAGAACAGTTCTGTGGCAGAAATGAGGACATTTTAAAATACCTGTCATCAAACTCAATTGCTACCTTCTCAGAATGGCAGTAGTATCTGTTTGCTAATGACAGCAACCTTGTAAAACTCTTGAACTCTAGGTAGAAGAAAATAAAACATTCAATGGAGTTTACAGTTTGTCATCTTGCAAAAATCTAATGTTGAACTTATAGAAAACAAACAGCTCAATCTTAATATCTTTGTTCCCACGTAGGGCCACTTTTGGAGTCTCTCTTCCAGTAATCGACATGATCATTTGCAGAATGAAATATATTCTCTTCCAAATTTGTCCAACACTGTGTTTTATGACTCAAATGTTTTCTACCTAGGTAATGCAATTTGGAAAGCACCTAAGTGGGTACACCTTTATATAGTACACTTCTCTTATAAAGCCTTGGTCATTATGCTGATAACCCTTTTTTTCGAATATCTATTTTTCTTATGATTTTGTTCATAGTTGTTGTTTAACAGCTGTAACTTGTATTCTTTTTACCAAGATAAGCTCACTCATCAGCTGCAAAAAAAAAAAAAAATGCTTTCCAGATTACAACAGATTAATTCATCATTTTCAGAAGTTGTATACAGCTTTGGAACAGGTAAACTAACATGAAACAAGGATCAGATGATAAAAACAAAGAAAAGAAAAAAAATATAAAAGATGGTCAAAAGCAAATAGTTGAGCATCAGAAAAGTACACATGTATGTTCATAATGAATGTACAATATTTGAGCACCACAATAATCACATACCTTCATTACAGAAGAACAAATTTGTGATATATCACAAAAATACACAGTCAACATGATGACTAGCAACCAATAGACTGATAAGTTAAAATGAATTGCTAATGCTTATATACAAATAAGGATGCTATCAGCCATAAATCTTATAAAAAATGTGAAGTGTTTGACATAGGCACATGAAAAAATACAATGATACTTATTTCAAATCCTCAACAGACAATCAAGTATAAATGTATAAAGGTTGCTAACTAAAAGACAGACAAAGAATTCTATTTTAGCTAACAGCTTAAAATGTGACCAGGGTATACTGCTACAAACCTGTTTACTTAACTTCTTGATTTGATTTTTGATGTTCTTGAATGAAGTGAGTATTTCTTTGATGCATTAATCTCCACTTAAATCTGGTCTCTCTGTTTATCACGAGTGACTCATGAAGCTAATCAAAAGAAAATGATGTGGTCAAAACAGTTAATTGCTTTAAATAAAGTCATTTATTGGCACCACAGATACGATGTAATATAGACTCTACAAAATCTGATATAATACGTGAAGTTTATGACTAAAAGTTAATTAGTTTTTTAAAAATAGTTACAGAATGTTGATTTACAACCTGTACAATCTTCCCAGTATAATAAACATGCCAAAATATAACAGTTGTAATTAAAAAATTACATGTGATTTAGAGATCTTAATAACATTTTAAAGACAAGTTTGGTTTTGATACTAACATGAATCCTGCATCTTTATATTCAGCTGAACAGTAATTACATCAGGTTTCAATATTATGAAAAGGAGAGTTACAACTCACCATGTAGCGGAGATGCTGAGTTGGAGAGTGGCACAAAAAAGTTGTTGTTGTTGTAGTCTTCAGTCCTGAGACTGGTTTGATTCAGCTCTCCATGCTACTCTATCCTGTGCAAGCTTCTTCATCAACCAGTACTTACTGCAACCTACATCGTTCTGAATCTGCTTAGTGTATTCATCTCTTGGTCTCTCTCTCTATGATTTTTACCCTCCACGTTGCCCTCCAATACTAAATTTGTGATCCCTTGATGCCTCAGAACATGTCCTACCAACCGATCACTTCTTCTAGTCAAGTTGTGCCACAAGTTCCTCTTCTCCCCAATTCTATTCAATACCTCCTCATTAGTTATGTGATCTACCCATCAAATCTTCAGCATTCTTCTGTAGCACCACATTTTGAAAGCTTCTATTCTCTTCTTGTCCAAACTATTTATTGTCCATGTTTCACTTCCGTACATGGCTACACTCCATACAAATACTTTCAGAAACGACATCCTGACACTTAAATCTATACTCATTGTTAACAAATTTCTCTTCTTCAGAAACGCCTTCCTTGCCATTGACAGTCTAAATTTTATATCCTCTCTACTTTGACCATCATCAGTTATTTTGCTCCCCAAATAGCAAAACTTCTTTACTACTTTAAGTGTCTTATTTTCTAGTCTAATTCCCTCAGCATCACCCGACTTAATTCGACTGCATTCCAGTATCTTCATTTTGCTTTTGTTGATGTTTATCTTATACCTTCCTTTCAAGACACTGTCCATTGCGTTCAACTGCTCTTCCAAGTCCTTTGCTCTCTCTGACAGAACTACAATGTCATCAGCGAACCTCAAAGTTTTTATTTCTTCTCCATGGATTTTAATACCTACTCCGAATTTTTCTTTTGTTTCCTTTACTGCTTTCTCAATATGCAGATTGAATAACATTGGGGAGAGGATACAACCCTGTCTCACTCCCTTCCCCACCACTGCTTCCCTTTCATGCCCCTCGACTCTTATAACTGCCATCTGGTTTCTGTACAAATTGTAAATAGCCTTTCACTCCTTGTATTTTACCCCTGCCACCTTCAGAATTTGAAAGAGAGTATGCCAGTCAACATAAAAGCTTTCTCTAAGTCTACAAATGCTAGAAACGTGGCTTTGCCTTTCCTTAATCTATTTTCTAAGATAAGTCATAGGGTCAGTATTGTCTCACGTGGTCCAACATTTCTACGGATTCCAAACTGATCTTCCCCAAGGTCGGCTTTGACCATTTTTTCCTTTTGTCTGTAAAGAATTCATGTTAGTATTTTGCAGCTGTGACTTATTACACTGATAGTTCAGTAATTTTCATATCTGTCAACACCTGCTTTCTTTGGGATTGGAATTATTATATTCTTCTTGAAGTCTGAGGGTATCTCGCCTGTCTCATACATCTTGCTCACCAGATGGTAGAGTTTTGTAAGGACTGGCTCTCCCAAGGCCATCAGTAGTTCCAATGGAATGTTGTCTACTCCCGGGGTCTTGTATTGACTCAGGTCTTTCAGTGCTCTGTCAAACTCTTCATGCAGTATCGTATCTCCCATTTCATCTTCATCTACATCCTCTTCCATTTCCATAATATTGTCGTCAAGTACATAACCCTTGTATAGACCCTCTATATACTCCTTCCACCTTTCTGCTTTCCCTTCTTTGTTTAGAACTGGGTTTCCATCTGAGTTCTTGATATTCTTATAAGTGGCTCTCTTTACTCCAAAGGTCTCTTTAATTTTCCTGTAGGCAGTATCTATCTTACCCCTAGTGATATAAGCCTCTTCATCCTTACATTTGTCCTATAGCCATCCCTGCTTAGCCATTTTGCACCTCCTGTTGATCTCATTTGTGAGACGTTTGTATTCCTTTTTGCCTGCTTCATTTACTGCGTTTTTATATTTTCTCCTTTCATCAATAAAATTCAATATTTGTTCTGTTACCCAAGGATTTCTACTAGCCCTCGTCTTTTCACCTACTTGATTCTCTGCTGCCTTCACTACTTTATCCCTCAGAGCTACCCTTTCTTCTTCTACTGTATTTCTTTCCCCGATTCCTGTCAACTGTTCCTTTATGCTCTCCCTGAAACTCAGTACAACCTCTGGTTTAGTCAATTTATCTAGGTCCCATCTCCTTAAATTCCCACCTTTATGCAGTCTCTGCAGTTTTAATCTACAGTTCATAACCAATAGATTTTGGTCAGAGTCCACATCTGCCCCTGGAAATGTCTTACAATTTAAAACCTGGTTCCTAAATCTCTGTCTTACCATTATATAATCTATCTGATACCTTCTAGTATCTCAAGGATTCTTCCATGTATCACAAGAAAAGACTGTGACAGTGTGACACAAAAAAAGACTGTTACAAAATAAGCTTTTGGCCAAAAAGTGTGTGTGTATGTGTGTGTGTGTGTGTGTGTGTGTGTGTGTGTGTGTATTTGACATGCTATAAGGTTAGAGTGGCAACTATCCTTTTCATAATATTGTTACATTTCATCCTGGATTTTCCATTGTACTATCAGGTTGCTGTGTAGTATTTTTGTAAGTACAGGTTCTAACATTTGTATTCACTGGTTGCACCTATTTTTGGCTGGTAACTGTATTTATTGCATTTTTGTTATATTTCATTATAATTAGTCGCAAGTGTTCTAATCACATTGATATATTGAAATTGTAGTATTACAATGCACATATATGTGTTTGTATCAGTTTACATAAAGATCACGAGATAGTATTAGAAATATAGTCAGAACTGCACTTTTGATTAAACATTCCCCCATTTTACTGCCCGCACTCTCAAAGTATCACACATAAGAAATATGGGCAAGACTTTGCCAGAGTAGGCATATACCAGAACAGGGGTACATTATAAACTAATTCTGATGTCTGCATCTGCTTGTGTTGTAAATTGGTGGTAAGCAATATCAACAAAGTACATTACACAAACATATTAGGTAACAAACTATTTTACCACATATATACATAATATCATTACACAAATTATTAAAGTTAACTTCATTTTACGAATTTATTTTCTCCATGTCCTTTCTCTTCTCCATAGAATCATTAGTACAATGAGAAATCGTATTCAGCATGTCATCAGACCTTGAGTCCTTTCAACTGTTTTGTTTTTCTGTGAAACAAGACATAGACCCTATCACCAATAGTCTAGCCAGAACACAACTGTAGAAATTTCATGGAGTATTAAATGATTATGCACAGTTTAGAGAGTTATAATTGTTTTTTCTCTGCATTTAAAAGTCTTCCTGCAAACACACACATAATTTATTACCTGATATTTGCTGCACAGTCATAACTTCATTGTAAGTGGCCTAAGCTTATCAGTATAGACTAACTATTGTACATCCACATGTAAACATTTCAACACATGACCTGCTGCCCAAGGGAAAATTAGCATTAATTGCTTGATTTGCCACATGTTCTTGGCTGTACTGACCGATCTAGAAACACACTATTCCTAATAACTATTTATTAGTTTGCAATTGAAGTAAATAATACTGTCGTAATGTTCTTCAGTACTCTATCCCCAGTCAGCAATAAAAGTATCTGCAATTAAACCTAACACCCAGTGTGTGAGTTCTAACAATGGACGCATGTGGGTCATGTGCAGTCAAAGTTTATGATAAAAAATCTGCACAGGATGGTGGAGTGCTTTACTAAAAGATCACAAATGGTTTCACATTCTTGAAGTGCATCATCTAGTGATCTGTACATTGGTGGAATAACTTATTTACTCTTCGGAATAACCAATTTTTAAAAATTTGTGAGCTTAGTCACATAAGGTGGCTAAAATATTACACTTACACTGTCTTTCAAATCTCTGTTGTGTACAAGAAAAACAGTCCAATTGTTCATCATCAAAGCATTAAAAATAAGTTACTCGCTATAAAGTGGTGGTCTAAGTTTAAATGATTGGCCCCAAAAAGCAGTCTATAAAATATGGGCATATGTCAGTAATTATGAAAAACAAAAGAAATCATGTGTCGTAAGAATATCTGAACAAGCTAAGTCAAACAAACATACCACAACTTCAAGTAGGAATCAGAAAGAAAGAAGCAAAGCCGTACACACACCTTATTTGTCAACTGGTCAGGGAGGTAACACTGTATCAAACTAACCTAAACTGGCAAAATGCTGTTATGGGCCATGCAGGTAATGGCATGCGCATAAAGTTACAGAAGGGGATGTCGCTGGAACAAAAAGACCTCAGTTTTGACCTTGCACAGGACCTTCTGGACACCATCAACATTGATCCTGGGTTTCTGAACACCGAGATAACTGGAGATGAGTCCCAGGTGTACAGTTACGACCCAGAAACAAAAAGACAGTCATCGCAATGGAAGCATCCCGAGTCTCCAAGGCTGAAGAAAGTGCGACAGGTGTGAATCAAAATCAAGGTGATGCTGACTGTCTTCTTTGATGTCTGTGGAATTGTGCATCATGAATATGCACTGGAACGACAAATAGTGACAAAGGTGTACTATCAAGATGTTCATCCCATTTGATCCAAAATTTCTTGGCCAAACATGGAAATATAGCCATTTGCCAACATCTCTATTCTTCAGGCATGGTTCCTTGCAACTTCTGGTTGTTTCCAAAATTGAAGACGCCACAGAAAGGATCCCATTTTGAGTGTAGAGAAGAGATAATGCACAACATGATGACGAAACTGAACACCATTCCAAAAGAAGATTTCGAGAGGTGTTTCCAGGAGTAGAAGGATCAGTGGGCTAAGTGTGTGCAAGCACAAGGGGCCTACTTTGAAGGGGATTTGGGTCCCAACCCGAACAGGTATCCACAATATTTTTTTCTAGCCAGAGGTTGGATACCTTTTAGACAGGCCTCATACATCCTGTACCACATCTATAGGAATTTATGTACACATGCTTTTCATGGTCGATGAAAGAATGGATGTGTTAGGATAAATGGCTAAATTAGAAAGCTTACTGATAAATTCCTCTCTGTTGGACACACTAATAAGCAAAACCTTCCTTCCACTGTGATGTTGGATGCCAACTGGTGGCATTGTGGGCACTTCACATGGTAACAGTGGTATGTAAGAGAAGCAGACATGGATGAGGGATCATGCTAGCAAACATATGGTGTGCAAATATGGAAATCCATTGAGATAAGCAACTTTGGCAAGGGACAGATTATTATTACGCAGAGCTGTGAAACAGAATCTTGAAAATGGTGGAGCTGTTTGAATGTTCATGTCCTACTGTCATGAACATCTACAGAAAGAGGCAGAAGGACAGTGAAACTACCAGCAGTTGCTGAATGGTTGGGCATCCCTGACTCTTCACAGAATGTAGGGTTTGGAGCCTTATCTGCTGTGTACAACTTGGTGTTGATCTGTGGCACCTCTGCTGAAAGAGCACAATGCTGGTGCATGCACAAATGTTTTGGAGCACACCATTCATCATACATTGTTGAGCATAGAGTTCCACATCAGACAACACTTATGTGTTCACATGTTGAGCCAATGACATTGTCGGTTATGACCACAGCGGGCAAGGGACCATTGGGATTTGACCATTGATCAACAGAAGCATGTCAGCTCTTTTGGTGAATCACAGTTTTTCTACAATAGGTCAATGGTCAGCTTCACAAATGGTGTCATCGAGGTGAATGGTCACTCGAAACATGCAGCATACCACAGATGCAGGCTGGCGGGAACAATATTATGCTTTGGAAGACATTCTCCTGTGCTTGCTTGGGACATGTGGTAGTAATAAAAGACATGCTCACACCTGCTAACCACTGCATCCCTTCGTACTGATGTCTTCCCTGATGGTAATGTCATCTTTCAGCAGTATAACTGTTCAGAGCCATAACTGTGCTACACAGTGGTTTGAGGAACATTATAGTGAACTCATGTTGATGTCTCAGTGACCATATTTGCCTGATGTAAATCAATTTGAACTTATCTGGGTCACTGTCGGGCACCATTGCTGCATACACAAATCAGCAGCTTGTTAGTTAGTGAATTACATGACCTGTTCATAGACACCTAATATATTTGTCAAATATTTCACAGTTAAGTTGAATCTGCTTCTATCTGTACTGTTCTCATCAAGAAACTGATGAGCCATATATACATACTGGTCCTCCAATATAATAACAGTTGATTTATATTTATCAGCTTGCACTAACAGGGCACTGTTATCTACATGTTTCCTATTAATATGCTTAATGATAATATTCTCCAAAAACCTTGTCATTGAAAGATGGTCAGTAATACTTAAGTCCTTTGAATAAGACTCTACTACGTTGTGTACACCTCTGGATCCTTGCATTGTGCAGTAGACAACAGCCTGCCATCTAGGATGAAACTGTATGATATATTATTAAATCTAAGTGTTGCTGTGATTCTACCTGTTGTGTGTTATATGAGAGTCCTTTCTCCAGGAGTTTATTTCATTAAGATCAAACTTGATTCCTATTAGGTTACATGTTTTTGGAAAAAATGGAATTCATAATCTGATACAGGTATACTATTTCCATACAAATTTCAACCACAAAGTTATTTTTATTTTATTCTGGTGAAAGTCTTATTTATCAACATGCAGAAAATTTTAATTCAATGTATCCCTAATTCACTTTTATGTGTATTGTAGACATGACTGAAAGTCATAACAGAGGATGTGACCTTTATAAGGACAATGATTAAAATGGTTTTTAAAAAGCTGGTTGGTTACAAAATAATACTCACAGGAATTCTGAACACATTTATTATTTGTTATACATTTTGGGCTCTGCCTATCTTCTGATTACCTGGTCAAAAGTTGGAACAGAATTTTTTTTTCTTTCAGTCTTGAAATATTACACAAATGTCTAAAAAGACAACATATGCTAAAACATAACTGGACATAGAGCACATTTCAGACAAAACACATACCATTTTCTACAGACTGAAGATACAATTTTGACAAGAACATCAATTAATGCCAAAAGAAACATAAAATTTACTAACCCACACAGCAATATGACTTAACATGTGTGTTGCTTACAACTGAGCCATATGCCTGGTAGATGTCCCCCATAAGAGACCTTGTTGATTGTAGGTGGCGTAAGTGGTGTGGAGCTGCCTTATACGGCTGACACCTAATTACCAGTGGTAATTTCCATATCCATTACAATATTTATAAAGACTTCTCTTATCTTATAAGTAATAATTAGGTAATGCCAACATTAATCAAAGATGAATTAAAAAGACATACAGGGTTTTTAGATCCGTATATATGGCCAGTATGTAATTTCAATTGGTGATTTCAATACATATTACAATATTTGACATAGAATGAACACAGATTTTTCTTACATTATAAGTGACAAAGACAAGTTTGAAATACATGTTTTGCAATAAAGAAATTTTTTTTAGAAAACATACAATAAGGAGAGAAACAGAACTAGAAGCCTGAATCATGAGGTAAATAAACCATAATATATATAAGAGGAAACCAACCTAAACAAATGAAGTAAGGAAATGCAGATTTCAGTTCATATTTTTACCCCCTATTTTTACAGTAGCAAGTTGTCAACAACGCTAAAGAACCATTGTCTGCTGTTAGTGATCTATTCATTAACTATTAAATTTGAAGTTGAATGGCAGTTAGTGTTAATTCCACCTATTCTGCCTGTTTGTTCAGCATTTAAAATACTTAGACTGTATTCAATTGACTGTAAAGGTGATTTTTTTAATTTTTGATTCAGAGAAAAAAAATCATCATTTACAGTCAATTGAAAATAGCCTGCATATTTTAAATTCAGAACAAAAAGGTAGAACACTAGATATCCTTGAAGGTATATAATAATTAATGAACAGATCACAATCAGCAGACAATGAGTCTTTAGCATTTTCAATGAGTTGTTGTTAAAAAAATAGATGGTATAAATATAGAACAAAGCAATGCATTTTCATACTTCATTTTCCTAGGTCATGTTCTCCAGTATACATTATGGTTTATCTAGTATCTTTTATCTCTTGACAC
This sequence comes from Schistocerca cancellata, assembly GCF_023864275.1. Classification (NCBI taxonomy): domain Eukaryota; kingdom Metazoa; phylum Arthropoda; class Insecta; order Orthoptera; family Acrididae; genus Schistocerca; species Schistocerca cancellata. The sequence goes on from NC_064628.1 coordinate 414,174,627, forward strand.
ATGCTCCTAGTTTTGTTTTCCTCTTTCTTGTTTGTCTTCTACACAAAAAAAAAAAAAAAAAAAAAAAAATATCCTTATTGCTACACCTGATATGTATTTTAAACTTGTCTTTGCCTCATGTTGGCATTAATTTTTATTTACAATATGAGAAAAAGATATGTATATATTGATTAATGTTTCTCGGGTCTCCAGCCGGATGGTAGCGTTGATATCTTGCAACATTTCAGATAGTGTCATACTACCCATCTTCTAGCGAAGTGTTAAGATTCATGGAGAGCGGGCTATTTATATGCGTGGTCACCCCCCCTCCACTAGACCTCGGGTGGCTGTGGTGGACCAGCGGCATGCGCCTGGTGGTGGGGATGGCAGTCTCCCCCAGTGGCTGCTTTCGGTTCCCGGTGTAAGCATTCTGTCTGCATCCACGGTGTAGGACATTGACGGGCGCGCTCCTGATGGATTGTCGCTATCGAAGGGTTCCATGCTGTGCTGAGTTGGTATCCCTCATTTCTGTTGACCAGATTGTCATGAATCCGTATTTATATGGATTCTTTGATAACACTTTCCCAGAAGCCAGATGCTTGGCACAGTACCTTCATGTTTTCGAAGTTGAAGGTGTGTTCTTCATTTATGCTGTGTTCTGCTATGGCTGATTTTTCTACATGATATGCTGTATACTCCTGGTGTGTTAAGGTTCAGTGCATCTTTGACAGAACCTAGGAGCTCCCTCGTCTTTGGTGGTGGTCGGAGAATGGTTTTGATATTGTATTTGCCCAGAAGTCATGCAATTTTGGCCAAGAGCGGACCCATGTATGGAAGAAATGTGAGTTGTTTGTCTTCTTCTTCTTCATCATCATCTTCTTCTGGGATTCTCACCACTTCCTTCTCCCTTTTAAGTGCCCAGTTGATCTGCATTTCACTGTAGCCATTTTGGTGGAAGACTTCCCTCTGGTGTTGCATCTCAGATGGTAGGCTGTCTTTGTCACAGATGGCGCACGCCCTATGTACCAGGGTGGTCAGTATTGTTTGTCTTTGTGCTGGATGGTGGCAGCTTGTTGCTTCAAGGTATAGGTCTGTGTGTGTCTTCTTCCTATGTACTGCATAGCCTTCCTCTTAATTAAAATATCAAGGAAGGGGAGGTATCCATTTTCCTCCATTTCCATTGTAAATTTGGTATTCGGATGGATGCTGTTGAGGTGTTCAAGAAACTCATCTAGTGCCTGTTTGCCATATCCCCACATGACAAAAGCATCGTCGACATAGTAGAAGAAGTGCTTTGGTTTCTGTCTGAGCTAGTGAAGAAGCAGCTGTACCCCAGAGCGCCAGCAATACCATGCCTCTATGGTCTCCCCAAGATCCATAAGGAAGGGGTACCTGTGAGACTGATTGTGGACTCCATCAATTCTCACAGTTACGAACTTGCTAAATACCTAGCGACACTGCTCAAACCCCTTGTGGGACACGGCAGCAACCATGTGAGAAACAGCCGAATTCATAAAAATACTCACGGACATGTGACTACAAAGGGAGGACCTACTCGTGAGCTTCGACATGACGTCGCTTTTCACAAACGTGCCCCTTCAAGACTCCTTGGTACCTTTAGCCCAGCACTTTGAACCACAAACAGTCAGCCTCTTCGAACATGCACTAACAACCACCTACTTTCAGTGCAACAGGGAATTCTTCAAGCAGATTGATGGTGTGGTCATGGGCTGCCCATTGGCTCCTGCGATTGCAAACCTCTATATAGGAGATTTCGAGGAGGTGGCCCTTCAAACTGCCAGACAGAAACCAAAGTACTTCTTCCACTATGTCAATGACACTTTTGCCATGTGGGGATATGGTAAATAGGCACTATATGAGTTTCTTGAACACCTCAACAGCATCCATCTGAACATCAAATTTACAATTGAAATGGAGGAAAATGAATACCTCCACTTCCTTGATATTTTAATTAAGAGGAAAGCAGATGGTTCACTACGCCATGCAGTACATAGGAAGAGGACACACACATACCTATACCATCATGCAATCTGAGCTGCAACACCTGAGGGGAGTCTTCCACCAAAATGGCTACAGTGAAACGCAGATCAACAGGGTGCTTAAAAGGAAGAAGGAAGCAGTGAGAATCCCAGAAGAAGATGATGAAGAAGAAGAAGACAAACGACTCACGTTCCTTCCGTACGTGGGTCCGCTCTCAGCCAAAATATATCGTATCCAAACCATTCTCCGACCACCACCAAAGACGAGGGAGCTCCTAAGTCCTGCCAAAGGTGTGCTGAACCTTAACACACCAGGAGTATACAGCATACCATGCGAATGTGGAAAACAATATGTTGGACAAACACAGCACTGCATATCTAAATGCTGTGAAGAAATTTCAGATGTGTGTAACTAGGTCACACAGAAAAATCAGCCATAGCAGAACACAGCATAAATGTACAACAGACCTTCAACTTCGAAAACACAAAGGTACTGTGCAGAGCATCTGGCTTCTGGGAAAGCGTTATAAAGAATCCATGAAATAAGGATTCATGACAATCTGGTCAACATCGATGAGGGATACCAACTCAGCACAGCATGGAAGCCTGCGGTAGCAGCAATCTGTCTGGAGTGTGCCCATCAATGTCCTCTGCCTTGGACGCAGACAGAATGCTTACACCAAGAATCGAATGTGGCCGTTGGGGGTGACCGCCATCCCCACAACCACGCGCACGCCAATGGTGCACCACAGCCACCCGAGGTCTAGTGGACAGGGGTGACCACGCATATAAATAGCCCGCTCTCCGTGAATCTCACCACTTAGCCAGAAGATGGGTAGTATGACACTTCCCAAAACGTTGCGAGATATCAACGCTACCACCTGGCTGGAGACCTGAGAAACCTTCATCAATAGTTTACGCCGGGAAAGTCTACAGTCACAAATATGTATATATTTTATGTAAAATTTTACAGTATGTATTGAGATTACCACTTGTAATGTCCACCCCCTGTAGCTGAGTGGTTAGCATGACAGAATGTCAATCCTAAGGGCCCGGGTTTGATTGCCGGCTGGGTTGGAGATTTTCTCCGTTCAGGGACTGGGTGTTGTCTTGTCCTAATCATCATCATTTCGTCCCCATTGATGCACAAGTCACCGAAGTGGCGTAAAATCAAAGGACTTGCACTCGGTGAACTGTCTACCTGACAGGAGGCCCTAGTCATGACATTTACATTTTTTACCACTTGTAATTACATGCCGGCCATATATGGCAGCACCATAGCACTTATGCAGTCCATCTGCTGTAAGCTCACTAATGTGGGTCTTGGACCCTGTTGTTGTTTAAATTTGTCTTTGCCTAATGCTGACATTAATTTTTATTTATAATACAAGAAAAATCTGTAGAAATAATGTAACAGATATTGAAATTACCACTTGTAATTAGGTATCGGCAATACAAGGCATCACCACAGCTCTTATCCCATGTATCATCAACAAACCCTTTTATATGGGACTACCTGCCGTCCACATCACTAAGCTTTAAGTAGCACAGATGTTAGATCATAAAGTTATTTGCTCTGTGGACTGTTAGACTTATCCTTTTGCAAGTTGTGTCTCCATTCTGTACTAAATTGTATGTATGTTGTTTTAACCATCTTGATGTTCAGTTATGTTTTAGCACTTTCCTCTTTTAAGATATTTGTGTTTTTTTTTCCTTTCTTTTCACAATTTTCCAAAAGGTCCGCTGAAGATTGACAGAGCCCGAAACACATAATGAATAATAAATGGGTCCAGAAAGATTGTGTGACTATTATTTTGCCACCAACTAGCTGTGTTGTTAATATAAAACTGCACATTGATAATTATAAAACCAACTCAGATCTTCATTCCTGCAATACAAGAATGTGTAATGACATCCATATAAAAAGAGTGAACAAGGCTTTAACACAAAAACGAACGAACATTCCGGGTACTACTTTGTACAACAAAGTTCTGACTCAGCAAAGAAATAAAAACATTGTCTACATTCAAAGAAGCAATATTTAAATTCTTAATGGTCAACTGCTATTACAGTATAAATGAATATCTGCAGTAACCTTGTAGCAAGTAACTACATTCATTTACTATATGTTGATAGTTCCATAAATCAAATGCTGCCACAGCCTCAGTGTTAATTTTTCTGACCAAAAGTGTTAAATCAATCATCCACGGATCGATAGGCCAGAACATCATATGTGTATTATGTCTTCGGGTTGATCCTTGTTTTGTATACTTCCGAGACCTCAGTTCCTGCCTAGTCTATGACCTGTATGTTTGTTGTGTAATAAAAGTATTGGTGATTAGAAGAGAGAACTGTGGTCATTACCTTACAACCTTGATATCTCCTTCAGTGGTGTCCTCAAAGTTCGAATAATCCGTCGAACCGAGTACAAAGTGACTACTGCGCCGGCTTCCGCGTTTTGCATGGACCTTCTACAACACACCGCCGCTGCCCGGTTTTCACCAGCAACAGCAACTAAATTCAAGCACGCCAGCTGTAGTTGGTGCCTGATGTGAATTTCTGCAGTCCTATAGCCTCGAGAACCCAGGGTCCTCATCAGGCGCAGTGGTTTTGAACATGACACCAGCGGTCTCCGACTCCGGCTTTGTTAGCCCCGAAGTGCTTCAGTTTTCGCCACACAGCAGTAGAAGAAATGACTACACACTGATACTGAACTTTAATGCAAGTACTGTAAATAGTGGGGAGCATAGTTTTCATAATGTGCCACAACAGGACACCTTTTTGAATGTGCAAGCTCCATGTGTGTATCACTCTGCATCAGTTGCACACTACATGAATGACATTCGCCAGCCTGTTACTCTGAGTGTTCATCAGTGCAGTAATTTGAGCACGTCAGGTTCCACCAAGCTCATCAGTGACTCTGTGATGGACAATTTTGCTGCAGATGTGGAGGAACAATTGCATAATAACCTGTCGAGAAACCACTGTGATCACTTTGACCTTCCACCGCAACAACCAATCCAGCTTCGCTCCATGCCAGGCTTCCTGCTAATGGATTTCGCTTCCCCTCCAGCTACTATGAACACAGCCGGCACATCTGTTTCCTCTCTACCGCCCTCATGACGCAGAGTTAACTTTGACTTATCTACTCCTGTGTCCGCGAGCGGCTGCCCGCATTCTTCCACCGCCGAAACTTCCTGCATTCATACCTGCTCACCCGGAATTCTGGTTCAGCCTGGTTGAGCAAACTTTCAGTGTCTGTGCACTTGATGACAACGCCCGTTTTACATGCCTCATGAACTACCTCCACGACCGTGTCAACTTAATTTATGACCCGGTTAAGTCACCTCCTCAGAACGAGAAGTACACTACAGCTAAACGAGCAATACTGGAACGTGTCTCCAAGACAAGAAGAGAAAATGTTCAACAGCTCATCTATGAAGAACGCCTCGGTGACAGATCTCCATCCCAGCTGTGGGGATGCCTTTGACTTCTCGTCGGTGAATGCGACATGCCAGACGCCACACTCACCAAGATTTGGACAGAAAAGCTGCCTCTGTCTGTCCAAACTGCCATCTCTGCCTATGAAGATAGACCAAATAGTGAACACTTGCGCACCACTGACTGAGCTTACTCCGCTCAACTACGTGATTGCCGTGCCCAGCAGTCCGGCAGCTATGCCACTTTCCAACCACAACCAGGGCCTCAACGTGGACGCCCCACTAAACCTAAGAATGTCAAGCTCGCCACACTACCAGTACCTTCACGTCTGCACAACAATAGCACATCTGACTCTGCGGAAGATTCTGGGTTGTCGCCGTCTAACCACTCGCAGGAGCAGACGTCCGCCCATAAATACTGTAAATACGTAAACAACAGGTACCGTCCCACGCTCAATTCTGTGTCCAACGCTAATGCTTCAAATGGATGAGTCTACGTCCATGACTTGAACTCTGGCTCAAACTTTCTCATCGCCACAGACGCAGATGTTTCCCTACTTCCATCTTGTCTTGCTACCGAAAAGATCCGACTACACAAAACTGTCCTACGTGCTGTAAACTCATCTAGTTTGTCATGCTTAGGTTCTACTTCACATGCAGTGTCCCTCTCACCTGAGTGCAACCTGAAGTGGTCCTTCCTGGTGGCTGACATCGATGATCCCATTTTTGACATAGACTTTCTACGACACCACAAACTGTGGCCTGACCTCATCAGGAATACAGTGTTCTATGACCCTATGCAGGAATACATCCCGTGTGCTTCGTCGAGTGACAATAGTACTGCTAAACAGGTCCATCTGGCTAGGAAGTGTAATGACTCCTCCTCCGAGCTCTTGTCATGGACCAATAAGTGGCTCACAGAGCATGTCGAGTCTACTCGCCTGCGCTTGGAACAACTTGAGCTATGCTGTCGCCTCAACGACTTAAGTAACGAGTTATCTTTGGTACGGCAGCAGCTTGCAGCAGACAACACCTCGGCAACACACAAGGTTAGTCAGTGCCACTACGGTATTCTCACGCCTGAGCGCATTTGTGATTGTGTGTGACGTTAACTGTACAGTGTTCGCATGCCCGCCAGCTCTAACTGTGTTAATCCGAGCGCACATTCATCCCCCTCCTCGCTTCAGCAGCTAACTTCCCAGGTGCAGGTTAATGTTTTTGATTTACTGCCATCAGCTGTTCATTCGTGCCCACTACCGCCACCAAGCTCAACAGCAGCGCCTTCGGTTACTAATAAACAGTGTACCAACCTTCTTTCGCATAGCTCCTTGTTTGTCACTCCCAGCCACCCAATAGTTGTCACTTATGCAAACTTTTGCCGTCCGCGCCACAACCCAGCCTAGTGGCCGCGTGCACACTATACCACAGACAGTTGCCTCGTGTACCGGGTCGCACATTTCCATAGTTACAGACGGCACCGCCCACAAACTTCGCTTGCAAGATGGACCGCCTATCTCTTGCCGACCACGCCATCTCAAGCTAGACCTCATGAAAGTGGCTTGTGAACAAACAGACGATCTTTTAACAGCCGCCGTCATCGAACCATCTGCCAGATGCTGGGCCTCACCTATCTACTTCGTCACAAAAAGTGACGGCACCTGGCGTATGGTTGGCGACTATACTAAGTTGAACTCTCATACTATCATAGACAAGTACCTGGTTCCTAACGTCGCAGATTTTAACCATGCTCTTGCAGGTGCCAAATATTTTTTGGTAGTGGGCTGTAGGAGGGCCTATCATCAAATTTTGATGGCACCAGAGGATAATGAAAAGACAGCTGTTACAACACTTTTCGGTCTTTTCCAATACCAGTTCATGCCCTTTGGCCTCTGCAATGCTGCACAAATTTGGCAGAGATTCATAAACAAGGTGTTGTTTCATCTGGATTTTTGTTTCGTTTACTTGGACAACATTCTTATTTTCAGTCCTCTTTTGCAAAAGAACAAGGAACATTTGCAGATTGTCAAAGATACTCTTACCACTACTGAGTTGAACTGAATAATAAGAAGATCCAGTTGCACCAGACTTCGGTAAAATTCTTAGGTTACATCATGTCAGCTAAGGGCCTCAACCCTCCCAAGGATAAAATCAAACATGCTTTGGATTTGTTACGCCCTCACTCGTTTAAGGAGCTGCACAGGTTCATCGGAACAGTTAACTATTATAGGAAGCACTTGCCTGCCACAGCCGAGGTTCAGGCTCCCCTAACAGATGCCCTTGCTGGCAAAAATACGACCAGTATCCACCTGGTCCCCTGGACCCCTGCCATGGAACAAGCTTTTTACAAACTGAAGCACCTACTAGCAAACGCAGTGACTGTTGCCCAGCCACATCTGGACGCTGCATTTTTTATTAGCACGGATGCCAGTGATACTGCAGTAGGTGCTGTCCTCAGCCAAACTGTCGGAGATACTATCTCTCCTTTGCAGTTCTTTTCTAAGAAGCTCAATGGTGCTCAAAAAAAGTACTCAGTCTTTGTGGCAGTTTACGAGGCTGGGAAACACTTTCGCACTGAGGTTGAGGGTAGGGACTTCTACATTTTAACAGACCATTAACCTTTGGTTGCTGCTGTAAAGAACCCCCCGAATGACCCTCCACCTAGACACTTCCATCATTTGGACTTTATATTGCAATTTACCTCTGACATACGATACATCAAGGGTGCAGATAATGTGGTTGCAGATTTTTTGTCTCGTGTTGGTGCTCTCACAACTCTGATAGACCTTTCTAACTTGCCTCAGCTGCAGTCTGCTGACACAGACACTATGGGCCTTATTTGCTATCACAGCTCATCACTCAAACCTGTGCGATCTACCTTTCCCGGTGTCACAGGCGAGGTTTGGTGTGACGAATCAACTGGTACACTGCGTCCCTTCATACCCAAACCTCTACAGAAACAAGTGTTTGATAAATTACACAACCTAACTCATCCAGGTGTGAGATCCTCTACCAGACTCATTTCAGAGCGCTTCGTCTGGCGCGACATGCGTCACGACTGCCAAGCCTTGGCCCGTGCCAACAAAATAAAGTTTCACAGCACTCATTGCTCCAACTAGGCAGCTTCACCGCTCCACCCAGTCACTTCCAGCATGTTCACATCGAATTGGTGGGCCCCCTCAGCCCCTTCGAGGGTTACAGATACGTGCTATCTATTATAGACAGAACCTCTCATTGGGTGGAAGCTGCTCCGCTACCCAATATTACATCCGAATCAGTCGCATGATCCTTCATAGATACTTGGATTTCACGCTTTGGCTGCCCTGTTTACTTGACGACCAACCAAGGCCGTCAATTTGAGTGTGCCTTGTTTCCTGAACTATGTAGGCTGTGCATCAAGAAAATTCATTCAACTGCATACCACCCCCAAAACAATGGCCTCGTGGAACGTTGACATAGGACGCTTAAGACAGCCCTACGTTGCCATGGCCTCCTTTGGATGGAAGCCCTGCCATTCGTCTTACTCAGTTTGCTGACCACTTTCAAGGAAGACCTTAAAGGCTCAGTGGCCGAGTTCGTCTATGGCCAGTCCCTTACACTGCCAGGCGAACTTGTTGTTTCTACTCCAGTCACCAAACCGTCTGAAATGTCGTCCTTGGTAGAACGGCCACCTTCGGCCTTCTTCCTCTGCTCAAGATTCGAGTAAACTCATGCCTACACTGCCCCGTCAACGAGCCCACACTCATTCCGAGGTTTTCCGCCTTCCAGCTCCCATAGCAGAGACCCCAGCTCCCAGGGCTCTAATATAACAGATCCATATTTGTGCGACAGCACACCGCGCCACTCTTCTAACTGGTGCAGCCCACAGGTTCCTGCCATGCCCACTCAGACCTCACCATCTGACAATCACAATCTACTCGCAGCACAACGCCCTCACCATAGTACAGTTTCCCCACCCCACCAGCTCAGCATACCTCTCCATTAGCAGGTGCCACTTACAAGCTCTCTACCCACGTTCATCCCAATGACATTTGTGGTTTATCTGTTGTCGTTAGTGGTGGTAGTGCTGCTTGTGTGTGATGATTTGTGTGACTCATTAGGTGGTGTGTCACAATGTGTAGTGAAGCGTTTCAAAATCTCTCGAAGTGCTACGTGTGGCAACCTACGTGCTTACGTTAGGCCAAGTGGAAAGGTGATCATTAGGTTCCCTGCCGATGACACCCTTCCACACCAGCACTTCTGCACTGGCTGATGACTACAACCGCTGACATCACTTCAAGACTTCAGCATCAGCATTCCAGGATTTGTTCCACGCTCTCCTCCAACAGGGCCCATGCCGTTAGACGCGAACTCACTCTAACCCACTTAAACTCTCGCCAACCCCCCCCCCCCTACCTTCGGGTACATACTCCATACTGCAGGGGGGGGGGGGGGGGCCGCTATGTGATGTCGATCAATGGATCAATAGGCCAGAACATCATATGTGTATTATGTCTTTGAGTTGATCTTTGTTTTGTATACTTCCAGGACCTCAGTTCCCACCTAGTCTTTGATCTGTACATTTGTCGTGTAATAAAAGTATTAATGAATAGAAGAGAGAACCGTGGTCATTACCTTACCACCTTGATATCTCCTTCACTTGTAATGTATTTCATGTAAAAGATCCTTCTCATATTATTATAGTAATCAAAGTTGTATTGCCCAAAAATATTGTGATTGGTACAATGAACCATTGTATTATGTAGGAAACTTTACACCCTTATCTTATTTTTGTTATACTGTGTTCTTTGGCGAAATCCATACAATGTACATCGTCATTGGATGAATACACTACTGCTGCTGCTGCTGCTGCTGCTAGTTTCATCACTTTGATATGTAATAGTATATGATATGGTAATGTCTTCTATTTATATGGTATAATCAGGAAAACATTTATTTTTTAATTACAATAATAATTTTGTCATGTGCAAAGGTATGAATTGTAGTTTCTATTAATAAAGTTTTAAGAGTTTCATTTTTATGAATGTTCTTCAAAAGTGGTGCTTCATATCAGGTAACAGTAATCTACAACTTTCAACATTTGTAAGTTTTATTGCTTATTCAAGGATGTTCTTGTGACATATTCTTTATCTCATAGTGTTATATTAAATTTCGTTTTTGCCAGTTAAGATACAAATCATTTCAGGTATACGGTCAAATGTGTGCACATGTAAATTTAACTGTAAATCAGTTGTGTTTCATCTGGTGTAAACTTATGTTAAGTGCTGCTTTCACAGGGTATACATCAATAATTATAACAAAATGTCTCTCTCTTCTTTCATATAAGGTCACAAGTGAAACAAGACAGTTGTATCAAAAGATCAGTGTGTTCCACATTTCTTTCATTTCCCTGGTTTGGAATTAGTGAAGGTAGGCATGAACTAACAAGGGAATTGTTGATACATACTGATGTGTTAATTAATCATTTGCAGATAAATGCATTTCATATAATAATTTTTACAATAAGTAATACATGAGTATCTGTTTAGCCGTATGACAATATAGTCAATGTGTTTTGTAAAATAAGTGAATCATTATTTGCATTGAGGAAGAAACAGCCAGAAGGCCAAAAATATCACGGTTGAGCCACTTTCAAACAAAAAGAAATGTCTTTGATGTATGACTGTGTGTATAAAAAATTTACATTAATGTTAATTCTTTAATCTGTGTCATGCATAACACTGCAAGCCTTCTTCATTTAGCGTAAATTCATTCTCATATAAATTGAAACCTAATGAGATAGTAACACATTTTCACAGCATATAATTGGTATAGTAGTTACAAAGTATGTAGCAATTATAACTTGAGTAATGAATGTCATGACAATCAAATTATTCATATAATATGTTTCAGGATTTCATATATGCATGCCAATGTCTGAATTCAATTCAGGTGTAGCTTGTGTAAGTGGACAATGATAAGTGTCAAAAGTGTTATCAGTGCAGAGCATTTATTATTAAAAGTGTTTACAATTAATAAACATATTTGTTGAATAAGTGTCAAATCAGTTTTTGAGGTTTTTTCATTTGCACTATTCTTAATGATTGTCTGTATCTTTAATATACAGGACATTTTAAGGATAAAGTTAATGGGGAAATTAATGAAAAATTACATCAAAGAAGACATATCATGAAAGAGAATTCCTTCAAGTTTTTTTTTAATGATAGCAGATGTCAACGTAGGAACCATTTGTTGCCCTGCGCACGTCGAAAGGATATTCTACTTCTCGCCACATATTCACCTTGAACATTTCAGGTGTAACTGTCCCAACCACTGTGACAATTATTTCTCATAAATGACTGATGTGTCTGATCTTTCCAATGTACACAACATTTTTTATGTGGCCCCAAAAGAAAAAGTCCAGTGGGGTTAAGTCTGGGCTTCGTGGTGGCCTAGGTACTGGGCCAGTCCTGCCTATCCACCTTCCTGGAAAACGATTGTCAAGCGCCGCACGCACATGGTTACTGTAATGAGTTGGGGCACCATCTTGTTGGAAAAACACAAGTTCCTTTTCACCCTCAGTATAGTCCATTTGGGAAAAGACTTATTCTTCAACATGTCACAGTAAACGTCCCCTGTTTATTGTTTTTTCTACAAAAATGAAAGGACCAATCACACAATCTTCCATGAAACCACACCAGACATTAACTTTGGGAGAGTAACGTTAATGCAGAATAACTTCATGTGGATGCTCTGCCCCCCAAATTCCAAAAGAACTAAAGACCAGGAGGCAGTGTAAGTTTTGCAGTACAAAATAGACAAGTTATGCTTGTTCTTCCTGTAATGTGCCACTCTGAATTTCATAAATTTCGTGTAAAGTTTTTTTTTTTTTTTTTTTTTTTTTTTTTTTTTTTTTTTTTTTTTTTTTTTGAGTTATCAGTCTTCCGACTGGTTTGGTGTGGCCTGTGGCCCTCCAGGAATTCCTCTTCTGTGTCAACCTCTTCATCGCAGAGAAGCACTTGTGACTTGCGTCCTCAATTATTTCCTCGATATATTCCAATCTCTGTGTTCCTCTACAGTTTTTGCCTTCTACAGTTCCCTCTAATACCAAGCAAGTCATTATAAAGGAGCGAATACTTAATGTTGGGTTCAATATTACCCTACGTAACATCTCGATCCCCACAAAGCTAATAAAACCTATACATCACCTGTTACACTTAACAATAATAGCAATTCTTCTACAGGATAGGAGTTGCAAAGGAGAAAATTTTTTACTTTGTTTTCACATTATACTTTTTTGTCTGTCAGACATTTTATCCGCACCGGCTAGCCACAGTTCCATGAAGCTGCTGTTTGCTGTAATGTTATTCATTGAGGTGACAAACGTCATAGGATACATTCTAATATGGTGTTAGACCTCCTTTTGCCTGGGATAGTGCAGCATCTTGACTTGACATGGACTCGACAAGCCGTTGGAAGTCTCCTGAAGAAATATTGGGCCATGCTGACTCTAAAGCCATCCATAAATGCAAAAGTGTTGCCAGTGCAGGATTTTGTGCATAAACTGACCCCTCGATTATGTCCCAAAGATGTTCAGTGGGATTCATGTCAGACTATCTGCGTAGCCAAATGATTCGCTTGAATTGTCCAGAATGTTCTTCAGACTAGTCGGGAACAACTGTGGCTCAGTGACATGACGCATTGTCATCCAGATAATGAACACAACCATTTCTGGTCAATGATCCATGTAAGCACAAACCCACATTATCATGGAGCCACCACCAACTTGCACAATGCCTTACTGTTGACCTGTATCCTTGACTCCATCAGGTCTGTGTCATACTCAAACCCTACTATCAGCTCTTACCAACTGAAATCACAACTCATCTGACCAGACCACAGTTTTACTTTCATCTAGGGTCCAAACAATATGGTCACAAACCCAGGAGAAGTGCTGCATGGGATGTTGTGCTGTTAGCAAAGGCACATGTGTCAGTTGCCTGCTGTCATAGCCTGTTAATGCCAAGTTTCGCTACACTGTCATAATGTGTTTTACATCTCACATTGATTTCTGTGTTTATTTCAGGCAGAACCTCTTGTCTGTTAGCAATGACAACCCTATGAGAACACCACTGCTCTCAGTCATTAAATTAAGGCTGACAGCCACTACATTATCTGTGGTGAAAGGCAATCCTTTAAACCTGTTATTCTCAGCAGACACTTGACTTTGTGGATGTCAGAATGTTGAATTCCCCATGTATCTAGCTCTGACTACTATTCCATGTTCAAAGTCTGTCAGTTCCCAATTTTCAGCCATAATAACATAAGAAACCTTTTCACATGAATCACCTGAGTACAATGACAGCTCTGCCAAGGACTGCCCTTTTACACCTTGTGTATTTGATACTACAGCCAACTGCGTATGTCCATATCACTATCCCATGACTTCTGCCACTTCAGTGTGTTCTTCCCTTTGTTATTCAAATTAGAAATCACTTTTGTTACGTATGAGGATAATAACCCCTGGACTTACACACCTAGCATGCGGTTTTTGCAGTCATTACATTAATGTAAAAGTGCACACTGTGTTGCTCAGCAGCAGCTGTCTCCCTGTCCTGTGGTGGTATCTAATGATACATTTGTCAAGTGCTGAACTGCTATGACAATAAAAGTCTGTAGATACTCTTATTGTCTAAAGATAGAGTTGAGCACTCTCTTGTGCTGCAAACATTCACTGTTTTTGATGTCTGTTACAAAACAGCTTAATCAGTTTGTTTTATTTTCTTTGGGAAAATAAACACGTAATACACAGGTTAGTATGGGATTAAAAAATATCGAGTCCTCGAGCTTAATATCAACCACCTTTTCAGTGAATAATCTACCTGCTTTTTGCACACCTGTGTTTAGAATGTACTAGCCTCCATAGCTGCTTTCATTCATCATTGCATAATGAGAAATCACAAGAGAACTTGAGAGAGAAAACTCTTTGCAGTGGAACACATGTCAACTACATAGAAAACTAAAGGAGAGAGATATAGCCACAAAAAAACCTCTAGATAAAAATGTTCTGGGTATGGTGTGATACCATACTGTGAAATAACTATCGCAGAATGAAAACAACATTTTGACTATAGCAGCAGTGACCTTGCAACCATGGCCTAATTCAGTTACAGTTATGTTACAATATGACACACCACCATAACAGAACACCTATACGTTAAGAAGAATGTAATTATTAGGAAACTGGCTTCAAGAGGAAAGGGTGCAGCCTACAATAAACAGAAATCTGAAAGTGTGAGTTTGTATTATGAAACTGACTTCTGGAATCAGTGAGCAAGAGAGAAAATTTTGTGTTAAGCTATTTGATATTCATTACCTTTATTTTATGGGATAGAACTCCAATGTCTCTGGACCATTTTTACTAAAAAGCAAGAAAATTAAATTGAACAATGCATCAAACTGTTACCCATACTCTGTCATCAAAACTTCTCTGTACTTCATCAATCAATTAAGCCATAGTCATGAATTATAAATAAAAACAGACACAACACTATTGTAATATTCTGCCATATTTATTATTTACTGCACAAGCCAATTTTCAGCTGTTGTGCCATCATTAGGTATAAATATACATATATAGTGCAGTCATATTTTGTTGGATCAAATATTTTAAACTAGTGCATCTACAGGGTATGTCCCTTTTTAAGAGATTAAAATGGTAACATTAGATTTAGAATTAAAATGAGAGGAACAATTTAACTGAAAAGGCAACTTAAGATTATTTAATTAAGATAAGATATAGAACACATTGAATAAGGGATTATATACAAATTGCAATAATTCTTTAAAGAAGAAAATAAACTGAACAATAAACTTTGGTGACATGTTGCAAAATAATCTAGTCTTTGGTAGGACCTAAATTATATGTAGATAAGTCATACTGGTGAGAATAAGCAGGTAAACAAAGCACCTTTCATTATACAAAATTAATTTCTTTTAACATGACAAGAGAAATTATAGTGTATGAAACAAAGAAAAAACGGGCCATGTGAATAACAGGAGCAATTTACAAGGCCTGGATGGGACTACAAGTAGTATCTGCAGTTAGAAGTGGCAAGTAAGGCAACTGTGTCTGGTCATTCAGTACTAAACTTGGGCATGTGGGCACATGTTTATTAATTTACTTTATTTCAAGACAGTTCCTCTTCCTTCCTTTGTGGATGTGATGTAGTACTTCAAGTGACCTAACACAAAATTATTTCCATTTCAATGTCAGGATATACAAACAATTAGATGGTCTAGCTATGGAATTGAATCCCCCCCCCATAAAAAAAAAAGTACTATCAGGGAAATTTAAAAATTATTCCAGCAGCTAAATTATAAATACAGGAGTATAAAATTCACAATGGAGTGTGGGGATAACTGTATAAATTATTTAGATTTAACCATAGACATCAGAGATTATATTCATACTTTCAAGCTTTGTAGGAAACCTACCACCACAGATGTACTGCCTGCCAATTCTCAACAGCCAGTGACCCATACAGATGCTGAATTTTATTCAGTAATACTGCAGCTAATATCCATACCCACAAGTGAAGACAGCTTCCAAATGGAATTAAATCAATCAAGGAAATAGCATCAACAATGGCTACTGTTCTACTTTGATGGACTCCATGATGCACAAAAAGCAGAAACAACAGGTGTACTCTCTTCTTTAGCCTGTTACTGACCCACCACATAATGAAACCAATAAATAGTGCACATTTCCAAGTTTGGAAAAAGCCTCACGGAATGTAGCCAGTAAGTTTAAATCCAAGAACTTAAAAACATCATTTTATGTGCACAACACTGCTGGGCAAATTTTGTCCAATTGTAAACACAGCACTTCAGCTTTGGAAAAGAGTGGAATATGTAAAATTAGTTGTAACTGTGGCAAATTCTATATAGGTCAGTTTGGCAGGGAAATGTGCACTTGCTTGAAGGAACACTACAGAAGTTGAAACTAAGAAAAGGAGGCTCTGCTTTTGCAGACCACCTGCTTAAAGGAGGCAGTAGTTACAAGATGCAACATGAAGTATTACATTACATCCATAAACAAAGGAAGATGAACTATCTTGAAATATGTCAATCTGCCCAGGCTTATTAATGAATAACCAGACACTACTATTTCCAATCTCATCCAGGCCATGTTATCCTTCCTGCTCACATGGCCCATTCTTCCTTTACTTCATATATTGTAATTTACTTGTCATATTAAAAACATTAATTTTGTATAATTACAATTGCCTCACTTACCTGTTTAATCTCATCAGTGTATCTTTTCAGTCTGTAATTTACAATGTATTACAGACAAGATTATTTTGGAACGTGTCATCAATGCTTATTGTTACATTTATTTTCATCTATGAGCAGTATTTGTAATTTCTATATAGTACTTTTTTGCCATATTTTTATCTTTGTTAAATAATCTTACATTACCTGGTGTAGGGACATGGCAACCCCATCATCCAGTGAGAAACCACTGCAATCAGCCACCCGAGTATTGGCGAGAAAACCATACCTTAGTGGGTTCGCAGGAAATGCCAACCCAAAGCTCTGAACATCTAGGGTTGTACCTCTGTGGTTAACAACTGTAGTTGTAAATAAGAGCTTGCTCCACCCAAGCTTAACTACCTTCAAAAGTCAACCATGGAAAGGTCTTTTAGGAAAAAATTTCCACTGTCAATGAGTCGGAGCATTGGAAATCGCCCATTCTTATGCCAGTTCATAAGAACAGGACCAAACAAGATCAGATCAACTACAATGCAACTCAAAATATTAATTCTCTACTTAAAGCAGGAAAACTAAAGAATTTGATGGCTGAATTAGATAAACAGAAAATTTTAGTGGCAGGACTCCAGGAAATGAGAAATGCTACAGAAGAACCATTCAGATCACAAGGCTACAGAATTTACAATAAGAAACCTGGAATAAGGGTTATGAAAGAATGTCCCCAATTTGGAACTGGTTTATAGTCAATGTGAAAATAATAGATTTGATTATCGATTTTCAAGCCATCTTTCCTAGAATTTCAACATTGAGTTTAAAAGCATCCAACAAAATTTATACCTTCATTAATGCCCATGCCTCTACTAATGAAATGAATTTTCTAACAAAGACTAGGAAAGAAGTGGAAAAGTTCTGGGATCTCCTTGACCAAACAATAAACCAAGTAAATATTAACAATGTTAAGATCCTGTTAGGTGACTTCAATGCCCAACTCGAAATAGAAGAGAAATACTGGGATATCATTTGGAAATGGACTCCACATAAACAAACAAATAAGAATGGGCTCCACATAAACAAACAAATAAGAATGGCCACAGATTTGTTGAGCTCTGTAGGGAACACAGACTGATCTCAAGGTCCACATACTTCAAAAGGAGGCCACACTGACTTAAAACTTGGAAACATCCTGATTGGAGAAAAGGAGAATGGCAGCTGGATCATGTATTTATGGATACATTCTTCCACAGAGAAATCTGCGATGTTACAGTATTAAGAGGGGTACCGTAGATACAGGTTCAGATCATTACATTGTCCAAATCAAAATTAAGTTCACACCACTAAAAAAGAACCAAAATGCAATAAACGAAAGACAAACTTCAATCCCCACCAGTTAATTAGAAATGATAAATATAGAGAAGTCACAAAAAACATAAAACTGACAGAGATTTTAGAAGAACTCATTCAAATTCTCAGGCAACAAGCAGGAAATTTAGCTCCATTGAACCCACATAAAAGACATGTCTGGTGGAACTCAGAATGTGACAAAATTCATGAAGAAAGATATCATGCATGGTTAAAATTTCAAGCACACAAAACAGATGAAAATACTACCAACCTCAAAAATATCAGGAAAAAGTTCACACAAATTATCAGGCAAACCGAGACAATCACAGAAAGATCTAATTGACTCAACAGAAGAAAATAACCATAAAACCAATTACAGAGACTTTTACAAAATGTTTGGAAGACAATTACAAAACTTTGCCCCTCCCACATTTATGCTGAAATGGGAAGATGGAAAAATGGCACATAATGACAAGGAAAATGCCAGAATCATGGCAAAAGCATTTAGTTAACTTTTGAACCATAAAGAACCCCAGGAACTTTTAGAAATTAATACAGACACACCCATCAAGACTCCACCTGATCTCATAAATCCTCCAACAATCCAAGAGGTGGAAATGGCACTCAGAGAGATGAACAATTATAAGGCATGTGGAGAAGACCAAATTTTTGCAGAAATGTGGAAATATGCCAGTTATACAGTTCGAACATCCTTACACATAGCCCTAACAAAAATCTGGATAACAGAAAAGTTTCCTGAACATTGAACCACAGCCATATTCCACCTGCTCTACAAAAAAGGAGATAAAAGCAACCCAGATAATTACAGAGGTATCTCTCTCTTAACTGCACATACAAGATTTTCTCCAGAATCCTATACAAGTGGATCACCGAGCAACTAGAGGAAGAATTAGGTGAATACCAAGGAGGCTCCAGACCTCGGAGAAGCTCTGCAGAACAGATCATCATTTTTAAATTAGCCATAGTATATTATAAGAAACGAAATAAACCTCTTGTTATAACTTTTGTGGACTTTAAAAAGGCATATGACTGTATCCATAGACCTTCAATCTTAAGAAATTTCAGGCTCCATACAAAATTAATCAAATTGATAGAATTCACCTGTATCAAAAGTCTCTGAGCCATTCATCATAAAAACAGGTTTAAGACAAGGAGATTGCTTGGCACCCCTGCTTTTCAACTATGCATTAGAATACATAATGAGGGAATGGTACAAGATGAACTCAAAGAACATTCAAATTGGAAGACCCAAAGACAACTTAAGTTCAAATTGTCTAGGACTTGCTGGAAGTCTTGCTCTCTTGTCCAACAGTATTCAGGAAACCAAACAACAAGTTATCTCACTACAGGAAATAGCACAGAAAACTGGTCTTGGAATATCCTTTGAAAAAACAGTCATCATGTTAACTTACCCACCACTCATAAAAAAAATTGCCATAGGAAACCAAGAAATGAAAATTGTAGATAAATTTAAATAACTGGGAGAAATGATAACATATAACCTCAATGAAAAGCCAACATGGCATAACAGAACAAACAAATTGACTATAGCACTATATCACCAAGAACACCTACTACAAAAAGAGCCTGTCAATAGCAACAAAATTGATGCAAGTGACACCATCTTCAAAACAACTAACACTGCACAACAGACAAAATACTCAGAATAAAAGAAGAATCATCAGAATGTGCATCACCTAATTATACCAGAAAGATGGACACTGGAGAGTAGCTACAAATGAAACAGTCTACAAGGAATTAGAACTGGTAATGAGGACAATTAGGAAGAAACACATTTCATTTTTTGGACATCTACTCAGAACACCATAGAACAGTGGCATCAGGAGAATAATAAAAAAAATTGTGGAATACTAAGTGCAACATTAAGTGGATTACAGAAATCAAGGAAGATATGGACAAGCTACAGATGACATTGGAAGACCTAAGAAACAAAACTGACAAACAAACCAGACTGCCAACAAGAATCAACAAACAGACAATAGGAAGGGTGATTTCTGATGAAGATAGAAGGTTGAGATCCGAGAGAATGAAGAAATACTGGGCTGACAGAAAACTGAAAAATTCTTTGTATAATGTAGGCTAGAATGGTCCAGTGAAGGCCATAAAATGTAAATAAATAAATAAAATCTTGCATTACATTTTCACTGATGTAATTCCTCTCATTTTACTCCTAAATCTAACATTAACATTTTCAACTCTGGAAATGGAGATGCTCTTTAGATGCACAAGTTTAAAATCTTCGATTCTACAAAATGTGACTGTGTCACATTTTTATATTTACACCTGATGATGCCATAACAGCCAAAACCAGTTTTTGAAATAAATAACAAATATTGTAGAATATTACACCAGCTTAGTGTGTGTTTTCATTCATGATGTACAAAATATTCTACCAAGAATAAATTGATGGAAAAGTCAATCAATGCAATATAAACATGAATTTCTTACATGTGTAAAACTACAGAAATGAAGGATTTTTGGGGCAATTTTTGAACAGCTTGAATAAGTGTATCTTACCTCCTTTAAATGTAAGAGACTGAAGAGGCACAAAAGGAAACAAAAGAGAGAAAAAGAAAAGAGGATGTTTGAGTACAGATTAAAGCTTGTTCTGGGAAAGGCTATTCTCTCAGGGCTATTACAAAAGGACTCATAAGAAAACTGTTTGCTTAGGCTCCAGGAGTAATATTAATGGTGACTGGACAAATGTAAAATAAGTGGGACGACAGACAACAAGTGTGCAAAGTAATATCCATGCAAACACTCGCAGTGCAAACTCATGTCTGACAAATTCCTAGTTTTTACCAGCATATGTGGTCAAGAGTACTCAAATGATGTTTTTGTGTAGTAGTTACCATTGTGTCTTTCTCAAGAGCAGATCTGCATTCATTTCTGCACTGATTAGTACATAAGTTCTTAACTAACAGATATGCATATAAATAGTAAGAATTGGATAAAAGATGATGTATATGCATGCATTTTTTATTAATTATTTAAGTTTTCCGAAATGTCATGTACGTGACAAATTTTATGCTTTCCCAGAAATTCAGTCTCAAATTCTTGTTTATCGAGCAATGTGTCTTGCTTGCCATTTTGAATGAGGTTCTGGCATGAACAGAGAGCAGCTTTACCAAGTTACAAATAACATAATGTAACACATGAAGCAGGGTACAAGTAGGGGGAGAGAAAAGTGCTGTTTGACAGAGTGTACAGGGAAACGATGGAGGCATGACAAGTCTGCCACCAGACACAGATTCAATAGGCATGGAGTAGGGAGGTGGCAAGCGGAAATAGCAGCAGAAAAAGAGAGATACAGGGAAGGTGAAAGATGAGTGGATGTGTTGACAGAGGGCGGCACACTATGAGGGTGATGGGCCATGAATGGGGAGAAAAATGTTGGGTGGATGGTATGGCAACAGTACATTAACATAGGTTGAGGATGGGATAATTTCGGGAGTGGAGAATATGTTTCCAGGATAACCCCATCTGTGCAATCAGAAAAGCTGATGGTGGAGGAGAAGTTCCAGATGGCCCAAATTGTGAAGCAGCCTTGAAATCAATCATGTTGTGTTCAGATGCATGTCATGCGACAGGATGGTTTACTTTGTTCTAGGTCACAGTTGGGCAGTGTCTGTTTATACTAATATTAAAGGCCGTGCAATGATTGCAGCAAAGTTGGTATATGACTTGGCTGCTTCCACAGGTGGCTTGGCTTCTGACAGGGCTGGAATAGGAAGTGTTGGGTAGGTGGACTGGGCAGGTCTTGCACCTGAGTCTTCCACAGGGATTGGGATAGATTTTGTGAGCAATGGGACTCCACTTCAGGAGAGGCATGATTGCAGCTAATCAAAGCCCTGGCGGAGGATATGGTTTAGTTGTTTCAGTCCAGTGTGGTACTGCATGATGAAAGGGGCACTCACTTGTAGGTGGTTATTGAGAAGGATTGGGGGTGAGGGGATAAATGGCCTGGGAGATCTGTTTGTGGACTAGGTCTGGGGGCTAGTGCCTGTCTGTGAAGGCGTTGCTGAGATCTTCAACATGTGGAGTAAGGGAGTTCTTGTCAATGTAGATATGCCTTTGCTAGGTGGCCAGACTGTATGGGAGAGATATTTTACTGTGGAAGCGATGACAGCTGTTGAAATGCAAGTACTGTTGGTTACTGGTGCATTTAATGTGGACAGAGCGGAGGATGGAGAGGAGGCAGAGAATGTCCAGGAAGGTGACATGCTGACTCCTGAGACATCGCGTATTAACAATTTCATCTGTGCACAACACATGGTTATGTGACTGCATGGTTGGTGCAGCAAATGATGCCCATAATTCTTCACTACAATAATTACATTATTCCTACTGATTCCATTTCCTTCCTCAATCTTGCATATTTTCGCATTTTATTTTCCACACCTGCCTGTGCCACACGAACTCAACAATCCCCCTTCACCCTCTCTTCCATTATCCCAATACACACTTACTCCCATATCTCATCTGTTCCTTTTCTCCTACATTTTTGAATGTTTTTAATGTACTTGTGCATATTTTGACATAGTTTTGGGTGTTTGTGTGTATTTTTATGCATTTGTACATATTTCTACCTATCTGTGTATTTTGTGGGTGTTTTAACATAATTTTATGCATCCTTTCCATTATCCAGTTCCCCTCACAACCATCTAACACCTTCATTTGCCCATTTCCATTTCCCATATGTCATCCCTGCCACAGTGGAGCCCTGCTCCGTACACCTGCACCAAATCAGACATGTACTCCTTTTCCTGGCTAAAGCTAAGTCCTACATCCTGTTCTGTAAGTGCTGCCTAAACCCTAAACCATGGAATCCCTGACCCCCCCCCCCCCCCCACCCACCCGCCCTAACAGCTTAACCATAAAAATTCTTTTCTCTGGATCCCAGCCCTCCTTTCACAATGACCTTCACCTTTTCAGATTCAGCCAGTCCCTGGCCCTCATAAACTTAATACTGGAAAAATATGCATTTCCATGGCACAGGCACCCCAGAATCACCTTTGCTCCCACAACAAAATAATGGTACTCTGCAGTCCCCACCACATACACCGAATCTCTGAAGTGGAATCCCTTGCTCTCCACATGCAGGAGCATTCCAGATACAACCTCCATAAGTTGTCCAATGTGCTGACATCCTACGGCTGCCTCGTGGCACCATTACCCTACCTGCAGTGTTGTTCTGTCAAACCTTCATAACACCCACACCCTGCCTAGCTGACCTTTTTGACTTGCAACAACCCCAAAACTGCCTAATAACGCTGCACCAAACTTTCCCAGAACACTGTTGTTAATCTTTCCACCAAAACCCTCAGAAGTCTCAATCCTATCCCAAGGCCTTATCTTTAGCCCTGCACCTAAATTTAATCATGTTGGACTTTTCAAGGAACTACCCTTCTGCTCCAAATCCCTGCAACAGAAACACTACTTTGCCACCAATACCTCCAACTTAAGCCAATCTGATCCAAAAACTGAAGTCTGCCTCTCCTAGTTCATACTACCATCCAACTGTGGTCCTCCCTCCCACCTAACCACTGCCTGGTCACTTTCCAGAAAGTCAAGAGTCTAGTACCCTCTTAGAACACTTTATTGTGTAGACACCAAGTTTTGTCACATAGGCAACCTGTTTCTGCCAGTTCAATGGCCATCGTCAGATATGCAAAAGTTTGTAATGAAATAGAGGCCAATATGTATTATGAAAACATAAAATGTTGTATTTTATTTAATTTACATGTCAAGTTCCATAGAACCAAATTGAGGAGCAAATCTCCTAGGTCATGAAACGTGTCAGTACATGACATTACAAGATACAAGTAATAACAGATGAAAATAAATGTTCATGAACCCGAAGATTCAGTCCATAAGTTTAAGTAAACACAATCTACAATACAATAAGAATCAGCTTCATTTTTCAAGGAAATCCTCAACAGATTAGAAGGTGTGAGGAAACTCTTCAGTTTTGATTTGAAAGCACGTGGATTACCACTAAGATTTTTGAATTCGAGTGGTAGCTTATTGAAAATGGATGCAGCGATATACTGCACACCTTTTTGCACAAGAGTTAAGGAAGTCTGATCCAAATGCAGGTTTGATTTCTGCCAAGTATTAACTGAGTGAAATCTGCTTATTCTTTGGGATAAGCTAATATTGTTAACAAGAAATGACAGTAAGGAATATATATATATATATATATTGAGAGGCTATTGTCAAAATACCCAGACTCATGAACAGGGGTCATGAACTTACACCACTTATTGCTTGAACTGCCCATTCCAGAGCCAAAAATATCCTTTTAAAATGGGAAGAGTTACCCCAAAACATTAAGTACAATACATAATGTACAAGGTAAAATCAATACCACTATGTAAGTAATATTTGTGTACAATACTTTAAAAAAAATATAGGACTGATCCAAAGTCATCATTAACATTACACCATTGCACTATAAGTACATTGCCTACAAACAATATGACAACATATAGAGCTCTGAGCACTCTCATATAGCGCAAAAAAAAAAGATACAGAATCAAATATGTACGATGATCTTATACTTTCTGAGATTTTTATTTATATGTGTGCAGATCAGAACATGTAATACATACACTGTTGAATATCATGGTGCCCAGAATTTGGCCATACCAACTGCCTTATCATTGGCAACAGCCAGGTCGACCATCGAGACAGGTTCTGCCAGTCCCCTGCAGTTGAGTAGCTGTTGGTGGTCTTGAGGTTCACCACACTCATATAAATCATCCTCTGAGATGTGTCCCCATTTCTTCATGTTTGCCTTACATTGAGAGACTCCAGTTCTCAGTCTATCGAGGACCTTCCATTTCTCATATGGGAGGTGGTGACCTGCAGCAAGTTCTTCTTTGGGGTCATCCCAATATTTCTCTGATGATGAACTAAGCCAGAGTTGTATTCTATGTACTGCAGGTCATGTCGGAACTGGTTGTGTTGTCTGCAGGAAACTTTTTCTCAATTTCAGTCTTAGTGACTGGTGCTCATGTACAAATGTGGGATGTCTTGGGTCTGTCTCCTGCTTCTTCCTTTCCATTTCAGCTGCAGTTCTCCTTCATTTATCTGGCAGTGCTATGCCCATGAGATAGTAGATTTTGTTAACCAGGGTCACCAGCAGGCAGCCTGTCACAATGTGTCCTGTTTAATTTAGGGCAATATTTATCTGTTTGACATAGCTGGAGTTCTGCCACACAAGTGCTGCATATTTTGCAGTGGGGAAGCACAAAGGAAGAGCAGATGTTTGGACGACATCCAGATGTGCTCCCCATTTGTTGCCTCTCAGTTTTCAAATAATATCATTCCTAGCACAGACTTTCATTTTTGTATCTATGCAGTGGCCTTTGAAGATGAGGGAATGGTCCAACTTCACTCTCAGATATTTTGGAGTATCGCAGTGTGTTAGCTGTGGACCTCTCCAGGTTATGCTCAGTTTCCTCCTGGCCTCTCATACCTTAAATGGAATGAAGACCTTTTTTTAGCTTTAGGTAGTTACTATTATAAGAGTCAGATAGTGTCTTAAGACCTGTCATTAGTTTTTCTTTGTCCTCCTCAAAAGTTTTCCCTTGGGCAGTAACTGCTGTACCATCTGCGTAAATGAAAGATCTTGTGGTAGGACTAATTGGCCGGTCATAAGTATAAATATTATATAACAATGGGTCTAACACACTTCCTTGGGGGATACCATTCTCTGTGTCCTCCAACGGCTCCTTTTGTATTGTAGGGTGAGAAAAAAATGTATGTTTTGAAGCAGACATCTCATAAAGTATGTTAAATGGAAGTCTTTTGTGATGGCATAGATCTTTGTTAATAATGGTGTCTTACGTGGCAGTAAGATCAACAAAGGCAACACTCATGATCTGCCCACCATCATATCCATCTTCTGTGTGTTGTGTCAGATTCAAGATCTGTCCACAACATGAACTCCCTGGACGAAAATTCAATTGTTCCCTATCAGTGTTTGGTAGACATGGTCTGAGATTCGATTAAAGATCATTCTCTCTAATACTTTACAAATGTGGCATAGGACTGATATCGGTCAGAAGATTTTGGCACGTGTTAGCCATTTCCTAGGTTTAAATAGGGCCACAACTTCGGTTTTCCTCCAAATCTTTGGTTCAAAACAATGGCCCTGAGCACTATGGGACTTAACTTCTGAGGTCATCAGTTCCCTAGAACTTAGAACTACTTAAACCTAACTAACCTAAGGACATCACACACTCCATGCCCGAGGCAGGATTCGAACCTGCGACCATAGCGGTCGCGCTGTTCCAGACTGTAGCGTCTAGAACCGCTCGACCACCCTGGCTGGCAGATCTTTGGTATTTTTATCTTGAAACACAGGTGTTCATCATATATACAATCTACTTCTTGGTTGCTGGTTCGAAAATTTTTATTTATTCCATTCTCAGGTGCTCTAATCCAGCAGTTTTATTGTTTTTCATCAAGCATATTGTGGATTCTAATTTTTCCTTGAGAAAGGTGTGACAATATGGTTATTCTCGTCAATAATTCTTTGGATCTTTGCAATTACAGATTTTTTTTATTAATTCTGACACTCAGCAATAACTGCTGCCCTATCTGGTTCAATGTAACATCAGGAATTACTGAGGGTGTAGCTGTCAGGGTGTTTCCAAGGTTCTTCAGCAGTTGCCATGCCTTTCTACTGTTTTGTTTCATATCTAGCTGCATCATAAGGTCACACCATTTTTCTTTCCTTGTATCTGATATGGCTAGCATCAGGTCTTCTCTAGCCTGCATTGTCCCTTGAGAAAATGGATCATCTTCAAAGAGGTGTTCATATTTATTCAGAAGTGTCTTTGTATCTTCAGTCCCATTATAGATGTTGTTCTACATCTCTGAGGTATGTGCCTATGTGATACTGTTTTGACCAGCTTTATAGAAAACTCATATTATTAGGTGAAGGATTAGGTTCAAGGATTCTGGAGTCAATTTCGTCAGCAAGTGCTCATTTAAAGTTAAACCTTCTCTTGAAGATGGTATACTTGGGTTTGATGACTGCTTCTTTATTGCAGATAAAAACTCAGTATTGTGTCTCTGGAACTGGATCTCCCATTTCTTTACTCACTTGGTGAGCAACATTTTCATTTGCAAATGTATCATATTCCCATCTTCCACTCCAGAAGGAGTATGGTAGCCTTGGATCATGTTTTGCTTCAGGCCCATGCATTCTACACAGTTTTCAAGGTCTTCTTCCCTTTTGTCTGTTTCTCTGTAGGCCCATGATACACTGTGGCAGTTAAAATCTCCCATGGCCAAATTCACTGGTTGCAGACAGGAATTATCTGGTTCCTTGGAACTAAATACATTGTTTGGTGGTTCGTACATTGAGAGGGAGTGGGGAAAGGCGGAGGACGTGAATGCAAAAATACTCGGTTATGGGGGGGGGGGGGGGGGAGAAGGGAGGCAGAGAGAGGGTAGGTGTGGAAAAAACAGGATGGAAGGGAGGGAGGGTGATCTCAATGATAAAAATCATTCTGATTATCTTTGGCCTTGTGTCATTTGGGCCTCTGAGTTTCCTGGATGAACAGGTCACAGTTCTTTGTCTTACACATATTGAATAATATTCCTTCAATGTTTATGGAAATTATTGTAAGAGTTGGCTTTGTAAAAAGCCTTTTTGATTTACAATCAGGTGTAACATTCTGCTGTTGGAAGAATATGCCATTGGGATTAATCACAGTAATGCCTAGAGTACGCTCAATATGTTAAGTGATAGCCCTTGCCACCAAGTGGCAGTACACTATGATACATATAACATGTGAAGTAACATCAGTGGGTATTGCATTATAAATTAAATAAAATACACTAGTTACCAGAAACCTGCTAATAGCCATTAGACTAAAGGTCAAACATAATACTATCAAAGAAATACTAGAACTTGTTACGAGTGTGATTTGAAAAGTTCTCAGAATGGAATAGGAAAAAAGTACGTACATCACTGAAACTTTTTTAATTTTTCAAATTCCCTCCAAAACCCAGGCGATCATTGTAGGCAAAACCACCCCTTCCTTCTGCCTCCTTGATTTCTATATCACCATCTATGGCCGTCCTATCGCCCTCACTCGCACCCTTAAGTACCTTGGCGTCACCCTTGACCGTCGCCTCTCCTGGACTCCCCACCTCCGGACAATCCAAGCCAAGGCACGCTCCCGACTCCATCTCCTCAAGCTCCTCTCCGGCCGTACGTGGGGTCTGGACCCCTCCACCATTCTCCACACCTATAAATCCCTCATCCGCCCTATCCTTTGTTATGCCCATCCGGCTTGGATCTCCACCCCCCCTACTTTTTACATATCCCTCCAAATCCTTGAACGCCATGCTCTCCGCCTCGCCTGTTGCATCCGTCTCCCCTGTACGATCTCATCCCCTTCCCCCACCTCCTCCTTTTCCTTGAAATGATACGGATCCTGTACACCTCCCGTAAACTCGATCCTCCTCACCCGCTCGGCTCCCCGATCCTCTCCCACCTCCGCCCGCTGCCGTGCCTGTATTCCCACATCCCACCCAGTCTCCATCTCTCCACCCTCCTTACCCTCTCCCAAGGTGGCTTCTGCCAGCTCCCCTCCCTGATGATGTCCTCCTCCCCTCCATCTACCCCTCCTACCAATTTTGATCCTCCCTCCCTCTTCCTGTCTCTGTTCCTTTGGGCACCCTCCATCCCTCCTCCCCCGGGCCTCCCATCCCCTGTCCTTCTACTCCTCAGCCATTGGCATCTCTGTTCTCCCCTCTCCACCCTCTCCACCCGCCCTCACCCTTCTTCCCCTCTTGGCAGGTCCCCGGACTTGCACACGCTACGTGGACTTTCGCGTGCCGGAGATCAACGCCATCTGTGTCTCGTGTGTGTGACATCGTTTTGTGTTTTTAGTGTCCGCCGTCCCGCTTGTACGTTCACTTGTGCCGTCGGATTCATCAGCGTTATGTGCGCCGTGTCAACGCGTTTTAGTGTTGTTATCGTCACGTGTGAATGGCTCCGTGTTTTTTGTGTCTCTGTGACCACTAATTTTTGCCCATCACTCTATTCATTTTAATTCTCCGCTCTTGTACTGTTATTGTCACCACTATGGCTGAAGAGCGGCGTAGCATGCTGCTGCCAGCCTACCTGGTTTTTCAGGTCTTAAAATAACAATAACGTAAAAAAAAAATTAATTTTCAATGAAGTCTCCTTGTAGATTAATGCACTTGGTCCAGAGGTGTTCCAATGCCTTAATACCATCTTAATTGAGTTTCCTCCAGGCTTGCAAAACAGTTGTCAACTTCAGCTATCAATTCTTCATTTGAAGTGTATCTTCATCCACCATGAAAAATTTTCAGTTTTGGGAAGAGATGGAAGTCTGACAGAGCCATATCAGATGAATAAGGCAGGTGTCGCCACAATTCATATCTTAGTTTGTGTAATTTTGCCGTGGCAACGGCACAAGTGTGCGGGCATGCATTTTTTCGTTGTGGCACCTATGTTGCAGATAATGTTTTCATTTCTAATTCTTCAGTTAAAATGTGGTATACCCTTTCAGATGACATCTGGCAAGCATGAGGAATTTCATGCACTTTCAGTCAGTGATCCTCCATGACCATTTTGTGCACTTTTGCAATGATTCTGGAGTAGTGACACATTTTGGCCAACCACTGCACGGATCATCAGCTAATCTCTCCCGACCAAATTTAAATTCATTTTTCCACTTGGTAACAGTTGAATATGAAGGAGCAGAGCCCCCCAGTGTATTCTGGAAATCAGCATGACTGTCCTTTGCTTTCATACCTTTCTTTATGAAGTACTGAATCACTGCTCGAATCTTGATTTTTTTCCATCTTCACAAATCACTACATGGGAGCAACAGCAGAGCCACATCACCACCACAGCTCCCTTCCCAGAGCACTGTTGTGGTGTGTGTTTACAGGCAATAGTCCAATGAACATCACATGAACAACTCATTGTGATAGTGCTGACCTCTCATGGTGATTCTGAGAACTTTTCAAACCACCCTTGTACATTCAATTAAATATTTGAAACAAAAGCTGCACAGATATTTAAGGTATGAGGTTCAAACACATTTATCAAAATGCCATGGGACTGAGTAGTAGCAGTGGAAAAATGTATTGCACAACCTGGTATCCACTAATATGTTAAAATACTTAAAATGTATAAGCTGCACAAATATTTAAGATATGAGATTCAAGTTCATTTTGTCAAATTTGTTTTATGAAAACACCAAGCGACAGACCAGTACCAATGCAATAACTTCATACAAATAACCTGAAATGCAGTAATAAAATGGACAGAAACTTTTAACAACTACTACATTTTGATTTATGTACAGAACAGATAAGTGAGACATACTGTGAACCTAGAAATATATTTCTAAAATACCTGTCTCTACGGGCCATATGCTGAAACACACTACATCAATAAAGCAATAGGTACTATTTCTGTGATCAGCATTATAACACACAACCAGAAGAGGTACATGGTAAAGAACTGAAATCTTATATTCATATCTGTACCAACCATATGACAGCAACAGACATACTGTTTTTATTCCGTATTATCAGGGAGAGCATATAAGCTCCAGACATATTATAACCAATTGTGAGAATGCTAATACATACCTCAGTATCCAGTTACATACAAGTTCAACTATATTTATTGTATGATAACATTATAAGACACAAATACCCTTAAAATTACACACTCCCAATCAGATTAAAGCAAGGCAAATAGGGTCCTGGATGGACAGCACACAATTATGAGAACAGTAATATGTAGCTCAATATTTAAATTACATAAATGTTACATTATACTTATTTCATAGTAACATCATAGAAACACTCTGTGAAAATAACCTGACATCCAGTAACTAATTGGAGAAGATATTTTAAGAAGTACTATATCACTGTACATGGACAAGTCAGGTTCTTGAGGACATATCATGAACCCAGAAATATGTTTGTAAAATACGCGTCTCTCTAAGCTACATGCCATAAAAACAAGATATGTAACTTTGCTGGCTACATGTCAGAGGAGACTGTATCAATACAGCAATAGATACTCTACTTTCATTCTGTACTATCAAACAGTGTTTGGGATACAGGTAGAGTACAACCAATTGCATGAACTATAATATGTAGCATGATGTCTGTGTTACATATGTATTACACTATATTTATTTTATGATAACATTTCAACATAACATAACTTCTCTTAAAAATTCACAATCCTAAGCTGTTTAAAACAATGTGTATAGGGTCCCTGATGGACAGAAAACCATTGAGAGACCAGTATTACATAGCTCGATGTCTATGTCACATAAATATTACACTGTACCTGTTAAACGGTAGCACTGTGAAAACAATGATGTTATTACAAAATTCTGCTATCACATACACTTTAGCAACCATACTTTATCGAAAACAGTAGTGTATTACATCACATGTAATACAACATCTTCTGCCAGAGTTCATTGTCTATTGACCCACCTGACTTCTAACAGGAGTGTTATTACACTGAAGAGCCAAACAAACCGGTACACCTGCCTAACATTGTCTAGGGCCACGGCGAGTATGCAGAAGTGCCACACACTCCGCTGGGGAGTTTGGTGGGAAGTAGAAATGTTTGAACTCAGAAGAGTGTCCTGGAGCCACTCTGTAGCAATTCTGGATGTGTGGGGCATCACAGTGTCCTGCTGGAATTGCACAAGTCTGTAGGAATGCATAATGGACATGAGTGCATTCAGGTGATCAGACAGGATGCTTACTTACGTTATCACCTGTCAGAGTTGTATCTAGACATATCAGGGATCCCATATTCCTCCAATTGCACATGCTCCATACCATTACAGACCTCCACCAACTTGAACAATCCCCTGCTGACATGCAGGTAACATGAATTCATGAGGTTGTCTCCATACCCGTACACATCCATCCCCTCAATACAATCAGAAATGAGATTTGTCCACCAGGCAATATGTTTCCAGTCATCAACAGTGCAGTGCAATTTCAGTGTTGACAGGCCCAGGCGAGACATAAAGCTATGTGCCGCACAGTCATCAAGGGTACATGAGTGGGCCTTCGGCTCTGAAAGCACATATCAATGATGTTTCATGGAATGGTTCACATGCTGACACTTGTTGATGATCCAGCATTGAAATCTGCAGCAATTTGCAGAAGGATTGCACTTCTGCCACGTTGAACGTTTCTCTTCAGTTGTCATTGGTCCCATTCTTGCAGGATCTTTTTCTGGCCCCAGCAATGTTAAGAGATTTGATGTTTTACCAGATTCCTGATATTCATGGTACACTCACAAAATGGCCATATGGGAAAATCCCCGCTTCATCGCTACCTCAGATATACTGTGTCCCATTACTCATGCACTGACTATAACACCATGTACAAACTCACTTAAATCTTCATAACCTGTCATTGTAGCAGCAGTAACTGATCTAACAACTGTGATAGACACTTGTTTTGTGTAGGTGCTGCCAACTAGTGCTCTATTCTGCCTGTTTACATATCTCGTTTATTTGAATATGCATGTTTCTACCAGTTTCTTTGGCACTTCAGTGTATATACAGTATAAGCAAAGGGTAAATTTTAAAAGACATCACAATGACATTAAAAAAATAGTATTGGGTAAATTGTACCAGCTCAATGTAGACTGTAAACATTAGGTTATTTGACTGTTCTCTGGAAACTGTCTTAAATGATTATGTTATCTTAGGCTCCTTACATGCTTCCTTGTGGATTCCTACATTCTTTTATAAAAACAAAAATGAAATTGAGATAATCTGAAATGCTAAAAATGCTCCATTTGAGTCATGATGCCTGTGATATAACTGGCTAGCTTGCTGCTCCCATTGTCATAATGCTAATTGAGAGTGATGCCTTGTTTTGCAAAATGGGTTACAAATGGTGTGTAGTACCATACTGTACCAATACATCTATAAAAACTGGTGAAAAAGTGTTTTTGATTGTTCCATAGAAAGAGAATATGCACAAAATGTGACTTCATTGTACTGGCAAAACGCCACCATGTCCACATACAAATTCACTACCTTGATTAAAACTGTGCTGCATCTTAAAGTTAACATTAACTTACCTCTGAGATACACTCTCCCACTGTTACAAAGAAGGATAGCGTCATTCAATGAAATTAAACTTCTAATGAAAATTGTCGTTTTACCCAACTACACCTCAATCATTTGGTAGCTCTGTTGTTACAGTGGTAGACCGTTGTATTTTATGAGTTCATATCCATAGAGCACTGGTTCGAATGTAACCCAAAATGAAAACTGAGTCACAATCATAAAATTTCAGCACATCAGCCAGAAACAGAATATTATTGTGTTTTCCTTGCTGTTCACATGCACTTACATTTGCAATCGCTATTCACTCATGTCATGTCCACAAAGATATTTTCTAGTTCATGTGACCACAAACTTTTCAGTTTATTAGAAACATTTTTATCTTTGCACTGTGCAGCTAGGATCATTATTGTTTGAACTTTTGCAGTTTCATCATCTTACATAAAGATGAAGTAAGTCTGCTTCAGACACCAACATTAGTTTACACTCACAAACATCACTGCCCTTATGTTAGTGTCACCTGCATGTTGGATACACTTTAAATATCTCTGTATAACATCATCATGCAACAACTCATTGTACTGAGGGCATATGGTGATGTCTTCACTACTAATAATGCTTTCCAGAAAAGTGTATTGTTTGTTCACAAACTAAATGCATTTATTCTCCATTCTCCATTTCTCAGACTAAGACTAATGTGAAGCTGTATACAATACATCCCACAATTGAAACAACTGCCACAATCAGTTCTTGCTAACGCTATTTTCGTATTTTGTGTAAAACTTTAAATATATATGACACTTTCAGGATTTGAACATGTGACCTCTTTATCTGCAGCCATATGTGTTATCCGTTACGCTACTGAGTGGCTGCTAGAAACAGGTCCTCTCCTGAGTGTCTTCTACAGAGGGAATCAGCAGTAAGAATAATTTAAATGTGTTTTGGGTTGTAGCTCATGACATAGTCGACAATCTATTTATAATATATGGCCATTTGAAAAAGTTGAATAATTCCTTAGTTCTGAGTAAGTTTAATAATGTAGCAGGGAGCAGGGAAAAGAATGTCTATCATTGCAAATAACACTGCTCCAAATGGTTGAAGCATAAACACATCAACTTTCACAAGGCTTCCACTATCAGTGTTTACAAAATACCTTTCTATTGTCCCTTAAAAGTTGTAACTGCGTTTTCCATCACCAAATAGCTAAACTGTTTGCAGAAAAAGTATGTAAAAACCTCACAATTTTGGCTAACACTTTTATAACACAAATATAGCTTCATCTTACTCCTAGCCTATGACGTCACCACAGCATCAGCCAATAACAGAGTGTGACCAGATGTTGACATTTAATGATTTTTAAGCTTTAATTACATACAAATAACAGATATTTTGTGAGAGTACTCACTGTAAATTCTGTTTAAATGTTATAATCAATGAGAATAACAAGAATCCAAACCACATTTTTAACATAGGAAAATAGATTATTGCGAAAAATGTAATACATAGCTCAAGGTCTATGTTATAAAACATTCCTTCAAAACTGTGTTATCATATACACTTTTGCAACCATATTTGATCACAAACAGAAATGTAATACATCAAATCTAATACAAAAAATCTTGCTGGAGCCCATAGGCTACTGACCCACCTGACTTCAAACTGGAGTGTTACTATACACAATATAAGGAAAAGATACATTTGTAACAAAGGACATAAAATAATAATATCACACAAAACATACCAGTTCAAGGTAGATTGCAAACAACTGCAAAAAATGTGCTACATAGCTCAAGATCTACATTATAAAAATCATATTCCCTTTGACACTAAGGTATGCCATAAAATTTTGACAAATATATTCTATAAACTGGAAGAGTAACAAAAACTGTATACTTACAATTCAGCTTATCAAAGTACATCAGTCAGTATCCAGTCTGACTTCCAGCAGCAGTGATACCATATACATAAAGTATAAAGTTGTAACAAACCTAGTGACAATACACACATTATGTGTACAACAGCACCTTGTGAGAAAATACCCATTATGTGCACAACAGCAGCCGATTCAACTGATATTTGTCATGACAACCTGATACATCTGAAAAAAAAAAACTCCTAAAATTATAACTGTCTGTCTATGTTTACTCCAGTAGGCGGAACTAGACTTATGCATGCCTCATTGTATAGAAGTACTGCTGCACTGCAAATGTGAAACATATACTATCACACAAACTGAATTTCAGGCCAAGAGAAATAAGCAGCCAAACTGGCAAACTTGAAGCTTAAGGCATGAGTAAAACTTCTATATCCAGCAGACTCTTCTGGCTTGATGTCTGTGTTATGATACACTAGTATGCATCTCGATTTCTATAGTGATATTCATATATGTTTTGTGATGTCTCTGTACTTTACATTCTCCATAATCCATACTCTTGTATCTAAGTTACATACTCATATGTGATTATCAAATCACTGCATTATGTGGTATGGCAACTATGGCCTGATGTGTACATGCTGTTACAGTTGCACATAGCTTGATGTCCATGTTAATATTCACACATTTCCATATTGTCCTGCAAGCTGATCATTCTTTTAAATTTTTTACAACTCTCAGATATAGATCACCTTCTGCTCTCATGATTCCTCTGACGATGTCTGGTGATCATTCCAACTAATCCTAACCTAATTATCCTACCTGCAGACAAAAGTTCCACCACTGTCTTCATGAATCACATTGACTACCTGGTTGAGGGCCTCTGCCAATTATTTGACTCCTCTACCTACCTACTCTGCCTGAGTGGTCCCATCCCAGAAGTCGATATAACCTCCAATCCCTGCTCAAAGCCTTAGGCCCTTCCTAGAACCTCTTACCTAAATCCATTTCCCTCCTCACCCCTACGACATCCTGCAAACTGACCTTCTACATGATCCACAAAATTCACAAACTCAACAATCCTGGATTCACCATTGTAGCTAGTTTTACGGTGCACCCACCAAAAGAATTTTGGGCATCACTGAGTAACACCTCTAACTAATCTGTAATCTAGCCCTCCATGTCAAAGATACCATCCACTTCCTTCACTGACTCTCCACCATTCCCATTGTCTTACCTCCTGAATCCCTACTCGCCACTGTCAACATCAGTTCTCTATGCACCAACATCCCTTACCTTGCTGTGATTTAACACTACCTTCCCCAATGGCCTTCAGAATCCAAAGACACTACGGCATTCCTCATACACCTTACTAATTTTATCCTAACTCTGAACTATATCTGTTATGAAGTGAAGGTAAACAAACAAATCTGCAGCACAACCATGGTCATCCCAATGGCACTGTATTATGTCAACCCATTTACAGGCCATCTAGAGGAGACCTAGCTAGCACCCCAAAATGCCAATCTCCTAGTCTGGATGGCTCAGGTTCACTGATGACGTCTTCTTTATATGGACTCATGGCCAAGATGCTATTGTCATTCCTTCACAACCTCAATACCTTCTCTCCTATCCGTTTCACCTGATCCTCCTCAATCAAGCATGCCACTTCCTGGACATTGACTTCCTCCTCTCTGATGGCTCCATCCACTTATCCATCCACATTAAATCCACTAACCACCAACAGTACCAGTATTTCAACAGCTGTCACCTCTTCTACTCCAAAAAAATCCCTTCATACAGCCTAACCACCCAGTGACGGAATATATGCGGTGACAAGGACTCACTTGCCTAGTATGCTGAAGTTAAAACTAAGGCCTTCACAGTCACTATCCCCAGCCCCAGTACACAAATAGATCTCACATCTCATATTGACACACCCCCAATCCTCCCACCACCCTAATAACCAGCTACAGAGTGGCCCCTTTGTCACCAATACCAACCCAGACTGGAACAGCTGAACCACGTCTTTCATCAGGGCTTTGATTACCTATTACCATGCCCTGATATGAGGGACATCCTACCCAAGATCCTTCACTCTCCTCCTAAAGTGGTATTCTAACACCCAACAAAACTCCACAACACCCTAGTCCACCTCTATGCCACTCCCAATCCAAATACCTTGACACAGGGATCACATCCTTGTGGAAGACTCACATGTAAGATCTATCCAATCCACCCAGCCAGCACTTAGTGTCCCAGTCCTGTCACAGGTTTATCCTACCCCATCAAAGGCCAAGCCAACTGTGAAAGCAGCCATGTCATCTACCAGCACTGCAGCAGTCACTGCACAGCTTTGTATGTTGATATGACTAGCAACTAGCTATCCATAAAGATGAATGGTCACCGCCAAATTGGTGCCAAGAAAAAAGTACACCAACCTGCAGCACAACATGCAGCTGAACACAACATGTTTGATTTCAATGGCTGCTTCACAACTTGGACCATCTGGATCCTTCCCTCTATCACCAGATTTTCTGAACTGCGCATGTGAGAGTCATCCTTACAACACTTTCTCTGCTCCTGAAATCATTCTGGCCTCAACCTACAGTAATGTACTTTCCCCACACCTTCCACCCAACTGTGTCTGCAGCTGCTGTCCTTATCATGTCCTCCATATTCATGCCCATCACCCTCATTGCATGCCACCTTCTGCCAATGAATCTGACCATCTTTCCTCTTAGCTGCTCCTCTTCTTTTCTGCTCTCTGTTTCACCTCCACGCCTCTCTGCCCCACAGCCTCTCTAAGCTGCACCTAGTGGCAGTCTTGTCATGCCTGCATACAATCCAGTCGCTGCACAATCCACTAGACAAATCTCTTCTCTCTGCCCACTCGAACCCTGCCGTCCCTTCCCCTTTCCCGGCCCCTCAAGACTGCTCTTTCATTCACGTGACAGCTCTATTCAAGTCAGAGCTGCTGGAGATGGCGATCATGTGTGTGTGTGTGTGTGTGTGTGTGTGTGTGTGTGTGTGCTCTTGCATGTGTTGTGTGCTTGCTTGTGGGAATGAATGTGTGTTTCCTTTTCTAAAAAAGGCTTTGGCCAAAAGCTAAATGTGTAACAGTCTTTTCATTGTGACTCAACATGTCATCTTTATGGTGGGTAGCAATCAGTCAATTTTCTATACTGTTGATGTCCCAATCTCAGCTTTCCGTTGTCTGATTTACACTGTCCAGTCAGATTAATGTGACCACTTGTCAGAAGCCTAAATAACCACCTTTTGCAGCACAAGTCATGGAGGAAGAGAAATAATGAGGTTCAGAAAGGTACCAACAGGGATGTGGAGCCGTGCTGACTCCAGTGCTGTGGTCAGTTGTACTAGGTTTCTCAGTTGAGGATCCACTGTGCAAACAGCCCAACTGAGTCAGTACCACAGATTCTTGATTAGGTTTAAATTCTATGAGTTTAGTGGAGAAGGGAGTACAGTAAAATCATCCTGGTGCTCTTTGAACGACACAGGTACACTGCATGGTGACTGTCACATTGTGTTGTCCTGCTAGTAGATGCCATTGTGCTGAGGACAAACAAACTGCAGATACGGGTGGTCTTCAAGGATAGATGCATAGCTGTGTTGATCCATTGCTCCTTCCAGAATGATGAGATCACTGAGGGAATGCCATGAAAACATAACACCTGTAGATTATATGCTTTCAGACATTTCATGCCATCTGTCTGATAGCTCATGAACTGTGACTCATCTGAAAAGGCCACCTTTTGTGACACAGTGTGCTTCCAGCTGTGCACTGGTGCACAAATTCCAGTTTTTGTCACCGATGAACAGCAGTCAGTGTGGGTGCTTGAATCAGGTGCCTGCTGCAGAGACCCATACACAGCAAAGTTCGCTGAATGGTCATTGAGTAGATACTGTTGGTAGTCTCTTGGTACATCTGGGTGGTTTGCCTGCACACATCTTCGCAAATGTCATTCACTCCTATCATTTATGTGATGTGGTGCACCACAGTTGCCTCGGTTTTGAATAGTACCATTCTATCATGCAAAGTAAAGTTTACCCTTAGTCGCATTTGAAAAATTTACCAACTTAACTGTTTCAAAAATTCTTCCACCCTTGGCCCAATAGCCAATGATTATGCCCTTTTGGACACAGTAAATGACTCCATTGTTACTTTACAACATGACTGTACTGTTTTCCATGTGCCCCGACATACTGTACAAATAACTGTTGGTCCTGTCATCTGCTGTTTATGCTATTGAATATTGATGTTGAATGTAGGTAGTAGTAACACTAATATAGCTTGACCATGTATCGAGCCTGTAGAACACAAACAATGAAACCTATATTCCACACCATGGTTGGAAATACTTTCTCATTTTAATCCAAAAATGAGTGTCTGTTTTATGTGTGACTGTAGACTTGCAGTGCTACAAAAACAAAGCTGAATGTCACAACAGACAAAGTTACCCTTTCTAATACAAGCTATTCACTTCTATATGAAATACAAAAGAAGAAAATAACTCATCTATGATCAACAATGTCTGACCAACAATTTATCCTAACTAGGCTTGTAATGAAATTTAAAATTGCCACTCTTGCTTCTATCTAAATTTCTCATGTATTCACACAGAACAAAAAGTCTTTCCAGGGTGATGAGTTATTAAAAGAAGCATTCATCACAGTCAGTAATTGTATATTTGACTGACTGTATTAACAAAAGTGAGATTATGACAGTGATGCAAGATTTACAGTTGTCATCTAACCCCGTCACGATAATACATGGTATGTAAACTTAGTTAAAAAGTGACCTGAAAATACATCACTGCTTCCCACTACAATTTGATACATCTGCAAGTATATCAAACAGAGAAGAGTTAGCTCTTCCACATTACAGGATGAGCAACAGTTGAGCAAATCTACCTAGAATCAACAGAGATCCATGTACACAATTACTGCACTAACTATTCATCAAGTACAAGCAGCCATTGCTGACATCAAGCAATGTAAATTATTTCCAAACTTTGCCATATTGCTGCATTATTGATAGGAAGATTTATGAAGCAGAATACTGTACTTACAATGTATTATGAAAGTACTGAAGTTCAAAAAACAGCAACAATGATTGAAGTGGTTCTTTTGCAACACAACATTCTGAGGACCCTGATGTAACTATAGATATCAGTATGGGAGGATATTTTCTGATATTAAAAATATTTGCTGTTAATCATTTATAGATCTGTTCAGCTTTCTCCTAAGCTGTGGCACATTAGAGTGAATTTGGACCCTGCATTAGAATGCTGGAGTCATAAAAAAATTAATGTTTTTTATGAATCCATTCAAGTCATTGGAAAATCAGTTTCACATACGTTCAAAGCCAGAGTGCGTCAGTATCAGTCATAGTGAATTGTTTTATGTTACTTTCCTTCCTTACAAAGTCCGTTTCATCCCTGTCAATACAACCATCTGTATTCTATTGTGAAGGCAAGACTCTGTCCTTGTAGAAGGGTGCTACTAATGCCTTAAGACTTCAGTATATCAAGCAAATTTTGTGACCACCACAATCGAAACCTTTGTCAAGTCCACAAAGTGTACTGATGGGATAGTTTTACTTGTTTATTGTGAGGTCTAGTATACATTCCTAGTATAGCTAAAGACAAACTGAGAAGCAATTCTAACCATATAAAAGACAAAGAACGGAAAATCCAGGATGGAATGTAACAGTATTACAAGAAGGGAAGTTGCTACTCACCACATAGTGGAGATGCTGAGTCACAGATATAACAACAAAAAGACTCTCACAATTAAAGCTTTCAGCCATTAAGGCCTTTGTCAACAAAAGACACACATACACACACACACACACACACACACACACACACATACACTATGTTGACAAAGGCCTTAATGGCCAAAAGCTTTAATTGTGAGAGTCTTTTTGTTGTGCTAATCTATGACTCAGCATCTCCGCTATACGATGAGTAGGAACTTTCCTTCTCATAATATTGTTACATGTAAAAGAGACAATGTTTTATATTTTATCATAGACCACTTTCTCAAAATCTGGGAGAAGTGAAGTGCGCTACTAACAACAGATGATTTTATTTATTTCCATTTTTATAGATGCATGTTACTATGTCCTTTTGTGTTAGGAATTATACCCAAAGTCATTGATTACAACAATATGTTAAGGGTATTCCTTTAACTATCACTGTTGAGATGAAGTTAATTCATACGAAGACTTCCAAGTCAGTAGTTAATTTTACAAAGTTTTATTGGAACTATCTCTGATTGCCTGATGAAGTGTAATAAATTCCCTGTTGTGGCATAGTGCACTATCAGAAACACTATCACATACGTAAGTTTCCTAGTTCATAAATGAAGCACAACACTCTAAAAGCTGTTGAGTCAAGCCTCTGCCAGGCACTTAACTGTGAGTTGCAGAGTAATCCTGTAGATGTAGATGAATTTATTTACATCTGGGGCCTGGGTCCTTTCCCACTTCTTATGTCTACAGTTCCTCTCCCTTTCCTTATAATTTACGTACAGAAATGTGATCCAATTTATATCTGTCTAGGTGCAACTGTTCAATTTCTGTGTACTCCAATGAATTTTTGTTGTGCATAGCATGTATGTAGAAATACCTACAGATTTTAAATTCCCCTTACTGAACTGGTTATATAATGGTAACTGTAAGCTTAAGATACTTTAGGAAAATGCTTGCACCTAGTACCACGTTGGAAAGCAAAAGAAATGAGTTTTGACTTCCTCTTCTGCACACTTTATGATTAAATTACTGAATATGTCATAGTTATTTGGTTTGGGAATATTGAGTTTGTTTGCCAGTTTATGAAAGTGGTATGCAGCTAAGAAATTATCACATTTATTGTCTGTTTTGCATGAGATGGTAGGGTTTGTGCAATTAATTTGCAATTCTTGAGTGGACTGGCTGATTAGCAAAGTTTACAAAATGTTATTTGGGTTATCACTGTTAATTTACACCCACTCAGATAGCCATGTGTATTAAAGCACCACTTTCAGGACATGGATGTACCAGCCTGGATTAGATCTGTCTGGCAGATTAAGAACAATGGTCAATGTGCAGCCAGGATGTGATTTTCTGGCACTTTCCCCCATCACACTAAGTTAAATTATTTGGAAAAGCATCTGGCAGCCCTTTAAATTAACCATGCCAAATCCATTCATAATCATGCTGATCCTGCCATGAAGCAGGGCAAAGCCACAAGAACAAGAATATGTTTGTAAATTCATCATAGTTATTTATTTCATTTTTAATTACATTTTCAGTTAACATGCAAATTTCTTTTTAAATTTGAGATATACTAATTATTTGTTTCCTGGAAATTTTAAAAAATGGTTCAAATGGCTCTGAGCACTATGGGACTTAACATCTGTGGTTATCAGTCCCCTAGAACTTAGGACTACTGAAACCTAACTAACCTAAGGACAACACACACATCCATGCCCAAGGCAGGATTCGAACCTGCGACTGTAGTGGTCACGCGGTTCCAGATTGAAGCGTCTAGAACCACATGGCCACACCGGCCGGCTGGAAATTTTAATCTGATATCTATGACCTTTCCTTTCAATCATGATGTATCTTTCCCTGTCATCATCACTTTGCTGAGATTTATTCTTTTAGGATAATTAGCAATGGGCTTGGCACCAAGTTTGTTTATTTGTGAAGTGTACCATATGTTAAGCTCAATTTGAAAGCTGTTGCAGCATTGGTGTTCCCAGGAGGGGGGTGGGGAAGGCGGGGGCAGTGGGGCACAAGACTTTCAAATTACCATTTTTGTTATGTAAATGTGTTGGCATGATTTGAGATGTCATCCAATAAGAACTAAATTTTAAAAATTACACAATAAACTTATTATATCTCAGGGAGTTGATGGTTATGCTCTCAGTTTATGAGTAAAATCTCCTTATCTAGGGGGGGGGGGGGCGCACTAGTGACCCTTCTTGCCCCTCCCCCCTCTCCCATCCGCCTCCATCATACTTTTATTTTCTTCCAGGAGATACTGGAACAGAGTTGCTATGTTGAAATTTACGGTCTTTTTACTGGTGTACTAGTCGTAGATTTGGTAATGAGCTCACCAGCTGTGCTTTATCTTTTCACTTATAACTTACAAGTATAGTATTAAACAAGACTCCTGGCACTTCTTACATATATAAAAATAGCGTATTTGCATGTCAACCTTTGTACTACAAGCTTGCAAAATGCTTTTCTGAGTTCTCAAAATATTTCTTCTCACTGTACTACTGTTTCTAGTTGAGTCGTCTCCTTCGTTGCAGAATAAAATGGGCATCTACCTTATCAAGAGGCGGGTGAAGGGGAGCGTAGAAAAAAGTTGGAAACTAGGAAACAGATGACAAAAGAAATGCCTACTTATTTTTAACACAAATGAATGGCTATTAAATGACTTCCTAATGAAAACTCCGGGAACGCGTCGTTAAATGGTTTTTGCGGTCAGCATCAGACTTTTACGAAGTAGAACAGACGTTCTCCAGTGACGTGCAAAACTAGTGACACTACCAGAGCTGAAAGGGAAACTATTACGGTATCCTACTTATATCACGCCTGCAGTTTCCATAATAGCACCTACCAGTGGGGCCTGCGTGTTCTGTAGGAGTAATAAGGTCTGGTTTTAGCTGTTGTCTGCGGAAATTTTTCAAGTAGGCATAGGCCT
Organism: Schistocerca cancellata; assembly: GCF_023864275.1. Lineage (NCBI taxonomy): Eukaryota > Metazoa > Arthropoda > Insecta > Orthoptera > Acrididae > Schistocerca > Schistocerca cancellata. The sequence goes on from NC_064628.1 coordinate 414,218,400, forward strand.
ACCTACCGTGCCGGTAGTAAAAGTTGTTTGTCAGAATAGCTCTACGAAGGGACTGAAATAAGTGCCCTTACTGCGGGTTGACGTAGAAAAAACGTTACAGAACTATTAGACATAATTGGAAATATGGTCACTGCAAGTAGTTGTGACTTACCTTTTCGTACATCGTAAATAATATGCTGCTTCAACATCTTTGATGTTGCTGTCTCTATTAAGCTGAAAATAAATGTAATGTGATCAAGCCAGAATTTTGATAGAATTTGCGATTGCATGTTTTATTTCTAAATAAATATGAAGAATGCGTGAATATGTAGTACAACTGACGCTTATTCTTTTTTATGGATTGATGTTCATGCTTGTACTACCTGAAACACAAAGTGCCGTACCGAATTGTTGCCGTATTGTTAAGACAATCTGTAAGCCGTCTATTTCCCCGAGTTTTAAAAGCCGACTCGAGAAAAGATCCGTATCCACTCATTCACACTTCATCCTTGCTTTCTCGGGAGCGACTGTGAAAAGTCGGGTCTATTACTGGATTCACTTTACTTCACCATATTCATGATTGCGTTTAAAATGACTGTCACCTCTCTCCACAGTATTGTACGTTCTGCCAGAGTTACGAATGCGTAATGGGAAGTGAACGCCATCACCAGGAGTGCTTGACACTGGAAGAAACCATAAAAGCCAATTTTCTCCAAACACTTCCCTAAAATTTTTACTTCTGCCCAAGTTGAATCCGTCCCTATCAATTCCATGCAGAAACACTGGCGCTCTAAATGCTTCTAGAGTCGTCCTGTTGTCTAGGAGAAGAAAACAGTGGTAAAAAAATAACGGTGCTATGCTGATAAGAAACATAACAGATAACAGGAATAGGATATAAAGTTGCCACTTATTGTTCTGCGTCTGCTGTTTCCAAAACCTTATACAGTACATCAACGTTGAACTCCCAATGAAAACGCAGTACAACATAGCATATACCAGAAACAGCATGAAGAACTTGTAATTGTTAAAACCAACGCAATTGTTAACCCATGGACAGTGATGATCCATTTTGAGAATGCATTTCCCACAGGCACTGCAGTGATGTGCTCTGTCAGGTTTAATGTGCCGACATTTTTCGCAGTAACGAATATCCCCCGTTGCTGTTCGCGTTTTCACACCAATGTTTCGAACAATTTCTTCTAAGTGTTCATTCATGCATGCACCATTGTTGACATCGAGTTGGTTGGATGTTTCAGGCTGTGGAATTTGGAAATTATCCGGAATTTCTCCGGGGTGCGTGAAACTAGTTCTCCAGTACGCCACCAATACTAAAACAAAGAGAAAATGAAAAACGAACAGGTACACTATATTCTCGTATGTTGTATCCACACTGAAAACGCAAAATTCTACCACGTAAGCATAGTACGACCACAGCACTATGACGGCTACTACAAGGATAGGACACCACTTCGAAATACGCAAGCAGCTGTCAGCAAGTCTTTGACATGTTCCACAGCTGGTGTCCTCGGACATTATTTTAAGAAATGCTGGCTCAATGTGCCGTACATTGCGTTTAAAGGGATGGCGAAATCTCACACGCGAAGACAGATTGCCGTTGAGTGTCCAATAGCTGGCTGCCGTAAGCACAACACAATGTTGAGGTACGGTACCTGTATTTCATACTTTCATATTCACACTGCCACTTCCGTTAAAATCTTTGATAATGCTTCAAGGAGTTTACAACTAAAATCAATTTACAAACAGAAATTTAAATTTTCTTGTCTCAAATCTAGCTCCGAAAAACCGAATATGTTTTATGGTGGTATAAACGACTGCAGCACAGAACTAAACTTTGAGAGATAACAAACCTAAAGAATCAGAGACAGGATCATGGAAAGAATACATACACCAAGAATATCTATGAACTGAGCATAGTGTACTGTGCATGACAAAATGAGACTGTCAGACGACTTACGTGTAACTCTGTATGTTTACATTTTGCATTGAGACTGACACTTTAATACTGCACTTATTTGTCCTTTTTTTACACATTTATTTATTTGTAACAGCAGTAGTGAGCTCCATAGTTATTGTAGGTACAGACGCAAATCGAAATATGGTAAAGCTACTTTTCATAGTCCACAAACGCCTAATTTCAGTTATACCAGGAAATATGTGTTGAAAATATTGAGAAACGGTGTAGTAATGTAGGGTTAATACTTCTGACTGTATGGCCAGAATAGTGGAATTTCGATTGGCAGTAGGAAAATAACCAATTTGTGCTTTGCAATTGATATTATCCTCATTGCAGGAAGTGATGAGGAACTTCATGATCTGTTCTTCACAGCGATGACTTTTAATTTACATTAATATCTAGAGATAAACATGAAAAATCTAACTAAAAGTTATTAAGGGGAGCCGGAGGTGGTCAGATCCAAAAAATTACGATTTTTTTTTTTCGCTACCGAAAATTAATTGGAACATTCCTCTTTAATGTAAACTTTTGAATTATTGTTCTACTCGCCCTAGAAGTGGAGTTATTACCATTTTCCCCCACGCCTGCAGAGGAAATGGGCGGCCGCTGAATGCATCTAACACCCTCTCGTGACTTCCTGGCGAACTGCTTGGGATTTTCTTGGCCTGTTACGCATACAGCGCCTTATGTTACGCCTACAGAGAGTGTGCGAGGGTTGGCCAAATTGTTTTCTGTGACAAATGAAGCGCTAAGAGCGCGGAACATCATCTCTTTGCTGTTTACCGTTTCGAATTAGTTCAGTGTTGCGCCTGTTATTGGTAGTATTATATTTCTTGTGTAAAGCGTTGTTCTGGTTACGATGCCACGTTTTAGTAACCGTGTATATAAGAAGAGGAAGAACATAGGGAAAAGAAAATTAACACTAATACCAAGTTGCGATACTACAATTACCGAAACAGTGCGTTCTTCTGCTAAGCAAGACATGGCCAGCCATAGCCCTGTGACATCTTCTAGCAAGAAGCTGACTGGTGGAAGTGACAGATTTCGTGAATATGTTAGTGACAGTGATGATATTAACGAAGTACTGAATATTGGATTATTATCTTCTGTGCTGAAAGAAAGTGTTCTGTGCAAAATGTGTTCAAGTGTAGGAGTGGGACTAGAGATAACAAAGCACTTTGGTTTAGCTTGTGAGATGAAGGTAATCTGTGCACGTTGCAAGTATCAAGTGACTTTCTACAATTCACATGCCAGTCTCTTTGGTGAAAATGGACGATCTAGAGTGTTTGATGTGAATGTTCGACTTGTGTATGGTCTTCAATCCATTGGAAAAGGGTCTGCTGCTGGTAAACTGTTTTGTGGTATTATGAACTTGCCATCGCCTCCAAGCAAATTTGGGTACTACTGTGAACTGGTAGGATCCTCTGTTGAAGATATGGCTTTGAAAACCATGAAGGAAACAGTGGAGGAATCTGTAGAAATGAACGGTGGTTCTAGGGATTTGGTAGTGGCATTAGATGGTTCCTGGCAAAAGAGGGGTCATAAATCCATGAATGGGGTTGTAACTGCTACTTGTGGTGATAGTGCAAAAGTGATAGATGTTGCAATATTATCAAAACATTGCAGGTGCAAAAATAAAATCAAAGGAGAGCACAGTGGAACCTGTGAGGCAAATTTTAGTGGATCAAGTGGAGCAATGGAAGTTGATGGAGTGAAACAAATTTTTGAACGTTCAGTTCCCAGATACAGCGTTAGGTACAAATACTACCTTGGGGATGGTGACTCCAAAGGTTTCAAGACTATAGAGGAACTGAAACCATATGGAAATGAATTTGTAGTTGAAAAGTTGGAATGAATTGGGCATGTGCAAAAGCGTACGGGTGCACGGCTTTGAAGGCTCAAACAAACTTTGGGTTCAAGTAAGCTCAGTGATGGAAAGACAATAGGAGGGAGAGCCAGGCATACTGATGAGGTGACTGAACGTCTACAGAGATACTATGGGTATGCTATAAGGTAAAATACTAGTAATGTTAGTGACATGCGAAAAGCAGTGTGGGCATTGTTCCTTCATACTGCCTCTTCCAATGAATACCCTCAACACAGCCTGTGCCCAAAAGATTCCTGGTGCAAATGTAATGCAAAAAAGGACTATGATCACAAACATGGTTTGCCAGCAGCTGTGATAAATGCAATAAAACCAATTTTTCATGACTTAGCACAGCCATAATTGTTACACAAATGTCTACACGGAAAGACGCAGAATCCTAATGAGAGCGTAAACAATTTGATTTGGAAAGTGATTCCTAAAAGGGTGTTTGTAAGCATAAAAACACTGCACTTTGGCATTTATGATGCAATAGCAACATGCAACCAAGGGAACAGTGTGAAGTGTGAAGTTCTGAAGGCATTAGGATTTACAGCTGGGGTGAACACTGTACGAGCACTAAGAAATATTGACAGAGAAAGGATAAGAGGAGCAGAAAGAAGAGAGGCATATGAAGTATGATGGAACAACAGTCCAGAAAAGAAGAAAGAGGAGGAAGCTTTTGGTGGATGAAGAAGACCCTTGATAATCCATCCTATAGTGCAGGAATGTATTGAGAAACTTTGATAGCCATTTCCCGTAAATTAGAATTTTTCGAATATAAGGAACATTTTCTCAAAATCCACTCAAGCTAGAGAGATGAAATTTTTATACAGAACTCCTAGTGGTCAAACTTACATTGTAACACAGCCATTTGGCAATATGTTCAGTAGTTTCATTTCAGTTTAATTATAAAGCAATTATTTGTAAAAAAATTTGGGTCATTAATAAAAAAAATAATTGGAAGGAAACTAGGATAGATACTCCAAAATCCCTCTGTCATAACTGCAATACTAAACCACTCTATATGTAAAAAAAATTCAAATTTTTCTATTTGATAGTTTATTCATAAATGTTCCTCAAACTTAGTAATTTTAACATGGGCAGCATAGGCACCTCCGGCTCCCCTTAATCGCTAAGTATCAGATCAAATCCAACTTACAGGTTGCTTAAAGGATCTAGAGGTAGTCAATGACTGTAATGTTTGTGGAAGATGTTAAGCACACCATGGGCAGAAATATGAACCAATGCTTTCATTATAGCAGAACTTAGCTTCACAAGAGCCCTATCTTCCCATGTCAGTCAAAAATATTGCCAGTTCCTTGGGAACATTTTAGGAAGACAAGGTGATAACTTAGAAAAGACCATCTTGTAAGACTAAACCGAAAGCAGAAGACCACGAAGAAGAGCAGCAAGTAGATGGCTGGATCAACCGAAGAAGATTACTTGCCTACCTCTTCACATTATATTAAGAAGAGCTAACGTTCACTGTGGGTGCAGGTGTCCAGTTGGAGATTCCTTTACAGTACCTAAGAAACAAATGAAGACATGCACGGAGAAATAGGCTAACCCTCAAATGTAACAGCTTAGAGATAAATGTTGCCATCTGTTGCTGGGTACGGGATCTATCAAAATTGACATTGGTCTCATCCCTGATATTTAGGGGTGAGACCAATGTCAATTTTGATAGTTCCCATACCTGGCAACAGATGGCAACACTTATATCTAAGCTGTTACATTTGAGGGATAGCCCATTTTTCGGCGCACGTCTTCAGATGAAAAAATATGGCCACGACACTCAGCAATGTGTAAACCAACTAATGACGAGGTTGATGGCCGTATATTTGTGGAACAATTTCTCGATAAATTCAGTAATGTGGGACCTTACTGCCTGTCAATCCGTCGAGTTTATACACATTTCGAGCAATTTTCACTTGCTGATATAATTTGTGGGGATTATAGAGCACTGAATGACCGCACAATACCTGAAAGGTACCCGATACTTCTGCTCTGTGACTTCAACTGTGCATTGAGTGGCGCTTGTGTGTATAATGTACTAGATTGTGCTAAGGTCTATACACTGATCCCAGTGACCAACAAAGGTATACCAAAGACAGCCATAATTACGCCATTTGGCTTATTTGAAAGCAAATTTATGACTTTTTGTCTCCAGACTGCGAAGAAAATGTGGTAAAGGTTCATCAGTTCTGTGCTGCGAGGCCTGTCATTCTATTTCGCTTACCTTAACGACGTTTTGGTCTTTTCATCCTCACTAGAAAATGGTTCAAATGTCTCTGAGCACTACGGGACTTAACTGCTGTGGTCATCAGTCCCCTAGAACTTAGAACTACTTAAACCCAAGTAACCTAAGGACATCACACACATCCATGCCCGAGGCAGGATTTGAACCTGCGACCGTAGCGGTCACGCGGTTCCAGACTGTAGCGCCTAGAACCGCTCGGCCACTCCGGCCGGCTTCCTCGCTAGAAGAACGTGGCCAGCATCTCTTTGATGTATTTCAACATCCAAGTGAGTACGGAATTGTGCTGAACGTGGCGAAGTGTATCTTTGAACAGTCGCAAGTTGACTTCCGAGGCCACCGTCTTACTCCTTCAGGCTTGCTACCATTGCTGAACGAAATAGAGGCTATTCGCCAGCTGCCCCGGCTGGCCACATGCAAGGAATTAAGGCGCCACCTAGGCATACTGAACTTTTATTGGTTGCATCTGCCACATGCAGCTGAAGTTCAAGAGCCACTGACAGCCATGCTGGCAGACCCGAAGGCTAAAGGCAATTCAGCAATTACCTGGACAGACGATATGATGGCAGCATTTGAGAAAACAAAGCAAGTGATAGTGGATGCGGCACTGTTGGCAATCCTGAGCCGAATGGATGTGGTTGTAAAAAAAAATGGTTCAAATGGCTCGGAGCACTATGGGACTTAACATCTGAGGTCATCAGTACCCTAGACTTAGAACTACTTAAACCTAACTAACCTAAGGACAGCACACACATCCATGCCCGAGGCAGGATTGGAACCTGCGACTGTAGCAGTCGCGCGGTTCCAGACTGAAGCGCCTAGAACCGCTCGGCCATCACGGCCGGCTGATGTGGTTGTAGATGCGAGCCAGACAGTAATAGAATAGGCAGCAATAGAATGGGTTGATGAGGCCTGGCAGCCACTAGCATTCTTTTCTAAAAAGCTGACCACCTCGCAAGAGAAATGGAGCACACACAACCACAAACTGCTGGAAATATATGAGACTGCTAAATACTTTCATCCTCATGCCTTCACAATATTTACAGACCACAAGTCGCTGACATTCACCTTCTGGCAAAATAATCTGAACTGTTCACAGAGGCAACACAATAAACTGCTGTACCTTGCCCAATTTACCACAGACGTTTAACACATTTCTGGGATCGACAACATCATGTCGGACTGTCTCTCTTGTGTCAGCAACAGCTCTACACTGGACTACACTGTACTCACAGTAGCACAGAAGTCAGACCAAGGGCAGCAAGACCTGTTACAAGATGCACAGACTTCAGTGCAATTACAATCTGTAGACATTCCTGTCACCAGCACGCAACTGCATTGTGATGTGTCCACAGGCAAGCCACATCCATACCTGTCTATGAACTTCTGACGGCAAGCATTCGAAACGCTACACAGTCTGATCCACCCTGGTACGAGATCTACACTCGATCTGATTCTAGATCGCCTCATGTGGCCAGGAGCAAAGAGGGATTGTAGAGAGTGGATGAAGTGTTGCCTCCAGTGCCAAAACAGTAAAGTTGGCAGGCACCGTACATGCACAAGTGGGTAATTTCCATGATGTCACAGTGCAGATATCAGGACCTAATTCATTTACACTGTGGCTATAGTGGTGACACCGATGTGATCTGGTCATTCCTGCACACACGTAACACCAGTAATGAATGAATGAGAATCAAGTGGATGGTAACTTGACAGTATCTAGACTAGCTGTGAGGCTACTGCCGTTCTGGCCACAAAATCTGGCGCTGTGGTTTGTCCAGGTAGAAACAAATTTCATTTATCCAAGCGTTACCGCAGACACATCTAAATTTTCATTGGTGGTGAGCCAATTGGAGCAGCAATATGCGGCAGGAGAGGAAGATATCGTTGCACCACCTGAAGGGAATGCATACAAAAGGTTGAAAACGGAACTGATCCACCGTGTATCTGCATCGCAAGAAGAGTGCTTCCGTCAGTTACTAACTCAAGAAGATATTGGAGACCAAAGACCATCACAGTATCTGCAGCATTTAGAAGTAAAATTGATGCTAATACCGTACATGGTCATCTGCTATGTACGAGGCGTGTTTTTTTTAAGTAAGTACCGTTTTGAAATAAAAAAAAGACATGCTAAGATATCTCAATAATTTTATTTTTACATGAAAGCCTGTACGTTAATCTACTTTTCTACATAATTTCCGTCAATATTGAGGCACTTGTCATAACGTTGTACCAGTTTTTGAATACCCTTCTATAGAAGTCTGCCGCCTGACTTGTTAACCACTGCATCACCACTGTTTTGACTTCGTCATCGTCTTGAAGACGCTGACCACCCAGATGTTTCTTCAAGTGCAGGAACAAATGGTGGTCACTGGGAGGAAGATTGGGGCTGTACGGAGGATGATCTAGAGTTTCCCATCGAAAAGATGTGATGAGATCTTTGGTCTGATTCGCCACATGCGGACGGGTATTGTCTTGCAGCAAAACGATGCCCTTGCTCAACTTCCATGGACTGTTGCTTTGATTCTGGTGTGATGTAGGCCACCCATGCTTCATCGTCCGTAACTATTTGGCTTAAGAAATCATCACCGTCGTTGTGGTACCGCAAAAGGAAAGTCAATACACTGTCTAAACGTTTGGTTTCGTGCACATCTGTCAACAATTTCAGTACCCAACATGCGCACAGTTTTCGGTAATTGAAGTGCTCGTTCACAATGCCATACAAAACACTATGAGAAACACTAGGAAGGTCTGTTTTCTTTCACCTTATTGCCCACTTCCTGCTCCAAACTTTCATTAACGACTGAAGGACGCCCACTCCATTGTTCATCATGCACATTTGAGCGGCCATCTTTAAAAGCTCTCACCCACTTTCTTACCATTCTATCACTCATAATGTTTTCTCCATAAACTGCACAGATCTCACAATGAATATCGATCGCTTTTAGGCCTTTAGCACTAAGGAATCTTATAACAGCCCGTACTTCACAGTCGGCGGGACTCACGATTATCGGAGGCATTTTAAACATTCAGTACACAAAGTAAGCAAGGAAGAGTCAGACTGTCATGCCGTCAGTGCGTAGATTAAGGTACGGGCTATCATGTAAAAATAGAATTATTGAGATATCTTAGCCCATCCTTTTTTAGTTTCAAAACGGTACTTATTTCAAAAACACGCCTCGTACAATCTGGAGCACTCGCTTACCTCCATCTATCAAGACGATTATCGCGAAGCAATGGGAGATGTCGTTAGACACAGTGGCAGAATTGGCTGACGAGGTGCTGGATGCAGTCTCACCCATGCCTGTTACTGTATCAGCCGCACTGTGCGTGAGTGCAGCCACCACAGTAGCGCAAGCTGAATACGATGCATTTGCGGAGAAGGTCGATCAACTGGTTCAACAGAGTAGCCAGCTGGTAGTGTGTTGCAGCGTCGGAGATCACAGCCGGCCAAGATAAAGGAGACACTCCCGCAGCAGGGCCTCATTCCTCTCGCCTGCACCATCACCTGATGCACAGAAAGACGTGTGCTGGGTGCCTATTCTGTATCTTTCCGCTATTGTGCCGATCATTTCGGTACTCAAGAGCACCGAATGGTCTAGTGCTCAAATTAAAGCCCCTGCGTTATTCAGTATGCATTTCGGAAGGGATGCCGTTCGGGTCTAGAGAAACAAAGCGCTGTTGTCGGTTCGCGTCGCACAAGCCAATCAAAAGCAAGCGGCCACAGATCCGCGTATGCGCACTGCAGCGCGCACAGCGCCACCAACACAAAGCGGCTAGCAGACGACACAGGCGCGCTATTCTTCAAAGTACCGAAAAGATAGCATATTTGACTGTATTCTGCAGATTGTCGGAAATGCTGCATTATGTCATCTTATTCTCATTCACACTGACATCGTGTTTTGGATTTTACGTTTCGGAACTGAGTTGGGAATAGTGTGTAGTACCACATTGCTCTAATACATCTATAAAAACACCCGAAAAATTGATTCTGAGAGTTTCAAAGAATAAGAAGATAAACAGAATGTGGTTATAACTCGCTCCTAGAGATCCAAATGATTAAGTAGCCCACTTCCCTACATGATACGTCAATGATTTGGGTCTCAAAAACAAAATTGAAAAAACGTGTTTTCGAGGGCTCCTGCAGTTCGTCGAAGTTTATAACACGTATCTCATGATTGAAAATGTTTCGTATATGGTGCTACTGTCTACAAATATTACAGCGGAGATCTTTCATCTCAGTCTACTGTTGTTGAGGTTTCGATCACAGATAAATACTTGTGACAAGCAAGAATATGAAAATGAGTGCTGCTAGTTACATTCCCAGTAATTTAAGTTGTGCTCTTAGATTCCTGTCTAACCTCATACTCGGAAATCGCTACATATTCGGAAAAAATGGTGAATTATTTATGACCAGAAAAACTATAAAGGTCACTGTCAGTTGTTTCACTCACAGCAACTTCATCTCGAGCATTTTCATATTTCGTTTTTTTAAACGCACGGGAATCACGAAATCATTATTGAGGAAGCGCGCTCTTACATGTAAGTAATAACGAATATTGCAGAAAAATCTTAACTTACACCAATAACAATGTCTCAGAACGTGTTGCATATATGAAGAGGACAAAAAAAATTTTTTTTGCACCCATCCGTGCGCGAACCCTTGTTTTGTATAGCACTCCCACGCGCTAACCACTTTGCAATGCTAAACAACAGCTACGCATTGCTCAATTCTTGTACTATTGGGGAGAGGAACGTAGGCTGACTTCGTTGCCAAACGATTCTGCGTAAGTCAGAAATGCGTAATAGGTTGGAAGGTTTCCAAATCAGACTTCACATAATTGCTTTCCATTGTTACTTGAAGGTTGTAAACACGTTTTGGTAATTACTAACTAAACCATTTTTGGGAAAAAGTACACAAAGTCACTAGTAACGTCAGTTCACACTCATGTAATATACGTAAGCAGAGCCGATGTCTTGATATTTCCTGATCTTCAAACTCTTATTTGCATTAAAATAACACGTATTTTTAGAGAATATTGATCGAAAACGTTTTCTTTTTGGTTGTAATCATTCACTGTAACAACCTAACCTAACCATATTTCTAACTAAGGAAAATAGTCTATTATGCACTCACTTTCCAACCGGATGCGTCCTCTGGTGATTCTTGAGTAACATAATCACTAAATCCAAAGCTAAAACCGCTAAATATGTTTAAAATAACAAATTATAAGTGTACATAAACCACAGCTCACCGATTGACAGGGACACAGCGAAATCCAAAACCTCTCGGTACAATTGTCGTAAAATCGGTGGGAGGACCGTTCGGTAACAGGTCTCAGAATCTTACTGAATAGGATATTTCGCTACAGAACCGAAAATGACGTCAGTACCGAGGAAAACCTACTACACCGATCGGTATGAACGATACAGAATAGGGCCCCTGGTACCACCAGCATTTTGGGGAACGTGTGTAATGCTGTGCCAAACCGTGCGCTTTCCCAAATGCCAGCAGCAGTTGAACAAAGGTGCTTCGCCTGATTACTGGCCAACATCACAGTACCTGTCCATCAGCGATCGACACACCGGGTATAAGAACTTGAGTGATACTCGCTCCAACTTATGTCTTTACCCACGTATGACGCTACATCAGTGCCGACCACGTATGTCGTTTTGCCTGGCGACGGCAAATAACCCGCCTACTGCAACGTATGGCTTGCACAGAATAGAGATGTATCTTGGCCTCCACTGCACGTTCCTTTGGAATTTCAGGGTGGCGGATGCGGCAGAGCCAATATTAGGACGGATTTCTTGGTGTTCTATAACCTTTTTCCAGATATGACCAACACCCACCTTGTGAACCAGATCGCACGGTTGACGGCCACAGGTTTCCAGCGCCAGACATCCGCCCAATCTGCCCAGCTGATTACTGCCACTGACAATCAGTATGTCGCACTATTGAAAGACTTTCCAGCGTTAACCACGGCGCCAGGCATACCGAAGGACGTCGGGCACAACACTGTGCACTATATCAAGACGTCTAAGGGGCCGCCGATCTCCTGCCGACCACGACGACTGGCGTCGAACCATTTGAAGATAGCCGAGGCCGAGTGAAATGTAAATGTTCCAAGATGGTCAGATATCCACGTAAAGCCGTTTTTCTTTTTTCTCAGGTGACATAGCGCACAACTCGTTACCCACTACACGTTCATTTGTGTACAAGTAAACAGAAAAAAATCACTCCGTATATAGGCTACAAGTGGCCCATCGGTACCATCCGACCGCCGCGTCATCCGCAGTGGAGGACGCGGATAGGAGGGGCGTGGGGTCAGCACGCCGCACTCCCGGCCGTTAAGATGGTATTCTTGACCGAAGCCGCTACTATTCGGTCGAGTAGCTCCTCAATTGGCACCACGAGGCTGAGTGCACCCCGAAAAATGGCAACAGCACATGGCGGCCTGGATGGTGACCCATGCAAGTGCCGGCCACTCCCGACAGCGCGTAACTTCGGTGATCTCACGGGAACCGTTGTAACCACTGCGGCAAGGCCGTTGCCACAAGTAAATAGAAAGTTAAACTGAAACAATGGGCGTCCCACTAAAAGCTTGCGTAGTTTAATTTAATTGTTGCCAATAGTGGGGAATAACCGAGGGTGCGGGAGGAGGAGCATTGACTGTGTCTGCCTGTTCCTGTTCCTCTTATGTAATGACGTCGCTAGGCAGTGGCCTCTGGGTTAGCGACTGCACGCAGTTCTAGCTCATGGTCAATCTGTGAGAAATCAAAACTAGATCCAGCTAGAGACCACCCATCAAAATTTTTGAAATATGGTAAACATAGAGCGAAAATATGCATCGCGACTAGTTTTTAGTTAAAATATGCAGTAACCGATGAAAAGGAACCAAAGATGCAAATGAATATGCAACATGTAAATGCTTATAATACGGTCTCTACTTGTCATCCAACTTTAAAAAAAGCTATCAGGTGGAAAAGATTGACTTTTTGCACGTCTTAAAGTCTGCTATTTTCACTCGATATGAGACAATTTCTTTTTGTTATTTGTCACAGTTGCTGCGCTGCGTGAAATTACGTAAACCGCTGCACAAAATTTTCAAGAGTTTGCAGTGGTAAACTTTGCATGTTGTTAATTGTAGCCCTTAAACTGCCATGTAATAAATGTAGTAGATAAGATATCGAAATTTTGTTTAAAATTGAGAGCAGAGCAATAGCTAGTTTCGTTCTCGAGTTATTGATTTTTATATCCGTTGGATAGTCATGCACAGTGGGCTCAGTTCCCTCCATGCTGACTTGCTGAGTGCTATGACGTACTTATCGTCCGATTTTAAGAAAACTATTGGGTGAGAAAATTAATTTTTCACATCTTACAGTCTGATACCTTCACTCGATAAGGGAGTAAATATGCTGCCGTTATTTGTCGTAGGTACCATGCTGCATTAAATTAAGTAAAGCACTGCACGAAATTTTCAAGGGTTTGCGGAGGTAAAAACGCATTGCGTAAACTTTGCATATATGGTTGCTTTCAGCTCATATGTAGTCGTGTGTTAAATGTAGATAAGACATCGAAATTTTATTTAGAACTGAGAGCAGAGCGATAGCTCACTTCGTTCTTGAGTTATCGGTTTTTATATCTGGTGAACGGCACACATGTACTTATTTCCGTCCCGATTTATTTTTGCCTGAACTGTTAACCATTTCTTTTCTGAGGAAGGTTCATCAGTTATGAGGAATGGCTACATTTCTCTTGTTGAGCGGTTTAATTTTGCTTTTTTCTGCCAAAACACATTATAAATTGCACAAACTCGCCTTGCAATTGCTATGCGACAGAATCTTGAAACTTAAGTCTTTTATTAAACGAGCAATATGCGGTCAGTGTGGTCAATACCTTACGTAAAACCTCACTGTGTCGGTTTGCTGTAGTATAAGATAAGGAATTTCCTCTTTATTTTTATACTAGCAAATTCTCCTCCTTATAGCTGTCGAAGAGTCTTAAAAAAATTGCAGTAGTGGATGGAAAAAAATAAAATAAAAACCGTAGCTTCTGCTATACCGTCGTGGATAAAGAAGTTCCGTATGTTAACCATGTAGCAAAACACGCTCTTTTTGGCGTGATCATCACCTGCCAAAATCTCGTTTCGGTATCTCGAACGGTTTACGAGATACAACGTACGTTATAAATATTTCATTCTCATGTGGCTACAGTCGGAGGCGTGATTTCTCCAGTTTGGAGACAGGTAGAGAACTTCTGCTAAGGCTAATTCAGTATTTTGCTTTGCTTAAATTTCATTCTCAGCAACATATGATGTAATACGAACCAAATGCAAAATCATAGCGACGCATATTTATCATTGCAAACTTATTCGAATTTCGCGCCGCGCCTTACTTCAGTGAGAACAGCACAATAAGTACGACCATTATCGAAATTTTGGGAACCTGTCCATGAGGATGACATATAGAGCTATAAGTAACGTAATGGTTTTTTTTTTTTTTTTTTTTTTTTTTGCCGATTAGTTTTTGTAAAATCGTTTGAGATCATGTCAGCACAGCGCGTCGCCTCATTAGATAACAAGGTGATATTTTCCGCGCTGGGTTAAGCCGCGTCGAACTGGGACCCAATGCGCAGATAGTCCGCTTTTTCTCTGTGCGCATCTTGACAAGACGGCCATCAAAGTACCACAGGCGGCGTGACGTTTGGCATAACAGATACATAGTAGGTACGTTGCATATGTGCGACTCCACGTCAGTAGAAGTAACGTGGCACCTTGTCATTCTCGCATCACGAAAGTGTTCTGACTTTAGTCAATTTGGTTACTGTTTTATGGAACGGAAGTAAAGCTACATCTGTTCCTGTTGTTAGTTTCTCAGTACAACTTTTACTGGTTGTGTTAAATACTTCCCCTCTAAGCAGTTTTTCTCTTTACATATTGAAGAAACTATTAGATAACAAAGTTTTACTCTTCTGCACCTTGTAGTAGACTGATACCACAGCTTGATAATGAATTGACTTTTCTTTCTTTCATTTCTTTTGCTTGTGCCTTTTCCCGCAATGACGCAGGGTCGGCATGCTTAATCGGCTGTGGCAAGGTTAATTGAAGAGGCGGCCAGATAGATGCCCTTCCTGCCGCCACCCCATACCCCCCCCCCCCCGAGACGGAATTAGTGTACCCCAACTGTCCGTGTCTAGTGTAAGCCATGGAATAGTGCGAAGGTGTTCAGATGTCTGCGAGCCGTGTAACTGAGGCAGGACGTGGGGATCAGCCGGTATTCACCTAGAGGGATGTGGAAAACCGCCTAAAACCACATCCAGGCTCGCCGGCACACCGGCCTCCGTCGTTAAGCTGCCGGGCGGATTCGATATGGGGCCGGCGCGCCTATCCGAGTCCAGAAAGCAGCGCATTAGCCCTCTCGACTAACCTGGCGGGTTTGATCGTGAATTGACTCTCTTTTCGATATCGATTATAGTGATTTTGATAATTCAAAATGAAGTAAGTACCGCGGCATATTATGTTGTTTCACAAGTTCATATCGTTTTTCCGTAAGTTTAATACCACAATTGATAACCGTAACAGGGAATTTAGTCGTCAATATTATATTCTCCTTCACCATTTACAACAGTCTGCCATTGTTTGGGTAAGTTTTCGATTCGCAGCTATAGATATCACGTGTTTTTGAGGCGAAGACCTCATCGAGCCCGTTCAGAGTGCATTTTCATCCGGAAAGAAGTTTCTTGAAGGCTGTTCGATAGAGAGCGGAAAAGGTGACAGTCTGGAGGTGTAATATCAGTCGAATACGGGTTGTGCAGTAACTTCCCAACGCAACTCTTGTATATCGTTTTTGCCAGTCTAGCAGAATTCGAGCGGGCTTTATCGTGGAGTAGCATCATTTAATGCAGTCTTCCTGGTCGTTATTCTTGGACTGCGTCTCCAAGACGTCTCAGTTGTTGACGATAAATGTTAGCAGTTGTGGTTACACCTCGGGGAAGCAATTCGTGATACACCACACCACCACTGTTCCACCATATGCGCCAGGCACTTCTTATACATAGGTGTTGCCGACCGCAGCGCCGTATTCTGCCTGTTTACAAATCTCTGTATTTGAATGTGCATGCCTATACCAGTTTCTTTGGCGCTTCAGTGTGTGTTTATATACATCTGTGTGTGTGTGTGTGTGTGTGTGTGTGTGTTAGAAAAAAGTAGACACCGCACACATATACGAAATGCTACTAACTATATCTTCCTGACATCTTCAACTTTTGTAGTCCTGTCTTCCTCAGTTGCGTGTAATATTACGGTATATTGATAATTTTTACTTATGGACCGTCTGACAGCAACTGAATAAAACACAATTTTAGTGCCATACGCGTTTCGCCTTTATTTTCTGCAAGGCATCATCAGTGGCCTGGAATATGCGCATATGTTAGCTATTTAATTTACATTTTTGTCACTGTGCCTATAGGTTATAAACAGTTCTGGTGGTTGGTATTTCCTATTAAGTAGTACAGGGTTATTACAAATGATTGAAGCGATTTCACAGCTCTACAATAACTTTATTATTTGAGATATTTTCACAATGCTTTGCACACACATACAAAAACTCAAAAAGTTTTTTTAGGCATTCACAAATGTTCGATATGTGCCCCTTTAGTGATTCGGCAGACATCAAGCCGATAATCAAGTTCCTCCCACACTCGGCGCAGCATGTCCCCATCAATGAGTTCGAAAGCATCGTTGATGCGAGCTCGCAGTTCTGGCACGTTTCTTGGTAGAGGAGGTTTAAACACTGAATCTTTCACATAACCCCACAGAAAGAAATCGCATGGGGTTAAGTCGTGAGAGCGTGGATGCCATGACATGAATTGCTGATCATGATCTCCACCAAGACCGATCCATCGCTTTTCCAATCTCCTGTTTAAGAAATGCCGAACATCATGATGGAAGTGCGGTGGAGCACCATCCTGTTGAAAGATGAAGTCGGCGCTTTCGGTCTCCAGTTGTGGCATGAGCCAATTTTCCAGCATGTCCAGATACACGTGTCCTGTAACTTTTTTTTTCGCAGAAGAAAAAGGGGCCGTAAACTTTAAACCGTGAGATTGCACAAAACACGTTAACTTTTGGTGAATTGCGAATTTACTGCACGAATGCGTGAGGATTCTCTACCACCCAGATTCGCACATTGTGTCTGTACACTTCACCATTAAGAAAAAATGTTGCTTCATCACTGAAAACAAGTTTCGCACTGAACGCATCCTCTTCCATGAGCTGTTGCAACCGCGCCGAAAATTCAAAGCGTTTGACTTTGTCATCGGGTGTCAGGGCTTGTAGCAATTGTAAACGGTAAGGCTTCTGCTTTAGCCTTTTCCGTAAGATTTTCCAAACCGTCGGCTGTGGTACATTTAGCTCCCTGCTTGCTTTATTCGTCGACTTCCGCGGGCTACGCGTGAAACTTGCCCGCACGCGTTCAACCGTTTCTTCGCTCACTGCAGGCCGACCCGTTGATTTCCCCTTACAGAGGCATCCAGAAGCTTTAAACTGCGCATACCATTGCCGAATGGAGTTAGCAGTTGGTGGATCTTTGTTGAACTTCGTCCTGAAGTGTCGTTGCGCTATTATGACTGACTGATGTGAGTGCATTTAAAGCACGACATACGCTTTCTCGGCTTCTGTTGCCATTTTGTCTCACTGCGCTCTCGAGCGCTCTGGCGGCAGAAACCTGAAGTGCGGCTTCAGCCGAACAAAACTTTATGAGTTTTTCTACGTATCTGTAGTGTGTCGTGACCATATGTCAATGAATGGAGCTACAGTGAATTTATGAAATCGCTTCAATCATTTGTAATAGCCCTGTAATGTTTTGAACTGTACTTACAGGTTGCGTGGACAATTTCTTACATATTGCGCCCCTGTTGCATTTTTGGTGTTGTTCTTCTTCTTATGAACGCCAATTAGCGGTTTTCTCCACATTCCACACCACTATGCACTGAACACTTGTTTTAATGCAATGTTTTGGTTTCTATTGCCGACTGTCAAATGTTTTTGCCAAAGATCGAATGTTATTGCCAAACTTATGGGTGTAACTATTGAAGTATCTGTGGTCTGTTCGTGTATGCATTTGTGTGTGCGTTTGTGTATGTATGTGTGTGTGTGTGTGTGTGTGTGTGTGTATGTATGTGTTTTGGTGTGCTATTTATTTTATTTTATTATTAATTTATTTTTTGTGCTGTGTGTGCGTGTGTGTGTGTGTGTGTGTGTATGTGTGTGTTTTGGTGTGCTATTTATTTTACTTTATTGTATTTTATTTATTTATTTATTTATTTTGTGCTGTGTGTGTGTGTATTTTGGTGTGATAAATTTCTATTTTATTTTATTTTTTTGTGCTCTGTATGTGTGTGTGTGTGTGTGTGTGTGTGTGTCTGTATATTGGTGCGAAATAATTGTTTTTTTGTCTTCGTGTGTATGTGTGTGTGTGTGTGTGTGTGTGTGTGTGTGTGTATGTGTGTGTGTCCATATGGTGTGGGGAAGAGTTTTTTTGTTTTTTTTTGTTTTATGTTATCATTTCCTTTATTATGTGTAGTAGGGAGCCTGTGCTGATGTGTGTTTGTTCATTTATCACATGTTTGTTTTCTGCTATGGCCTTCTGGTTGTGGAAGTTTTCTTGCGTTTGTATAAGATGTTTGTCATGGTTGCTTATTCTCATTATTTTCATTTCTTGTTCCATGTTTGTAGGATGATGGTTATAGTGTTTTAAATGCTCTGCAAATGTGGAATGGTTTGTTTCATACTACACTTAATAAAGGAAATGATAACATAAAACGAAAAAAACTCTTCCCCACACCATCTGGACACACACACACACACACACACACACACACACACACATACACACGAAGACAAAAAAAAAAATATTTCGCACCAAAATACAGACACACGCACACACACACACACACACACATACACACACACAAATGCATACACGAACAGACCACAGATACTTCAGTAGTTACACCCATAAGTTTGGCAATAACATTCGATCTTTGGCAAAAACATTTGACAGTCGGCAACAGAAACCAAAACATTGCATTAAAACAAGTGTTCAGTGCATAGTGCTCTGGAATGTGGGGAAAACCGCTAATTGGCGTTCATAAGAAGAAGAAGAACAACAAAAATGCAACAGGAGCGCAATATGTAAGAAATTGTCCATGCAACCTGTAAGTAGAGTTCAAAACATTACTACTTAATAGGAAATACCAAGCACCAGAACTGTTTATAACCTATAGGCACAGTCACAAAAATGTAAATTAAATAACTAACATATGTACATATTCCAGGCCACTGATGATACCTTGCAGAAAATAAAGGCGAAACGCGTATGGCACTAAAATTGTGTTTTATTCAGTTGCTGTCAGACGGTCCATAAGTAAAAATTATCAATATACCGTAATATATCTTCCTGACTAACCCTATAAGAGTAGTTGAGAAGATTTCCAGACGAAGTGTGGTGGCGACCGATTAATGTTGCCATGTGATAATGCAATAAAGTTTTCAGTCTTTCTTACGATTAGTATGAACGATTGCGCACAGGAGAGCACAAAAATAATATCTTCAGGCAATCTAAGTGTTAGAGGGTGAGGTTACAGTGAAAACAACTCATGTCTTCTCTCTCAGAGGCACCGAAAATAAATTTGGTACGCTGCTCATTACGAAGTGAGTCTAACAATGATGATATGAAAGGGTGCGAATATTAATTTATATTCTAATTGGTGTACCAACCTTCAAAGCTAGAAATTAATGTTCTGTTTTAAGTACGGTGTGTGCTAATTTTCTTTCTTTCTTAATTTTACTCAGGGGGGGGGGGGGGAGGGGTTTATGGGCGCTCAACATCGAGGTCATCAGCGCAATTTTACTCAGCCGTTTGCCGAGATCACATCCACAAATTATGAACAGAGTGCGAAAGAGGTTAAAAAGCATAAATATGACTTTGGTAAAAGGTATACTGAAGCATAAATTGTTAAGAAATAATAAGCCAGGCATGTAAGTAGCGGATCTCCATCCCTTTTTAATGACAGGTAAGCTCCAGTATTTTTGACAGGCACCATAATTGGTAGCATCTTCGAGAGTCTCTGGTAATCTCTCGTGCAAAGACTCTGGAAGAAAGGACGTTATCACAGCTGCCAAGAAGAGGAGAATTCCAAGCACACCATATAGGCACCGGCGATCAACCAACTCACCCTGCAAAGAACAAATCGTTAAGAAATTTACTAACTTTAGGATGTAATAAAATTAGGCCTATCTGAAAAATTACATTTACTGTTTCACGTGCATTAGTAAAGCCATAATAGGGAAAGTGTGACAGTGGCTACAAAACGTACCAAGTACACAATATATGGCGCAACTCCAATCATGGCCGCGATGACAGCCCACTCAATGGCAGAACCAATCTGTCTGACACACGTTGGATGGATTTCCATGCTTTGGATAACGTTGATAAACAACGACATTGAACTGAAAAACCTCAAGAGAACAGCTCCTGAATTCACCATCCAGTCAGGCCCAGACACTAGAAAGGGAGATAGTTTTTGAATAAGACTCAGATAAATATTAAATGACTAAAGCTGTTTAGTAAGTTTTCTGCAATACAGTATTTTGAAAAGAAGGTTAGCGTGCCTTTAATGGAATGAAAAGAACTACTTCAATTCAGTTCCCTTTTTCGTGTTTATTTAATTGAATTGACGTGTACGGAGGACGAAATGTATTGAAAATTAACTCTAGTTAAACTCTGCCTCTGAAATTTTTCTGCTAAGGCAGTAGCAACGGTATTCCGAAAGGAATAAATTAAGTCCTGAAACGTTACGAAACTGTAGCCTAGTAGAGTAGACAATGATGCAGGGAATTCTTGAAGTTCAAAATATTTAGAAATCCTAGTGAAACATTTAACTCACATATTGTTTTATGCCATATTACATGGATATCACATTATTTGTGACAAATGACACTAACAATGTAGTGACTGGAACAAATATTTCTTAAGCCTCTCTGCAGTAAAATAAATATCCCAAAAGCACAATTATCGTTCTTATACTGGATATTTATTATTATTTAATTGAGATTTGTTCACTACTGAAAGGCAATAAAGAAGCTCAGCACTCTGACCAACAATATGGGATCCATTTTACTCACAAATTTATGTACAGAATTACAAAACATTTCAGAAATTTAGTTCTCATCATTACCAGAATAACTTATAAATACAGTAACTTACTAACATACCCACAAAATTTCAATTTTTATGTGTATCTGAATTTATATGAATTGTTTCTTAGATGACGATAGGAGTACTTAACAATTAACAATTTAATGATGTAGGCTGTTGCCTTTATCTTTAATTATTATTTCAGCATATTGGACCAGTCTGTATACTGTGCTGGCCAGACAAGAGGCCGCTCAGATACAAGAACCACCTGACACTTTTGTTCCAGCTTGACAATATGTGTGACTGTTGTGATACCTGTTCGGACGTAAAATAGTGGGTTGGTGAACGCGCTGGGGTCACTTAGCGCATGACTGCCAATCTGCACAGGTGTTTGCTGCCCCAGTGTCATGCAGTTATTTGATCTGGGTGGCGGGCTGAACTTCCTATCTGGCCAATACAATATACCCGTTACACGTGAAACGTTGGTATCTCTGATTTACTGATCCATTGTTAGTGATTGTTAATAGTTTAAGAAATTGGTTGACTTTACACAGATCAATATAATTCTTTATTTGAGTACTATCTCTGCAATTTCGACAAGACCTACCTTAGGATTTAATGAAAACGTTACGCTTATGGTTTTTTTCTAAATTTAGAACGATTTATTTATTAGAATAGTAGCTTACCACGCGCTGCTTTGCTCGCATAGATTGTACGGCCTGCAGAGATTTCTTTGTTTTTATTTAATCGAATATTTATGTTATTAACAAAACACAACACCTTCTAACCTTTTCACGCTAGTTAAGGCCTTATGTATTGTCTTTTCCCAATGTACTTTTCACCAAAAAACGATTGCAGGCAGCTGTGGCGTGAGGCAGCACGCGGTTCTTCGTAGTCTTCACGTGGAGGCAGGCAGACGATCGTTGTCACCGCAGTGTGCCACCAGCAATGAAAGCAAAAGGCAATACAGGACCAGTCGAAGCGAGGGAAGCTCAATAGCCAACGACACGCAGCCAAGACGCCCAAATTTCAGAGCACGACGATCTTATCTTTCTTAAAAGCCCCAGGACCTGTGGCATTACACGCTTTTCAGTGTAGTGAAAAGCAGCATTCCCAATAGGTTAGCTAGTAGTAAACGGATGTTTATTTATAAGTATCAGTAACATTTGAACCATGAGTGAGAATAGAGGATACCTCATGGTGTTAAGTAATAGGGAAGTATGTTACGCTCATGGGAGAGATCACAAGGATGAACTAGAATCACATGACAAATAGTCAGAATTACGTGATGGAAGTTCATCAATGCAAGACATTTCAGATGTCAGGGAAGATAGTGCGCAAATACTCTCAGAGGACCATGATGTTAGAAATGAATGTACAAAGTCGAAGTCAGCGTGCTGTATCATCAGACCATGTGGCTGTCTATAGTGATGGTGAAATATCTGTTTTAAGTTTGGTGGTAAATATTACTGATGATGAATGTGGTATGATGAGAATTCTCACAGAAATCCTGGCATGAACTCAAAATTCCACCAAAGAAAGTTTCGTCAGTACGAGACAGAATCTAGAAAGCTTGAACAGGCTATTAAAATCTTCAGTGGAAAAGAAGTCTCAATTTGATAAACTGGGAGATGATATTTGTTTAGAAACCTCGATCTAACTTAATGAATTAGTAACTGAATCTTTAGCAGAAGAAGGTCCTAAGAATAAAGAATTGTTTGATGCAGATGAACTTCGAATAACTCTTTTAGAATCTAATACTGTGCAGTTAGTGAGCGGTCAAAAAGTAACTAATGGTATTTATTAAATTGCTCATGAGCAATGGGATATAAAAATAGTAAGGGTTAATGTTGGTTTCTTTATGAGGGTAGAACTAATCCGAAAGACATGTGCCAAGAGTGAACTTCATTCAGAACTGTAGAAAATCGCGAAAAAATGACGACAGGTCTGAGGTAGAATTAGAAGGAAGGGAGAAAGAGTAGGGATTAATGTCCCATTGACATCGAAGTCATTAGAGACGGAGTGAGAATTAGAGTCAGGGGCTCAGTATGCTGCTCAGGTGGAACTGAAATAAAGCAAAGTATCTGAAGTACGGTATGAGCAGGAAAACTGAAATTTAAAAATAAAAATTATCTAATGTTTGATCATCAACATTTGTAAGTTTGTAACTTTCATAATTCCTCTGACAGAGGAAGAAAATGCCAGACTGCAACCAAACTACAGTTTGATGGAATATTTTTGGAGCAGTGGGATGATAAGAAGAAGGTTGGTTGCGTAATTAGTAGTTTCGAAGGAACATTTTCTTGGGATTACAGGACTGCAATGCAACACATTCGATCAATTTAAAAGTGCGTATCTGAATTGATATTGGTCGGAAAATGCACAAAACATTGTGAGGAAAGAAATATTTGAAGGTCGTAATTTCAATAGTAGCGGGTGCAAGAATAATAAAGAACTCTTTCACACCTGTTTAGAAAAACATCAGTATTTGGACGACCTGCTTAAATAGTGGAACCTAATTTCAGTTATAATGTTTAAGTTACCAGTATTAATACAGGAAAAGTTAGTTGGAATTCCACAAACAGATGTCAATTCTATTGTGCAGATAGTAGATCAGTTAGACTCATTGACAGGTAACAATCAGAATTTGGAAGGTTGGTGCAGAAACAGATGGAAAGGCAAGAAGCAAGATGATGTGCGAAGTTGGGAATAAGTACCGTCACTGAGATTTATCATGACTCCTTGAAGAGAGGCCATAGTATGGAGCACAAGATCAGCAAAACTACTGTCACAGTCCTCCCAGAACAGGAGTGGGTGAATTTGATAGACGAAGACGAAGTTATCATGGGAAATATCGAAATTATAGTAACCAAGTTAATGGAAAGTGTGAATGGGGGATTCAGCTTAGGGAAACTCGCGGAACGTTCAGTCACGAATAGTCATTACAAAAGGGAAAAAAAGGCTACAACTAAATTTTTTAAGTTTATCACAAAGAATAAGACTGACACATTTCAAGAAAGTAAGATATGATAAGAGTGAAAGTTAGGTCTATGTTCTCGATCACAGTTGAGAAGCATAAGTGCAATGCCCGTTTCAAAACAAGTCTTCGATAATACAAAATGACCGAGTGCAATGCTCTTTCTTTTCTCTGAACTCGTAATACACTCCTGGATATGGAAAAAAGAACACATTGACACCGGTGTGTCAGACCCACCATACTTGCTCCGGGCACTGCGAGAGGGCTGTACAAGCAATGATCACACGCACGGCACAGCGGACACACCAGGAACCGCGGTGTTGGCCGTCGAATGGCGCTAGCTGCGCAGCATTTGTACACCGCCGCCGTCAGTGTCAGCCAGTTTGCCGTGGCATACGGAGCTCCATCGCAGTCTCTAACACTGGTAGCATGCCGCGACGGCGTGGACGTGAACCGTATGTGCAGTTGACGGACTTTGAGCGAGGGCGTATAGTGGGCATGCGGGAGGCCGGGTGGACGTACCGCCGAATTGCTCAACACGTGGGGCGTGAGGTCTCCACAGTACATCGATGTTGTCGCCAGTGGTCGGCGGAAGGTGCACGTGCCCGTCGACCTGGGACCGGACCGCAGCGACGCACGGATGCACGCCAAGACCGTAGGATCCTACGCAGTGCCGTAGGGGACCGCACCGCCACTTCCCAGCAAATTAGGGACACTGTTGCTCCTGGGGTATCGGCGAGGACCATTCGCAACCGTCTCCATGAAGCTGGGCTACGGTCCCGCACACCGTTAGGCCGTCTTCCGCTCACGCCCCAACATCGTGCAGCCCGCCTCCAGTGGTGTCGCGACAGGCGTGAATGGAGGGAAGAATGGAAACGTGTCGTTTTCAGCGATGAGAGTCGCTTCTGCCTTGGTGCCAATGATGGTCGTATGCGTGTTTGGCGCCGTGCAGGTGAGCGCCACAATCAGGACTGCATACGACCGAGGCACACAGGGCCAACACCCGGCATCATGGTGTGGGGAGCGATCTCCTACACTGGCCGTACACCACTGGTGATCGTCGAGGGGACACTGAATAGTGCACGGTACATCCAAACCGTCATCGAACCCATCGTTCTACCATTCCTAGACCGGCAAGGGAACTTGCTGTTCCAACAGGACAATGCACGTCCGCATGTATCCCGTGCCACCCAACGTGCTCTAGAAGGTGTAAGTCAACTACCCTGGCCAGCAAGATCTCCGGATCTGTCCCCCATTGAGCATGTTTGGGACTGGATGAAGCGTCGTCTCACGCGGTCTGCACGTCCAGCAGGAACGCTGGTCCAACTGAGGCGCCAGGTGGAAATGGCATGGTAAGCCGTTCCACAGGACTACATCCAGCATCTCTACGATCGTCTCCATGGGAGAATAGCAGCCTGCATTGCTGCGAAAGGTGGATATACACTGTACTAGTGTCGACATTGTGCATGCTCTGTTGCCTGTGTCTATGTGCCTGTGGTTCTGTCAGTGTGATCATGTGATGTATCTGTGTCAATAAAGTTTCCCCTTCCTGGGACAATGAATTCACGGTGTTCTTATTTCAATTTCCAGGAGTGTATGATTGATTATACAGTTTGGCCACTGTGCACAACGATAATGCCATCACAGTGTGAACAACCAGCTTCAGTATGCACCAGGCTACATTTATTATAGGTCACCTAAAGAGGAGAACGTACTGTATCTTGGAATCTTTGCCATGACTGAGATTAACAGATATTTATTTTCTCTAATGATTCATTAAAATCAGAACAAAAATTAATAGTGAACAAAGATATCTGAACTCGAATTAAACAACAAATGACATTAACACTGTGAGGAAGTATGAGAAAGTATGGAAGACTGATTGAACGAAACGCAAAAAGATCTGCTCATAAGGGCAGCTTAAGAAATCAAAGTGAACGATATCAATAAATGCTACAAATTATAAACATGTTAAGCAAGACAAGTTGTAAGTCAAAGTAAGCAAGTAGCGAGCTGCTAATAATATCGATCACGCTAGGACAACTGCGACACTTACATTTCCAAAAAATGAGCAATAGGATCCTAGAATGAAATATTCACTCTACATCGGAGTGTGCGCTGATATGAACCTTCCTGGCAGATTAAAACTGTGTGCCGGACCGAGACTCGAATTCGGGACCTTTGCCTTTCGCGGGCAAGTGCTCTACCAACTGACCTACCCAAGCACGACTCACGCCCCGTCCTCACAGCTTTAATTCCGCCAGTACCTCGTCTCCTACCTTCCAAACTTCACAGAAGCTCTCCTACAAACCTAGCAGAACTAGCACTCCTTCCCAACTTTATGGCCAGCATGGAAGAACGTTGCAGATGATACATTGCCGTCTATGGTGATCACAAATCGTATTAAGTACCATGCCCTGCCTTTTGTGACGTCCAGGGGACCTCCGTGAATCACGGTGACTTCCGTGTAATTATGGACGTTGCGTAAATGTGCCATTTCTGTCTGTCTCATTGTGTATTTCTTTCAGTTACTTTCTGTACTGCGCTGTAGGTGGTTCTTTCTATGTGTGGTCCAAGTTACATCCTTACACTTTTCGCACCATTTGTATATTGTGAAGCACCAGTGAAAACTTACTTTTGGGAGAGAATGCTGTCGAAATGGACATGCTTAGCATATGCTGATTTGAGCCAAGAGAAGTTAGACCTGTGTTCGACATGATATACATTGAGTATCAAACGAACAATGCTTATAGCAAAATCTCTCTGTTTTAATTATGGCTGTTGGCATTTTATTAAGGGAAACAATAAGACATGTCTGAATTTTAGCAATCACACTAAAAAGTACAACAAGACATATATCTTAAATGTAGGGATTTGGTAATGTTCAGAATTCAAACAGCATCTATAGCACTGGATACTGAGTAGAGGTAAACCATAAAACTGTCCAACTCAGGCTGAGTTGTTGCCGACCCGCTCACCAAGCGTGTTAGCGAAGATAAGCTCGCCTGTGTGTGGGCGACAGGCTTCCAATCGGGTCTGTGGTTTGGGTGCATCGGTTCCACCAGCGAGTCCCGTGTGTTTGTAACGATCGCTGCCTCCCACCACCAAGAAAGACATGTAGGGTCCGCCATTCGTTCGCCGGTGTCCACACACAGTCGAATGTGTTGCAGTTACAGTCAGTGAGCGAGTGGCCGGACTGGTCGGACTGTGGATGGGCACCTTAATGGGATGCTAACGGACGCGTTATCAGTTAATGGCACCGTGGCCCAACAAAGGAAAAGATTGCTCACAGCTGGGTGTCTGAATCCCTGAGCCTCATATGCACAGCCTGATCGGTGTGCCGACTTGTTCACCAGCCAGCTCGCTGACCCCTCTGTGTGTGGGCAATGGCAACTGCTTGGTGAAACCTACCTGCCTGCAGTGACAGAGTTTGTACTGACAGGTAGCGATCAGGAGGTAGCGATCAGGACTACGAGGTAGCGCTTTGCTGTAAAACTTGTGCACCCACACCAGAACCGACACGTCGGGGAGACCCATTTGGCAAAGGGGGCTGAGCTGACTGATCGGCCTGTGTATGGGAGCCTTTAGAAGGACTACTGAAGGCGATGCGCAAAAAAACGAGAAAGACAGAATACAGGTCAAGACAACAGCTTACTGCTTGAGCAGTATGTGAGACTCACTTCTGATAATAGACAGTAACCTTAGGATAGCATCCACAGTAGCTGAATATGAAACAGAGATGGAGCAAGTTTGATTAGATAGTAGGATAGTAATAAGACACAGAGTATAATAATTTTTGAGTTTTAATACATGATACTTGTAACTAATTAATGTCTTCTGTTCCACAGTATGACACTAATCGACTCAGATACTGGGGATTGGAGAGAGAGATGGCATTACTGGAATCCCCCAGTATTATCGATGGAAGATATCAACAATGCCTGTAACAACACAAACTCTACTTGAACCACACTCCACATTGCTCTTGTTAAAACAGGTAAAGTTATATATTAAGGTGCACCATTTTTGTTCTTCTTTGTAAAAGGGACTCCGAAGAGCCGAAATATAGAAGATTTCGTTTTATTTTGTGTATTATGTTTAGATGTATATAATTGTTTGTGGCATACGGATGACAAAGAGTAACAAAATCGAAATACGCAGCACATGGACGGCACTGTTCTCAGGGCAACCAATTATGAAAGGTAAATTAAATATCCCTAGGAATGACACACATTGCTGAGGAGTGGCTTGTATTCCTCGATACAGATAGCTGTAACGTAGGTGCAACCACAATGAAGGGGTATCTGTGGGAAAGCCACAGAAATATGTGGTTCCTGAAAAGGGTAGCAGCCTTTTCAGTAGTTGCAGCGGCCACAGCCTGAATAACCGATCGATCTGGCCTTGTAATAATAGCCAACATGGCCCTTGATGTGTTGGTTTTGCGAGCAACTAAAGGGATTGGAAAACTGCAGCCAATCATTTTTTTCCCTGAGGGCGTAAAGCTCTGCTGTACGATTAAATGATGATGGCATACTCTTGAGAAAAATATTCTGTACGTAAGACGGTCCTCCCATTCAGATATCTGGCCAGGGACTACTGAGGAGGTTGTCATCATTACCAAAAACAAAACCAGTACTCTACGGATTGGAGGGTGCAATGTGAGGTCACTTAATCTGACAGACAGGTTAGGAAATATAAAAGGGAAATTCTATTGTTTGAAGTTAGATACAGTGAGGATAGCTGAAGTTTGATGGAGAGATGGACAGAATTTATTGTCATGTGAGCTCCTACAGGATTATAAATATAAAATCAAATAGAGGTAATGCAGGAGTAGGTCTAATGATGAATAAGAAAATAAGAATGAGGCAAGCTACTATGAGCAGCAGAGTGAACGCATTATCGTAGCCAAAACAGACACAAAGCCAGCACACACCGCAGTAGCACAAGTTTGTGTGCCATCTAGATTCGCAGATGAAGAGATTGAAACAATGTAGGATGAGACAAAAGAAATTATTCAGAAGTTACCCGAGAGGAAATTTTAATTGTGAAAGGTGACTGAAATATTAGGAAGACGAAGAGAAGGAAAATAGTGGGAGAACTGAAAGACAGGGATGGAATGGGGAAAAGGAATGAAAGAGAAAGCAACCACATTTTGCACAGAGCATAATTTAATCATTGGTAACACTTGATTTAAGAATCATGAAAGTTGGTTGTAAACGTGGAAGAGACCTGGAGATAGTGGTAGGTTACGTACTGGTTGTCTAATAATAAGACAGAGATTTCAGAACCAGATCTTAAACCGTTAGGCATCTCCAGGACAGATACTATGCTCAAAGGTAATGAGATATCTCGAACAGAATGACCTCCTCGACGTCGCCCAGCGCCGGAATGGTTCCTTTGATAGGGCACGGCCGATTTCCTTCCCCACACTTGACACAATATGAGTTTGTGCTTCGTCTCTAATGACCTCGACGTCCACGGGGCGTTAAAACCAATCTTCCCTCCTTCCTTACATCAACCAGTATGGGTGGCGAAGGCATCGATCATGTTTAACTCAACTCGCTCTCTTATCACATGTCATACTGAAAGCTTTGGCTTAAGGCTATCAGGTAGATGCAGCATTTCTTGATTTTCGAAAGGCATTTAACTTAATACCACATCTAAGCTTATTATAAAAAGTACTGTCATATGGGGTATCAAGTGAAATTTGTGACTCTACTACGGATTCTTTGCTAGGGACGACACAACTTGTTATCCTGGATGGGCAGTCACTGCCAGATGTAGAAGTAACTGCGGGTGTGCTCGAGGGAAGTGTGTTGCGACACATGCTATGCATCTTTAATGTTAATAACCTTGCAGACAAAATTAAAAGTAACATTAAACTTTGTATATATGTATGATGCAGTCATCTATAATGAAGTACTGTCTGAAGAAGATGCATATATATTCAGTCAGATCTCAATAAGATTTCAACGTGGTGCAAAGATAGGCAACTTCCTTTGAATTACCAGAAACATAAAAGTGTACATTTCACAAAATGAAAAAAATGTGGTCTACTATAAATGTACACTCCTGGAAATGGAAAAAAGAACACATTGACACCGGTGTGTCAGACCCACCATACTTGCTCCGGACACTGCGAGAGGGCTGTACAAGCAATGATCACACGCACGGCACAGCGGACACACCAGGAACCGCGGTGTTGGCCGTCGAATGGCGCTAGCTGCGCAGCATTTGTGCACCGCCGCCGTCAGTGTCAGCCAGTTTGCCGTGGCATACGGAGCTCCATCGCAGTCTTTAACACTGGTAGCATGCCGCGACAGCGTGGACGTGAACCGTATGTGCAGTTGACGGACTTTGAGCGAGGGCGTATAGTGGGCATGCGGGAGGCCGGGTGGACGTACCGCCGAATTGCTCAACACGTGGGGCGTGAGGTCTCCACAGTACATCGATGTTGTCGCCAGTGGTCGGCGGAAGGTGCACGTGCCCGTCGACCTGGGACCGGACCGCAGCGACGCACGGATGCACGCCAAGACCGTAGGATCCTACGCAGTGCCGTAGGGGACCGCACCGCCACTTCCCAGCAAATTAGAGACACTGTTGCTCCTGGGGTATCGGCGAGGACCATTCGCAACCGTCTCCATGAAGCTGGGCTACGGTCCCGCACACCGTTAGACCGTCTTCCGCTCACGCCCCAACATCGTGCAGCCCGCCTCCAGTGGTGTCGCGACAGGCGTGAATGGAGGGACGAATGGAGACGTGTCGTCTTCAGCGATGAGAGTCGCTTCTGCCTTGGTGCCAATGATGGTCGTATGCGTGTTTGGCGCCGTGCAGGTGAGCGCCACAATCAGGACTGCATACGACCGAGGCACACAGGGCCAACACCCGGCATCACGGTGTGGGGAGCGATCTCCTACACTGGCCGTACACCACTGGTGATCGTCGAGGGGACACTGAATAGTGCACGGTACATCCAAACCGTCATCGAACCCATCGTTCTACCATTCCTAGACCGGCAAGGGAACTTGCTGTTCCAACAGGACAATGCACGTCCGCATGTATCCCGTGCCACCCAACGTGCTCTAGAAGGTGTAAGTCAACTACCCTGGCCAGCAAGATCTCCGGATCTGTCCCCCATTGAGCATGTTTGGGACTGGATGAAGCGTCGTCTCACGCGGTCTGCACGTCCAGCACGAACGCTGGTCCAACTGAGGCGCCAGGTGGAAATGGCATGGCAAGCCGTTCCACAGGACTACATCCAGCATCTCTACGATCGTCTCCATGGGAGAATAGCAGCCTGCATTGCTGCGAAAGGTGGATATACACTGTACTAGTGCCGACATTGTGCATGCTCTGTTGCCTGTGTCTATGTGCCTGTGGTTCTGTCAGTGTGATCATGTGATGTATCTGACCCCAGGAATGTGTCAATAAAGTTTCCCCTTCCTGGGACAATGAATTCACGATGTTCTTATTTCAATTTCCAGGAGTGTAGTATAAGCGACGTACGGTTGGAATCAGTCAACTCATAGATACACCTGGGTTTAAGACTCTGTAAGCATATAAAATGGAACGATCACATAGGCTTAGTCGTATGTAAAGGAGGTGGCAGACGCCGGTTTGTTGGTAGACTACTAGGAAATGCAATCAGCCTGCAAAGGAGATTACTTACAAATCATTTATTTGACACATCCTAGAATATTGCTCAAATGTGTGGGGCCTGTACCTAGTAGTACTAATAAGGGATATTGAACGTATTCAGAGAAGGGCAGCACGATGGTCAAGGTTTGTTAGATCCAATGGAGAGTGTCACGGAGATGCTGAAGAAACTGAACTGGCAGACTATTGAAGATAGATGAAAACTGTTGCGACAAAGCCTGCTAATGATGTTTCGAGACACGGCTATAAATTATAACTGTAGCAACACACCACAACCCCCTATGTATCGCACCTGTAGGAATCATGACATGATAAGATTAATTACAGCACGCACGGCGGCGTTTAAACAATCATTCTTCCCGCCCTCCATTCGTAAATGTAACAGACTGCAGAGTATAGATGTAGATGTGGACTGTGACCATAAGTAATTGGCTATAAATTGCCAGTTAAAACTGAAAAATTTGTAAAAAGGTAGGAAATTAAGGAGATGGGACCTGGATAATTCGAAGGAACTAGGGGTTGTTGAGAGTTTGAGAGGGAGTGTCAGGCATTGTTGGACGGAAACAAGGGAAAGCAATACAACAAAAGACGAATGAATAGCTTTGAGACATGAAATAGGGGAAGCAGCAGAGGATCATATAGGTAAAAAGACAAGGTCTACTAGAAATCCATGGACAACTCAGGAGGCATTGACTTTAACTGATGAAAAGAGAAATTGTCAAATGCAGTGAATGGTGCAGGTGAAAGAGAATAAAGAAAGGAATAGATGAGTTTCACGGAAAGTGCCAAACGGCCAAGCAGAAGTGGGTAGAGGGCCCATGCAAGGCTGTAGAAGCATCCATAATTAGGGGAAAGATAGATGCAGCCTACAGCAAAAATTAAGGAGACCTCCGAAGAAAACAGAAGGGAAAGCTGGGAGGTGGAAGGAGTGCGTATTTACAGGATCTATGTAAGGTGAACAAACTTGAGGATAATATAATAGAAAGAGAAGAGAAAGGAGCATTACGAGTCATGCAATGGGCAAGTCTTGTTTCCACGTTTGGTAAGACGACAGCCTTTGTCTGTATTGCCTTTGCAATGTTGGAACGTAATTTATCGAACAAGGAAATCACGGAAATCCTCAGTTCGGAACCCTCATCGGACGAAGATGCCGATGTGTTTGGACGTAATGATGATTCTTCACGAATACAAGGAACCTTTTTCGGAAGATTCATCTTTCAAAGGGGGAAGAGAAGATAAAGTCGTAAGCGCAGCTTCGTCATGAAAAAGAACGTTTGATTGGTCGGATAATCATCCTGTGTCCAAAAGCCACCATTTCGTGAACACATTTAGCTGCATAAGAATAGACCTCCATGTTTCAGCAAGTCATTTAAACTTTTTGTACTTTATGTCGTTTGAATTTGTTTCTGCCATTTGTATACAGATGAATAATTACTACATATTTCTTACATTTCTGATGACAGTACCCAGAATGTTAACACTGTGGAAACATATAGAGCTTGCAGAATTTTATTGCTTCTTGATGTGTTCCATGCTTATGCCAAAAACTAAATAGTTGGTAGAGAATCAGTATTGGCCACCACATTTTTTGCTTCAAACATCAATATTTTCACACATAATGTCAAGGGACAGGTTGAAACTGATGCTCCGTTTATTGCGCTTCAGTGATAATTAGGCTGTATTCCAGGATGTTCTTGTGAAAATGCGGCTCATTGTAGAGCACAAAAGAAAAAAATTCCGTGAGGTCACAGTTCCTTTCGAAAATTTAGTATTTCATGTCTGCTGCTTTTCCAAGGAAGGCTGCGGTTTAAGCAGGGTCACATAATCATATTCTGGATTATATTGCCTATACTGGTGGCGCCACGGAAATGGAATCTGGAAATGCTGACGGGAAAATATGGAGATGTCGTTTGTTTGTTATTGCCATACTTCTAAAAAGGTCATACCGTTTATTTAGACAGTTGGTATTCCAGCTCCGAATATTCCTATGGCTCCACGATAAATGCACCAATGCCATTAAAAAAGGTACGCAAAAACAGGAAACATTTACCACCGTTACCTGGCGGACTGAAGAAAGAGGAAATATAGTTCAGTTCTTGTGTAACACACTTTTCTCTAAAATGGATGGACAACAATGAAGCATGGATGCTTTCAACCATAAATGGTCCAGACTTTGTTGAAATAGAGAAGAGGGAAAATAAAACACGACAAAATAAATCGAAACCCACTCCTGTAATGAGCTACAATAAGTCAATGGGCGCTGTTGATACGATAGACTTGATGTTAAGTTCTGCACAGTGCATCCGAAAGACAATGAAGTGTCACAGAAAGGTATTCTTCCATTTGACTGACTTGTGTGTACTGACTGCAAAAACAATTCTTGAAATAAAAAAAGAAACTTAACACGCCACTGGTGAATTTCCACTTGGAACTAACCAACCAGTTGCTGAATAAATTTCGTGGGCAAACATGTAAAACTGAGATCCCACGGGCACCAAAACAAGATATTCCATTTGGTATGCAAAATAAAGAAGGATATTATCCAAGATTCCTCAGAGCATGGAGAAAAGGAGATTCTCCAGAGACACTGTGTTCTGTGTTCTGCTAATTCACAGCAAAAAATCACATGTATAAGATGCAAAAAGTGTGATGTAGCTCTTTGCATGATGCAATGTGTAGAGAAATATCACACACTAACGATATATTGGGCGGTGTCAGTAGTTTTGTATGTTTCCAGGAGAGGATAGTACGAAGAATAAAAATAAAAAATAAAAAATAAAATAAGAGGGAAAAGTAAAAAGTCCAAGGCCTGCTTAAAAAATGAGGATGGAAACCACAAAACTAAATAGGACTGAAGGTGATAAATGGAAAGAGAAAACAGCGAGCAGGAAGCAGGTAGATTTTTATTGTCGAATTATTTATTATGGAGAATCCAGTTGAGGCTTTAATTACAAATGAGCTAGTAGGATTATCGCAAAACAAGTTATACGAAAATCTTCCTTCTTTAATTCTGCTGTAGGCTACATGAGACAATTTGCTTTTAAAGTTCATTGATCACTATTTATTTACGATTAGAGTAAGAATTGTTTGTCCGAGTTCTGGGCATCTCGGCTAGGAACTGCTCACTTATAAAATTATGTATTCTGAAATGTATTTGTCCAATGATAATGAAATTATATTGGGTTATAGGCAAATATATTGGTAGTGCGGATCTTTAGTTACAGAATTATTCAATAAATATACAAACTTTTTTTCATTTTTCTAACGTACCATTTTCTCAGCTCAAGATAAACGTATAATAGAAAGTGTGGGTTAATTTTGAAGTTCTCTTCGTGTGATTCTGATTCTATGAAGACTATTATCGAAGAGTGGTTCTAAGAGCGCTAGAACGTAAAGATTAACCGTCAGTGGCGTATTCCCTGTCGTAGCCCGCAATTTTTGTTGTACAGTGGCACATACGTCAATACTGATAATCAATGTTACCCAAAAAAACGGAAACTGCCTTCCGCCACACAGCATTAGGTGGCTTGTGAAGTATGATGTAGATGTAGATACATTACCTGTCATTACAATAATGATGGCGACGGAAACCAGTGTTGCCCCCAACAATGAAAATGCTTCTGTGAACCTCCGTCCAAACCTGTTGCCCAGGAAATGCGCTGCAAGGTTACCGGGGAACTCGAAAGCTCCTTGAACCAAATAGGCGAGGAATGGATTGCCGCCGAGATTACCGATATTAAACATCATGGTACTTCTGGTCAGTATGCAGACTAATCTAAAGAAAGATGTCAGTTAGTAATACAGAAATACATTTACAGACGGCATAAAATTTAAAGTTTCATGGCAATAATAATTTCATTTTTAATGCTGCCGGTTAGTAATGCAGGGTGTATCATAGCTAATGGCCTAAAGGTATACAGTTGAAAATGCATGGTACTACAAAGAAAGCACTCCCAGTAAACAGGTCCGCAAACGAACAGTTTATGAGGTGACTGCGACTTTGTGATTACCAGCAACCAACCACATGCTGGTCAATGGTGTGTTCTTACATTTTCGAGGCATGGACTTGTAAAAAGAATGTCTGATATTATTACACTTGACCTTCCGTGGCCGTTATCGGTAAAGCGGTGAAATTACAGTAAACAATTACAGTGATGGTTGAGGAAAACGCTTCGCTCAGTGAATGATTTCAAGACAGTTGCGCATTTATTATCAACCATTTCAGCATGTCCTCGTGAAATACGGCGATAAAAACTCACGATAAGCCAACCGAAGCGCCTTGATTCCCAGGTACAGCAATTCTGTGGTCGACTAATACACTCAAAGTGCCACTCACGTCAGTTGTTTGCAGAGCGTATGTTACGTGGTACGAGCGTTGGTGGTAACGTCGAACATTACAATAACAAGGAGTAAGCGGATATACATGTTATGTATGGTAGAGCTAACAGCAAGGCACGGGAGGCTGCATCGTCCCAACAAGCATACCATGCTCGAGGGTATCCCGTGAGACGAACTTTTACAAGTTTCCATCAACGCCTCGGAGCAACTGAGAACTTTGCACATGCTGCGCGAGTGGGTGTTCCTGCTCGAATTACACCTGAACTTGTTGGAAACAAACACTCTCCAGGAATCTCGACAAGGAGACTTGGCACACAAATTCATGGAATGAGCCACACTAGTGTTTGGAGAATAATGCATCGCAGTGCAATGCACCCGTATCACCTCCATAGAGTAAATATCTCTGGAGTGAGCATTGCGTTCTGAGCATGTTGTCAACATTAAAGCAGGATTGTCACGTGTTTACGGGACTTCGCTGTGCGTGTATGCTTTCCTCAGAGTTCGAAGTTTATAATATCAAGAGTTTTTGTTGTGTTTTCACCGTTTGTTTATAGTGTAATAGCGATGGTGAATTACTGTTGTTGCTACGGATGCAAAGCAAGTTTTGTGAGAGGAGAGATAGTAACTTTTCATGGGTACTATGTTTAAAAATTTCGAGACGCGTTATGATTAAGGCTTGATTCTGTAGACCTATTTTTCTACGATTTTATGACTATATGATAGATATTAAGGCTCGTACAAAAGCTTGCAAACAATCGCTTCCTCTCGTAAATTTGCTAGTGGAACAGGAAAGGGAATGGTTAGTTGCTTCAGCAAATATTATCCTCCATGCATTTATCAGTGTCTTGTCGATTATATATATAGATTTGAAACACAGGAGACAGATAAATTCAATAGAATGGGAGTATGTAATTGTCTTCGTATAATATGTGTGTCCAAACCTTTTTGTTTACTATAAAGTTACAGTAGGAGACCATGTTAAATGTGTCTAGGATCTGGAGAATGAGTGTGTGTGATTTATATTTTTGTTTCCCGAAGGATGAACAACGAGTAAAGATGTAGCTCCAGAAAATAAGGAGAAGTAATTTTGTCCCCACAAAATATTCCGAAGTATGTTCAAAGCACTTTGAAGAGGAATGTTTAGACAGAGAAAAATTTGGACGTCTGTGACTGACGGTAGATGCTATATCATTTATTTTTAATTTTCCACAGCACCTACTACCAATTTCTGCATTCAGCTTAAATACATTTTCTGCACAAATCAAATAAAAAACACAATAGTGTAGCTAATCAAAGTACACATTCATCTTCTTCGGTGTATTTTGCCTTCAATTTATTTTCTTCACCATTTAATTAAGAAGCGTAAAATATTAGTAAACATGTCCCCAAACTCTTTCATTTGTGTCACTTTCCACCTCCCTTAATGGTGTTATATGGGTTGACTGCTACATGACCAACTGTATTTGCTTTACAGTACATTTATTCTCCGATCGCCTTTTTCCCCACTTCTTACTCATTCTACTATTTATTTAATAAACTGGGAGCAAGTACGTAAAATGCATTAAATAAACATTTCAAAGTGTCACCAGTAAGAAAAATTGTGCTTTAGGTCGCAAAAACGAGAAAATAAATACGCAGAAATAGCAGAAAAAAAGGACGAATTAGCAGGGATATATTATGCCAATGTGTGGCAAATTCGGTGTTTTTCGGACACTTGCAAAAGTACTAGCGTACTGTCAACTCGTTTTGCAAGACTATCACTGCAAAAATGTACGTCAGGCTCTGCAATACAATAAAGTGCCGTATCATACCGAAAACTACAGAAAATCGAGAGAATCTGAACTGTGACACCTATCGCAAAGAAGCAGAATTCAATATCACTTGCCCTTAAAAGTTACGTAGCTGGTTTATTCCCGGTATCAAATGGATACTGTTAAAATGTGTGCGCAACATATATAAATAATCCACACACGTACGAAAAGAATCTGCCTGTACTAGGGATGTAGTGACATTCGAAATATACGGGGCGCAATACGGACAAACACACGACTTCCCGAGAACACGTGACCAGGCCGGCAACGTATGTTGCAACACAAAATCTGTTTTGCGCATGTGAATGCTCACACCAGAGATATTTACTCTATGATCACCTCCAACGAGTTTATTGTCTTCGAAACATCTCCAACGAATTTATTGACTCAGTGAGACGGATTTTGGTCCTAGACTAACGTTTTGCCAGTGCATGCAACAACAACATTTAGGCAACCATACGTTTGACAATAACATTTTATTTACATATGAAGCAGGGTTCCCTCGAGTCAGTGTGTGTAATTATCACATTTCTCACGTTTTGAGTCATCTTGGCTCCAACCCACATACTGTGTATGTGTCTCCACATCGACGTTTCGTATTGAATATGTTGTTAAGGTGGTAGGTGATCGTCTCATTGGGCCATACAAGTTACCGAACAAACTCAGTCGACGGAATTACCTTCGGTTTCTGCGGCATCATCTTGCAGGATTGTTTGAGGACGTTGGTTTACAGCTTAGACCCTTAGAGCAACGCCAGAAAATGTGGTACGTACGTGATAGAGCACCGGCACAATTTGCTGCTATGGTGAAACGACATCTAACACTCCGATATGGCCAAAGATGAAATGGGTGAGGAGGACCTCTACCGTGGCTTCAAGATCACATGATCTGAACCCCATGGATTTCTATTTTTGAGGCCACCTTAATGGTTTAGTGTACGCCACTCCAGTTTAAACGGTTGAAGAATTGGAGCAGAGCCTTGTCAGTGTTTGTCAAGAATTTCGAAATGATCGCGGCGTGTTTGAAAGGACTCGAAACTTATTGTGGTGACGGGTACAGGCATGCACTCGGCTACAAAGACGACACTTCGAACTTCTCCTTTAATTATGAGTAGAGCCATGAGAATGTCGTGTTTGTTCAAAACACGTGCACTTCTACCAAAGTATCTCTAATAACTTTTCTTAATGTTGTACAATATTTTTACCTTTCCCTACCTGGGATGACCTTTACACGCAATCAAGTCAGAGGTGTCTGGTAACCACAAAGTCGCAATTATCTCGCAGTTTGTTCGTAGGGTTTGTGATTACCAAGACCTTTTTGCTTCTAATGTCGTGTTGTTTACACCAGTAATTATGATACACCCCGTACTGACCTGACTACATAAGCCAATGTTCCTAAGGGACAGTCAATTTTAATAGAGATGTTCGTTTTACAAAACACTGAACATTTTCACTTACCTGCCAAAAATCAGTTTAAGTGTATTCTTAAACAGGTTTCTATTGGTGACTAAACTTAGCACTCCCATTTTCGCAGACCGTCGTTTTGACATTGCATTTAAAATTTCCAGAGTGTCGGCCGGAACGTGCCTCTTATTGGTCTGGGCTATCTTGTGCACCACCGAATACGCTCTTTTCGTGTGCCCCTTATTGAGCAGCCAGCGCGGTGACTCAGGAAGAAAGCTGTAATAAAGAATACATTGGTTCAACATAGCTAAAACCACTAGTATTACATATCACTCTATTCTCAAAGTAAACTTATGAAATAAGTGCTTCGACTCGAAAGAACGCTGAGTCCTCAAGATTGGCGAAGTTTTATAGAAGCACGAAATTTAGAGCGAACCTCAATATTAGGTGCTTTTAAAAGTTTCCACAACGAAACTGCGTCTCGAAATTCGGCAGAAAATCCAAGGAGATTCTGGTCGTATGTGTTACACCAGTGGCAAGACAGAATCAAGACTTTCAGTGCGTGCTAGTGACGGCAATGACAGCGTCTCTAAAGCGGAATTACTAAATACGATTATCTGAAATTCTTTAACCAAAGAAGGCGACGTAAATACCGGGTATTTCAAAATGAATGACCTGGTTTCAAAACTCCGTGTTTACTGATACAATCATATTACAAACATGGGATAAGTTGCAATATACAAGATTTTAAAGTTTTAGCTGTGCTATTACAAATGCTCTACGTGTCCACCGGCAGCAGCACGAACAACATTTAGACGATAGCTAAATTCGTCATAAACCGTACAAATGTAGTAGCTTTTACAGAAATTTTGGCGGCTGTTGTTATATTCTTCACTTCTTCTATGTCACGAGGTAAAGGGGAGACGGACACACTTTCCTTCACACATCCTCACTAGAAAAAAATCGCCTGGGGTCATATCTGGCGGTCTTGGTTGGCCAAGAATGCACGGCAGTGTCTCGGAGTCCCGTGCGCCTTATCCAGCGTTAAGTCACTGAAAAACTGTGGTACGTAAATGTGCCAGTGTGGTGGAGCTCCATCCTGCTGGAAAATGAAGACATCGGATCCTGTAGTTGTGCAGAAAGCCAATTCTGCAGCATCTGAAGATAGTTCATTGCCGAATTCTTTCTTCCATGTAATCAGAAGTACGAGGTCGAACAGGTCTCTTACCTTTTCACAAGCATCCTGTCTCTTCAGTTTGGCGACATCAACGACGAATGTTTTTGGGTGCGGACGGCTCAATGGCAAAACGCTGACGAAAAGCACGCTGGACCGAAATCACTGACTCACTCTTTGCAAACTGCCGCACACAAAACGCCTTCTGCTGAGCGAACGCCATCTTACTTCTGACTGACTGCAAACTGACAAAACGCAGTGACTGATATTTAACTGCGACTTTCTGAAACTCTACGCCACGCCTATTCAAGCAGCATACATTTCCTTGCAGGCACGTGCGATGTATCGTAATTGTTACGATCCAAAATTTGATCATTGTTTTTGAAAACACTCTGTATTTCAGAATTCGAGTCAAGAACTGCTGCCAACACGAGTAACTTACAAGCAGATAACCTTGGTGTAGCAAAACAGCTTAAATCACTTAATAAAGGCAATTCCACCGGTCCACAGTCATCTACAGCCGGTGATTGGACGAAATATCCGTACCTAAAGCCTGGAAAGTTTCGCAGGCCACATCAGTACTCAAGAAAGGAAATAAGAGTAATCCGATGGATTACAGACCATACCACTGATGTCGATTTGTTGTAGCAGTTTGGAACATGTACTTTCCTCGAACATTATGAATTACGTCGGGGAAAACTATCTGTTGACACACAGTGCGGATTCAGAAAATGAGGGTCTTGTGAAACACAACTAGCTCTTTATTCTCATGAAGCAATGAATGCTATCGACACAGGACCTCAGAATGATATCTTATTTCTAGACTTCCAAATGGATTTTGATGCTGCTCCTCACAAGCAGATTCTAGCTAAATTGCTTGTTTATGGAGAATAGTTTCAGTTGTCGCGACTGGATTCGTGATTGCCTGTCAGAAAGGTCACAGTTCGTAGTAACTGATGGAGAGACTTCGCATAAAACAGAGGCGATATCTGGCGTACCCTATGGAAGTGTTATAGGTCCTCTGCTCTTTCCAATCTATATAAATAACTAACGGAGAAACCCGGCGTTGCCGAAGTATTTAGTTACGTGCTTAATGTCTGTGAAGTCATATTTCCTGAACTATGTGCCTTACAATAATATAATTTTGTAGGTGCAGTCAGCAGCATATGTGGATACCGTCTGCAAAAGTGTTTCTAATGGAGTTAGTGCGGTACCAACGAATTAATAAATTTAAGCGGAATACACGATGAGTAAGTTTTTCATGCACTTAATTGTTTATGACGT
Source organism: Schistocerca cancellata (assembly GCF_023864275.1). Taxonomy (NCBI): domain Eukaryota; kingdom Metazoa; phylum Arthropoda; class Insecta; order Orthoptera; family Acrididae; genus Schistocerca; species Schistocerca cancellata. The sequence continues at coordinate 414,260,319 of NC_064628.1, forward strand.
CATATCTCTTGAACTATGTGTCTAACAATAATTTTGCACTTACATTCAGTGCTATATATGCATACTGTCCATAAAATGTGTTGTGAAAACAGTTAGTGCAGAAGGAATAAATTGTAACTTCATGCCTCATGTGGTACTTCTACTTCACGAACAACAGAAGAGTAGTAAGCGATAAATATTTTACCTTCCATCTTGTTGTAGGGGATTGTAAGCGAGAAAAAAAAAATTCGTAAAGGTTTGAAATTATGTGTAAAGTTAGTTGCTAGTCGCTAGGGCCTTTCATTTTCCAATACTGGATGAATGAAATCTGGGAATTCATGCGTCGCAGGCTACGCTTCTTTTCCACCCCCACACCTTCGATAGGTCGGTGGTTTTTACCCCCACAACGACTGTCGTCTGACAGTAAGGTATATGTGTACCAAGCTTGGTTTAGGAGGAGATGTGGAACGAACACACACACACACACACACACACACACACACACACACACACACACACACACCCTGTCTTTCTCTCTCAGATTGTTCGCAGACGATAGTGTTATTTACCATCTAGTAAAGTCATCACAAGATTAAAACCAAGATATTTGTATGAAGTTATAATGAAATCTAGATTTCGTTATAACTTCATTCTTCGAGAGCTGCAAGAACACAATTATATCTGTACAAATACCAGCTTCATATAGATAAGGAGTACCGGCCAATGATCGTCTTCAGTGAGGATGCACTCAAATTGCCCGAACTCTTACGGGAATCGTTAGTTGACCGCCGCGTGTAATAAGTATGGTGGGCAGGGGCACTACAAATACAGTGTGTGGACAGGAAGTTGGAAAGTGTGGCTCTCACGGGAAGCGTGCCAGAGATAAGTCCCTGCAGTCGCACTATCGTCTGTGTCCTCAGTGGCTCAGTCGGACAGTCTGCCTTCGGCAGTGACAGTGCGGACCGTGTTGCCCGCCGGCCGCGATGTGGTGCGCGCGCCTGTTAGTTTAAGCCGGAGCAGCTTCGCGTTTGCGGTGTTTTGAATCTAGAACGAGATGGCACACTCGTACAGAAAAACGACTTTGAAGTTCAGTTTTGCGAACGACTATCCGCGACCAAAGGCACACGACTGAACGTTTTTTAAGAGAAGAGGTTAAAATCGATCCATGAGAAATGGTGGGAATCCATTTATCGATCGTTTCAAGCGTCGTCTATGTCAAGCTTATTGACGAGGCCGCTTGTGAAAGACTTCTACAACGATCACCGAACGGATATAGTTTCTGTCATGCCGATGGGAATGTTGGTGCGGTTACAGTCGACCACACAGGAATGGGGATATGCACCATTCGGGTCTTCGAACTTCCGTTTGAGGTTTCGTCTGAAATTGTGATCGACGCCTTTCGACCATACGGTACAGTGCTATCCCATGTGGCCGAAAAATGGACGAGTTTTACCACATACCCCATCCTAAATAGGGTGAGACAAATACGGATTGAACTGCGAAAGCACGTCCCCTCTTATTTGTGCATAGGAGATTGTCGAGCGATTATAAGCTATGATGGACAACCTCGCACTTGCTCGGCATGCGGGAAAGAAGGTCACGTCCGCTCGGAATGCCTCCAGCGACGTTTAGTGCAAACCCCGCAGGACGACGTTCAAGCGCCACAACAGATGACTGTATTGCCGTTGACCTTTGTGGAGGTCACACAGCTACCCGACGCAAATTCTCTCAGCGTTTTCCATCTCAAGTGTATCAGTTGACTGCAGATTTAAAAAAAAAAAAAAAAGAAAAAAAAACCAAGACGTACCTATGGAAATCGGTAGATGTGATGTTCTCGTACAGACAAACAAATGATCACAATTTTTGAAAAAAAAATGGATGAATCATTCAAGAGAAAGAGCTTCGCAAAACGCGTTGGTCCACCTCTGGCCCTTAGGTGACCGAGCGGTTCTAGGCGCTTCAGTCTGGACATCTGAGGTCATCAGTCCCCTAGAACTTAGAACTACTTAAACCTAACTAACCTAAGGACATCACACACATCCATGCCCGACGCAGGATTCAAACCTGCGACCGTAGCTGTCGCGCGGTTCCAAACTGTAGCGCCTAGAACGGCTCGGTCACTCTGGCCGGCAACTACACGTCCTCTCTCAAATGCTGACATCTGCGTATATCGTTCATGCACCTGTCTGCGAGACGCAGTTACTGTTCAACAGAGTTCACGGAATGTAATTCACAAAGAAATTGTGCCCTGATATCTACAAGACCCCATTTTCACTATCCTTGCCAGCTGTAGCCAGCCTAGCATCACACAGTCATCCATCGGTCGCCAAAGTTTACAATTTTACATTTTCTGTCGGTACTTGCATAACTCCTAAGTGTCGCGTCCTTTTTTTATTATTCTTAGAGGGTAAATTTAATGCCGGACTCAAAGCCTGACAGTCTTCTTTAGTATGCAGTCTCAGAAACACTGCGTTTCGTACCACGGTACTCTCTCGCTGTGTGTAATTTCTTGATTACATTCAAGGCAGTCGGCGATGGCAGCTGATTTGCTTGGTCCTTGTAGAAGTAAGGTATCTGACAATTATACACTGGCTGACAGAAAATGTGAAGCACCCAGAAGGCGATGAGGAAACAAAATGAGTCCCCACATCATGACAACGGGAGTAACATGGCTCTGCCTCTCCAAGACATTGGAAGAATTGGACCTCTCCCCAAGTCGCCGCCATACTTGCTGACAATTGTCATGTAGGATATTTCAGAACAAAGATTCACTGCTGATCACAATGCGGCTCTATTCATTAGCACCCCACGCTTCCCAACCACGACATTACTCCAGATGTAGCCCTCTGTGTTGCGTTTTGAACGGCAACTTACTCATGGGACGGTAATTCCCTAGTCCGACTGCTGTAGGGTGTCCATTACTTGCTCTCGGAGGGTAGATATGAAGCGATTACGCTGTGCATGATATGCAGTACAGCGATCCTCCCTTGTGGTGATCAGACATGGTCGATCGGTAACGACGACAAGTATGCCTGCCTTACGGATCCATTAAGTCCAACCTCGGGTCACTTTTACGTTCTAATGCCACACAAATTTGGATATGGCACAATTCTAACAGCTGGCCAAATAGACACTCACAATGTTGCCCTTTTCAAACTTTGTCAGTTGCTGATAACTCTGTCTCAGACAAGTACATAGCACCTCTATGTCCTACACATTGACTGGTCAACATGTGATGCTGTTGAGCTCTGTTTTGTAGCCTAAGCAGGCTGGTTACAACACTGAGCACGAGCGACACTAATGTAGTCTGGTGGGACTTCTGTATGTCATAGAGAATTGCAACTCTACATATCCACCGATAGTGTGTATACCAACATCCGACGACGTCTTTTGGGTGCTGCACTTTTTTTATCAGGCTGTGCATTGTCTAGACCAGCAGGCGTAACTTACTGCCCGCGCCAACTACATTGACACTTTTCGCAGTGGCTGATGGGAACGATCGTACATAGGAAATGCCTTTACGGTCCCTCCCATCGACTTAGTTTGCAGTATGTGCAACTTCAAATTTGAATGCACAAGACAGGTCTGAAACGTTCTAATAACAGTGAAATAAAGAAAAGAAAACAGGAGGCACTCGTGAAACAACTTAATTCTGCTTCAGAGTAATCTTTAGAGGGACAACTGACTTCAGGCGTAATTTGTTAGGTTGCTACAAACTGTAAAGTGGGTAATAATCCACTTTTCTGTCTACAGCCCGAAGTTGTGGGGGCATGGCCATGGTGCGGTTCTTGTGCCCCAGGAAACAGTTGGTGCTACTAGCAATCTCAATACACGAATACTGCACTTTTGCAAGCGAAGAAGTTTTTACCGGGGGACCAGGTTTAACTCTATGCACTACTTTATTAGTGACGTAGTTTTTCACAAGAGTCACCAGATCCGTAGTGACCTGTGAGACTAGCTTAACAATTGCATTTTTTCAGAAAAGTGGTTAATTATTCGATACAACCATATATACTTTCAACAAGAAATGTAGGCTTCGGTCGTCACCGGTCATCTTCAGATCAAAAAGTGAAATCAATAGTTCACTCACAAACACTCGTGAGAAAACCACACCTGCAGTTCCTTGCTGAAATGGGATGTGATTGTTCTGGAAAATCAATCAGTTCTGAAATTCATTTCACTGATGTTTCCAGTACGACCGAAATGTTTTTTTCCAAATTCACAATTTCGACACTATGAATCACAGACCTTTTAAGAGTCAGATTGCTCTCCGAGAAATTACTAGATCCAATCACTGAATTGGAAATATGTACGCTACGAACTAATGCACTGACTTAATACACTAAACTGTCGCTAATATGGCCCTTTGTAATGTGGCCTCTCAGTAATCAGGCCCACGTCCAAAATGGTGCACAACAATGGATTATCGTGCACAGCAGTGATGTTAGTGAACTACAGTTTTAAACAATGCTATACGCATTTGAAATTGTGGCATTTTTACATTTCAGTGTCATTTCTTCTAAAAGGAAACACATTTCACTAGACACGAAGCAAAACGTCGAAGTTTGAGACACGCTGAAGCGAGGTTCTTCGCAGAAGGCCATTGATGCTGGGTACAATGTTCGACGAATTTTTCGTCTTCTCTAACGTAATTACATGTTACATTAAAGGAATCTAAACAAAAATAATCAGCTTCTGAAAATGTATGTCTCTTTGGATTTAATAACGTATATCCGCTATTTTTTTAATACACACACATCAAAAAAAGTTTCGCATCACCCCGTTTCCCAGAATTCCTGAAGATAGACGTTGACTGTGGATGTTGTATCACAGACAAAGTTCCTTTGACTGTTCAGAAATGTCACTAAACCTGCCCAAAGGCGTAAACAATCATGCATGAGCAGCGCCTATTAGACGGAGGGGGTCCGAAAGCCGATCAGTTCCAGTCATTCCACCAGGAAGGAGGTACACTGCTCGTGTTGTCTGTAGTTCGACCGTGCCTAGGCGGTCAATACCACGGTTCGATCTCGTCCGCATTGCTACTTTGTACCCGGAAGGCCTCTCAACAAGGGAAGTGTGCAGGCGTCTCGGAGTGAACCAAAGCTATATTATTCAGACATGGAGGGGATACGGAGAGACAGGAACTGTCGATGACATGCCTCGCTCAGGCGCCCTAGGGCTACTACTGCAATGGATGACCGCCACCTACGGATTATGGCTCGGAGGAACCCTGACAGCAACGCCACCATATTGAATTATGCTTTTCGTGTAACCACAGGAGTCGTGTTACGACTCAAACTGTGCGCAATGGGCTGCATGAAGCGCAACGTCACTCCCAACGTCCATGGCGAGGTCCATCTTTGCAACAACGACACCATGCAGTGCTGTAGAAATAGGCCCAACATCATGCCGAATGGACCGCTCAGAATAGGCATCACGTTCTCTTCACCGATGAGTGTTGCATGTCCCTTCAACAAGACAATCGTCGGAGACGCTTTTGGAGGCAACCTGGTCAGGCTCAACGCATTAGACACACTGTCCAGCGCGTGCAGCAAGGTGGAGGCTCCCTGCTGTTTTTGGGTGGTATTATGTGGGGCCAACGTACGCCACTGGTGGACATGGAAGGTGCCTTAACGGCTGTACGATGCGTGAATGCCAACGTCCGAGGGACAGTGCAACCATATCGGCAGCATATTGGCGAGGCATTCGTCTTAATGGACGAAAATTCGCGCCCCCATCGTGCACATCTTGTGAATGACTTCCTTCAAGACAACGACATCGCTCGACTACAATGGCCAGCATGTTCTCAGACATGAACCCTATCGAACGTGTCTTGGATAGATTGAAAAGGGCTGTTTATGGACGACGTGACCCACAAACCACTCTACGCCGAATCGCCGTTGAGGTGTGGGACAATCTGGACCAACAGTGCCCTCATGAAACTGTGGATGGTATACCACGACGAATACAGCCATACATCAATGCAAGAGGACGTGCTACTGGGTATTAGAGGTACTGATGTGTACAGCAATCTGCTCCACCATCTCTGAAGGTCCCGCTGTATGGTGGTACAACAATATGTGGTTTTCATGAGCAATAAAAATGGCGGAAATAATGTTTATGTTGATCTCTATTCCAATGTTCAGTACATGTTCCGTAACTCTCGGAACCGAGGTGATGCAAAACTTTTTTTGATGTGTGTAAATTTCAGACGCTCTTCATAACCCGCCAGTTCCGTTAATCCGGCACCCATATGTGCAAGGAATAGCCGGATTAGCGAGGGTCTAGTGTAGTCGGTATTAAAGCAGCAGCGAAAGCTGCTATCGGCTCTATGTTGGTGAATTTCGATAGAATACATCTCACTGTCAAAGCGTAATCTCTTTCGTTAGTATTGAATCTTGTCCATCTTCCTCAGTCGTAATTAACTGCGACCCAACCCCTGTATGTCGGGATGACATCGACTGCTGTTCAGGGTCGAGACTGAGTAAAATATCAATGCAGTTCCTTGCATCTTGTAAATATTCTCTCCACATGGCCGAGTCAGTTGCTGGGGCATGTCAATTCTGTGGCGAGATTTTGCAACATGCCGCGCATAATTTTGGCATTAATGGCTCTCCACGTTCAGGAAGACCTTTGAGGTTTCATGAAGATCGTTAAAGCGCATTAATCCGTGTCAGTGTACTTCAGAACTGGCAAAAGTGGTGTACTCTGATAATTCCACCATCTTGCGACGTTTGCATTCGTTGGGACAAGTTCGAAAATCGGGTGAACGAGTACCGCATGCTCCAAGCCATATGTGCATCTCTGCTTGCTCGTCATCAATTGGCTCGTGAACAACAGCGACCATTCCTATCCTGTATCGTTAATGCTGACGGGTATGATTTATTTATGGTAACATAATGAGATGAAAGGAATGATTGAGACAAAAAGAAAGCAGCAATTCTTCCAAAGACCTGCGCGCATCCACAAAAGATAATGTTATGCATCTGATGGAATAGCGATGGTGGGGTGCACTGCTTCCCCGAGATGTAACCATCACTGCTGACATTTATTGTCAACAACTGAGATGTCTTGCACAGGCAGTCCGAGAACAACGACCAGACAGACTGCTTGTAGTGATGCTGGTCCACGACAACACCCGCCCGCATCCTGCTACAATGACAAAAAATAATATACTGGAGTTGAGTTTCGAAGTCATTCCGAACCAACCTTATTCACCTGATCTTGCGCCAGCGTAGACAGACTGTAGTAAATAGTGAAGAAGAATATATTATTGATGACTGAACTCTATGTTACGTTTATCTGTTATGGTTATTAAACTTAGGGAAAAACGCTACGAACTTATGCACCAACCTTATCATTTCGTAAGTGCGTTTAAGATTAAGCAGTGTGGCACACAGTATTGACACTCTGATCTATTAAATTTAAAAAAATATATATAATACGTAAGAGAACGTACCTTTGACATGAGAACAAAAGGAAGCATGGTACTGATGAGGCCAGCATAAATATCATCCAGTTCCTTGTGGCCCAAGCAATTAGGGGACTCACCATTGAACCCACGCAGTACATTACAGTGAACTGGAAGTTGATAGTGGAGCGATGCATGATATCTGTCAGTTCAAGTCCTGGAATGCAAAAGTTGTGTCAGTCGGTTTGAAAGATAAAATTTTGGTCTAGGTGTGGTATGAGAGCTCTTCGTGTCGTAACACTTAACTCGTTTATATGAATAACTGTTGTATTGTCTCTCTGTATCTATCAAGCACAATAACTCCGGTTATTGTGACTTAAGTACATAGGTAAATGGAGAAAGGAAAACTAGGATTTAACATCCAATCGCAACGCTGTATGAACTTGCATGTTTTACTCAGAGATATGCATAACATATGTAATATGTTGGATCACATTTGGTTCATAATTTATACGAAAGTTAATTGGTGAGAAAATGGAAAAAAACTAGATGCTTGGCATGGGTGAATAACCCACAATGTGCAACCTGTTAGCTATATACGAAACACATATACTACTGCTTGGGAAATGGCAACACTATCAAAGAACTAGCTGAAATAAATGAAACGTATTCCACTTGTCACTTTATTGATACTGAGGTATCATTAAATGTACACATTATCGGGCTAATACTGAACAATATCGGAAGTTTGCATACATGCTGTTACCTTTAACATAGTGAAGCAGCATTAAAATCACTCTAGATGCAGTTTTACTAGAAGTATAATGGTAATCAATCTTCTGTTCTTGGTGTTTCTTTGACCACACTGGATTCTGATCGTTTTCGAGTAGTAACTCTTAGTCATTTGGCAAAGTCCCATATAGCTGCATTTTGGCGAACAGGCTGCTGAGATCCACCTAGACAGGATATGTCAGTTTCTCGATAGACTGCTTACATAATTTTTACCATTGCGCACAGGCTGCTTATGCATGAGCTATACAGGGCTACTATAAATGATTCATTTGTTTTCAAAGTTCTTTATTTCCAGAGCAGTACGTGTCCAAATATGACTGATGCGGGGTTAGAACCATAAACTCACCGAGTTTACATTGTGCCAAATAGCGTTGCGATTGCAGCGCCTTGACAAAATGGCGACAAAGGAAGATGGTGAACATTTCGCGCCCAGGTTGAAATTCATCGTCGACGCAGCCTTTCATTTATCTGGAAAGGTAATCTCCACAATAGGAGAGTGTGGGACACTGATCGTTCTCATGAAATTGTGGTGCATGAACGAAGTTTCTCGTAGGTTAATGTTTTTGAGTAGTGTCACAGGTGAAGCTGTATAGGCCGTTTTCCTTCTGTTAGAAGACCTCCTCCCTTGATGTGCTGCAGTCGTGGTTGTTTCCACACTGACTGGTGATTCCATCCTCCAACAAGATGGGGCACCCCTCAACGGAGCATCGATGTTCGTCGCTACTTTAACGACGAACCTCCGCATCGCTGGATTGGGCATAGTTGTGAAGATGACGATGATCTGGCTCTACTCCCTTGCCCCCCCTTGCCCCCCCCACCCCCCCCTCCAAGGCACCTGCCCAACGCCTTGTGACTTTTTCCTTTACCTTAAGGGCCGCGTTTACGTACCACCACTGTCAAGAATACTGGAACAGCTCACAGAACGCTTCAATGTTTTTGTGATGGCCGTTTACTGTGTTGACATATAATGTATGGAACTTGGACGTGCATCGTGAAACCAGAGGGGCACTCGCAGAACATTTAAAACTGCCAAATGCAAACCTGGTGAGTTTATGGGTATATCCATGCATCTGTCATATCTGTAAATGGAACACTTTGGAAAATACGGAACTATGAAAATGAATGAATCACTCATAGCAGCCCAGTACATACGTCGATTATTATTGCGCACCATGCAATAGGATAAATCAACTGAATAAAGAAAAGCAATTCAGTGAAGTGACATTTTGATATACAGAGCATTTTAACATTAGACAACGAATAAGTTTGCGTGTTGCAGTGGAGACATTATTTAGTTACGCTTGCTGCTGGATTTGTACCATGTTAGTATAAAACTGCGCAGTCAAATTGTTGTTACTAATTTTTACTATTCAGATGTTACCAGTTTGTTTATCGCCAACGCTATAGGAAAACGGTAAAATATGTATTTAGATTTAACCACAGAGTTAGCCGTAAATTAAAATACAACAGGAATATGTTATAATATTCGTTTGAAATGAACTGCGAAGTAAGCAGTAAATTAAAATATTAGGCAGGTCTCTCCATATTTCACATATAGCTTTAAAATAAAACCAAGATCATAGACACACGCATCCATTTAGTAAATACCCACTAAATCTGTAGGAATAGCTTGATTGTGTGAACGAGTATGTGTTCGTACTTGCAGTGTTCATGTAGAAACCAGGAAGTGTAAGGCAGTGCAATATCAGAAAAAGCTTATCTATCAGTATACAGAGGTCGATTAACTTGACATGAGAAATGCGATACGTTTTATGGTCGTTCAAATCTGTTCTAAAGAGACAACATCCCAGTTACATTTAGTTAAATTACAGTGTGGCGGAAACTGCTTGCTTTCAAGAGTAACTTAGATGTCAGTTGTAAAAGAGGTACCAAGTAATAGATTCAGGGAAGCAGGCAGCAGCTTCATGCAGGAAACGATTAGTCTCGTCAATGAAGTTAGTACAGAGATCGAACAACACTTAGTTTACTGATGAAACGGTACTCTTTCGTTTATCATCGTGTTACACTCACATGGGGCACGTGATAAAATATGTCATCTTCAAAATGTTTAACACTAATATACAACAAATTTGTCACACAGAAATAAATATCATGTAAGTCACCACTTCATGTTTTAATAACTTTAAAGTCATTCCATTTATATTTCTGAGAAGGTCAAAAAGAAAAAAAAAATCTGTTGAGTTTACCAAATGTTGAACGAGAAACGTTTTTTTGTTCAATGTTCAGATGTGTGTGAATTCGTAAGGTACCAAACTGCTGAGGTCATCGGTCCCTAGACTTACACACTACTTAAACTAACTTATGCTATGAACAACACGCACACCCATGCCCGAGGGAGGACTCGAACATCGGCGAGAGGGGCCACGCAATCCGTGACATAGCGCGTCAAACCACGCTGCCACTCCGCGCGGCGCTTTTTGTTTGTCTTGGTGCACAAAAATCAATGTCTACTGTACAACGAGGCCCCAGCAAAAAAAGCAAGAAAATCTTTATGAACCATCTGAAGATGTATTTGTAATAAATCCTAAAACCGTAATTATTTGTTTTAAATACCCTTCTAAAATCATATTTGGGGCTGGTTGCTGTTACAAATTAGAAACCTTTTAGAAGGTGCAGAAATACGAGGAAATCGGCTTTTATCAAAGTAAATATGATAGTTTTAATGTACACAATAAATTCAAAGAAATAACAGGGAAATGCAGGAAGAGTGTGAGTGGGAAACTAGTGGATGAAGCAGGGAACTTGATGGTGGAATTAGAAGACAAGAAGAAACATGGAAAAAATGTACAGAAAATTTATTTCATGACACTAGATGTGCTTTTAATTCAAGTACAAATGAAATCAGTGGCACAGATATTGTGGAAGTAGAGGCTCAAACAGCCATCGGGCAGAGGAAGGACGGAAAGGCTGTCGGACCAGATAAATTAAAAGCGGTGTTCTTAAAATTGATGAATGAAAATCATGTAATATAATTAACCCAAATTTTCAATCAGATTCACGTATCTGGAAACATTCCAAAGGCGTGGCTGAAGTTCATTACTCTGTCCAAAAAGCCAAATGCAAAGCAATGCAGAGTTTATCAGCCTTTTCAGTAGTTGCAGGAGCAACAGTTTGGATGATTGATTGATCTGGCCCTGTAACACTAACCAAAACGGCCTTGCTGTTGTGGTACTACGAACGGCTGAAAGCAAGGGGAAACTACAGCCGTAATTTTTCCCGAGGCCATGCAGCTTTACTGTACGGTTAAGTGATGACGACGTCCTCTTGGGTAAAATATTCCGCAGGTAAAATAGTCACCCATTCAGATCTCCGGGCGGGGACTACTCAAGAGGACGTCGTTATCATGAGAAAGAAAACTGGCGTTCTACGGATCGGAGCGTGGAATGTCAGATCCCTAAATCGAGCAGGTAGGTTAGAAAATTTAAAAAGGGAAATGGATAGGTTAAAGTTAGATATAATGGGAATTAGTGAAGTTCGGTGGCAGGAGGAACAATACTTTTGGTCAGGTGAATATAAAATCAAATAGAGGGAGTAGTTTTAATAATGAATAAAACAATACTAGTGCGGGTAAGCTACTACAAACAGCATAGTGAACGCATTATTGTGGCCAAGGTAGACACGAAGCCCATGCCTACTACAGTAGCACAAGTTTATATGCCAAATAGCTCTGCAGATGATGAAGAAATTGATGAAATGTATGATGAGATAAAAGAAATTATTCAGGTAGTGAAGGGAGACGAAAATTTAATAGTCATGGGTAACTGGAATCATACAGTAGGAAAAGGAAGAGAAGGAAACGTAGTAGATGAATATGGACTGGGGCTAAGAAATGAAAGAGGAAGCCGCATGATAGAATTTTGCACAGAGCATAACTTAATCATAGCTAACACTTGGTTCAAGAATCATGAAAGAAGGTTGTATACATGGAAGAAACCTGGAGATACTAGAAGGTTTCAGATAGATTATATAATGGTAAGACAGAGATTTAGGAACCAGATTTTAAATTGTAAGACATTTCCAAGGGCAGATGTGGACTCTGACCACAATCTATTAGTTATGAACTGTAGATTAAAACTGAAGAAACTACAAAAATGTGGAAATTTAAGGAGATGGGACCTGGATAAACTGAAAGAACCAGAGGTTGTACAGAGTTTCAGGGAGAGCATAAGGGAACGATCGCCAGGAATGGGGGGAAGAAATACAGTAGAAGAAGAATGGGGAGCTTTGAGGAATGAAATAGTGAAGGCAGCAGAGGATCAAGTAGGTAAAAAGACGAGGGCTACTAGAAATCCTTGGGTAACAGAAGAGATACTGAATTTAATTGATGAAAGGAGAAAATACAAAAATGCAGTAAGTGTAGCAGGCAAAAAGGAATACAAACGTCTCAAAAATGAGATCGACAGGAAGTGCAAAATGGCTACGCAGGGATGGCTAGAGGACAAATGTAAGGATGTAGAGGCTTATCTCACTAGGGGTAAGATAGATACTGCCTACAGGAAAATTAAAGAGACCCTTGGAGAAAAGAGAACCACTTGCATGAATATCAAGAGCCCAGATGGAAACCCAGATCTAAGCAAAGAAGGGAAAGCAGAAAGGTGGAAGGAGTATATAGAGGGTCTATACAGGGGCGATGTTCTTGAGGACAATATTATGGGAATGGAAGAGGAGGTAGATGAAGATGAAATGGGAGATACGATACTGCGTGAAGAGTTTGACAGAGCACTGAAAGACCTAAGTCGAAACAAGGCCCTGGGAGTAGACAACATTCAATTAGAACTACTGACGGCCTTGGGAGAGCCAGTCCTGACAAAACTCTACCATCTGGTGAGCAAGATGTATGAGACAGGCGAAATTCCCTCAGATTTCAAGAAGAATACAGTAATTCCATACCCAAAGAAAACAGGTGTTGACAGATGTGAAAATTACCGAACTTTCAGTTTAATAAGTCACATCTGCAAAATACTAACGCGAATTCTTTACAGACGAATGGAAAAACTGATAGAAGCCGACCTCGGGGAAGATCAGTTTGGATTCGTAGAAATGTTGAAACACGTGAGGCAATACTGACCCTACGACGTATCTTAGAAAACAGATTATGGAAAGGAAAATCTACGTTCCTCGCATTTATAGAGTTAGAGAAAGCTTTTGAAATGTTGACTGGAATACTCTCTTTCAAATTCTGAAGGTGGCACGGGTAAAATACAGGGAGCGAAAGGCTATTTACAATTTTTACAGAAAGCAGATGACAGTTATAAGAGATGAGGGACATGAAAGGGAAGCAGTGGCTGGAAAGGGAGTGAGACAGGGTTGTAGCATATCCCCGATGCTATTCAATCTGTATATTGAGCAAGCATCAAAGGAAACAAAAGAAAAGTTTGGAGTAGGTATTAAAATCCACGGAGAAGAAATAAAAACTTTGAGGTTCGCCGATGCCATTGTAATTCTGTCAGAGACAGCAAAGGACTTGGAAGAGCAGTTGATCGGAATGGGCAGTGTCTTGAAAGGAGGGTATAAGATGAACATCAACAAAAGCAAAACGAGGATAATGGAATGTAGTCGAATTAAGTCGGATGATGCTGAGGGAATTAGATTAGGAAATGAGACACTTAAAGTAGTAAAGGAGTTTTGCTATTTGGGGAGCAGAATAACTGATGATGGTCGAAGTAGAGAGGATATAAAGTGTAGACTGGCAATGGCAAGGAAAGCGTTTCTGAAGAAGAGAAATTTGTTAACATCGAGTATAGATTTAAGTGTGAGGAAGTCATTTCTGAAAGTATTTGTATGAAGTGTAGCTATGTATGGAAGTGAAACATGGACGATAAATAGTTTAGACAAGAAGAGAATAGAAGCTTTAGAAATATGGTGCTACAAAAGAATGCTGAAGATTAGATGGGTAGATCACATAACTAATGAGGAGGTATTGAACAGAATTGGGGAGAAGAGGAGCTTGTGGCACAACTTGACTAGAAGAAGGGATCGGTTGGTAGGACATGTTCTGAGGCATCAAGGGATCACCAATTTAGTACTGGACGGCAGCGTGGAGAGTAAAAATCGTAGAGGGAGACCAAGAGATGAATACACTAAGCAGATTCAGAAGGATGCAGGCTGCAGTAGGTACTGGGAGATGAAGAAGCTTGCACAGGATAGAGTAGCATGGAGAGCTGCATTAAACCAATCTCAGGACTGAAGACCACAACAACAACAAGCTTAATGATCCATATCTCGAAATTGTTTTTGAGGGTGATACACAGAAGAATATATAGATTATATGACCAACAAATAGCCCCTAAACAGCTTGGGTTTGTTAATGCTGTGGGTAGGAGAGGAGCCTTGTTCAGTGTACAAGTATTGTTTCACATATGTACAGATGTAAATAAAAATGTCTTTGCTTGCCTGATAGATCACTAGAAGGCGTTTGATAGAGTAAAACACGACAAACTGATGTAGATTTTGTGAAATTTGGAATGGAGGAAAGGAATCTGCGAATCACAAAGAACCTGTACTGGAATCAAACAGGAGTGGAGCGTATTGATGGAGAACACACTGAAGCAGTCACTATTCTCAGGGGAGTAAGAGAGGGATGTATTTTGTCACCTGTACTATTAAGTATTATATGTTTATTTAGAGAATCCCTAGAAATAGAAGACGAATTTTGATAAATAGAATAAGATTAGACAAAATTCGATACGCTGATCATACTACTGTATTTGCTGACACTATTCAAGCATTACAATTATTATTGGATGGAACTGAAAGAGTTAGCAGTTAGTACGGGCTTGAACTAAACACCACAAAGGCAAAACTCATGGTCGTAAGGAAACTATTACAGGCATAAACTTAGTCATAAAGCAAAGAATTATAGGAAAGGTAAAAGAATATACATACCTTGAAACTGTAATAAATGAGAACTGGAATAACTTGCAAGAAATCAAGATTTGCATCGGGAAAGCAAGAAGTGTGTTTCAGAAAATGAGTGCTGTCTTCAAAAGCCATAACCTAACTCTAAGAACAAAAACCAGAGTTTTGCACTGCTATGTATAATCTGCCCTCCTATATGGGGTACATACAGGGACCTTAAATAAAATCACGGAGAAGCAGCCTTTGTATTGTGGGTTTATAGGCGGATCCTGAGTAAACCTTGGACCCACAGAGTGACAAACGTAGAAGTTTTGAGAAGAATGAACACAACACCTAGATTAATCAAGATAGTGAAATGCCCAAAGTTGCAATATCTAGGACACATCATACGTAATATAAACAGACAAGATCTGGTACAAAACATTGCTTTAAGGGAAAATCAACAGCAAAAGAAGACGAATATCTTGTTTTGACAGCCTTAGATGCTGGTTCAGTATGTCTTTAACAGAACTAATCTGTGTTGCTACCAACAAGAGAAGTATAGCCATCACCATCGCCAACATCCGAACTGGATATAAACGGAAAGAAGAAGATTTCACGTTTTCAATGGCTTATTTCGCGCTTACAGTAACCTGT
The DNA here is from genome assembly GCF_023864275.1 of Schistocerca cancellata. Classification (NCBI taxonomy): domain Eukaryota; kingdom Metazoa; phylum Arthropoda; class Insecta; order Orthoptera; family Acrididae; genus Schistocerca; species Schistocerca cancellata. The sequence continues at coordinate 414,276,016 of NC_064628.1, forward strand.
GTTACCTACACAACTGTATTCCGAAATTTCATTACTCTACTTTACTTCTTTTTTGGTGTTTCAATTTTTACCATCAGTGTACATTACGATTAATACAGCAATTAAATTACACAAATGATACAGGACCGAGGAAAGGACAAAGGATATGCAAAAATACACTTGAAGAGAAGTCTTACCAAAAAATAACAAGCATAATTATCCAGTGATTTCTCGCTGGCCGGTAATTTGTACCACCTAACTGTCGTGAGAGTTTTGTTAGAGAATTTAGATGTCTATGCCTTTCATATCAAACATAGAAGGGGGAAAACATCTTTCAAAATATGTATTACGAAGTGAATTAATACTTGCTGGAATCTTAGATCTAGAATTATAGTTTTATTTCTTTTATTATCGGCTCTCACCAATTGCCGTAGTTGCCTCCGTGGTGGAACTATCTGCAGCAGTTCCAAGAATCGACAATACGATGAACAATGGATATATGGACACAGTCAGAACACTCAGGCTGCGACACACAGAAATCAGCGAAAGAGAGACAAAATACTGCGTACGTCGGCCAAACCTGTGGACAAAATTTTAAGCAGTAAGCTGCAAAAAAATGAATACATTGCTATGCGCTGACTAGTGTCTAAGTTCCTTCTTAAACAAAATTCTAGAGCAAATTCACATATTTTTCGTGACAGTCACTGTTTTTTACAGACCCTTGAGCGAATAATAGAAATATGATTGTATTATGTGAACTGTAAGATGAAAAACTGTGCATTTACAAACACGTAGAAAAGGAAAATTTGGCGGTGTGTTATGACAATGCTGCATTTAACAGTGCCAGGTATCCGGTTTTTTACATTCGTGTCCGGCCAAATAAATACGAGTCCGGTCTGTATGGCTTTTGTTAGATTTTTTTATCGATGATGACGCATAACGGAGGCCTATACCAAGCTAATGACGTAAGTGCGAGGAATAAGGAGCTATAGCAGGTGCTCTAGTGTCTGTATCCTATGTTTTTCTTCATAGGACGAACGAGCCAAACGCACAGCGCAGGGCTGGTTTACCGTTACGGCAAGAACCACAGTCGCGGGTGGCCCCGAGCTTGAGGGGGCCCCTCTATGATTGCTACAAAAATTTATTCTTACTTAACGAACATTTGCTTTTTCACTTTAAAAAAATATATCTTGAATGTTAATGTTATAGTCCGCGCAGTATGCCGTGTCCGATAGATGAGCTTACACCAGGGCACGCGTGGGGAAAGTGGTAATGGTGGGTTTAGGGACAGGCGTTGTAGGCGAAATATCGAGGGGAGACATTGTAAATAAATTGGATATGTTGTCCCCTGTGCTTCCCCACACTGCCAACACATATTTCAGTACATTTCCGGAAAGAACTTGCTAGACGTTGTCCAGTATTTTTGTGCATATCAATGTCAGTAACCCCTGTTGAACATAAATTTTCCAAGTTAAAGATGATTAAAAACTATCTGATATCTTTAATGAGTGTTGAAAGGATAAGAGGCCTTGCCATAATAATTGTGGAAAGAGAGATTGTGCGTTCGCTGAGATGGAGAACTTGGTGACGGCCTGCTCAAAAAGCAAGAAAGATAGAGATTTAGATCAGTGATGTTTAAAATTAGGTTTCTCTCAGTTTAATTGATAATTAGACAGAATCTATTGAACTATGTGTTTAATAGTACGTGATTGTAGTGATGCATATAAAAGTTATTACTACCTGGTGAGCCGTGCTTCGCTGGGAACCATTGTGAACATTTACTAACGCTTGGTAAAGAGTGACCACAAAACGAAAACTAAAAAAAGTGTGTAAGTCGAATTTATTTCTACTACAGCCGTCACTAGCTGCTTGTCTTAGTTGTAAAAGCAGGTCAAAAAATGGTTCAAATGGCTCTGAGCACTATGGGACTTAACATCTTAGGTCATCAGTCCCCTAGAACTTAGAACTACTTAAACCTAACTAGCCTAAGGACATCACACACATCCATGCCCACGCAGGATTCGAACCTGCGACCGTAGCGGTCTCGCGGTTCCAAACTGACGCGCCTAGAACCGCTCGGCCATACTGGTCGGAAAAAAAAAGAAAAGAAACAGGTCAGCGTAGCACATAATCAGGAAACCCAGAACTAAGTGTTCACTTTTTGCTCGTTAAGAAATAAAAATTTCAATCAAACGCCCAAACATTGCAACCGTTGTAACATCTGTTAGTAACCTGATATTCTAATTTTATGTAAAATATTGTAACCGTAAGCAAATTTTTAATACATTACAAAATCTACATACACGTGCTGCTGTTAAATCTGCGAGATAAAGAAGTATCATTATACCAGACATTATGCTTCCAGATACCATTTTTTAAGGATTATTTTGCAAGCAACATTTCAACAATGAAGCTCCACTTCGCAACGTTTAGTGAAACAGATTGGACCTTTCCAAATGTGAAATCTGCCGTATGTTGGCAGACGTATGGAAGGCCTTTCTGAACGAGTTGGAAAAATATTTAGTAATTTACTACAATAGACACAACGAAAATTAATTAAGACTTTGTTTAGTATAACTGTAATGTTTCAAATGCCTAACAAAATATTAAGATTCTTATTTCTCCAGTTCTATTTTGTGATGGTTTAAGATCCAGGTTCATTCATTTTAAGTATATATTCGTATATCTTTGGTCCATATTTCCCTTCTTGTAGTGTACATCTGCGGTATTTTTTTGCATTTTGTAATGTATAAATGTGTGACTTCAACAGAGCAAAGCCAACTGGTGTTGTAGCCAGTGCGGCAGCACCGTTATGTTTAAATTCGAAAAAAATATTTATAAACGGGCATACTATGAAATCATAGGGTAGTCTTACAACTCGAGTTTAACACATTACACTCCATATAAGAATCACAAAATTAAAATGTTTTTTTGCCAACGAGTCATAACCCGATGCAAAGTCGCTACAAGGCAGTTTTTTTTTAGTTACCTACGTTTAAGGTTGATCTCACAGAAAGCTCACCATAACTGATCATTAATAAACGATTGGAAACATCCAACCGCCTGTTTCTATTTAAAATACGAAGTCTGGCTTTTATTGCAAAATGTCTGGCTAAATATAACGCCGAGCCCGGCTTTTCTATTTTAGGACTTGGCAACGCTAACTGCATTTCCCTTCTTCTTTCTGTATTTCACTGTAGGCTTTCCAGCAAGATCAAGGAGCTTTGTCGTTCCAAATAGTTCAATAGTAGCTCAGATGACGTCTCAAATGTATAGATGAAATGTATAGAGGGACAGTATCGATGGAAAAGAGAGCATTTACAGATAGTTCTCTAACTGTAATATTGAAAACTTATTTGATACAGGGAGTAATGTTGTCTTACGTTTCAATACAGGAAACTGAAACAGATCTTTTTATCACCACATAAATTACCTAACCAGTACACGGAATGTTTCACCGATGAACGAAGACGGAAAGGAATCCCATTTAGATATGGCTCTGAGCACTATGGGACTTAACTTCTGAGGTCATCAATCCCCTAGAACTTAGAACTAGTTAAAACTAACTAACCTAAGGACATCACACACATCCATGCCCGAGGCAGGATTCGAACCTGCGACCGTAGCGGTCGCCCGGTTCCAGACTGTAGCGCCTAGAACCGCTCGGCCACACCGGCCGGCCCCAATTAGGTAGCTTGTAATATAAGTCAATACACGTACTGTAGGTATTATTTAATTTTTACGAGCTATTTTGCTGTAACGACCGTGTATAGACGCTACTTAACAAGCCATTTGTTTGCTATTTCTTTAAGTATTCTGTGTAATATGTAAATTAAATTTTTGTAAATGCTCATACTCAGATTTTGTTTAATGTGTGTACATGGAATCGTTTGGCATCTTATCCCTGAAAGCTAATATGTTGGAAAATATTCATGAACAGCACTTATTTTTTGATTAAGAGGAGATTGTAGCACTTTTGACAAATTGTTTGTTACGTTATGGTCACGCGGCAGTAGGAATGTGGCTAGCGAGAACTGCGAACTGACGTGTAATGAAGTGCTGAGCATTTGTAAATGGGCAATATCAAGAAACGACGCCCATACAATTATCTGGGGAGTTCATTTGCTCAATGACAAACTGGATGCACTGGCAACCTCTTCCTACGTAACATGTTGAAAAACTGCTACACCTCAGTTTTGTAGATTGGCCACATATGTACACATTTTCATCGAGCATATAACGCTTCAAATGGATTTCAGCTACGTTTTTGTTCTTGTGGAAAATTCTATTCTGAACTAAAATCTGTTCCTCTGTCATGAATTACAATCGTCGTTTTGAGGGATTGTTGTTTCAGTAATTAATTATCTGAAGATTTAGTCAAACATCAGTTTACGTGATTACTATCTCTGAAGTAGATAAAGAGTAATTATGTGATATTGTTCCGGGCAACTATTACAGTAGAACTACGATAGATTCATTTTGTTACTGCGCAGTACTTTTGTACATGACACATTTCGAATTATTTCTGATCATTGTGGTATGATTAGCATATGAATGCAGTGTGATTGTGCTGACAGTGAAAGCGAATCTGTTTTCGTTCGGTCTTACTGCTACATTTCATGTACTGTGACACTGCTGCATTGTACGTAAACTGGTGTTGTGGATCAGCGTCGTAGAAATATATGCTCATTTAAATTACATTTTTGTGAAGGGTTTTACAAAATTTATCTGCTTTGTTTTTTGTACATTTTTGTGTGCACTATTTTAGAGGGGATAATTTTGTATGATTTTTTTGGGTCTCATTGTGTGATTTACAAAATTATGAAAATCATGGCCACAACCATTCCTGATAGTAACTTGATTACAGTCGATAATTAACTTTATGCAATAATTAGAATTTCTGACACACAGCTGGTGACAACATCACATGATATTTTCGAGGCAGTTCAGTGTTACTTTAATATAGTCTTTCTCAATTACATTAAATGTACGTTTCAGTAGAAATTTAGAAGTTAATTCATTAGTACTTTATACATTGTTAGAGAGCTGTTCCACTAGACTTGGAGATTGTCTCATGACAGGACTGGTTCTTATTGTTACAGTATAATACAATTGCTGCCTTCATGTGTAGTAACTGCCTTTGCTAACACCATACCAAGTGTTAAACAGTCCCGAACTTAGAGGTTTGGGAGTGAATTCCAAAAAGTTGCGACGAAATTAATGTAGGAATTCAACAGGAAAAAATGTAGTATATGAAATTAGAAACTGAGATAACGTAAAAACGCATGATAGTTCTCAGGGTTTCGATGTAGTGTGTCCGAAAATGCAACAGATAGTAGACATTTTCGAACATTGATGTCTGTGGAAGGAAAAGTCAGTTGAAGTGCTATAACAGAAATAATGAGAAAATTACCACTGATGATACAATGTTACTAAAAACATGCGATAAAGTTAATTAAAACCGATCTTACTGAAACATGACAAAATTAACTAAAATTATCTTACTGAAAAAAATAAAATGGAATCTTTCTAAAAAATGGGGAAGATTAAATAGAAAGTGAAATAACACATAAATGATTGAAAAAAGGATCTGAAAACAAAAGTAGGTAGCTAAATCTCTTTCATTAATTAGTGAAAGAATGAGTACAGAAGCAATAATTAGAATTTATAGAAAGGACAGATAAAAATATAAGAGAATTAAAAAGAGAATTAAGTGATAAACAGTCAAACCTAGAATCACGAGTTACTGAGAAAATTATAGATCTGGATACAAAGCTAGAGGACCAGGAAAATAAGTGCAAGAAAGGAAAAAATGAAATTAGACTTGCCTACGATCACCTGACCCTTGAGCATACAAATAAATCTGGATAGAAAATTATGGAGTTAGGAGATGTTACATACAAAGTGCCAGGGCGTGTGGATAGTTTAGAGAGCAATTTTCAGTGCAATGAGGTGGTAATGAAGCCACAAGTTAATTCTGTAAGAGAAAATTATTTTTTTATTCTATACTTCGATCCTAATGAAAGTTTTCAACCTGCAGCATTTTTTATTAATGTGTTAAGAAGTGACTTCACTGAAGATTGTCAGAAAAGTATAGACAACCAAGAACCTTATTAAAGAGATACAGTATTGAGTGGGGATCAGACATACCAAAAAGATATGGAAATTTTCAAGAACGTACATAGCGACTCTTAGAGGAGTATTGGTCGGAGGAGAAGCTAAAGGATGTGAAGAAACCTTTTATATGGACACAATGTTGTATTAGGCAGTCAGAAAAGTCTATGGAAGAGTACTGTGAACATTTAATTTTTTCTATGTATTCATGTACAAACCGCATCATAAAATACACATCAAATAAAAAAGCCAAGTACATAATTTAAAATGCGAAATAGGTTTGTTTCTATAAAAAATACATGTCAAATACAGAAATAAATAATAACTGGCAACCAATGCTGTACAATCGCAATAAAGTCATGAGAGTATACGCTCTGCTTCAAGACTGCTTGTGTCGCAGTTAAATTCATATGTTATTGGACACTTTCTTTGAGTTCTCAAGGCTGTACCCCTGGTTGGTTAGGAAGGAGTTGAAATCTGTGATGTCTGATGATGGGTGTGATCCCGAAACGCGTAATATGCTCTAATAAAAGAGTCAACTGAAGATCTCTTGACTTTATTGCGATTGTACAGCATTGGTTGCCAATTATTAACACAAAAATGATCGCAGCTCTCAGGCGGGATTTTATGTCCTGTTTATCAGAAATACATAGTAAAAAATACAAGATACATATTTCGCTCATCCTGAATTTGATGTAAGCTGCATCTGTCTTAGAATGATTCAGGGGATCCTCCTGAGCACACTCTCTGGGTGCATGCGCTAACGGGAATTTTAGAAGGTTTGCTTTTCACCACACACACACTTGTCACTGTCAGTGTGACCCTGCCTCCTCATAAGTTGTTTTGATCACACCGTATGAAGTCGGTTCAGTGTTTTCCTGCGTCGCCAGTATAGGTGGAGCCCTGGAGCAGAGTTTCCTCTGTGAATAGGGCTTCTGGATTTTCTTCTTGCCACAACGATTTTATGGAAGTTTCAGTTGGTTGTACTGAGTATATAAAACTTAGTCTGGATTTCATCTGGATTTAAGCATTTTGGTCATGGTTTGATGCTTGTGTAGCGGGTGACGCTGGTCATTCATCTGTTTGCTCCTTTCTTTCAAGATCAGGGATGATCTTCTCACTTTTGGTGGGGCAATACCCTATACTGAATATAAGTGGTCCACTCCTTTAGGTGTCAAGGAACCAGTTATCTTCGTGCAGGTATCGTTTAAGACCACGAGATCGTGACGATATCTTCCCCAAACTGGGCATCCATACTCAGGAACTGAAAAGCGAGTGATGTGGAACGGAGTATACTGGCATTGGTGCCCGACTTTGCACATGTCACCTTATTCAGTACGCCACTATGTATTTGCATTTTAGCTTTTGTTATCTCGATGTGTATCTTAAACATTGTTGGGCAAATTAAAATGGCCCAGACGAGTGGATACGATTTGTGGCATGTCAACGTAGGAGGAAAACACCTACAGTAACTTCCAACAGGGTGGAGCAACTGACCATGCATCTGGCCAAACCTTGGAGCATATTTACAAAATCTTCACACCTGATAGATTTGTTAGCAGACAAACTGGAGGCGACCCTAGCTGGCCACCCAGATCATCTGATCTGTCGGGGTGCGATTACTTTGTGTGGGGAGCCGCCAAGTCCCATGTGTATTGCAAAAACCCCCATAGTCTTCAAGAACTGCAACAGAACATTTCAGATGAGATTGCAGCAATTCCACCAAACCAGCTTCGATCCGCCTTCAGCAACTTGATGACCAGGGCCAAAAACTGCCAAGAGTAAATTGGTGGTACTTTCAACATCTGATACCGTCTGGTTAGTATTATCTTTCCCCTGCTGTATTTCTTGGCACCTTGAAACACTGTTCTCTGGGCCACTTTTATTTGCCCCACCCTGCATGTCAAGTTGTGTCTAGAGTGACTTCTGTGTAGGATGGATGGGGACAGTTGTTCAAGCAAGTACCATTCTAGATGATATTGAGCTCCTTTCCTGCCTTCCGTTTGTTAAGGTGGTAAAGACCTCTTGTGTTTTAATGGGGTTTCATTTTAGATTATTACATATGTGACAGTTTGTAAGCACTATGAGATCTTCGCTTAGGCCATTTTCAATTTCATTAAAAGATTTTTCTTGATGTGCAGTTGCCCTATCATCTGTGTAAATAAAAGATTTGACCTTTTCGCCAATAAGTTGTATATTAAACACCAGTGACGACAGCAGACTACCTTGTGGCAAACCGTTCTTCTTATTTTCCCATCTGCTTCTCGTTTGTTGGAATTCGATTAATCTTCTTTCAACCAACAGTGTAGTAAGATTTTTTACGCATTTGTCATTTTTTGTCATCTAATTTTTGGAGATAGGAGTTCCCAGGTTTAAACTGTATGCTGCAGTTAGGTCAATGAACACTAATCTGCCCGAAGCTGCCTCTCAAAACCATCTTCAATAAACTGAGTCAGACTGAGAGCCTGACCAGTGGGGAACCATTCCCAATTGTGACCCCCTCCCTCTCCGCTCTCCCGCCCGTCGATTCGATACCTGTCTGGTATCACTCCATGAATTACGTTATTAAGGGGGCTACATCGGATCAGTATGAACATAAAGACATTGAAGAGTGCGGTCGAACACAGGGTGGTGAGTGAATGGTCGTGACAGGCCAAAAGGCCCAGTGGGGACTCTGTTGACAATATATAACGCCTTTATTTATTTCCAGTATATGACGTGTCATAGCTCAGCGAGGCAACCATGTGTCACTCTGTTGTTCTTGGTCTGCGCTGACGTATCGGCAGTGGCTTTTCTGCAGACAGAAGCCCTGTGACACGTTACTGGCCTCCAAAGGTCACAGCTGTGACGTCGGCGGCTCCCTGCTTCCGTTGGTGGCACGGTACCCTGACGGCCCCATGGCTCTGCACGCATTTACCATGGTGGCATGTGGAAATGATAGTGCATGGTCTTCAGCTTGCTGCCCTCTGGCAGCAAACAGACGGCAGCTGTTGGACAGCAGCTGATGGTAAGACACTAAGACACACTATGAACTTAGTGCTGGTGGCAGCACGCATACATATGGCTACTGATGGTGATGCCCAGACGTCTCCCTACCTGTCGTGGCCTTTGGTGTTGTAGTGCTGCTACTGGACTCAGGCAATGACTTCTGTCTCAAAATTCACATGTTTTTATACCGCTCTGAGACTTATTTGTTTCACTAATACCTGGCACCCAGTCACGTTGCCTGTAACAAGACTTTCGCCGTGGTATAGTGCCATCGACCTAACCACTACAGCCGTTATAACTGTACAGTGCAATTTTCCACTGAGTGCGGCTAGACTCGTCCCACAATACCATTAGGTGTATGTTATTCTGACCAACTGTTATCACACGTACAGCTATCAGTCTACAGCTATTTATGTACTGATTCACGGTATCATTCTCACTACTTCTCATTATTTTAGCTAAAAGCTGGTTACCAGCGTTACAATACTGATATTGTAGGCAGTCTATTGGATAAACTACCAGTTGGCAAAGTATGTTATATGCTACCCAGTATTTAAAAAAATTGTAAAATAAGTGGCTAAAATTGACAGATGGGATGTAGATAATTATGGATATGATATTAGGCAGAGTGAAGGAAATCATGATAATGTGAGGCATATGAATAAAATGAGCCTAAATAACTATAGGAGTTGAGAAAACAGAGGCTGGGGACTGTTCAGAGGAAGTTACTGTCAGGGAATACAGGGCTCTAGAGAGGACACGGGATCAGTAACGATCCATAGTGAAGTGGTCCAGAATAGAGAACCCAAATGTATTGCGATACAGTACCCTAAAGTTATCAAAAGATGTAGGCGTTCAGTGTAAGTGGAAACTATCAGACATAACATGGAAAGAAGAGAAAGTAGCTACGAATACCCAGGTAAGAGAGTGCATAAGGACTGTAATGAAACAGAAGAGAAAAGATCACATAGGAATGTACTCTAGAATTAAGTGGCAATCGTGAAGGTTTAAAACAAAATGAAGTGTGGGACTTAAGAAATGAGGAAAGTGAGGCAAATATAGAGTAACAAGTAGGGAACATAGAAAAAGAAGAAGGTAATAGATAATAAAGGAAGCAACGAGGATAGTGGTGCAGGTAGTGATGAAAGTAGTGGATAAAGTTGTGAAGGAGATGCTGGATCATATGTTTGTAATGAGTCTATTATGAAAGGTGTTGTGGCTGACAAAGAGATAAGTAAGGGAGTGCCAGACGATAGCGTGGCTATTGTGCAACTATTTAGTCCTTTAAATAATAATTATGCTTTTATGGTTTACAAACAGCATGATATGGTAGGATAGGAAATAAGGGAAGGCAGTGAAATAGAAATCAAGTAACCGAATGCTACGATAAAAAGGGCTGAAGATTCACATTTAAAAACAGGAGAGGATGATAAATAAACTGAAGAAGCTGTGGAGAAGTATCTACTGAAGGAAGAAGCTGATGAAGGAAACGGGTTTACAGGGCAGCCCACAGTTACTTCGTTAATTAGTTAGTTACATGGTTCTGGGATCATTTGACCGATTCTTTTATTGAAATGATGTGGAACAAAACCGTTTACAGGATGTAAACACGATTAGCGCTACCATTAATGAATATATTATTTTTAGTCCAACTCCCGTAATTACACTTGAAAACTAGGTTTCTTTTTTAGAGGTTACCAATTTGTAAATAAAAATTCGTCCATGGAATAGAAGGATTTGTCAAATGATTTTAAGGTAGATTTAAAACTTGCTTTGGTATCTGTCAGACATTTTATGTCATTGGAAAATTGATCAAACATTTTTATTGCTACACGTTTAACACATTTGTGACCCACTGACGGCTTTAATATGACGGTTAATATAGGTCATTTTTTCCTCTAGTGTGGTAGGTATGGGAATCGTTATCCTTCTCAAGTGGAGATGGATTGTTTATGACTAATTTCATTCACGAATGTATGCTGCAGAACTGCTGTACCTCAGTTAGGCCCCACTCAGTTTTATGGATTGACCACACAGTAATTTCACACAAATTAATTAAGAATATAATTTTAGCTTTAGCTATATTTTTGTCCCTTTGAAATAATTATCTCGATCTAAATTTGTTCCTCTGTCCTTAATCATAATCATAATTAAGAGCCAATCTTGGTTCAGTTAGATTGAATCAAAAAATCAATTTACACAATTAATGTCTTAGAATTAGATAATTTTAACTCATTGCACCTGGAAATTTGCACATTAGAACTACAATATGTATTTATTTATCACTACAGTGCATTTAGGTAGTCAGTAGTTTTTGAGTTCTTTCTGATCAGTGTAGTGTGACTGAGGGCATGTGAATGCTGTATGATTGTGCTGACATGAATGTAAAAGTTAATGTATTTCTTTTCCTGAAAGTTCATTTGTTGTGATACTGCTGTATTGTTGGGAAACTGTCGTTAACTTGTGTTCTTTACGTTACATCATTGTAGTGTGATTGAGAGCACGTGGATACAGTATGAGTGTGGTGACATGAATGTAAAAGTGAATATATTTATTTTCTGTACATTTCATTTGTTGTGATACTGTTGCATTGTTGTTAACTTGCGTTCTTTCACATTAAATTTCTATGAAAAGTGTTCTACAAATATTGTTTGCTTTGTTTTTATATATTTGAAATAGGTGAAATATTTTGGAGAGGATTATCTCACACAATTTGTGTGTCTTATTGTGTGATTACATGAAAGTGAAAGTTAGGAGCACAACCATTCCTGATAATAGTTTGGTTGCAGTCAATAATTAACTTAATGGATGAGAAATAAAATCAAATACATACTGTGGCACTACAATAATTGGAATTTTTGATACACAATTAGTGGCGACAGCTCGTGATTTTTAATTTTGAGACAGTTCTGTGTTACTTTAACACAGTTTTTCTTTTATTAGGATAACTGTACGTTTCAATACTTTTTTCTAAGTTAATTCATGTAGTTCTTTGTACATTTTTGACAGCTGTTCTACAACAAGTGAACGACTTCAATTTTGTGGGGTGATTATCAGAAATCCAGAAACATGGAATAAACGAAACTGCAAAAAATAAAAGATGTGCCAATTGGACAGTGGTGACCTGTTCGAATTTAGAGAAGGTATCCCTTCTTCAGTGTATGTCAAAATACCCATTTATTCAGAAGCAAAAACATATATTGTGGTGTCATTCCCCAGCTTCAGCACTGTGCCAGCACTTATTAAATTTTTAGTAATATAGTTGGTCAGGCGCTAGTAGGACTTCATAAACTTAGTTGTGTATGTAGACACTTAATTGATCCCAAGAATCTCGACAATTTTTGGCTGTTATCGTTATTGACACTAGCAAGATATTCGCCCAGCAAGTTCCATGACTTTCGACTATGTTTTAATTCTGACTTCGAACTCAGGTAACAAAAGACAACAGGAAAATTTTTTGTGTTATATAATTAGAAATTAACAATTTTTCGATTTTTCCCTTTACTTGTACTGTAAAACCTTACTACTTGCTAAATTTCATGATTCTAGGCCAGTGGGAAGTACCATATAGATTTTAATGAGTTTGTGAGGATCGAAGTATGCGACATAAATGGCTGTATCAGTTGACTGTATTGATTTAGAAGATTACATTTGTTCCAGTGCCAAGAGATCTTAGACCATAGTATTCAGCATAATTTCAACCTCAACTTGAAATGCCTACCCATTGCTGGGAAAAAAGGGTTTTTAACAATCAGATAGACCCAGGCAGGCTTGGACAATATATAATTTTCCCTGCTCCATCAGTAAGTGCAATACTCGAAGTGCCAACTGACAATTACGCAAACTGTGAAGATAAATACCAAGTTGAACTCTAATCTTTCTTCCACTCTATGACCTGATTCGAAAGCCTGACCCTCCATTGTAAGCTATTCTGCATGTGAAAACTACTTCAGTGATGTTCACGAAACTGTGCTCTGAAGAGTATTAGGGTTCCCCTTTTTTGGCCCAGGTGACCAGCATCCCCATAATTTTTGTCAGGACGCACATATGTGTCATATATTAAAATCTCGCAAATACATTTTATGCCTTAAATTAATAATGCTGATTTATATTTAACTTACGTATAATTACATTAAATTTCAGCCTCCAGGTGCATAAGCAAAGAAACTTTATCAAGGTTTCGCCTATAATAATGTAGCCTTCTTGAGAAATGTCACAATATAAAATTAAAATTAAAACATGGCAGATATTGGCCTTGTCAGACTTAAAATGTTAGTAGTATGGTGTATAGTTATAAGACTGCGTCACTTCTCCTAATGGTTTCAGGAATTACTGTAACCAATCGCCGTATTTTCTTCGTTTTTTATTTATTCTTGACCGGTTTCGAATCGCCTGGCGATTCATTATCAGATGATACAACTTAGTTTGGAGTATTGTGGAGGTGGGGGGGGGGATGGGAGGCGGGAAGGGAGGGAGGGAGGAAGAGAGAGAGAGAGAGAGAGAGAGAGAGAGAGAGAGAGAGAGAGAGAGAGGGAAATTGTGTGTGTGTGTGTGTGTGTGTGTGTGTGTGTAAAAAAGAGACAGAGAGGATGGTGTTAAGGTGTGGTATGAGTGAGGTAGGGAATGGGTATGGGAATGGATGAGTACAGTATTTATTAGTTTTTCATATTTAAGAATTATGTAAAATTTTGGAAGAATGGGTTATTTGCTAAATCAATTTGTACATTTAAGATGGTGTGGGGTGTTTTATTGTTATGCATGAAAATTTCTAGTCGTTCCAAGAGGTCCATTTTTATTCCTTTGTCTACAATGTGCAGAATGTGGAGGTTGGTTTTTATATCTGTGACTGAATGATTATTTTGGGGTAGATGGGCTGCTACAGTGGATTTATTTAAATTATTTAAATGGAGAGTGTCAGTGTGCTCTTTGTATCAGAATTAAAAATTTCTTCCTGTCTGTCCTACATAGCAGCAAGAACAACTGGCACAAGTTAATTTGTATATACCTGATTTGTGATATAGTGGGCTTGTTGTTTTAATGTTGCAAATTATTTTGTTTTGTATTATGTTGTTTGTGTGGAAAATGATTTTGACTTTGTGTGCTTTGAATAGTTCTGTAAGTTGATATGATAAATTACAAAGGAAATGCATACCGACATATTTAGTTTCTTCTGGTGCTGAGGACAGGTTTGTTGATGGTTTTTGCTTAGTTTTCGTTTTTGCATTTAGTTTGTCAACTATGGTTGGGTCATAAATATTGTTGCGGTCTATTGTTTTTAAAATGTTTAGTTCCTTGGTTTTTACATCAGGTTCAGCATGAACTTTGTTTACACAATTGAGTGCTGATAAGAAAAATGCTGTTTTATGCTGTTTCGGGTTGCATGATGTGTTATTTATAACTACATCTGTTGTGGTGGGTTTCCTGTAAATTTAGAATTTTTGTTTGGTGTTGTGACATGTTAAGTTTAAGTCAAGAAAATTAATTCCCTGTTGTGTTTGGTGTTCAACTGTAAAACGTATTTTGGGATGTACATTATTTAGTTTATTGGCTAAGTTTTCTATTTCAGTTGTTGTTCCATTGTGTAGTATCAATGTGTCATCAACATAGCGTGTATAATAAATGACTGTATTTTTCCATTGGATTATCTTTAAAGAATTTGTTTTCCAGATCATTAATATAGATGTCAGTTAGTATGCCAGCTAAACTACTGCCCATTACTAAACTGTCTTTCTGAATATAGATTTTGTGATTAAAGTAAAAATAAGTGTGAGACAACATTAACTCGAGCAAATCCATCAGTTCATAGATTTCTATGTTACTTAGCTTTTTATGATGCAATAAGTTTTTTTTGATTAAGTGAAGTGTTTCTGTTATAGGTATGATGGTGTACAGGTTCACTATGTCGAGGGATGTAAATTGTACTGTTGTGGGAATAGTGTTGTCTTTTATGCTGAGAGTTATTTCATAGCTGTTATTTACAGAGTAATTGTTTGTAAATGTGTATGATTTACTGCGGATTTCATGAAGTTTTTTGGTTATTCTGTATCCAGGACTGTTTATTGAGTTGACTATTGGGCATAGTGGGAGGGTTTGTTTATGAACCTTGGGTTATGATTTGAGCTTTGGGGCTGTTGGGCTCATTATTATGCAATGTTTGGCTTCAGTAATTGTTAGGAGGATGTTGCAGTTCTTTATTTTGTTAGGAGGAAGTTGCAGTTCTTTATTTTGTTTTGGTATTTTGGGGTAGGATCAGATTCTAGTTCAGTTATGATGTTATTTTTTTTAAATCTAATGTTTTGTTAATGTACTCTGATTCATACATAATTACAGCTGTGTTGCTTTTGTCTGCCTTAATGGCTCAGAGCCATTTGAACCATTTTTTTGTCAAATATGAGCAACGGAAAATCCACACGCAAATCAATTGGTACCACTTCATCCTAAAAAGGTCACTGTGTGGTGTGGGTTTACGGCATCCCTTATCATAGGAACATATTGTTTCTAAGAGACGGATGCTTCCGGTCCTGTTACCTGTACCGTCGCTGGTAAGCGCTATGAGAGTCTTTTGCGCAACGACGTCATTCCAGCTCTCCAACAGCGTCGATGTGTGGATGGGGTCATTTTTATGCAAGATGGCGCACTTCCGCACATTGCAAATCCAGTTAAGCAGCTACTGAAGTGCCATTTCGGAAATGCTAGAATTATCAGCCGCCATTTCCCTAAAGCCTCGCAGTCCTGATCACCGGATATTAATCCGTGTGTCTTCTGGCTGTGGGGCTATCTGAAAGGTGTTGTGTTCAGTGTTTCGATTGCATTAAAGGCACGCATTGCGCAACACATTCTGAATGTGACCCCAGAAACACTTCGATCAGTTGTGGAACATACTGTTTCTCGATTTCAACTTGTTGCAAAAAACGGTGGACAGTATAGTGAACAAGTTTTGCGCCAATAACACGGAAGTTTATAATCCGATTTAATTTTGATTGATGCTTTTTATGAGGTTTTTGGTCTCAGGACAATTAAAAACAGATTTTTCCCATCTGATGTGATATGACATTGCCATGGTGAATGGACATACGTAACTAACAGTATGGCACCAATACACCCATGCACACTGAGTAGTACAGTTTGTTTAACGTCAAATGTACACCTTAGACATTGTTGTATACCTCATTTGTCATTTGTAGAAGACCACTATTAAATTACAGCACCATCTATTGCTACATTTTGTAATTATTTACTTTTCTTCTGCCGTACGTTTTCCCCCTTCTCCGATAATATTCCGTTGCAATTTGACATCATTCTGACAAATGGTGTTCTTTCTACAGCGTTTTGAAAGTTAAACTTTAATTATAATCACCTTGTGTATGTCATGTAAAATGAGAGTATCCTTGGTACACTTTAAAGTTTATTTGGATGTTTACATCTATGATCATCTTTGCATGTCTGAACACATACGTATTCTTTGCCTACCAGAAGTTGTAGTATTACTGAGTAGAGCTCGGGCGAGCGAGTAAGCAGTTGTCGGCCAGAGTGATGTGTCATGGCAGAGTAAGGAGCTTGGCTGGCGGATTTGCTGTTCAGGAAATGAATTTTTGTTAGTGATGCACCATTATGTGATTGAGGATAGAGAATGATTCCGATACGATACTTTTGGAAGAAGGTAACAAATATGGTAGTGAAAAGATTTCATATTGTTTAACGACGTCTATGTGTTGGTAACCGGAGTGAATTATCAAACATGTATTCAGTATTTTAACTGGTTTCCTTCCACCATTGTAGGTTAAAAGTATTTCATTTTAAAAAGTAAAGAGAAAATTTGACGTAATTTGAATATTCTGTGCCGGCCGAGGTGGCCGAGCGGTTCTAGGCGCTAGAGTCTGGAACCGCGCGACCGCTACGGTCGCAGGTTCGAATCCTGCCTCGGGCATGGATGTGTGTGATGTCTTTAGGTTAGTTAGGTTTAAGTAGTTCTAAGTTTTAGGGGACTGATGACCTTAGAAGTTAAGTCCCATAGCGCCCAGAGCCATTTGAACCATTTTTGAATACTCTGTGTAAAAGTATTTTTTGTGGTATATGACATTGCTGAGAAAAAGTTCTTGTTCATCCTAGCTCGTGTTTTTTTCTGTCTCATTAAGAGGATTCAGTATAATTGCAGAAGACTTTCCTTTTTTAATTTACAAATATTGAACTGAAGCTCATCCTCACTGTTAGATGAAAACTGTATCTGGTAAAACCTGCGCTAACACGCCTTGCACTACTGCATGGAGAGTGAAGCGTGTTTCTGGAAACATAACAAAAGTTTAACTTGCGAAAACAGCCTAATACAATCAGTAATGTAAGGCAGTTTGCCGCGCAATGATTTATTTCGTATATATTTCATTCAGTACTCAACACCGCTACAGTGTACAGGCAGAGGAGACTCTGGTTATCCATTGCAGAGACACGTAAAGATTGTAGGGCCTAAACGAACTTACTGAGAAAATTAGGAACAGCATTAATTTGTAAAATTGTCATGTAATCAACGTTTTTCTTACAGAGAATAGTTCTCGTTACGCAACCGTTAGTCATTGCGTATGTTTGTTTCATGACAAAAGAGTTGTTAGTATTACAGATAACCATTCCTTACACTCAGTCACATTTACAGACAGATGCAGTTTAGATTAATTAGTATTATACACACCAAAAGGAATGCGCATAAATATGTTCGTGTTCAAATGTAGGGTAGCTCGGCTGGTCCCGGTGGAGGTTCAAGTCCTCCCTCCGGCATGGGTGTGTGTGTTGGTCCTTAGAATAATTTAGGTTAAGTAGTGTGTAAGCTTAGGGAGTGATGACCTTAGCAGTTAAGTCCCATAAGATTTCACAGACATTAGAACATTTTTTTGTAGAGTAGCTAAGGCTATTGTAGATCAGAATCTGTAATAGTAATTTAAAAGTTACATAGTTTCCCAGTAAAACGCCACAGATGCATCACGTTCATTCAGTTGCAATAGTAGAATCGTATTTAAAAAGTTTCAGCTGGGCTGTATTTACAAAGTTTCAAAGGCAGCCGAAAGCGACCAACTTTATTTAGCTTGCTAAGTAAATGGGTAAAAGCTTAAAAAGTAAAATACCTGTCTCCAATGTAACATATTGCCAGACCAACGACGACGGAGAGGCCTTGGATCAAGGCGAGAGTATTGCTGACCACAATTTCTCGGTCACAGACCCACTCTTCCTGGGCTGGTAGAGTGAGCGAATACCATGTTGTATCAAATTCCCATCCATACTGACATGATATCGTTTCATTTTTTTGTTCCGTATTTTTGTACATGGAACACTTGCTGTACGATCCATTTTTCCTGACAAATTAAAACAAACTAGATCAAAAAATAAAATTTTCTGCCGAAAACAAAAAATTAGGAAGTTTGTAATAATATCAAGGCTGAAAGAAGAATTGTGTTACAGGCACTTCACTTAAGAATCTAAGAAAGTAGAAATGGAAACATAATGAAATTGTCGCATTTGATTATCATGAATCAGTCACCTGAAACATGAAATATTTTTCTCTCTTTCCGTCACACACCTCCTAATTACCTTGGTATCGTCAGACTCTTCCATTCTTCGACGCTAAAATTCGATAACTCTCTTCCAGGAACGTGACACCAATGATCAGGAACCACCATAGACATTATAAACATATGACTGGGAGAGGTACACAAGAGTACAGAGAGACAAATGTAAATACAACTCAGTCGAATTTGAAATTTTCCTCTGCTGCCAATTGTGTCCAGTATGCATTCAAATGACGATTCCTTTTCTGCTGTGAAGCTTAATTTTTCTGTCTCATCATCAGTGGGTTTTGTGGGATCCTGAAACATAAAGAACTGTATGAAATAGCACTGTCTCAAGCAGTGCATTTGAGAAGGGATAAAACTCTACATTGTTTTGCACATACTTATATCGCCCGCTTGTTACTGTGCCACCGCTGGAAAGCGCAGTCCACGTGTGGGGAACTACCACTGATAGCACTTAGCTGCTAATCCTTTGTGAGATTAGTATATATAAACTAAAGGGAAAAAATCGCACCACCAGAACATAATTAGTGTAGAGTAATGGAATTTTGGGAGTACGTTTCTCTAAGTAACATATTTAAGTGATTAACGTTACAAGATCACAGGTTAATACATGCACGATAGAAGCCATTGCAAATATGAAATGCTGGCACATTAGTAATTGGTGTAACCGCCAGAATGTTGAATGCAAGCATTCAGACGTGCACACATCGTGGTGTACAAGAGACAGATGTCTGTTTTTGGGATGGAGTTCTATGCCTGTTGCACTTGGTGTGGGTCAATAAAGGGACGAATGCTGGTTGTCGATGACGCTGGAGTTTTCATCCGATGATATCCCAAATGTACTCGACTGGAGACAGATCTGGTGATCAAGCAGGCCAAGACAACATGTCTACGTTTTGTACAGCTGGCTGCATTACAACAGTGGTAGTGGACGAGCGTTATTCTTTCGGAAAACACTCCCTGAAATGCTGTCCATGAATGGTTGCACAACAGGTCGAATAACCAGACTTACTTACAGATTTGTAGTCGGGATTGCAGTATATCTGTTCTATACTGGGCGTTCTGAGCACGGTACGGCCATTACTAGCATCAAGGCAGAACCAGATTTCATCGGAAAACACAACAGATATCCACCCTATCTTCCAATGACCTCTTGTTTGACACACATGGATGTGGTTTTGGATGAATGGAATGCAAGCTACAGGGCGTCTGGTTCGGAGGTGTCCTTGAAGTAACCCATTTGTAATAGTTCGTTGTTCCACTGCAGCTGCTGCTGATGCAGTACGATGCGCCAGTACCATACACTGAACACGATGGTCTTTCCTCTCGGTATGGCCCCGTGACCGTACAGAGCCCTGTCTTCTGGTGGCCGTACATTCCCATGGTCGCCGCTGCAAGCAGTCGTGTACAGTGGCTACATTCCTGCCAAGTCTTTCGGCAGTATTGCAGAAGGAACATCCAGCTTCTTGTAGCCCATTGCAAGACCTCTCAGTGAGGTGTTGATAATGGCGCCTTTGTAGCCTTAAAGACATTCTTGACTAACATAAAGTCATGAAGTCCAATCTCAAAGGTAATTAACGCTCACGACCGATACAGTGTGTAATTAAAGCGAACTTGATGTGCATTCTCATAATGTCACTACTAAAGCCACACTTATGCGACTGGCCCTAATTCTGATTAGACATCATCTTTCAGACTTCGAAACATGTGTACGAAATATCATCTACGTCGCATAACTTCTTCTTGGTGTAGCGATTTTTTTCTGTCAGTGTATATATTGGAACTGTTTATGGACATGCCATAGCAACAATGCAAGATGCATTGAAACGCGTTGCATCACTTAAACAATTTGATACCACGTTCGTTACTGTACCAAGTCATTTACTTAGGTACGAAACAAGCTTCGTAAAATCAACCATCATGTTGTCAGTGTTAAGAACTCGGGGAGACGTAACAGCTAATGTGATAATTGTTGTGAGGAACATCACATTTCGCCAGTAAACTTGAATTATATGTACGTTTTATTCACAT
This sequence comes from Schistocerca cancellata, assembly GCF_023864275.1. Taxonomy (NCBI): domain Eukaryota; kingdom Metazoa; phylum Arthropoda; class Insecta; order Orthoptera; family Acrididae; genus Schistocerca; species Schistocerca cancellata. The sequence continues at coordinate 414,296,682 of NC_064628.1, forward strand.
CCAGCTTAATTAATCAAACAACACATCTACACATAATAGATATGTGGAATGTGTTTGGATAGCGTCATACACACCATATACTGTTCTTATAATGTTATATGTTTTGTATCTCCGACTTGGTTCTTTGAACCATCAGTATCATTGATCGAGTCATGAATGAACATCTAGTCACTTAAGAAATGCCTAAGATTCACTGATCTTACTTGAACATAACAACGTGCCTACAAACGCTCAGTAAGTCTCACGCCCTTCTCCCCTAAACCGTAGTTTCACACCATATTCTGCATTCATGTATTGATAGCCTCAAGCATTATAAATTTTATAACAGTTCTGAGAAAACTGACTCAACTCCCAGGAAAGGGTGGTGATTTCTCATAAGAGTTATGTGTCAGTTTATAATTCAATAAACTATTTTGACATTAATAATTAATAAAACCGTGCAATCTTGTTAATTATGTGTTATTAAGTGTGGATGAACTATCAAACGTACAGATTACTCTAACTGTGAAGGGTCAAATGAACTTTTGACATATCCCTGTGGATGTCAGAATGATCCAAATCAGTTGGACTTGCCATAGTTATATTACTCCCCATCGGCTCGTATCCTTTAATAATACTGTAGCGCCATGGGTAACTAATAGGAGACGGGTGGCCCTAGCTAACGCGAAACATGAGTGTTGGACTTCATAAAAGATAATAAATAAGGCGATCATCAATTTGTGAAATAAAACACTGCTGCAAATTAACAGCTATTTATTATGAAGCAGTCTGTCAACACATACACGACCAATCATAACGTCTATTCGATCTTGAAAAAGGCAGAGAACATGAAAACTGACAATTATTAATATGGAATAGTTCTAATCTAACACTTAAATGCCCTGGAAAAGACCAGATAGTTTATCTGAATGGGACAAAACCAGGATCTTCCAAATGATATAATGAAAGACAAATCCACTGTGGTCACACAGGAATTACCTAATTGCACCATAAGAATGACAAACTACGGCATGGAAATAGAATCACCGAACAAGTTATGAATGAGCCTCTAGTCACTCGAGAAAAGCATAAGATTCACGGATCTTACTTGACCTTACGACGTGCCTACAGATGCTCAGTAACTCTCACACTCTACTCCCCTAAACCGCAATTTCTCACCAAATTCTGCATTCAGTGTATGAAGCTGAGAGGACCCTGATCTGCTGCAGTCTGCAACATATCAGCTACTGAATGTGAAACATCCCTTCTCCACAGCTTTAGGCGAAGTATGTCGCCAGTGATTCCTTCAGCATTTCCAGGCGATGTCTTCAAATGGTTCAAATGGCTCTGAACACTATGCGACTTAACTTCTGAGGTCATCAGTCGCCTAGAACTTAGAACTAATTAAACCTAACTAACCTAAGGACATCACACACATCCATGCCCGAGGCAGGATTCGAACCTGCGACCGGAGCGGTCGATCGGCTCCAGACTGTAGCGCCTAGAACTGCACGGCCACTCCGGCCGGCGCGATGTCTTCTGTTCACAATCCCTAATCGAAGCACTTTCTTCAGAATCACCAAACCAGGTCTTCTACCGAAACAGATTCTCTCTCCTCTCTAAAGTCTTCACAATTATCTTGTGCCAACGAGATAGGCTCTGCAAAATGCTGGTCAATAATATTGTTTGTTAACAAAATAACGAACTCTCCACAGGGCCAAAGTTTTACAATGTTAACCAATCATCTTACTCCCATAGATGCAATTCATAAACAGTTCTGTAAATAGTTCTGTATTGCTGTCCCACTCCACATCTGAACTTTGTAGGAACTGGTGTCCTGAATTCCCCTTCTCACATATTATTATTTTTTTTTTCGGATTAACCGATCAATAATGCTCTCACAACGTTGCTGTTTGGTCCCGCCCCCCAAATAAAATCCTTTCTGTCTTTGTGAGACAATGGGCGGACTTTCTGGTAACATTTGGTGCAGGGTGAACATTTAGATAAGAAAGTGTTCACCCCACACTGTCACCAGAAAGTCGGCCCATAATTTCACAAAGACAGAAAAGAATTCCTGAACACAACACAGCCATGTAAGTTCACACAGAATGTAGAGACGGTATCTGTCGTTGACTTTCTCCTTCACTTCAGCTAATATGATTTGATTGGATGGTGCGGCTTGTAAAAACCAAGATTCTGCAGTAGTACAGTACAGCTGCTTGTCATGGTACGTTATATAACTTCTTTGAACGTAGGCAGAGCACATTATGGGAAAAATCGCTGGAATGCAACTCCCAAGGGCCGGGGCTAAATAATACTGGGGCTGTAGCTTCATTCCTTTCACAAGCAGACACTTAGCCTCAACATATTTACTTTCGCCTCTGAAAGCAAGCCAAAACTCCCAGTGAGTAGGGGGGTGACTCGGCAAGTGAACGAGTCTTACCCTGGGCCTCTTTGTCTATTCTGGCTCATAATGGAGACATTAGCGATCGAGATGGCGCAGTGGTTAGCACACTGGGCTCACGTTCGGAAGAACGACGATTCAAACCCATGTCTGGCGTTCCTGATTTAGTTTTCTCCGTGATATCCTAAATTGTTTCAGGCAAATGCTGGGATGGTTCCTTTGAAGGGGCATGGACGATTTCTTTCTCCATCCTTCTCTCATCCGATGGGACCGATTACCTCGCTGATTGTTCCCCTACCCCTAGTCAAACAGGCTAAAATACAGCTAAAATACAGAAAAGAACACACCCTAAAGTGCCATTAGAAAATATAAGGAAACATTATGAAAGTAGACGACTTAATTCTGGCAATCGCTGAAGTTACTTGTTAGAAGTGGTTCAAAAAAATGGCTCTAAGCACTATGGGAATTAACTTCTGTGTTACAAGTGTTCAATATTTTTTAACTGATAGAACTCAGATGGTGATCAATTTAAATCAGTTATGAATGAAACATGAGATGTTGCGTTCCAGCAGTGGACTGATGCATATAAAAAAATGGTTCAAATGGCTCTGAGCACTAAGGAACTTAACTTCTAATGTTATCAGTGCCCTAGAACTTAGAACTACTTAAACCTAACTAACCTAAAGACATCACACACATCCATGCCCGATGCAGGATTCGAACCTGCGACCGTAGCGGTCGCGCGGTTCCAGACTGTAGCGCCTAGAACCGCTTGGCCACGCCGGCCGGCGATGCATATCACAACATCTGCAATTAATTAGGACAACAGTGAGTATTTTCATGTAGTTGTAGAAATTGTAAATGTGTACTGGCAAACTTTGAATCTAACAACTGGTAATTATGGAAATACAGCCCAATGGTATATAAGAAGCAACAAGAGCCCGGCGTGAAGGCTATTTTGGAGCACAGTGGACATTGGACGTGTGATTGTTTATGCAGCAGTTAAGCCAAACGTTTCTGTTTAAACTTGAGAGTTTTTCATGTGTCTGCCCTCAGCGCTAGTAGCAGTTTCGGAGTTGAATCACAGTTACGATATTGATTTTATTTTGTGATTTGTCTCTCTTTTCTGATTTTCCGAGTGTTTCCACAGAGAACTAAGATGTTTCAGTAGGAAGTTCCTTTAGAATGCTCGAAAATTTCGTGTATTTGCGTCTTGACCAACAGTCAGAACCTGTACCTATATTTTGCGTTGGTCGCAGTCGTGTTGTGTTGATTTGTGATAGTCCCAAAGTTCATAAATATCAGCTGTCCCCTCTGATTTCGTTAGTATCTAAAAAGAATTCTGCTGAAAATGCAAAGATTTGTTTTCGCCTGGCTTGTTGACCATTTGTAACTTTTTGAGAAGCGTCATGAGTGGCGAATTTTGAGTAAAACCTATAGATTTCTCGGGATGCCATGTCAAAATTTGCTTCTTCTTGCCAAAACGCAGCGGAGCAGCGGAGTTTACACTGTCTCACGTCACTAACATGTTGTGCAGACACAGCTGCGAGAGAATTCTGAAACAGTGTTTTATTGTTTATTAAGTGAGGAACAGAGGAAAAATGAAGTCAGTAGCATATGAGAAAGCACGTCCTGTGCACAAAAAAATCTGTAATGCCTTCACATATGTTGTTCCAAAACCCATAGCATTTCTTGTTTCACCAGCTATCGACGGCCCAAAAATTACTTTCTTTAGTTACTGGAGTGACACGGTAGATAATGAAGTTTTATATAGTAATAATATGGTAAAATACTCTCCTCTTTGCGTGCTATCATTTACCAAAATCTCATTTTGATATCTGAAACTGTTTATGAAATATAAAGAATGGTGTGGATATTTCACTCTGGTTTTATCACTGGTGCAATGCGATCGCAAATGAGTGTGCTACATCAAATCAATTTTCTCGAGATTGGTGACAGATAGTCTAAAGATAAATTCAATAGGTTAGCTAAATTTCACATGCAAGAACATATTTTGTAATATGCACCAAACGCAAAATCATGGGGACCCCTAGTTCTCGTTGCACACTTTTCCGAATTTCTCGTAAACTTCACAATAACTATGACTGTTAATGAGACGATGGGCACATCGTCATGAAACTGACGTGTAAAGCTATAAGCAAAGAAAAATGATTTTTTTTTTACCGAATAGTTCCTGTAAAATCGTTTTAGAAAGATTGCAGTGTGCGCGCCTCGATTCTGTCTTCGCTGACCGGTCGAAAGGTGGAAACCACTTACAGACGTCCCATTCCGAACAAGCGAATGAACTCGCCCAGCAATCTGGACAAAAACTGGTCATTGTGCGTCGCCCACCGCATCCTGCGCGAGCTGTACTCCCAAGAACTGCAGTGTCAAATGCTGCGACGTACGCGCCATGGCCTGTCTTTCTCGTGAGCCTCGCTGGTAGGTCACAGGACAGTTCAGAGTACAGATGTCGCTGCACAGTAGACCATTGTCTGGTAAGCCGATTGTTGGCTGTCTACGCGGTCCCGAGTGGCGGCCAGACCCTTGGCACCTTGCATCCACACTCCCTGTTCGTACTGCCTGTGCGTTGAGTTGCCTCAACAGCCTTCCTTGACTGTCATTGTTGCTCCCATGGCTGCTGAGCAAGAGGTTTTTTGAAAATTATTTACGTTCGACTACTAGTGTTTTGAAAACCCGGACGTATTTATTCGCGCTCTGTCGGACAGTTATTTATTTTGAACGTCAGAACTCAGGACTTAGAAACCTCACAGTGCCGACAACACTATAAGCGAGTTCAGGGGTCAGCCTATGACTTTATTATCTTTTTCAGCGCACTTTTCGCTGGACTTAGCTAATGGTGCCATGGTGGCACGCAGTTCAGGCTCACACCAAGTACCGGTAAGTTAATACTTGATATTTGTTTAAACAAGTTCTGTTACTTTACCATAAACAGCTTGTGGCACCTAGAGATATTTGAAGAGCCTTTCCCCGGCGTCATCATAGCCTTCATTTATTGTACACTAACAGGAAACTAATTTGTTTATTCAACTGACTGTGATGGCTGCATTTTATTTCAAACGCCATATCAGAGTCGTTCGTTGAGTGAAGTTTTTACTGTCTCCACCGCAGTCTTCAGAAACTGTCCTTCCTTCTAATCGAGGGCGTGCTGAAAAGTAATGCCTCCGAATTATTTATGTGAAACCTCCTAAAATCTTTTTAATAAAACGAACTTTATTAACGTTCTACATCTTTGTTCTTGAAGTCATTATATTTGTTTCCCAACTTAGTAACCCTGGCAACGAACACGAATGACAGCTCAGCTTGTTGATACCGTCAATTTAGAATGGGTGAGTCTGTTTTCGCGCCGCAACCTCAATTCTGCTTGTACAGCTTCAATCACTATGAAACTGAAGTCCTCGAAGGTGTTCATTAAGTTTTGGAAACAGATCAAAATCCGATGGGGCCAAGTCGGGAGCGTATGGAGGATGATTGATGGCAGTGAACCCAAGGCGTCAGTTTGTTGCAGATGTCGCAGCGCTCGTGTGTGGTCTGGCATTGTAATGCTGAAGGAGACGATGCTCCATGTGTGAACGAACTCTACGAATTCGAATCTTGATTACAGCACGCTGTTCCTCAGGTACCGACATAGTTACATTACACATCGCTATGTTACGCGCTACAATTCTGAACCCTCTAGTGGCTGAGGGCTGCAAATATGTAGAAATTAAGAATAAACATGTAGAAAGGAAATAAGGTTTTCTTTAAAAAGCTTTAACAGGTGTCAAAAATTTCTGAGGCATTACTTTCAGCACGCCCTCGTATCTTTTGCCGTACAACTTTTTGACCCGGTTTTGCTGTCATTCTCAGACAATAAGTTGCTTATCTGATGAAGAGAATAATGCCGACAGGTTTCACCATCGACTAATGCGGTGTATAACAGCGGATCTAAAAGTCATAGTGCAGTGTTTCATTCACCAGAACCGTTGAGGAGCTGTACCATTCAGAAACATCTGTTTCCTCACTATAGCATGCAGTTCTACGCGCTTACCTTCTCGCCACATGACACAGGACGCAGAACGCTACTAGGATGGAAGAACTGTCGCCTGGACTAATGAGGTGCGGTACGGTGATGAACTGTGTCAGAATCTTTCGAGGACCTCTCCACGTGCGTCCCCCAAGTTACCCCTCAAACGGAGTTGCGAGGAGTCCTTTTCGATACCAGTGAAACGGTACACCTCTGCCGTTTCCTTTGTTGGTCATTCTATTGTTGGCGGTTCCACATACTTCGTTCATCATAAGAATAGACCTAATGTAAACAAACACAAGCGCTATGACTGGTCAGCAGGGGCATTCTGATGTATTAATAGCCATCAAAGTTTTTTCGTAATCATAGTTTAGCTATGTAACTTTTATTTCAAAAATCGTGTACAGTCACAGTCTTCGTAAACGCTACTTGTGCTCTTCTCTCGCTGTTAATCTTATACGTACTGTGAAAATGGATGGCACTGCTTTCTGCTTCGTAGTGAAACATGCGCGCGGGTACTGTTAATGGCGAAAAACGAGTTGTTCCTAATGTTTTCCACAAGCTTAGAGAGAAAAATCAGCTCTGACGTTTTTCGAAAAACATTGTGTAATAAAAATCGAATCATTTTGCTATCATGCCTGTAGCGTAATGAGTAGCGTCTTAGGGCGGCAGTTCGAATCTCGTTCTGAAGTATAATTTCTTTTCGAATAGAATACCTAGATCATTTCAATATGAAATTCATCAAATATATGTTAATTAACTCATACTTAACCATCATTTGTCAAGAAAAATGCGCGTCCTCTACTTTCTAACTACATATCGCACGCAAAATTCTGGTTTTCATTGCAGATATAAATTCTTAAGTGCCGATATTTTATAAATGATTGTTGAAGATCGCTACAAATAAGAAAGTATCACACAATCAAATTTTTTTTGGAGAAAAGAGCAAAATCAAGTACTCTTTATTTGAATATACCCTTTGTTTTGTAGGACCGATGTATTTTCACACGAGCCAGAGTGATAAGCGTCGTAGAAACATGAAAAACAATGATTTTCGCGGCATCGATCACACTGTACAAATGCTGAATTTTCACAGTTGTCAGCATGCCACCATTATCTGAACCCAATAAAACTGATCTAGAGCCAAGTTAATGGATTTGTCGCGAGAAATAACAGGATATTTAAGCTGCCAAACGTACTGGAAGTAATGCGCGAAGCCTTGTGACAAGTCACTGCCGAACGATGGCGAAACGCAAAACTGTTCAAATGGCTCTATGCACTATGGGACTTATCATCTGAGGTCATCATTCCCCTAGACTTAGATCTACTTACACCTAACTAACCTAAGGACATCACACACATCCATGCCCGAGGCAGGATTCGAACCTGCGACCGTAGCAGCAGCGAGCTTCCGGACTGAAGCGCCTAGAACCGCTCGGCCACAGCTGCCGACTGCAAAACTGTGCGTCATAAAAGAAAAGGAAATGTTGACTTTTAGGTGGCTTGGGATTCTGGTGCTGATCGCCTCTTTTTCAACACTGCAGTACTAAAATGTATTCTCCTGAATAGGATATGGAAGGAGTTCAGAGATAAGCAGACCACTGACTGTTATACCTTCAGTTGTTTCGATATTTAAGTACATGGGAAAACAGGAGTGAGCTTTGCGTCATACATAGCTGAAGCAGAAATATTACCCTTGTTAATGCCAGAAATTTTCGTCATTCTTGTTTTTAATTACAATAATATGTTAGCTAAGATCGAGGGCATGTTATGTTTTCCGTCAGGTCACCTAACAAGCGTACCGTCTGAGTTTTGCCACACCTTCCTTCTGCTTAAAAATTAAATGACATTCAAAGCTCTATTGTTCTCTGCTCGTCTTTTTTTACGTCTTTACTACAATTGTTTGCATCACTGCAGATTAGTTGTATCACTTGCTTGGCCAGTGCTGTCTAATTTAAAGGCACCGGTAAATCTGTTGCCCCGTGTCATCGTTGAATCGGTGTAAGCGTAACGCACAGCATAAAACGTATCCTCATTATCATACTTGAATTACTCGAGACAGATTGGTTTCCGCTTCACGTGAAACGAAATCCAACCAGGTTCCAGCAAACACGGAAGAATACGCAGTATATTGTTTACGCGAGGTTTATTCTTATGATGAACGCAGTACAACCAGCAGTTGACAACCGACCTGCAGACAAACTAGAATTATTGCCGAGTCGTCCGCTTCACCAGATCACAATTACGAAGTTTGGGTATTGCCGTTTTTGACTCCACAGCAATGCGAGTGTTTCTATTTTCTGTGTGGTCAAAATTTATTTATCAACTAAATATATAATTTTTAGGCTTTGTTGGTGTTTTCATATATTGTCAGTGTTAGTACTGCTTCGAGTTCTCATTATCTTTCCTCAGTATTTCATCCAAATTTTCTGGACTTTGTGAGGAAAACACTAGAAGAAGGTGAAGGTAGGAGTGAAAATGATCTCGAAGATAAGAATGACCCATCTTACAATAGTGAACCTGGAACTGTTTCAGAACAAAGCTGTGACTCTAGTGAATCAAATAATGAAGACAGGAATGAACACTGAGAGGAGGCATCTAGCTTCTATGACAGATACAGGTATTGAACCTCGAAGGAGTGAGGAAACACTAACCCACAATTCAGTCATTAAATTTCGTGCAATGAAAGGCCCTGCAAGCAGACTGACAGACACTTGCACACCATTGGAAGGATGTGGGTGTTTGTTTGCCAGGACAGAATAAATTTCCCAAGCCTGCTGTTCAGTGATGTGAAGAGTGTGGAATGGAGAACTTGTGTGAATATTGGATCATTTGTGAAAAATTTTGTATCACTTTACATGTGAAGTTCGTTATACGCCGCTGATTTTTCATACTCTACATATTCATCTTACAGCAATCTGTTGCTGTTACATTTTATTTCCGCGTCATGTAGGAAGGCGGCCCAGTTTTCAGCCGTTCTGCGCATCACCCTCCATTAAACTGCTGGCAGCCAATAAGATTCATTGTCTTACCGAGCGGCTAGCCACGAGTTACAGCTGGACGACGAGAATCTCTCTCTTACATGCTGCACTGTTGCCCAACTGTCGGTGTTTCTCTCTTTTCTTGTAGCAATATGGCTATGAAAGTATATCAGTAAATGTTTTAGTGCGATTAAAGAAAAAGTGTCAGATGAGGCAATAAATGTTAAAAAATATTGGTTTTCTGTCGTCTGGAAAGCATCGAAATCGCAAAAAACCTGTAACATAAATGGGTGTGTCTGATAACTATGTTTTAAAGCATTTCTACTGCATGCTGAATAACTTGACATCACAAAAAGTTCTTACAATTTGCATGAGAAAATTGGCTTCAACATAAAGAGTTTTAGAAGACATTGGTTTTAAATATGAAGGAGGTAGGTCAACGGTGTTTTTACGAAACAAAGGTGAATCAGAATCATTCCAGGAATACCTGCTGGGAAATGAACGATGGTACTGGTAGTTTTAAAGTTCCAATAGGAATAGATTTTCGGATAATTATTCTGCATCCTGGCAGTTCTTCTCTTTTTGTTCTTAGAGTAAACTTGTATCTAGGTGTAAGAAAAACAGTAGTGACTGTCATTCCGAAACGAAGGCTATCAGTTTCATGAAGTGCTTCACTGAATAGTTCTTGTCATACCTTCTTTCAAAACTGGTCACTGTAATGTACCGTGCCAGTTATCATTCAGTTGTCACAGAGGAAACACCAAATATAAACACCAGGAAAGCGGATATTGTGCCCTGGTTAAAATGTATACAAGTCCCATGGAATTAATTTGGGCAGTGTTTAAAGGTTACGTGGGAGAAAAAAAAAAATAATAAAAAAATGTGCAAGACAATAGACACTGAATCGATTGTGCATGAAGCAATAGACATCCTCCCCTTCAGCGTTGCCACAGTCTGTGTGATATGCTGAAATGCTGCAGGAAGAAGATGTTGAAAGGGAGGTGAAGATGGTTGTAAGGCTTGAACCTATCAACATAAATTTACGATCAGACGAATAGCAGTGACGATGGCTTCATGATGGAGACTTTGGGACAAAGTCAAGTAATAATATGTCTTAGTTGCGTGCTCTAATTACTGGCTACAATGCTGCCAGAGCAATTAGTCAAAATCTCTGATATTTCCACAGATAAATCCCTGTCATTTCCAAGGAATGGATTGGAAAATGCCTTAAAACTTTACCTTACGAAGCATCGGTGGTTTTCTACGTTATTTGTCAGCAATCCCTCAAGTTATTCGCAAAAATGATTAATTGTTCGCTTGTTCAATGGAATTTAAATGCGATCGCTCACTGTAATGTCGAAATAATTAGTTTACACTCATAATGCCCGTTGATAGCGAAAAATATGACAAAATACGGACCATTTTTGCTATAGTCCTTTGCGTTAGTCTTTTCTAGCGATAATTCTTTTTTATGTACAGTGATTACTCCTAACTACAGTCGAAAGCACCGGCATGAACACATTATACACATTTTTTTAAAAAAATCCTTTGAGTGGAAGCAGTTGTCAAGCAAATATAAACATTCTGATTTGTGTTTAAAGTTAATTTTGTTGTGCATTACATTTTTGCTCATAATACAGTTCAAAGCACAGTAAGTGACAATTACTGCAAGCAGCTTCAATGACCTTGTAGTTAGACAATTGTACCTGACGTCTTCACAGAGCTGCCAACTATTCTCGCCTCTGACACTCGCGGACTAAGGCTGCAGTGGACCCAGCATCTGCCATGCACGTACAGACCTCATTCCTCCAAGCTTTCCTATCTCTCTGTATCTATGCGCAGAAACGCCAGCCTACGTGACGTGGGCTATAGCCTGAAATTTTATGTTTCATTTCACTTAAAGTTTATGCAGTCACTTAAATGTTATATTGAGACCTAGGTCAGTTATTTACAACCGATTGGCTGTGTCGATTCTCTGCTGAGATTTACATATGGTTGCTGAAAGAGAGCCGTATTTGGAACTGTCTTGTATTTCAGACTCACAGCAGCTGTTTCATTACAAGTTCACTCGAACGAGTCTGATCCACTACTGCCTCGCACACGGTAATGCCCTGTCCAGTTGAAAAAGTGGGAGACAGCAGAAAGTTCTAGAAGGTAAGGCTCTCCTGATGCTACGAGCCTGCTGCCAAGGATATCGATCACGGTGTCATACTCTCGACCGTCCATCACAGCTCCACTCCCTCCAGTATGTCTCCTCCTGCCTTCCAAACATCACAGAGGGTCTCCTACACACCTTGCAGGACTATCACTCCTGGAAGAAAGAGAGATATTGCAGAGACATAGCTTAGCCACAACCTGGATAGCTTGTGCCTGGATAGCTCAATCGGCAGAGCATTTTCCCGTGAACGACAAAGTTCCCAGATTTTAGTTCCGGTCAGGCACACTGTTTTAATTAGCCAGGAATTGTCAGATCGGCTTACTCTCCGCTGCAGAGTGGAAATTCGTTCTAGCCAATAAAAGGATATGTCCAGAAACGTGCAAGAGCAACATGGAAACGAGTACTACAGATTTCATAGCGTGGAGTAATTTGTAGGCGACATTTACCCTGCAGTGTATGTCCACTATCTGATGATAGCGGTACAGGTGCAGACTAAGTCATGCGAAACGTAACAACTCTCTTATTTCGTAAACGGTTTAAAATGTTGAAACGAGGTATTTAACAAACAATATTAGCCTACAAAAGGGGAGATTTAATTCTGTGGTATCAACTCAGATGTTTAGGACTGTATTAATTTTTAATGGCGCTGTATCGACGCTCGCTCTGAGTGTCTATGCAGCACTGAGTTCCGGGTTCCTTGACGGGAGGCTGCCTCGCGTGCGAGTGTTTCAAGTGGGATGGTACACTCTTTTGAACGATGTTCAAAAGATTTTGAAAGAATAGTAGAATGACTTACAAGTTTTAATGTTGGCACTTCTCAAAAATATCTGAAAAAGTTTGCTAACACTGAGATAGAAAGCTGCCACATTCCGCAAGGAGCTATATCATGACAGGCTCCAGATTTACATTGCCAGACAAAAGAAGTTAAGAACCAGATCGTATGACCGTCTGTATGTGAAACTTTATGCACATGCAAAGTGAAGTGTCAGCAGAATTGCCAACACTGTTTTTAGAGGAGGCCGAAATGTACGCTATAAGCTCACGAAGGCTGGCGTGAGGTCTGAAACAGGATATGTAATGAATGCTATAAAGAAAAGTACGTAGCTTCTGGAATACTTAACTTTAATCCACATTTGTAGAACATTGCTCTTGATGATACAGAACTATTATAGCAATTGAATACGGCGCCTTGCTAGGTCGTAGCAAATGTAGCTGAAGGCTATGCTAACTATCGTCTCAGCAAATGAGAACGTAATTCTCAGTGAACCATGGCTAGCAACGTCGGCTGTACAACTGGGCGAGTGCTAGTACGTCTCTCTAGACCTGCCGTGTGGTTGCGCTCGGTCTGCAATTACTGACAGTGGCGACACGCGGGTCCATCGTATACTAGCGGACCGCGGCCAATTTAAAAGCTACCACCTAGCAAGTGTGGTGTCTGGCGGTGACACCACACAAAGCTTCGGCGGATATGTAAATGATTAGAATTTCAACTACACAGGCCAACTATGGAGAAACTTTTTTGCTGAACATATCTTTTTCTTATGTTTGTAGGGTAGGAAATCCAAATATGATACTTAAAAAACAGTAACATACACCATTTCTTCACATTTTACAGTTAAATGTATTAATTTAACCGGTTTTTAAAGATTTTAACAGCATTTATATACTCTCCGTGAAATCTTCTCGGGTGATCAGCCGAGTAAAGGCGTCGTCTTCTCGCAACGTTTCGAAGGGTTTCGTACCCATCATGTGAATGTGGTACGAAATACATCGGACAAACGCAGCGCTGCATCACGCAGAGGCGCTCGGAACACATTAGACATGTACGCCTTGGTCAGACAGAAAAATCGGCGGTTGCGGAACATAGCCTTAACGAAGGACACACCTTCCTCTTTGAGGGTACGAAGAAGCTGTGTGACGCTAAAGGATTTTGGGATTCGGTTTTCAAAGAGGCTGTAGAAATTCGGTTGAACAGCAACCTGATCAATCGAGACACTGGTTTCCAACTTAGTACAGCTTGGAATCCCGCAATAACTAAAATTAGAAGAGAACGCTCCGGCACGAAGACGGTAGCGGTCACAGACGGAGTAGGAACCGGCAGGGACTCGACGCCCGGTCCGCGCCGCGAACCCCCCACCACTGGCGCGGCGGCCGATTCCGCAGGTACCTGATTGGTCGGCGCCCGGGATCAGTCACTGGTCCAGGAGCCTTTATAGGACCGCGCAACACAGCATCTCGACACTTCGCTTGAAGATGATGGGTACGAAACCCTTCGAAACGTTGCGAGAAGACGACGCCTTTACTCGGCTGATCACCCGAGAAGATTTCACGAATGGAATACGCCGAGAAAGTCTCAAATCACATTTAGCATTTATATAGTTAAAATAATTTAAAAAGGAGATGTAATGAATGTAGATGACTGCTGAGAAACATTTACAGGCAAAAAAGGTCGATTCTATTTTTGTGTTAACAGATGGTGTTTTGTTTACTGTCCACCTAACCTCACTTTCCCATTTCCTGTACATGTTATATTTGTGGTGAATTTGTGATTAAAAAACACCAAAGAAACATTACAGACTTTGTGTAAAAGGTTTATTTATCATACTTTGGATCTAAACTTGGCTCAAATGGCTCTAAGTACTATGGGACTTAATATCTGAGGTCATCGGTCCCCTAGACTTAGAACTACTTAAAACTAACTAACCTTAGGACATCACACACATCCATACCCGAGGCAGGATTCGAACCTGCGATCAGAGCAGGATCTAAACTTGGTGATCAAGATAAATCTTCGGCGCCGCATAACGTATGTTATGTGTGGGCTGAAGATCTGAGAAAATCGTCCAAAAAGGAGAAAAAGTCTTTAGATAAGCTGTTCCTGTGACATGGAAGGAACTAAGAAATCATTATGATGATTGCTACTTTTGCAGTGTTGATATTACCGGTCATAAGTCGAAAAACAAGAAGGTAATAAGCTACCCTAACCTTCCGTCCGATGCCCGCATCTCGTGGTCGTGTGGTAGCGTTCTCGCTTCCCACGCCCAGGTTCCCGGGTTCGATTCCCGGCGGGGTCAGGGATTTTCTCTGCCTCGTGATGGCTGTGTGTTGTCTGCTGTCCTTAGGTTAGTTAGTTTTAAGTAGTTCTAAGTTCTAGGGGACTTATGACCACAGCAGTTGAGTCCCTTAGTGCTCAGAGCCATTTGAACCATTTGAGCCTTCCGTCCGCCATCCGACCAGTAGGGCATAGTGTAGACTTGCCAGTTCCTGGACCACCAGTTGATTTAAACTCTATTCCAACAGAAGAATTTTCTGATGTACATTGTGATTTAGATGAACCAGACGATGATGAATTCCATTGTAATACAGAAAGTCTAGAGCGACAATTGTTTACTCAGACTGAGCTTAACGATTTGGTTATTGATCTGGGCTTAACACAAGAAAAACTGAATTCCTTGGCTCTAGATTAAAAGAATAGAACTTATTGTCAGTTGAAACCAGCATATACATCTATAGAAAGAGAGAGAGCAGCAGTTTTCCAAGTTTTTTCAACAAGAAGGTGATTTTGTGTCCTGCTCAGACATTCCCGGTCTGATGACTGAATTTGGTATTGAATACAAACAGGAACACTGGAGGATGTTTATTGATTCATCCAAAAGTAGTTTAAAGGCTGCTTTATTACACAATGGTAACATGTATGCATCTATACCTGATGGACATTGTGTACATATGAAAGAAAGCTATGAAAACCTAGAAATAGTGCTAAATAAAATAGGCTATTCTGCTCATGGTTGGATGCTACGTGGCGATCTAAAAGTAACATGCATGCTCCTTGGTAAGCAAAGTGACTACCAAATTTCCATGTTTCTTGTGTGAATGGTACAGTAGGGATAGGGATCAACATTGGTGCAGAAAGAACTGGCCTGTGAGGGAGTCTTTAAAACCTGGTGAGAACAAAATTCTACACAAAAACCTTGTATATCCAAAAACGTACTCCTACCACCTCTAAGTTAAGACTATGAAACAGTTTGTAAAGGCTTTGCCTAAAGATAGACCATGTTTTAAGTATCTCTGCCAAAAGTTTCCACACCTTTCAGAAGCTAAACTAAAAGAAGATGTATTTGTTGGATCAGACATTAGAAAACTGATGTTTGATGTTAACTTTGAATCCACGATGACATTAAATGACAAAGAAGCATGAGTATCAATCAAGTAGGTCGTTACAAAGTTCTTAGGACATGAAAAAGGCCCAGAATATGTTTAAAACTTTAGGATGTTTAATGAGCCTGGAAGTTTGCTTTTTGAACAGTCACCTTCATTACTTCCCAGACAATATGGAGATGTTAGCGAGGAGCCAAGGCAGGTTTTGATTAGGACATTAAAGTGATGGAAAAACGCTACCAAGTCTGCTGGAACACACACATGATGGGGGGCTACTGCTGGTAACTTCACCGAGTTCAGCAAGCGACTCATCATAGAAAAAGCTACACAAGAAGCTTCAATGAAAAAAGAGATAGAAAATATGAACCAATTCCAGCTGACAAGTGAAACCTCTATTAATACATATCATTGTTTTAAGTAGCTTAGTGTAAATACAAACCATGCTTATGTTGTAACAAAGCATTTCATTGATTTCCCTGTTTACTGTATGGGATAGGATTTTTATACTAATAGTAAAAAGCACATTGCTCGAAAACTATGTATGATGGAAAAAATTAATGCTATATTTTGTTTCAGCTAATAAAAATCTATAGAGATCAGCTATCAAAATATAAAAGTTTTTCAAAAAAATTTTTTCGTCACCTGTAGTAGAATAATTTTACCGGTTCTAGCTCAATAGCTCAATATTAAAATCTGTATTTTATAAGTAACTTAACTGTTTTTTTTAAATATTCAGTATATTTAATTAACTTAACCGATTTTAAAACATTAACTAAATACATTTACAGTAACTCAATTAATTATAATAAACAACTGATTTATAACTTAATTATTTAATTTGCAATTTTATTCAAAGATAATGATATGTATTAGTTCACAAAAGTAAAATATTTAAAAAAATTACAGTGAATGTAAGTAAATTAATTAAAATGTATTAACTAACAAAGGTAAATTATAAAAATTTTACATTGTGAACCTAAGTAAAAAGTAAAATAAATTAGTTAACAAAAGTAAGATACTTTTAAAAATTTTGCATTATGAATGTCAGTAAATTAATTAAAATGTATTAGTTAACAAAGTACATTGTTTTAAAAATCAGATTGTGGATGTAAGTAAATAAATAAAATGTAGTAGTTAACATAACTAAATTATAAAAAACTTACAATGTGATTGTAAGATAATAAAATCTATTAGTTAAAACGAAAGTACATTATTTTAAAATTTTACATTGTGAATTCTAAGTCATGAAATTCATTATTTCTACTATTACGTTTCTTCATTCCTGTATATTTCAATTTCATGTCATTTTTTTATTTCAAAATCAAAATCAACAATTAATTTAGAAAATCTGTTTGGTAAAATAACTTTAAAATCATTATTGAGTTCTAGACAAAGTTGTTCTACATATCTAGTATTTAAATATTTACAGTTAATAATATAATATACAACATTTATCTCTAGCTCACTTACTTTTTTAATTTCTTTAGAAATATTTACAGTGTTGAGCTTCTTGATTCAAGTAATCATTTATATAGAAAAAATTTATATTAGTTTTATAAAAATAAATGTGTAGTTTGCATTCAACAAATTTTAAAAAAATTGTAATTTTGAAGTTACAACCATATAATTCAAGGAAAATTGTTATTTTTTTATAAATCTAATAACAATTATTTCTTATAAATGAAGATCCTAAATGAAATGCAAAATAAACCAAAAGAGACTTATGAACTAATTGAGCAATCTGAAAATACTGTTTGTCGTATTTGTTTAAGTAATGAAAATAATAATCAATTCGTTAAAACAAGCTGCAATATATTTTTCATAAAAAAGTATTGATAAAGGGAAAAAGAAAACAGTCCATTTTGTAGTACTATTATCAAAAATAAAGTACCAGAAAAAATTGAAATAATTGATATTTATGCTAAATTTGATGATCAATGTGAAGATGTACGACGTTTTAGCTGTTAATGACATTCGGGTAAGGGGTGAGAAAGAAGAGGAAGTGGGAGAATACAATGTCTACGTGTCAGGAGTCAAAGCAGGAATAGCACAATGGGGTGTAGGGCTTTACATCAGGAAAGAAATGGAACCCAGCGTAGTTGCAATAAGGTATGTAAATGAACGACTGATGTGGATAGATTTGACAGTGTCTAGCAAGAAAATTAGGATTGTGTCAGTATATTCGCATTGTGAAGGGACTGATCAAGATAAGATGGATAGTTTTTATGAGGCACTCAGTGATGTAGTTGTTAGAGTAAAGGACAAGGACAGTGTTCTGCTCATGGGTGATTTTAACGCCAGGATTGGAAATCGAACAGAAGGGTTTGAAAAGGTTATGGGTAAATTTGGAGAGGATATGGAGGCCAACAGGAACGGGAAACAACTCTTGGATTTCTGTGCCAGTATGGGCTTAGTAATCACAAACTCCTTTTTTAAACATAAGAACAGTCACCGGTATGCTTGGGAAGGCAGGGGAACCAGATCTGTCATTGACTATATAATAACAGATCAGGAATTCAGGAAGGCTGTGAGGGACACACGTGTATTCAGGGGATTCTTTGATGACAATGATCATTATTTAATCTGCAGTGAAATTGGAATTGTGAGGCCGAAAGTGCAGGAGGTCAGGTCCATATGTAGGAGGATAAGAGCGGAGAAACTTCAGGATAAGGAAATCAGGCACAAGCACATAACAGCGATCTCAGAAAGGTACCAGTTAGTTGAATGTAGTCAATTACAGTCATTGGAAAAGGAATGGACAAGGTACAGGGACACAGTACTGGAAGTGGCTAAAGAATGTCTTGGAATAGTAGTGTGTAAAAGTAGGATGAAGCAAACAGCTTGGTGGAATGATACAGTCAAGGCATCCTGTAAAAGGAAAAAGAAGGCGTATCAAAAATGGCTACATACCAGAACCCAGGTAGACAGAGAGAGTTATGTTGAAGAAAGAAGAAACAAAGCCAAACAGATAATTGCAGCATCCAAGAAGAAATCGTGGGAAGACTTTGGAAACAGGTTGGAGACTATGGGCCAAGCAGCTGGAAAACCATTCTGGAGTGTAATTAGCAGTCTTCGAAAAGGAGGTAAGAAGGAAATGACAAGTATTTTGGACAGGTCAGGAAAACTGCTGGTGAATCCTGTGGATGCCTTGGGAAGATGGAGGGAATATTTTGAAGAGTTGCTCAATGTAGGTGAAAATGCGATCAGAAATGTTTCAGATTTCGAGGTAGAATGGGATAGGAATGATGATGGAAATAGGATCACCTTTGAGGAAGTGGAAAAAATGGTCAGTAGATAGCAGTGCAATAAAGCGGCTGGGGTGGATGAAATTAAGTCGGAACTCATCAAATACAGTGGAATGTCAGATCTTAAATGGCTACACAGGATAATTGAAATGGCATGGGAGTTGGGACAAGTTCCATCAGACTGGACAAAAGCAGTAATCACACCAATCTTTAAACATGGAAACAGAAAAGATTGTAACAACTACAGAGGTATCTCTTTAATCAGCGTTGTGGGTAAAATCTTCTCAGGTATTGTTGAAAGGAAAGTGCGAGTATTAGTTGAGGACCAATTGGATGAAAATCAGTGAGGGTTTAGGCCTCTTAGAGGTTGTCAGGACCAGATCTTTAGCTTACGGCAAATAATGGAGAAGTGTTATGAGTGGAACAGGGAATTGTATCTATGCTTTATAGATCTAGAAAAGGCATATGACCGGGTTCCTAGGAGGAAGTTATTGTCTGTTCTACAAGATTATGGAATAGGAGGCAAATTTTTGCAAGCAATTAAAGGTCTTTACATGGATAGTCAGGCAGCAGTTAGAGTTGACGGTAAATTGAGTTCTTGGTTCAGAGTAGTTTCAGGGGTAAGACAAGGCTGCAACCTGTCTCCACTGTTGTTCATATTATTTATGGATCATATGTTGAAAACAATAGACTGGCTCGGTGAGATGAAGATATGTGAACACAAAATAAGCAGTCTTGCATATGCGGATGACTTAGTTGTAATGGCAGATTCGTTTGAAAGTTTGCAAAGTAATATTTCAGAGCTAGATCAGAAATGTAAGGACTATGGTATGAAGATTAACATCTCCAAAACGAAAGTAATGTCAGTGGGAAAGAAATATAAACGGATTGAGTGCCAAATAGGAGGAACAAAGTTAGAACAGGTGGACGGTTTCAAGTACTTAGGATGCATATTCTCACAGGATGGCAACATAGTGAAAGAACTGGAAGCGAGGTGTAGCAAAGCTAATGCAGTGAGCGCTCAGCTACAATCTACTCTCTTCTGCAAGAAGGAAGTCAGTACCAAGACTAAGTTATCTGTGCACCGTTCAATCTTTCGACCAACTTTGTTGTATGGGAGCGAAAGCTGGGTGGATCCAGGTTACCTTATCAACAAGGTTGAGGTTACGGATATGAAAGTAGCTAGGATGATTGCAGGTACTAGTAGATGGGAACAATGGCAGGAGGGTGTCCACAATGAGGAAATCATAGAAAAACTGGGAATGAACTCTATAGATGTAGCAGTCAGGGTGAACCGGCTTAGATGGTGGGGTCATGTTACATGCATGGGAGAAGCAAGGTTACCCAAGAGACTCATGGACTCAGCAGTAGAGGGTAGGAGGAGTCGGGACAGACCGAGGAGAAGGTACCTGGATTCGGTTAAGAATGATTTTGAAGTAATAGGTTTAACATCAGAAGAGGCACCAATGTTAGCACAGAATAGGGGATCATGGAGGAACTGTATAAGGGGGGGCTATGCTCCAGACTGAACGCTGAAAGGCATAAACAGTCTTAAATGATGATGATGTGAAGATGTACATTATGGTGAACCAACATTATTATCACGATTATGATTAATTAAATATTTAAATTGTAAAAATTATAAATATTTACTTTTTCACAAATGTAATACATTTTTTATATATAAATGGAACCAGTGCAACAAGAGTCGTCTGTGAAATCTAAATTTTGTAAATATTGTAATAAAGAGAAATCAATTGATAATTTTACTTTCCAAAAATACACAAAATATGGTTATAGAACTATATGTAGACCATGTATAAATAAATATCATGTAAAAAATTACAATAAAATTCGAATTCCTTGTGAGTGTGAAAAAAGTGTCGCTAATTATTTGAAGGAACATTTACGACGAAATCCAGGTGAAGAACATTCAAAAATATCGTGAAACATGAATAATGTAGAAAAATCTACATCTACAATAAATAACGACGAAGTTGTAACTTAAGAAACATATACATCTACAAAGGAATGTAAAAGTTGTCAAGAGATTAAAGATTTAAAGTGTTATTTTATGAATCCTTCACACAAAGATAATTATAATGATAAGTGTAAGAAGCGTACTTTAGAATATATTAAGAATAAGAAAGCTTTAACTTTAAGATTTATTATTTATTAAGTAATAGTCCTTTATGATTAATTAAATAAATTATAAAACTAATTGATTGTTAAACTACATAATGACTAATAATTTTAAAAAGGTAATTGTTTAAAACCTAATTGATTGTTAAACTAAATAATAAACTAATTCTCTTTTTTAATAATTATCTATTTAATAATAATCTTTATTCATCTATTAAATAATAGTCATTTAGTGTAATTTTGTGCAATAAATAATTTATGAGGCTGTTCAAATTTATGTAAAGCTACTTTAATTAGATTTATTATTGGAAATCACCCAATTATTATTAAAAATCGTTCAAATATTATTAAAAATTATACACATGAATAAATTGAAAAATCATACAAATATTGTTAGAAATTATACACAAGAAGTAAGTGAAAATAATACAAACACATTATACATCTGAAGTAAGTGATAATTTTTTGAAACCGTTACCAAATATTGTAAGAAATATACACCTGAATAAAGTGAAAATAATACAAATATTGTTAAATTTATACACTTGAAATAAGTGAAAAATCTTTGCAAAAAGTTACCATATTATAGTACTGATGATGTTTTCCTAACTAAATAAGAAAACCATTAAAAAGAATATTCCATTTCCTACAAATATATTTGTTCAACTGAAACCAAGAGATAGAAATACAATTAAAGATTATTCCAAAAATAGAAAATATAAATAATGTATCTATCAATGTTTATTCATTTGATGATGAAGAATATCAAATGTATCTATTAAAAATTAGAAAATGTAGAAAAAGAGAAACATGTACATCTACTATATTTCTAGAAACATCGTAATTCACATTATTATTACATAAAAAAATTATCTAGACTTGTATCAAGTCAAATAACTTAGTAAAATTTATTTATGAATTACGCTTACTACATTTCAATAGTAAAGAAAAATTAGATAATTAAACACCAAATTGTTTAACTAAAAACCATTAAAAGTTGAAATGCCAAATAATTGATCATGTGTATATATTAAACATTATCAATATACAAAAAAAGTTCCATATGTCATTTGTGCTGATTTTGAAAGTTTACTTTCAAATGCTGACAATTGGAACCAAATAAAAAAAACCATATACAATGAAATATCAAAAACATGAACCAAGTGAAATTTGGTAGAACATGAAATACATATATGAAAATTATAAACGTCTTGTTGTTTATAGAGGATCGAATTGTCATAACAAAATTATTTAATGTCTAAAACAAGAAGGTGAAGAAATTGAAAAAATTTATTCTGAAACTGAAGAATTGATACCACTTACATTTAAAGAAAACAAAATACACATATTTTTAAATTTTGTACATTGTGTAAATATCATTATAGAAATAGTAATAAAAAAGTTCGTCATCATGATCATCTACCTGGTAAAGTATTGCTCCATTGTGCAATAATTGTAATTTAAAACTACAACAACCTTATTATGTACCTGTTTATGTACTTAATTTACCTGGTTTTATTTTCATCTTTTTGTAAATGAGGTTGGTTATGATAAAAAGAAATAGAATTAAAACCAAACAATGAAAATATACATATTAGTTTTGGTAAACATACAAAATAATTATAAATGAGATTTGTTGGTACATTTAGATTTATAGCTTCTTCACTTGTCAAACATTCAACAAATATAACGAAAAATCAATTAAAAATATTAAATAGTGTTTTTCACCTGAATTAATTAATTTAATATTAAGAAAAGGCGTTTATCAATATGATAATTTGCATTTTTGGAAAAATTGGAAGAATCACAATTACCAACAAAAGGAAAATTTTACAATAAATAAAATAATTGTAACACAACTTATGAAGATTATAATCATGCAAAATTAGTTGGTGAAAATTCCGTATAAAAATATTGGTGAATAGTATGATATCTTAAAACTGATATGCTATTGTTAAGAGTTGTTTTTGAAAATTTTAGAAAAACATGTATACAGACATATAATATAGATCCAACTTAGTATTTTACAGCACCAGGTTATCTCAGGATGCAATATTAAAAATTACTGTACAAAAACTTGAATTTTTATATGATAATGATATTGTTATAGTGGTTGAAAAGAGAATAAGAGGAGGTATATCACAATGTTCTAAAATATACAAAATAGCAAATAATACATATTTAATAGATTTTAATAATAAAGAAATATCAAATTATATAACATATCTAGATGCTAATACCTTTTATTGTGGATTTCAGTGGGATGAACCAAATAATTTTAATTGTACATAATTAAATGAACTTTCAAACAATTATGAAAATATGGTTATATATTTGAATTAGATTTAGAATATCCAAAAAAAGTACACTATTTACATAAAGATTTACCATTAACTCATGAATTAAAATTCGTTCCAGGTACAAATGAATGTAAATTAATAACTACTTTAGATAATAAACATACTTTTTAATAGATTATACGAATCCTAAAGAATATTTATCTCTAGCAAAGCAACTTATAAAATTTCATATAGTTTTAATATTTAAACAATATAATTGGTTAAAATAATATAGATATAATATAATGTTAGGAACAAAACTACAAATAATTTCGCAAAAGATTTCTATAAATTAATGAATAAATCTGTATTTGGTAAAACCATGAAGAATATAAGAAGCAGACAATATATAAAATTAATTTCAAATTAGTAAAGTATGTGATAAATTTTTAGCTAAACCGAACTTTAAATCTTGCTGCTGTTCATATGTATAAAACTGAAGGTATATTTGATAAACCTCTTTATGTTGGATACAATATTCTTGATATATCTGAAGAATTAATAAATGATTTTCACTATAGAGTTATGAAACCTAAATGTGGAGAATATATTGAATTATGTTATCAAGATACAGACAGTTAAATTTACAATATTAAAACCGAAGATTTCTATGAGGATATAAATCATGGTTGAATATTTTGAAACAAGTAACTATCCAACAGATAGTATATATAATCCTCCACATGTAAACAAGTAAATTGTTGGAAAATTGAAAGATAAATGTAATGGAGTAGTAATTTAAGAGTTTTGTGATTTAAGAGTGAAAATGTATGCTTATAAAGAAAAAATCTAAAGGAATTAAGAAAGGTGTTGTTAAACAAAAAATAAATTTTGAAGATTGCAAAGATTGTTTGTTTAACAGTACAGAACAATACAGTGAGTTCACGAAATATGTGTAATTCATGTAAACAAAAAAGCACTTTATAAATGGAAACATTTTACACATATCAAACAAAACAAAAATATATTTGTATTTAATAGCTACAGACATTGAATAAAATTAACAATGAAGTAATTAAAATAAAAGATGATCGAATGTAAATGAAAGTGACTGTATTAACGTAAAAGATGAAATAATTAAATCAAAAGATGTTCAAATTTAAAATATGATGGAAGTGTTTGATACTTGTTAAACTTATCAAAACTAGACATGGTTGTCTCACTGGGAATTCCACGATCGTTCATTAAATAAAATATGGCGTTTCAGTCTTAGATCGCTATTCTTTATTTTCAATTACCGGTTTCGAGCTAGCTGCCCATCTTCAGATATGTTAGACAATGTTAAAAATGTAATTAATAAGAGAGATACAGTTAGTGATAAAAATATCTTAGTTTACAAAAAGAAATTTTGGAACGTATTAAATGCCAACATACCATGTGTTGTAGTTACAGAGTAACTTGTCCATACAGAACACACAGTTCACTGTCATAAGTAAAGTAAATTTCAATCTGTTAAAACATTATATCGCAGTATTTAAGAGTAACCTGATTGGTAACAGTAAAAAGTGCCCTCTACCTATAACAATTGTGCATCTGTTATTATTTCGCTGTATATATTAATGGCGAATATTCTTTTTAATAAAACAATTTTTAAGGTAATAACATATGAATAATAGCCAGCCGAAGTGGCCGTGTGGTTAAAGGCACTGCAGTTTGGAACCGCAAGACCGATACGGTCGCAGGTTCGAATCCTGCCTCGGGCATGGATGTTTGTGATGTCCTTAGGTTAGTTAGGTTTAACTAGTTCTAAGTTCTAGGGGACTAATGACCTCAGAAGTTGAGTCCCATAGTTCTCAGAGCCATTTTGAGCCATATGAATAATATTTTTGAGTGGAACATGAAACGAAAGATTTTTACATTAATTTAAAATTTCTTTATAAAGAAACATAAAATATAATTAAAATGTAGATATTCTTCCAAAAATGTGCATTTGCTCTTCTTTGTTTTTGATTGGTGGTGGAGTGGATTTCCCTACTTCAGAAGATATACAACGCCACGCCGAGTCATCTTTCGCCTCGCCCAATTCACCTCGCTGCCAGTACACTGAGGGCCGTTCCACTGTACCTGTTTCCTACTTGGGTGTGCTGTTGCATTCAAGGAAAAGCCTAAAACAGGTCTTTAAAAATCTCATAATAATTCCTGTGCATAAAATCACTTTGCTCATTAAGTAGTAGGCCTGGGGTTTTTCTTTGATGTGCATATATTTCAATCTCTTTGAGCACGTTGAGATAGAGACTTTTTGAGCTTTATGTAGCACCTCCATTTGTTCATTTATATTACTCACTTCATGTCTACTCTCTTTTACATGTGTTCCAAATGCTGTTCGACTGCTATGACTGCAATGTTCCCTGTATCGAATTTCGAAATTCCGCCCTGTTTGTCCTATATAATAACTGTCACATTCTGCACATTTAATCTTATATACTCAGTAATTATTTCATTTGTTTCATCGTTGCTGGTTTATGTCTTAATCTATGTGCCATTTGCCCTTCATTCTGAAATGCCACTGCGATGTTTTTTGGAAAGCATTTAGCAATTCTTTCCGACACACGCCCTTTGTATGTCAGGGTCACAAACTTCTTCTTAACTTTAATTTTCCTAGAATCGCTACTGATGCCCGCGGATTTGTTTTTGATCTTGTTAAACATACGTGTAACATCTTTAGTTATTTTTTAATTTTTGTCAGTAATTTCTATTGGTTCCATTTTTATTATAGAATGTTTTGTGATATTCTATTCATCAATTAGATTTTTAACTGAATTTAACCATTTATAATTTCTTTGTAAAGCAAATTTTTTCTTTACGTGTTCTGTTAAATCTTTCAACAACTGATGCTTTTAATTCTGAAATACTTGAATACTGATTAATGTTATGTTTCTTCATTAAATCTTTAAATTATTTGTTACAGTATCCTTTACTGCCATCAATTTGTAAATTATTTGGGTTTCTGATTATAATTTTTTTTTAATTATCTGTATTTTTAGCTTTTTTATCTTTAATAGGAACAGCAAATGCATATTTTGAAAAATCATCAGTTTTGTCAAAAATATTTATAACCTTTGTTTATTTTTGAAATTCCTTTTTAATTACCTGAACTAATTTCAACTAGATCAGCTTGCCATAAATCATCTATACTAAAAAAACAATGTTTCTTCTTTTAAAATTTTTGTAATTGGTTTACGTAGTTCATTAAATATATTTTCATGAATATCATTTAAACCTTCACCATTTACAATTTTTTTAATGAATGTGCTCTTTTTACATTTACAAATTGTCTTCCATTTTTAGTAGTTATTCTATGTGGATTATGTGTTTCTGTAAACTTTTTACACTATAAACAATAAATATGATCGTATTTAAGGACTAAATGTGAACTGTGATTTTACATTTATATATATATAAAGATTTAAATTGATTAAAGAATTTAGTAAATTTTAAATTAATCTAATAATTATATTTCTTGCATAATTTCAAATTCTTTTCCTGCTTTCTTATGTAAGCATTTATTAATTTATCATACTAATGTTTTAAATTTACTTTGTAGTGAATTATTTATAGTTAATGTATAAAGGATATTACTTTGCATTTCGATTATTTTATTCTTTTGTTCTTCCTAGATACTATGGATAATGCCGTTTCTTTGCTTTAAATGTAAAACAATCGCTTTATAATCTTCTTTACTAACATAATTATTGAACTGTGTTAAAATGCTTTATAACATGTTCATTTTCTAATTATTGTCTGTTTACGACATCTTTTGCATCACTTGGATCATTTAAATTAGCAAGTCTCCTTTTTTTAAAAGCAATATGACCCTTAGTTACTTTAAAAATAGCATTACATTCTTTTTGAAATTATTAAATTGCGTTACTTATCTTTGGATCTATGGATGATTGATGTCATTTGATGACATTTTTTAAAATATGAATGTAAGTGTATTAACTCTTTGTTTAGTTTGTTCAGTTAGATGTATCTTATTGCCAAAAATGTCCATTTATTAAATCTAAAATATCATTAAAATTGTAATTCCCACATAGCAATTTTAAAAGAAATAAACATAAATGACCACATATTACTTTATCAAAATTTTGTATTCTGTCTGTTTTATAATATAGTTCATTTTTTCCTAAATAGATATCAAATTTTCTGGTATATTACCAACAATGAATCAAAAACAAATATTTTTATGATAACAAATCCAATGAGTAGCAGATGTATGTAAATTTATTTACAACATTCAATTTTTAATGGTTTATTTACTAATTTGTCAGCCATGAATACGCAATGAAAGTCTTTAATTTTTAATTGTTTAGTTTCAGAATGACATTTTCACTTAGCAGCAGATTATGCGATGATATGAAACATCCTGGAAGATTAAAACTGTGTGCCAGACCGACACTCGAACTCATTACCTGTGCCTGTATACTGCTCCGTGAAGTTATATGGGACACAACAGATGGTAGAGCACTTGCCCATGAAAGGCAAAGGTCCTTAGGTCGAGTCTCGATCTGTCACACAGTTTTTATCTGCCAGGAAGTATCAATTGTTTAGATAGATCTTCTATATCAAAATTACTTAATGCATTATGATATTTATCAAATATTTTTTCAAATGTTTTTGTTGTCTTTTTTCCATTACCATTTTTTCCATTTCTCTGTTATAATTTTTCTTTTTGTTTAATACTGCATTTGCAATTGCTGCAGATCCTCCAGCTAAAGTACCAATTGTTGCAAATATGGTAATGCAGTTAGTAATAATGGTAGAAATGTACCATCATGTTGTGTTAATCCTTTACCATCTATCTTTTTTGTTAAATATTTAATAATTTTATTTCTTTCACAACGTGACAACTAAATTTCTACCAACCATCTTTCCTTTTTTCCCTTTTTGAATATTTGTTAAAAATGGTTTAATTGCATTTAATTCTTCATATAATTGATTTTGGTTTAGTTTTGCTACCAGTTAGCATAGTCAAAAATGTAATAAAGATTTTTTATATAGTTAAAAATTGATAATTTTTTATATAGTTTAAAATTTATGATTTTTTTATATAGATAAAAATGTATAAAAATTCTTAATATAGCTAAAAATGTAATGGTTAAAATTTTTGGAATGATTTTTTGATATGGTTAAAAATTTATAAAGATTTTTTTATAAAATTGAAAATTGTGAAAAAAATTTTTATGTATAACGATTTTTTATATAGTTTAAGATTTTATAAAGGTTTTTATAAACCCAACCATTTTTATCAACATTAATTCCATACCAAATTTTCTTTTTTCATACATTATTCCTCCAACAGCTGTTGCTGCAACTTTTTCACCAAATGTAGCATTATTCACATACATTCTTTCTTTTGCAACTAACTGACTTTTTTTATGAGCTGTATGCTTTTTTCTAAATCTTTATTATCTCTTTAAGCAATATCATGTTTTATACAAGTGTCATCTAATGGATTTATACCTTTATCACTTTTAGCTAACATTTCTTCTAATATTGTACCTTGATCACAAAATTTATGACCTGGAAGATGAATTTCAAATGGGAGTTTGTTATTTAAGGTATTTACTAATCCATTTCCACATTGATAACTTTTCAAAATGTATGTGGAAGATTATTTAAAAAATAATTAAATATCGAATTCCTTTTGGATTATCAATTATAAAATCACTACATTTATTTGTTAACTTTTGTTTAATACTAACATTTTCATTATGATAATTTTTATTTCCAGCTACTTCTTCACCATGAATTACTTCTAATCTATCAATTAACAGTTAAACATCATTAGACCAAACACATCCAATTGATTTGTCTGTATATATTTTAACTTAACCTTCACCTAATTTTTTTAGGTGAAATAATATTTGTAGAATCATCCATAGTTTGTCATCTTGTGTTTGGAAAATAATAATCACCAGTTGGTTTTATTATATATTTATATTTATTATCTCTACTTGATCTTATTTTATTTGAATTATTATCAGAATATAATGTTGAATTTAATAATATAACAGCAAAATTTGATAAATCTTCACTGTTAAACTTTTCATTTAAATCTTCTACACTCCTGGAAATTGAAATAAGAACACCATGAATTCATTGTCCCAGGAAGGGGAAACTGTATTGACACATTCCTGGTGTCAGATACATCACATGATCACACTGACAGAACCACAGGCACATAGACACAGGCAACAGAGCATGCACAATGTCGGCACTAGTACAGTGTATATCCACCTTTCGCAGCAATGCAGGCTGCTATTCTCCCATGGAGACAATCGTAGAGATGCTGGATGTAGTCCTGTGGAACGGCTTGCCATGCCATTTCCACCTGGCGCCTCAGTTGGACCAGCGTTCGTGCTGGACGTGCAGACCGTGTGAGACGACGCTTCATCCAGTCCCAAACATGCTCAATGGGGGACAGATCCGGAGATCTTGCTGGCCAGGGTAGTTGACTTACACCTTCTAGAGCACGTTGGGTGGCACGGGATACATGCGGACGTGCATTGTCCTGTTGGAACAGCAAGTTCCCTTGCCGGTCTAGGAATGGTAGAACGATGGGTTCGATGACGGTTTGGATGTACCATGCACTATTCAGTGTCCCCTCGACGATCACCAGTGGTGTACGGCCAGTGTAGGAGATCGCTCGACACACCATGATGCCGGGTGTTGGCCCTGTGTGCCTCGGTCGTATGCAGTCCTGATTGTGGCGCTCACCTGCACGGCACCAAACACGCATACGACCATCATTGGCACCAAGGCAGAAGCGACTCTCATCGCTGAAGACGACACGTCTCCATTCGTCCCTCCATTCACGCCTGTCGCGACACCACTGGAGGCGGGCTGCACGATGTTGGGGCGTGAGCGGAAGACGGCCTAACGGTGTGCGGGACCGTAGCCCAGCTTCATGGAAACGGTTGCGAATGGTCCTCGCCGATACCCCAGGAGCAACAGTGTCCCTAATTTTCTGGGAAGTGGCGGTGCAGTCCCCTACAGCACTGCGTAGGATCCTACGGTCTTGGCGTGCATCCGTGCGTCGCTGCGGTCCGGTCCCAGGTCGACAGGCACGTGCACCTTCCGCCGACCACTGGCGACAACATCGATGTACTGTGGAGACCTCACGCCCCACGTGTTGAGCAATTCGGCGGTACGTCCACCTGGCCTCCCGCATGCCCACTATACGCCCTCGCTCAAAGTCCGTCAACTGCACATACGGTTCACGTCCACGCTGTCGCGGCATGCTACCAAAGTTAAAGACTGCGATGGAGCTCCGTATGCCACGGCAAACTGGCTGACACTGACGGCGGCAGAGCACAAATGCTGCACAGCTAGCGCCATTCGACGGCCAACACCGCGGTTCCTGGTGTATCCGCTGTGCCGTGCGTGTGATCATTGCTTGTGCAGCCCTCTCGAAGTGTCCGGAGCAAGTATGGTGGGTCTGACACACCGGTGTCAATGTGTTCTTTTTTCCATTTCCAGGAGTGTATATTAATCTGTATTTCAGTTAAAAGTCTCATTAATCTCTCTATACCATCACATGCTTTTTTACCAATTGTTAATTTATCACCATTGATTTCTAAAGGTAAATTATTAATATATTTAAACATATCACAGGTTTTAAAGCAAATACTTTATCTTCACTATGATTTATATACTTTAACATTCTTTCACTAACATTCGACTTTTTAGTTTCACTTATGTTTTTACTTTCATTTTCTTGTTGTATTTATTTAATACATCGCAAATTTCTGTTTCGCTTAATGTATAATCATATCCAGGAATATCATCAGACCAATCTGTTAAATGTTTACTTGGTGATAAATCTTCAAAATTCTCTATATGAAGATATGGAATCATTTGTTTGTCTACTTCTGTATTTTCTTATTTTCTTTTATAACATTATCACCTAAACCTTAAATGCCTTGTTTTACTTTTTCTAAAGCATCAGTAACAGGTTGATCTTCCTTTTTAAATTCTTCCTTTTTATATTCTCACATTCTGTTCTTGGCTGCTTTTTCCAGAGCTTAAATTGTTCTTTTAGTTCTTCAAATTTCTTTCTATTTTGTTTAGCTTACTTAACAACTTTTGCGTCATACTTCGCAAACCTTTATTAATGAAAAAAAAAATTAATTATGTTGATGTTTATGATGATGTTCATGTTTATGTTTTTTATTTATATTTATGTTGATGTTAAAGTTAATATTAATGTTATAGTTAATATTAATGTATTATTGTTAATGTTAATGTCAATGTTAAAGTTAATGTTAATGTTTTAATGTGTTAATATTTAATGTTAATATTTTAATATGTAGTGTTTCGGTTTTTATGTAATGTTTTGGTTTAGAGTTTATGTTGTTAAGAAATGCTGTATTTTAGATCTAAACTTACCTTCATTTGGTTTTCTAGACATATCTTCTATTAAAAAACCAAATTCACCAGTCCAACATTTAGTACACAATTCTTTAAAATTAGCGAACTTTAAATCTCCACCAAAAACTCAAACCAAATATGATTTAAATTTGCATCATCTTGTCTAAAATTATTTAAAAAGTTAAATTGTCTCTAACTAAGTGTTTTGGTATTTTTGAATAAGATTGAGCTAAGTAAAAGCACTCTATACCTTTGTAGACCTCTAGTAAAATAATTTCTAACAATATCTTGATTTTCTAGAGTCAAGTCATCATCTACAACAACTGAATTATCTTCACATTCATCAAACAAGACAATTTTCAATAAAACTTACGATTTGTATATTATTTTTATCTTCAATTGTTTACATTGTTTTGAAATTATTGATATTTGGTTGTTCTAAACTTTTTAAATAAACATAGAAATGGTTAATTTTATTCAAATTTAACTATCCTGCAGCTAAAATATAATTACCAATCATTAATTTTGTTTTACCATAACCACTTCTTCAGTTATGGCACAACTTATAGAATTTGTTAGAAGTTTGCCATGTTTATTTTTTAAGTCTATTTCTTGAATTCTTACTTTAGGTTCCCAAGTTTTTTTTGTTCATTTATTAATAATTTTTTCATTTATTAATCATTTTTTATTTATTCATAATTTTTCATTTATTAATAATTTTTAGTCGTAAATGAGTAGATTCTTTCAAATTAGTGATAAATCATCTGCACTTTGTAAACGATTAACTGTTCCAATATGTGATAATTAGACTTATGTATCATTAGTTTGCCTTTAATCAACTTTTGAACACCAAATTTACAACAAAATATAATAATATTTATTGTGATAGAGAAGCAATTGAAATTCCTGTAGGTCAATTTAGTTTTCAAAAAATCATGGATTTGGTAAAACCTTATATACACATTAAAGCAGATGAAATTTTAAACAGAATAACTATTGAAAGTGTGGTAAAATTGTATTGGATATAGCAGATAGTATTGAAATTTTACTTATTTTTAATAAGCAAGTTGTTCAAGATAATATTAATATAATTGTACAGAATTTGATATGCCATATTTTGTCTTTGTTGTATTTCAGACAAATTGAAAAGCTAGTCAATTAGTTGTTTCATCATTATTTGACCATGTTAAGCAACAGAATATATATTTAAAAATAGTAGAAATTAAGTTTTTCCTAAAGAAATGTGGAATATTAATCCATCGAATAATCTTCTAAAAGCATATGATTCATTTCTTGATTTTAAAGGAATTACTTTACTAAAATCAGATATTGATATTAATCCATTTTGTGTTATAACTATTTTTCCAATTTATGTAATCAATATGACACGTAGATAGAATGTTATAACCACACGAAGAACAAACATGAAACTTTGTGCAACTTTTAATGATAAAATTCCAAATGATGCACTTGCTTATGTTTTTACGTATGGTAAAAAGAATCTTACATATGATGCACAACATAGATTACTTACTGAAAATTTTTAATTATAACACATTTGATTCTATATTAATGAATAAAAAACTTAAAAAACTTATAAAAATGTTAAATTGATCATTATATACTTTTCTGAAACATTTTATGACAGATAGAAAGAAAAAAACTAAAAATTGTAATATAATTTACTTGTGTTAATTAATACATTTTAATTAAGTTACAGATGTTCACAATTTGATTTTTTAAAATAATGTACTTTGTTAACTAATACATTTTAATTAATTTACTTATGTTCACAATGTGTTTTTTTAAAATAATGTACTTTGTTAACTAATACATTTTAATTAATTTACTTATGTTCACAATTTGTTTTTTTAGAATAATGTACTTTGTTAACTAATACATTTTAATTAATTTACTTATATTCACGAGGTACAATTTTTAAAAATAACTTACTTTTGTTAACTAATTTATTTTATTTATTTACTTATGTTCACAATGTAAAATATTTATAATATACCATTGTTAGTTAATACATTTTTATTAATTTACTTACATTAACAATGTGATTTTTAAAAAATAATTTACTTTTGTTAACTAATACATATTATTGTCTTACAATTAATTTGAAAATTATATAGTTAAGTTATAAATCGGTTGGTTACTATAATTAGTTGAGTTATTGTAAATATTATGTATTTGGTTAACGTTTTATCCCTTTCACTGAGTATTTACTCTCAGCAGCTCCTGCTCTGTGCGCGTTATTTTTACCCGGTGCGTATATGTGCAGTCTACCATTATGACTGAGATAAAAATTAGACTCAAAATCCAGTATTGTCAGCGTAAGTCGTTTCCTTTTTTTAAATCTTTGTTCAGAAAGTCTTATTTTGTTGAGAAAAGGTACTTTATTAGGAGAAAAAACATATTACACTAGTAATACTTCAAAGTGTGGTATTTCTCGAAACAAAAATTCAAACATAAAGGCACATTACATTTTACACAACTGTATCTTCTGTCACTTCGTTTATTATGTTTTGCACATACAATACACCTTCTCTGGGTGGACTTCTTCTTTGAAGTTCCTGGGATTAGCGAGATAAAGTGGCGCTCCGTTAGGCAAAGGGATTGTCACCATCAGCCGATCTCCTTCCACGATGTCCCTCTGTTTGTGGTTGGTGGTGAATCTCTAGTATCTCCTTGATAAGTTTCTGTTGAAAATCAGATACTGAAATATTTCGTCCCATTTGAGCTTTATATAATGCATGCGCACTGAGCAGAGACAGATCCACCAAATGAAAAAATATTTTTTTATATAATTTTACAGTTTTTCGTACACATTCTACTGAACTTAGGATCATGTTGCTCCTGTCGACGGCCCCTAAATTTTCAGTGTAGCTTATGATGCAAACTGGTTTTGTTTTTGGTTCATTGTGGTTCTGTCAATTTTGTCAGTCGCTGTAATTTCGCTTGTATGAAGAGTTGAAAGATTCCTAACTTCCCGCTTGTCCTGCCACTTCAGAGCAAGAAGTTTATCTGTTGACATAAACTCGATCTGGCCTTTTCTAAGTTTTTTGATAAAGCAGGCATCTCTTTGCGATTTGTTCTCACAGTTCCACAGGCATTTGTCACTCTGTCATGCAAATAAGAAAATAACGTTGGGCTAGTGTACCAATTGTCAACATATAATGTGTGACCTTTACCAAGGTAACGTTCAAGTAAAGTGAGAAGAATGCTTCCAGGTATTCCAACATTTACACCACTGTCAGTTTCATTTTTTTTTACTTCTGTTGCTGCACCCACATAAATAATAAATTCAAGAATATAACCAGTTTCACAATTACATAACACAAAAAATTTTACACCAAATCTGTGGTGTTTGGAAGGAATGTACTGCTTGAAGAAGACACGACCTTTGAAGAGAACTAAACTTTCGTCAGTACACAAATTTTTAAAGGGATAGAAAGCACCTGGAAATACTTTTCTTAAGTGATCCACAATTCGATGTAATTTCCAGATTTTGTCATTTCCAGGGTCCTTACTGTTATCAGCAAAATGTAACATTCTAAGTAACAGAAGATATCTATCTCTCGGCATGATTTGCGCGAAAATTGGAGTAGACAGTAACTGATCATTGGTCCAATAACTGTTTATTTCATTTTTTCTCACTTGAGCCATCAGAAAACTTACAGCAAGGAAACAGTAAACAGCGTCACTGTTTGTGTTTTTCCAACGTCGCAGTCTTGATTTTCCACTGGCATCATTGCAAAAGTGTTCATAATATAAATTACATTGTTCAGCTATGTAACTCACAATTAATTGGCTAAAAAAAACTTGGAAGCAGTCGTATACAGTACACAAGTCATCTAAATTGACGATTTTGCAACTGGTACCACTGTTATTGGAATTATATACTTTAGGGTCCAAATCGGAGTCTTTCCATCTAAAATCAACTGTTTTGTGTCACTTAGGAGATTTTTCAGGCATACGCTCAGGCTCTTCTTCGTAATCGGAGAAAGAATTGATGATAACATCAAAATCTTGATCTGTATTTACTGGTTCAACGTTTGTTGGTTCGCACATATTTTTTTTATTTTTGGGCGACAGATTTATCTGCCAGCTCGCCGTCGTCATGATCTGTCCACCCATAATCAGCTGGATTGGGCATGATGATGTCCTCGTCGTCACTTTGGTTTAGAATACTCAGCAGCTCATCGTCTGTAAACTGACAGTAACTTCGCGTCATTTTATTCGGTAACGCGGAAACGGCCGCACACAAACTAGGTAATATAGCGATACGAATGAACTCAGCAAAAGGAGAATTCAGCATTCAATAATCGTTCAGGTATTTCCTAGTATTCCAACAATTAAACTGCATACTTGCGCAACAGTTACCTCCGAATCGCTGGCCCGATTGTCGGCGTTATACGTAACTATACGACTGTAGCAGGGAACCACTGTAAGCGTTTTTTTTTATAGAAAATAGTATATATACGTCTGGAGCACTGAAACGATTTGCGTATATTAACGTCTGGAGCAGGGAAAGGGTTAAAATCGGTTAAGTTAATTAAATATACTGAATTTAAAAAAAAAATCAGTTAAGTTACTTCAGCAACACTCCACTGCAGAGTGAAAATCTCATTCTGGAAATTATTACAATGTTAGAAAAAAATCGATGATTTACTCAGAACTTCACAAACTGACCAAGTCAATAGCGAAATGGTCCACATCTGGCTCTTATGAGAACAGTTACTCAGCTTGGCACTGATTTATAGAGTTGTTGGATGTCCTCCTGAGGAGGACCAATTGGTGCGTTAGATCGTCAAAAATCACTAGTTGGTTGGAGAGCCTCGCCCATAATGCTTCAAACGTTCTCAATTGGGGAGAGATGGTTCAAATGGCTCTAAGCACTATGGCACTTAACATCTGAGGTCATCAGTCCCATAGACCTAGAACTACTTAAACCTAACTAACCTAAGGACATCACACACATCCATGCCTGAGGCAGGATTCGAACCTGTGACTGTAGCAGCAGAACGGTTCCAGACTGAAGTGTCTACAACCGCTCGGCCACAGCGGCCGGCTAATCGGATAGAGATCCGGTGCCCTTACTAGCCAGAGTATGGTTTATCAAGCTCAAAAACAAACAACAGAAACTCTCACCTTGTGCTAGTAGTCATTAACTTGCTGAAATATAAGCCAACGGTGGCTTGCCAGGAAGGGTAACATAACAGGGAGAAGAAGTTGTTGACGTACTGCTGTGCTGAAAGGGTACCTCGGGTGACAACAAAAGGGTTCTTGCTTTGAAACGAAATGGCACTTCAGACTGTCATTTCTGGGTGGCAGGCCATATGGCAGGCAACAGGCAGATTGATATGCCACCGCTGTCCAGGGTATCTCCAGACACTTTTTTGGCTTGGAATCTCATTGACTGGAGTAGAACTGTTATCTGTGATGTGTCCCGCTTCAAACTGTGCCCTGATGACCAGTAAAGATGTGTCTGGAGACGCCCCAGACAGCGTTGGGATACCAACCTGAATGTCGTCCTCCAGAAGGCCCGACAACCAGAAGTGATGGTCTGGGCTGCAACGATATTCTGTGCCCTGTTTTGTTGCCCTTCATGGCAAGCCATCCTCGGCTTAAATTTAAACAAGATAATGCTGGCCCACACACGCCGAGAATTTCTGCTGCTTGTCTTTTTGCTTGCCAAACACTAACTTGGCCAGCACAGTCGTCTTGTCTCTCCCCAGCTGAGAAAGTTCGGAGCATTATGGGCTGGGCCCTTCGACCAGTTGGTGATTTTGACGATCTAACGCCCAAATTGGAGAGAATTTGGCGCGTTATCCGTCAGGAGGACATCCAACACCTCTAACAATCAGTACCAAGCCGAATAACTACTCGCATAAGAGCCAGAGGTGGACCAACGTGTTACTGATTTGCTCAGTTTCTGAAGCTCTTTCTCTTGAATAAATCATAGAATTTTTCGGAAATTGTAATGATTTGTTTCTTTGTACATGTACATCACAACTGCCTATTTCTGTCCCATTCGGTTAATCCCTTCGTGGTGCGTCTTTTTCTTGTCGCAAAGTGAATATACTCTCATAAAACAGGATAGTTCTTTTGAAACTAAAACCTTTACGGTCCAGTGCGAAAATTAAAATTCAAGCCATGTTTCTCTTTTTGTTAATGTGGAACAGAGTTTCCCCATCTGGAGGTAATTATCCACCAAGAGGTAAAATGAAAGTTGCTGATGAGTAACAACGAGTTTGAATTTGTTTCGCTCAGGAAACTAAATTATTTTTTAAAGATCACTATTTTGTAGGTCGGTAGTACTGATCACGTAAGTTACCACACCAATAATCACATTTTTTGTACTCTAATTGTGTGTCGAAATGTGGAGAAGTTAGAGCTTGTGAGACTGATGTATGCACGTCATCATCTTTAGTCCACTCACTATATGCATACTTTATAGTTTCTACATGCATCCATCAGAATGAAACTGAGACACACGCTTAAATAGCAGATGAAGATACCTTCTTCGAGTTGTAGATAGTTTCCACAATGGGCCAGAAATTTCTTCCGTATTCACTTCGCAGATATAAGCGAACCAATTGACAGCACATCAGTACTATACAATGGCTACTACACTGCTCAGGGGAAGTCATGAGATACCTCTTAATATCGTGTCGTACCTCCTTTTGCCCAGGCCAGTCAGCAACTCGACGAAGTCCCCTTCAGAAATAGTGAGACATATGCCTCTATAGCCGTCCATAATTGCGAAACGCTACAATATTTTATGCACGAAATGACCTCTCGATTGTGTCCCATAAATATTCGATTGAGTTCATGTCGGGCGATCTGGGTGGACAAATCATTCACTCGAACTGTGGTGCAAATGGCTCTGAGCACTATGGGACTTAACATCTGTGGTCATCAGTCCCCTAGAACTTAGAACTACTTAAACCTAACTAACCTAAGGACATCACACACATCCATGCCCGAGGCAGGATTCGAACCTGCGACCGCAGTAGTCGCGCGGTTCCGGACTGAGCGCCTGAACCGCTAGACCACCGCGGCCCACTCGAACTGTCCAGGATGTTCTTCAAACCAATTATGAACAATTGTAGCCCCATGACATGGTACATTGTCATCCATAAAAATTCAGACGTTTCTTTGGGAACATGAAGTCCACAGATGGCTGCAAATGGTCTCTAAGTAGGCGAACATAATCATAACGGGTTCAGTTGGACCAGATGACCCTGTCCATTCCATATAAACACAGCACACACCATTATCGGGACACCACCAGCTTGCGTACTGTCTTGTTGACATCTTGGGTCCATGACTTCGTGGAGTCTGCGCCACACTCCAACCCTACTAACAGCTCTTGGCAACTGAAATCAGGACTCATCAGAGTAGGCCATGGTTTTTCCAGTTGTCTAGGGTCCGTCTGATATGATACCGTGCCCAGAAGAACTACTGCATGTGATGTGGTATTTGCAAAGGTACTTGCGTCGCTCGTTTGCCCATAAACGCCAGTTTTCGCCGTGCTCTTCTAACAGATACATTCGTCGTACGTCCCACATTGATTTCTGCCGTTGTTTCACTCAGTGTTGTTTTTCTGTCAGCACTGACAACTCTATGCAAACGCCACTGCTCTCGCTCGCTGAGTGAAGGCCGTCGGCCATAGCGTTTCCCGTGGCGTCAGGTAATGCCCGAAATTTGGTATTCTCGACACACTCGTGACGCTGTGGGTTTCGGAATATTGAATTCGCAAACGATTTCTGAAATAGAATGTCTTATGTGTGTAGCTCCAACTGCCATTCCATGTGTTGTGACAATGCAGTGTTGTGCCAATTCACGGAGTTTGGAGGAAGCCGAAGGCACGCGTTTAAGCTCACGCAGGCTGGCGTGAGGTCTGGAAAATGACAAGGAATTATAGTAGCCAAAAATAGTACATAGCTTCTGGAATACTTAACTTTAATCCTTAATTGGAGAACATCGGTCTTCATGATACATAATTACAATCTCAATATAAACTGGTAATGTCACCTTGCTAGGTCGTAGCAAATGACGTAGCTGAAGGCTATGCTAACTATCGTCTTGGCAAATGAGAGCGTATTTGTCAGTGTAGCTTCGCTAGCAAAGTCGGCTGTACAACTGGGGCGAGTGCTAGGACGTCTCTCTAGACCTGCCGTGTGGCGGCGCTCGGTCTGCAATCACTGACAGTGGCGACACGCGGGTCCGACGTATACTAACGGACCGCGGCCGATTTAAAGGCTACCACCTAGCAAGTGTGGTGTCTGACGGTGACACCACACCATGTTCAAAACCTGTTAATCCCCCGCCGGCTGCGGTGGCCGTGCGGTTCTAGGCACTTCAGTCCCGAACCGTGTGACTGCTACGGTCGCAGGTTCGAATCCTGCCTCGGGCATGGATGTGTGTGATGTCCTTAGGTTAGTTAGGTTTTAGTAGTTCTAAGTTCTAGGGGACTGATGACCTCTGATGTTGAGTCCCGTAGTGCTCAGAGCCATTTTTTTTTTGTTAATCCCCGCTGTGCCGCCGTAATCACGTCGGAAACTTTTAACGTGAATCACTTGTTTGCAAATGACAGTTCCACCAATGCACTGCAATACTACCGCCATATTTGTATGTGCATATCGCTATCTCATCACTTTTGTCACCTCGGTATATTATTACTATAACAATAATATTAGTGGCAGTGGGAGTGCATGAAGCTCTGGCAGCCTGAAGCCTTCCGATCTCTGCCAATTCAGAATAAAGTGTCGAACAGTTCAAATGGTTCAAATGGCTCTGAGCAGTATGGGACTTAACATCTATTGTCATCAGTCCACTAGAACTTAGAACTACTTAAACCTAACTAACCTAAGGACAGCACACAACACCCAGTCATCACGAAGCAGAGAAAATCCCTGACCCCGCCGGGAATCGAACCCGGGAACCCGGGCGCGGGAAGCTGTCGAACAGTCAAATGATTTACGAAGAGTAATTACAGTACCAATTTTTTTAACTTTGTTCATTTTAAATGGGGGTAAAGGTCATGCTTGAAGCAAGTATTGCTGAAAACGGGATTGGTGCTGGAGAAATATGTTTTGTGTCTACCTTACAGGTGGATAGTAAGCTTTCTTTTCTGAGGAGCTGTAGGTAGCACTCTGAACACACTGAAAATTACTTCTTCATTATAAAAATAAAAAAGGTTGT
The DNA here is from genome assembly GCF_023864275.1 of Schistocerca cancellata. Taxonomy (NCBI): domain Eukaryota; kingdom Metazoa; phylum Arthropoda; class Insecta; order Orthoptera; family Acrididae; genus Schistocerca; species Schistocerca cancellata. Next base: position 414,337,704 of record NC_064628.1, read on the forward strand.
TAGAAATAAGTAGCACTAATTGTCTAATTTACTCGTTACTTTGTGGTTTAATAAAAACACGTGCAAAAACTAAGTATTGGCAATCTATTCTTATTTTAAAAGTAAAAACGTACAAAGAAAATTCTTATTCATTCTAAACTCTAGTTAGGCAATAATGTTGATGACCATGGTGTGGTGAATTGGAGAGAGGAGCTACCAATACCTAAATTACAATCAGGTATGATGGAGTCAGAAAGGTAGGTAACCACATCCCCATACTGTATGTGCACTATAGGCAAAATTTCATTATTTGATATCCTTCCTGATGTGGCAATTTTAATAGTCAGCAGAGGAATTACTATTATGTTAATTACGTTTCCATAATTTCAGGGGAACAGCAGTATATGAATATAGCAAGAAACATACATATATAAATACTAAGTTTGAACCTTTATAGAGGGTGAATCACCTAAAATTTGCAGCACAAATATTGCGGAAATGGAAAGTGCTACTGACGTGCGGTTTTCATAGAATGGATTGGCAATCAGGAGCTTGTACTGTTAGCCAATAAACAGAGTGTAATAATAGATAGAAAATGTATCATTTGCGCAAACATACACTTTTTTTAAAGGGAGCAATGTCTATTAACATTAAAAATCAAAAATTAGGGTAAATTATAATGTCAGTGGTGTTTGTTGTGGATTCTAGTCCGACCCGTTTACAAGATATTGCATTTCGAAGCTTTCCCACACCGACACTTGTTTGTGCCAATCAAATTGCAAAGTTTCTGGGTGCGATGTTTTATGTTTGCTTGCAATGTGCTTGTGTGTTCCTTGAGTGCACTGCGACTTGATAGTCAATTAGTATGCGACGGTCCATGCAGGAGGTTGTAAGTGGGCGATGTGATTTATCAGAGCACAAAAAGCAGACATGCTGATGGGGAATGAGAGTGTAGGAAGAATGTAGTTTGTTCTTGTACGGTGTATGCGGCAAGATATCCCAATACAAGTCAACGATTTCGGCAGTTATTTATCAACCTCTTCACACAATTATTTTAAAGTGATAGTGTAACACTTCGACAAAATAACAGAAGGAAACAAGTGAACTTCAGAAGGGGGCAAAATTAATGTTCTTCCTGCTGTTGTTGTTTATTCATACTTTAGCTCCCGTGAAATCGCACGAGGAAGTGGCATAATTCAGGTAAGTGTCCTATGCATCGTCCCCCGACACGATTTCCATGCCTATCACATCTCTCTCCATCAAGAGCTGCAGGGAAACCATTACGACAATCGTGTTAACTTATGTTAAGACAAGATATTCAAGATGTATCATTTATCTTGTTTGGTGATGAAGCGACATTTACCAATCATGGGCAGGTACGCTGCCGAAACATGCACTATTGGTCTGTTGACAATCCCCGTTAGCTTCGTCAGGTGGAACTTCAGTGTCCATGGAGTGTAAACGTGTGGTGTGGGATAGTGAACCATCAGCTCATTGGCTCCTTTTTGATGGACAGAACATTGAACACGCACAAGTATCGTGTCCTCCTAACAGACCATCTTCCATGGGTGCTAGAAGACGTTTCTTTGCACACTAGGAGGAACCTCTGGTACCAACACGATGTCCGTCCGATTCACAGCGCAGGAAGTACTACATGAAGTCTCCGTGAATTGGATCCGAATCGTTGGACTGGATGCAGGGGTCGATACCTTGGATGCCTATTCCACCCGATGATATTCAGCGATATATTACTGCCTGGATATCTCCGCTGAAATGCTAACACGTGTGTAGCAGTCGTTCCATACCAGACTGCAAGCGTGTATTGGCCGTGCTTGTCGTTATTTTGAACACGACCTGTGATGGCCAGTTGTCTCGTTATTGATCAGAATAATAACTAGTGTATGCACTTGTTTTGTTCTTTAGCGTGTGCTACCACATGTTTTGTACAAGTGTGGGTATGAAAGCTTTTCAAAATATCCTGAAATAAATATCACTGACATTCTAATTTACCCTATCTTTAGTTTCTTTTTATCAATGTGCATTGTTCTATTTTAAAAAGTGTGGTTTTCACAAAAAATACATTTTTTAATTATTACTGCGATCTGTTAATTGACTAACAGTGCGAGGCCCTGACTACCAATTCATTTTGCGAAAACCGCACATCAATAGCACTTTCCATTTCTGCGATCTTTGCGGTGCAAATTTTACGTGATTCACATTGTATACGTATGCCAAGACGAAAGGCACAAAATTCTTTTCATAAGAAATTCCACTTTTGAAAGAATCTTCCCTTCTCCACCAAATCGCCGAAAACTTCGAGTTTTACATGCTTGAATATAACAAACTGTCCGCTCACGTATTTCGAAAACAACCACTTCTGCTTTGTTTCGTTTGGCGTTCAACGTGCGGATGACAATGACAATGCACGTGTTTCCGGGCTGACAAAAACTGTTTTTGTAATCACGCTTGACAACTGCGTGGCGTACGCTCTGTGTTTTTGTCACTGCACGTGACAGCCGGCAAGCAGCTATGTGCTACTGGTAGCGTCAGCGCGGTCTCCCGCGTTATGTGATTGTGGATTAGATGGTAGGTTAGTAGTTCTAGAGGGCAGAGTCGATAAAGCAGATAAAGTCTTTAGTCCGTGTGTGTATGTGTACGTATGACTGCATGTGTGTTGTGAGGGGGAGGGGGTCGATTGCAGAAATTTGTTAACAGAAGGAGTGTGTCAATTAAGTGTTTGTTTGAGGACAGTAGTCATTTCTGGTTTACTGCTTCTTAACTCTGCTTTGCTTTAACGAGAATATGTGGGACTGTTACAGACAAGTGCGGGTCGTCATTTGGACAACTGTTCGGGAATTTAAGTTTTTAAGACAGTGGGGACAGGTTTCACTTGGATTACTGTAGTCTTGGATTTCGGAGGTCGTTGGTTTACAAAATTTCTGGCATAAATAAGAACGTAGTTGAGATTATTATAAACGACATCGGCAAGAATAAATCAGGGATCCATTACTCACACGGTGGTTTATTGTGGGAGTGTTGGTACACGTTTTTATTCCTTTTTAGATCTCTACTAAAACTGCTATCCACTTTTTGTTTTAAGAGGCTTCATTTTCAATTTTATAAGCCTTAGTACCTGATTCTAGGTTTTCCAAACAAGTTTACCAGTTAACGTAACGGGGATAGTTAAAAATTGACTTGATGAAGTGCATGATAATGTAAAAGAAATGAGAGAGCAAATACAAAATTTTTGTAGAGGCTGATGTGATGAAAGTGTCAGTGTGGAAAATAGGTCAGGAATCACTGTCGATGTTGAGGTTCAGTTCGTCATACTGCTTGTCCCATTAGCACAGTGGCTAACAATTTACAACCAATATATGGAATTCATTTATAGCCAACGATGCCTTTAAAATAGGTTCTATTATATTCAATGAGGTTTCAGAATTGCAGCCGGATCATGTTGAGTTCTTGCCACAATTTTATAGAAGATTCAGTACGCCGGGAAAACTTCAAAGATGATATTTATTACAATAACTTTTGTTTTAAAGTACCGAGTGTTGGTGGAGTTACACGTGAGGATGTTCTAATTACATGTGCAACGAACATAAAAGCAGGCTTATGATAACCTAGTCTATCTCCCCCCCCCCAACCCCGCCTACCCCTCACGTCTCCCATTGCCGACCACTGTCCTCATTCCATCTGAAAACAAGGTACATACCGATGCGCCACCTCAGTTATCAGTCCCATGAAAGCCTGCCTTTTAAGTTGGGTATCTACTGACATGAGAGGTCCAAATGGATTTGCGATGAAAGCTGCTGGTGGTAGAAGGAAACTTGAGTGTCCGCTGATACAGTAACTCCGGCTGCGTGTACATTCACCTGCAAATGTTGCAGCGGTGTAATGGAAGGCGATGTGGCTATAAATCCCTCATCGTGCAAGTCGTGTTCCCACTCAGCATAATTAGTAGGAAATTTTAGGCTCTACTTCTACTACTGGAAGGAAATTGCAATCCATGAGGTACGAACGTGACGGGTGGATTCCTTGGTCCAGAAACATTAATTTGCCTACGCTTGATACTGGTCTCACGCTAGTTAGCTTTTATCGTGGGCAAAATTGAAGCAAATACTTACGTTGCCGTGCCTCACACGAAGATACGAAATACCACGTCAAGCGAAGATATGTTGCAATGAGCTACGTTTCTGCGAAACTCTTGTTGATCTCCAGTTAGTAAATTGTGGCGACGATGCTACTTTCAGTCGCTGCCAATTACAGTACACTCCTTTTATTAACTGAGCTGAATCCTACTAAGTCTGCAAGTGGTTCTTCGCTCTGTAATTGATATTCCAAAATGAATATAGGAGTTTTAAGACTTTACAGAATTTTCTACTTTCAACGTACAGTTACAAATAATATATCAATTGAAAGAAAAACTCAAACAGTTTTTCTTACAAGTGTTCAATGTGAGCACTATTCGTCACACGGCACACATTGAAGTGACACGAGTGTTCGTCCCAAATATTGATGAGCGTGTGTTTCACAACTTCTTCAATCCTGTTCTTCAGTTGGGTAGATCAGCTGCTAGCAGAGGCCGATACACACGATCCTCCATAAACCCCCATAGATAAAATTCGTCTGGCGCCAAATCGGTTGAACGTGGAGTCCATGCGGAACAAGCTCTGTTGTCCGGCCTCTTGCGGCAAATCCAGTGGTTGGATACAATGAAATTCATCCAGTCGCATACTGAGTTACACCAGTGAGGCGGCACACAATCTTCCTACCAAACAGTTTTCTGTAGTTCCGCTTCTTCCAAATGAGGAAAGCGCCATAGCTTTAGCGCATCACATTCATTGCATGCAGTTCCCATTGCAGTGTTCCCTCGCTGACAGGTGGGATGGACCTTCATTCACTGTCTGCAGCAGTTCTTGGCGGGTTATAAGCCATTTTGATTCACAAAACGCTTATCCTGTCCGTCTCAGTCAGGATCTTTTTCAGACCACAATTCTGACGTCGTGTTTCGTGGAAACGTGAGTTACACACTGCTTGTAGACACGATGACAGTGCGTCGTGGAACACCAACAAATCTACCAACTTGATACGGCCAAACACGATTTCCGCTTTTTGCAAGACCGTCACGTCTCTACATTTACGCATGTTTACGTACATAAATGTTCCACTGATTGCTACTGTCTTTCGCTCACGCAGAGGCAGCGGGCGTGCGGTTCAGCACGTGAGTCCATCGCTCTGCCACCTGTAAAGCACTCCGTCTTCAGGCCACAAGTGGCCCATCGGGACCATCCGACTGCCGTATCATCCTCCGCTGAGGATGCGGATAGGAGGGGCGTGTGGTCAGCACACCGCTCTCCCGGTCGTTATGATGGTTTTCTTTGACCGGAGCCGCTACTATTCGGTCGAGTAGCTCTTCAATTGGCATCACGAGGCTGAGTGCACCCCGAAAAATGGCCACCCATCCGAATGCCGGCCACGCCCGACAACGCTTAACTTCGTTGATCTGACGGGAACCGTTGTATCCACTGCAGCAAGGCCGTTGCCCTGCCACCTGCAAAGGCTTAAATGAAAATATGTGCTTACGCACTGGGGTGACTAATTTTTTGCCCGGTGAGCTTACAAGTAAAGAGAAAACGCAAGACGTACAGGACTACTATTAATGATTCATTCGTTTACAAAAAAACCCTATTTTTCAGAATATTAGACGTAAAATTATGACTGATGCTCCAACAGAACCGTAAATCCTCCAAGATCGCATTTTGCACTCTACAAAAGTTCTGTGAGTGCCGCTCTGGATACACGACACACATCCATACGATTTTCAAGTTCGCTCCAAATCTTATGTAGCAACATCCTGTCAATGAGTATCAGAGCAGCATTGACACCTTTTCTGGGCTGCTACAATGTCCTTGGCAGTGGGGGTACGTGAACAGGGTTCTTCATGAAAACCGAAAGATAAAGGTCTCACGACGTTAGACCAAACGACCTGAGGGACCAGGGGAACAGAGCCACATCATCCTCACCACTACATCCAATCCAGCGATGTGCAAGTTTGTCGTTTAGCTAGCGACGAACGTCTATGCTCCAATGAGGGGGTACCCCGTCTGGTTGTAGGATGAAATTCTCCGCATCAGCAATCCCTTGTGGAAACAATCACATCTGCAACGTACCGGGGTAACAGGTACCCGACTCAGAAGGAGAACATTCTGTGATATTGCCCAGAAAACGTTAACTTTCAGCGAATCTCGTTCATGGGCCACTTTTTCATGAGATTTTTCAGTGCCCCACGCTCTCACACTGTGGCGATAACGCTTTCCAGACAAATGAAAGGTTGCTTCGTAGCTGAATATCAGCTTAGATGCGAAATGCTCATTCTCAAGTGCTCCTGCATTGTGATGCAAAACCGAAGGCGTCGGCCATAATCTTCGGTTTCTATTGTTCCACGATGTGCAGACGGTACGGTTCGAAATGTAAACGCCGTTGCTAAATCTTCCATCCTTTTTCGTGCGTTATTCCAAGCTCGTGGTTTGCATGGACCGTTAATTTTTTTCTTTTTTTTTTGGGACTGCTTAAGAAATTTTTCCTCATTTTCTCCACGGATGGCCGATCGCAGTGACCGAGCGGTTCTAGGCGCTTCAGTCTGGAACCGCGCGACCGCTACGGTCGCAGATTCGAATCCTGCCTCGGGCATGGATGTGTGTGATATCCTTAGGTTAGTTAGGTTTAAGTAGTTCTAAGTTCTAGAGGACTGATGACCTCAAATGTTAAGTCCCATAGTGCTCAGTCATTTGAACCATTTTCTCCACGGATGCATCTAGCATACGATCGAGCGGTACTTTTCTGTTTACAAAGGGAACCAGTATCACTAACTGTTCGATACCAATGCACAGCGCTATGGTTACATGGTGGTTCTTTTGCATAAATCCTTCTGAATGTAAGCTGCACTGTTGTAACAGATGAACATCTCTCGTATTCGCTGGGAAAGTGTAGAGGAGTGGTAGGGGTACACAAGCGCGAGGTCTGTGTACTGTGCGTATCGCAATTAGCAGCGGAGACTGACACGGGTGAAAGTGTACGAGAGGAAAGGGGTGGAAGGGAGGGAGAGGGGCGCGAAGAATTCTCTTGTCTGAAAAAATGTTCTCAAACCCGCCCTGATTTTCCAACATATGCTAACTCTTTTCCCGCTTTGTCCCCATTTTATAACGCCGGTTGATGGGTACAGTGCGAAGAGGGCGAGTTTAAGATTCTGTTCACGCATCAGTCACATTGTCCATGTAACACTTCGGAAAAACATAGAACTCTGGAAACGAATGAATAATTCATAGTAGCCGTGTACTATCTTGCGTCATCCCATCCCAATCGTTCCAGTTTGGCTAGTGCTCCGTAGCGTCTTGGTGTGCCAAACAAATTTCTGACAAGTAAATGTTTAGTTGATAGTAATAGAAATTTAATATTCGAATTCAATTCTGAAGTGGCATAATTAAGTTTGCTTGAAAGTCAATCTCATTTCAAGTAAATGACTATTCCCCTCGGCATTAAAGGCTTTCTAAAACATATTCTCCCTAAAGACCCCACGACATTTTCAAGAAAACGACTACTATGGTAAATGTGGGTCATTCTGTACGGAAACAGTCAATAGGCCCCGTTACCTCTACGAATTTTTCGAAAAAAATTTCAGTCGTCAGTTGCAAACGCATTGTAATTACTCTTTACCGGTTTCAAAAAAGTAATCTGTCATTTTCAGAAGCTTAGTACTGATTTAGCAGACGTCAGTGTCTCCTCCATAATGCCATGATACGTCCAGATATGTGCACCACTTACTAATTTGTCGAAATCGGTAAAGCGTAATAAAAATATATTTGCAACCGACGACTGAATTTTATCCCGAAAAATATATACTACAGTTGCTGAACATTACAGCCATGAATAAAATGATACCTCAACTGTTGCATTGCTGATAGAGCAGAAGTTTTTGTTGCAAGTACACGATTCGGTTACCAATTTACACGTGCACTAACGTAGTCGAGTCTTTACTCGCGCCTGTCGAACAACAGAACAGTAGGTGAAGTTCCGATGTGTTATGAACGCCAAGGGTTTCACGAGCGTCGTCGCACAACCGCCAGTCTTTTGATCCGCCTCAAAGTTTCTTTTCCGCTACTGCACATTCTTCAGAACGTGATTATCGATTGACAGTTACTCCAGAACGGCCCTCCTCTAGATGATTCAAGAAGCAGAACCGGGACAATGAGGTAGAGACGATTTGAATAGCGAAAAACTGCAACAGCTTGGAATATTTTAGACTGACGAGTCAAAAAAATGGTTCAAATGGCTCTGAGCACTATCGGACTTAACTTCTGAGGTCATCAGTCCCCTAGAACTTAGAACTACTTAAACCTTACTAACCTAAGGACATCACACACATCTATGCCCGAGGCAGGATTCGAACCTGCGACCGTAGCGGTCGCGCGGTTCCAGACTGTAGAGCCTAGAACCGCTGGGCCACTCCGGCCGGCAGACTAACGAGTCCTTTCGCGTTTTTCTTAACACTTGCTGATAATAAGTGCCACAACAGCGATTCCCAATGCAAAGAGTATGACTGAACAGTAAGAAAAAAAGTTTCGAGTACTCACGTCGTTGCCCAGCATGACGGATGCGTCGTGTTGCACTTCACTCGACGAGCCAGCGACCGCACAGCCTGTTATGCAGAAACTAGAGGCAGACACTGCTGGTTCTACTACCACGTTATCAGACCACAGAAACCGGCGGAAGGACAACAGCTCCCCTAACTTCCTACTATCGCCCCACCCCGCCACTGCATATATTTGCTGCGACGGGCGTTTGTACTAATTGCAAGCCATCCCGATATCACCTCATTACGAGCGGAACACATAACGACTCACAAAACGCCACGTGCAGACAAACACATGAACCCGTGAATCTATGAAGGCAGCTCTAATCATTTTCACCTTAATTGGTAAAATGTTGTATATCGTTTGCATTTGAAGCAGTTAAAGGTAAACCGGTAGACTCCCCGGCAGGAAAGAAATGCTCGTCCACACATCTGTTTCCTTTGTTTTGTTCTCTGCTCACGTAACCTCCGATGGTAGCTTTCCGTACCTCAGTATGTAAGCATTCCTTAAGGGTACTTTTACACAATTGAGGCGTTTCTCGTGTTGGCAATGATAAATAACGCATCTTGATGCTTAAGTGACGTCTGATTTGAATATAAATACAAACTTCCGATGTCTACGTCTGATATCTTGTAAGCTGGAAGCCAAATAAAAATGAAAGTACATAGGCTTCGGAAATAATGTTCTAAGATGTACAGGTTTTGTTCACAATTTTAAGTACCTTGGATACCAAGCTCTTTCCTGTACACAGGTGTTGCATAGTGTGGAATAATTTGATCGGTGGAAACAAAACAAGAATAACTAGCCCAATAAGCATGTACCCGTAAACGAATACTTTCTGAGATTGTGGCACTTGGTCATAAATGTGACGGAAAGACGTTTCGTTGCGGACCTGAGTAGAGTCGTAGCATTGGTGCTCCGTCGACGCGTGCGACAGAATGTACCAACGCCTTTTTATGTTCGTCAGAGTACTTTATAAATACATGGAACTGAGTTTTAGGTTGTCTGCTATCAATTACGTTGTCTGAGTTGTCTTGTACTGCACTTTCAGTGACGTTAATGTGTGTTACTGTACAGTAAATTAGGCCCAACTTCGGGTTCTGTTTTTTATTTTATTTTATACGTCTAGCTCCGTAGGACCAAAATGAGGAGCAAATCTCCAAGGCCATAGAACGTGCCAGTACGTGAAATTATAGCATAAAAGTAATAACAGATAAAATAAAATGTTTATGAACACAAAAAAGACAAGCCATAAGTTTATGTAAAGGCAATCAACAATATAATGCAAGAATCAGCTTAATTTTTAAAGGAACTCTTCGGCAGAATAGAAGGAACAACCCATGAGGAAGCTCTTCAGTTTCGATTTGAAAGCGTATAGATTAGTCCCAAGATTTTTGAATTCTTGTGATAGGTTACTGAAAATGGATACAGCATTATACTGCATACCTTTCTGCACAAGATTCAAGGAAGTGCGATCCAAACGCAGATTGGATTTCTGCCTATTATTAACTGAGTTAACTGAGTGAAAGCTCCTAATTCTTGGGAATAAGCTGATATTGTTAACAAGAAAAGACAGTAAAGAATATATATATAATACTTCGTTGCAGACCTGATTAGAGTCCTTGCATTGGTGCTCCGTCGAACAGGGATCGACAAGAGGTTTGCCAAATTACACCACTTATTGCCCGAACCGCCTGTTTCTGAGCCAAAAATATCTTTTGAGAATGGGGAGGGTTATCCCAAAATATAATACTATTCCTCATAAGTAAATGAAAATAAGCAGACTACTTTTCATGTCTAACTATCACTTACTTCACATAATTATTCGAATAGTAAAAATGGCAGCATTACGTCTTTGAACAAGATCCTGAACAGGGGCTTTCCACGACAGTTTACTACCTATCTGAACACCTACAAGTCTGTATTCACAGGCCCATTCGGTGAAATTAAAATGTCGGGTTTTGTTGAATTGTGTGTTAGAAACGGTAAAAACTAAGTCTTACTGTGTTTTAGCGTTAGTCAATTTTCTACAAGCCATGAACTTACGTCATGAACTTAACTATTTGAAACAGTGTCAATGTTGCGTACAACTTCCTTTATTACCAAGCTGGTATCATCACAAAACAGAAATATTTTAGAATTACCTGTAATACTAGAAGGCATATTATTTATATAAATAAGGAAAAGGAGTGGTTGCAGCACTGATCTCTTGGGCACTACTCCCCCTCCCCCTCCCCCCCCTCCCCCCCCTCCCCTCACACTCAGACCCAATATCAAAGCCAGTCTAGACACTTTGGATAATGACCTTTTGCTGTCTGTTGTTAAAGTAAGAGGTGACTCAACTGTGAACTACTCACCGTATTCAATAATGGTCCAACTTCTGGAGCAACATTTTGTGATCAACACAAGGCCTTAGTTAAATAAAAGATGATGCCTAGCGTTCGAAAGCTTTTGTTTAACCCATGCAGTACTTCACAGAGAGAAGTGAATATAGCATTTTAAGTTGTTAAACCACTTCTAAAACCGAACTGCACATCTGATAGCAAATTATGTGAAATAAAATGATCAATTATCCTTACTTATACAGCCTTTTCCATAACTTTAGCAAACAATGGTGGCATAGAAAAAGCAGTAAAATTGTCTACATTATCCCTTTCTCCCCTTTTTATAAAGAGGCTTTACTACTGAGGACTTTAGTAGTTCAAGAAACTGACCATTCTTAAAGGAAAAATTACAAACATGGCTAAGTAAGGGCTAACATGTACAGCACAGTACTTTAATACTCTACTAGGCACTCCATCTTATCTATAAGAGTCCTTAGTCTCCATTGATTTAATTATTGACTGAAGTCCACCTTGTCCTTATCTCATAGGAGTATTTCAGACATGAATCTTGGAAAGGCGTTTTCCAAGAGATTCCCTGTAGAAACTATGTTTTTATTTAATTCACCAGCAATGTTCAGACAGTGATTGATAACTATAGTACATACATCTGACTTATAAGTAACAGATATATTTTTACTACCGACTGACTTCATATCGTCGACCTTATGTTGCTGACCAGACACTTATCTCATTACTGACCATATGGTTTACATTTTATCCTGTGAATTAACTATTCTATTTGCGTACTGCATACTCTTTGCCTTCCTATTAACATTTTTAAGTACCTTAACAGTACTATCTGTAATGCGCTACTGTAGCTTGATTTTGAATACTTTTAACGTTGTCATGTAATTCCCACTTCGTTCTATGAGATATCCTTATCCCACTAGCCAGCCACTCAGGCTATTACACTGTTTAGAACGTTCTAATGGAAAGCAACTTTGAAAGACGGTGAGAAATGTGTTAAGGAAAGCATTATATTTGTCATATATGTTATCGATATTATAAACATCCTGTTACTCTCGTTCCTTGAGGTTTAAAACGTTCTCTATCGTCGTTGAATTAGCTTCTCTAGATAGTTTGTAATTATATATAACATTTGTTTGAGTACAAAAACTTTTTCGTGTTAAAATTTGTGCATCGTGATCTGAAAGGCCATTCACCCTACTACTAACAGAAAGCCCTTCTAATAATGAAGAATGAACAAAAATATTGTATGTGGCTGTGCTACTTTAGATTAGATTAGATTCAGTTTTCGTTCCATAGACCCAAAAAAGGAGATGATTCTCGTGGGTGTGGAACGTCAGAAAGTATAACATAAAAACGTAAAACATTTGAATGTAATACTTATTACACTGATCATTTGTCAGGAGATTGCCGAAATAGGTGAATACAGTGCAGTAAACTAAAACAGCTAATATTTACAGAATTAACACACTGTCAGAATCCAACATTGCTATACGCTATTAATAAATTTATCATACAAAAATTTCCTAATCTTGACTGCTGTGACCAAGTGCTGTCAAAACTGAAATCTAACAGACATTTTTACTTAAGCTGGCTGAACAGTTTCTGTTAAGATATTCATCTATAGAGCAGAAGGAGCTTCCTATCAAAAAGTTTTCAAACTCTGTTTAGACTGTGCTTTATATGAAACCAAGTTTTTAATGGTTGATGGCAATTTATTGAAAATGTATGTTCCTTAATATTGGAACACTTTTTGGACCAAGGTAAGTGATTTTAGGTCTTTATGTAGGTTGTTCTTATCCCTAGTACTGGTACTATGTATTGAGCTATTGGTTGGAAATAAAGATATATTACTTGCAACAATTTTCATAAAGGAATAAATATACTAGGAATCAGTGCGTAGAATACCAAGTTCTTTGAACAGGTTTCTACATGATGTTCTTCTATTTACATCACAAACTATACTTATCACACGCATTTGCACCCTAAAAACTTTTGCTCGGTTTGATGAGTTACTCCAGAATATGATCCCATATGACATAATAGAATAAATGTAAGGAACATTTATATCTCCTACATCTGACATCATTCTCACTGCAAATACAGACTTGTTTAGGCACTTCATCAATTCTGTGGTATGCGCTTCCAGACTAAATTTATTATCCAGTTGTAATCCAAGTAATTTAGCACTGTCAGCCTCTTCGATCTGCACCCATTCACGTGTTATAAACATGTTGGAAGGAAATCTCTTACATGTTCTGAAATGCATACAGTGGGTCGTCTCAAAGTTTAATGGCAGTGAATTAGCTTTAAACCATTTATTAATGTCAGTGAAAATTTGATTAGCAGCTATTTGTAAATCTGTACTTCAAATGGTTCAAATGGCTCTGAGCACTATGGGAATTAACATCTGAGGTCATCAGTCCCTTAGAACTTAAAACTACTTAAACCTAACTAACCTAAGGACATCACACACATCCATGCCCGAGGTAGGATTCGAACCTACGACCGTAGCGGTCGCGCGGTTCCAGATTGAAGTGCCTAGAACCGCTAGGCCACTCTTGGCGGAAAAAACTGTACTTGACTTGCTACTTATTTCAATGTTTGTATCGTCTGCAAACAAATCAAACTTATCATCTTACAGTGTTACAGACGAGAGGTCATTAATGTACAGAAGAAAAAGCAGTGGGACCAAGATGACAAGCACCACATGTAATTAATTGCCATTCACATGAAGAGTGACTGCTTACTGCACAGGTATTATTCAATGGCACCCTTTGTTTCCTGTTAGATAGATAAGACTCACATCATTTCGCAGTACTGCCGGTGACACCATAATATACTAATTTACTTAAGAGAATGCAGTGGTTCACACAGTCAAAGGCTTTTTGACAGGTCGCAGAAAATGCCAGTCACCTCTAATTTATTATCTAATGAATTAAGTACATTCCTCTGCAAGTGTAAATAGCTTTCTCTGTATCAGAACCCTAATAAATCCAAACTGTGACTTGGAAAATATATTATTTACAGTCAGATGCTTAAGGAGACACTTGAACACAACCTTTTTAAATACTTTTGAGAAAGCCAGCAAAACAGAAACTGGTCGACAGGTGGATGGTATCTTTTTATCCCCCTTCTTGTAAAGAATCTTAACTTCAACATATTTTAACCAGTCTGGAAATTTTGCGCTGATAAGAGATTGATTACACAAGTAACTTAACATTGAACCTAACTCACATGAGCACTCTTTGAATAACTTCGTTGATATGTTACCATACCCACTGGAATACTTAGATTCTAGGGATTTTATGATGGATGCTACTTCTTTGTGAGATGTAAGGGTCATTTCAGTTTTACTGAAGTTATTTTTAAAGACTGGTCTCAGATACTCCATCGCACTTTCACCGAACCTGATAACCTGAAGCTGTCAGTAACAGAAATGAAAGTATCTACTTAAGAAGTATGCAACACTATATGCATTTGTTACCAAAGTCTCATTTATTTTTAGAGCTATCTGTTCCTCTCCCTTTTTGGCCCCACCTGTCTCTCTCTTCACTATATTCCATACAGTTTTTATTTTGTTGCCTGATGTAATTATCTTTTTCTCATAATAAAACTGCTTCAATTTCTGGGTTACTTGCTTCAGTATTTTGCAGTATTCTTTGTAATGCATTACAATTCTAACATAAGAACTGTTACTAGATAGTAGATACAGTCTCCTTTTTGTCCCATATGATATTTTTATTCCTTGTGTAATCCACAGTTTACGTTTTTACTTCTGTGTACTTTGAGATACCTTTAGTGGAAAACAATTTTCAAAAGAGAAGGTAACTTTATTGATGAATGCTTTCTATTTTTGAATTGAGGCAGAAGTATTGTAAACATCTATACAGTTCATGTCTTTGAGCAATCTCCTAAAATTCTCAAGTTTTGACTGATTTATTACCCTCCTGTACTCAGATTTAATAGATCTTTTATCTTGACAAGTTTCAACATTTAACACAAGATGCTGCTTGTCATAATCAGATAGCCCATTTGCTATTGATTTTGTGATATGACTTTTTCCCTAGATTTGTCTACAAAGATATTATCAATAGCAGTTTGAGAGCATTTACATATCCTAGTTGCAAAGTTCACAATTGGCACTAAATTGAATGACAGTATTACTGATGACAATAATTGTTCACTGACAGAGCTTTTCAATAAATCCATCTTAAACTCACCAGAAACCACTATTTCCTTGTTTTTATCACGAGATGAGACAACAGAGCATCTAGAATTTTTATGAACAGGTTAAAATTTCCTGAAGGTGATCTGTATATACCTACTGTTATAAAGGATTTATTTTGAAATACTGCTTGTGTTGCACAAGTTTTTAAGTGCTGCTCTGAGCAAAATTTATTAATATCAGTATTCTTGAAATCAAAACCTTTTCTGACAGATTTGGTAACTCCTACTTTCTCCACAGTTTCTCTACAGAAGTAAGACGCTAACTTGAATCCTGTAGCAATGACACATCTATACCAGTGGTCACATGATGTTCAGAGAGGCAGATTATATCAAATGGTTTGCTCAACTCTAAATCTTCAATACAAATGAGCATCTCATTAAGCTTACTCCCTAGCCCTCCAGTAGTCTGATGCAATAAGGATAACTGATTTTGTGCACTGACTGAATTACAACGGGATGAACCTAATTTTCTTACCAATCTTTGAGTATCTCTAGTTTCAATCATAGGCTTTCTGCATGAACTGCGTACATTAAAATTGGCTTTCTGGCTACCTGTTTTATCAATTTGAATGTCATTTTCATCCTGTCTCTGAACATCCTTTGCTTCTGCCTTCCCTACCCTAAAAAAAACTGCTGACCTGTCACTTGTAACCACTCGTACTTTACCACTTGTTACAGTGTCCCCCATTAAGTCGTTTGCTACTAGCCCAGACAGTTTTTCCTTCATATTCCTGTTGAGGTGAAGGCCATGCCTAGTATAGTCCCACCTGCTGATAAAGTCAACAGGAACCACACTGGTATGAGACACCATACCTGATCCAAGCAGCTGTTCCACCTCTGAATTAACTCTCCTAACAGAAGAGTTTATATGAGTCTAGTCATGGCGCCTCAGAACAGACGCGAGCCCAACACCAGTATGTCTCGTTGCTGATGCTGTCTTTACCAGGTCACTCTCAATTGAATAATTAGGGTTTGTATCTGCTGTTGCCCGCCCCACCAACTATTACCATTGTGTCTTCCACTGTGAAGTGTTTGCAAAGTGAACCTATATCCTATATCACCTGACCCAGACTTGTGACCTGGTAACCCGACCCTAGTTCATCCTGTAACGGTTGGCCAACACCTCTATCATGTGAACTACCTAACAACAAAACTTTCTTCTTCTTCTTCACAACTATTTCTGACTGATTACTTTTCAAGCAATTTTTGAACGTTTTTTATGTCCTGTCTACTCCTGTATCTACTTGTGGCTCATCTGTTTCCAGCTGTGACAACAGATCAAACCTGTTTTCCACATTCTCAACCACACTGTAAATATTTTTAAAGTTAAATTATAAGAGCTACTAGTGAACAATCCGTTTCACACCACTGACGAATCTTTTGAAGATGAAAATACTGTATTCTAGCGTGTACCTATTTTATGTAAACCAATTTACATCGATATAGTAATTTATGTAGAAATATATGCTCTTTACTTTATCTATTGCTGTAATCAGCCGAATGACAATAAAATTATTATTATTATTATTATTATTATTATTATTATTATTATTATTATTGTCCGAGAACGTCCTATTCCTATTTCTCTTATAACCTGTTGTCACTTCCCACTTCTCTTTTCCCTTCTCCCCCCTTAACCTTTCTAGATCTTGTTTCGCTTTATCTAGTTCCGCCTGAAGGACAGCAATCTTCTCCTGTTCAACTATCTTCCTATCTTTACAGCAAATCCTACTCAACCAATGAGTCTTGTTTATTTTCTCCATTCCCACGCCGCTACAGTCGCACACATGAAAGAAACTGCAATAACCCTCACACCACACTCCGGAAGTAATAATCCTAAGGCAAGTCATACACTTCTCACCATAGGAAACAAATTTTAGCTTTACTCTAGGTCAAAACAACAATAAATTCGTAGACTACTCAATTAATATATTAAATTTCTTTGAAAGTTTAGGCCTAGAGTTCAGATACTAATTCGAAACTAATAGAGACACAATAACGATTTAACATGAATTTTTTATGTGACGAAACAAAAAGTAAACCAAGAACTGAGCCTACACTATATAAACCTTTCACTGATTTCGGAACTTTTCACTTCGGCTACTTACTGGAGAATCAAATGGATAGCGCATAAGAATACACTAACAACACAAACTTTACTTTATTGAAATAATCACGTAACTTACAGGTATACCAGAACGTAAACTGTTCCTCTGCACCCTGGTTGAAAAAAAAAACACAGTCTGCATTTGATCATAAGAATTTAGACGATCTTCCGACATCCTTTTTCTTGCACAATCACATATAAAATCAATATTGAAGTCACCACATATAACTAATTTTTGGTTTCGGTGCTCTGTGTAAAATGACATAAAAACCCTCTCTAGCTTAAGCGGAAAAGCTCTGAAGTCAGAGTTGACGTGTAAACAACAAGAATTAGGAGGTTAGTTTCATTGAATTCAACTGTCCCTGCAAAACATTCAAATACCTCTTCAGTGCATTGCCGTGATACGTCTACGGACTCAAATGGAATACTGTTAGTATCATACGACCTACTTACACGAATGACTTCAATTTTGTGTTTACTGTTGTTATGGTGCTTGTACGTACACACGATTCTATACATTTCCTTTTCTCATTTCCACAACTTGTTAGCAGCTGACGTCCACTATAGCATCAGTGATATGATGAATACGATTTTCTGTATGTTCTAGCAAATGGAAGTAGCCTGAAAGCCTGGGCCCATTTTTCCAGCATCATAGAGGCACAGGTTCTGTAACAGCATAAAAGATAAACAATGCCAAGCATCGCTCAGTCCGCGCTCGTGAGATGGAGGAGCAGTCCTACATTTTGTGGAAGAATGAAAAAATAACTTAAAAAAAAGAACAATTGGTCAAATGTTACGTGAAATGATTCGTCTAAAAGCAAGAAGTAAAACACAGTAGAGAAATATTTGACACACCGCATTTGCTGTACATGATTCTGTGCATCATCCAAAGGACAGTCAATTGTTTCTCTAATCTATTCCATTTCTTACTTTCAGACAAATCATTTCACAAAACATCTGAACGATTGTTTTTCAATACTTTATATTTTCAATTTTTCTTCAGAAAGTGCGACACACGTTACCTAGCGTCTTCTGTTCTCGAAATTAATGTTGAATTCGAAGGAAACCATTTTGACAGATAAATATCACACTGGCGCAACTTCTTGTATGCAAAATTGCTAAGCATTGAAAGGATGAACTTTCTGATATTTCATTTACATATTTAGTAGCAGTAATTGTTTCAATATTTCACTTTGCCCTCAACTCAATAATTAATTATTTCTTTATTACCTGTAAGCAAATAAATTCTTCTTTTGCGGAAACTATATCGCACACTAGTTAATTTTATACCCCATTGGTCGTTGTCATCTCTTCGTTGGGTTATGAAAATTCGGATAAAAATTCATTGTATAATTTTTTCCTCAAGTCAATAATAAAGTTTTTCTCAATTATCCTGACTACTTTAAAACAATGAAATATTTTTTTTGGAAAACTAAACTTTACGCTATTCAGTTTATATCCCATTTGTTCATTTTCCACTGTTCGTTTGGCTATTACAATTGAGATAAATAGTTATTAGATCACTAATTAATTCTCTCATAATTATCCACATTAGTTTCAATCGGATAAACTGTTTCTTGCAAAACTAGATCGCTAGACAATTCCATACCCTCTATATCCTTTCTTACTCTTCCTCTGTATGTGGATATTCGGACAAAAACCTGTTGTGTAAGTAGGGAGTCTCGGATTCGCTCGGCGCAAACGTCTGACCAAGAATATGTTACCAGAGCTTGAAGACTGACACCAGAGGTGTATGTGAGTCACACATCTGTGTGACGGATACTTCATGAAGTATTTCTGTACTACAAACCATGCACCATTCCTTACGCCCAAGAACGGACGTCACGGTGGACACCACTTACGGACGGGCCTCCTGAATAGAGATCACATTGTTCCACTTTTATGCACGTGTGTTCATTCAGTAATATCCTCTTCTTGATAGTCTATTGAGTTATTTTATTCATGACGTTCAGTTCACATGATCGACTTCAAAATTGTACAAGCTTATATTCATAAACTGTTTCAGCAATCCAAGTCATACAATACACTGAAGTACATAAAATGATCCAAAATATAACCACAACCAAAACGAGCAGTGGTACTGAACCGGAGAGTCTTATTATAAACAGCACACATTTATCTGCTTACCCATATTCATTCTCCATTTTTACTGAGTAAAATATTAATTATGTTGCTCATATATGTCTTATTACCAACTGTACTGAAGAGAAGAAATAGAATATGCTCCCAGTCATGTATTTTCACAAAACGCATTTTCAGTGCTATTCTATTCTTGGTACTCTGTTGAATGTCCCTAGACCTGATCAAAGTGCCAAACCCTGGTAAAAGTCTTTCGGACATGCTTTAGAAAGTTAAAATATAAGAGAAGTGGTCTTTGTTGCTTACAGTTCTAATAGTTTACGACCTAATGCGGCGTTTCTGTACTTGTAGTATCACAAATAAAACGTGGTGCCTAACATTAAAGGCTTTTGGAACAAAAACTTTCTTCCTAGTATTTTCTCGGAAACCGACATTCTTCAGAACATGCCTGTGTTCAGAATAAAAGTTATTTCTTGAAAAGCAGAAAACAGCATGCACCCACTGTTAACAATGCTATTTATTTACGCAACTAGCACCGCTACCGGTTTCAATATATGTCCAGTTGCAGTAATTTGCAAGAATTAACGCGTAAAAACTTTCTTATTCCACTTAAAACCAGTCAGTTTTCTGATATAGCGCTTCAAATGTTCGTAATATTTATTACTTTCTAATTTGTCTCGTATTTTATTTCTTTTTTACAGCGATGTGGTGAGCAGCACAGTTATGTGTTTTGGAATACCTCCTGGATTTTTCAAGTGCGCATCAGTTGTGTGAGAACAGACATACATTGTTTCCTTAATTCTTCTGACGAATATCGGATCTGAAATTCAACGCTTTCCATTTCCACCCCTCATTTGTATTGTTTTTCACAGCTGTAACATTTGTCTACTTTGTAACTACAACATTACCCGAAAATATTATTCTATATGGACGGTTATGCGGTGACCCAGTTCGGGATGTACACTGAGGTAGCAATAGTTATGGGATACCTCCTAATATCGTGTCGGGCCTCCTTCTCCCCGTCGTAGTCCAGCAACTCGACGTGGCATGGTCTCAATAAATCGTTCGAAGTCCCCTGCAGAAGTACTGAGCCAGGCTGCCTCTGTAGCCGTCCATAATTGCGGAAGTGTTGCCGGTGCAGAATTTTGTGTGTGCCAACTAACCTGTCGTTTGGGTCCCATAAATGTTCGATGGGATTCGTGTCAGGTGATCTGGGTGGCACAACCATTCGCTCGAATGGTTCTTCAAACCAGTCACGAACAATTATGGCCCGATGACATGCCGCATTGTCACCCATAAAAATTCGATCGTTGTTTGGGAACATGAAGTCCATGAGTGGCTCCAAATGGTCTCCAAGTAGCCGAACATAACCATTTCCAATTAATGATCGGTTCACCATTATGGAGCCACCACCAGCTTGCACAGTGGCTTCTTGACGACGTGGGTCCATGACTTCGTGGGGTCTGCGCCACATTCTAACCTACCATCAGCTCTTACCAGCTGGAGTCGCGGCTCATCTGACCAGGCCACGCCTTTCCAACCCTGTAGGGTTCAACTGATGTGGTCACGAGCTCGGGTGAGCTGTTAGCAAAGGCACTCGCGTCGGTGGGTTGCTGCCATAGACAGTTAACGTCAGATTTCACTGCACTGTCCCAACAGATACGTTTGTCGTACATCCTCATTGATTTCTGCGGTTATTTCACACAGTGTTACTTGTCTGTTAGCACTGACCGCTCTACCCAACTGCCGCTGCTCTCTGTCGTTAAGTGAAGCCGTCGGCCACTGCGCTGGCTGTGGTGAGAAGTAATATCTGAATATTGCTATTCTCGGCACACTCTTGATACTATGGATCTCGGTATACTGAATTCGCTAACGATTTCCGAAATGGAATGTCCCATACGTTTATCTCCAACTACCACTCGGCTATCATTGTCTGTTAATTTCCGTCGTTCAGCCGTAATCACGCCGGAAACCTTTTTAAATACATCATCTGAGAACAAATGACAACTGTCTCAATGCTGTGCCCTTTTATACCTTCTGTACGCGATACTGTCACTATCTGTATATGTGCATGTCGCCATCCGATGACTCCTGTCACCTCAGTGTGGTTCATCTACTTGTATGTCAAATTTTGCCAGGACTGAGGAGTTTTTGTTGTTGATAACAAGAGAATATGAATTACTATGTCACCTGCATCTACATAGACACTCCGCAAGCCACTGTACGGTGCGTGGCGGAGAGTACCCTGCACCACTACTAGTCGTTCCCATTCCTGTTCCTCCCGTATCTTATCTTCGTCGTCCTTACGCATAGTGTATGTTGGCGGCAGTAGAATTGTTCGGCAATCAGCTTCAAAGACCGGTTCTCAAAATTTTCTCAAAGTGTTTCTCGAAAAGAACGTCGCCTTCCCTCCAGGGATTCCCATTTGTGTTCCCGAATCATGTCCGAAACACTTACGTGTTGCTCGAACCTACCGGTAACAAATCTAGCAACCCGTCTCTGAATTGCTTCGATGTCTTCCTTCAATCCGACCTGGTAAGGATCTCAAACACTTGAGCAGTACTCCAAAATAGGTCACACCATCATCCTATATGCGGTCTCCATTACAGGTGAGCCACTCTTTCCTAAAATTCTCCCAATAAACCGAAGTCGACCATTTGCCTTCCCCACCACAGCGCTCGTTCCACTTCATATCGGTTTGCAACTTTAAGCCCAGATATTTACACTACTTGACTGTGTCAAGCAGGACACTAATAATACTGTATCCGAACATGATAGGTTTGTTCTTACTACTCATCCGCATCAGATTTCATTATTCCACGTTTACGGCTAGCTACCATTCATCACACCAACTGCAAATTTTGTCTAAGTTGTGTTGTATCTCCCTGAAATCACTCAACTTCGACATCTTACCGTACACCACGGCATCATCTGCAAACAACCGCATATTGCTGCCCACCCTGTCAGCCAAATAATTTATGTATATAGTGAAAAACAGCGGTCTTATCACACTTGCTTGGGGCTCTACTGACGATACCCTTGTCTCACTGTGTCATATGCTTTCCGGAAATATAGAAATATGGAATCTTCCTGTTGCCCTTCATCCATAGTTCGCAGAGGAAAGGGCAAGCTGAGTTTCGCACGAGCGATGCTTTCTAAAGTCATGCTGATTCGCGAACGTAAGCTTCTCAGTCTAAAGAAAGTCCATATTATTAGAACTGAGAATATGTTGAAGGAATCTGCAGCAAACAGAAGTTAAGGATATTGGTCTGTAATTTTGCGGGTCCGTTCATTTACCTTTCTTATATACTGGATTCACCTACGCTATTTCCCAGTCGATTGGGACTTTGTGGTAGGCAAGAGATTCGTCATAAATGCAAGCTACGTAAGGGACCAATGCTGTAGAGTACTCAGGAAGAGGATGCACGAGTCTATGCAGACGCGCTACGTGGACGTTTTAATTTGACTGTGAGACATTTTGGTAGGTATCTGATGTAGGATAGTGAATGGTTTCTAAGTGGTCCCACAGATACCTTATGGCTGTAACGGGAAAAGTAGCTGTGGAATAGTAATCTCGTACCTCGCAGTATTACGCAAATAGGGGTTACTGCTGTCTTAACTACGAAGATAATTAAACGATTGCGCTAGTGACTTTGAACTGTGTGGAAGGTGGAAGTCTAATAAGTTGCATTTCTTCATAACAGTTATAAACTGTGTTAATTACCTGCTGTAGTGTATCGGACTGTGATCCGTTCGTTCAGTCTGTATTAAGGCTACACTAAGATTTTAAGCTAATGACATTGGTATCCATACCGAAGTAAAGTTTAAACCGACAGAAGCTGACCGACTTTGTGGAACATTGGAACACTTTTACTTGTTTTATGTGTGGAAATAAAATAGTGCGTTCTGTTGGGATGGGCGTGTGCTCTTGGCTATATAAATGGTATTTTGCCATTATTGGACATCAAATTCGTATCCTAGAATCCGTCGGTGATAGCTGAGATTTTCAGCATGTAGCTAACTGTTGAACGGTGAACTCCCACCGCAAAGCTTAATCAACCTGAATTTTAATCTGCTGTTTATTTACATTAAACTTTGAAGGCGCGCCATTAGCTTGATCGTCCATTGTGTCTTAGAGTACCGACGGTTGCAGATTTTATTGAAGCATCGGCGAGGCAACGTCATCGCCAGGCATGTCTTCTCTGATATTTCTCTCGTCTTTAAGTAAACTCATTGTCGACAAAAAAAGACTCTTGTACGTCTATATTTATTTATGACTACGAACTTTAAAACTACTAAATTAGAGTCAGAATTAGTATTAGTAAAATGCGATAAAGGTTATCACTTTCCAGCAATAACTGATCTGTGATTAAATATAAAAAAGATCGCCCAGATGGAGTAAGACACGCGCACTGAGGGCTCCGTACAAACTTAATTATGCACAAAGACAGTTTTCCCATTCTGGAAATGAAGGATATTGGTGGTTTTTGCCTGTTGTTGATATTGATTCTGACAAGATATCGGTCCCAGAGATTCCAAGACTTTCGAGAATGTTTTAACTTCAAGTTTGAAATCGGATAACAAAGGAGAAAAGAAATATTTTTTGTGTAGTCTAACTACAAATTAACAATTTCGAATTTTGCCCTTTACTTCTACTGTCAAGCCTTCCTTCTTACCAAATTTCAAGATTCTAGGTCAAGGGAAAGTATCATATAGATTTCGAAGAATGAGTTCTCGAGTATCAAAATTATGTGACATACATAGCAGTATCTTTTGACTGAACTGTCTTAGAAGCTTAACATTTTTTTAATGTTTTCAGGTGATGTTATTCAGCCGCCAACTAATTATTAAAATTCACGCTGAAACCTTCGGCTGTCCTTTATTTTGCACAATTACTAGTTTCGGTCAAATGACGATTATCAAGCTAATCTAGCATAAACGGCACGAAAGTTATACCATAATTTGAACAGAAGTAATTTTTTCTTTTGAGCCCACCATAGCATGTAATTTTTTTTTTTTACAATAAGAGCTATGTACTATAGTTTTCATCAAGAAGGAAAGTGTTTAAGTAGCTGTCGGTGTGGACTTTACTTCTTGATAAAAACTGTTGTATACAGTTAATATTATAAAAGATTTTACGAATTGTAGTGGGCTCGAAAAAGCAAATTACGTTTCTTCAAATTATGGTATAACTTTACTGCCATTTATGCCAGCTTATTTTGATAATGGTCATTTTACCGAAACTAGTAATGAATAGTGCAAAGTTAAGGACAGCCTAAGATTTCACCATGAATTTTAACAATTAAAATTTTTACACCGCCAAGAGATGAGACGTAAATTTGAACTTGATACGTTAACTCGTTTCTGAGAAAAGGGAACAGTTAGTGGTTATCAACTAGCTTTGAAATACAAGGTACTGAACATGTAACGGAATTGCTTCTCGTAGTTGTCTGTTATCAAGAATCATTATACAACCAAGCGTCGCAATTTCCGCCTGTCACACCATAGTCCAGTCACTTAAGGAAAATTAGGGGAAAATTTCGTAAAACTGTGTAGTCACAATTTTTTGTACGGTGATAGGAGTGTGATGCATGAACAAAATGTAAAAATCAAAACCGGTGGTGTGTGAATGTGTGTTAGTGGTGGAGGGGCATGGGGGTGACGCGTAAACACCACTTCTTTATGTTTTTTTTAATAACTGAAAAACCGCGTTCTTCCAGTGAAATTATTTCAAGAATAAAATTAAACTTGTAAGTAGGCTGTTCAGGTTTTTATGTTGGTAATACCACGTAGTGCTCTGTATGGAAATCGCTGATTTCGCTGTGTGCAGTCTGTGGATGGTTGGACTCATTGTTGGAATTTTCACTTGTGTGCTGTAGGGCAGTTGGATGTGAACAGCGCGTAGCGTTGGGCAGTTGGTGAGCCGCCAGCAGTGGTGGATGTGGAGAGAGAGATGCCAAAGTTTTGAGCGGACGATCTGGACGTGCGTCCGTCAAAAAAAAGAAATTTGATTGCATGTCGCACACACACACACACACACACACACACACACACACATATATATATATATATATATATATATATATATATATATATATATATATATATGGCTATTACAAATGATTGAAGCGATTTCGTAAATTCACTGTAGCTCCATTCATTGACATGGTCACGACACACTACAGATACGTAGAAAAACTCATGAAGTTTTGTTCGGCTGAAGCCGCACTTCAGGTTTCTGCCGCCAGAGCGCTCGAAAGCGCAGTGAGACAAAATGGCGACAGGAGCCGAGAAAGCGTATGTCGTGCTTGAAATGCACTCACATCAGTCAGTCATAACAGTACAACGACACTTCAGGACGAAGTTCAACAAAGATCCACCAACTGCTAACTCCATTCGGCGATGGTATGCGCAGTTTAAAGCTTCTGGATGCCTCTGTAAGGGGAAATCGACGGGTCGGCCTGCAGTGAGCGAAGAAACGGTTGAACGCGTGCGGGCAAGTTTCACGCGTAGCCCGCGGAAGTCAACGAATAAAGCAAGCAGGGAGCTAAACGTACCACAGCCGACGGTTTGGAAAATCTTACGGAAAAGGCTAAAGCAGAAGTCTTACCGCTTACAATTGCTACAAGCCCTGACACCCGATGACAAAGTCAAACGCTTTGAATTTTCGGCGCGGTTGCAACAGCTCATGGAAGAGGGTGCGTTCAGTGCGAAACTTGTTTTCAGTGTTGAAGCAACATTTTTTCTTAATGGTGAAGTGAACAGACACGATGTGCGAATCTGGGCGGTAGAGAATCCTCACGCATTCATGCAGCAAATTCGCAATTCACCAAAAGTTAACGTGTTTTGTGCAATCTCACGGTTTAAAGTTTACGACCCCTTTTTCTTCTGCGAAAAAAACGTTACAGGACACGTGTATCTGGGCTTGCTGGAAAATTGGCTCATCCCACAACTGGAGACCGACAGCGCCGACTTCATCTTTCAACAGGATGGTGCTCCACCGTACTTCCATCATGATGTTCGGCATTTCTTAAACAGGAGATTGGAAAACCGATGGATCGGTCGTGGTGGAGATCATGATCAGCAATTCATGTCACGGCCTCCACGCTCTCCCGACTTAACTCCATGCGAGTTCTTTCTGTGGGGTTATGTGAAAGATTCAGTGTTTAAACCTCCTCTACCAAGAAACGTGCCAGAACTGTGAGCTCGCATCAACGATGCTTTCGAACTCATTGATGGGGACATGCTGCGCCGAGTGTGGGAGGAACTTGTTTATTGGCTTGATGTCTGCCGAATCACTAAAGGGGCACATATAGAACATTTGTGAATGCCTAAAAAAACTTTTTGAGTTTTTGTATGTGTGTGGAAAGCAATGTGAAAATATCTCAAATAATAAAGTTATTGTAGAGCTGTGAAATTGCTTCAATCATTTGTAATAACCCTGTATATATATGACTTCTGAACGCTATTAAGGTAAATTCATTTTTTGTTCTCTATCAAAATCTTTCATTTGCTAACTATGCCTATCAGTAGTTAGTGCCTTCAGTAGTTAGAATCAACTGCCCAACGCTACACGCTGTTCACATCCAACTGCCCAACACTACACAAGTGAATATTCCGTCAATGAGTTCAACCAACCACAGACTGGACACAGCGCAATCAGCGATTTTCATACTCTGTGTGGCATTACCAACATAAAAACCTAAACAACCTGGATTATCGGAGGTCAAATTGCGCTGCGCAAAAAATATTGTTTGTCAGTTTAGTGATGATCAGAATAAGTAAAGAGAAAACTGTTTGAGTACGTTGAGTTTTGCTCAGCTGGTTGAAAATCAAATAACGTAGAAGTTTACCAGCATTGTTATTCTTAATTTTTCAAAGGGGACGTTTCAGACTAGATAAAATTTTCTACGGAAAAAGTTGCTCTTCATGTTTTCTCTAGGAGTAATAGAGGGTGACAATTATTGAACTATGTGAAATAAAATGGTCATAACTTTTGAACTGTTTGCATTAGGACGTTCAAATTGCACTATTGGCCGCAGGATGTGATGGGGATTAGTAAGGCTTGGTTTAGCGACGAAGTCCACTTTCATTTGGATGCCTTCGTCAATAAGAAAAAGTGCCGCATTTGGGAGACTGAGAATCCGCACTTCACGATAGAGAAGTCTCTTCACCCTCAACGGGTGATTTCGTTATGTGCAATGTCCAGTCACGGAATAATCGCGGCGTTATTCCTTGATGGCACGGTGACTACTGAACGGTACGTGAAGGTTTTGGAAGATGATTTCATCTTCATTATCCAAAGTGACCCTGATTTCGACAAGATGTGGTTCATGCAAGACGGAGCTCGACCCCATCGAAGCAAGAGAGTGTTTGATGTCCTGGAGGAGTAATTTGGTTGTCGCTTTCTGGCTAAGGGGTACCGAGAGGCCATTGGCATGGGCTTCAGTTGGTCACCATATTCCCCGGATCTGAACACAAGCGACTCCTTTTTGTGGGGTTATGTTAAAGACAAGATGTACAGCAATAACACCACAACCATTGCTGAGCTGAAAACTGCCATTCAGAAGGTCATCGACATCATTGATGTTCCGACACTTCATCGCGTCACGCAGAATTTCACCATTCGTCTGCTTCACATCATCGCCAATGATGGTAGGCGTATGGAACACGTCATAACCTAAATCCGAATATGATGTTTACATTTTAAATAAAGTGTGTGCACTCAGTAGTTTGTAATTAATTTAAGATTTTTTTCATATTGTTCAATAATTGTCGCCCTGTAGTTTCTGTGCTGCAGGACATGAAAAAATGCAGATGATTAAAAATAGTGTTTTAATGGTGTAAAACTCGTTACTGTTAAATGAAATGAATTTTGAACAAATACTAAATGTGTGTACCGCGTACAAGCGCAGTAAGCCACATCAAGGGACAAATTGTTTTTGGTGTTTAATAGGGTGGAGGCGGGGGCAGAGTAGAAGTGCGAGGGAAGGTAGGCCGTCGAACTTTGGTCATGCAAAAAATGGTTCAAATGGCTCTGAGCACTAGGGGACTTAACATCTATGGTCATCAGTCCCCTAGAACTTAGAACTACTTAAACCTAACCAACCTAAGAACATCATACACATCCATGCCCGAGGCAGCATTCGAACCTGCGGCCGTAGCGGTCACGCGGTTCCAGACTGAAGTGCCTAGAAGCGCACGGCCACACCGGCCGGTTTGGTCACGCACAGCCCTCTTTCATACGGCAGCAGAGTGAAGAGCGAGCAGATTGCTCTCCACTCTGTCTACCCCACTACGTCAGAAGAAACAAATACGAGGTGTTTCACAAAGTTACATCGACCCTACGCAGCGCGCCTTACGAACCACTGGCGACGCAGTGAGCTGACATGCCTGAGGTGGCGGGAAGGGTGTTCCGTTTATTTTATACAAAGTGCATTAACACTTTGTGGAATACAGATGTGAGTTACTAATAGTACTAACGCAAGAAACGCATGCTGACGGAGCCTACATAAATCTCTGTATACTCTTCTACGGCGTTGTATGGGACACGACAGATGGTACAACACTTGCCCGCAAGAGGCAAAGGTCCCGAGTTCGAGTCTCGGTCCGGCACACAGTTTTAATCTGCCAGGTAGTTTCATATCAGCGCATACTCCTCTGCAGAGTGAAAATCTCATTCTGGAAACATTCCCCAGGCTTGGCTACGCCATGTCTGCGCAATATCCTATCTTTCAGGAATGCTAGTCCTGCAAGTTTCGCAGGAGAGCTTCTGTAAAGTTTGGAAAGTAGGAGACGAGGTATTGCCAGAAGTGAAGTTGTGAGGAGGCGGCGTAAGTCGTGATTGGGTGGCTCAGATGGTAGAGCACTTCCCCGCAGAAGGCAAAGGTCCCGAGGTCGAGTTTCGGTTCGGCGCACACTTTTAATCTGCCAGGAAGTTTCATATCAGCGCACACTCCACTGCAGAGTGAAAATCTCATTCGGGTCACGAAGTATTTGTCATTATGTACGGCAGCTGTAGTAACTTTTCCCACTATGAGTTTTCGTTGGTTTTCGTTTCACAGACAGACTATATCTCCCCAGCATTTCCTGTACAGTTCTTTTTTGTAAGTAGACAAAATAACTTCAGTCAGCTGGTTCTTACATAGTGCAGCTATTTTCAGTTAATTAGAGTAGTAATTACTTGCTGTTGTTAAATGAACTTTCATGTAAAATATACTCGCATAAACTGTGCTTGAGAAGTTCTTACTTTGTGTAATTTTGGCGGCGACCTGTATTTGTGGCTGGAGAAGGGAATGGATTGGTTAATTTGACACTTTGTCGCTCTCTGTTGTTGACAGTGTATTTTATAGCCGTGTAATTCTGTAGTAATCCCCTGGCAGCAAATTACGAATGACCTGAAAGTTACTGAACTTCTCTCACTATTATCTGTGTATAGGAAGTTTACGTAAACCTCTTCCATTCGGCGATTGCTGGCACTTATAGAGTGGGTTGCACTCAGTGAAGTGACTTACCACACATCGGCAGTATACCTCCCACGCGGAGTGTATGACTGATGGAATGGGACTGATCATGTTCAGGTCTAGAAGAGCAATCTGCAATAATGCGTTGTTTGACTTACGCTGAAATGTCTGAAATTCCATAGAACGTAGGTGACATAGTTTTATTACAGATGGAGACAATATAAGCCTGTTGGCCTCTTCAGATGTTGTGAGAGCTGAGGCTGTGGTGTTGCATTTGATACCACTCATACTGCGAAAGCATTCAGCCAGTGCTAATGGAGACAATACTGACAGCTTGTTATACTTGAGACATGCTCTTCAGTATGGTAAACAATTTACAGCGCCAACTGTGGAACATTTTTACATAATAGCTCACTTAGAACCTGCAGATAAGTACTCACGTAATAAACTAAAAATAATTCCTTCAGTATATGAACAAGAGCTCTCTGAATTTATTTTCTCTACTCACATCAGAGAACCGGATTGAAAATCCTGGGGAAGTATAGTCTACTGGTAAAATGAAAAGCGAGCAGCACTCATGTTGGGGCAAGTTGTCTTTCTTGGAAGAACACTGCAGCTGCCGTACAGAATGACTTAGAATTAATTTGCCCACTAACAGCGTAGAACAGTATGCAGAGATGTACGTAGATTCTGCCCATATGCGTTTCTTGCGTTATTATTATTATTAACTCACATTTGGATTCCAGTGAGTGTTAATGGACTTTGTAGAAAATAAACACCCTCATGCACACTGACACCGCGGAATGTCAGAGTATCTTTGTGAAACAGCCTGTACTTACTTCTTCTGATGTCTTGGGGAAGACAGAGCTGGGAATCACCTGCTCGCTCTTCAGTTTGTGGATCTATGAAGGAAGGAAATCCATGACTACAATCCTTCGACCTATCTTCCCTCACTAATAGTCATGATTATTGAGGCAATCAAAGCACAGACGCAACAGGTTGAAGATACCTGTTTGGTAAAACACTGTGTCCTGCTGCGCGAAAAAGTCCGTAACTGCTTGCTGCACATCTTCCTCCGACAGAAATTGTCGGCCCTTCAAGGCCGTTTTTAAGGGGCCGAAGGCGTGACGATCGCGTTAGGAGGGATCAGGACTGTAGGGCGGTTGCTTGAATGTGTCTCACTTGAGTTGACGTAACTTCTGCTTTATGACATTTACGATATGGGGACATCCGCTATCCTGAAGCAGCAGCACCCAGAACTTTTCGATAGACATGCTGTCCCTTACACATTCTTCATTCTCCTATGTATGTCTACCGGTGTTTGTCATTCCAGAATCAAGAAAAGAATAAAAGGACATTGGTTCCATTTGGAGGCATATGGTAATGATGTCGTTATAGTTCACATTTCCGCATTCGTTGCATGCACCTCTGAAAGACACGAATGTCACATTAATCTCTTGGCTACATCTCGGTGCTTATATGCCCGCATCGGAGTCGCGATATGTTGCATACACGCCCTCAAATGGAAACGTTTTGAACGCTCCTTATAGATGTCATACATATCGGTGTTAAACTACAGTAAGTATAAAATATATCAGTTCTTGTGCACACACAATACGAAGACGAAACGTACAGAATCTTAAGTTTCATGCCTGACCAACTTCGTCACCTTACTAATTTACGCAGCGGAATGTCGAAGTGTGCACTTATCGTTATCACTATTTCACATAGCGTTAAAGCGGTTAGTGCAGGTCTGAAAACAATGGCTGTGCGAGCGTATAAATGACAGGAATGCTGTTTCTGTCGGACGCTTCCGCCTAAGTTCGGAGAATTTAGTCTTCCGGTTATTCCCCCCGCCCCCCTCCCCCTTAATATATGGTCTAACTGTCTCCGCCCTATCCAAATCGCTGTGGTTTTCCGAATCTAGCTGTGGACGTACAGTGTAGGATTTGTTGGTCGTTGCGGTATAGTAAACCTGTGAATATTCAACTAATCTTGGCTGGAACGTTTTCTTCAGGTAGTCCGACGCAAACCAGTCCACGTGGACCATCCCCCCCTCCCCCTTCACCCCTCTCACACACACACCACGAAAGCCACTGAAGAGGATAGTTTCACACGAAGGTTGCATTTTTTTGAACATCTTGTCATTTTGGAGGCTTTTGGTTTCTTACGGCACTTTGTTTTCCAAAAAGGTAAGTGAAAACACTTCGAAAGTATTACAGTATCTCTGAAAACACACTGCGCTCCGTGGAGACATCGTACGACGGGAATATCGTCACACCCAGTCTTACTCACGTTACACCCCTTCTTTTTGACGGCTCGTTGATGCAGGTCATAACCGCGACACCCAGCGTGGAAATCATGATGTTTTCTTATGGTTGGCCGACGAAAACATTTCAGTCACATCGCCACTCAGAATCGAAAAGGGGCTTAAGGGTTACTATAAAGGGCGCCAACGAAATCAGACTTTCCCTTGGGGCGTTGATTCCCACACATTTCGCGGTTGAAAACGACAGTTCGCGGTGCGATGAGCAACAGGACACGGTTCTTCACAAATCTGGCCACTGCTGCCACTCCCTCAGCATTCGAACCTAACTCTAAGGACATCACGGAGTTTTAACCCCACTGAATGTGATCTCGCCTTTTTGGTGTGCAGCGCGACAGCAATTTTTGCTGTGACATAAAAGGTAGAACCACAATCATTTGACGAAATCTGAACCTGATCGGAAGTAGTAAAATGTTTTTATGCTTTTTCGTCCTTCCTTCTTCGCATCCTCCTGTGGCTCGATGACGGGAGGGATCGACATGACACATGCTTGAATAAAATGACAAAGTGTCGCTCTAAGACCTCCGCCAATACCCTCGGTGCCAGCTTACACATCTGTTGCGTACACTGAAAGTGTACCTGTCAAAAATTCTACAGCAATTTAGTCTCGCTGATGCTCTAGCGCGCGAAGGTAGGTAACCCCCACCTAAGAGCGTCTAAGGGGTTGACTAACACTCAGGCACTGGAGCAGCCACTAGGCTGAACTGGTGTCGAAATTTCTTACGGATACTTCTTTAACGTGCAGCTGTATCACCGATAAAGTTGCCGAAGTAGGTGATCTTAGAGGGATACGTTGTCATTTTATTCACGCATGTATCAATGTCGAACCCGCCCGTTATCACAACACAGGAAGGCACGAAAAAAAGGGATGAAAAAACATAAAAAACACTATAGCACACATTGTAGTAGGGATAGCGAGTGGTCGACTGTTGTTTATTGAGGCAATTTTAGGGAAGTGTGGTTCTTCTGTAAAAGAGATCGCATATAGGACACTGGTGCGACCCATTGTTGATTACTGTTTGAGTGTTAGGGATCCTCATCCTGTCGGATTAAAGGAAGACATCGAAGCAATTCAGAGGTGGGCTGCTAGATCTATTGCCCGTAGGTTCGGACAACAGACAAGTATTACGGCGATGCTTCGGGAACTCAAATGGGAATCACTGGAGGGTAGAAGAGGTTCTTTTCGAGGAGAACTATTGAGAAAATTTAGAGAACCGGCATTTGAGAACGATTCCACTGCTGCCAACGCACGTTTAGTGTAAGGTCCATGAAGATAAGGGAGATTAGGGTTCCTACGGTGGTATATAGATAGATAAGAGGAGATTAGGATTAGTACAGGGGCATATACAGTAGATAGTCGTTTTTCCGTCACTGTATTTGCGACTGGAAAAGGAAAGGAAATGGCTAGTAGTGGTGCACTTACGGTGGCTTGCGGAGTATGTATGTAGATGAAAATGTAGAAGTACTGCTTCGTATCCAGTTAAAAAATTTCGTCGAATGGTTCTGAACCGATTCTAGTGGTTCCATTCTTTTTGGTACGGCACTACTTGCTGTCGCGCTACACTCACACATCACGTTCAGTGTGGTTGCAGCATCTCGATGTCCTCAGTGCAGGGCTGAAACCCCAGGGGATGGTAGCAGTGGCCAGATTTGTAAAGAACATGGTAATATTGCTCATCGCATCGCGAAATGTGTGGGAATCAATGCGATAAGGGAAGGGGTGGTTTCACTGACGTTCTTTATGCCGCCCGGTGAGGCCTTTTCGTGTCGATTCTGAGAAGCGATGTCTTTGAAATGTTTTCCTTAGTACCCATAAGAACACCGCTTGATTTCCACGCTGGGTGTCGCGGTTCCGACCTCACTCGCAAGGCGTCAAAAGAAGGGATGATATTTGGGTTAGACGGGGAGTGACGACTTCCCATCTTAT
Organism: Schistocerca cancellata; assembly: GCF_023864275.1. Taxonomy (NCBI): domain Eukaryota; kingdom Metazoa; phylum Arthropoda; class Insecta; order Orthoptera; family Acrididae; genus Schistocerca; species Schistocerca cancellata. The sequence continues at coordinate 414,371,820 of NC_064628.1, forward strand.
GATATGTTCACGATGTCATTGGGCAGAGTTGTGGTGAACTTAGGGCGCTTCTTCGATGCAGCTCTTTTCATTTAAGCAAAGAGGCTGCATCTTTAAGGGAACTGGAATCTGTCAGGAAAGAAGTGAATTCGGAAGTAATTGGCTATAGTCTGCAGCAAAGAGACCAACACCGGCATACGTACGCTGTAATGTCATAGCATCTTACATTGATATCGACCGCTGTTTTGCAGAATATGGCACAAAGTCATTTATTTATACTGTCAGAGTGTCTCGTAATTTATGGAAATGTTCGTGGGCAGGATAACTCTGCTCTTGATGATATTATTACTAAAGTTCCTAACTGGAACAAATTAATTTGTTTTTATTAGTTACAACAAAATTATCGTCTCGCTACGGAGTACATCCTTCGAATGAATCCTATTGGCTAAGGGCATTAGAACGCAATCGGCCAACTTCCTGTCCTGCCCCATCACCCACCCCTTTCCTCCCGTCACCCTCCACCCCTTCTGTCTCTTCCCCTCCCTTTCCCACACTGGGGGCTACCTTGCATGTGATAAGAACAATTGCCGCATCTGTAATCTGACAACGCTGATACCAGCAAAAGTATTGCTGTACCCAATGTTTATTCTGGTCAGAACTGGTACTTCTACACTATTTACATCATTTTTGCATTTGCTTTTTTATCCGCATTTTCGGTCCTGTCTCATCCGTAAATGGTTGAGCGCCAACTATGGTATCTCTAATTGCTGTTACGTATGATCAGAACTTAATGGGATTTTAGAGAGATCTTTCGATAGCATTACGTTACTATTGATCTTCTTGCGTTATCGTCATGACAATTAAACATGTTTCATTCAGCTCCTCTGTATCTACAGCCTTATGATATATTTCAGATGTATTGTTCAGTAGCTTCCGTTTCCTTGGTTCAAATCGCTCTGAGCACTATGGGACTTAACTTCTGAGGTCATCAGTCCCCTAGAACTTAGAACTACTTAAACCTAACTAACCTAAGAACATCACACACATCCATGCCCGAGGCAGCATTCGAACCTGCGACCGTAGCGGTCGCGCGGTTCCAGACTGTAGCGCCTAGAACCGCTCGGCCACCCCGGCCGGCTCCATTTCTTTGTAAGTCTCTTTATAGTGGCTGTATGCAATGGAGGGGCACTCCAATAATGAATTGTTCTATTAGTTACAGGTCTGTCAGGTGACTGGTGAACTGTACTTTTAAATTTGAGCCACAATTCATTTACATGTTCCTGACCAGAGATAAAAGTTTCAAATTGCTCTCTGATTTATGACACTATTGCCTCTTTCTCTACTTTGATACCCATGTAAATCCTGCTACCTGTTCTAGTTACCCTGTGTGCTTTGGTAATCAGTGTTGCTACAACTGTTTCAAGGTCACTGATACCGATTTCAGTGTGGACATCCTCAAAGAGGTCGGGTCTTTTTGTTACCACTGCAGTGGTACTGTTAGTTCCACTCCATTATATTCGTTCACCCATTTTTGATTTGACATCGTTGAACGGTACATGCAGAAATTTCTCCTTATAAATAATGGACGCATTTGCATTATTTTTCATATGTTATGCGACCCTTCATGCTGGTTATTTTTTTTTCTGTGTGTCTGAATGCATGAGAGCGAGAATGAGGTGAAAGTAGGAGCTAAGCATAGATACTTGGGTAGGATGAAAGCTGTAGGGACTTAACTCTGAGGCCTTATTCGGCAAAGCCAAGGTTTGAAGTCAGTGCCAAATATAAATTAACTTCCTAGGTTATAAGATTTCAGGTTAGTCACAACCAATGAGAGATCTGCCCCCTCCACTGGGTTTGAGCGAAGAGCCTTTGCCCTTCGATTCCGCCGTATTGAGAAGTGCTGGACTGGCTGGGTAAGTGTGTGGATGTCCCCTATGGGCTCCTCGCGTAAAGGTATAAAGATGTGTTGGAATGTGGAATGTGCTGTTTAGTCGTAGAAAACACTAATTGTCGGTCTTTCAGCATGACAACAGTCAAGGAAACTACAGAGGATGCTGTGACGGACGATAAGCCACAGTGCTGGGAAGGTCAGGAGAGATAGTGGAAAATCCCCATTATTTTTCTACTTATGTATGCAAACGTAGCATTCCTCAAGGCCACTACCACTACTTCTATTACTATTAAGACAACAACGACGACTACCACAACAGCTACTACCAATAATAATAATAATAATAATAATAATAATAATAATAATAATAATAATAGTGACACTCACTTTTATTTACAGACGAGCTGCTAGACTGGACGTTTAAGCGTTGTTATTTGCAAAACAAGATAACTCGACGATTCTTCTTCTTCCCCGATCTTTCGAAGACGTTATCATACCAAGTATTGCGGTTTTCCAGTATTCACACTACTGATTTTTCAGTTGACGTTCAGGCAAGAGCTGACAAGTGATGCTGGGCCATACTGTTCCTCAAATTCATTTTTTCGCGTTTGAGACAAGAAAGACTCTCTTCAACTGAAGTACTTGTCGCAGTTAGACAAAATAGTTTGAACGGTTCTGGAAAAATTTGGTCCGTTTCATTCTCAGTCATTCTTTTGATTACTTATCCCAAACTAACAGACTAAAATGTGTATTTATTCTGGGAAGACAATACAGTACCCACTTCTACAACCAACTGCCAGGGACTGAAGGACGCACCACACTAATGCGCTTCACGATAGTATTTCCGGGGACACTAAAATTTCATCCAAATTTTACCCTGGCAGCTCCCAGAAGCCAAACCGCTTGTGTCAATGACCTGTAGACAGCCAGCTAGGGGGAAATGCTGAGCAAGTTGCGACAAACACGGACTCAAAGTCTCCATCCTTGTGTCAGTTGCAGGTATCCAGTGAGAAGGGAAGCTATGGAGGTCGACCCTAAGCACGGTAGCAGTCTTCGATCACCTGTGGAACCACAAGTCGCACTGCCAACATCTGGCGCAGAGGCCGCCATCTACTTCCATGTCTGCTGGAGCTTAACCTGTGTGACCTGGACGCTGTCCGTCATCTGCCTTCCAGAGAGGGGATACCGCCCCTGCTCATCCTGTTCCTGTGCCAGACACCAGTACTGCCGGCTCCAGTCTCCTGAATGGGAACCGAGAGCGGACAGTTCGCACCAGTGAGCACTCTGGGTGGATTTGGGGCCCGATTCCTGAGCGCAAATCTTCGACGTCAATGTGTGCACTTCGGAGATCAAAATTACTACACAAAGACAGTAGAACACAAGACTGCAGAAACGTATTCAGACACGGAATGTTGCCTGCTAGGCAAAGTAAATGCTAAGGGAAACAGGGGCTGAGGAGTCAGTAGTCATTTTGGAGCTCTTGGGCAGAAAAAGACTACAGTCGCCACCATATAGATTACGCGGAGTATGTGATAATGATGTGAAGCCACTAGGGACAATGCTGTTCAGTTTAACGAGGAAAATAAGAGTTTTCGAGAGCAATTAAAAGTATTGCCGTTTTAATAAACAATGGCGAATGATGCGAACCCCAATCCGTCCAGTACTTCCACTTAATTTCTTGTTTGCCTGCTGGAGGTTTGAGATGCATTACCACTGATACGAGCAGCATCTGCAGTACAGAATGTGAAGCCTCAGGGAACAAAAAACAGACAACTGATAACCAAAGTATATCTAAAATGCCTTGCGCGCTTACACCACATCGATAGATAAGGTTGTTCTTTGCCTATATTGCACTTCGTTTTCTTCCTTTGTATGGTATTATGAAGTCATTCAGTTTTATTTTGTTCTATTTATAGTCTGTTTTAAAGTGAGTTTTTTTTTAATTTTTCACTATCGACAGATCGGTGCAATATTGTCTTTGTATAAGGGAGTATAATTTTCTCTGGATAATCTCGCCCTCTGAAGGAAAGTTTTTTCCCTCGGGTACCATACGGGAATGGGGCCTCTGGAGGAGTGACGTAGTCAAGGTGATGCAGTACCTCGCCAGGATGAGAGTAACAGCTGCATTACAGACCCAGCCTCTTGAGTCCGGCCTGTTCTGCAGGCAACCAGACGTCCTACCGACAAATCATCAGTGGATGCTTCGACGTTAGGAATGAAGTGCGTAGATTGCAAGAGGCATTTGAGTCGTTACATCGAGAAGCACAGAAAGAGGGAATTTTAACCCAAGTATAAAGGGAATACCGAGTTTTACAACTCTGATATGGAAAACTAAGGGAACAACTTACACAGGTATTGGACCTGGTACGCCGAATCCAGGTGCGTACGAGGAGGTATCGGTTAGACGCTGGTGGAAAAACTACTAAAAACGGTGTTTGGCACAGCCGACGGTGAAGACATTCGGAATTTGAACGACACGATGGAGCGAATACAAGAGTAGCGGAGGCTACTAAATCCAGAGCGGAATGGCATACCACTCAGCTGTCAAACCTAGAACAGCATGTGCTTAACAACACCACGCCAGTGCGAGAATTAACTGCCGAACTAGCGCAGATTGTGCAAGATGCGGTGCAGGCCTTAAACAGTAATTTACACAATGCAAAATGGACTGAACGCAGTTGATGGAAAAGTGGCCGTAGCCCAGGTTGCTACGTGCACTAACAGATAGAATGGTGCAAGGATGGAAGTAAATAAGCTACAAGAAGCAGTGCATTACTCCAGTCAGGGGCAGCTAAGTTCTACATTATTGCCACCACAGCAATTCCTAACCGGTCTACAAAAAGCGCAAAAAGAATTTACAACAGAATTACGACACATAGTGGAACCAACAGAAAGAAATTTGGCAATTTTCTATCATGTTTCCACCGTTGAGATGAGTTCCCATGGTGCAAGGTTCATGTGTAAATTCGATTCCCAGAAGCAGATGCCAGTGCATGGTATCAATGTTTTACCGTACACCCCTATCCAGTCTGGTGGGAAATTGCGGAAAAATGGGTACAGGAACGGACTAAAGGTGTTTTAACAATTTCAGAATAAAGAGATGACTACGCTCAAACGCCATTGGAAGCCATACAAAGATGCCAGAGGGAAAGCGTTACGGTCTGTCCAAGTAGGACGATACAAGCTGACATACAGGCATGCGAGGTCCAGTTATTGCTGGGAAAACCCTTAGCAGGTGAATGCCAAAGGGAAGTGTTAAGGCCATATCCACATTTCCAGTGAGCAGAAACCCACTATGTCTACTCAGTTTTTTCACCAGAAGTAGTCATAGTTTACAGTTATGAACGTGGGAAACCAACGGGTATAAACAGAGTGGAATTACAGGATGGCGGAATAATAATAAACGGCAAAACTTGTGTATTAACAGGCGCAACATTTCGTCTACCAGCTACGACCGCTGGTATGACCATAACCAAGCGGAACAGGCTTTGTTGTACTGGACCGAGAGGTCACTAGAAGTGCTGCCAACCCAGAACCACTTCTACCAGAGGAATTAGTAGCAATGAAAAAAGGGAGAATTACTACGGAACAAATGTTCCAGCATGTATAGGAATACCGCGATAGACAACATCACAGTATCACGACTGTAAGTGTGACGCATGTGGATCCCACATCACACAACAGTACTCCAGAAGAGGACAATCGTAGTATAGGCAGTCTCTTTAGTAGACCTGTTGCATTTTCTTAGTGTTCTGCCAATAAATCGTAGTCTTTGGTTTGCCTAACCCACATTACCTATGTGACAGTTCCATCCTAAGTTATTCATAATTGTAATCCTTACACACGACAACACAGAAAAACACAATTTGAAGAGCAAAATAGGGGAACACATTAACATAGCAATGAAAATAATATCTAGTTAATTGCAAGTGCAGCTGCAAAATACTTGCTGCAAATCTACATGCATACCATAACTGTTTTACTGTACAAGAATGAAAAACTACAACTACAAAGGAAATTCTCTCTACAATTATGCACTAGCAATAAACAATAGCTACACTAATTACACAAACTACAAGAAAAAAAATCAGAAGATTCCAGTGAGATATCCTGGCAGGGTCGCCATAAGAAACATCCCCTTAGAACAATTATACATGACTGTCCTTAAACTGACACACAATATTTTTAGCGCAACGCAATCTGACTTTCAATAATCCCTACAAAAGAATGGCCCTGACTAACATTAACCTATACCTTTCACAAATCACTTACCTCATAAAAATCTTCGTTACTCGAACTATTGCAATACAACGAGTGCCACTACTGCCAGCTAAATAAAAGATTCAAACTACGGAAGGCACTAACTACTAATAGGCATAGTGAGCAAATGAAAGGTTTTAATAGAGAACAAACAATGTATTTACCTTAATAGTGTTGAAAAATCATAATATACATAGCAGTCCATGACATCCAGTCATACAAATTTCAAAACTCCGCCATTTGTCTCCCCACATCCACCACTGCTGGTGGCTCACCTCCAACTGCGCAACGCTATGCTCTGTTCACATCCAGCTGCCCAACACTACAATGGCAGACAACAATGCAAACTAGCCACAGACTGCACACAGCACAGCCAGTGATTTTCATACAGAGCGCTACATGGCGTTACCAATAAGAAAACCTAAACAGCCTACTTACACACTGTAGGCCGTAGAAAACTTGTTGTAGATAGCCTTGTAGGTGCTGCAGCTGTAACATAATGGCGGACTGAAAGGCGCAAAATTTTCAGCTTTTCAACCAATAACAATAAATGATACTGAAAAGGCAGAATCTAACAATAACATCTCTGAAGGGTAAACATGACTGCAGTAACTATATATGCTGATTTCTTGCTAATTTCTTGTCATTGTTTTCACAGCTGGTGTGGGTCTGTTCTTTGCTTTTCTGAGAGTTTGGGAGTTGCACACGCGATGGACTCTGGACAGGAGTTGTAAGGCTTGACAGAAAAAGCAGGGATAGAGGAATTCGCAGGAACAGAGCCGGGGCTGCGCCTCAGGCAGTAAGAGACGTGTAGTGAAGATGGAACTTGCTTTGCCAGGCGGCCCCCCGTGTACGGAAGCTTTTATGCAGCTTAATGGCACACGTCCACTCTGGCCGGAGAAACAGAGCTAGGGTTGGGAGAAGGAATGTCTATCAGCCTGAGGCCGGCATTTTGCCATGTTCAGAACAGTGCCTTCAGCAGCTAAGAATATCCAGGATTCTGAAATTACATGAAGGGGCCGCAGAATTTGCAACTATCCTCAGATACAGTTTTTGTAACTTTCCGAGAATGTCGTAAACGGGGCTAGCTCTGGGCACAAAAAACACCGATTGGAGAAAACATTATGAAATGTGGCATCATGAGGCCAGACCACATTGAGGGAAGGTTATTAGAGGGGAGGGGAGGTCAAAGAGATCGTTGGAGTTTTTTTGCATGATGTGCTGTCTTGGCGGGAGTTTTGCTGGAAGAGCAATCACGCCATTGCCGAACTAGAATCTTTGTAAGATTAGTTATCCTTTTTCTTGGTGGGACGAAAAGAGTGGGCTTTTAAATTTTGACAGACAAGAGGGAGTTTGATGTGGGTCTTAGAAGTGAGCACTTCTCTGCAGGTTCGAGTCTGCGGCAGCAGCAGCCCGGCGTTGTATTGGAGGAAATCAGAGATGGAGGCGATGACCTGCTTATCTTGTGTTGATAATTTATGGTGCACATAAACAGCAGGTCCGGCAGGTTAGGACAATCCCTGACCAGCACTGAGTCTGAGCATTTATATTTTATTTTTTTGTCATCAGTCTTCTGACTAGTTTGACGCGGCCCGCCACGAATTCCTCTACTGTACCAACCACTTCATCTCAGAGTAGCACTTGCAACCTACGTCCTCACTTGTCTGCTGGATGTATTCCAATCTCTGTCTTACTCTACAGTTTTTGCCCTCTACAGCTCCCTCTAATACCATGGAAGTCATTCCCTCATGGTTTAACAGATGTCCTATCATCTTGTCCCTTCTCCTTATCAGTGTTTGCCACGTGTTCCTTTTCACTCCCATTGTGCTCAGAACCTCCTCATTCCTTACGTCAACAGTCCACCTAATTTTCACCTGTAGCGCTACATCTAAAATACTTCTATTCTCTTCTGTTCCGGTTTTCCCACAGTCCATGTTTCACTACCATACAATGCTCTACTCCAGACGTACATTCATAGAAATTTCTTCCTCAAATTAAGGCCGATATTAGCAGACTTCTCTTGTACAGGAATGCCCTTTTTGCCATTGCTAGTGTGCTTTTGATGTCCTCCTTGCTCTGTCCGTCATTGGTTATTTTACTGCCTAGGTAGCAGAATGCCTTAACTTCATCTCCTTCGTGACCCTCAGTCCTGATGTTAAGCTTCTTGCTGATCTCATTTCTGCTACTTCTCCGATTCACCCTCAGTCCATACTCTGTACTCATTAGACTGTTCATTCCATTCAGCAGATCATGTAATTCTTCTTCACTTTCACTCAAGATAGCAATGTCATCAGCGAATTGTATCAATGCCATCCTTTCACATTGAATTTCAGTTCCACTCCTTAACCTTTCTTTTATTTCCATCATTGGTTCCTCTATGTACAGATTGAACAGTACGGGCGAAGGGATTCATCCTTGTCTTACACCCTTTTTAATACGAACACTTCGTTCTTGGTTGCTCACTCTTATTATTCCCTCTTGTCTATACGGACGTCTGAGTCACAGCTCTCGTACAAGATAAGTAATTTAAGAAGTAATAAACTGTTTTTAACACTTTAAACTAATTTATTACGTTAATTATAGTGCTCTTCAAGCGTACCATTAAAGGTTTTGGTCTTACTCGCGTATTTCCACAGTAATCATGTAAAGTTCGTTTTGTTTACACATCGCGGCCAGGCCGAACTTCTGAGCTTTCAGATTAAATTTCATACCGCAATTTTAGGTGCATTTACTGATAGTTTAGTGTGCTAAATACGTTTGCTGCCCCTTCACATCTGTAGAGTATCGTCGTCTCTTAAGTAATTTCCAGTAAAAGACTTCTGAATCACTGTTTACATAGTCGCGACAAGGCCTAATTTTTCGTACACGTATTTTCGTTGTTTTCCGGTAACTTAATTGTCTTTCTGTCACTAAAATCGATTTGTACCATGAGTGTAAAGTGCCTGACGTGCCGTAGAATCGTTAGCTCCGGGGTGTGGTGTGATGTATGTAGTACCTTTTTCATTGGGGCGATTGTAGTGGCGTGGGAATTGGGAAAATGAGCGAGACTCATCAGTGGTTCTGTAGGCTATGCAGTAGAGATAGAAAGATTGTGGAACAGGAGGGGAAAATTGCTGCCCTTCAGGCTGATTTAGATGAGGCTAGGCGAGAACTGGGCAGGTTAAGGGGGGAGAAGGGTAAACAGGGGTGGGAAGTGGCAACAGGCATAAGGAACAGGCCAAGAAATTTTACTGACAGCTTTGTTATTAATGTACAAAATAGGTTTGACCTGTTGCCTCAGTCAGAAACTGATGAGCCTCTCACAGAAGTAGATGTAGACAGGGCTCAACAAGCTTTCAGCAGCAAATTGAATAAGAATGTAGGGAAGTCTGCAAAGAGAAAGACAGTCTTGTTGTTAGGTAGTTCGGATGCTAGGGGTGTGGGCCAACTTCTGCAGGATGAATTAGGGTCAGAATACCAGGTCACAAGTTTTTTCAAACCTAGTACTGGACTGGGGCAGGTTACAGAGGATTTAGGTTCACTACGTAGAGGCATTACTACGGAAGATACCGTGGTTATTGTGGGTGGGTCAGGCAACAGTACTGACAAAGATCCGGGGCACAGCATTGGCAAAGATTGCATCAACATCGAGTCATACCAGTGTTGGGTTTGTGTTGGTTCTGGAGCACCACGACTGACCTCATTTGAGCTCTTCTGTCAGGAGAGTTAATTTGGAATTGGAACGGCTACATGGATCTAGTGCAGGGTCACACATTGGTGTGGTTTCTGTTGATTCACTCTGCAGGTGGGACTATACTAGACATGGCCTACACCTCAACAAGAAAGGGAAGGGTAAATTGGCTGGGCTGATAGCAGGAAATTTAAAGGGGGGAGGAACTACATCTCATGGTGGAAACTCTTTTTTAGTGTAAGATCAGCGTCCAGTGGGAAACTCAGCCAGGCAAGTATTAAATATGTTAAAAAAGTTCAAGTTAAGTGAAAAATAATGTTAGTATATTTCATCAAAATATTGGGGGATTGAAGAATAAAATTGATGAGCTTCTGCTTTGTTTAGAAGATATAGAAACTGAGAATGTAATAGATGTACTATGCCTGTCTGAGCATCACATTGTCACTGATACGCAAAAGGTTAGCATCAATGGGTACAAATTAGCTGCACATGTAAGTAGAGGTAATATGATGAGAGGAGGAGTTGCCATATATGTCAAGAGCTTCCACAGAGCAAAAAATTTAGAAACTAAAAAATTTTGTGTAGAGCAACATATGGAAGCATGTGCCACTGAACTTAAACTAAATGATGGCACTTTCATAATTGTAACAGTGTATAGGTCCCCCTCAGGGAATTTTCAGCTATTTCTAGAAAACTTGGATGCTTTGTTGTGCTATCTGTCAGACAGGGGAAAACAAATTATCATTTGTGGGGATTTCAATATTGATTCCCTGAAAGAATGTAATAGGAAGAATGACCTTGTAGTATTACTCAGTTCTTTCAATTTGAGCTCTGTCATTGATTTTCCTACTAGGATAACAAAGAACAGAATACATTGATAGATAACTTTTTTATAGACCAAGATAAGTTTAAGGACATAAATGCTTATCCTGTTGAGAATGGTCTTTCAGATCATGGTGCACAGCTAGTTACAGTACAAGACATAGCTCCATGCAGCATATCAAATCAGACTTTCAAAGCAGTGCATTCATTTAACAATATAAATATTGCAAACTTTAGGGAAAGCCTACAGCAGCTAGACTGAGATGAAGTGTATAAGGAACCCGATGCAAACTTGAAATATAACTTATTTCACGATACATTTTTAAGTGTATTTGAAAATTGTTTTCCCAAGAAAATTGTTTTCCCAAGAAAATAGTTAAACATAATTCCAAGAAAACATATAAAAAACCTTGGCTAACTAAAGGAATAAGAATATCTTGCAACCATAAAGGAGAACTGTATCTAACAGCAAGATGGAGTACTGACCCCAAAATTGCTCAATATTATAAAAACTATTGTTCGGAACTAAGAAAAGTTATTAAAAAGTCCAGAAGCATGTGTATCATGTCTGAGATCAGTAAGTCTGATAATAAAATTAAAGCAATTTGGAATATTATTGAAAGGGAAACAGGGCAACCAAGAGCCATAAAACGGAATGACAAGTGTACTAACAAACAATCTGAAATTGAAAATTTTTTCAATAATCATTTTTTAAATGTTGTGGAGAAAATAGGATCTAGATCTTCACTAGAAGAGGCAAGGATACTAATAGGAGAGGCCATACCTGTGCAGTTTGAAACAACTGTAATTCCACCAACATCTCCCTCTGAAATCAGTAAAACAATAAACTCACTGAAAAGTAAAAACTCTTACAGAATTGATGGCATTTCCAGCAAGGTACTTAAAGCTTGTTGCCCACAGATAAGTTGGATTCTCAGCCACGTATATAATAACTCTTTGGAGCAGGGTGTTTTCCCCAATAGACTGAAATATGCCATTGTAAAACCATTGTATAAAAAGGGGGATACGTCGGATGTCAACAACTACCACCCAATCTCTCTTCTGACAGCTCTATCAAAAATTTTTGAGAAAGTAATGTATTCAAGAGCAGCCTTCCATATTTGTAAAAATAAAGTACTAAAAAAATCTCAGTTTGGTTTTCAGAAAGGCTTTTCAACAGAAAATGCTATATACGCTCTCACTGATCAAATATTAAATGCTCTAAATAACCTGACATCACCCATTGGTATTTTTTGTGATCTCTCAAAGGCCTTTGATTGTGTAAATCATGGAATTATTTTAGATAAGTTAAATCATTATGGTTTGTGGGGGGCAGTGCACAAATGGTTTAATTCATACTTAACTGGATGAATGCAGAAAGTTGAAATAAGTGGTTCATGTAATGTTAAAACAACAGCTGATTCCTCAAACTGGGGGGCTATCAAGTACAGAATCCCACAGGGTTCGGTCTTAGGTCCTTTACTGTTCTTGATATACGTTAATGACTTACCATTCCACATTGATGAAGATGCAAAGTTAAATCTTTTTGATGATGATACAAGCATTGTAATAACATCCAAAAACCAAGAACTAAGTGATGTAATTGTAAATGATGTTTTTCACAAAATTATTAAGTGGTTCTCAGGAAACGGACTCTCTTTAAATTTTGATAAAACACAGTATATACAGTTCCATACAGTAAATGGCACAACTCTAGCAATAAATATAGACTTTGAACAGAAGTTGTAAGTAGGCTGTTTATGTTTTCTTATTGGCAACGTTATGTAGCGCTCTAGATGAAAATCACTGGCTGTGCTGTGTGCAGTCTGTGGCTAGTTTGCATTGTTGTCTGCCATTGTAGTGTTGGGCAGCGGCAGCTGGATGTGAACAGCGTGTAGTGTTGCGCAGTTAGAGGTGAGCCGCCAGCAGTGGTGGATGTGTGGAAGGAAATGGCGGAGTTTTGAAATTACATATATTATGACTTTTGATGATATTAAGGTAAATACATTGTTTGTTCTCTATTAAAATCTTTCATTTGCTCACTATGGCTATTAGTAGTTAGTGCTTTCCGTAGTTTGAATCTTTTATTTAGCTGGCAGTAGTGGCGCTCGCTGTATTGCAGTAGTTCGAGTAACGGAGATTTTTGGTGAGGTAAGTGATTTGTAAAAAGGTATAGGTTAATGTTAGTGAGGGCCATTCCTTTGTAGGGATTTCTGAAAGTCAGATTGCGTTGCGCTAAAAAATATTGGGTGTCAGTTTAAGCACAGTCATGTATAAATGTACTAAGGGGACGTTTCATATGTCGACCCTTAGCCGAGGATACCTCACTGGAATCTGATTTTTTCTTGTAGTTTGTGTATTTAGTGTAGCTTTTGTTTATTGCTAGCGCGTAATTATAGAGAGAATTTCCTTGGTAGTTGTAGTTTTTCATTGTTGCACAGTAAAACAGTTGTGGCATGCATGTAGATTTGCACCAAGTATTTCGCAGCTGCGCTTGCAATTAACTAGATATTATTTTCAGTTCTATGTTAATGTGTTCTCTTATTTTTGCTCTTCAAATTGTGTTTTTCTGTGTTATCGTGTGAAATATTGTGACAATAATGGCGTGTGAAAAACGTAACACTAGGCTCCAAAGTAAACTGAGAAATAATAGTGACGACGAGCGTAGCTTATCGTCACCACTGTGTAATGAATTAACAAATATTCAAAGTAGTAATTTGGTAACTGTGCATAGGGAAATGGAGCGGGCGTCAAATAATGGTGTAGGCAGTGAAACAATTAGTGAACAAGGAGGCATTATCGATCGATCGGTCGGCAACAGCTCGCCTCAGGAATCCGAAATGACAGAACACAATATTGCAAATACTGTAGACTTAGGTTTTGGGTCCTCACCGTTTTCTCAAATGAGTCAAGACACATTTTCTGCTTGTCAAAATGTGAATGTTGCCGGTGAAAATGCACTGCCAAAAAGCATACAGAAACAGATTCCAGACACTAATACATTATTATTGCAATTAATGCAACAAATGGGACAAAATCTTCAAAAGTTAGACACAATGGAACAAAATCTTCAAAAGTTAGACACAATGTAACAACACCAGAGACAAACACAGCAACAGTTACACACAATGGAACAAAATCAGAGACAAACACAGCAAAAGCTTCAAAAGTTAGACTCATTGGAAAAAACTCTCGAACAAACACGTGAAGATTTAACTGCTGAGTTACATAACATTGAATCGAAATGTCAAAAAGTCTGTAATGACGTAAAAACACAAATTTGTGAGCATTTACAACCTATTTTTTCGCGTCATGAAAATGCATTACAGAATCACGAAGCAGCCATAAAAGAACTGCAAACTATTGTTCATGAAAATCATGAGACCTTGCAAGCTAAAATGGACTCAGTTGCATCTACCGATTCGGTTACGCAACTTGCAAAAACTCAGGAAAACTTAAAGGACACAGTAGAAAGACACATGGAGGAAACTAGTTCATTATCAGAGAAAGTAGTTGAACTTTCGGATCAGCTAAATAATTTATCTACGAAGGTAGATGATAATCTGAATGACACAAAACCGGTAGTCTTTAATGACACAGAAGAGTGCGAACAAATTAGGAAACTGAAACAAAATCTGAATCAAATTAATACGCAACACCAAAGAGAAATCCGGGAAGTACAAGATCAGCTGACACAGGTAATACAAGAATTACGTATTTCAGAGGACACTCGCGCTCCAATACGGGAAGAGGGACATAGAAATACGGAACAGCCACAAAATAATAACACAGGGCATTTGGGAAATTATGAAAGAAATTGGCAGGGTGCACCGAATTTTGAGATGGAACCGCCGACACGACGTAACAATGACCGATATGCTACTCGCTGACACGACGATTTTGACTATAAGCTGTTCATTACTACACGTAAATTCAAAACGTTTAAGAATTCTGCCAACGACATTCATCCACAAGCGTGGCTCCATCAATTCTCTCATTGTTTTCCTCCCACCTAGTCATTAGAGCACAGATTAGAATTTATGTGTGGCTACTTAGAGAATGAACCAGCTGTAACAATGCGATCGGTCATTCACGATTGCCGCAGTGAAGGAGAATTTTACCATGCCTTCCTCTCAGCATATTGGTCTCAAGCCACACAAGACCGAGTAAAACATGGCATCATAATGATGAAACATTTCGAACAATCTGAATTTTCCAGTCTTGTGAAATATTTTGAAGACATGTTGCACAAGAATCAGTACCTGTCAAACCCATACAGCCCCTCAGAACTCATCTGCATTTGCTTAATCAAATTGCCTGAACATTTACGACATATTATTTTGGCAGGACGTTGTAAAGACGACATTGAAGCTTTTCAGGGACTCTTACAAGAATTAGAAATTGATACAGACGGTCGTGGGATGCGAAAACAGGAAAACAATCACCACAGGTCACATCTGTCACAATTCCGTGATGACAGAAATAATACACGACAAGGCTATCCTTATAATGGAAATCGTGACCAAAACAGACACCACCCGTATGACAACCACTGGCAGAGTAATAGTTACAGAGAAAGATCGCATTTCCGTAGTAATGAATATGACAGAGACAATCATAGAAACAGACAATATGGAAACCAAAACAATTATTATCAAGGGAGACAGAATAACTTCAGACGCAACAGTTCAGCACGCAGTTACGATTCCGGGAGAAATTCTCCACCACATGACCGACAAACAGGAAACTATGTAAACTACCGACAAAATGACAGACCTGAATTTCATCAGAACTGGCGGGACTCAAACAGAGCAGGGCACTTTCGACAACGTGAATTTGTAGAAGTTAGGTCTACAAATCGCAATAACGACGCACGCCAACAAAGGAACAGACAATGACTCGCACCGCAGGCTGCCGCGTGCGCCGGCTGGCTCAGAGAAAAATAACATAGACGCTAACCTGAAGAAAAGTTCCAGTATTCTTTATCGACGTATACCACATGATAATTGCGTTGAAGTTGAAACTCTGCGTACTAGGAAGAGTAAAGGTTTACACCACATTTCACATGTAAAACCGTTTATTGAAAAATAATCTGCTTTTTAACTTTGTCTTTGCCATAAAACGTTTCACTTCACATTTCTAGTATGCACTGTCACACTTAGAAACTGTTATCATGCAACTATGTTTTGAAGTTAACTATCCAGTCTAGAACCTAGGGTACATATTTAGACAGTAATTACCACTGCATTGTGATAGTGAACAGAGGACACAGTGTTACTGTGTGTGTACATTCTTGCTTGTTAGTTCCACAATTACGTAACGACTATCAGGCTCACATACTTAGGACATATACTGGTACTGCTAACGAGATTTTAATGCAACATTTTGGTTTACTTGAAGAAACATTCTGGATTTAAAGTACTTTCAGTGAAATACCAGATGACACAGTGGTTAGTTTATGTGACAGCTACACGATTTTATCACGACACTACTAATGAGTGACAATTTACAATGTTGCTTTTGCGGTGTTTCTGTTTTATATCTGCACAGTTTTTCTGAATTATTCTGGAAAGTAAAACATGTTTTTTTTGTGGTATAGCTACAATGAGACAGCCTCTTTTGTAGCACAACAATACATTACAGCACAGTACTTTCTTCATCACAACAATAATCGTCATAACTAAGATATCTATACGCAAAGCATTTCACTTTTGTTTATCATGAGGTAAGTACATTGACTTCTGCAGAACTTAGCTTTCAGAGGACAATAACTACGACACTTCCACAGAGATTATCTTACAACAAGACGCACATTTAGCGCTACAGGACACGTATTTGAGTGGTTAATTTTGTACTTAAATAATTTATTTTTAAAGATATTTGAAGTACAATGATACAAAGGTTTTCCGTAATACATTTCATTCCATTGTTGTAATCTGTAACACCTGAAGGTATAATTACATTAATCCTCAGGGGGGTACACGCTTACTTTGTGTACCATGTGTCTGGCAAGCACAAGGAGCCCTAGCTAATATGGTATTTGCTTATACAACTTTACACAACGATACCATATTTCTCTAACACAAATTACACAGCTATCTGATCATTTAAGTGAGAGAGACAAACTTTTTTATTATGTCAGTGACACATGTTTACGTAATTACACTGTTGGATAACTTCACACTTAAGAATTTGTATTTTGTCTGTACTTTGTGAACTTTTCATATTTTTTCAGACCCATTGTGATATTATGAGAGCTTTGAATGATATATTTGGTATGGGATCACGATTTTTAAAGTACGTTTGAGGCAGATGACACTTTTGACATGAGCAGAGAATTTTTTTAGGTTTTGAAATTATTGAAGGAAGCTACGACGATTTTGAGATTTGACTGAGGTGTTATGAGTTATTTTTACGATGACGATGTGTATTATGCTGTTGAGGTATGCTTATGATCAATAAGCCGATGTTATATGAGGAATTTGATTATGCTACATATTTATTAAGATGAAATATTGAAGAAGTGTCGACGAATATGTATATGTGTAGTAAGGTAAGGAATAAGGAGTAGTGGTTAGGGACTCTGATTCATGAAAAAGGATGTTGGAAACCAAGAATCGTACTTTAAGAGTCATGAAATGTATGTAAATGCGTGAATGTATTACAATACCGACGAAAATTTTTTGGACAATGTTATACTCATAGGATTTTGTTTCTACACATTTGCAACGCAAATTCTTGACCTGTCGTAAATATTTCCGTAAGAAAGTTAAGTTACCACCTGCACGTAATGCGTCGTGGGCACCCAGCTGTGTCAGATGCCTGGAGAACAAGCCATTAGTGTGTGTACCCTTTTCAGAGGCACAGGTAGAAAAAAAGATAGGGGAGGCCATTATCCTCACTATTGACATTTCCTTGTTGAAAGCGTACTGTGGAGCCCGTAATTTATGATATTTACTAAAATGCCTAATGAAATGATGAGAAACATTTTACATCTATTGTTTTTGTAGTTGAGAGATTGCTCATTTTGTTTAATATCTGTTTTCCAGCTGTGTTGTAGCATTAGTTTTATAAAATAAAAAAAATGCATTTGCTAATGTGAACTCTTTCTGTCAACAGATCTATTAAATAATTATTTTATGATCCATTTTCTTCGAAAAAGGAGCTCTTGGAATGGAAAGAACAATAAGAAGGGACTGATAACAATAACTGCATATATAAATTTCTTTTCAACTACTTGGTAATATTTTTCGTAGAATAATTTGTGGTGCACCACTTTAATTACATAGACATTAAGATGTGAATATATATTTCCCTTGTCTGCATTATTGTCTTTAGTGTAATATTTTTTATGCTTGAGCTATGTCATGTTTAGGTATAATTTGCTGCTGCTGCTGTTTGCCAGGCATAGTGTTACTGAATTTGACTTTGTGTTACTCTGCTAAGCCAGTTTACTACTGATTTATTTTTCTTGTTTGCTGCACAGTGCCTTATATTAGTTGTAATATTGCAATTGCTTTGCCTAATTAAATTTTTTTGTCATTGATGTTGTGTTAATTGTTTTGTGCTGCTGCATTGCCTCGTCCCTTAGTTTAGCATCTGAGCTCAGTAGATTTAAGTTAGCTTAAGAGGGGGTAGCCTATAAGAGAAATAGTTGCGATGGCTTTGAAGACATGCACTGAGAGGTTATACGAGAAAAATACAGAAAGCATGCTTGGATAGAATTTTTTGGCTGGAGCAAATGTCGAAATAAGACAAAAGATCTATGGAATGAAGTTTTGGGTTGGACTGCAGTACCAAATGTTACACTGAAAACAAACCCTGTCCTTTCCTTTTGTGTTATCCCACTATGTTTTTGTGTACCGTTGTGTATTTGTTTTCTTTCTGTCTCTGTGTAGTTTCATAGAATTTTTTCTTCTTCTAATACTAAGCTATATTCACTATGATGAGGAATACTGTTATCCTCAAATATAATTGGCATTAATAATATGTTATTTACCTTGTAAATATGCTTAGACATTATTTATTCTGTTTTGTTTTAATGCTCATGTGTAAAGTTGATGTTTCAAAAGTTATTCTGATCTTTTATGTATTTACTTATGTCATAATTCCTGTAACACTGATGTATATGTTATTTCTGTTCTTTTGTAAAGCCTGTATTACTACAAATGTTATCTGTATTATTATGATCTTTAATGATGTATTTTGTACCTTGTTATTGTATTCTCATGTTATAATATTGTAATTGACGCCAGTTCATCAAATTAAGTAACTTGTAAGCATTCATTTCACTGCACACATTTCTGTTGGTCATAGTAATGCACAATATGTGAGAAGCTGGGACTCTTAGTGTTTACATGTGGGTTAATAATTCAGCAAGGGACTGGATAACAGCATTGCTGGTTCTAAGGACAATTCCAAAAACTTTGTGAGTGTACAAGTGGTGGTTTATGGACTTGCTATATTGTCTGCAAGACTTCTAAGGACAATTCCAAAAATTTCTTGAGTGGACAAGTGGTGGTTTATGGACTTGCTATATTGTCTGCAAGACTTCTAAGGACAATTCCAAAAACTTTGTGCATGCACAAGTGGTGGTTTATGGACTTGCTAACTTCTCTGCAAGACTCTTCGATGGTGATTGTGCACCTGCACAGTCACAGCAGATGGCTGCTGGCCATCTCTACATGGACTACAGTGGGTCTGCACTTCTGGTGGCCCACCAACACCAATACCATACTCTCTACCAGGACTACAGTGGGTCTACTCTGTGATGACCTACCTACCAATATTCTTCAAAACGTCGAATGACTATGCTGTGGGTTTGCTCTGTTGTGGCCCATTACCTGACTGCATGTCAAGAGTCAGCACTGTCTTTCCGTTGGAAGGACAACACTACTTCTTCAAGACTGCATGGAAATCCACTACTTCCGTGTGCATTGTCTTTTACTGCTCAGACTTTGAAAAAAAAAACACTGAAATTTTACTGTGATGAACAATCTGGACTGTCTTTATGGACTGTGAGAAAATTTTAGTTTTGATCAACATTGTATTAATAAGTGTGTGCATTTGATTTCTTTGTTATTTTAATTATGAAACATTTTATCAAATCATTATTGGCCACTGCCCAAAACAATTTGTAAAATTTTTTGTGGGGAGCATGGGGGCTATGTAAGTAGGCTGTTTATGTTTTCTTATTGGCAACGTTACGTAGCGCTCTATATGAAAATCACTGGCTGTGCTGTGTGCAGTCTGTGGCTAGTTTGCATTGTTGTCTGTCATTGTAGTGTTGGGCAGCGGCGGTTGGATGTGAACAGCGCGTAGCGTTGCGCAGTTAGAGGTGAGCCGCCAGCAGTGGTGGATGTGTGGAAGGAAATGGCGGAGTTCTGAAATTACATATATTATTACTTTTGATGATATTAAGGTAAATTCTTTGTTTGTTCTCTATTAAAATCTTTCATTTGCTAACTATGCCTATTAGTAGTTAGTGCCTTCCGTAGTTTGAATCTTTTATTTAGCTGGCAGTAGTGGCGCTCGCTGTATTGCAGTAGTTCGAGTAACGGAGATTTTTGGTGGGGTAAGTGATTTGTAAAAAGGTATAGGTTAATGTTAGTGAGGGCCATTCCTTTGTAGGGATTTCTGAAAGTCAGATTGCGTTGCGCTAAAAAATATTGGGTGTCAGTTTAAACAGTCATTTATAAATGTACTAAGGGGACGTTTCAAAGTATGTAGCTAAGGTAGAATTTTCAAAATTTTTAGGTGTGTCCATTGGTGAGAGGCTAAACTGGAAGCAACACATTGGTGGTCTGCTGAAACGTCTGAGTTCAGCTACGTATGCTATTAGGGTTATTGCAAATTTTGGTGATAAGTATCTCGGTAAATTAGCTTACTATGCCTACTTTCATTCACTGCTTTCATATGGCATCATATTCTGGGGTAATTCATCGTTGAGTAGAAAAGTATTCATTGCTCAAAAACGTGTAATCAGAATAATTGCTGGAGCCCACCCACGGTCATCCTGCAGACATCTATTTAAGGATCTAGGGAACCTCACAGTAACCTCACAGTATATATATTCACTTATGAAATTTGTTGTTAATAATCCAACACAGTTCAAAAGTAATAGCAGTGTGCATAGCTATAACATCAGGAGAAATGATGATCTTCACTATGCAGGGTTCAATCCGACTTGGCACAGAAAGGGGTAAATTATGCTGCCACAAAACTCTTTGGTCACCTACCAAACAGCATCAAAAGCCTGACACATAGCCAACTAACATTTAAAAATTAATTAAAAGAATTTCTAGATGACAACTCCTCCTACTCATTGGCTGAATTTTTAGATATAAATTAAGGGGAAAAAACTTAAACATTTGTGTCATGCAATACTTTGTGTAATGTAATATCTTGTACAGACATCTTTTATTAACCTGACACGTTCCACATCATTACGAAGTGTCGTATACATGATCTATGGAACAAGTATTAATCTAATATAATCTAATCTAATCTGTTGAAAATATTGTAAATGACCCGTCTCTCCATACAGCGTACCCCTACTTTTCTCAGAATTTCGAACATCTTGCACCGTTTTACATTGTCGAACGCTTTTTCCAGGTCGACAGATCCAATGAACGTGTCTTGATTTTTCTTTAGCCTTGCTTCCATTATTAACCGCAACGTCAGAATTGTCTCTCTGGTGCCTTTACCTTTCCTAAAGCCAAACTGATCGTCGTCTAGCGCATCCTCAGTTTTCTTTTCCATTCTTCTGTATATTATTCTTGTAAGCAACTTGGATGCATCAGCTGTTAAGCTGATTGTGCGATAGTTCTCGCACTTGTCAGCTCTTGCGGTCTTCGGAATTGTGCGGATGATGCTTTTCCAAAAGTCAGATGGTATGTCGCGAGACTCATACATTCCACACACCAACGTGAATAGTCGTTTTGTCGCCACTTCCCCCAAGTATTTTAGAAATTGTGATTGAATGTTATCTATCCCTTCTGCCTTATCTGATCTTAAGTCCTCCAAAACTATTTTAAATTCTGATTCTACTACTGGATCTACTATCTCTTCTAAATAGACTCCTGTTTCTTCTTCAACACATCAGACAAATCTTCCCCTTCATAGAGGCTTTGAATGCATTCTTTCCACCTATCCTCCCTCTCCTCTGCATTTAACAGTAGAATTCCCGTTGCACTCTTACCACCATTGCCTGTAATTTCACCGAAAGTTGTTTTGACTTTCCTGTATGCTGAGTCTGTTCTTCCGACAATCACTTCTTTTCCGATGTCTTCACGTTTTTCCTGCAGCCATTTCGTCTTAGCTTCCCTGCACTTCCTATTTATTTCATTCCTCAGCAACTTGTATTTCTGTATTCCTGAGTTTCACGGAACATTTTTGTACTTCCTCCTTTCATCATTGAATTGAAATATTTCTTCTGCTACCCATGGTTTATTCGCAGTTACCTTCTTTGTACCTATGTTTTTCTTCCCAACTTCTGTGATGGCCCTTGTTAGAGATGTCCATTCCTCTTCAACATTACTGCCTGCTGAGCTATTCGTTATTGCCTTAGAGAACTTCAACCGTAGCTCGTCATTCCTTAGTACTTCTGTATCCGATTTCTTTGCGTATTGATTCTTCCTGACTAATGTCTTAAGCTTCAGCCTACTTTTCATCACTACTATATTGTGATCTGAGTCTATATCTGCTCCTGGTTACACCTTACAATCCAGTATCTGATTTTGGAATCTCAGTGTGACCATGATTTAATCTAGCTGAAATCTTCTTGTATTACCCGGCCTTTGCCAAGTACACCTCCTCCTCTTGTGATTCTTGAAAAGGGTGTTCACTGTTACTAGCTGAAACTTGTTACAGAACTCAATTAGTCTTTCTCCTCTCTCATTCCTTGTCCCAAGCCCATATTCTCCTGTAACCTTTTCTTCTGCTCCTTCCCCTAAAACTGTGTTCCAGTCCCCCATGATTATTAGATTTTCATCCCCCTTTACATATTGTATTACCCTTTTAATATCCTCATACACTTTCTCTGTCTCTTCATCTTAGCTTGCGACGTCTGCATGTATACCTGAACTATCGTTGTCGGTGTTGGTTTGCTGTTGATTCTGAAAAGAACAACCCTGTCACGGAACTGAGCATTACAATTATCTAATCCAAGTCTATCAGCACATTAGCAGATGCATGTGTCTTTTCAGACTAACATTCTGCCAAGCAGTCACTGTAATCGATTAGTAGGAAATCGTGAGTTATTGCAGTATGTCAGATGTGTTTATAAGTGCCCATTTTAAATTTTTTAAGTAACTTTGACAACCAAGGATTTCATATAGTTTGAAGTTTGTTGTATAGTTATTATTATTAACTTCCTTTCGTGGGATAATCAGATGCGTTTCCCTCTTTGTGGTTTATTTGAATAAATTAATATGATATTCAAATAATATTTTTGCCAACACTTTAAACATTTCCATTCTTAATATTACGCAACACACTCCTTAAGGACCCACAGCTAGAGCATTAGGGTTTCTTTGTTTGTACTAATCCGTTTGAGTGCAACAGGTCATCGGGGAATTTATCTGTCTAATAATTAACGTTCTGATACACGCTTTCACTTTTTATACACATGTGGTTCTGCATAAATTGATTGTATCAGCATAGAATTTTCTATGACGCAGTCATCTTTCGGATTTGTTGTAAGTGACTTGGGAACGATAAATACTTAGAACCACGATAGTCAATAGCACTCTACTGGTGCGAATAAATAAAAGATGTAATTTTATTTCAGCTTCATGTCTGTTGTTCCGTGGATTCTATTCTTCGGCTGATTGATTAGTGATGTCGTTTTGTAAATATTTTTAATGGTTTTATGTATGTACAATTTTTTTATACTGTAAAGTGAGAGTGAGGTTTAACAGTCTGACTAAAGCATTGTGTCCAAATCAGACGGATGAATGCGGATACGAAATTAGTATTAGGGAAATTACATACAAATCGTAAGTTGTGGAAGAGTAATGCTGTGTGGCAAATTGTGCTGGAATGAAGTAACAAAAGCAGACGTTAGAGGGTATACGAAAGCGATGGACAGTGGTTTACATGAACTCAGATGTTGTTCTTTCTCCGTCAAGAATAATTTAGAACAAAGTGATGCCGCAAGGAAAAGAATGTTTGTAAGGTGTCAGACAAATCCAACACCTTCCATGAAAACCCTGACATGATAAGCAAATCCAGTAGTATGTCACAAAGCTCCGAATAAATCGTAACATTAAATTAACCAAAGTAATACGTTTAACGAGTGAGCAAATGGAATACCACAGACTAACACAAGAATGCCTAAATGCATGTCATACCTTCCCACCGTGAGACAGACGCAGTTCCGAGGGGAGAAACGAGAACAGAAGCTGAGAGCAGAACCGTGTTAAGCTAGAAGGTCCTACGATAAGGGACTGACACCCACGACGCCTGCTAACCACCAGGACCACCCCCCAGCCCATGTTAAAAGCTAGAGCCCTCCAGAAGAACAGTATAGATCTTACGATAACACCAAAAGGGCCACACCAGCCGCAAGCTTTAGCGTGAGACTTTTTCGCGTCTCTGTTACGTTGCAAACTTTAAAAACATTGCCCCACCACGAAAAGTATAACGTTTCTCATTGGATGGACAGAATTTTTGTAGGCGGAGCTTAAGGTTAACATTGAGACACTGATTGGTCAGATGAAAACACAGCCAGACAGTTTTTTTTAAACCAACTTCGGTAAATTGTAGTAAGGAGAAGTTAGGAGAGGGTTACTTCCGAGACGGCGAGCTGGATGGAGCTGCGCCGGCCGCCGCCCCCTGACGAACACCGACAAGGTAATGAACACACGCGATGCCGCATTTTTGAGTGCATAAGGCTTCACTCAGAACTGCAGAAGTCTCATCTGTTACATACCCTTTTTACGTAATACTAGTGTCGATCGTCAATTGAAGCTCATGGTATTCACATTTGCTACGTAAGTTAAAATCTGAAACACGATGATTTTTCTGTTATATAATTATTGAGAAGCCACATCAGCCACTGTAATTTACGACAAGTTAGAGAAATAATTAAAGATAATTGAGGGTCACTGTAGACCATTTTGATAGTTTTCTCTTTTGTGAAACTTAATTTAAACCTAGATTATAGTTGTGATATGGCATAGATCATCCTTCGATCCATTGTAAAACTTGGAAACCCATTCAGGGAATATTCGTTCACATTTTTTTTAACGAAGTTGGTTTTTATCATCCTGTACTAAAACATTTACTTTTATCAATAATGCAATTTATAAACAATGTTTTGTGAGTAGAATACATTTTCCAATGGTAAACTTAACTGCTTTTTCGACGTTATTTTACCAGCTAACTAAAAATAGGAAAGCCTTGAACCCCTTCTACTAAATTTAGTTAGTGTTAAGATTCTTTTACAGGGAGTGCAGTGGAGCTGACGCTGAAATCATTAAGTGTTTGGTTATAGCATCGCTAGTCTCACTGAACTCTTCTGAACTCTACATGTCATGTGTGCTCTGGCGTCTCCTTACCAGCAACAGGTCCCAGGTTCAAACTAGTCAATTCCCTAAAAAGCACGCTCAGAGCGTCGTTGCGCGAAAGAGGTAGGGAGACACGACATAGAACAAAAGACACCACGCAGAATGTTAGATGGTTGTAAAGAATAAACGGTAAATGTAAGTTTTTACGAGTGCATAAACAACATGTTTTTGGTAGCTTAAAATTACATGGGAGTTTGAATTTTTTTTTCTTTTTTGAGCCACACTGAAGTAAATTACAATAGCAACATGAGGGTCGCAGCAACCTTAAAAGGAATCTAAGACAGTGAGTCACTCTTTTTCTAAATGTCATACTTCGTTGTATTTAACCGAGGCGTAAGCATCTCTGTACAAGTCTATATAATTCTAAGGTTTACATATCTTATTTGCGAGCTCCGCGTATTCGCAGTATCATGCCACCCCCCCCCCCAAAAAAAAAAGTTAACTACCTTGTGGCAACTGGCGTTTACTGTTCTGACGGAAGGACACCTAATACACGAAGGATGAAATGGGACAATTAATTTCGTAGCAGCGATAATGAGGAACGCACGGGGCAATTTCTATCAAGATGATGGTCTAACGAGCTAAGACACGAATGAGGGCGGTGCTGGAGGTCGGGAACATGTTCTGGGAAGTAGTAAAGGTGAAAACGATTGCGGAATTGGTGCTGGTCAGGGCGAACATAAAAATACGATTCACCAATTGCGTTCCACGAACTTCACTGTGCAGGAAGCAGATGCCGATCTTGGTTATCGAAAAGAGGAAGACAAGGCCACGCCACATGTAGAACAGCGAGAACTGATACCTCGTTGGGTTCATGTGCACCTTCGCCACATAGATGTAGTGAGACAGGAGATAATAGACTTGGTGTCATACAATTCTTAAAAGCAATGAGGAGTAAAGTCAAAGACGTGACCAAGAAGTGGAGAGAAAAAGCCAAGAAAATGGGGAAAAAAATACAAAACGAGGTCAAGGAAGTAAAGGGAGAGACCAAGGAAACTAAGAAATTGGCAGAAGAAACCGAAAGTAGCTCAGGGAGCCAGGAACCCGGCACAAGAAGCCAGGAAGGTAGCGATGGAAACGAAAGAAGAATGCAGGAAAACAGTAAAGGGAAATACATTAAATGTATTTCAATTGCGGATAATGACAACCATCAGCTGTAGAATGGAATGGTGACAATGAAAATTTGCGCTGGACCGGGACTCGAACCCCGATTTGTCGCTTATCGCGAGCGGTCATCTTACCACTTGGCTATCCGTGCACGACTCAGACGGACCCAAACTTCCATATCTCGTCAACCATGCGTCTACCACGTGGACTCATAAATCCATTATGTATATTCCCGTACAGGTCAGACGTTGTAAATCGCTTGCTCGGTATCGGCAGAGCCATGCGCGGCTAGCCAAATCGTAGGTAAGGCGGCCGTTCGAGATAAGCGGAAAATCCGGGTTCGAATCGCGGTCCGTCACAAATTTTCATTGTCGTCACTCCATTTTACAGCTGATGGTTGTCATTATCCGCAATTGTGAATACGTTTAATGTATTTCATAACGGCTGTAGTCGCCGCAGTTGCTGTTCCTATGGACCTGAATGCACCTGATCGCCTGGTGCAAGTCTTTTGAGGTGACGCCATTTCGGCGACTTGTGCTAACGTCATCAGTCCCTAAGCTTACACACTACTTAATCTAAATTATCGTAAGGACAAACACACACACACCCATGGCCGAGGGAGGACTCGAACCTCCGCCGGGACCACCCGCACAGTCCATGACTGCAGCGCCCCAGACCGCTCGGCTAATCCCGCGGCATTGAGGATTAGATGATGATGATGAAGACGAGATGATGAAGACGACACAAACACCCAGTCCCTGAGAGGAGAAAATCTCCAACCCAGCCGGGAATCGAACCCGGCCCCTCAGCATGACAAGCCGGCATGCTGTCCACTCAGCTACGGTGGCGGACATTGTAACCAGAATAACACAGGCACTGCAATATCGTATTTCGCTACCGATACTGGGCAGGCGACTTTTAAGTACAATATCTGACATTACAGGAATATACTTAATCTATGTACGAGTCCAGGTCGTAGACACATGCTTGACGACATATGGAAGTTTGGGGCTGGCTGTGAATCGTGCACGGATAGCCAAATGGTAAGGCGGATGTAGTCACCGCAGTGCCTGTTCCTTTGGACATGCATGCATTTCCAAACGAACTTTGCATCATAATCAGAGTAATACAGGTACTATAATATCGTACCATAGAGGGAAGTGCTAATGAGATAATGAAACTAACTTGTATGGTTGAAACCATAGAACTTTTATAGGAACAACTTTGATTTGCAAAAGCACGAGACAAGAAAAGATGGAGAAGCGTGATTAATTAAGGGAAGAGCGTGTCGGTCAACTCAAAGACTATGTTAATGCGAAATCAGAAGAGATCATGAATCAGTTAAAGACCAAGAACAGTGAACACGTGGGACAAGAGATACGAAAGCCATGTTCGGGTCCACGCAGCCTATACTCAAATAACAGCAGGACAGTCTCAATCAATGGGGGAACAAAGAAGTAGAGGAGTGTAACGAGAACGTTTTCCGGTATGAAACAGATGGGGACTGTTTGGTAGACAACAAAAGGTGCGGTGTTGCGCAGGAAGTTGCCCACAGGCCGTGAACAAGGACGCATACCTAGCGTGCAACCTGAAATCAACAATTAGCGAAGCAGGGGTTAGCCTTATCGCCGCCGAATAGCTGGGAACGAGGGACAGGGTGTGAGTCGGACTGAAAAAATGCATCTCTAATAAAGGAATAAATGGACGATGTGTTCTACATATTAGCACATCCATTCCAAAACTTCAAGAGAAAACCGATGGCCTGGGTTCGACAGTTCTTCTATTGCTTTCCTGCCAAATGGTCAGCGCTTTGTCGGCTACGTTTTGTAATGAGTCAGTCACCTCGACACAGAAGCACCATTAGACTCTTTCCAATTATTAAGAACTTTTCGTTGATTGCAGTATTTAGAGAGAAGTTTCTAGCGATATACTGGTCACGCTCAACACAGGACCAGGGTGAGCAAGTAATGGTAAGTTTATACGCCATTAAAGAGACGGGTTTATGAAACCTAGTCCAACTGCCTGAAGAACTGGAAGATAATAGTATCTTTATTTAGTCAAACCTTTCACTCCTACTGAAATCATATGGTTGTGCCATGACATGCTGCCAACGAAATATCGTTGGTCCTTAATTGGTCGAAAGAAAGAGAGCTCGAGTGAATTCAGTACATAGTTGGAGAGTACGTGGTCTACAGAGCGTAAACAGAGGGAATAAAGAAGGAAAAGGGGATGTCATACATATCGGTATGGACCACGAACGTGGGAAAATGAAAATTTTATTTGTGCAAATTATGAACGGAGTGAGCCACTTGTGTTCGATATGAAGTTAGGGATAACAGAAATGCACATAAAGGGAACGAAAGTGCTTGGTTGTGGACGGTAGCCGTTAACTGTAGCACATCAAGAACACAGAATTCATGGTACACTGAATGACTGTAGAGAAGGGGAACAGACAGAGGGGGGGAACAGACAATGTTGTCACCAACAGACAAAGTACGACATTTTGATGGTACCCAATGGTTACCGCTGAGTAACGCCTCCTCCAGAAAGCATCCCGTATGAGCAAACCAGTAGCGTCTTACCTACGACTCCTCGTATTTTGGTATGTAGGCTATGCACGGCTCTGTTTAAAAAGAATAACTGGTTGTAGCCATACGGTCGAAGCGCACTTGTCTGCTTTCTTGCGCCGCAGCTAATTTCCTGCAAGCAAGAACCTGTAACTGTGTTCCTGCAGTCAAATAGTCTATGCACTGGCTACAACTGCGAACTAAAAACATACAGGTTGGCCGGAGTGGCCGTGCGGTTCTAAGCGCCACAATCTGGAACCGAGCGACCGCTACGGTCACAGGTTCGAATCCTGCTTCGGGCATGGATGTGTGTGATGCCCTTAGGTTAGTTAGGGTTAATTAGTTCTAAGTTCTAGGCGACTGATGACCTCAGAAGTTAAGTCGCATAGCACTCAGAGCCATTAGAAACATTTTTTAATAAAATAGAATTACAAAATAAAGTTAAATAAATAATTTCATAACAAGAATTAACAAGAACGAGAGGAAACTTTTCTATAAATAAATACACAAATATGTCAAATATAAAGTGTTAATGGAGTATTCACTTTTTGTATAATTGTGGAGGATACGATATTCCGGCAGACATCTGCATAATCAAAAGATTAAAAAAAAAGGTAATAAATCAAAAATAAAATAGATGCAAATATGTAGCTTTTAGCGATGATAGCTGTGGTTCGATACTGTCAATTGAGTTACTGCACGTTAAAATCTTATGAAACATTTAAAAGTTATTTCTTCGGAGGTTCATTGTGAAAATACGAGGGCTATACACAAAGTACATTACGTTTTGGAATTAAAAATAAATAAAGTATTGGAAATTTTTTTAATTATATACAGATGAAAGCCACACTTAAATACTACTTTTCTACATAGTTGCCATTTAAATTAAGGCACTTATCGTAGCGGTGGACGAGCTTGGAAATTTATTCGTCGTAAAATTCGGCCGCCTGCGCCTTCAACCACGTGGTTACCTCTTCTTGAAGCTGTGCGTCGTCATCAAAACGCTGCATAGCCAGCCACTTCTTCATTGCTGGGAATAAGTGGAAGTCACTCGGTGCCAGGTCGGGAGTGTACGGCGGATGAGGAAACAACTCCCACTTAAAAGATTCGAGAACTTCACGAGTGGCATTTGCCTTGTGGGCCCGGGCGTTGTCGTGAATCAGCAAGATCTTTGAGCCCAACTTTCCCCTGCGCTTGTTTTGTATTGCTCTTCTGAAGTTGTGTAGAGGTTGGCAATACCTTTGAGAGTTTATTGTAGTGCCTCTTTCCAGGAAATCCACAAAAATCACACCTTTTCTGTCCCAAAAGAGGTAACCACGTGGTTGGAAGCGCAGGCGGCCGAATTTTACGACGAGGGAATTTCCAAGCTCGTCCATCGCTACGATAGTGCCTTAATTTAAATGGGAACTATGTAGAAAAGTAGTATTTAAGTGTGGCTTTCATCTGTATATAATAAAAAAAATTCAATACTTTATTTATTTTTAATTCCAAAACGTAATGTACTTTGTGGATAGCCCTCGTATTTATTCGCTGTGGAATACTGACTTCTCTAGTTTTAAAGAAACTGAAATATTGTTGAGTCACTCGAGACACCTAATTGTTGTGAGATCGTGGATGTATTCAGATTTGCATTAATATTTGACTGTAAATTATTATAGATTCTCAAACAGCTGTAAGAAATCACCTCTCAGCTTTTCGGACACTCCACCATTTCTTGGCATTGTCTGTCCTCTTAACCTTCAAAATCTCGTATTTTAGGCCAAGCCTTTGTTCCTGGACCTTTGTTCGCTAGCAACGGTCGCTGTCTCTAAATGGGCCGCGGCGCTTTGGCGGCCGACCGTACAACAAATTCACCTTACCTCGTACCAGTACTGGGCGGCCGATTAGCTCGCCTAAATACACGTTACAGTATCACTAAGGGCATACCTCAGCTTGTACACAGTAATCATCCAGGTTGTCTGTAAACACGCAGCTTTACTCGCATGTTAACGTAACTAACAGGATATGGTGAGCGAGCAGCTAATTACGGTTGATAGATCTTAAGGCATACTATGAACAGAAAATGCATGTTAGCACTCTTCAGCAAACAGTTTCACTAACCTTGTACTAATCTCAGCTTCTGTAGAATAGACACTGACAGCACCAAGGCATAGCTCCGGATCTACGATATTTCCGACTGGGGCAAAAATTTGATAGTGGCGGCCCCCCAACCATCATAATTGAGCGTTTGGGATAGGATGACATTTAAAAAAAAAAAAATCGACTTTTCCAGAATCTCACATCTTCCTTAAGATTTTGATATACAAAACAAATATGTTGGAGGAAATGTAAGCCATGTTATTTGGTCTTAAGTACGTCAAAGTGAAGTGCAAAACTTCATCACACAGTATTCTTCCATCGCGAGCCAATGTATTTCGCTCCGTGTAATTAACATACGTATATTTTGTAATAGAAGCCACCAAACCGATATTCGGGACAGTGGAAATTAAAACGCCCAGTGGTGCCTCTCCTGTTCCCAGTCCGGTCACATAATTGTGAGTTTTTAGTGGTGGGTGGATTATTTACGAACGGAAGAATAAGAACTCCTGAGAAATGTTGCACTCTTTATTGCCTATTAGCTAATAACATTCTCTTTTGTGTGCCATAAAATTAAATATGGGAAACATAAAAGCACTAAACACAAGAGACAAACACGACAGTACATATTTCTTCTATCCTTAGGTCCCAGCATTTTCTTTCTCTCTAATTTTGTTACAGGTCTACAAGACGTACTCTCTTTTCTGCGAAAGAATTTATTATATCAAAGTTCGTCAAACATTTAACTACATGAAACATCAAAATTTTGTTTAACACTGAAAAGCTGTTAATACGAATAGTACCCAAGAATGGTGTGGTTTCTCGATTTGATTACGTCTATTTTGTCACATTCTGCTACATGAAACGAAATAGCCCTTTCTAATATTGCAGCAATTGTAACACACAGCAAATAAGTGAGTGTTTTCGCACAAATGGTCATTTTTATCTACCGCATTTACATACATAACACGACGGAATATAATACCCAAAATACCAATATCAAATGCCTGTTAGGGCTACTACGAGCAAAAAGTTCCATGTTAGGAAATAGTTTTACATTTCATTCATATGCTCCAGTTTCTCAGGCATGAGACTGGGAAGCAGTAGTAGTCCGAAATTTTTATGTAAATTTAGAATCGCCATATTCTTCCATATAATTTGTATGATGTCCCTATTTCTTGTCCCTTCTCGTTCTAACAAACAATCTTGTCATCACTAATTCAGTAACTTTTTCTGCCATTGTCAGAACTTGTTCTTCGGTTAACTTCACTAACCCTGCCAAACCCCCGGCTTAGTTATACCGCGTTTATTCTCTGGTTAGGCGTTATTACGTGCTCGTGCAACGCGTTTTCCGCGGTATTTCGAAAATAGAATTAAGCGTCTACTAACCGGGGACGGCACGACTGGCCCTTAGTAGTGCAGCGATGTGGCTAAAATTTTGTCAAAATTTCGATTTCTTGGATCACCGAGAAGATAATATGTAATCTTTCTTACCTGTTATTCCTTTTATTTGTTTATTTTCATTCAGGTAGTCTGAGTCTATGGATTTCGCTAATAATTATAACAACGCTTATCATTAGCACACCAAATCAACCAAAAAAACAAACACGATTGGCATTCGCCCGTTCCGGTTTATTAAGCTCAGCTAGTAAAACCCCGTCCCCTTTTAACTGCGGGAAAGTTCTTTATTTCTAGATGCGAAGGGGCTTCAACTGGCAGAGAAATACCATCCACTACGCCCGAATTCAAAAATCAACTTATTATTAGTTCAGAAATCAACTTACAATGTGTTCAAAAATGCGCGGGATTAGACGAGCGGTCTGGGGCGCTGCAGTCGTGGGCTGTGCGGCTGGTCCCGGCGGAGGTTCGAGTCCTCCCTCGGCCATGGGTGTGTGTGTTTGTCCTTAGGATAATTTAGGTTAAGTAGTGTGTAAGCTTAGGGGCTGATGACCTTAGCAGATAAGTCCCATAAGATTTCACACGCATTTGAACATTTGAACATTTTTTGTGTTAAAAAATGTTCAAAATCCAACAGGGATGCGTTTCAGTATCATATGAACAATCGATAGACCGTGCACTGGATGCTAGGTGCTTTGTGAAACAAGGTTTTTTTCTTCAAGAATATGGATTTGGCGGCACCCTGAAATTGCCACTCGGGGCAGATACCCCAGTTTCCCTTCCCCCCTCTCCCCCCTAGATCCAGGCATGCCAAGGTACAATAAGACTGTGTTACTGTAAGAGGAAATGACAGTCAATTACATTACAAACATAACACGTAAGGTTGATTATGTCAGTACTGGTAATAATAAACTGGAACGAGGGACATTTGTTTGCATTATAATCCTTACGAAAAATTTATTTTGCATGTGATCAAATTACTCCATAAATAAATTAGTAAACCTGAGTCTGTCATGGAGAAGTGTTTATATATTGTGTTTTATATTGTAGGAGAATAAGATTTTGTACGGAATCTGGTCTCAAGGACAGTGCAGAATCATGAACAAGGAGTGGGGACATGACGACGCCACGCTCCGACTGCGAGGCAGACCAGGGGGCAAACAGTGAGTGACCTTTCTAGTTGGTGACGTAACTGGTCCAGATAGTCCAGTGACAGTGAGCTAGGCGTGAATGGAGGACCAGCGGTTTCAGAGTGAGACAGTTGAAGTCTCCCATCGAGACAGAGAGTCAAAGAACAACACAGACATGGCTCCCCTTCACAACATGGTAATGTCAAAACCCATGACGACATAGCTTTCCACGTCTGCTACGGAACCTCGTGCACTATGAATGCCCTGTTTACTGGTCATGGTGGTGCTGTATCATAGGGAATGAACATATTACCTACAGCAAAATATCGCATATAGTGACTATATTGCAATGACGCAAACCCACCTTTCCTCATTAAGGAAGACCTATGTATTAGTCAGTCTATAAAATAAAGCAGAACTGAGCTAAATGGACACTATCCAGTACCATATTTCTGTTCTCCTAGTGAGAATACCCCAAATCATATCTGCCATCACACTCAGTATCTATCAGCAAACCATATTCAACTCAAACCCTTGGATAGGGAGGACCCACTTGTTCAAGCTACTCCACAACTAGTCCTTGCTCAGCAATGAAGTGGTTAACATCTTCCTGTGACATGTAGTCGAGTTCACAGTATGTGTGACCAACACCGTCAACAGCACATTGATCTTTAGAAAGAATCGCAGACCATTTGTTCCTGGCCACGTGGATATATTGCCATGAAGTCGAAATTATGGGAAAATGATCCCACAGTTCAGCCGTTATTGGTCAAGTGATGTCTCATCAGCCATCGATGACACCCTTCTCTGTATCATGCCTGGGTAGGCTTGCAAATAATGCAAATGCTATCTACTGCCGATGCTGAACCCACCAGTTGCTTCACGCCGACACTGTGGAGGCACTCCAAAATGACCCATAGCCCCCACTCCTGAATGTTAGAATCTGAATTAGCAAAGCTTGAGAAAATTGGTAGAAATAATGGTTACAAGGCTGATTTGGTGAGGCAAATGCACAACAAGAAACTAAATAAAAGAAATAACACGTCACTTGCATTAGTTGATGGGGAAGAAAGTGAGCTTGCTGCCATTTTATCTATTCCCTTCATACATCTACATCTACATCTACATTTATACTCCGCAAGCCACCCAACGGTGTGTGGCGGAGGGCACTTTACGTGCCACTGTCATTACCTCCCTTTCCTGTTCCAGTCGCGTATGGTTCGCGGGAAGAACGACTGTCTGAAAGCCTCTGTGCGCGCTCTAATCTCTCTAATTTTACATTCGTGATCTCCTCGGGAGGTATAAGTAGGGGGAAGCAATATATTCGATACCTCATCCAGAAACGCACCCTCTCGAAACCTGGCGAGCAAGCTACACCGCGATGCAGAGCGCCTCTCTTGCAGAGTCCGCCACTTGAGTTTGTTAGACATCTCCGTAACGCTATCACGGTTACCAAATAACCCTGTGACGAAACGCGCCGCTCTTCTTTGAATCTTCTCTATCTCCTCCGTCAACCCGATCTGGTACGGATCCCACACTGATGAGCAATACTCAAGTATAGGTCGAAAGAGTGTCTTGTAAGCCACCTCCTTTGTTGATGGACTACATTTTCTAAGGACTCTCCCAATGAATCTCAACCTGGTACCCACCTTACCAACAATTAATTTTATATGATCATTCCACTTCAAATCGTTCCGCACGCATACTCCCAGATAATTTACAGATAATTCATAGGCAGGGTTTCTTACAGATTAGGCCGAATGCTTAAGAATTGTGGGTTTAAGGTAGAATTTTCAACCAACAATAATCTGAAAAAAACTTTGGTCCATACACTGCAAGCATCACATGACATTCTATTTCGCTCTGGGGTTTATAAAATCACCTGCGGGGATTGCCCGAACTTTATATAGGTCAAACAGGCAGAGCTATTGCTGCTAGATATAAGGAGCACATTCCAACCAAAAGTGGTGACGGCACACGAGGTTCTTCCTTCGCCGAACACCTGATCTAAATGGCACATGCGCCTAATACCCTAACCAGCACGGAGCTACTTCATCATGAGATTAAAGGTGCTAGATTAGACATCCTAGGAGAAATGGAAATTTTTAAACATCTGCAATTTGATAAGGATAACCTCCTTAATGATCAACATCATCTTAAAAACAAGAATTTTTTTTGAATGTTTGATGCTATTATTTAGAATATCATGACCAGATAATGGCTGATTTGCAGGAGCCGAGCAGTATTTCGGTGACGGTGTGACACAGATGGTCGGTGTTTGATATACTTTATTTTAGACATCCTTTAAGGTAGTGGCTAGCATGCGTGCATTTGAGCATGTGACATTTTGGTATATGAATCCCATCAGGTGGTCTTTCCATGCTTACATAATGTGGCACACATGCTGTTTAAATAATTAAGATGCCTGCATCTATCCCTTAGACAATAGTCATATTCATATAAGTGGTTACTAACCCACGAGGGGTGAAATGGAGCCTCAGGTGACAAGATGAAGTTTAGCTCGTCCGTCTCGACCATTTGGGATTTTATTCCCTTTACATTTATTTGTAGTTGCAATCCAGAGATGACTTCATCCTTATCGAATGGCTTGGTTCAAATACACTCCTGGAAATGGAAAAAAGAACACATTGACACCGGTGTGTCAGACCCACCATACTTGCTCCGGACACTGCGAGAGGGCTGTACAAGCAATGATCACACGCACGGCACAGCGGACACACCAGGAACCGCGGTGTTGGCCGTCGAATGGCGCTAGCTGCGCAGCATTTGTGCACCGCCGCCGTCAGTGTCAGCCAGTTTGCCGTGGCATACGGAGCTCCATCGCAGTCTTTAACACTGGTAGCATGCCGCGACAGCGTGGACGTGAACCGTATGTGCAGTTGACGGACTTTGAGCGAGGGCGTATAGTGGGCATGCGGGAGGCCGGGTGGACGTACCGCCGAATTGCTCAACACGTGGGGCGTGAGGTCTCCACAGTACATCGATGTTGTCGCCAGTGGTCGGCGGAAGGTGCACGTGCCCGTCAACCTGGGACCGGACCGCAGCGACGCACGGATGCACGCCAAGACCGTAGGATCCTACGCAGTGCCGTAGGGGACCGCACCGCCACTTCCCAGCAAATTAGGGACACTGTTGCTCCTGGGGTATCGGCGAGGACCATTCGCAACCGTCTCCATGAAGCTGGGCTACGGTCCCGCACACCGTTAGGCCGTCTTCCGCTCACGCCCCAACATCGTGCAGCCCGCCTCCAGTGGTGTCGCGACAGGCGTGAATGGAGGGACGAATGGAGACGTGTCGTCTTCAGCGATGAGAGTCGCTTCTGCCTTGGTGCCAATGATGGTCGTATGCGTGTTTGGCGCCGTGCTGGTGAGCGCCACAATCAGGACTGCATACGACCGAGGCACACAGGGCCAACACCCGGCATCATGGTGTGGGGAGCGATCTCCTACACTGGCCGTACACCACTGGTGATCGTCGAGGGGACACTGAATAGTGCACGGTACATCCAAACCGTCATCGAACCCATCGTTCTACCATTCATAGACCGGCAAGGGAATTTGCTGTTCCAACAGGACAATGCATGTCCGCATGTATCCTGTGCCACCCAACGTGCTCTAGAAGGTGTAAGTCAACTACGCTGGCCAGCAAGATCTCCGGATCTGTCCCCCATTGAGCATGTTTGGGACTGGATGAAGCGTCGTCTCACGCGGTCTGCACGTCCAGCACGAACGCTGGTCCAACTGAGGTGGAAATGGCATGGCAAGCCGTTCCACAGGACTACATCCAGCATCTCTACGATCGTCTCCATGGGAGAATAGCAGCCTGCATTGCTGCTAAAGGTGGATATACACTGTACTAGTGCCGACATTGTGCATGCTCTGTTGCCTGTGTCTATGTGCCTGTGGTTCTGTCAGTGTGATCATGTGATGTATCTGACCCCAGGAATGTGTCAATAAAGTTTCCCCTTCCTGGGACAATGAATTCACGGTGTTCTTATTTCAATTTCCAGGAGTGTAGCTCTGACACTATGGGACTTAACATCTGAGGTCATCAGTCCCCTAGAACTTAGAACTACTTAAACCTAACCAACCTAAGGACATCACACACATCCATGCCCAAGGCAGGATTCGAACCTGCGACCGTAACGGTCACGCGGTTCCAGACTGAAGCGCCTAGAACCGCTCGGCCACACCGGCCGGCTCATCCTTATCCATTAATGACATGCACATGGGCATATTACTAGCTATCTTTCATTTCTTTTTAATTCTTTCCTGTGAATAACATGCCGTTTTCCCTTGTCAAGTGTCCATAAAATTTTCCTATGTGTCTTTTTGGGTCAGGCATGTTTTATCATATCATATGTATTTAACAATAGCTTTTAATATAAGAGGCGATAATTCTCTTTCGTAGCGCATAGTGAAATTGACCTCTGTCAGTCGACAGAGTGTAAGGGCGATGAAAGGGCGTTGCATGTCCGTTCACGCAATTACCATAGTTTTTACAAGTAGCACATAATTTGACCCATGCTGGTCATTTGGTATTATGGCAATGAAGTGGCGTTGTTCGTTCACTCACGCGTTATTTTTACTAATAAGATAAAAAATTTATCTTGATAATATTCTTCATTCAGTGCGTGTCAGTAATAAGAAGTATATCTACATCAACTGATAAAAACACCTACTCGACCATCTGTGTACCGGTTAACCGAGATTATTGCATTATGGCGTTTACATACTCCAGTCTCGCTGTTTTATGTCCTGTGTCATCTTTCATTAATAACGATGGGTGCGTCATGCAGCATTGGTTGTGAAAGGGCCGATATATTCTAATAATGTAAGTCGCGGTAGTGTGTTCGAACTTATATAAGTCTGTGCAGAGTTTGTTACATTTTAGTCATAACCTGGTGCAGAGGCTTTATGTGTAAGATTTTCAAACTTTCTATAAGTTATATGCTTTAAGATATAACTGCCTCGGTCTTTTATCTTTGACAGTCATGGTCTCAGTTAGACATGCGCAATCTTCCCCGCCATGTTGATTCGCAGCGCGTTAGCTAGTCCTACTTAGTTTCACGTGAGCTCCCGAGGCCCAACGCACGGCGTCCATGGAGACGAGGCGCACGCCAGAGTTTAAGTTAACTCTTGGTGTTTACTTAGTACTTATGTACCGCATTTTAAAAATGTTACTACACCTATTCAGACCGTTTTAGTTTTATTTCTAGAGCATGCCCTCATAGAAAAATTATAGATTCAGGTATATCTTCTGAAAAAGGCTCAATTATTTGGGCTGAAACCTAGGTAAAGGTTGGTGTCATTACCGCATTCGAGGCTGATAGTTTATTATATATTTCTTAAGTGTTTCAAGGATATGTTTCCGTCCCGGAAAGCGCAAGGGCATAACATTTTAATTCTCGATGGACACTGTTCGCATGTCACAGCAATCGCGCTCCTTGAACTCGCTGAAGCTGAAAATGTATCATTGCTCTGTTTACCCCCTCACACTACACACGCTCTCCAGCCTCTTGGTAAGTCATTCTTCGCCCCACTTAAAACTTATTTTAAAGCAGCGAGCAACACCTGTGTTGAACAAAATGTTGGCGGGAAGCTGACTAGGTACGATGTTGGCCCTATACTTTGAGGGGCTTGGGAAAAAGCAGCCTCCGTTGGCAATGGGACCAGTGGATTCAAGGCTACAGGAATTTACCGTCTAGACAAGATTATTCTTCCGGGTTACCTCTTTTCGATATCAGATAACACTGCGCCTAATCCCGAGGCGATATCTTCACAACCTCAAACCGCATCTTCATCCACAACTAGCATCTCACAACCATCTGACAGCGAACCACAACGTGGTTCCAGCAAGGACAGCTTCGAGCCTGAGCCTGAGGGAACTGCTTCAAAATTTCTAGCTGTTATTTCCCCTATACCTAAACTAAATCAAGAGACACCCAGGAAAGGAAAGAAGAAAGGGGCAGTTTTATTAACTTCCAAAGAAAATAGAGATGAGCTGAAGAAGAGGTTAGCTGAAAATGCTAAAAAATAAAAAGATTCTACTGCTAAAGTTCAGACCGGGAAAAGGAAATTAAATTTGGAAAACCTCGATTAGCGAAAATACATGTTTCATTTCGGAGTTACGCATAAAATATCATCCGAAACTGTGCTAAACGCATTCTCTGAAAACTATGAGCCCACGCGAGTAGTAAACTGTTGTGAAAACACGCTTGACCTTTTAGCAACAAATAAACCTGAGTTAGTAACTAGTATCAAAACGGATTAATGAACACAGGGTTGTCGTAGCGAGACTGAATATTGTAGCCCCCAAATCCTCCAAAAATGAACGAAAAATATATGTATTCAAAAAGGTAGATAAAAATTCAATTGACGCCTTCATGAGAGACAATCTCCACTCCTTCCAAATTAATGATATTAGTGCAGACCAGATTTGGCTTTAATTCAGAGAAATAGTATCGGTAGCAATTGAGAGATTTATACCAAATAAATTAACAAACGACGGAGCTGCTCCTCCTTAGTACACAAAACGGGTTAGAACACTGTTGCAGAAACAACGAAACAAACATGCCAGCTGGCCGCAGTAGCCGAGCGGTTCTAGGCGCTTCAGTCTGGAACCACGCGACCGCTGCGATCGCAGGCTTGAATCCTGCCTCGGGCATGGATATGTGTGATGTACTTAGGTTAGTTAGGTTTAAGTAGTTCTACGTTCTACGGGACTGATGACTTCAGATGTTAAGGCCCAGAGTGCTCAGAGCCATGCCAAATTTAAACAGACGCAAAATCCTGAAGACTGGCGATCTTTTACAGAAGCTCGAAATTTAGCGCTGACTTCAATGCGAGATGCTTATAACAGTTTCCACAACGAAACTTTGTCTCGAAACCTGGCAGAAAATCCAGAGATTCTGGTCATAAGTGAAGTTTGTGAGCTGCGAGTAACAATCAATTCCTTCTCTGCGCGATAGCAATGGAGAAACTGTCGAAGACAGTGCCGCCAAGGCAGAGTTACTAAACACAGCCTTCCGAAATGCCTTCACAAAAGAAGACGAAGTAAATATTCCAGAATTCGAATCGAGAACAGCTGCCAACATGAGTAACGTAGAAGTAATTAACCTCAGAGTAGTGAAGCAAGTTAAATTATTTACTAAAAGCAAGTCTTCTGGTCCAGACTGTATAGCAATTACGTTCCTTTCGGAGTATGCTGATGCGTTAGCTCCATGCTTAACAATCGTATACAACCGTTCGCTCGACGAAAGATCCGTAGCCAAAGATTAGAAAGTTGCACAGGTCACACCAATATTCAAGAAAGGTAGTAGGAGTAATCAACTAAATTACAGGCCCATATCGTCGATATGCAGCAGGATTTTAGAACATATATTGTGTTCGAACATAATGAATTACCTCGAAGAAAACGGTCTATTGTCACACAGTCAATATGGGTTTAGAAAACATCGTTCTTGGGAAACACAACTAGCTCTTTATTCACTTGAAGTTCTGAGTGCTATTGACAAGGAATTTCGGAAGGCTTTTGACACTGTACCACACAAGCGGCTCGTAGTGAAATTGCGTCCTTATGGAATATCGTCTCAGTTATGTGACTGGATCTGGGATTTCCTCTCAGAAAGGTCACAGTTCGTAGTAACTGACGGAAAGTCATCGAGTAAAACAGAAGAGATTTCTGGCGTTCCCAAGGTAGTGTTATGGGCCCTTTGCTGTTCCTTATCTATATAAACGATTTGGGAGACAATCTGAGCAGCCGTCTTCGGTTGTTTGCAGATGACGCTGTCGTTTATCGACTAATAAAGTCATCAGAAGATCAAAACAAATTGCATAATGATTTAGAAGAAATAGAGGAATGGTGCGAAAAGTGGCAGTTGATCTTAAATAACGAAAAGTGTAAGGTCATCCACATGAGAGCTAAAAGGATCTCGTTACACTTCAGTTACACGATAAATCAGTCTAATCTGAAACCAGTAAATTCAACTAAATACCTAGGTATTACAATTACGAACAACTTCAATTGGAAGGAACACATAGAAAATGTTGTGGGGAAGCCTAACCAAAGACTGCGTTAGCAGTACACTTAGAAAATGTAACAGACCTACTAAGGAGACTGCTTACACTACGCTTGTCCGTCCTCTTTCAGAATACTGCTGCGCAGTGTGGTATCCTTACCAGATAGGACTGACGGAGTACGTCGAAAAAGTTCAAAGAAAGGCAGCACGTTTTGTATTATCGCGAAATATGGGAGAGAGTGTCACAAAAATGATACAGGATTTGGGATGGACATTATTAAAAGGAAAGCGTTTTTCGTTGCGGCGGAATCTTCTCACGAAATTCCAGTCACCAACTTTCTCCTCCGAGTGCTAAAATATTTTGTTGACACCGACCTACATAGGGAGAAACGATCACCATGATCAAATAAAGGAAATCAGAGCTCGTGCGGAAAGATAAATGTGTTCGTTCTTTCTGCGCGCTATACGAGGTTGGAATAATAGAGAATTGTGAACCCTCTGCCAGGCACTTAAATGTGATTTGCAGAATATCCATGTAGATGTAGATGTAGATGAAGACGAAGATGTAGATGTAGATGTAGATGAAGATATAGATGTAGACGTAGATGTAGATCCCGACGATCTGAATTACGACAAACATAGGCCTAGTGCTATATCAAAGGAAGCATATCTTGATAATACACCATGTAAGGAGTGTAAAGAATTGTATTGTGAAACCAGTAAAAAATGTGACTGGTTTGCTGCTTGGCTTTTAAGCTTTGGGCACACGAAAATTGAACAATACAGTCTTTGATACTTATTGTGTTGACAGTGGCAGGGAAAATACGAATAAAAACTAATGATGGAGGTAAAAAAATAAAAATAAAAATTATTTGTTTGCCAATTCTTCAGTGTTTATTTTTATTCCTCAATTACTTCTATCAGAAACTAGCGTTTTAACCATATTTTTGTTGAAAAATTATAAATTTCAACAAATATCATCATGCGGCATGTCACCCATAAGGGCGCGGCATTTCACCTTTAGTCTAAGGGGTAGATGACGCATTGTAAGGTTTTCTTAATGGTCAAATATCATGACGAAAGCGTGTACGTAAAACTCTCAAAAAATTATATTTTAAGAAAACAGATTTGTTTACTTGTACAATAAATTATTTTGACTTAAGTGCTTCATGGGATTTTTTATGAATAATTTTGAAAATGTGCGTCATCTCTCCCAGACTTACTTTATTAGTAGAATCTAACT
Organism: Schistocerca cancellata; assembly: GCF_023864275.1. Lineage (NCBI taxonomy): Eukaryota > Metazoa > Arthropoda > Insecta > Orthoptera > Acrididae > Schistocerca > Schistocerca cancellata. The sequence goes on from NC_064628.1 coordinate 414,414,574, forward strand.
TCTGTACAAATTCAATGCAGTAATGCGATCATTGTAAGTAAGGGTCGTAAAATGATTTTTCTATGAACTGATGATGGATGGCTTCGATACCCTAAGAATTACCAATGCGTTGAACATTTGCATATTTTGTGACAGGTTATTTATTACATTTATTAAAAAAGTGTGTTTAAGGTAGTTTTGATTTATTCCACATCCAGAGGGATAGTATCACTTGGGATCTGTGGAAGGTACATTAGCATATTTAATTGCTTTGTAAATATTTATTGTGTATTCTTGTTTATCTGACATGGCCTGCATTCTGGAGGAGCTCCTCGTTACGCATCTATTGAAACGAAACGTACATCTAATATTATCAATAAGGCGTGATCACAAAGTTTCTGCTTGAAGGCTGCACAGTCAAGAATCGGTCTATCAGGCAAAACCGTCGTGATGTTTGAGGCAATCACTCCACTGAAGCACCAATTTGAAGATACTCATTTCGTAAAACAACATGTCCTGCTGCGTGCAGAAGCCCGTAACTGCTTACTGCACATCCCCATCCGACAGGAACTGTCGACACTTCAAAACTGTCTTTAGGGACCGAAGGCACGATGATCGCATGTGGCAAGATCGGAACTATACGGCGGGTGCTCGAGTGTCCCCCACTTGAGTTGACCTAACTTCTGCGTTACGACATTTGCGATTTGGGGACGTGCGTTAACATGAAGCGGCGGCAACCCCTGTAGTTTTCCCCGACGTTTCAGTTTCTAGGTACTTATGCAGCCGCGTCGGAGTCGCGCTGGGCTGCGCATACGTTGCAGCAATGTCCTCAAACGGAAACATCTTGATCGCCCCCTAATAAAAATAGGGGATAAACAGTCATTATCTACGGATCTTCTTCATTATTTTATGATGAAAATGTTACCTCTGACGACGTAAAAAAAAAGTTCAAATGTGTGTTAAATCTTATGGGACTTAACTGCTAAGGTCATCAGTTCCTAAGCTTGCACACTACTTAACCTAAATTATCCTAAGCACAAACACACACACCCATGCCCGAAGGAGGATTTGAACCTCCACCGGGACCAGCCACACAGTCCATGACTGCAGCGTCCTAGACCGCTCGGCTAATCTCGAGCGGCTGACGACGTAATTTTTTTTTTTTTTTTTTTTTTTTTTACACAGCCCATTCTGTTAGGTTGGTGGATAACTTCGTAGCGTTTTCGTTTTACATGTTGCTATTTTCCGGTTGCTATGCGTTTATTTATCGCCTGTCGTTTTAATTCGTCGTTCACTGTTGCTATGTGAGTTTACATATTGTCATTTGGAGACAACGAGTGGAGCTTTGGACGCTAGAAAATAAATGGAGTGCCAAGTGGAGAAATCGGAACATTTTCGACATATTCTTCTGAACTCAATAGAGGGGCGACGGCAGCGGAGGCAGCCAGAAACGTTTGCGCCGTGTATTGGGATAATTCCATTGGACAGAGCACGACAAGAAAAGGCTTTGTCGTTTTGAGGAGATCGTTTTAACTTTAGTGACTCTCAGGTCAAGAAGAACTGGAAGATCGAATAAATCCACAATGATCCACGTCACAGTCCTCTATAGCTGGCAAATGCGATAGACTGTGATCATTCCACCATCGTGCGACATTTGCATGCAATGTGGAAGGCTCAAAAATCTAAGCCAAAATCACGAACAATATGCCTGCTCGTCATCAGATGGCTCGTGAATGTCAAGATCCTTCCTATCCTGTATCGTTACAGGTGACATGGAATGGCATCTTTATGCCAACATAAGTAAAGGAAAGGAAAGGTAGAGCCCAAACAAAACAGTAACGGCCCGTACAAAGACCTGTGTGCGTCCACAAAAGATAACGTTATGCATCTGGTGGAACATCGATAGTATGGTGTAAGAGGAATTTCTTCGCCGAGGTGTAACCATCACTGCTGACATTTACTGTGAACGGCTGAGACTTCTTGTAGACAGTCCATGAACAACGACCAGTAAGACTGCTTGTAGTGATGCTACTCCACGGTGACTCCCGTCAGAATTCTGCTAGACAAAAAACCGCTATACACAGAGTTGGGCTGGGAAGTCATTCCGCACCCACCTTACTCACCTGATACTGAGCCTTCAGATCTTCACCTTCACCGTTCTCTTCGAACAACCTTCAAGGAACTTCCTTTCCGGATGACAATGCTTTCCAAATATGTCTTGACGAGTTCTTCGTCTCAAAACCACGTGATTTCTACAGTCGCATAATCGCAAAGTTACGTCAGCGTTGTTAGGCTACTGCAAATAGTGAAAGAGAATATATTATTGACGACAAAAGTCTCTCTTATGTCTATCCGTTATGTTTATCAAACTCATGGGAAAACGCTACGACCTTAGGCACAACCTAATATTTTATTTTTAAATTTTTGTGCGCTACTAGATGGGGTTGGGATTTCAAAACAGACAAAGACACGGAGAAAAAATGTACTTGATGAACTGTTGTCTACAGAAAATAATACAATCATTACGTAACAGCTTCGCTGACATATCCATACGATGGTGCTATTATCGTATAAACCGGACCACATTTTAGTTCCATGTTTCCTTCTGAGTATCGTTACACCTAATTCATGTTCTGAAGTGATATGATGTTTGACAGTGAAGGTCGTAAAACGTGTTTTCCATGAGACGCTACGTGTTATCTTGAGTAATTGTGGCGTATTCATACGGCGGACGTTGTGTTGCGCACGAGCATGCATGTTTCCTGTGACACTGTGGACTGTTCTCAGCTCTTAGCTACTTTTTTACTATTCTGGAAAATTGTACTTGGACTGGGCTGAGTTACCCTCACTGCTTGGTGCTCCATTAAGTTGGCCAAGGTTAATTAACTAAATGTTGAGTCAATTAAATTAATATGATTATTGTGCCGGACAGTACCTTATTTTTTTTTTCTTTATTGAATTTCAATTCCCCCCGAAGGGGGCGGGCTGGCAGCAGCTTAGTATGCCGCTCTTCAGCCTACAGATTTTGTGACAAAGATCAAGAGAACAAATAATAAAAAACAGGCGATAAAATCGGAGACTTAAAGAGTAACATGGCGGAAAGAAATCGTGGAACTTAAAACAAACAACAGAGGGATGATGATGCTAATAAAAATACATACGAAGCAGACAGGGAAAACAATAGACAATTAAAAAACACGGCGACAGTCTGGATTCTGTTCGCAAAAGACATAAAATTCACACCTAGCGACAGCATGGTTTCTGTTCGCAACACGAGAAAGACAAACAACACTGAATAGTCACTGGAACACTGCACGAAAAAGTTGGCAAATGTGTCACCACAGTCGAGAGCAGGTGGGGGGACAGTACCTTAGTACCTGGTCTCCCAGCGGCGTAATATTAAAATTTCGCGTAGACAACTGTTCCGATTGCACCGAAGCATCTGTGTGTATCAGCCACAAAATGTGCATAATCGATGGCGACATTTTTGAACTTGAATGAAATACGAAAAGTTCACAGTAAAATGTAGCAAGTGTCGATTTCTTACTTTACTATCATCTACACAGACCTCACTCATCTTAAACCCAAAGAGGCTTCGGTAACCATTGAAAATAATCCTCGCCGCACACGTACGGCTGAAATTTGAAGAAAGGTGAGAATCTGTGCAGATAATAGAACGTCAGCAGTCTGTTATTAAACACTATTGTCGTCAGAGACTTCCACGAATTTCACCTCTGTGGACACTACAAAGTCGTACAGGAGAACTTAGTCTTCTCTTAACACTACATCAGGTCGACACATTACAGTAATTCATTTGTTATAGAAACTTCAGTGAGCGTTTCCGGCATGGTCTATCGTCAGAATACCAGAAAGAAACTTGATAGAAAGTATCGTGTCAATTGTTTACTTTACACCGATATTACCACAGTACAGCACTTGACACGATATTTTTTATCGACTTTGTCTCTGATTTGCTGATGACAGGCTACACCCGAGACACCTCAATGAAGTTTTCGTAACAAATGGACTCCTGTTATCTAGCGACCTGAAGCAATGTTCTGGTGAGCTCAGATTCTGTAGGGTGATTCCGAGAAACTGTGGAACAGGAGGTGCTCCATGTATTGCTGTTTATTTTACTATCTTGGCGAGCGAGTTTCCTGTCCTCATAAGTATTCCAGTGCATTATCCTGTCCCGAGGAATTTCACAGGACAATACAGAGCCGCAAAGCTGCTACTACGCTATGGAATGTTACTGGCTTAACCGGTTCTCACTACAAACCTATTCAGTTACTCCCCAGCAATGGTAAACAACCTTGTTGCTACTGCCCACCAGTGGGAGTACCAGCTTTCTCGGGGTCGTAGGCTGCTGAGGCATTAAAAACATGTTCATTAGTATTTATAATATTTTCACATAAAGCATTTCGTAAGTAATTATTTTTATATGGTTTAACTTGCTGCAACTCAGGTTTATAAATTTTATTAAGTTACTTCCCTACTTTGTAAATCATTACTACCGTGGATCCGGTGGGGCGTAGGTACAAAAAGTTGGCTTCGCCTGCTCTACAGTATTATTTCCACATACACTAGTATGTTGGCGGCGTTGGGGAAACAACTTTACTTCTCCTCAGGTCAGCGGTGGTTCCAAACGTGCACAAACGGACGCTGTGGAATATGCAGAGGTAGTCGCTTTCAACGTGACAGCCTGACATAAAGTTGCTCCTACATCATATTTTTGTTTCCCCATGCCTGGTACGAGTCAACAACAGGAAGCAGACTTGCTTATTGTTGAAACTTCCGGCAAATGGCAACCGGGCCCTTCACTTACTTACCGGTATGTTCTGTTCCAGAAATGATCATGCCTGGATGAAATACACAACAAGCAGCTAGCATTGTTAGTACCATGACACTATATTCTTCACTAAACAGTGGGGCTGAAAACATAGAGTAAAACACAGATAAAATAATCTGTACAAAACAGTACTGCATTCTAAGTTTTCATGGCATTTTGTTTTATTTTTTAAGTGGCAGGAAAGAGCAAGAGTAGGCATACCGCCTTACATCACTCCAGATGAATGCTGGAAAGGTTCCGTTTACAGAACACAGCTGAATTCCTTTTCCATACTTCGTAACCCAAGCTTTTGCTCTATCTCTAATGACCTGATTGTCAATGGGACGCTAAAAACAACTCACCTCATGTATGGAAGTAATTTCCAACAATGGCCTCCAGTTTCAGTCCCAGAAATGGAAAGAAATGCTATAAGGAAAGCAAATAAAACCTGCTTTCATTTAGAATTATCCTGCCAGCAACCCTTCAGTGAGGCTAATGAAAGAACTCTGGAAATTGTGTTTGTTATATTGTTCAACACTGAGCATGAGACACTTCCCTCGATCATTTTCATGACGTTTTGAATGAATTTTCATATGATTCTAAGAGTCATATGGAAATGTAATGCCTACAAATTATTTATGTGGAAACCCTTAAAGATTTTTAAATAAAACAAAATTTATTAACATTCTACATCTTTATTCTTCGTGTCTACATGTTTATTCCTCAACTTAGTCACCCCGGCGACAAACACATTCCTCCCAACGAGAGACCAATTTGTTGAACCTTTGACTTTGTTGATGGCGCCACAGATTCACCTCTGCTTACACTATTTTAGCACTCTCGCCGGCGAGATCGTGCACCAGCACTCTCACCTGAAGATGGCGGCCAGTTGGACCGCGGAAATATTGTGTCATGAAGACGCTATAATCGGCTGCATACCCGAGAACAATATTATCAATTATTACGCTGGGAAAGCCTTCGCAGTCACAACATATTTAAATGTACGATGTGTGGGGTGAGTACGTTGAGGGTATCTTTCAGTGTATAAGTCTCTAGCTCTCACTAAATTTCGTTGGCATTCTCTGTAAATGAGAAGCATATCGACTTGTTCTTCGAAGGAATGCATCATTCACATTCGCTTGATTCGCCGATATTAGTCTTATCGTTCCTATTAGTGTTGTATAGCGAAACCGTCAAATTGTGTTTACATGTCAATGGCACTTTAGATGGGTACGCTTGAGAGGTGGCATGAGCTCCCTCTCATATTTCTATCTTAACGATTTTCCTCTCTAATTGCATGCGGTGAAAAGTTGCTATTCCTTCACACGCGGACTCCCCACGCAGCGTCTCTCGTCACCTGGTTGGTCCGGTGTCAGGCGGGCTCTGCTGATTTTGAAAGGGTAAGCCGACGGGTGTGAGGGAGTCGAGTGAATGCTTTCCAGACGCCGACATTGTACAATAGCGGCAGCCACGCTCGCGGGGGCCTGAAGTAGCGGCTGGGCTAGAGGTTCCGTTACTTCGCAGAAACTTAACGAAAACACTTTCTGGCGGGCTACCAGCGAGGCGTGGGAATGACTTGTGTACCCAGGCAGTTGTGGCGGGAAAATTCCCGCGCTTTCTGCAAAATCGTAACTGTGATTGGCTTGCTCAGGGCGTAGCTCCGTGACGTAGCAAAATCGGCACAGAAATTGGCGCCAAGAATCTCCATTGGTGGAATGGTAGTGCTCCGGCAATAGAGTGGGATTTTCCGCCGGTTTTGGAGTTGCTGATTGGAATGGTTAACCACGGCCACTGTCGTGGGGGCGGGAATGTTCTGTGTTCGGTTTGTACGGGTGCTCTTGTGGGGTAGTTGGCTCTCACCTGTCGGTCAGAGTAGGTTACAAGACTGAGCTCTCGCTGCTCTGGACAGCCTGCTTTCTGTTGGCTGTCTAATATACTTTTATTTAATTGTAACTGATTGACGAAGTTGCTGAAGTTTCGACTTCAACGTAACTTTCCGAGTACAGTTGGCAATTGAGCATTCTGCGTACAAGCAGCCTATGTTGTCTGTCTTGGGCAGTTTTGACTAAAGTTGACTGTATCGGAGTTACTGTGTGACTTTGCTTGTTAAAATCAATTACTGTACCGTCAGTGATTGTGTGGCGAGCCTTCTTCGTCTCCCTCAGAGGCGCGTTTGTATTGATAGGAAGTCTTTAGTCTGGAACAACCAGACCAGGACAATTTGTTTCGGGCTATACTCGCGACATTATCGTCACCACGACGGGACGTCGAAGCAACCAGCCATCGCTTCCAGTACGCCAGATCGTGTCCTTGCAGCTAAGAAGACAGCTTGGCAATTACGTCCGCAGCACCGGCAAAGCAGGCATTTTTGCTAGGCGATAATCAGAGCTCAGCAGAGCGCGCCTGTTTGTCTTTTCTAACTTTGTTCTATCTTGGGTGTTCATTGTCTGAGTTCTCACTAATGTAGCAGCAATTAATGTTGGGTTAGCTGTGTGTCTCTCTTAAGATTTGAGTTGCAAGGAATTGGCTCCACATACCACTTCGTCATAAACGTCACAATCTAGTTTAGGGACAACTTCACCTTCACAGCGTTTGTTTGAGTATCCAATTTGAGCCAATTTGATGTATTGTAAATGTATCATGTGTTTTTGTTTATTATTTTGTGTTTAGTCTTAATAAATCATATTGTTATCTTGGACAGAACTTTCATTCTGTTAATCGGTAGAGCAATCCTATCACTTCTCACTACGTTAATGAAACCTTCCTTTATTTAACTTATTTATCAAATAAAATTATTGCAGGTGCCAAACTCTTTTCTACTCCACTTGCAGGGTTGATTACAGTCAGTTTGCGTATCTTTTTAATCCATGTGCAACAGCAAAAGTCGGAGTTAGTATAGGGGGGGGGGGGCATAGAGCATCATTTACATATGTAGATTCTAGAAGAATTTAGTGTTAAATACACTGCTAGCCCCGGCACCTCGCACGCTGTATTCAGCGAATATTTACTATTGGAACGATATACGAGAGAGAATTGTCAGAACATGTGCTTCGAAAAGCGCCGAAGTGATAACGAATACCACCCAATCCATGGTAAGAAGATTGCAGCACTGCACTGATATCAACAGTCATCGCTTCGAACACCTCCTGTAAATGGACATTCATGTCACATTTTTGACGCTCGTTGACCTTCAAAGACCTTACCGTTACACATCGTTGGATTCGTCTCGATAGCTGCTATCAGAAAATAAGTACCAAACTATAGCATCCCATTTAAAAAAACAAAATTGACCTTCATATCTCGCACGCGACCCCTCCTAGCAACAAAAAACCAACGTCATATTATGGCCCCTGTTGTCCCATGCAACATTTGTCCTACAAACTTTTCGGCTACTATCATACTTTCGGAGTTAATCTAGGTGTCAATAGTTGTGACTCACTCTGTATATTGAATCACCTCATCTCCACAGTCAGTATCTTCAGCAGTCATTGTTAAACTAAATGACAGATCAATTTTCAGGTGTGTGTATATACCCTGTGAACACTACATACATATATGTTCTATGAAAGCACATTGCACAACAAAACCTTATGAAGTATCATGGCAGTCTGGGTGAAGCATCCTCGACACAAATATACTGATCTCATGTTTGTGCAGAAGAAGACCAGAAGAAGAATGGGATACTCCTCCCTGATAATAGGCGGGCGACAATTGTAAGTCCACAAAGCTGTGGCAGAACAGATGTTCTCATGTCACTGGTAAAACACCCAGAAGGAGTTTGCTTTGAGCAAGAATTTGTATTTTCAAAAACGCTGTTTCAGCACAACTACAAGTTGCTGCAGAAGATACTGCAAGGCGTCGATGGTGTAACGTATGTGAGATTCACCCAAAGCAGCGAAAAACTCCTTCTAGAAAAACTAAAGCCAAACATCGTGTTCTTGTTTGATAACGTCTCTGTGGAAACCCAGGATAAAATTCTACGATATTTCTGTTTTGGTAGTCGTATTTTATTTGAGCCGAACGTATTCCATAATCCTGAAACAGTTGGTGATGGATAAAGCAAACCTCATTATAGCCTTCAAACAAGACAATTTTTACTTAAAGCACAGTTACCAAGCTCCTGTCGGAATTGATGCGTTGCCCAATTAATTTGTAAATATATCTGGAGATTTCTGGAATCACTCACAGTATCAGACTCTTGTGATTTATAAAACAAGAAAACTGAATGATGGTAGGTATAGACATAAATTCCAGAAGTTTCTGTATACATAGCTCTGAAATATATGGTATGTTAATATGCATCATGCCATGGACAAATTTGCATGCATGCTAGGAAGTTCCCCCAAGAGAGTGGGTACACATAGACAAAGAATTCGTCTATACAGAGACGGAAAATTTTAGTTCTCAAACGTAAAGGATCTAGAGACGTATATCCAGACCCTTCTGAGACTTACCAACGAACTGGATACTAGGGTTACAGAACATAGAAAGAATGTAAACGACTTAACTGAAAGATTAATAGAATAGCACAGAATGTATATAAGGTATAACCTGCAAAGTAATCTACTTATTACATAACAAGATGTCAACTAAGCATAAGGTCATCATGGCATGGAAGGCTGTTTGAGAGAAATTATGACTGCTAAGGTTAGGACATTTGGATCGAGAGCAGACACTGAAAGAAACCTTTAAACCAGTTATTGAATCTCTCGATGAACTATCAGCGAAACTATACAATGACGACAGAGTTCCTGATTTCATTACCCGTCACAACGATTGTAGGACAGAGAAAACATTTGGTGTCAGTGGTGAAAAACCAGACATGGTGGGTACCCAGCCTATGAGTTAAAAAGAAAAAACAATACAGATGTGAAATGTATTCGCAACTGCTACGTAATAGAATGACGACAATGAGAATTTGTTCTGGACCAGGATTCGAACCCAGATTTCCCGCTTATAGCGAGTGGTCGCCTTGCCATTTGGCTATCCGCGCACGACGCATGGTCAGACCCAAACGTCCACATGTAGTCAACCATGTGGTCACAAACTGTACTTGTACATTCATTATGTATATTCCTGTGCAGGGGAGATATTTACTGAAAGTCGCTTGACCCTGTCGGCGAATAAATACGATTTTGCTGTGCCTGTGTTATTCTGCATGCGTGTCCAAAGGAACTTTGCATCGCAATACGGAATAACACAGGCTCTGAAAAATCGTACAATACAGGTAGGTGATAGAAATTTCAAAGAACAATTGGTTTAATGAACCTCAATTTCCTAAATCCCACATACACAGCAAATTAATAGCCCAAAAGTCTCGGTACGTATAGTGAAATACTGCAGTTGACTGGTGTACGTAGGAAAGCGAAGTAGAAAACCCTTATAAAACCTATATATGGTGATATAAGGTTGGTAATGGTGTTGACAGCTTGCATAAAAGAGTCAGCAGTTGGCCCGCTCAGTATACGAGGGTTGGAACTTAAATAGTGGCAACTATTTATTCACAACCGATACAAAAGAGTTACATGTCTGCACCTGTTACTGTCTTTCAAAGTAGTCACCAGCGTTGCGTAGAACCCTTTGTCAGCGATGTGGAAGGCGTAGTATGCCGTTAGCAGGGCCTGTTCTGTTGATGGTGCGAATGGAGAGGTCTAAAGGTATGGTGAATCTCGTGTACGACTGTGATGGTGTTATCCTAACGCATTACGTTCCTCCATGGCAGACCGTCAAGGCACAGTATTACTGTATCACAGAGGAGACTTTACAATAGGTATTTCAAGACCCTGATGCAGCAGCACGGAATACATCACTACTCAACATTCACCCACCTTAAGGCGAGTATTGTGTAACGTATGAAAAGAACAATAAAAGCTTAAATGGGGAAGTGTTTTAATCTGTGTGGTCCATGTTCGTGGCTATCCACCCAGTATAATCGAAGCAAACGTAGCTCAATAAAAATGAGAGAAATCGATGTTCATAATAATGGACTCATGGATACAGTGAACTATCGTATTAAAATTTTGGATTCACATAAACAAATGTGGGTAATTTGCTATGCATCTCAAAACACAAGACAGCATTTGAGAAGTCATATCTCCCAAACTGGTCGATTGAGATATTCACAACTTCCAGAGTGCAGAGAACAAGTCGCAGAACTTGCTTCTTAAAGAATAGAAGTGGCACTGAAATTTCAGGATGCTTTTACTCAGAGTAATTGCAAAAGTGCTCAGAACCACATGTGTTTCTTATAGAGTGCGCGAGGGAATAGAGCACTAGTTAAATGGCTTGGTTTTCCTTCCACACGAAACAGCTGGACATACGGTGACGATTTGCTATATAAAGGGGTGCACAGAGCATAACGTGCACAGTAGCATAACATGAAAGATAAGAAATACATTGTAGGATGTGGCGGTATTCTCCACAAACTTACAGTCAAATTACACATACCAGAGCATAATTACTGTGGACTTGATGCAAAGCTTCAGTGATGTTGGGCTCATCATGATAGAGGGATTAATCTGTTTCACAAGGCTTGATTGGAACATGACACTGCATATTCAAAACATAAACATCTCACAGGACGTCCCGAAGCAGATATAATTTTAGCTGATGAAACCAAGGCAATATGTGCGAAAAAGGATATTGGTATAGGACAGTAAATTGCAGCATCTATTGTTGATAAAACCATGCGTGGTAAATTAAGTGTGTGTTTGGGTATGAATTTCAAGCAAGTTATGAATTCCACACTTTGTGCACTGAAGAAGAAGAAGAAGAAGACAACGATGACGAAGAACAAGGAGAAGCCAAGGCAGGAGTTCTTAAAAACTGTATCCTGATGCAATGTATGCAGATGAAAGCGCACGGAAGCATAAAGGACGATTAAAGCATCCTGGGTTCTGTCGATACCCAACCCAAGGCTGACCATTAAAATTACTATCCAAGAAGAAATGCAGATGATAAACGAGTATTCATTGGACAAATATATTATACTAGAACTGACATGTGATTACATTTTCACGCAATTTGGGTGCATAGATCCTGAGAAATCAGTGCCCAGAACAACCACCTCTGGCCGTAATAACGGCCTTGATACGTCTAGACAATGAGTCAAACAGAGCTTGGATGGCGTGTACAGGTACAGCTGTCCATGCAGCTTCAACACGATACCACAGTTCATCAAGAGTAGTGACTGACGTATTGTGACGAGCCAGTTGCTCGGCCGCCATTAACCAGACGTTTTCAATTGGTGAGAGATCTGGAGAATGTGCTGGTCAGGGCAGCAGTCGAACATTTTCTGTATTCAGAAAGGCCCGTACAGGACCTCCAACATGTGGTCGTGCATTATCCTGCTGAAATGTAGGGTTTCGCAGGGATCGAATGAAGGGTAGAGCTACGGGTCGTAACACATCTGAAATGTAATGTCCACTGTTCAAAGTGCCGTCAATGCGAAGAAGAGGTGACCGAGACGTGTAACCAATGGCACCCCATACCATGACGCTGGGTAATACGCCAGTATGGCGATGACGAATACACGCTTCCAATGTGCATTCACCGCGATGTCGCCAAACATGGATGCGACCATCATGATGCTGTAAACAGAACCTGGATTCGTTGTTGTTCTGGTCTCCAGTCCTGAGACTGGTTTGATGCAGCTCTCCATACTACTCTATCCTGTGCAAACTTCTTCATCTCCCAGTACCTACTGCAACATACATCCTTCTGAATCTGCTTAGTGTATTCATTTTTTGGTCTCCCTATATAATTTTTACCCTCCACGCTGCCCTCCAATACTAAATTGGTGAACCCTTGATGCCTCAGAGCATGACCTACCAACCGATCCCTTCTTCTAGTCAAGTTGTGCCACAAACTCCTCTTCTCCCCAACTCTATTCAATACCTCCTCATTAGTTATGTGATCTACCCACCTAATCTTCAACATTCTTCTGTAGCACCATATTTCGGAAGCCTCTATTCTCTACTTGTCCAAACTATTTATCGTCCATGTTTCACTTCCATACATGGCTACACTCCTTACAAGTACTTTCAGAAACGACTTCCTGACACTTAAAGCTATACTCGATGTATACAAATTGCCAGTCTACATTTTATATCCTCTCTACTTCTACCATCATCAGTTTTTTTGCTCCCCAAATAGCAAAACACCTTTACTACTTTAAGTGTCTCATTTCCTAAACCTGGATTCATCCGACAAAAATGACGTTTTGCCATTCGTGCACCCATGTTCGTCGTTGAGTACACCATCGCAGGCGCTCCTGTCTATGATGCAGCGTCAAGGGTAACCGCAGCCATGGTCTCCGAGCTGATAGTCCATGCTGCTGCAAACGTCGACGAACTGTTCGTGCAGATGGTTGTTGTCTTGCAAACGTCCCCATCTGTTGACTCAGGGATCGAAAGGTGGCTGCACGATCCGTTACTGCCATGCGGATAAGATACCTGTCATCTCGACTGCTAGTAATACGAAGTCGTTGGGATCCAGCACGGTGTTTCGTATTACCCTCCTGAACCCACCGATTCCATATTCTGCTAACAGTCATTGGATCTCGACCAACGCGAGCAGCAATATCGCGATACGATAAACCGCAATCGCGATAGGCTACAATCCGACCTTTATCAAAGTCGGAAACGTGATGGTACGCATTTCTCCTCCTTGCACGAGGCATCACAACAACGTTTCACCAGGCAACGCCGGTCAACTGCTGTTTGTGTATGAGCAATCGGTTGGAAACTTTCCTCGTGTCAGCACGTTGCAGGTGTCGCCACCGGCGCCAGCATTGTGTGAATGCTCTGAAAAGCTAATCATTTGCATATCACAGCATCTTCTTCCTGTCGGTTAAATTACGCGTCTGCGGCACGTCATCTTCGTGGTGTAGCAATTTTAATGGCCAGTAGTGTATAAAAACCTAGGTCCTGTTGTCTAGAATTGTCACATGCTTCAATTGGTTAGGAAATGAAACTTTTTTTTGCTCATTTAAAATTATGATCCGTGCACTTAAAACGAATTGCAACGATGCCACTTATTTGTACTGACTGAGACAGTATTTTATAGTGAAATCAGCGGCGACTTGTAACCACAGATCTGTAGTTATCTCGCAAACGTCGCGGTTGCAGATCCATGTTCGCCGAAACGATTTTTGCTTCTGTAATACTTTTACACGCGTCATTTTTGCTGCTAATTATGATAGACACTGTGGGCTGTCAACTATCGTTACCAATGTTACTGAAAAGAGTGCTGACACCACTGTGTTTCTAAAAGACAAGAGTTGGTTCAAAGGGTTCAAATGGCTCTGAGCACTATGGGACTTAACATCTTAGGTCATCAGTCCCCTAGAACTTAGAACTACTTAAACCTAACTAACCTAAGGACATCACACACATCCATGCCCGAGGCAGGATTCGAACCTGCGACCGTAGCAGTCCCGCGGTTCCGGACTGCAGCGCCTAGAACCGCACGGCCACCACGGCCGGCAAAGACAAGAGTTCTTACGCCTTCGTCAGCTATTCTGTCACTGTGTTTGTGGAATATGTATTTAGTTAAAAGTTACATTAGAAAAAAATTTAAGAGATACTTTGATGTTGGCGCAGTTACAGATGAGGACTGTGGTCCTAACCACTTGGCAATCAATAAACAGACGAATCAACTTCCTGAGGTATTTTATGTATATCCACTCTATAATTTCTTACGGAATAATGTACGAGGGTATCTGCACTTACAAAGAAAGTACCGACTGCACAAAAGCAAGCACTAAGAAAAACACATGGTGTTCACTTTAAGCCTTCTTGGTGGTACCTCCTCACGGAGTTAGGTATTTTAACGGAACTTTCAGAATATCTGTATTCGATAATGAAATTCTTCTTAAATCATCATTCACATCTGAAAAGAATAGTGATATGTATGGATCCAACAACAGAGCTGTCAATGGCTCATCTAAAACAATTTTTAAAAATTAAACTTAAAACCATTACCTCTGGACTACTTTTTTCCATTGACGAATTTTTGTTTAAAAACTAGTGCCCTGTAAAAGAACTTAGTTTACAGGTATAGTTGTATGATTAGGACTTAAAAATACGTTCATTAATATTCAAACTAATCACCTATCCGTATCCAATAAGCTCACTCGTTTCACAACATTTTGAAAAAAAGTCGTTCAAGTGACCTATGGAATACGTCGCTAATTAGCTAAGTGACCTATGGAATACGTCACTAATTAACTAACTAACGGGCTTCCACGGGTCTGTCAGAAAAACGAGTGCAAAGGAAGTTCCTCACGCGTTGGCATGAAAGCAACACCTGCGACAGGCTCCAACTGGTTTCAGATACTGCACTATCGGAAAAGGAGGCCGGCACACTGGAACGGGCATAACCTTGGTCGACTGTGTGCTTCGTCCTATGCTTCTGTTGCGGGGTACATTCTTATCTGCCACGAATTTCAAAATGAGTGTCGGAGTTTTACGCTTTGTAGCATGTATTCCATTCAATTTGGTTGTATACCTGTGCCCATGCGCTGTTTACTGTATATTCCATTCGAAAGCGTTAGCAGCAGAGATGGCGACTAATGACCAAAAAGCTTTTTGTGATTTATAGTTTGCAAAAACTGACTCTGTTAGTACTGTGCAAGGTGTGTTGCCAAGTCCCATTTTAATCCTCCTATTGAAAGTAACATCTGTAGATGGTATCACCAGTTCGAAGACACCGACTGAAGAATGGGATGAACAAGTGAAAGAGTTTTCAAACGCAGCCCCAAGAAATCAGTTCGGAAAACTAGTCGTGAATTTGCAATTCCTGTGATGTCTGCGTGGAAACATTTAAGGAGACGCTTACAACTACGCCCTTATCGACTGCAGTTGTTACAAGCTCTACAGACTACAGTTTACATGCCAGCTTTGCAAACGAAATGTTGATGCATGACGATGAAAATTTTCTGAGTCATGTCGTCTTCAATGTTGAATCGGCATTTCACCTAAGTCATAATGATAACATACTTAATGTGCCAATCTGTGGATCAGCACATCCCCACAAGATGGTGAAATTACAACGAGACTGCCCTAAGTTGAAGGTTTTTTTTTGTGCCATATCCTTGCGAAACTGTAAGAGCCTTTCTTTTCTCGTGAAGCGACTGTAACTGCTGTTTCTTACCTTGATGCGTTAGAACTATGGCTCCTTGATAACTTGGTAGAAGCTGAACGACAGAACTTGGCAAACAGATGGTGAGTCACCTCACTGGCATAACTCAGTACGCTACTGGATAAACGACGTTATACACGACCACTGGACTGGCCGCAATGGGCCGGATGACAGAGCTTGTTTCGCATGGCTCCCATGTTCACCCGATCTGCCGGCATGTGTCTTTTATCTTTGGGATTTCATGAAGGATCATGTGTATGTGCCTCCGCTAACAACTAGGCTAACCAGCTTAAGAAACAGGATTGAAGCAGTTGTTGCAATAGCTACTCTAGACATACTGTTGAAAATTGGGGAAGACCTCACCTATGGACTCGATTTGTGCCGTGTGACGAATGGTGCTCACACTGAACACTTGTAAGGAAAACTGTTTAAGTTGCCCTTTCATTTGAAGTGTTATTTTTGACTGTTGAATGTAACATACGCTAGAAAGCCTTAGCCGGCCGGGGTGGCCGAGCGGTTCTAGGCGCTATTGTCTAGAACCGCGCGACCGCTACGGTCGCAGGTTCGAATCCTGCCTCGGGCATGGATGTGTGTGATGTCCTTAGGTTAGTTAGGTTTAAGTAGTTCTAAGTTCTAGGGGGCTGATGACCCCAGAAGTTAAGTCCCATAGTGCTCAGAGCCATTTGAACAATTTTAGAAAGCCTTAAAACCCCAAGACCCATTTTGAAACACACGGTATTGCTCCTGGACCATTATTAAGCTTACATTCTGTACTACGTCGTCCATCTAATATACATTTTAACAAAAAAAAAAACTGAAACCCACAAAAAAATTTCCGACATCAATGTAACTTCGTACACCTGCACGCTATCAGCGAGTATGTAATTCGCTAGAGTTCCAGTTCTCTGTGACAGGTGCAACAGCGACCATAATGCATTACTATTGTTGGGGTTTAGTGTTGTTAGCAGGCCTGGCCGCGTATGAAAATTGTCGGCTGTTGAAAGATCGCTGCGATGGACACGGAGATGCCACATCCTTATGAGAGACAGGGTTATCAGCACCTGGCAAAATTTGAAAGCGGCCTCATTGTGGCTTTACATTCGGCCGACTCATCAAATCGAGCAATATCCAGATCCGTCTGTCATTCGGATGTTACAGTGGCCCAGTGTTGCACTACATGGGAATGTGAGGACAAGCATACACGTTACGAAGGTTCCAGTCGACCACAATGGAAGACTGCCGTAAAAGAACATCACAGCCCCTCCAAATCTCCACCTACCATGCTAGAACAAGTAATGGAGTCCCTCCAACACTCTGTGTCATCTCACACCAATGGTCGGAGACTAGTAGCAGCTGCGACAGGCGGAGGGACGAAGGACTGATTCTCATCCATTGAGGCCTATCAATAAAAATTACAATAGTATAGCGCAATGGATTATCATGATGTCAGCCAAAATACAATGATTGTTAATGACACAGCGGCCCCTTTCAGGATAATTTATGTAATTATTCTTTAACTTGGAACTTGTTGATTTTCAGGGAGCATACATTTGTTGAGTTTGCATTGAGGAACCTAATATTGGCATTCTGGATACCATAGATGATCGGAGTTGTGTGGCATAAAAGGAATACTAATAACGGAGAAAGATTTTGAGGTTACATACGGGGACAATTTATTTTGTAAGAAAGTGGTACAAAAGAGGGTGAAAATGGCATATATACACTATGTGATCAAAAGTATCCGGACACCCCTAAAAACATACGTTTTTCATATTAGGATCATTGTGCTGCCACCTACTATCAGGACTCCATATCAGCGACCTCAGTAGTCATTAGACATCGTGAGAGAGCAGAATGGGGCGCTCTGCGGAACTCACGGACTTCGAACGTTGTCAGGTGATTGGGTGTTACTTATTTCTGTACGCGATATTTCCACACTCCTTAACATCGCTAGGTCCACTGTTTAAGAGGTAATAGTGAAGTGGAAACGTGAAGGGGCACGTACAGCACCAAAGCGTACAGGCCGACTTCGTCTGTTTACTGTCAGAGACCGCCGACAGTTGAAGAGGTTCATAATGTGTAATAGGCAGACATCTATCCATACCATCACACAGGAATTCCAAACTGCATCAGGATCCACATCAAGCACTATGACAGTTAGGTGGAAGGTGAGAAAACTTGGATTTCATTGTCGAGCGGCTGCTCATGAGCCACACGTCACGCCAGTAAATGCCTAACAATACTTCTCTTGGTGTAAGGAGCGTAAACGTTGGACGATTGAACAGTGGAAAAACGTTGTGTGGAGTGACGTATCACGATACACAATGTGGCTATCCGATGGCAGGGTGAGGGCATGGCGAATGGCAGATGAACGTCATCTGCCAGCGTGTGTAGTGCCAAGATTAAAATTCGGAGGCTGTGGTGTTATGGTGTGCTCGTTGTTTTGGGTGGCACTATCACAGCACAGGTCTACATTCACGTCTTAAGTACCTTCTTGCTTCCCACTGTTGAAGAGCAATTCGGGGATGGCGATTGAATCTTTCAACACGATCGAGCACCTGTCCATATTGCACGGTCTATGCGGAGTGGTTACACGACAAAAACATCGCTGTAATGGACTGGCCTGCACAGAGTCCTGACCTGAATCCTATAGAACATCTTTGGGATATTTTAGGACGTCGAATGGGTGCCGGGCCACACCGACCGACATCGATATCTCTCCTCAGTGCAACACTCCGTGAAGAATTGGTTGCCATTCCCCAAGAAACCTTCCTACACCTGTTTGAACGCATGCCTGCGAGAGTGGAAGCTGTCATCAAGGCTAAGTGTGGGCGAACACCATATTGAATTCCAGCATTACCGATGGAGTGCGCCACGAACTTGTAAGTCATTTTCAGCCAGGTGTCCGTATACTTTTGATCACATAGAGTATTATATAATATTAAACTATATCTACATAAACTCATGATAGATGCAGCAGGCACTGGAAGAGGGCAATATCTGAAATCACACAAGAAAGGACTAGATCTTTTCATAAACAAAAAGCATATAGGGCGCTTGAAAATACAGATCTGTCTAGGTTTAATAGAAAAAAATCAACATTCCGAGATCACGCAGTGTATTTGAGCAGGTTACGTTATCAAAGACTATGTGGAAATCCTGGCAATGTGAAACTGTGACGTATGTTAAAAAAGCACTAATAATATCTACTGTTTCGACTGATTTGGTGACCTGCAGCCTCCAGAAGAATTACAGTGATACTTCATCAATAGAAGACACTCGTTCTATAATTTTCAACGCTGTCAAGACTTCCATATATACCTGCGCAGTCATCTATGCATCATGTTCCTCCTGACGTTTATGAAGAAGGATATACAACAAGGAGCATTAAGCATCCATTCAACAGTTGAGGTTCACATGCAAAGTCATATACTCTGACTTTAAAAGAATGATAGGTAGTATTACATGCAAATTACTTCCAACCAGTTGATTTAAGCATTGGAGATTGCAGTATTCTGCTGATCGGGCTGGAAACGTACAACAGCATTCCAAATATCACAGAGACTATTGTTAAACTCCATCTGGAAATTAATGGCAAACAGAAATTGTGGAAACACAAACAGATGCATGATATTGACTACTTAAACAAGGTTTTAAAACAGTGTGGAAAAGAGATTGAGCTACGTGCGAACATCAGTACACTTAAATCTGAAAAAAGGACGATGAATGCAACGATTGACTTTAACCAGTAAGACTGAATAGGATTGGGTTCCACAAGTGACAATTTTGAAGAAGTATCCTAGTAAATTTTACAAGTCTGATCTACCTTTGGATATACTCCCCATCACCAAAATCTATGTTGAGTGCAACGTTTCAAAAAAACTCCTATCTCAACGATATACTGATTCATACAATTTACGGATTGTTCTGGTCAGCTGGAATACCCAGTGCTACCTACAGCACTCAGATAAGTGTGGGCTATTAAAACCTCTCCTTAACTGGAGACACCCAGATTCATTAGACTTGCATTTCAGACTGAAATAAGGAGGAATATAACAAAAGATTCCACCAAATTTGACAACTATAAGTTAACTAATGCCAGAGCCTACTTTAATTCGGAATTCTATCAAAATGACAATTAACTGCTACAGTGAGATGAAAATATGTACAGTCTAGCATTTGACATGTATGTCAGGTTCTCTGCTTCTTACTATGAAGGTGCTGAAGAAGAAGGATGTCTACTCAGCCCTCAGTAATTCAAAGAGCTGACTGATAGATGTACAAATTGAATTTGAATCTTGAGCAATATCCCAGAAAGCGCTGCAGCACTTGCTCCAGTTTCATATGACCGTGTGATTAACTATTGTCTACTCACTGCTGTTCTGCAACAAGCTGTATAAATGAACAGGTATTATGTCATACCCAGAGCATTTTGCAATGGCATCTCGTTGTGTGAACATTATTGCAGATGTTCGAGGAGTGGCGGAACCGGTTTATAGTATTTTGTAACTTTAATTGTTTATAAATGATATTTAAGGTAATTTTGATTTAAAAAATGATTATCCCGGCTAATATTTGTCACTCTGCTAAAGAAATCTCCACTTGACGTTGTGTAGAAATGTTGTTTGTTAAGTCGTGTGAGTGGCACTAAATTGCATATCATTTATCAGATTTTACACAAGTGTTACTTAAAATGGAAACACACCCGTGCAAAACAGTGACGTGTGTCTTCTATTGAAATATTCCATGTAAATTGTCCGAAATAAATAGGCTTCATACATCAGCAAATAAGAGATTAATATTACGTAACGTGCTGTGAGCACTATTTTTAAAGATTCACTCTGAGTCGAATTCCGTCTTTTAAAGTATATTCAGGACCATCAGTACACATTTATTTCCATTCATTTATATCTAACAACATTTATGTTTGTTAAAATTCTCGATTGAAAAC
This sequence comes from Schistocerca cancellata, assembly GCF_023864275.1. Lineage (NCBI taxonomy): Eukaryota > Metazoa > Arthropoda > Insecta > Orthoptera > Acrididae > Schistocerca > Schistocerca cancellata. The sequence continues at coordinate 414,435,474 of NC_064628.1, forward strand.
TGCTGCGGAGATATTTTTGCTAAGATGGCGGCAGACAGACGATAGTCAATTTGTCTATTGTGACTCTCGATTCCTTTATATTAAGTTAATATATTCAGATAAAAGTCTTTAAGCCTTTTGTTCTCTATTCTTTAGCACTAAAAATAATTCTCAATCAAAAATGTTTCATATATTTTATACCAGCTACTAATAAACTCTGCAGTAAGGTACTAGCGCTAATGGCTGCACTCCTAATTGCGGAGCTGAAAATTAACACTTAAAACAATAATTAGATTGGATTACAATTGAAATAAATACAAATACACGTCTAGACAATAGCGACTCTAATTTTCAAATAATAATTAACAATATAGTTATACAGGTTTTCTCTTTACAGACCTCACATGTCTCATGTCCGAACAATTCATCGGTTAGTACAGGAAGAACAAATGAACCACAATTGTCACAGATAACAAAATATATATATATATATATATATATATATATATATATATATATATAATTGTCGTTGTCTATGAATGTAGTTCATTGATAATAGTTTTAATTCGCCCAGAAATTAAATTATTACAGAAATAATGAAATAATTATCGTCATTTTTACACAATACAGTCTTTTTTATACATAGTATCGATAATATTTGTTGAAGGTTGTACACTTAGTTCATTTTAACATGTTGTGGCTAGATCATAGTGTCGTGTATATTACAGAGGTTTCTATGATGACGAGCTCAGACGGTTCATAAAGGGTGTAACAAAAACGTACGGCACAAATTGTAAGGTACAGTCCTCACATGTAGGTGAAGAAATTATGTTATTTGAACATGGGTCTGGAAACTCGTTGTTTCCGTGTCACAACTTATTTTCTCCAACTCATTAATCATGGTAAACATATACAAAGAGATGGCACCGTCATACCACATGCAACTCTTTCTCACAGGAGGTGTTTAATATGTCCTCCATGGGCACTGATACATGCATCAACTGGTCGTCGTGGTGAATCTCGGATGTGCTGATGGGTGCCTGGAGTATTGCATATGGTATCACAGCATTTCATAATATGGGACCGAGTCTCTGAACATTTTGTACTGGAGTTCCATGTACAACACTTTCCAAATGCCCCTACAAATTAAAGTCCATTGGGTTTAAGTCTGGAGAGCAATTACACCAGGCGACTGGTACATCTGTACCTATCCATCTGTCATAGAATCTGTTATTTAGAAGCCAGTGTACATTAATGCTAAAATAAGGTGTTCCATCGTTTACGAAGTACATGTGTTGCCACACAGCTACAGACACGTCTGGTAACAGATGAGACAGAACAATCCCTGTGAAATTACAACTTTTTCCGTTGAGACTGGGTGGAAGAAAGTTAGGCCCTACCAAACAGTCACCAATAATGCTGTACCAAACGTTGACAGGAAATCTTTGTTGATGACATGTTTCAACAGTTGTGTGAGGGTCGACACCTGCCCAAACATGCTGATAGTGATAATTTACAATTTTATCTCGCTCAATCCGTCGGAGAAAACGAGTTGTAAATGGAAACAAAGTGTTTCCAGCCCCACGTTCGTATAATATAATTTCTTCATGTATGTGTTACGAATGTGGCATGTAATTTGTGCCTTACATTTTTGTTACATCCTGTATTTACAGATTTGCATTCACAGCATTCACAGAAGCCGCCGTTGTAATAGAGACATTCTGAGTAAGTGATGCATCACTGAAGTCTTCCCAGGACGTGAAGTGTGTTATCCTGTGTGGAGTTTGCTGGTCTCCCATCGGACACCTCCCCAGGTGGCAGATAGAGGAATGCTCACCAGATATGGTGGGTACTGGGGAATAAACTACCCGGGGTGGACCAAAACTAGCAACTGCTGCCTTGTAGTATGATATTTGCTTATCAAAGGCTAAAGGAAGAAAACCTTGAGTAAAAATTACCTGGTCCTCCGGGTTGGGGGTTGTGCAGTGGGCCAGCTCCTCACTCACATAAAAACATAAAAATGCTAAAAAACCTAATAATATGCTTCGGAAAAATTGGAACTTTGGACGACGAACTGGCAATGAGAAACGGAAAATTATGTTTGCATGCTGGAATGTGCAAGGTATTTCCACTAAAATAAATTTACTCCCTGCAGAACTTGACATGTTCAACATGGATGTTGTTGTACTCTCTGAAACAAAGAAGAAAGGCCAAGGAGAAGAACTGGATAATAATGTTCATATCTGGAGTGGGGTATCAAAAGCAGTAAGAGCCAAAGCAGGAGTCTCCATTATGATAAAGAAATCATGGAAAGAAAGAATCACAAATTGGACATTCATCAATCAACGTTTTATAACTGTTGAAATGACATTATTTGCTGGGAAGTTGTGATTATTGGCGTATATGCACCCACGAACGACACAAAAGATAAGGAGAAAGATACATTTTGGGACACCCTCAGGGAGACTATTGAAAAAATCCCAAGAAGAAAGGAACTGATTATCATGGGAGATCTGAATGGAAGCGTAGGAATTAGAGAATCTTGTAGAATAGTAGGAAAACATGGAGAGGACGAATATAATGACAATGGGGAACGATTGATTGCAATTTGTGAACAATTAGATCTAAAAATTACCAACACATTTTTCAAACATAAGGACATTCATAAATATACTTGGCAACAGAACACCAAAGAACTTCGTTCTATAATAGATTATATTATCACTAGGCAAACAAGTAGTTTCAAGGCAGTAGACGTCAGATCTTATAGAGGAGCCCAGTGTGGATCAGACCACTATCTACTTAAAATGAAGTCTTCCTGACCATGGAAGAATGCAAGGAGTGATACAAGTAACATAAATAAAATGAACCAGACTGAGAAAGATGAAAATTTACCTTTTAATATTGACAGCCTACAAGACGAAAGTATCAGAACACTCTTTGCGGCGAGGATGGAAAGAAAACTGGTTGAATCATTTGAAGGAAGTACAGAGGAAATATATGACTATATAAAAGCTAATGTGAAAATCATTGAAACAGAGGTGTTGGGTAAAAAAGATAGCAACCACAACCATGCAGCAGAGTGGTGGTCAGAGGAACTAGAGGTCCTCGTTAGAGAAAAACGAAATGCGTTCCTTCAGTGGTTGAATGATAAATCAGAAGAAACAAGGTCAATATACAACGAAAAGAAGAATGAAGTGATGAAAAAAATAAGGATGGCAAAAAATGAAGCATGGGAAAGAACATGTGCCAGGGTGAATAGCAAATTAGGATTTGGGAGAGCAAGAGAAGCATGGTCAGTATTGAAAGGGCTTCGACAGGATACAAAAAGCAAAACTAATCTCCAACTGATAACACAAAAGGAATGGGAAGAGTATTTCCAAAAATTATTAAATGAGGACAGAAGAATATCTAGAAGAAGGAACAGGGGAAGATAAAGGACATGAAGATGATGAGATCCAGATTTTAGAAAGTGAAGTACTTCAGGCATTGAGAACAGGAAATAATGGTAAATCGCCGGGACCAGGCAATATCAATCTGGAGTGTCTGAAATATGGGGGTGACAAAATTGTGAAACTGATAACACAGCTCTTCAATAAAATGATAAATGGAGATTCAATACCCAACGAGATGAAGCTAGGTTACATTACTACAATATTTAAGAAAGGGGATAGCAAAATTTATTCAAACTATCGAGGAATTTGTGTTACAAACACATTAATGAGAATTTTTGCGAAAGTAATTAAAAACAAACTGGAAAAAAATTTTAGAACCCAAGAAGAACAATGTGGATTCACAGCTGGAAGATCATGTGTAGACCATATTTTCACATTACGACAGATTTTGGAGAAACATAGGGAAAAATCAAAAAGTATAGGATTAATTTTCATAGATCTAGAAAAAGCGTATGATACTGTTCCAAGAAAATTACTTTGGAGAGCACTACACATGGCAAACATAAACCCTTCCTTGGAGGGAAGCCTAATCTCTGCAGATACTTAATTCTACCTATATTTCCACTATTAAACTCTAGACAGGCACCATGTACAGGTATCTCCACAGCATTTGAGGACACAAATACAGTTTTTGGGCAATACATCCATATATGGTGATTGTAGGTCTTATTTGTATTTTTCGTTTCCCATGTATACGTTTTTTCAGCAGTTCAGGGTTGGGATAGCTAGTAGCAGCATAATTACGTAATTAAGACATGTAATTTGTGGTCAGGGTAATACTTGTACCTTCCACACCAACAGCTTAGCTTCCCCGCCAATTTCGAGTGGTATTGTGAACTAAAAGAAAATTTTCCAATGCGATAGTACCCGTAATTCCCAAAATAAAATAAAAAATGCCACACTAAGTCCTTCCACAGCAATAGCTCAGCACAAACTAAGCATTCTTCACTATTTGAAGGTAGAGAACGCAAGGGGAGAGGTGGGATGGGAGGGGGGAAGAGGAGGTTGAGGGGAGTGGGGGGAGGGAAGGAGTGGAAGCCATGACGTCACCCAGGGACATCAGTAATGTGACGACGCCACATCTACTGCTGACATCCTGAATATATTTGGCAACAATGCAGACTGCACCCGTGTCAGCTTGGATCCACTGGTCAACAAATATGACAAGACTTATTTCATCCAAGCATACACATGCACAGAGAGTGAACAATGTCAACTCCTACCAATAAATTTTATGGCAACATTCAAATAACAGACAGAGAGAGCAGGGAATAGCATTGGTGATAAGACTCAATTCTGCAAGAATTGAGTTAAATTTGGGAAATTCAAGAATGAAAGTAAATTCTTCAAGTATATCAGTATTCGATAGGGGTGAAATCTTGCATTATGCATCGTGTTCAGCGATATTAAACGATAGGTACTAAATCTAGAGATCTGGATTGAATCATGTTCATTTGGTATGACTAAGTCACGATAAATCACCTATTCTTTAAACAAAGATGATATGCAAAAATAAATTGTGAATATGGAAGTGACAATTCCTCAAGGTGGTTGTGTAACACATCTGACTGTTCTGTAACAAGTACTACTTCTAAAAAAAACGTGGTGAATCGTTTATCAAAAGCTGAGACATCATACAAAAAGACAGCAGGGTTAAAAAAACGATAATTCAACACATATTCCTCATAAGGGCCATGTAAGATTACGACATTAAATAAGTGAATAGGTGGTTCGTGGTGACCCTCACACTGCTAATAAAATTCAAAAGTGACACTCATCCTCAAGAAACAAAGTGCAGTCTATCAGATAACCCTCAACACATCAAATTCAGGAAAATGTACATAACATATAGCAGGTGACTCTCCTAACAAAATGTAGCTGAAATGGATTAAACACTCTCCCAGACTTTATTAATATATTCTGATACCTTCATACACTAGTCAGACTGTCTACTAGAGCAGTTACTTACAACTTCCCTATGAGAACATGAATGCACTGAGAAGCATGAGTCCAAATCACCTCTCACTTGGACAGGTGCTGTGGAGAGATCCCATTAAGTAGTGTACAGCCAACACCACTCTCATGCTGTGCAGGACTACCTGCTATCTTTGACAATGACCACTGCTCTACTCTCTGCTATCTCCTTCCACCAAGTTAAGTTTGGTAGATAAAAAAACTACTTTATTGACTCTGTCTTGCACATGGCTAAGCTTGATCTGCACTCATTCTGTTGTTCAATCATCCATTCATTCATGGAAAGGAAAGAGGAGATTCACAGGTGAGCCGTGGTGCACCTTTTCTGGCACAGCACTCTTTGGCACGACTATCGATTACCCGGCTGTACTACGATCTTTGCTCCTGTTGTGATCTGGCAGCGGGTATTTTGCGGTCAGGAGTTGGTCGTCGGACTCGCTACGAGGCTCTAGGACATGCTTGAGGGGACGAAGGAGCAAAACACGCGGGCTCGGACAGCACGAGTTTGTGGTGGACCTGCCTGATGTCAAATCCGGGCGCTACTCGTCGCATTGCTTTGGTGCCTGTTTTCTCAGACAGACCCACTCCTCGAGACCATCTGGAACAACGCTCTACATCGAAGGTGTAAGTGGTTTTGGTGCCTTCGTTTCGTGGAACTATTTGCGTTGTAGCAATTGTCACTTTTTGATTAGTTGGTTGCCCTAATGTATGTGTTGTTGAATAAGAGCAGCCAGCAAGCTGTGTGATCGCATGGAGACCAGCAGTCACTACTTCCTTTAAGGAAATCAGCGCTCCCAAAAGATGTAGTAAATGTAAGGTGTTGCAGATATTAGCTCATAGTCTAGTTCTGATTTTCTGCATACCAAACTTACACAATTGGCAATTACATGCAGACCTATGCAACAAAATTAAAGTGCACAGACCTAGTTTTGTTGTGATGTGCATTTGAATAACGTGACATTATCTTGAAATTATTTCCATTTCATCTTTGTACACATTGTCGGCCTTCATTGTTGGGTAAACTATGAGAGTGTAAAGGTCTAAAATTATTTGACAGCACTGCACTGGTGTACAAGTCTTAGTTTCAATGTTTTACAGCATTGATATTGCTGCAAAACTTAAGTAGTTTCTATTGAGAGCACTTACTGTTTTTTTTTTTAAATTTATATTGCTTATTGTTCTCTTCACTTATATTGATTCATGTTTGCTTGGTGTTTGCCGTGTTTTCTGCGGTCTGTTTGTGCTCCAGTTCTCTGCGTGTTCTAGTGTGTGGCAGCGAAGCCACGTTCAGCTTCGGTGCACAGAAGCTGTGACGTGTCGTCTAATGGGAAGTGACTCCCAGTTGGGCCCCGGCGTTTAGGTGTTGTTTAGGAAGGCTGGTCTGCTGCTTCCGGCATTTTAAATTAAGTCACCTTTTGCCCAGGCCAGTCTGGCGTCACTGCCAAATTTGATAAACATTTAATGTCTCTCATGTACTAAAAAAAATTAATTTCCCTTATATGAAGTGTAACATATTGTGCTCATTGTGTTATTGCTCAAAAAATTTTTTATCTGAGTCATCTTTTTAAATTACTTCAGATTTATTGTTCATTAAGTAATTGTAATTTGCTGTTTGCTTGAGAAGGAAATCATTAGTCTTTCTGGATATTGTTTTTAAGATGGCCGTGTGTTTATTGTGTGTTAGCTGTTTTATAAATGTGGTCTTGAATAAATTGTTAATTTATTGACCTACTAGTTGTTGTGTTCAAGAAGTGACATTATAGGGGCTTGGCCTTCCATGCCAATCCCAACTTCTTAAGTCACAATAGGTCTTTGACAAATTAAATAAAGAAACTAGTGAACTGATCCCATCTGTAGATGCTCATCATACAGACTGATTTACTCATACACAATGTAAGCTCATTATTATGAGCACAGTTGTATGTGATACATGTCTTACATCTAGGAAACTAGTCTATTTTAACCATTTCATCACACAATGCCTCAAGAGAAAAATGAGTCTGGACTGGCCTTCCAATGGGAGGGCAGTCTCTAGTATAAAGTAAAGGGATAAAAAAGAAACTGTCTTTCATAGAAAGATCCATTCAACAGGCAATGTTTTAGAGCGAATGTGAAAGTAAAAGAAACACAAACACAACATGAGAACAAAACCAAACGCGTTTTATGCACCCATTCTTTAAGTACTTCAACATTCATGACTGAATCGATGAACCATCTGATAAATTGGAAAGCTAAGTAAAGAGCATACTTAATAATTTTAACATTGCATCATGGAGAAGAACAAGAATCTATTACATGGAGTACACAATAATTATTTAAGCAAGACAAACAAAAGTACATATATCACTTTAGTGAACAAAAGAATCAGGAGGAAGCTACTCTTTCACACATACACATCACAAATTGCAAAACACAAAAGGAAAGGAACCCATTGTCTTGAATTGTTTGCAGAGCCATAAACTGATTAAACACTAATACTGTACTTTTAACATGTAACTGATCATTAAAAAATAACTTTCAAAAACGCACAATTCAAATCACCGATTAATCGTTATTAACAAAGAAAACGATGTTTTTTAGACAATATTTCATTAACTGCGGTGGGCCTTTCCTCACACAAGTCAATCGTTGTTCAAATTATTTATTGCTCAATTATAAAGAGACTCCTTTAAGTATGCCTGTTGGGGTTTGTACGTAATTTAACGTTCGTATCCCTGATACTTTGCATCCTGTGGTGCAGGGACTCCCACAGACTTTCGCGCTTACTAAATCTGTGCACATTAGGAAACACTATTAAAGATGAGAGTTTAATCAGCAGCTGATATCGGCTTTAACGCTAAGTTAACTTGTGTGGATTTGGCACATGACCTATCAAACTGGGCAAGCAAGTTATTGGGTTTATGTTTGTTGTAGTCTGCTGATCAGTGTTTATTCATTTTTACTTTCACCATTCACATTATTTAAATAATGTGACAGAACGTTTTACGATATCTGCAAGCTTATTATAATGCAACTTCCATGATATTTCTTATGGTGCCTTTCTGAATGGAAATGTTCGTATGGAAGTATAGCGCAGTATTTCTAGTCTTCATCCTTTTCATTGTTTTACATGTGATACTAACATTAAGCGTGCAATGGGAAGTCCCCCCTTAGGTGCAGAGGAGAGAGCGGATAAGTGGATAGAGTACACTGAAGGCCCATGTAAGGGGGAAGACTTGTCTGATGTGATAGAAGAAGAAACAGGAGTCGATCTAGAAGAGATAGGGGATCTAGTATCAGAAGCAGAATTTAGAAGAACTTCAGAAGACTTAGGATCGAATAAGGCAGAAGGGATCGATAACATTGCATAAGAACATCTAAAATCATTGGGGAAGTGGGAACAAAACAACTGTTCACGTTGGTGTGTAGAACGTATGAGTCTGGTGATATACAACCTATGACAATAATGTTCAGTGAGCAGTCCTGTAACATTATCATAGGTGAACTATGAACTACAGTTACCTCACTGTCCATCGAAATAGTCACATCCCATAACTATGCACCACTCAGCTCTGCCATACATGTCCTGGAAACTTTGCATGATGTCTTCCTTTGGGATGGTGTTCAAAAGTCGCGTCATGTTTCATTGAATGTCAGGAATATCGTCAAATCTCTTTCCTTTCAAAGCGGGCATGAGTCGAGGAAATAGGAAAAAGTCTGGAGGATTGAGATCTGGCGAGTATGGTGGATGGTCAAGTTTCACCACCCCCTCTTTTGCCAGGAACTGTCTGACGATACTGACTGTGGGTGGCCGACCGTTGAGCAAAAAACCAGGAACTTTGTTGTGCGCACTGGGATCGTACCCTGTGTAGACGTTGCATGAAATGGGTAAAAATTTCAACGTACCGAACAGCGTTCAATGTCGTTCCCCCAGGTAGAAATTCCTTGCGGATAATGCTTTGACTATCGAAAATGGTGATGAGCATTGTTTTGATGCGTGATTTTTTCGGCTTTGATCGTTTTCTGGCGAGGTGATATCGGAGAGTGCCATTCCATGCTTTGCCGTTTCGTTTCAGGGTCGTACCAGAGACAATGTGGTTCAAGAAACTGGGTGTCGCATCCACCGTTTCCACAAAATCCTGTGAAGCCTCTAAACGTTCCTGCTTCTGACCGTCAGCCAAGTGATGTGACACAAGACGACAACAAGTTTTCCTCTTCCCTAACTCCAGGGTTAGGATTTCTGGCACGGCTTCACGGTTCATCTGCAGTTCATCTGCTATCATGTGCATAGCTAATCGAAGGTCGTTCGTGATTAAAGTCCTCACTTCCCCAATGTTTTCGTCACTGACAGCGGTCGCCGGTCGTCTGCTGTGGGTATTTGAGAAACACTTCCCCAGCTTCCTCGCAAACGGGCAAACCACTCGTACACACACTTCATGGGCAGCGCTTGATCCTCGTAAAATAGAATCAGCATTGCATGCGTTTCTTTTGGTTTCCTGCCAAGCTTAAAACAAAACTTCTAACTTGATCCTTTGCTCGTCCATCGTCCTGTTCTCTGTTCAGAAGCAACACACTAAACAAGCACTTCGTCCAACACGGAACACACACGATGTTGTACTGAACTGCGGTGGGGGCACGTTGTCGACACTGGCCGCTACACAGGTGCAGCATTGTGAGTCTCCAGTGTTTCCTGATCGACCGATCTGACTTCATTCACCGAACTTTATTGTCAGAGGTTGTACCATCTGACTTTCGGAAAAACGTCATCCACACGATCCCGCAGATTGAAAGAGCTGACATGTGAGATAATTATCGTACAGTCAGCTTAACAGCTCATTCATCCATGTTGCTGACAAGAACAATTTACAGAAGAATGGAAATGAAAATCGAGGATCTGTTAGATGACGATGAGTTTGGCTTTGGGAAGGTGAATTCACCAGAGAGGCAAGTCTGGCGTTGCGGTTGGTAATGGAAGCAAGATTAAGGAAAAATCAAGACACATTTATAGGATTTGTCAACCTGGAAAAAGCTTTCCACAGTGTCAACTCGTGAAAGATTTTAGACATTGTGAGGAAAATTAGGGTAAGCTAAAAGGAAAGACAGGTAATATAAAACATGTATAAGAGCCAAGAGCGAATAATAGAAGTGGAAGACCAAGAACGAAGTACTCAGATTAAAAAGGGTGTAAGACAGGGGCGTAGTCTTTCGCCCCTACTGTTCAGACTATACATCGAGCAAGCAATGACGGAAATAAAGGAAAGATTCAAAAGTGGAATTAAAATTCAAGGTGAAAGAAAATCAACGAAAAGATTTGTTGATGACATTGCTATCCTCAGTGAGAAAGGAGAAGAATTACAGGATCTGCTGAATGGAATGAACGCTCTAACAAGTAGAGAAAATGGACTGAGAGTGAAACTAAGAGAGACAAGAAGTAATGAAAAATAGCAACAAATGTGAACAACTTAACATCAGAATTGGTGATCAAAAAGTAGATGAAGTTAGTGAATGCTGCTGTCTAGACAACAAATTAAGCCATGGCAGATGAAGCAAGGACGACATAAAAAGCAGATTAGCACTGGAAAAAAGGGCATTTCTGACCAAGAGAAATTTACTAGTATCAAACATAGACCTTAATTTGAGGAAGAAATTTCTGAGAATGTATGTTTGGAACACTGTATTGTACGGTAGTGAAACATGCACAGTGGGAAAACTGGAGATGTGATGCTATAGAAGAACGGTGAAAATTAGGTAGGTAAGGAATGGGGAGGTTCTTTGGAGAATCGCCAAGCAAAGGAATATAAGGACAAGAAAAAGAGACAGAATGGTAGGACACCTTATATGACATTATGGATTAACTTCCATGGCGCTAAAGGGAGCTGTAGAGGGTAAAAACAGCACAGGTAAACGGAGATTGGAATACATCAAGCAAATAATTGAGAACGTAAGTTGCATGTAGACGCTGTTCAAAAATGGTTCAAATGGCTCTGAGCACTATGGGACTTAACTTCTGAGGTCATCTATCTCCTAGAACTTAGAACTACTTAAACCTAACCAACCTAAGAACATCACACACATCCATGCCCGAGGCAGGATTCGAACCTGCGACCGTAGCTGTCGCGCGGTTCCAGACTGTAGTGTACGCTGTGATGAAGAAGTTGGCACTGGAGAGGAATTCGTGACAGGCTGTATCAAACCAGTCAGAAGACTGATGACTCAAAAAATAAAAATGTGATGATACATAAGAATGTTGACGATTAGACGGGTAAATGTCATGGTGAGGAACTGAATCGAATCGTGAAGGATATACAGGGTGTTACAAAAAGGTACGGCCAAAATTTCAGGAAACATTCCTCACACACAAATAAAGAAAAGATGTTATGTGGACATGTGTCCGGAAACGCTTAATTTCCATGTTAGAGCTCATTTTAGTTTCGTCACTATGTACTGTATTTCCTCGATACACCGCCATGATTTCATACGGGATACTCTACCTGTGCTGCTAGAACATGTGCCTTTACAAGTACGACACAACATGTGGTTCATGAACGATGGAGCTCCTGTACATTTCAGTCGAAGTGTTCGTACGCTTCTCACAACAGATTCGGCGACCGATGGATTGGTAGAGTCGGACTAATTCCGTGGCCTCCACGCACACCTGACCTCAACCCTCTTGACTTTCATTTTTGGGGGCATTTGAAAGCTCTTGTCTACGCAACCCCTGTACCAAATGTAGAGACTCTTCGTGCTCGTATTGTGGACGGCTGTGATACAATACGCCATTCTCCAGGGCTGCATCAGCGCATCAGGGATTCCATGCGACGGAGGGTGGATGCATGTATCCTCGCTAACGGAGGACATTTTGAACATTTCCTGTAACAAAGTGTTTGAAGTCACGCTGGTACGTTCTGTTGCTGTGTGTTTCCATTCCATGATTAATGTGATTTGAAGAGAAGTAATAAAATGAGCTCTAACATGGAAAGTAAGTGTTTCCAGACACATGTCCACATAACATATTTTCTTTCTTTGTGTGTGAGGAATGTTTCCTGAAACTTTGGCCGTACCTTTTTGTAACACCCTGTATATTTATGGTAAAACTTGACGAAAAGGAGAGACAAATCCTGGGGCACCATAGAATGTTAAACTAAGTCATGGAGGGAAGTTCTGGGGGTGAAAGTTATAGACGAAGATTAAGACTTGACTACAGTAGGCAAGTGGATGTATGGTTGTAGGCTGCAGCAGTTAGGCAGAGACCAGAGACTTGCACAAAATAAACTAGGCTGGAGGGCTACATCAAATCAGTCTTCAGCTTGAAGACTACAACATTCTTAAACAGGAAGGGAAGAAAATGAAAAACGTAGGAACAAAGAATCACTAGAACGGCTAGAGAGACAGATGTCAAGATGTTGATTTATTTTTTCTATTTTCACTTACTGGTATCTTATGGTATAATATTTAGCAACAACTTTTCGTTTATGAGGGAAATCTTCATTGTGTAGGAGCGTGTTATATAGGTAATACCTGACGTCAGCTACAGAAGCTTTTTTAGACAGCTTCTCAATCAGTTGGGAACATTGACTACAACCCAACATACATTTACACGCACACACATTTGGGATTCCTCCATTTATTTATTTTATATGTTTGTAAAACAGTTGACACTTTCACTTCATAGCGATTGGTCGCAATTATTTCCGCGGAACTTGAATACAGCTAATTAAAAGGGCACCCTGAAAAGGAATGGCTCAGAATATTTTACGCGAAAAATTTTACAGCTTTCTAAATAAAGCAAACGTCATTAACATTCTACACCTTCATGCTTCATGTCTACATGTTTGCAGCCTCTGCCGCTAGAGAGCTCTGAACTGTGGAGTGTAACATGTCGGTAAGTAACGTAACTACGTTGGTGCGTGAGAAACAGCCTGCTGTAATAGAGCTTCGAATTTGAAGAATTCGACCACGTTTGGAGCAACCTCTCCTTCATGATGACAATGCCAGAATGCATACGAGCTCTGCGGTATCTGCAACGATCCAACGCCTTGGGTTCACTATAGTCGATCACCCTCCATACAGTCTCGACTTGCCCCGATACGATTTTCATCGGCTCCCAAACCTTAAGGACCCCTTCGATTGTGATGAAGCTGTGTAAACAGAGGTGAACCTGTGCCTCCGCTAACAAAATCAAACATCCTAGGCTGAATGTATCAGGTAATTCGTCTCCCTTTGGGGGAAGTGCGTTCGTCACTATGTTGAAAAATCAATATGTAGACATGAAGAATAATGATGCAGTGTGTTAATAACGTTCATTTTATTTAAAAAGCCGTAAGAGTTCTCGTATAAAATATTCTGAGGCATTACTTTTCAACACGCCCTCATAACTAAGACAGTTATTTATCTTATCGCTTTTTCTTGCAAACGTTACACATTGTTACAGCCACGTATGACATTGGACTTTAGTTAGATGTGTGGAAAGAGTTAGTATTTAGCCGATAGGTCGTTTCGAGGAAACTGATATGGTTCTCTACGCACATAAGAAACAAAGACTGATTCGATAGTTGCTTGTTAGTTCACAGAGAGCATCGGACGCGACGAAAACATGCATGACTGATAAACCTATCTAAAATGTCCAGTGACAAGGTTTACTATCACAACTTTAATGCTCATTGTGGCGTGTTCGGCGTAAAATGTCCACAGGAAAGGTGTAGACCATTACGACGACTTTTCAATGATTATCACCGTTCCTTATTGAGGATTTCGACGTGAGAGAATCTTGGTACTGAACGACTGGCTGTAGTGTCCTTCTTTGACTTCGTTACCTCACTCACGTATATTGCTCTGAGAATTTTTTTTAATACACTAGTGACAATGCGTGCTGTGTTTACAAATTTATTGATCCAACTAGTTGCTGGTAATGACTGTTGACAATGAAGTTAAATAACCTCTTGTATCTTTACCGTCAGATATTAGTTGAAGAATGGAAAACGTTGAACTTGTAAGTGCTATTTTTTAAAAAAGCGCATTTTACAACTACATCTACATGGTTAGTCTGTAATTCACACTTAAGTGCCTGGCAGAGGGTTCATCGAACCGTTTTCATACTGCCGGCCGGAGTGGCCGAGCGGTTCTAGGCGCTAAAGTCTGAAACCGCGCGACCGCTACGGTCTCAGGTTCGAATCCTGCCTCGGGCATGGATGTGTGTGATGTCGTTAGGTTAGTTAGGTTTAAGTAGATCTAAGTTCTAGGAGACTGATGACCTCAGAATTTAAGTCCCATAGTGCTCAGAGCCATTTGAACCATTTTTCTCGTTTTCATACTACACTACTGGCCATTAAAATTGCTACACCAAGAAGAAATGCAGATGATAAACGGGTATTCATTCGACAAATATATTATACTAGAACTGACATGTGATTACATTTTCACGCAATTTGGGTCCATAGATCCTGAGAAATCAGTACCCAGAACAACCACCTCTGGCCGTAATAACGGCCTTGATACGCCTGGGCATTGAGTCAAACAGAGCTTGGATGGTGTGTACAGGTACAGTTGCCCATGCAGCTTCAACACGATACCACAGTTCATCAAGAGTAGTGACTGGAGTATTGTGACGAGCCAGTTGCTCGGCCACCATTGACCAGACGTTTTCAACTACTGAGAGATCTGGAAAATGTGCTGGCCAGGGCAGCAGTCGAACATTTTCTGTATTCAGAAAGGCCCGTACAGAACCTGCAATATGCGGTCGTGCATTATCCTGCTGAAATGTAGGATTTCGCAGGGATCGAATGAAGAGTAGAGACACGGGTCGTAACACATCTGAAATGTAATGTTCACTGTTCAAAGTGCCGTCAATGCGAACAAGAGGTGACCGAGACGTGTAACCAATGGCACCCCATACCATCACGCCGGGTGATACGCCAGTATGGCGATGACGATTACACGCTTTCAATGTGCGTTCACCGCGATGTCGCCAAGAACGGATGCGACCATCATGATGCTGTAAACAGAACCTGGATTCATCCGAAAAAATGACGTTTTGCCATTCGTGCACCCAGGTTCGTCGTTGAGTACACCATCGCAGGCGCTCCTGTCTGTAATGCAGCGCAAAGGTTACCGCAGCCATGGTCTCCGAGCTGATAGTCCATGCTGCTGCAAACGTCGTTGAACTGTTCATGCAGATGGTTGTTGTCTTGCGGACGTCCCCATCTGTTGACTCAGGGATCGAGACGTGGCTGCACGATCCGTTACAGTCATGCGGATAAGATGCCTGTCATCTCGACTGCTAGTGATACGAGGCCGTTGGGATTCCAGCACGGCGTTCCGTATTACCCTCCTGAACCCACCGATTCCATATTCTGCTAACAGTCATTGGATCTCGCCAAACGTGAGCAGCAATGTCGCGCTATGATAAACCGAAATCGCGATAGGCTATAATCCGTCCCTTATCAAAGTCGGAAACGTGATGGTACGCATTTCTCCTCCTTACACGAGGTATCACAACAACGTTTCACCAGGCAACGCCGGTCAACTGCTGTTTTTTGTATGAGAAATCAGTTGGAAAATTTCCTCATGTCAGCACGTTGTAGGTGGTGACAACCTTGTGTGAATGCTCTGAAAAGCTAATCATTTGCATATCACAGCATCTTCTTCCTGTCGTTTAAATTTCGCGTCTGTAGCACGTCATCTTCGTGGTGTAGCAATTTTAATGGCCAGTAGTGTACTCCTCTACCATTCCACTCCCTAATGGCGCGTCGGAAAAAGGAACACCTAAATCTTTCCGTTCGAGCTCTGATTTCTCTTATTTTACTAAGATGATCGTTTCTCCCTACGTAGGTGGGTGTCAACAAAATATTTTCAGTGCTGTTGCATTCTTGGTATTCTGTTGGATGTCCCTAAACGTATTCCAAGTGTTAAGTCATAGAAAAATGTTTCTAACACTCGTTACTAGATGCCGCACGGACATTGTGCCAAGCAGTGCTTCTTAATTAGGTTCCTAATGCCATGCGTCAGAGAGTGCTCCATTAACCTAGGATGATTTGAAGCGATAACACACAAATTTTTGGTGAGTGGGCACATCTTTTTGAGCTGTGACAGTGTCTTTACAGTCATAGAGGAAAGAAGAAATATAAGCAAGGCCATTATTCCGCTAGGTTTACACAAGCCTGTAGAGCCAGCTAAAGTTACAAACCAATGCATTGTAATTCCAATGCATACTACTGACTACTTTGTTTTTAAAGATTCCGGTGAAGCGTTTTGTCAACGCAGGTGTCTCAAATGCGAATGATCAAAATGTCTCATACTCATCCATCTCAAAGAGCTGTGTAAAAGTTCTTACTCTGAAGCTGAAGAACTGAAAAATACCAAAGCATTCAAAAGCGGGAAGACCATGGTAGACGCATGCCATGCCGTTGACGATGTTGCCATTATTTTTTCTTTGCCAGCGGTACAGGAATTTTTACAATACACTTTGCAACATCTGATTCCAACAGTTTAGTTGTATAAGAAACGTAAGTCAATACTGAGAGGTACTTTTCCTGGAGATGCATTGTGTTGTCTTGTAAAACAATTAAAGGAAAAGTTTTATCGACTACAGTTCTACTAGTTAAAATATTACTGCTGTATTTCTGTACTTGAACTATCACAAATAAAACGTAATACCTCTGTACTAATGGCATTTGTAACAAAACGTTTCCTGGTGGCACTTAGAATCAGACAGTTTCCTCTCATGGCTTTTAATTAATTACCTGTTTTCTCATTTGTTTCATTACTTTTTGCAGTGATGCGGCGGGCTCCATAAATAATCCATGGTATCTGAATATTTTCTCAATTTTTTGGATAGAAATGAGTTATTTACAAAAAGATATGCATATTTTTGGTTCTCCTGACAAAAGTGAGCTCTGGCACTTGGAACATTTTCCATTTCCGCTCTTCAGTTGTCTACAGCCCAGCCCTTTTCGGAACCGCTTCTGGCAACATCAGTTGTAGATATACAGTGATGCGCATCGTTTTTGTTCACAATTGCTGAACTTTTACGCCAGTCCTCTAGGACTGATGTGCGCATAAAACATCCATTGTGCCTGGCTGTACTGTAAGTTGCGTCCAAGTTCGGTTTAAAGCCCAAGCGATACAAGCCGCCGGCTGAGGCACCAAGCTGAGGAGATCACCAAAAGCGCCACAAATGAAGATTTTTATACAAGACGTATCACAATCAGTAGCGCCCCTTGGGGCGCCGAGTTGAGAGAGGCGGCAAAGTGTAAGAATTTTGTACAGTGAGTATAATAATTTGTTGCGAAAACTGGCTAAATACCGTCGGACTTCAAGATGAGTGTAATAATGCCAATTCCAAAGAAAAGAGGTGCTGGCTAGTGTATATATAACCCAGATACCACTGTAATAAATTATGGTTGCAGAATATCAACCCGAATTATTTACAGGGAAATGGAAAAACTGGTAGAAGTCGACTTCGGTGAAGGTCAGTTTGTTGCGGAGAAACATAGGAAACCACGAGGCTACACTGAGCCTACAACTTATCTCAGAAGATAGGCTAACGAAAGGCAAAACTAGGTTTATAGCTTTTTTAGGTCTGGAGAAAGCTTTTGATTTTGTCGACTAGAGTACAATCTTCGAAATTCTGAGGGTAGCAGGGGTAGAGTGTAGGGAGCAAAAGCTACATACATCTTGTTCAGGAACTAGACATTAGTTATAACAGTCGAGGACTAAGAGGGCGAGGCGGCGGTTGAGAGGGGTGCGGGGCAGGGTTGTGGCCGGTTCCCAATACTACTCGGTCTTTGCACTGGACAGGCGGTAAAGGAAACTTAGGAAAAATTTGGAATTAAAGTTCAGGGAGCAGAGGTAGGGACTTGAAGGTTTGCCGATGACACTGTGATTCTGTCAGAGACGGCTAGGAACTTCGGAAAGCAGTGTCTTGAAAGGAGGCTTTAAAACGAACATGGAATGTCGCAGGATTAAATCGGGTAATGCTGAGTGAGCTGAATAGGGAATTGGGAGACTAAAAGTCGTGGATGAAGTTTGCTATTGCACAGTAAGATAACTGATTATGGCTGAAATAGAGAGGATGTAAAATGTAAACTGGCGATGGCTGGAGGGACGTTGTTGAAGAAGAGTAGTTTGTTAGTACTGAGTATGAATTTGTTGAGAGATGGTCTTTTCTGAAGGCGTTCGTCTTCCTTGTATGGAAGTGAAATGTGGATGATGGACAGTTCAGACAGAGGGAGAATGGAAGCTTTGAAATGTGTATCTGCAGAAAAATGCCGAAGATTAGGTGGGTAGATCGTGCAACAAGTGAGCAGGTACTAGACTGAACTGGGAGAAAGAAGACCTGAGGCATAACTTGACTGGGGAAGGGTATCGGTTGATAGGACACATTCTGAGACGTCAAGGGATCGCCATTTTAATGTTAAAGGGAAGCGTGGGTGTTAAAAATCGTAGAGGGACACCTGTAAATGAATACAGTAAATAAGGTCTAAAAAATGTAGGCTGTAGCAGTTACTCAGAGAAGAAGAAGCTTGATGTTGCGTGGAGAGCTACATCAAACCAAACTGCACATAACAACGACAACAGTGAAAACTGGCGTGGGAGAAAGTGTTAGAATGGTTGGCATTTGGAACAGCTCCTGTAAAGAAACTGTTTATATTCTTACGTGTGTGTGAATTCCTAAGGGACAAAACTGCTGAGGTCATCGGTCCATAGACTTACACACTATTTAGACTAACCTACGCTAAGGACAACACACGCACACACACACACATGTCCGAGGGAGGACTCGAACCTCCTGCGGGAGGGTCCACGCAATCCGTGACATGACGCCTTAAACAGCGGGGCCATACCACACGGTTGGGCTGTTATTACGTACTGTGCTGGAGTATATATCTGGGTTACCACATACACAAGTACTGTAAATTTTAATTTGCTGCTAATGTTCATGTGATAGTGTGTTGCCATTGACTGACTTTAAGTCTGGGGCAAAGATGGTCTGAAGGCCTTTAACTAAACTGTAGGGGCGACTTCCATGAATAAACTGAAACATTTTCCTTACAGACACGACATGCATCCCATTTTCATTTGCAACAGAATCACCTGATTTACATTTCTAGCCTACCACAAGACCGTATATTATTCTTAAATTTTGTGTTCTTGTTAATTAATGTGATATCAAGGTTAAGTATATACCCATGGTATGTCAGTGCGATTAGTATTCGAGATTCTAGAGGCGAACGAACTGTGACCATGATTTCAACAGTACTGAGCTTTTACGAGTGAGTCACAGGTTTGGAACCACCTTTCTAATAATAAAAACAGGCTGATAAATATAAATAATTTGAAGTAGCATTAGACGAGAGAGGGGGAGAACCTGTCAGGCTATATTACCAACATGGTGACCGTTTCGGAAGCCTATATCTGCGATGAAACTCGCAATTTTCTGATGAGAATGGGTTTATGTGACGAATGAAACAGGCAGAGAATTACACGAGAGAAACTGTGATGTCTTTCCTTCATCTTTCATTTACGCATAGATTTATTAGTTCTGCAGTTACGTTGCATTTTGTATAGAACGAGGCAACTGCTCGAGACAACACAAAAAGGGTACAAGATGTACTTGTCATGTCCAGCAAGTTGTAAAGTTGTTGTTATCCGCTTCATTCATTTCTCAATAACCATAACACGTTCCGAAATGCGGGCACAACCACCAATAATCCGCTCCCTGAGGTCTACAGCGTTTCGTCCTCACAGGTAGAAATCTAGGGGACTGAAATTCGGGGATCGTGGGGGCCGCTTCACTGTATCTTTACTACCTATGTATCTCCGAGGAAACTGGATGTCTAAGTATTCCCGACAGCTAGCCAATAATGAGGTGATGCATCATCAAAGAGATAGACCACATAGAGGCAAAACCGTGATCAAAGTGAAATAAACTGAACCATCCTCGCCTTATTTTTGGAAGTCGAAGGAAAGGGGTGCGGTACGTAACTGTGGGTAAGAAGATTACAAAATTGCAACTGGAAGTGTGTGAAATCTTATGGGACGTAACTGCTAAGGTCATCAGTTCCTAAGCTTACACACTACTTAACCTAAATTATCCTAAGGACAAACACACACACCCATGCCCGAGGGAGGACTCGAACCTCCGCCGGGACCAGCCGCACGGTCCATGGCTGCAGCACCCAAGACCGCTCGGCTAATACCGCGCGGCAGGAAATTGCAAAAAAAAATGGCTCTGAGCACTATGGGACTTAACTTCTAAAGTCATCAGTCCCCTAGAACTTAGAACTACTTAAACCTAACGAACCTAAGGACATCACACACATCCATGCCCTAGCCAGGATTCGAACCTGCGACCTTAGCGGTTGTGCAGATTCAGGCTGTAGCGCCTAGAACCGCTCGGCCACACCGGCCGGCAGGAAATTGCAACTGTTAGCTTTTAGCAGATACAGGGTGGTCAGTTAGGGAAGCTTGTAAGGGTGTTGCAGGGTAGATTGCGCTGAGAAGTAACTGTTCTGAAAAAATACGATACGTTACGCTAGTGACTGTGTCGCCAAATGTGCCGGTACTTGGTTTGATTTCCTAAAACCGAAAAAGAAAGCGACACAAAAGTTGGACATGGGACGGTAGAGCCAAGGCTGAGCAGTCCTGTGTGCTGTCATCTACGCTATGATGACAGGTGACACTTATTGTATCTGGTGAGCCGCTTTAATTTGCGCGCGTAACGGTCTCATTGACTAACTTCAACGACAATTAGCTTGGAAACGGCGCAACGTATGAATTTTTTTCATGACAATTACTTCTCATCACAACCTACCATGCAACACCCTTACGAGCTTTTTATACTGTTTCTGACCATCCTATATAGCCAGGAGCAATATAACCTCTGAGTAGAGCCCACTAACACTTTGTGTACATCGTCGCTTGATAGTGTCAGTAGCTTTCATTTAAATACCCTGACCCCAGACGGTCAGCAGCGGAGCATTTCAAAGTAAAAGATACAGTCTGCAAAACTTAGTTTAGGATTCTTATTCATGTGTTTTAGTACACCATTTTCAACAGAAAACTTTTGGAGAATGACAAAGGTTTCAGAGACAAACGTTCTCCTGAAAGATTTCGTTGATTTCAATTGTATGTATCATTAATTTCAGACGCAAAACAAAAACTGTGTTACGCTGAGCTAGGAAACACCACACCACTCCGCAGAGCAGATAAATTACAACCAAAGTCACCCAAGCATTCGAATATGCAATGAAGTTTTTCACTGGTGATAGATTTATTAATGTTATAGTCAGTACGTTATCTTGTCTTTCTCATGAATTAGATATTACGCTTACATCCTCATATACAGCCAAGATTCGTTGCGGACCACCACCTCCCTCTCTCTACGCTTGCATTTTCCTTATTTACGATGTATGTACAAAATAAGCATGAAAACACTGACTTTACCTTTCAGTAGGTTTTTATGACGGAAAGTACGCTATATATGAGAAAGTGCGGTTCAATAATGGGCGAAAGTAAACATTAGGCTACGCTGTAGGTAATTCTGTGACAACAACCAAGATTTCAAGGGGGGGGGGGGGGGGGGAAATCGTCCAGTATCACACTTCAGCCTCAACACTATCCATCTGCTTTCGATTTCAAAGGTTCGGCATCAAATTAATTTACACTTTGCACATTTTACTTTATTTACGCGTTTATCTGAAGCTATAGTCTAAATGTGTAACCACTCGTTGTCGGTCAAAACTTGGAAAAATGATTATCGTTATATTAAAGCACAACGAGATTGCCTCAAAGAGTAATTTCCACATTATGATTTGTATATAAAGGGCTCGTCTTGAAATTTAACATTATAATTTAAAACGTTTCTGTTAGTAGTCCATATTTTCTAATGCAAAAGCTTATTTCATTTAAATTTTCCAGAAAGCAACAAAACAATATTATTGAAGTAATGCCTATTGCAGCTGTCAAAAAACAAAATGATGAAAAAGACCTAATCAATCACACCTTCTATCTAGCAACTAAATTTCAGTCACAGAAAATACTTACGATTTCCTGACGTTTCGGAAATATTACAAAGTATGATGAAAGCCTTTGTCACACTTCTCCATCATCATAAAGTTGCCAGAATATCATATGGCTTAAGCTAGTTGCCATGGAGAACTGATGAAACCGGCTTTATTACACAAGTAAACAAATGTACCACTTTATTAAAACACGCCACTGTTACAGAACATACGTAGAAATGATGACATCAATCTTAAATCTCTTTTCGAGACACATGCCTGCAGTTGTGCTCTTAGAACACGGCAAGCACGATTCTGAAAAGAAACTCTGCAACTGTGTAGCTTACAAAACCATACACGAATTCAAAACTACCGCCGAATGACTGCCCGAAACTGCAGTGGTACTGCAGGGAGCCCTAAATAACGTGCTGTATAGCCTCTCCATGTATTCTCTACCTCCTTGGGCAAGATCGTGCTGAAAGAAAGTTGCTGTCTTCAAACAGAGCCACGGCAGCCCTTCTTTGTCTAACAGCTGCAGAATAGAGTAGTACTGTTAGTGTATCCTGAATGAAGAAGGGCCCGAAAATACGAGAATCTCATATTCCAGGCCAAAACATCACTTGTGATACGCCAAATATCGTAGATGGATGCATCCAGTCAGGATTCAATCAGGTCAGCATCTGTGATTTATTTATTTGCCTCTCCATGCAGTGAGCATCAAACGTAAACAGCACGTCAGGGAGAGGAAGCGACTGTTTCCTTCCAGATTGCTTGTCACCCATTCTGCGAACTGAATTCGGTTATCTGGATCGATCTCGGTGATACGTAACATTTGTGTTTCATGAGGGTGCCATTAATGTGTGGGCCAAATTTTCATTATTCGTTTACGGCTGACCGTAGTTTCCTGCAAGATATAGCGAGCACTGCCGTCGGGACTCCCAGTGAACAATGCAAGAACAGCGATTGATGCTGCGACATCTGCAGGCGTTCTCGATCGTCCTGCGTTCGCTTTGCCTCCGATACATCCATTTCCGTGGAATATCGTGAACGGTTCAACTCTGCACCGTCGATACAGCTTGGTCTGTCTGGGTAAGAGTTGGCTGAAATCCTCTGCGTTAACACGGGTGCTCCTCTCTCCCGAAATCATGACGATCTCAACACAGAACATACGTAGAAATAATTCACCATCAGCTTCCATTCACCTGTAAGGTATACACGTCAGACTTAACCATATAACGAATAAAGCTGTCCCCAACTCTTTGTCTGTTTAAATGTAATATTTGATTATTACGAACGGCATTACACAGCTATGTCACAGGATCAGGTAACAGGATTGGAGAACGAAGGTTCTACAACGCTCCAACAAATTGGTAACAAAGACACACAAATGAGTTAAAAAGGTTTACTCATCTTTGTGACTTGTCGAATAATGAAGTCTGTAACTGTACATGTACTATGACACAAAAAAGGCCCTCAATGGCTAAGTGCAAGTAATCGCAGGTAAGCTTCACAGTGCTTAGCAAATGCAATTTACGACACGTCTATTCACTTCTAAAAGTTCACTAAACGACGTTCCCTGTCTACGTAAGCCCTGGACGATGATCTGTAACCAACTCGACGAGAGCTTCTCTTCTATCTTCAGAGAGGCTTCTGTCCGTTGTCGTCTGGTCATTGGCGGATTGTACTCGGCCGCCGAGGCGAAGTCGGGATACCTTCATCCTCCTCACCGCCGCCGGTGGTGCTGGTGGAACTCGCGCAGGTGGCGAATTTATACGGAATTGGCACCAACTCGCATCTTGGCGCCTGCCATGCTTTTTCCCTGACTGTGTCTTGTTCGAACGACATAGCAACTTCAAATTTCTGTTCATCCATATATTTTTGTTTCAGAAGGCTGATTCCATATTTGTGGACCACCCACTACTCATGTAAACTCGGGGGGAAGGATAGGTAGATAAAGTGGTCTGGAAAAGGCAGAATAATGAAAATTTCTGAGTGTGTGCATTGATGAAAAGTTGTATTGGAAGAAACTTATTGGTTTGCTGAACTGTTTCAGTTCAGCTACTTATGCTATTAGAGTTATTGAAAATTTTGGTGATAAACATATCAGTAAGTTAGCCTACTATGCCTATTTTCATTCACTGCTTTCATATGGCATCATATTTTGGCGTAATTCGTCATTAAGAGAAAAGTATTCAATGTAAAAATTCTTCTTAATTGTATAATTAATGGTCAAAACAATTCCGCTGTGAATGGTCAACGGTGAATAAACTGAAACTGCACAAAAGTGTGTAATCAGAATACTAGCTGGAGCCCACCCAACACTATCTTGCAGACATTTGTTTAAGGAACTGGGATATCCACAGTACCTTACAATACATATATTTACTTACGAAAGTTATTATTAATAACCCATCCAATTGAAAAATAATAGCAAAGTACATAACTACAACACTAGAAGAAAGAATATCTTCACCATTTGGGTATAGTTTCCCAAAATTCGCTGTCAAAATTAATACTGTTAACCTGATATCTCTTCATATTACTTCCATGGTGAAATTTTGATTTGAACTGCTTTTCAGCTACTTCTTCTATAACAATTAGCCTCATTTTGATGTATTCTTCTCGTCACAAACTGATAGTCTCCCAGTGGTATGTCCCTCAGTTTTCCACGCCATCCCTTCTATTTTCTGTCCCCCTGTTGCCAAAAGTGTGTGTTATTTCCTTCCCATGGTCTACTTCTTTGCTCCTGTCTTCACTTCTATTCCTTTCATTTCAGTAGCTTTCCCTCTCTTTTATTATTATCCTGATAATAATTTCTATAATATCTTGAGTCTCCCCTTCTATGTCTATCCTCATAATAATTTTGAGACCAGCCCCCCTACCTAGCTCTGTTTATGATTGTATTCTCTTTGTCTATCCCTTGGTCTTTCGTTTCTCTGACACACCATTCACGATTTGTCTACATATCTTAGAAAAGGAGCATCTGGCCCATATCGTAATCCCCACTGAACTTTATTTGGAATCTCCTCCTTAGGCCATCAATATGGATTAATTAATGAAGTGACTTATCTAAACACATTAACATTTTTCAATGCTGCTCACAAAAGTCCTTCATTCTACCACTACCTTCCCTGAAATTAGGTCTATTTAAGAATTCACTTTTTTTCCTTGTTTATGTAGTTTCTGACCGAAAGTTAATTACAAAAAATTTTTTCGGACAATATTTTCATATCTGTACTAATATTTTGGTTGACCCAAGATAATACTTGCCCATCTAAAAATGTTTTTACAAATTAAATTTTAAACATTCAAACATTAGTGATACAAAATTGTGTTTACGTTAAAAGATGAAGTTGACTGGGTGTAATTTGTTTTATTCTAAAAGATTTTCGTTTTTTCGTTTCCCCATACATTATCATGGCCATTTCCAAAACTCTTAGTAACAAAATCTTCTTTTAGAATATAGAATTTACTTTTAACATCTGATATGTTGCTTTGACATGTATCAATATCAATGTTGAAATTTGCTAATTTTCTGTCAACAGACTCTTTACTTCTAATTAATTCCTGTTCAGACATTTGCCTTTCATTTTTAATCATGCCATACAGTACCTAAAATCTACTCCATTTGTCTCTGTTTCAAATAAGTAAGTCATTTTCTACTTTACTTGTTTTCTTTTCTACTGCCATAATATGAGTGTCAGTCAGCTGGTATTCAGTATTGACAAAACTTACCGAACTGCCTACTTCCTCCTTTAAGTCATCAATCTACAGGATTGTATTATTTAACTGTCTTTTTGCTTCTCCTCTTTTTGTGCTTCTCCCACTAAGAAACTTGTTTTGCTTTTCAAAATTTTCTCGAAAGCAATGAAAGTTTTTCTCTCCATTCTGAACATTTTTGCCTATGTGCTTGTCCTGTTTGTCCAACTTCTCCTCTAAGATTTTTAGAGCTTTTCAAATAAGTCACTGCTCTCATCTAAAAGCTCTCGGTAGTTCACTCATCGAAAAGGGGAGCATTACTCGAGGCACCTACAGCTCCTGCTTTGTGGCTTTCATCGTTTAAATTTTCATTCTTCATTAAAATCTTCAAATCATCACTGTCCTGTTCTGAATGCACATTGTCGTCTACCTACTATTCCCAACCAACAACTTCATGAGATGCATTCATTTTCAGTAAGTTCCAACAAACCTATACAATAAGTTTTTCATATGAACTATATGAAATACACTGAGTGATATAAATAAAACTGATTTTGAAGGGTACTTACTTCTACATGTCAGCATCTGCATGTATACTCTGCGAATCACATTTAACTGCCTGGCAGAGGGTTCATCGAACCACCTGCACAGTTATCTATTTTTCCAATCTCGTATAGTCCGCAGAGAGAACAACACTTATATCTTTCTGTGCGAGGACTGATTTCCCTTATTTTATCATGGTAATCCTTTCTCTCTATGTAGGTTGGCGTCAACAAAATATTTTTGAGAAAGAGCAAATTGGTGATTGGAATTTCATGAGAAGATTCCTTTGCAGCGAAAAATGCCTTTGTTTCAACTATGTCCATCCCATATCCTGTATCATTTCAGTGACACTCTCTCTCCTATTTCTCGAAAATACAAAATGTGCTGCCCTACTTCA
Source organism: Schistocerca cancellata (assembly GCF_023864275.1). Classification (NCBI taxonomy): domain Eukaryota; kingdom Metazoa; phylum Arthropoda; class Insecta; order Orthoptera; family Acrididae; genus Schistocerca; species Schistocerca cancellata. The sequence goes on from NC_064628.1 coordinate 414,462,500, forward strand.
AACTTTTTGGTGTATTCCATCAATCCTATCTGGGAAGGATCCCACACCGTGCAGCAGTTTTCTAAAAGAGGACGGACAAGCGTAGTATAGGCAGTCCCTTAAGTAGATCTGTTACATTTTCTGTATCCTGCCAATGAAACGCAGTCTTTGGTTAGCCTTCACCATAACATTTTCTGTGTGTCCTTTCCAATCTAAGTATTTGTAATTGTAATTCCTAGGTATCTAGTTGAATTTATGGCCTTTAGATTTCACTGATTTATCGTGTAATCCATGTTTAATGGGTTCCTTTTAGCTGTCATATAAGTGACCTCACACTTTTCGTTATTTAGGGTCAATTGTTAATTATAGCACCATTCAGGTATCTTTTCTAAGTCGTTTTGCAATTTGTTTTGATCTTCTGATGACTTTACTAGTCGATAAACGACAGCGTCATCTGCAAGCAACCTCCGATGGCTCCTCAGATTGTCTCCCAAATCGTTTATATAGACTAGGAACAGCACAGCAAATGGGCTATAACACTACCTTGCGGAATGCCAGATATCACTTCTGTTTTCCTCGATGACTTCCCGTGAATTACTACGAACTGTGACCTCTCAGACAGGAAATCAAGAATCCAATCACATAACTGAGGCAATATTCTACAAGCACACAATTTCACTACAAGCTGCTTGTGTGGTAGAGTGTCAAAAGCCTTATGTTGCTTGTTGCTAAGCCCTCGATGTTGTTCATCACATATCTGATTTTGGTTCCAAAATTTCAGTTTCTGTTGTCTTGCGTTGACTTCAGCATTTCATCACACTGATTTAATGCGTGACTGTCAGTTCTCATTTTCTGATTTCATTTCCTCAAATTTTAAACTTAAAACAACATTAGGATGTAGCCCAACATTACCCCATATCCCAGCTCGTTCTACCATATTGTTACATTTTCATTTGCTTGTGGATGACATTTAAATATTCCATTCACTTTGCTACGTGATGTGCTCAATGAAACAAAACAATCTGTGGCGACAGTCGATTGCCAGTAACTTCACTGGCGAAGCGCAGAGTAAAAGGTCTTTGGGGACTCGAGCTTCTTTGGCAGTCCCGTCTGCTTCTCGAGTAGTGTTACACGTGTAGCGAAATTGTGCATTGTTTTTCTTGCATTTCTGTAAATAAACGAACCGTAATAAAAGTGCCTTAACGTAATAAGTTGGTATTTTTGGTGCGTGGACGGTCACTATAGCCATAAAAACCCACGTTGGTGACCCCGAGTCGCGAAAATACGTTGCAGTCGCTCGCTGTGTATCACCGGTTTCGCGCCAATAGACAATGTCACAGCCTCCAGTTTTTACAGCAGTGCACGACGCCGCGACCGCAGAATGGACATTTGACTGTGAAGCACAACGCTTCACCCCGTGTGCCACTAATACACCGGGAATGTTCGTATCTCCTGTGTTTGCCTCACCTGGCCGGACGATTCTAACCTCTGCCGGCATACCACACCAGGCGCTGTACACATCGTCACAGACACCTTCTACGGCATTCTACGCTCAACAGAATGCCCCTCCAGCACAAGACCCCGGAAACCCCGAGTTTCTACCGCACAGCATGGACCACGCGGCTGGCCAGTTTCTGGGTCCACATGCACGGCTGCCGTTTAACGTGCCCCCTTCGCGCCGGTCGAAGGGACACTCGCGCCAACCGCGCCGGACCATTTATATGCCTACCCGTCCTGCCGCCCCGCGCACACCTCGGGCGACGCACCTGCCGTGGTTCCGCCCCGTCACTCGGCGCTCAATCACGATCTCGCGCCTCTGCTCGAGATTCCACCCGCGCCTGCCGCACCGTGCTTGTCGTGTGGCCGCGCAGATTCCGTGCCTACAGGGACTGGATACCATGTCTCGCCTACACAGTTAATGGACATTCAATGCAACACAGTGAACACCGTGCAGAATCCCCGTGCGTTTCATGCCCGTCCTACAGCCCCGCAAACACTGACCCCCGGCCGTTTTCCGAAGCTGCCGCCGTTACAACCGGACAACCCAGTGACGTGGTTTACCTTGGTGGACAACATGTTGGACATACACAGTATTGCGGACGACAGCACCCGTTTTGTGTGTTTAGTGAACCACCTGCACGACCACCCTGATCTCATCAGTGACTTATTGCTGAATCCTCCTAAGAGCAACAAATATGCCTCTGCTCACGCATTACTTATCGAACGCCTCTCTCGTCCGCCGGCCGATACTATTCGCAACATAATTTACGACGAGACTTTAGGCGACAGAACACCCTCACAGCTGTGGCGACGCTTGCATGCACAGGTCGGTACCGAGATCCTGCCGAACTTAGCGCTCTGGGCACTGTGGTTGGTGAAGCTGCCACAAGAACTACAGTTACATTTGCTCCCACATACCGCAGCGTCACTCGAGGATAAACTACGGCTGGCGGATCAGGCATACGCCATTATTCGACACAGCACAGTGTCTAACACCGCCGAGGTTGGTAACCCTGTGTGTATACTTCCACCGTCGGGCGGTAGAGGCCGGGCGCGTGCGTATCGCGGACAGCACACGGAACAGCAGCCACCTAGCGGCCAAGACCGGGAACTGCCAGTGGGTCGGCAACAGCCGCTCCCTACCCCAACCAGGCTAGCGCCTGCCCACCCTGCCTTCCCCCCGCCCGACGCTTCAGCTGGTGGGATGAGTATAGCCGATTCACGCATATGCTGGTTTCACACCACTTTCAGGGACGCTGCTCGCAACTGCCGTCCGCCCTGCGCGTTCCCAAAAACCGCACTCGGGCCGCTGTAGGCGCCATGGCAAGCGGATACAGGCAGGGGCGCCCACAGACATTGCATTCTGTCAGATCCCCCACCCCATGAGGACGTCTGTACGCCTTGGATGTAGGTTCGCGCCGGTATTTTCTCGTCGATACCGGAGCAGACGTTAGTGTCATACCTCCCACATTTTCTGTAAAGAACATGACATCAACCAAACTGTCCCTTCAAGCAGCAAATAAGTCGACACTTCGTGTCGAGGGCCTGGTCAAGTTACCTATTGAACTCATACCTGGTAAACAGTTCACTTGGTCCTTCTACGTGGCTGATGTCGAAGATCCAGTATTAATCATCGACTTCCTTTTCCACTTCGCACTGTCTCCAGATTTTCAGTCAGCCGCATTATTGCACCACGCCTCGTCCACGCAAATTGCATGTTCAGTCGCCTCTTCGGCCCCCCCTCCCCCTCGACTGCCTGACGACCTGGGCACAGCTCCCATCAAGTGCTCTTCATCGGCAGACAGCCTCACGATTTCTACCGCCCATCTCCAGCCTGAATGCCCTGCATTCGACGATCTCCGTCCTCACAACGTCGAACGGAACCGTGCCAGATCATCGGCTATGCAAGCCCTCACCGAGGCACGACGCCTCGTACAACGCCTGCCAACGTCGCCACCACCTGACACTGGAGATGCACCTCGTGGAACCTCATCGACACCGAAGCAGACGGCTTCCCTGGCACATCAGGTTAGTGACTCTCGTGTGCTACCGATCCCCGTTCACGATGGGCCCAAAATGAGTCCGCCAGCCAAGCTGAACGCTATTACGAATGGCACGACACACAAAATTGTCACGACAGATGGGCCTCCAGTGCGCCATAAAGCGCGCTGACTGCCACCACATTAACTACGCCTTGCTAAAGCCGCAGTGGAGGAACTTCTAAGGACAGGCATTGTTCGCCCATCGGACAGTAACTGGTCCTCCCCCATACATTTAGTTCCCAAAAAGGACGGCGCTGTGCGCCTGTGCGGCGACTATCGTCGCCTCAACGCGCGGACGGTATTAGACAATTACCCGATACCTCACATACAAGACTTTGCGCAAGTACTTAGCGGAGCATGCATCTTCAGTGTCTTGGACTGCTGCAAGGCATATTTACAGATACCAATGGAACAGAGAGACATCCCAAAGACAGCAGTAATCACACCTTTTGGCCTTTACAAATTCTGTTACATGCCTTATGGTCTCAAAAACGCTGCCCAAACTTGGCAGCGTTTTATAGACTCACTTCTTTTTAACTGCACGTATTGGTACGCATACCTCAATGACATACTAATATTCTCCCCCTCTGACAGGGAACATGAACTCCACCTGGCCACAATACAGGACTTATTGACACGTAACGGAGTCAAGATCAATAATGACAAGTCACAACTCCGCTGCACCGCTGTCACTTTTCTGGGGTACGCAGTCTCCACGGATGGTATATGCCCCCCGCAGGTGCGGGTTGACTGCATTCGTAAGCTACCCCTCCCAGTGTCATTTCGCGAATTACGCCGGTTTTTAGGAACTGTCAATTTATACCGTCGTAACCTGCTGATGGCGGCAGCAATTCAAGCCCCTTTGACTGATGCATTGGCCGGAAAACAAACCTCAGGCACTGGTCGAGTACCGTGGTCTGACAGCATGGTGAGAGTTTTTGAAGACCTTAAATCAGTGTTAGCACGTGGTGTCACTCTCGCCCATCCTTTGCCAGATGCCTGCATCTCTATTACAGCGGATGCAAGTGATTTCGCAATCGGTGCAGTCCTACAACAGCATGTCAATGACACGACTCAACCGCTCCATTTTTTTTCCAAAAAATTATCTACAGCTCAACGTAAATGTTCAGCATTCGACAGAGAATTGCTCGCAGTTTATGAAGCTGTAAAATATTTCTGCACAGACATTGAAGGAAGGAATATAACAATCTTCACGGACCACCGCCACCTCACGGAGGCTATCCGTAACCCCGCTACTGACCTTCCCCCACGTAGGTTCCGGTAAATGGACTTAATTTGCCAATACACAACAGACATCCGTTACATTCGAGGCTCAGAAAATGTGGTGGCTGACTACCTATCACGTATCACTGCAATTTCATCCCCTATTAATTTCGATGAATTGGCCCACTTACAGGACAGTGACACCGAATTGCACAACCTCCGACAGGACCCAGATACTTCCCTTCAGATCGTTTCGTGCAACCTACCGGGCTCGGCCAAGCCACTATGGTGTGATACTTCCATGGGCACTGCTCGGCCTATTGTTCCCCCTGTGCTGCATCGCCAAGTGTTCAGTACTTTACATAACCTGGCACACCCTGGTGCTAAGGCTACTACGCGCCTGGTTACAGAACGCTTTGTGTGGCCAGGTGTGAAGAGGGATTGTCGTACTTGGGCTCGTGCTTGTTTACAGCAGCAAAGTTGGCAGGCACACACAACCCAGTCTAGGTAAATACGACATCCCGAAAGGCCGCTTCCGTCATGTACATGTGGATCTCGTAGGACCATTACCCATGTCGGATGGTTTCAGGTACATCCTGTCCGGCATTGATCGCGTTACACGTTGGGTGGAGGCAATCCCCCTGCAGGACATCTCAGCAGATTCCGTAGCACGCCATTTGTATCCTCCTGGATAGCTCGATTTGGCTGTCCTACATCCATCACCACCGACCAGGGAAGACAGTTTGAATCCCTGCTGTTTAACAAACTCTGCGTCCTCTGTGGGGTGGATAGATTCCGCACTATGGCTTACCACCGCCAGAGCAATGGACTGGTCGAGCGGTGGCACAGAACGCTGAAAGCGGCACTCATGTGCCACGGTGGTGAGTGGTGCGATGCCCTTCCCTGGGTTATGCTAGGAATACACACGGCTTATAAGACAGACCTCCAGGCTTCACTCGTGGAGCTACTGTATGGCGAGACCCTAGTCCTCCCCGCAGAGTTCGTCAACGACGAAGCAATCGCCGACCTGTCCAACCTCCCCATGCTAGTTGAACGGGTCCGGACACACATAGCCGCGATCCCCACGCCTCCTCCATGGCCACATACCCGCCCTCACGTGTTCAGGCATGCGGCATTGGACTCTTGTGAGTTCGTTATGTTACTGGATGACACGGTCAAACCGGCATTACAACCACCCTACTCTGGCCCACATCGAGTAGTGTGTTGCAGAGACAATACTATGGACATTCTCGTCAGTGGTCGCCGGCAGACAGTTTCCCTCCAACGCGTGAAACCAGCCTGGACGATCGAAGAATCTGTAACACACCCCTCCGAGTCTAGTGTTCTTCCACCAGATGGTGATGACCCCGACCCCAAACAGACCACCCACCCTCCTGCGTCCCACCATGATCGTATGTGCACCGAGCCTACACCCGAGGGCAACTCAGCGGTTGCGTACGATGATATGCTACCCTCGTTCCAAACAGGCAATGTGTGTGACAATCCACAACCTCAGGCTCAACCTCATGTTGCATGTGACATTACACCGTCCCAAGTGTTGGTACCCAATACCTCCACAGAGTGTTCCAAGGTTTCTCCTGAACTACGTTACTTTTCGCCCCCACCCCCCCCTAGTGCACCCTACATCCACTGTCGACGAAATTTGCATCGCAATCAACGCCTCTGAGTGCCAATGCGACAAGCTTTCCTTGCAGCTCCATGAGGGATCCATCTTCGTCCTCCGCATAGGGGACACTTCACGTGGTTCCACACCCACGTCACACATCAACATCCTGCGCACAGTCCCTATCCCAAATGGGGTGGATACGGCTGCCATAACCGCAACGTTCAGCACCGATGGGATGCTCAAGATTCGCATCCCACTCTCCGCCGGTACTGCAACAACATCTCCTGTGCCCGTCCAGTTCATGCGCGCAGGTCGAACAGTCCGACCCCCCTACTGGATGGCGGACTATACAAGCGCTAGTCCACCCTGCAAAGACAGTATGGACACTTAGCACACGCTGCTATCAACCAGCGAGCATCCCACAACGCCACTACACAGGAAGACACCCACGTCTGTCCACCAGTGCTCCGCACTCCTGGGGCGGGGGGGGGGGGGGGGGCGCTCTGTGGCGACAGTCGACTGCCAGTAACTTCACTGGCGAAGCGCAGAGTAAAAGGTCTTTGGGGACTCGAGCTCCTTTGGCAGTCCTGTCTGCTCCTCGAGTAGTGTTACACGTGTAGTGAAATTGTGCATTGTTTTTCTTGTGTTTCTGTAAATAAATGAACCATAAAAACCCACAAATCTATATGAGTGGTGTTATTCAGTAATGAATAATACTTAGCTAGAGACCTTGTAGCAATGTGAGCTGGGACTCATTCCCATTTTGTTTGTTATTGCCTCCTTACATGGTGTTTTTTTATGATTTGTTACTTATAATTAATGTTAGTGAGAGATGTGCCATAGGATAAACCATCATTCTTTAATTCTGAGTATAAGACCAGGCCCAGTTTTGCTACATTACATTGATCAGAATAAATTCTTCATTAATTTGAATCATTTCAAGTAACTAGTTTTGCGAAAGCTCAACTCTGTTAACTGAGATTAGATTAGATTAGATTAGATTTACTTTCATTCCAATTGATCCATAGTGAGGAGGTCCTCCAGGATGTGGAACATGTCAGAAAAACAACAATACATGACAAATATTTACAACTAAAACAAATAAGCTAATGTACCATTCCACAGGTCCCAAGTGGAATGATCGTCATAATGAATTTAAAATAAAAAAGTTTTTTATTTATTTATAAGGTAATAAACATGTAATACAACTACTGTAATACTTATTTACAATGAACACATTACTGCACTGAAATGGTGCAGAAGTTAGATTATACTTACACACACACACACACACACACACACACACACACACAGACACAGACACACAAATTTTCAGTGAACACATTACTGCACTGAAATTGTGTAGAAGTAATGTTGTACTTATATACAAATCAGTTGGTTTTACTAAGAAATTCATCAATGGAGTAGAAGGAGTTGGCCACCAATAAATCCTTTAGGCTTCTCTTAAACTGAATTTCATTGGTTGTTAAGCTTTTTATGGCTGCTGGCAAGTTATTGAAAATGTGTGTTCCTGAATAATGCACACCTTTTTGTACAAGACTAAGTGACTTTAAATCCTTGTGAAGATTATTCTTATTTCTAGTACTGATTCCATGAATTGAGCTGTTGGTTTGAAAAAGTGATATATTTTTAATGAAAAATTTCATTAAGGAATAAATATATTGGGAAGCTGTAGTTAGTATCCCTAGTTCCCTAAACAGGCTTCTGCAGGATGTTCTTGAGTTCACACCACATATAATTCTTACTGCACGTTTTTGTGCCCAGAAAACTTTAGCTTGGCTTGATGAATTACCCCAAAAAATAATCCCATATGACATTATGGAATGAAAGTAAGCATTGTATGCCAGCTTTCTCATTTTTATATCCCCTATGTCTGACAAAATTCGCATTGCAAACAGAGATTTGTTAAGACGCTTCAGCAGTTCTGTGGTGGACTCACAGTTGAATTTATTATCAAGCTGTAATCCCAAGAATTTAACACTGTCCACTTCTTCTATCTTCCTGTCATCGTATGTTAAACATATACTCTTGGGACACCCCTTACAAGTTCTGAACTGCATGTAGTGTGTTTTTTCAAAGTTTAGTGACAAAGAATTGGCTAGGAACCAGTGATTAATGTCCACAAATGTTTTATTGGCTGATCTTTCTAAGACTACACTTGATTTGCTATTCATTGCAATGTTTGTATCATCGGCAAACAAAACAAACTTGGCATCTGGTAATGTTACTGATGAAAGGTCATTGATATACACAAGGAAAAGTAAGGGCCCCAAAATGGAACCTTGTGGGACCCCACATGTAATTAGTTCCCAGTTGGATGATGCCTGATAGCTTGATACATGTCTCTTTCCTAATAACACCCTTTGTTTCCTGCCAGAGATATAAGATTTGAACCATTTTGCAGCATTTCCTGTTACACTATAATATTCTAGTTTACTTAAAAGGATATTGTGATTTACACAGTCAAATGCCTTTGACAGATCACAAAATGTACCAGTTGCCTGCAATTTTTTGTCTAATGAATTAAGCACATTTTCAGTGTACGTGAAGATAGCATTCTCAATATCAGAACCTTTTAGAAATCCAAACTGTGACTTTGACAGTATGTTATTTGTGATAAGATGGTTATAAAGACGACTGTACATTACTTTTTCGAAAATTTTTGAGAATGCTGGCAACAGTGAAATTGGACGAAAATTTGATGCTATTTCTTTATCTCCCTTCTTAAACAGTGGCTTAACTTCAGCATATTACAGCCATTCAGGAAATATTCCACTGATAAACGACTGGTTACACAGATAGCTTAATATGTTACTTAGCTCAGAATCACATTCCTTAATTAACTTTGTTGATATTTCATCATACCCACTAGATGTTTTTGATTTTAAAGATTTTATGATGGACATTATTTCTGTTGGGGTAGTGAGGGTCAAATTAATATTATGGAAGTTACTTGAAATGTCTGGTCTAAGGTAATCCATAGCAGCATCTACCAAACCTGACAACCCCATCTTTTCAGTAACAGTTATAAAATGTTTGTTAAAAAGTTCTGCAACACTATACACATCTGTCACCAATGTATCATTTACTCTTAATGCTATTTGTTCCTCTTCATGTCTGGTTCTACCGGTCTCCTCCTTCACTATATCCCATATTGTCTTTATTTTGTTATCTGATATGACTATCTTTTCCTTGTAATATATTTGCTTTGACATCCGTATTACAGTCTTTAATATTTTGCAGTATTTCTTATAATGTGCTATAGCATCAACATTGGAAATGTTGCGGATTGACAGATACAGTTTTCTTTTTGTTTTACAAGATACCCCTATTCCTCGAGTAATCCATGGCTTCTTTGTAGACTTTGCTCTAACCTTGGTAAGTTTTGGGGGAAAGCAGTGTTCAAATAAGGTAAGCACTTTATTAGCAAAAATGTTATATTTTTCATTCATGCCATGAGCACTGTAAACATCAGTCCAGTGAATGGCTCTGAGGAGTGTCCTAAAATAATCAATTTTTGGCTTACTGATTACCCTTTTGAGCTCAGATTTAACAGATTTTATATCCTGTTCAGTATTAACATTTAACAGAAGGAACTGCATGTCATGGTCTGAGAGGCCATTGACTATTGGTTTTGTAATATAATTTTGTTCATTGGACTTTTCTATAAAGATATTATCAATGGCTGTTTGTGAGCAAGTGGCTATCCTAGTGGGGAACTTTACTGTGGGAATTAAGTTGAATGATAGTGTTACTAACTCAAATAAGTTCTTATTGGGAGAGTCTTTAAGGAAATCTACATTGAAATCACCAGCAACCACTATATCTTTGTTTTTGGTTGTTAAATGGGCCAGTACAGCTTCAAGGTGGATTCCAAACAGATTAAAGTTACCTGCAGGTGCTCGATATACACTTAATATTATGAAAGATTTTTTGTGAAAATCTAATTCTGTTGCACATGCTTCCATATGCTGTTCTAGGCAAAATTTATGAATGTCTATGTTCTTAAATTTATGACAGTTCCTGATGAATGTGGCAACTCCTCCTTTCTCCATTTCTGATCTACAAAAGTGAGATGTTAACCTAAACCCTGTAACACTTAAAAGTTCTATACCAGTGGTCACATGATGTTCAGAGAGGCAGATTATGTCAGCTGGGTTGAAAGACTCTAATTCATCTATGCAGATAGTTAATTCATTAATTTTATTTCTCAGTCCTCGAATATTTTGATGCAATAAAGATAGCTGACATTTCACATTGACTAAGTTAAAATTGGGTGGAGTTAAAATATCTGCTGACAGTTGAAAATTCTTAACCAATGGCTGTTTATGCTGATGTAATAAGCTGGAATTATGTTTTTTGATTTCTTTCTCAAACTGAAGGTTTGTCTCAGTTCTAACCTCTCTTAAAATTTGCTTTCTTTCTGTCCTCCCTACCCTAAAAAAGGGTCTTTTCTGAATCCTATAACCACTAGTATTTTATCACTCATGACAGTGCCTCCCCCCTTTAACTTTCCTGCTATTTCCCCAGCCAATTTACCCTTCCCCTTCCTGTTGAGGTGAAGGCCATGCCTAGTATAATCCCACCTACTGATAGAATCAACATGAACCACACCAATGTGTGACCCTGCACCAGACATGAGCAGCCGTTCCAGCTCCAAATTAACTCTCTTGACAGAAGAGTTCAAATGAGGTCGGTCATGGCGCCCAAGAACAGATACAAACTCAACACTAGTATGCCTCGATGCTGATGCAATCTTCGCCAGGTCACACTCTATACTGTACCCAGGATCTCTGTCAATATTGTTACCTGCCCCACCCACTACAACCACGGTGTCTTCTTTAGTGAAAGCTTTGCAAAGTGATCCTAAATCCTCTGTCACCTGCTCCAGACCAGCACTAGGTTTAAAAAACTTGGTGACCTGGTATTCTGATCCTAGTTCATCCTGCAAGAGTTGGCCAACACCTCTTCCATGGGAACTACCTAACAACAACACTTTCTTTCTCTTTATTGATTTCCCTACATTCTTACCTTTCAATTTGCTGCTGAAAGTTTGTTGTGCCCTGTCTACACCTGCAACTGCTTGAGGCTCACCAGCTTCTAACTGAAGCAACAGGTCAAATCTATTTTCCACATTCACCATAAAGCTGTGAGACAAAGTTCTAGGCCTGTTCCTCCTGTTGCCTGTTGCCACTTTCCACCTCTCTTTACCCTTCTCCCTCCTTAACCTGTCAAGATCTCCCCTGGCCTTGTCTAACTCAGCCTGAAGGGCAGCAATTTTCCCCTCCTGTTCCAGTATCTTCCTATCTCTACTACAAATCCTACAAAACCACTGATGAGTCTCATTTACTTCCCCTATTCCCACGCCACTACAGTCACCCACATGGAAAAAACTACAGCACCCATCACACCAAAGCCCCGACCTAACAATTCTACGGCAAGTCAAGCACTTTTCCCTCATGATAAACGTAATAGTTTATTAAGAATAAGTCAGTTAAATTACAGATAAACACGAAAATATGGGTACACAAATTTGGCCTATACGCAACTGTGTGTAAACAAAAACAAAAGTGCAAAGTTTCTGAAACAACAAGTTAAACTTTACGCTACTTTCCGGAAATGCTAGTTAAATAATGAAGAGGTACGCTAAGTTAAATTGCTGGAGAGAGCAAGGAACAACTAAACGAAATTCTATAGATTTGCTGCAGCAGAACGTAAACAGACAGGTAATGCTGCCAACCCTGACAGTAGTTATTTCCTATTCTAGTCACAATTTTGACATATAAACAGATATAATTACTATATTACCAATAACGTTATGAAAACAACCCATAGAAATCCTTATAATATTCGTGTAGCTTATTTCCAAAACATCAGCATTTAATAGTTGCCAGGTAATGCACGGTATTCTTTATTCACCTATTATTGAAGTTTTTGTCTTCAAGAAACTCTTACACTAGCATGGTGTTCAGATGAAAAACATTTTTTCTGTCCTATTCAATTAATTTGAGATGTAAAACTCTAATTGTAAATAACCGAAAATATGTATTTGACAATGTGAAACTTTAGTAGGCATTTTTGCAAAGTTATATAAGCACAGGGCCTGAAGCCATTTTTAAGTCAGTTTGTTGCGAGATTTCGTGTCATGAACCCACGTCAATCAAAACAGCAGCAATATAATGGTGCAATGATGAGTAGTGGATAAGAAGACAGAGAGTGAAAGAAGGACAATTAACAATGATTGCTGGTTAACTGTAATATAAAAGTGGCACACATCTTTCATCAGAGTGAGACTGTTGTGGGATAGTGAGGTCATACTGCACAGTGACTATTGTTGCATAATCAGAAGGAGCAGTATGTGCATACTGGTAAAGGACACTTAACTAAGTACTTAAGACATGGACTGGCAGTAACTAATTCCGAGTGGGCGTGACATTTATGGAAGTAATACCTCTGAAACTGAATATGTGTTTCCAGAATGAAATTTCCACTCTGCAGTGCAGTGTGCACTGGTATGAAACTTCCTGGTGGATTAAAAGTATGTGCTGGTTCAAGACTTAAACTTGGGACCTTCACCTTTCGCGGGCAAGTGCTCTACCAACTGAGCTATCCAAGCACGACTCACGCCCCATCCTCACAGCTTTACTTCTGGCAGTACCTCGCCTACTACCTTCCAAACTTCACAGAAGCTCTCCTGCGATGCTGCAGAACTAGCACTCCTGGGAGAAAGGATATTGCGGAGTCATGGCTTGCCACAGTCTGGGGGACGTTTCCTGAATGAAATTTTCACTCTGCAGTGGAGTGTGCGCTGGTATGAAACTTCCTGGTAGATTAAAACTGTGTGCCAGACCATGACTCGAAGTCGGGAGTTTTGCCTTTCGCGGAGAGCTTTCGTGTACAGTCACAGCCTCTGCAGCGTTGTGCTCTGATTGTCGCGCTGTTAACGCGCCGTATGAAAATGGCTGAGGCTGCTTCCTATTCTGTAGTGAAACGCGGGAGTGGAACACAGTTAAAAAGTTGGCTTCATGATTCTGTTGTTGATAGGCTCGTTAGCAACGTTGCAGGTGACACTTCCAGAACTGAAATTTATTTCTCGGATTCGGATAAGGAAGGAGCTAAGAGATTACCAGACGACTGACTGGATGTAATACCTTCAGTGGCATCAATATTTAACTATATGGTGAAATCCTTCAGTACTCTCTTACGTCACACACAGCTTATGCAGAAAAATTACCCTGTGATTAAGACAGGAATTTTCGTCATTCCTCATTACAATAGTACGTTAGCTAAAAACGACAATGTGTTGCGGTTTTCGTCTAGTCGTCTAAGGAGTGTTTTGTGAGAGATTTGCAGTGTATTATTTCATTCTGCTTAAAAATTAAATGACTTTCGAAGCTCCTCTGCTCGTGTCTATTTACGTGTGAACTGCAGCTGGCCACGTCACTGCAGGCTAGCTGTACCAGCAGACCGGCCAGTGCCGTCCAAGTTAAATGCACCGGTAAAGCTGTAAGTCTATGTGCACGTAATGCCCAGCACAAACGTACTCTTATCATCGTACTTGACAGTACTCGAGACAGCTTGGCTGCAGTCCCACGTGAAATGGAAATCCAATGAGATTCCAGCAAACGAGGAAGAATACATAGTGCAATATTTACATCAGGTTTATTCTTATGATGAACGGATTATAGGCGATAATGTTAAACAAAACTCTTATTTGATGGGAAACGTAAGAGAATGCAATGTCAGAAGAAGGCATCATGGTTCTTACGAAGAACCCGAGGAGAGTTGCAGACAGGCTAGTGTTTTTTATACAGTTCCTGATGACGAAGGCAGACATTTTCAAGTCCGCAAAAAAACCTTTCTGGAAATACACAAAAATAACCAGGCGAAGAGTGGAAACCTTGGAAAAAGCAGAAAAGCGGGGTGATGTTACCTACATTGAACGTAGGCGAAATAAAAACAAAGATAGTAAATATACAGCTGCTGATGTAAAAAACATTGTTGAACACATCAAAAGTTTACCCAAGGACGAAAGCCATTACACAAGGGCTAAAAGCTCCCTTCTATTTTTAAGCCAAGATTTAAATTACAGCAGAATGTATAAGGCTTCTGTTATGCTTTATCCAAACACAAACGTTACTAGATATTTGTACTACAAGTATTGAAAGAATACTTTCCCAAACTGAGATTTCATCGCACAAGGAAAGATACCTGTAACACAAGTGATCTGCTTAGAAGTAAAATGTTTAATGACTCAACCAATAGAGCTGTACGTCACACTTTACTAGAATTTCATCATAGACGCGCTGAAAAAGCTAGAGAAGATATGGAGCGTGATCATGTATATTCTAGCACTCCTACAAGTGATACGAGGGTAATTCCAAAAGTAAGGTCTTATATTTTTTTTTAATAAGTACATAGACCTGTTTATTTCTACAGTGGCTTACATCAGTTTACAGTGTGAACATTTAGCTATTATTCGACGTAATCACCATTTTTGTCGATGCATTTTTGTAGACGCTCTGGCAGTTATTGTATGTCCATGTCATACCAGCTCGGCGCCATGCTGTTAAGAAAGTTATGAACCTCTTCTTTCACGTCGTCATCGGAGCTGAATCGCTTTCCGGCCAAATGTTCTTTTAACCTAGGGAACAGGTGAGAGTCACTGGGCGCCATTGCAGGACTATAGGATGGGTGGGAGATTATGTTCCACTGAAACTGTTGCAGGAGAGCAACGGTTTGCCGAGCGATGTGTGGGCGAGCGTTGGCAAGGAGAATGTGTACGGCCTTGCTCAACATTCCTCTTCTCCGGTTCTGAATTGCCCATTTGACTTTTTTCAGAGTCTCATAGTACCCACCAGCGTTAATTGTGGTCCCAGAAATTCACCTCCAACGACGAGATGAAAGAAGAGGTTCGTAACTTTCTGAACAGCATGGCGGCGAGCTGGTGTGCCATGGGCATACAAAAACTGCCACACCGTCTTCAAAAATGCATTGACAGAAATGGTGATTATGTCGAAAAATAGCTAAATGTTCCAGCTGTAAACTGATGTAAACCATTGTAGAAATAAACAGGTCTATGCACTTATAAAAAAATAGAAGACCTTACTTTTGGGATTACCCTCGTACATGCACAGTAGCCACAGATTTACAACAGGTTCTCTCTTTGCCAAAATTGTCACACTGCCAAATGTATTACTTACAACAACTTTCTTGTTGCAGTTTGGGATTGCATATGGCAAATAATAATAAAGGTATGCTGTCTAGTAAAAAACCTTTTAGTAAAAAACTTAATAGTGTGGTCTGACAACAGCTGCAGTCAAAACAAAAATCAAATGGTATTGTTCCTATGGATATACTTGGTCTGAAATGATTTATTTGATGAAGTTCACCACTGGTATGTCGTCTATGGCCACTCATACTTAACCTATGACCGAGACTTTGCTCTAATTGAAAAAGGAAAAAGAGTTGAAAAATGTGAAGTTCCTTTGGATCTTGTGAGAGTTTTGTATAATGCCAATAGCAAAACTTTTTTTCTAACCACCATGAGGAACGATGACGATTTTTATGACTTCTCCAAAGTAGCTAAAGAACACTTCATCACAAAAAATTAGAAATTTCCAAGGCCATTTGGTTCAAAGTTTCCAAAACCAACCCAGGAAAAGTTTTTTTTTTTTTTTTTAAATATTCAGTGAAGTTGAAACGCGGATGAAAACGAATGTATTCAAAAAGACATGAACATCGAAACCATAAAAGGCTTAGATCTACCCCAGCTTGAACTAACAGCCAGATTGAAAACTGAGAAGAAGGATGACCTAAAAAAGATGATATCTTATCTCAAACAAGAAAACAAACTGTTTTACCAAAATCTGACTGAGTAAACACAGCACCTGTTTATAGACTGTAAAATTGAAATATTTTATTTATCAGATAGTGGACAATTAATACAAAAAAATGGCTCTGAGCATTATGTGACTTAACATCTCAGGTCATCAGTCCCCTAGAACTTAGAACTACTTAAACCTAACTAACCTAAGGACATCACACCCATCCATGCCTGAAGCAGGATTCAAACCTGCGACCGTAGCAGTGGCACGGTTCCAGACTGAAGCACCTAGAACTGCATGGCCACCGCAGCCAGCACAATTAATACAAAATGTAGCTTTCTAAACGTTGTAAAACACATTTATTTTGAAATAAAACTTGTAAGAACATAGTACCGTGTTGATTTTCTTTTTGTTCTTTAACTAGTGTTTGCTAATACACTACTTCTGTAGGCCTAACAGACTTTTCATAATAATATAGTTATTACAGAAAAACTGTAATCAGTAGTTTCCAGATTTTTATAATAGCAAATATATTATTATTATCCTTCCCACATCCCTTTATTTACAGATATAAGTGATAGACTTAGCCCAGTTTTTATGTTAGAGAAGTTGGCACATACCCCTGCCTTTTTTTTAATCAACATTTTTGTTGTTGTTGTTAAATGTTTTATAGTAACTTTACTCTAAAAATGTTTGTAGATTAACTGCCTTCATTTGTTTAGGCTATAAAAGAAGTATATCAAAAAGGAATGCTTTCTGTAAGTTTTTGCGATTTCCTCAAAATAGCAGTTGTGGCATTTACCACAGATTTTATGATCAGTCGACATTTTATTTCACAATGGGACACAGGTCTTCCATCATGGAAGTCAGAAAAACAGTGAGCTCCACCTCTCATAACTCGATTCCTCATATACATTTCATGACAATTGGAAGATTATTGACAGCACTGATACAAGTTATAATTAAAAATCATTGCATCTTGTTGATGTAACATAGGCCTACAGTTGGAAATGTTACAATTAATACCATTTGATTAATACCAAGGAATTAACATCAAATATGCAATAGAAACAATGTTTTTTATAATTTTGTTAGTTAAACAATTAATAAATTAGGTACAAGGTACCTACCATATTTAGGTACATGGTGAAACAGACCTTTCTATCAGTATTACCAGAAATTGTGACATTTAAACAGAAAGTAGGTTCTAGTTGTTTGTTTATAGTTTCTGATTGACAGTAACTCATAAAGTTTGTTGATTATTCTGAGAATTACTTAATATTGTCAAATATGCAGATCATACAAACAAATAGTAAAATTTTGTCTGAGATAATTTGGCTAACAATCAGAGATAAGCACCCAGCAAAAACAGAATTTCATGATCTGCTAATTACAAGTGGAGGTCAGAATATCAGGTGTTTCCACCAATTACTGTATAATTATACTGTTAACTGAAATCTGAGTGATTACATGTCATAATTGAACTAAAAGTTGTGGTGCCAAACCTTCCGTTTTGCTAACTAAACATTTAAGTGACCACCTAGACTGCATGATTCATTTCCCCCCCCTCCACATATCTAGAGGTTAGGACTGAGAATTGGAATCTGTTTCACTGCAAGACTTGGTGCATTGCTAGTTCAAGATCATATATGTTACGATAACATTCACAAAGTGGGGTTATTGATACCATGCTGGCATTTATTTACACTATAATAATACTGTTAATTAATCTGGATGATTACTTGGTCTAGCTGAACTGCTGTAGTAGGAGACGATGTGCTGGGCAGACCCAAAATCAGTAATCAGCAATGTGCCTGCCAGCCAATTTCCCCCCCCCCCCCCAACACCCTCCATGGTCACTTCTGCCAGAGGGAGAACTTTGATGGGCACTTTTTCCACATTCTGCAGATGCAGAACTGTCACTCAAGCAGTCCGCTCCACCTTGATGAGGCAACACATACCAGCTGAGCTTTTGGCAACTCATCCTGTGCAACACTATATGGCTTGTGACACCGTCTGCTACATTTCACCCTAGTATGCATGAACAGCAGGATTATGATCCTGCATCCAGTGTCAGTCTTTTGTCGTAACTAGTTTAACGAGGGGAGTACTACTGCATTTTCTGCCTCACCTTCCTAGGCTGCCGCCTCCTCCACCCCATCCCCCCCATACGATTCCACTGACTGCAGCTATTCAGAGCCTGATTCTGGACACCTGGTTCACCCCCTGGTATCAGCTCCTGGAATACTGCGTGCAGTGTGGTGTAAATGATGCAGTGTGTGCAGGAATACCGTGCAGGTTTATTACCATTCCACCTCTGGCCATTTCTGTGCCTGAAACGCCTGTGCTAGCAGGATAAAGCGGATTAGGTTGTGGAAAGGGGCCAAAATATGTTTCTGTCAGTTTCACTCAACATACAAACTTTATTCATTAACACACAATATTACAAGGATGCAAACCACTCAAAACTTTAATCGACCTCCTTTGATTAACCTTAGATCACCTGAAGACCAAACTCAAAATCCAAACCTCAAGGCCTAAGCAAGGAATTAAATACAAGGTTCTTCTTGAGGTTTCACCCAAGAATATTTTCTAAATCTAAACAGGCTGAAGGCCTTAGCACTTTAATTTTAATGGAACTTGGCTGGAGGCTGCATATTAGGCAATAACAAGAGTTTCAATCAATAGGCAGAAGGCCTTATCATAAAACATAAGCTTAACAATCTTATGCCTCAAGGGCAAGACAAGAACATTAATTTAAGAGACATTAAAACTCGGCTGAAGGCCGCATATTCGGCAATAAGAAGAGTCTCAAAAAGGCAGAAGGCCTTATCTCAAAACAAAAGCATAACTATCTTATGCCTTAAGGGCAAGACAAGGACATTAATTTAAGAGACATTAAAACCCATATGAAGGCCACTCACCAACCAAATAACTAAAATCCAAACTCAAAAATTACTACATAACACACAAGAGACGCCGTTCAGAAGTTTCCAAGGTCGGCTGGGGTTGTAACACTGACGCCTGATTAGGTGAGACACGCAGCCTATCCAACGACTTCTTAATCTGGAGGCACCCCATCCAACAGACAGCTGACAGGCCAATGAACAAGGTCAGTTCCTCTCCACGCAACCTGCTAAACGGCCACAAGATTTCGACTCACAGAATATTGGCACCCACAATGACCAACAACACCTCAGCCGTTGAACTACACGTCACGCCGGACGTCAACGACCAGGGCAGGTAACTGGAACGTGAACGGCCACAAGGCAGAAGATACCCCTGGTCAACTTCAATATCAGGGAATAAATTAACTGCACAGGAAGATGGCTGGAATGTTAGCTGACTAGAAAACACACACGTTTTTGCTCGCAGGAATGTCCCAAAAGCGACAACCAGTATCAAACAAAGAAATGTAAACAGCTGAGGCTCAATAATAAGTTACGTGAGGACTCAATTCTGATATCAAAAATCGGTGGGCGACGAACTTCATAGTACTCACAAGCAGCACCTCACACTCCAACCGTGCGTGCATGCTGCCAGCAGCTCTGGCCCGACTCCGCATGACAGGGGACTTCCTTTCTGTTCCACGCCAACCGACCAACTGCCTAGACCTGGAACCAAATATACGCTGATGAGACGACCAACTGAATGACCAACCGAATGACCGGCCAACGGTCGTCCCACTCCAATCTCCCTCCGTCGGACAGTTCATGTGTGTTGCCAGCGGTCGGTGAGCACTGGCTGTCAGCGCCTCGCTAGTGCTCCGTCCTCGACTTCACTGCTGCTGCGTCCCAACTGCACTGCTGGTCCATCTCCAGCTCAACAGACTTTCTTTGGATGGACGACATCCTAAAGACGCTGGCTCAGACCCAACCATGCAGAGGGAACACAACCAACATCTCTGCACAGGAAGGAAATGACCCAAAATACACACCGCCGAGGAGGCGACCGACTGAACTGCCAACCAACAGTCGTCCCTGCTGGTACTAGCTGTGCGGACCTCCTTGGGGCTCCGTCCCCAACTGCACTGCTGCTGCGTCCTAACTGCAGTGCTGATCTGTCTCCAACTGACTGCCAGACACAACGACAACCCGGAAATACTATCAGTCGCTCCAGAGATGATACGACAGTGCACTTATCAATACACGCTGCTGCTGCCACTCACGAGCAAGTAAGGCAGGAAGTTAGTGACACCAGTAAATGGAATAAGAAAACGAGGCGGCAGTACCATAATAGAAGATGACAATAAATGGCATGAACATGAGCCGTGCATGGCTTAGTGGCTGTTTACTGCCAAGTGTGCCACTGAAGTGGGTTTTCCCACATTGTCAGATTACACTGAATGAATGGCTGCAAGCCATTCCAGTCTGCCCTGTTCAAAGAATTAACTATGAGCGAGAGTCCTCCATGATTAAGAGTTGGTAAGTCATTAAATTTCCCTGCAGTTGTTAGCTTTTAGGAATAATATCTCTAAACCATCTCAAATGGGTCTCCCAGCACAACTCATTATTTATAGTTATCTTTCTTAGTTATCACTCAACTATAGGCAAGTATCCCCTTAGGAGCATAGAAGAAACATCACTGGTGATTCTCTCTAAACAGAAGTGATGAGTCTCATTACCAAAAGATGCTAGTATTTCTGTTTTATTATTCTGTTTAGCATACTCCATGTTGTCACAAAATCAGTTCCCATTAGGGAACTTCTTTACCCGCTTCCACACACACCCCTCCATGCATTCTGTACCTCTGTGCACATCACTTTTCCCCTCCCACAACCCTCCCCGCATATCCTACCTTCATGCTCACCAGTGCTCCTCTTCTGCACCTTTCCCTGCACCCCTCCACGGATGCTGTCCCTCTGCAAGCACAACCAAGCTCCTCTGTGCCCCACCTGCAGCTAACAGCCACACACCCAGACAAACGACAGTTTTACCATGTGGTGTACTGAACCCTACAGCAATACATGGTGGAGATAATATTGTCTGGTCCATACCGTGTGTGTCCCATTTAAGTTCTTCTCTGCAATATTGCTTGTAAGCACCACCCCACATACTGTGACACACTGCCCACACTGTTAAGTCACAATGTTGCAGCCACACATTCCCTCTCCTACAGTGCTCTCTACTAAGCGGCCCCCCCCCCCCCCACCTCTTTCACATCTAGCACCTAGCACCTACAAGTACTTCGGAGATGTCAGAACTTCACACGGAACTGTCAGCACTACAGAACTGCTAGACTCAGCTGACTAACCAAGCAGTGTGCCCAGCACAAGCCAACTCTGCAGAACCTCACCCTGGTCATGCAGCTGTTCTTTTGCCCTCCTTCAACTTGTGAGACCCACACCTGTGGTTTGCTTCCATCAAGGCAGTTTTTGCAGGGTTCTCTATTATGAAAGATACAATAAAATTTGGGATGGCTGTTGCCTACCTCAACCCAACCACCGCCGCCCAAGTCTAGGCCATTATTTCACACCTACCACCTTCCAGCAGCTACACTTACTTAAAAGGATGCATCATATCCAGCTTCACTCCTTTTGAACAGCAACAGGCATCATCCGAGCAGTGTGTCAACATGCATCTGTCCCTGTTGCTGGATCACATCCAAGCACTCACTGAACCACGCATCTTCCCCAAAGGCCTGCTCCTAAATTGCTGGCTCATGCACAGCCCCTGTACAGGATGCTCTGGCCTCATATGTCCATTTATCATTAGGAAATGCAGCGGTCTTTGCTGATACACTGTTCAAAACACTGAAATCCTTCCCCATCACAGCTGCAGCATGGAATACCAGCTACCACACTGTGGCTCCAGCCAGATATTCACCTGCCCATCCTACCCACCCCAAGCCTCCGTGTGTGCGATGTCACACCATCTGCTGCTAATGACCCACACACAGCATGCAGGTTCCTGACCTCTACCATATTCTGAAGTGCCTGACATTCTAGATGGTAGTACTTACCAGCTGCATTGCCTGCCTATGCCTCAAGCACCCGCTGCCAGTCACTAACCACCCTCACTCATGACATGCTGGCCCAGGTGAAAAAAGATGTCCTCTCTGGTGTTGCTTTAACCACACCCCTGACAACCACTGCGTATAAGGCATAGCTTGCTGGTAGCACCAGAGGTTTGGTGAGAATGCCACCAACTGCAGACCTCCATGCTCCTGGTCCCCAAACTCTTGCAGCCATCAGCAGCAGGTGCACCTGGTTGCTACACCACATCATACCACTAATTCATGTGGGATTTGAATCATGCTAACCTCCCTGATCACTACCTCATCAACACCAACTCCAATTTATCCACTTTTCCCCCACAAACTCCTAAATCCTGCCCCCAGCTCTCCCTTCAACAGTGCCACCAACAATTGAGCCACCGTATGGGGTGTGTACCAGCTTGCTCAATCTAGGCTTTCAGCATGAACTCTTCTGGACCTTCAGCGTTATGGACATTACTGGCCTCTTCCTGGGCCCCAACTTCCTCTCCCTCAGTACTCTGGCCTGCACTTGGTGTTGTGATGTGAGGACAAGACCTTCTCCATCTGTCTGAATGGGGCGACAACAACTGTCTCCATAGACAGTCTCAAGCTGGCCTATGACCTAGAGCTCACTCCAGCCAATGAGCACAGCACCAGCGAGGTGGAGTTGACTCCACTTACCACTGGCCCCAGTTGCAGCACCATCAATACTGCCCTCAATACAACACAGGCTAACACCATACACCACAGTGTTCCCAATGTGCCACTGGCCGATGCCACCCCCAGACACCATGTCCAACATACCGCCAGCTGAAGGTGCCACTGACCCACTACCAACTGACTACATGTCTCTCACACCCCCCTAGTGCCTGGGACCTAAATGCCGCCACCGCACTACCTCCAGCTGACACAGACAGAGCCCCACCCCCAGGCACCTGCCACTCCCAACAGAATGTAATCATCAACACAAGCAGCACCTGCACCATTGGGGCAGTGATGCTGTTTCAAATGCTCCCAACACCATGCACAGGAGCTACCCACGCCCCTTCTCTCACCAGAAACCACAGCATGAGCATAAGCACAGTAGCAACAACCTGTGCATGTCCCCCAACAAGCTTCCTCAGTCAGCTCCTAACACCCCCTCTGCACAGTTGGTGCTAGTGTTTTCCTCTCAAAATGGGGAAACTGTGTGGTGATGCTTTCCATTGCCTTCACATGTAGCAGCAAATGACAGGCTGTGCCTATCACTGCATCCCCCCAACACCCCTCAATGGTCACTTCTGCCAGAGTTAGAGCTTAGGTGGATTTACTTCCCAGAGCTGCATATGCTGAACTGTTGCTCAAGCAGTCTTCTTTCACTTTGATGAAGCAACACCTTCTGGTCACGCTCTTGGCAGCTCATCCCACACAATGCCACATGGCTTGCGTTGTTGTCTGCCATGTTTTGCCAGAGTATGTGTGAAAAGCAGGATTCTTACCCTGCATCTAGTGTCAGTGTTTTGTCATGGCTCGAGTAACAAGAGGAGTACTACCATGTTTTCCACAACACCTTCCCAAATGACATTTCTCCGATGTGCTTCCATTGACTGGGGCTGTAAAAAGCCTGATGCCAGATGCCTATTTCATCCCCTGCACCTGGAACACTGCATGCTGTATGGTGTAAATAGCACAGTGTGTGCCAGCAGAATGAGGCAGATTTATTGTCATTCCATCCCTGGCTGTTTTGGCACCTGTTTACTGCCAAATGCACCACTGAAGCAGACTTTCCCATGCCATGAGACAACGCTGAACCAAGGTTGTAAGCCATTTCTGTCAGCCCTGTTCAAAGACTTCACCATGAGTGAGAGCCTTCCTTGATTAAGTAGTAGTAAGACATTAAATTTCATGGTAGCTTTTAAGAATAATATCTCTGAACCAACTCAGGTGGCTCTTCCTGCATGCCCTGTAATTTATTGTAATCTTTCTTAATTGGCACAGTGCTATAGACATGTACATGAATAAGAGCAGTGAAGGGAACCTAAATCGTTCCTTCAAGGCTGTATAGACCAGATTCATTGCTCACCTGCTTCATGTCATGGCAAACACCCTATTTCCATCCCTAAAGCTTTGGATGACTGTACTCATGTTATGATCAACACTGAACTCATAAAATTACTGCTCAAACCATTGAACACTGGTCCCTTCTGGTGTTACAACAAGGAGACAACACAAACAGGATCTTATAAAATGGCAAACTCAGAAAGATCAATATGAAGCATGTCAGTCCAGTGTTTTCTATACTCCTACAAGATACAATGCTAACACTGCAAGCCTCACCACACCTGGAGACACCTGTACAGACATCAACAGCAGTTACCAACCTCAGCCATCAGCCAACAATGCAGCTAGCAGTTGTACTGTTGCCACAGCCAGCAGCCCACAAAGAGCCAACCAGCAAATGGAGTTTCAGTTTCCTTACTTTCCAGATGCTCCTTGCTATATGAAGGTGGTAGGGGCAGAGCTTATTGGGAATGTGGGGATACTACAATGTGTGTTACCTCTAGTACAATTGGTTCCTTTGAAGTTACCCTTTGTGTTGGTTTATCTGTATTTGTTTATGGACAATTATTTGTATAACTAGAAATGAAAGGTAGTTCTGTATCCTTCAGTTCTGTGTACATTATTTAATGTGGTGTGTAAGCATTACCCACATAGTAAATGATTTGTCTGGTATGTATGATTCTGACGAGAAAATTCTTGATTATTAGGTGATTTACTTCTATGTTGTGCTTTGTTCATTTAGTTCTTTGTCTATGACAAGTGTTTTAGTAGGAAATATGAATTGTTATGCTGAGTGACTTATTGATTTTGCTATGTAGTTATTGGTACAAGGAATTATGTAATATAATGGTAAATTGATGGACTAATATCTATGTTATGTTTCACATTTTTATAGAAACTGATCAGTACATTTTGTGTCTGTTTTCTGGTTTCATGATATTTAATTTTGATTTAAAGCTGAGGCTTTATTTTGTGTAAACCATCAGAGTAGCATACACACTTTGTATGTTATGTTCTGGGACTGCACAGGGCTCGGGCCATCATAACACCATTTCTACTTTCATTTTCTGTGCTACAACTTTCTTTTTCTATTCTGTCACTCTATTGAAGCTATCTCATGCCATAAATTGCTATCCATTCCCTATTAGAGTGCAGTCATGGGTTAACATGTTTACATGTTTCATTGTTGATATATGATGAGGAATATGGTGATGAGGTTATAGTCAGGGATTGTCATGAAATATAGCGTGATAGTATTCACTGAGTCATGTGGAACATCTTTACAGATAAGTATAAGTAATTTTTTCAGAGTAATTAAAAGTACAGTCATAGTCAGTGAGAAGAAGATATGTAATGTCATATCTGTAAATATGTGGGTCTTGTGAATAAGAAAGAATAATTATGCTTGACATAAATATTTATTTTTGTAATTATTGAAAGTACATGTGATAAAGATTTAATGATAATTAACTGAATAATTACTGATATAACAATAAAAACACAATCGATTATTGACAAAATTATTTACTTAGATAGATTAAAAATCTACTCACCAAGTGGCAGCAGAACACATAAAAGACAGTTGTAATTGGCAAGGTTTTGGAGCCAGTTACCCAGAACCAGAGGTCAGGGGAGACTTACCATACGGGATGAGAAGAAAAGAGTCTTTCTTTCTCATCCCATACAGTGAGTCTCCCCTGACTTGTGGTTCTGGGTGACTTTCCCGAAATCTACCCCTTTCCTGGACCTTTCCAGTCCTTTTCCTTCACCCTTCCTCCTTCCCCTTCAACCATTTTGCCTGAAGAAGGAGCTACTGGCTCCAAAACCATCTTTTACATGTGTGTTCTACTGCCACTGAATAATTATTGAGGATAATATGTCATGTTGCTATCTATAAAGAGTACAGTTTAGGATGAAAGTAGAAACAAAGATTTTTTATCACAGCTGTAGTTTAGCAGCTGCAGAATATTTCAATATTTCAACAAAGATAAAAAGTGAGTCATCAGTGCACAAGAAAACCTTTATTTTCTTAACAACTTAGGAATCTGATGTGACATGTCACCTAGGACAGGAATTGTAAAATATTTTTTCCTAGTGACACCATCTTTATTAAGTAAAGAAGAACTAGTGTGCTTGCTAGTTTTAACCTTACATAGTTTTTGCATAAAGTAATTTTATTTTGTTATTTCTATCCAGTATGTACTAATGTCTTTTATGTAAGGTACAATTTTTATTTTGTTATGATGTCTTCTTGGTGCAGCCATGACTACTACTTATTTTTTATATGTAACTGTCACATGCCAACTTGCTAAACTGCCTACCAAGGTTTATTAGCTTCCACACACTAGGCTTTTCTTAGCATTTAGATAAGCTACAGGTGTGGATCCACACCACAAGTCAACTTGGAAACTTGTGCTGCACCCCCTGCATGCCTTCAAATCACCGTCATCTGCTCCCTGCTATTGAAGCCCAGCTGCAGCTCATTTGTGTTTGCTGCTAATACATGTCCAGTAGCCAGCCTCATCTCCAGGACTTTGATCAGTTCAATGTAACACTACTGTTCCAGTGGCCCAAGATGCCACTACAAATTGATAATGTAATGTCAACAGTTTACCTTTCTTTGCTCGGCTCCCTTTACATAGTAATAATGTTATTTTTTTATGTCTGTTTAAATGTTTTTGTTATTAAATTTATGTGGTTTCATAAGATTTAATTCACACTTGCACTGACTTTCAGTGCACATACTAAGTATGATTTGTGATTTGTCAGTTCATTGTTTGCCACTCATCACTCATATCACATATATTTAGTGATGTCACTCTATTTTATTGGTTCTGTGGCCAAGGTATGTTATGGCTCTCAAGCTTAATTATTTAACATTTGGTTTCAACAACCCATTCAATTTTTGTACATTTGCTTTTAAGAGACTTGCTTTACATATGTATTTTTTGCCAATCATTTGTAGGGCACTACCACCAAATTCTTATTAAAACAGTGGCTTACCAATGATTTCATTGTATTTCACTTCTGAAGCTGACACTTTAAACTGTTGAAACTGGTAAAGTGAACCAAATAAAGGTTTTCTTGTGCAGCTGATGGCTGTCATTTTGTCTTTGTGGAAACGAGAAACAGTTCTGACAGACAAGAATGTTAAAGTTTATGAAGAACTTAAGAAAGGAATGGGGCACTAGTATCACTGGAATGAGGTCCAAGCATTAGATTCTGTATAGGAGAAAATTATACAAAACCTGTAATCATTTATTTGATTCATTGTATCTTTCATTATGGTATTGCATATTTATTATTGTGTCTATTCCTTTCAGATTTAATATACATTTCCAACACATTATGCAAAACTGTTTGGAATGATTACCTTTCCTATAAATAAGAAAACTGTCTATACTCTTTCATTCTCAAGTTTACAGTAATATGAAATTTTACGTATATATATTTCCATTCTATTAAGACAATAATTTCTGATTCAGAAAAATAATAACTTTCTCATGTAATGCAGTTTTTGTATGACATACTCAAAATTACTGAATAGCAATTCTACAAGAACTTTGCATAATGTTCTCAAACTGTGAGTAGTAATATATTATTAATGAAGACATGCACAGAACAGGCTAACCCTCAAACATAAAAACTTGTAGATGAGTGCTGCTATCTGTTGCTGGGTATTGGAATGATCAAAATTGACTTTGATCTAACTCCTACATATCACATTATGAGGCAGTTCAAAAAGAGAATTTCTTGTGTTGTGCTAAATATGATTTCTGTAATGTCAAAAATGGGCTAACATTCCACTACACCCCACCTTGCCTCCAGTGGAAAGATGCTGAACCACTGAGCAGACAACACTGTGTCAAATGATAAACAGACAACAATTAATTAACCACAATTTGAAATGGACTGGGTGCAGAGGTAGATTGTATTGGATTTAACAAACGTGTAAACACAAAATATAAGCCTTGTGTAGTAGTATGTAATGTAATCACGTTATGAACCTAGTTTAGAGTCTTAAAGCATTCAGCTGCCACATTCTGTAAGAATACAGATAGTAAACATGATGAAAGTGGAAATGGGAAACATTGATGGAAGGATGGAAATCAGTGGGAATTATCAAAAGAGGAAGCATAATTCATAGAATTGGTGCACAGAAGTTGAGAAGAAGGTGCAAAACAGTGGTAAAAAGTACATGAATTATAATGGTGTAGAGACAAGGGTAAAATAACAAGGATCAAATTGTACCTGCACAAGAAAATGCTTCAATATTGTACCTGCAGGTAAGTGGGAGTAGTTGTTTCATGATTTGTTGAATCTCAGTAGCAACAGCCTTCAAAATTCATATATATTTATTTGTGTGAATAAAAATCCTATATAGTGGGAGTACACTGATGATCCAGAGAGAAGTAGATAGCAGACAACCAACATCTATAAGCTTATTGTAGGTGAAATCAAACAATGGAAAATCCAGGATGGAATGCAACAATATTATGTAGCACACAATGAAAAGGATACTTGCTCCTCACTATATAGCGGAGATGGTGGGTCTTAGATAGGCACAACAAAATATTTGTCAGAAAGTGAGCTTATGGCCCACAAGAAAACACACACACACACACACACACACACACACACATGACCACAATCTCTGGCTGCTGTGGTCAGAGAGGTAGGCCCAACTTGCCTGTAGGAATTACTTTGTACAGACACCAGCTGTGGACATTTAAATTCTACATACATTATGTATCTAATAATAATGCAACAATGCTTATGTGGTTAGAGGACATAGCTGGTAGGGGGACACATGACATTATTTTATGTCTTAGGCAGTGTATTACAGCATCAGTTACTGACAATGTATGTCACTGTATTGTGTCTTCAGGTTCTTGCTTCGGCCAAAATAAAAACTTCTCTTTGGTCAGCTTCTCAATGTACTTAACACAGTCAAGGAGATTCGATGTTGTGGAACATAAGTATTTAGTTCCTGGTCATATGTATTTACCCAATGGACATGATTTGGGATCAGTTGAGTGAAAGAAAAGACAGTTATCTTTCATCTATGTTCCAGACCAGAGGATGGAACTAGTTAAAAAAAAAAGATTAAGGAAACCTTTCAATATTTTAAAAATGACAGGCTACGTGTTTATTACTGTAAAGCCTTTACTTGGTAAGGTACAAAGATGAGTAACATATGAAACTGGCCAGAAGGTTTTACTAAGTAAGATTAAATGTTTGAAAATTATACAGGGTTATTACAAATGATTGAAGCGATTTGACAGCTCTACAATAACTTTATTATTTGAGATATTTTCAAAATGCTTTGTACACACATACAAAAACTCAAAAAGTTTAGGCATTCACAAATGTTTGATATGTGCCCCTTTAGTGATTCGGCAGACATCAAGTCGATAATCAAGTTCCTCCCACACTCGGCGCAGCATGTCCCCATCAATGATTTCGAAAGCATCGTTGATGCGAGCTCGCAGTTCTGGCATGTTTCTTGGTAGAGGAGGTTTAAACACTGAATCTTTCACATAACCCCACAGAAAGAAATCGCATGGGGTTAAGTCGGGAGAGCGTGGAGGCCATGACATGAATTGCTGATCATGATCTCCACCACGAGCGATCCATCGGTTTTCCAATCTCATGTTTAAGAAATGCCGAACATCATGATGGAAGTGCAGTGGAACACCATCCTGTTGAAAGATGAAGTCGGTGCTGTCGGTCTCCAGTTGTGGCATGAGCCAATTTTCCGCGGGCTACCCGTGAAACTTGCCCGCACGCGTTCAACCGTTTCTTCGCTCACTGCAGGCCGACCTGTTGATTTCCCCTTACAGAGGCATCCAGAAGCTTTAAACTGCGCATACCATCGCCAAATTGAGTTAGCAGTTGGTGGATCTTTGTTGAACTTCGTCCTGAAGTGTCGTTGCACTGTTATGACTGACTGATGTGAGTGCATTTCAAGCACGACATACGCTTTCTCGGCTCCTGTCGCCATTTTGTCTCACTGCGCTCTCGAGCGCTCTGGCAGCAGAAACCTGAAGTGCGGCTTCAGCCAAACAAAACTTTATGAGTTTTTCTACGTATCTGTAGTGTGTCGTGACCATATGTCAATGAATGGAGCTACAGTGAATTTATGAAATCGCTTCAATCATTTGTAATAGCCCTGTAGAAGATCATCCTTTTAAGTTTTTCTTTAAATATACTTGTGATAGTGTTGAGAATTTTGATACTGTAGATGTTAGATTCTACTAAAAGGAGATGAGGATGAACAGTTACAGCAGACAGTAAACACGGTCACGAAACAACTTAGCAGCTGGGCACAGAGTAATCAGCTTGTAATAAACAGTAAGAAAACCATTGCTCTAAAATTGCACAATGTTCCTAACAAGGACATATTTATCCCATCAGTCTCTATCAATGATGAACCAATTGGTAACAATACTGAAACCAAATTCTTAGGACTTTGGCTGCAGAGTAACATCAGATGGAGTAACCATACTGAATATCTCAATACAGAACTGAGCAAAACATGTTACCTTCTTTGTTCATTAAAATCATGCTGTGGTGAGAAAACAGTATTGAAATTCATTCCCATCTTAGATATGGGGGTCACCTTCTGGGGAAACTCTAAAACAGCTAATAGCACTTTTAAACTACAAAAAAGGGCCATTAGAATCTTGTTTGAGTGCAAGCCTAGAGACTCTTGTAAACCCCTGTTTAAGAAATCTGGTACTCCTCCATTACTGTGTGTATACATTATGGAAACCCTTTTGTTCTTAAATTAAATTTAATAGGTAAGGACTGGAGACTGCAAAAAAACTGTGATTTACATGATCACTTTACCAGACAAAACAGAAACTTACATATGACTCAAATCAGCACAGCACTGTGCCCAAAAGGTACTTTTCACATGGGAGTTAAGCTTTAGAGAAAACTTCCTGAAAACATAAAAGCTATCACAGAGGCCAATACATTTGGGAAATCTCTAAAGTCATATTTACACCATCACTACTTTTACTCCATTGAAGAATATTTAAATTTATGAAATACATTATATAAATACTTATGTGTAAAGTGTATCATTGTAACCTTAAATATGTATGCCTTGAAATGACTTTCAGCCTGTATATTTATAACTTGACTTGTCAAATATCTTATGCCTAAGCTGCTATGTAGACAATAGGGCCAATAAAAAATACAATACAATACAATACAACAAGTACCAGGTAGGTCCTCCATTACTGATGTGACATTTCCTCTCAAATACAATGGCCCAAGGCATAGAAAACTGCCAAGCTAAAGGATTTACAGCAGTTACTAAATTACATTCCACCAGTTCACCATGACCCTTATAGAAACCTCAAACCTAACCCACTTTCTGAGAATATTAATCTGGCATGGTTCGAGCAGCATTCATGTATCTGAGAATATTAGACCAACATGATTGAATACATGTTTGCAGCGTACATCAACATGATCCTTCTGTATATTGAAGGTGATGGTAGTTGAAGAACTG
This sequence comes from Schistocerca cancellata, assembly GCF_023864275.1. Lineage (NCBI taxonomy): Eukaryota > Metazoa > Arthropoda > Insecta > Orthoptera > Acrididae > Schistocerca > Schistocerca cancellata. The sequence goes on from NC_064628.1 coordinate 414,494,261, forward strand.
TGCATCACTTTTATCAAGATCATTATCCATGATATCCTACTCCATTGCATACACTCTTTGCAACAATTATGCAATGGCTTTGAGAAAGGGGTAACTTCACAGTCATCAGGCATGAGTATAGCATGTTTGAATTATAAGACACTTTACTGTAAACAACAGTGTTTGTGACAACTGCTTAACTGTCATTTGTGTTTCTTTGGTTATTAAGGAGTGGATTTATGGAAAAAGTATGTACTGGGTCATGCCTAATAAATTATTTGTAAAAGTGATTGTGTTACAAACATCTTTTCAGATAGATGAACAGAAATGGTACATTTCCGGACATGGGGTGCCAATTGAGAATAGTATCTTCCCAGTCCTCTGTACAACACCTAGAAGTCTGTAATGTGAATTTTCAAACATCCTGTATTGGAACAGTGTGGTAGGTGCTCATCTTCCAGTGTTTTCATTTGTTGACGGTACTGTTTATATGCTATCCAACTTGATGTTGGATTAGTAAACTTTTGTTATTTGTGGCCACACTATTAATTGTGTCTTACATTATGACACAATTGGTGAGGAATGTGGTGTTCATTTTCTTATGGTCAGTCTACTGGTTGTTCCGCCAGTTCTTCTGCCCAAGTAGACAGTGCACAAATCTCTCCTTGAGTAACAAAAGGTTCTTACAATTGCTATCACAAACTATGCAGGCTCCCATTCCATCATGTGCCCACAGCTGTTTTCCACATATAACAATGCATCCAAAGACTGGAAGGCTTAGGAGAAGCAGCTTTGGCAACACTTCCTCACCTTTGGCATCAATGATCCAAAGATGTATAAGGCCTTGTTCCTTTCTTGGATTTCTCCTTGGATCTCCCAGTTCTTGCCCCAGTTATCACCGCTCCAGGAACTTGCTTCACTTTCACTCAATGAAATATGTAGACTGTTGTCAAATTATCACTGTAAAGACATGCATGCCATTGTAGTGTGAGTGTAGTTTTATTATTGCCTTAAACAGCCCCACCAGGCTTGGGTGGCTGAACTTCATAGCCTCAGTTGCAGATGTCAGTTGGTACTGATACCCATCATGATTCATAAGCTGTTTCTGTGGTTCAAGATGCCATCATTCAGTTGGCTCCCAACAAAGTATTGTATCATTACGTGCTACACTGTGAAAAATCTGTCTTTGGTTATAGTGTTAAATATAGCCTAGTTGTCTCATGCTGCTGGCGATCTGATTGAGGCTTGGTGTGACATCGCTGTAGTGGCTCCTGATCCTCATTGTTCAGGATTGGGAGGATGACATGGTGGTAGTACAAACATGGCCTGCCACACTGACTGCACAGCCTCATGCCAAATATCAACAACCACAGCAGCGGCAATGATCACTGCTCCCATATTGTCCATATCGTTTCATGCAACATGACAGGGCTGCGTGCCCTAGGCACTGAGTGACCTGCAACAACTGTAGAAAACAAGGCCATATAGCATCTGTGTGTCATTTCCAGCCTTCTGCAGATATGGACATGGATGTTAATTGTATGTCTCCAGTGCTTATGCATACTAATAAACTGTTTATAGAAATGTGTGTGATAAAGTGCTCTGGATATAAGTGGACAGTGGTCCTCCTGTGACATGGTTGAACTCACAAACTAATGTGGGGTTAGGATCTCTGGCATTGTCTCCTATTACTCAGTGATTGGTGAGTCACAACAAGCAGCATACTCCAATTTTGCGGCAATTTATGTCTCTCATTGAACGTAAATCAGTGGTTTGTTCCTTGTCTTAGATGAAGAGGTGCAGTGTACAGTGACAAGGTTCCCGTTAATGTTGCTGTTACTGCTGACCAGTTTTGTGACATGTTGTTCACCTTATTCAGCATTCCCTCTGGCCAAGGCTTCTGATCCTTCACATAACTGTCACTGTCTTTAATGTGTGAGAGTGTTGTTCTCTTAGTTACGGATGGGCTGTTGCCCAAGGTTGTGATCCTAGCTGCCCTCTGGTGGGATATGCTTCCACTCCTACATCAGCGATGTTTGGGGGAAGGGGGTTGGGAGGTGGGGGGAGGTGATCTTGTATGCAAATTCACTGGCCTGTCAGCATGCGTATTGGCCTAGCATGAACAGTGACATTACGTATCTTGTCATGGCTTGCTCCCAGTGTACTACACAACAGGTGGCACCAAGGGTGTTGTTCTCTCTGTTGCCCACACCGCAGTGTCCATAGGAATGCATCCATTCTGATTTTGCAGGATCCTTCCTCACTTCTTATTGCTTATTGGTTGTAAATACCTTCTCTAAATTTCCTTTGATGTTAGCTGTGGCTATGGTTCAGGCCCCTTCCAAACCATTTTCTACTGAAGGATTTCTGTATACACTTGTGATGGATAACAGTCTGCTTTTTGTGTATCAGACCTTCCATAATTTCTAGACACATCAAGGCATTCACCATGTGACTGCTTCTCCTCCCCATTCCTAATCTAATGGCGAGGTGGAATTCAAAGTTCAAATCAAGAAGTACGCCATGGACTCTTCCACAGATGATGCCTTCATGCACTTCTTGCATTCTTACAGGTTTATGCTGGTAGATATTATTATCCAGCTGAGATGTTCTGTGGTCACCAACCCTGCACCCACCTCCACCTGCTCCTGCTGCCCCATCAATATCCACTAGTGTGGCCCTCACTGTGATTCGCTCCTGTCTCCAAGATCTGGGAATGAGTGTTTGGCCAACAAGTGAAATGGATTCTGGCCACAGTCTACAGCTGCTATGGCCCCCATCTCAGTATGGTGCACCATCATGATTGGCTGTATCTTTGCAACACAGTGAGGTCTGTGGGAATGCTGTCTCCAGCATCTGTCCAGGTCTCACGGGGAATTCCTGCTGTGGTGGCAGGCCCACCCTTCTTCTGTATGTCACTGAATTCTGCCTGTCCTCTAGGGTCTGGCACTCTGATGCCTGCTGTTGGCCTTTTCTGTAAAGCTCAACTACTGCTTGGGCTGTTGCCCTCAGGTCCCTCAATACTGGTCTCCCTGGTGCACCTGCACAAGCAGCTGACACCTTTGCTGTGAGAACAGTTCCACTAGATTGAGGTTCCGAATGTTGAGATGTTTCCTGCATCCTCATCACTCATCTTCTTTTCTGGTACTTTGTGGAGGAGGTGGTGATCATATGTGTTGACAGCCACACCATTCCTCCCCCTCTTCACTAGTTCTGGTCAGGAATCTCCTTCCACCACCACCTTCATCTCCTGCAGTGCCCACTGAAGGCAACAAGGATGTGCCAAAGGTCATCCTGACACCCACATTGGAGGAGTGCCGTTTTCCCAAGATGATAGGGGTGCTGTAACACTGTACATCATATTTTGATATATGCCATGTGTGTGGGTGCTGATGCACTACATTTAAACACTCTGTCATTAGCGTCTGTGTGGGCCGACCACCAGAGGCCATCGGCAACTTGTGCACACGGTACAGCATTGTCACACTGTCTACTGGAGCTCTTCCTGATGTAAGTACAGTATGGCAAGTGCTCATCCTCAGATGTGTTCTGCTACTGAATGTACTGTTTACAAGCTTATGTGTACTTAAATATGGATTAATTAACTCTTGCTCTTTGTGGGCACATTATTACTAGTGTCTTACACTACGACAAACACCTACTTGAATATAATGTGCAGTTATGGCATATGTCCACTCATAAATTGTCAAACCAAACTATCGCACCAATCTCCTTCAATAATAGATAATAGAGCATCAGGTGTTAACAGAGAAAATGCCATACACTTACCCAAAATCTAGGTCTATCAGATAACCACTGTCAGTTATTAGAAGGCTTTTGACACTGTTGAGCACAGAATCCCATTACATAGATTAGAAACATTAGCACTAAGAGGTGTGGCAGATAAGTGGTTTGAACCTTAGCTAGGAAACTGTGGCAGATAAGTGGTTTGAGTCTTAGCTAGGAAACTGATTACATTGAGGAGAAATTTTGCATACTTCAAAAACATTACTAGTAAAATACTTATCAGACTCAAAATACAGTAATGTAGGAGTACCCCATAACTGATATGTAAAGATGTCCTGGGAAGTATCAAACACCAAAAAAATGGCAATCCCAGAATTCCAGCTGAGATACTAAAATATGGAAGGGAAGCACTGCATATATGTTTGTTTCATCTAATGCAGGTAATATGTAAAACTGAGACCATATCTGCAGAATGGAAAGAATCATTAATAATCCTGATATATAAAAAAAGGACACAAGGATGACTTAAGAAACAATAGAACAAAACCACCAGTAAACACAACCTATAATAATTATCCTGTTTATTGTTAAACTGCTTCAAACCATACACAGAAAACTGAACAGAGGCCTATCAAAATGGCTTTTTCAGAAATATATACAATATACTTGTAATGAAAACATTAATGAAAAAGTATACTAATGTAAATAAAAATATATTACTTGCTCATCCATTTTGTGAAAGCCTATGGCTCCATTTATAGGCAAATGCTGTGGAAAGCAACAATAGACTTGGTATTTCCAATTGAACTTAAAAATCTTTGTAATATGTGCAGGTTTTTGCTAAACGAAATGAAATCTAGGAAAGAGCTATGAGATAACTGAAACTTATACCTGTTGGGATCCTCCAAAGAAATTAAGTCAAGGTTTTAATATATGCAGCTGATATAGTTCTCATTGGAATAAGTGAGGCAGAGACTAGGCAGTTATTTGTGGAGCTCGTGGAAGAAGCATCTGAGCTTGGCTTAAATGTAAACAATCAGAAAACAAGATATATGATGGTACAAAGATGCAGAGATGAACTATAAAATCAATTAAATCAAATTATTGGTAAAAAATTTTGAACACATTGAACAGTTTAACTTTCTGGGAACTATGAGAGATGACAAGAAGAAGTGGAAATGAAACTGCAAAATAGTAATAAGTGATGACAAGTAGAAGTGAAAATGAGACTGCAAAATACTAACAGAGCCCTCTACTCTATACAAAACCTTCTAGGGTATAAACTAGTGATAAGGAAAACTATAGTGGAGATACAGAACACAATCATCAGACCAGTCTTGACATATGGAGCAGAAACATGTTCAACAAAAGGGAAAAAGGCTAATGGAAAATATTTATAAACAAAGTTTGTAGTCAGATCTTTAGTCCATACTATAATAATGAATTACAAAGCTGAAAGAGAAGACTTAATACAGAAAATTGCATACAGTTATAACAAGCAAAATTCCAAAAGACTTTACTAGTTAGGTCATCTGATGAGAATGAAAGTGGATCAAGTGTTTTCAAGACTACTTATGGAGACATCATTTGGTAAGTGATCATGGGGGAGACCTGGGTTGGTTGGTTGGTTTTTGGTTTAAAGGGACTAATATGCAACAAGATGAACAGGGAATAGCACAAGATAGAAGCAACATGTGGGATTGGCACAGGAGCCTTGAGATGAAAAAATACCCCAGGGGAGTGTATTGGGCCTGATCCTCTTCATGATTATATTAATGATTCTCTGCAGAGTGTCAAAATTGGGAAAAATACTGTTTCCAGATGACACCACCATACTGGTCACAGATGAAAAACCAACACAGCTGTCAAAAAGGCAATGACACTCTCAAAGATGTTCACAAATAGTAATAAGACAATAAAAATATCACTAAATTTAAAGAAGTCAAACTGCATTAACTTCCAATTGATTAAAAAAAACACAATGGTGCTAGTAGACTAAAAGTTAATGATGCTGTATTAGAATGCGTAAATGAGATCAAATTCTTGGGTATGAATGTAGACTGCCACTTGAAATGGGCAAAATATGTGAAGGTTTTGGCAAATATAATATATACTGCTTGTTATGCTCTTCAAATCCTTGCTCCAGTTTACATTTCTTGCCTCAAAGTGATATATTTTGGATATATACATTCAGTCTTTAGTTATGGGGACATTTTTTGGATAATACCTGCTGGCAATTTATAGACTGTATTCAAAGTACAGAAAAGGGATGTACAAAATGACAAACAGTTGGTCTTAATGCATTGGGTTATTTAAAATACTAAAAATTCTGACTGTCCCATGTGAATATGTTGTTGCTATGGTCATCAGTCTGAAGACTGATTTCATCCAGCTCTCCATGCTGCTCTTTCCTTTGCAGGCCTATTCATCTCTGAGTAACTACTGCAACCTATGTACTTCTGAATCTGCTTTTTGTATTTTTCTCTTGGTCTCCCGCTATGATTTTTACCCCCAACACTTTCCTCCAGTATTCAATTGGTGAACCCTTGATATTGCAGAAGGTGTCTTACCAAATGATCCCTTCTTCTCATCAGGTTGTTCCACAAATTTCTTTTCTCCCCAATTCTATTCAGTATATTGTCTTTAGTTAGTGTTGAGAGTTGAAATAGTGAAGGCAGCAGAGGATCAAGTAGGTAAAAAGATGAGAGCTAGTAGAAATCCTTGGGTAACAGAAGAAATAATGAATTTAATTGATGAAAGGAGAAAATATAAAAGTGCAGTAAATGAAGCAAGAAAAATAGAATACAAACGTTTCAAAAATGAGATCGACAAGAAGTGCAAAATGGCTAGGTGGGGATGGCTAGAGGACAAATGTAAGCACGTAGAGGCATATATCACTAGGGGTAAGATAGATAGTACAGGAAAATTAAAGAGACATTTGGTGAAAAGATAACCACTTGCATGAATATCAAGAGCTCAGATGGAAACACAGTTCTAAGCAAAGAAGAGAAAGCAGAAAGGTGGAAGGAGTATGCAGAGGGTCTATACAAGGGTGATGTACTTGGCAATATTATGGAAATGGAAGAGGACATAGATGAAGATGAAATGGGAGATATGATATTGCGTGAAGAGTTTGACAGCACTGAAAGACCTGAGTCAAAACAAGGCCCTGGGAGTAGACAACATTCCATTAGAACTACTGACAGCCTTGGGAGAGCCAGCCCTGACGAAACTCTACCATCTGGTGAGCACGATGTATGAGACAGGCAAAATACCCTCAGACTCCAAGAAGAATATAATAATTCAAATCGCAAACAAAGCAGGTGTTGACAGATGTAAAAATTACTGAGCTGTCAGTTTAATAAGCCATGGCTGCAAAATACTAACATGAATTCTTTACAGGTGAATTGAAAAACTGATAGAAGCCGACCTTGGGGAAGATCAGTTTTGATTCCATAGAAATGTTGTAACATGTGGGGCAATACTGACCCTAAGACTTATCTTAGAAGATAGATTAAGTAAAGACAAGTCTACATTTCTAGCATTTGTAGACTTAGAGAAAGCTCTTGACAATGTTGGCTGGAATACTGTCTTTCAAATTCTGAAGGTGGCAGGGGTCAAATACAGAGAGTAAAAGGCTATTAACTATTTTTACAGAAACCAGATGGCAGTTATAAGAGTCAAGGGGTATGAAAGGGAAGCTATGGTTGAGAAGGGATTGAGACAGGGTTTTAGCCTATCTCAGATGTTATTCAGTCTGTATATTGAGCAAGATGTAAAGGAATCAAAAGAAAAATTCAGAGTAGGAATTAAAATCCATGGAGAAGAAATAAAAACTTTGAGGTTTGCTGATGACATTGTTATTCTATCAGAGCCAGCAAAGGACCTGGACGACCAGTTGAATGGAATGGACAGTGTCTTGAAAGGAGGATATAAGATGAGCATCAACAAAAGAAAAATGAGGATAATGGAATGTACTCGAATTAAATTGGGTAATGCTGAGGGAATTAGATTACGAAATAAGACACTTAAAGTAGCAGATGTGTTTTACTATTTGGGGAACAGAATAAGTGATGATGGTCAAAGTAGAGAGGATATAAAATGTAGACTGGCAATGGCAGGGAAAGCGTTTCCAAAGAAGAGAAATTTGTAAACATCGAGTATAAATTTAAGTGTCAGGAAGTCATTTCTGAAATTATTTGTGTGGAGTGTAGCCATGTATGGAAGTGAAACATGGATGAGAAATATTTTGGACAAGAAGAGAATAGAAGCTTTCAAAATGTGGTGCTACAGGAGAATGCTGAAGATTAGATGGGTAGATCACATAACTAATGAGGAGGTGCTGAGTAGAATTCGGGAGAAGAAAAATTTGTGGCACAACTTGACTGGAAGAAGGGATCAGTTGGTAGGACATGTTCTGAGGCATCAAGGGATCAATTTAGTACTGGAGGGCAGTGTGGAGGGTAACATAGAGGGAGACCAAGAGGTGAATACATTAAACAGATTCAGAAGGATGTAGATTGCAGTAGGTACTGGGAGATGAAGAAGCTTGCAGAGGATAGAATAGCATGGAGAGCTGCATCAAACCAGTGTCTGGGTTGAAGACCACAACAACAACACTCCTCTTGAAGCTTTTCAAATGATTCAATTATTAAGAAGAGTGAAAATCTATTGGTGATGTGTGGGAGGATAAGATTACGCCCTTGCCTTTTACGTACTTGCTCCTCTGCCGCCTTCACTATTTCATCTCTCAAAGCTACCCATTCTTCTCCTACTGTATTCCTTCCCCAGTTTTTGTCAATTTCTATCTTTTTGCATGTTCTTCAGTTGTAATCTACAGTTCATAACCAATAAATTACTGTCAGAGTCCACATCTGTCCCAGGAAATTTTTTAAAATTTAAAATCTTGTTTCAAAATCTCTCTGTTACAATTAGATAACCAACCTGGCATTCCAGTGTCTCCAGGTCTCTTCCATCTATACAACCTCCTTCATGATTTTATACCAAGTGTTTGCTATGATTAAATTATCCTCTGTGCAAAATTCTACCAGGGAGTTTCCTCTTTTATTCCTTTTCCCCAGTCCATAGTCACCTATTACTTTTCCTTTTCTTCCTTTTCCTACTATTGAATTCTAATCTCGCATGACTATTAAATTTTCATCTCCCTTAACTGTCTGAATAATTTCTTTTGTCTCATCATACAATTTCTTCAATCTAAATGACTAATGGAAAATCTCATATACGATATGAAAAAAAAAAATACTAACAAAGAGATAGAGGGGCTGGCCAGTACTTACCTAAGCTCAGTACAGCCAATAGATACACAAAACAGAACAGAACAGAAAATTTTCTGTTCTGTTTTGTGTATCTATTGGCTGTACTGAGCTGAGGTAAGTACTGACCAGCCCCTCATCTCTTTTTTAGTATTTGTTTCACAATTTCTTCAACCTCTTCATCATATGTGGAGCTAGTTGGCACATAAGCTTCATGGAGGAGGAGGTGGAGGAGATTAGTGTTTAACGTCTCATCGACAACGAGGTCATTAGAGACGGAGCGCAAGCTCGGGTGAAGGAAGGATGGGGAATGAAATCGGCCGTGCCCTTTCAAAGGAACCATTCCGGCATTTGCCTGAAGCAATTTAGGGAAATCACGGAAAACCTAAATCAGGATAGCCGGAGACGGGATTGAACCGTCGTCCTCCTGAATGCGAGTCCAGTGTGCTGACCACTGCGCCACCTCGCTCGGTAAAGCTTCATGTCTGTCATGGCTACAATAATGGATTTGCTATGCTTTTCATAGTAGCTCATCTGCATCCTATTTTGTATTCATTTTTAAACCTACTCCTCCACCGCCCCTATTTGATTTTTGCGTTTATAACTCTATATTCACCTGACCAGAGATCATGTTCCTCCTACCACCTAACTTCACTAACTCCTAATGTATCTAACCTTAACCTATCCATTTCGCTTTTTAAATTTTGTAACCTACCTGTCTGAATAAGAGATCTGACATATGATGCTCCAATCTGTAGAATGCCGGTTTTGTTTTTCCTGATAACAAATTACTGCTGAGTACTCCCCTCCTGCAGATCCAAATGGGGACTTGTTTTACCTCTGGAATATTTTACCCAAAGGGATGCCATCATCATTTAACCATACAGTAGAGCTGCATGCCCTCAGGAAAAATTATGACTGTAGTTTCTCCTTGCATTCAGCCATTCACAGTACCAACACAGCAAGGCTGTTTTGGTTGATGTTACAAGGCATATACATTTCATAATATAATGTACATTAGAAAAACTGTATGCTATGAACAGCTCAATACATGAGCATGGAAGCAGAGTGAGTCTTTGTTTGCTTCTGCACAGGAAAAACAAGTCTGAAACACAAAAAAAATGTGTTATATCATGAACTGAAACTGTACAACAACCTGTTGCAGGAATTTAAAGGTGTCAATTGTCCCAGCAACTTTAGTCAAAGGCTTAAAACATTTATTAAATAACAGTTATCAGACTGTAAATGAACATTTAAAATAGCCCTTGTCAACCAAATAATTATCCTAAACTATAGTATGCAACTTTATTTCTATGAACATGTATTGTGTAACAATATGTGAAGTAACTAGAAAAGTTAAGTGTTTAACTTTAAGAACTACAAAAAATTTAAGAAGTTATGATGTTATTTAATAAGAGGTATTGTTATGTATGAGTACATATCAACCACTGGAAACATCCATACAATGAACACTGTAACACAGATGACTAAATAAGTCAATTAATCAAATTCAGTAGATGATAATCTTTAACTTGGTTTTCAAAATTGTTAGTTCTATCAAATAATATAGCTTTAGCATTGAAACCTATGCACCTTGAAATTTTAAATGTTAGGAATCAAAATAATTATGCACTTCAACAGCAATTTGCATATTTGAAAAGCATTTATTAAGAATCAATTCTTTATATAAATTTGTATAAAAACTCTTATTACAAAACAAATAGTATCATTAATTTTCTTCATTATTGTAAAACTTACCCTTGTAGTTAAATATTTGTGAATATGTGTTTTTTCACTACAGCTTTACAAAAGTGTAAATGTTTATAATACTTCTGACTGAAATGGAAAATGCAAAGCAAATTCATTATTAAAGTTATTTCCTCATTTGAAAATTATTTTCCTCTAAAGGCAACTCACATCAAACAGAAGTTTAAAAATAAACCACGGATTACACAAAGAATAAAGATATCACGTGGGACCAGACAGAGACTGTGTGTACTATCTATGAACAGTTCTGATGTTAGCATTGTAATGCGTTACAAAGAATACTGCAAAATACTGAAGCAAATAATCCAGAAATTTTAACAGCTTTATGATGGGAAAAAGATAATTACAGCAGCAACAAAATAAAAACTATATGGGATATAGTGAAGGCAGAGACAAGAGAGGCCAAAAATGAAAAGGATCAGATAAAAGACAACGTAAGGATGAATGGGACATGGGTAACAAGTGCATGTAGTGTTGCAAACCTCTTAAACAAGTACTTTTTTTCTGTTACTGACAACTTGGGGTTATTTCTTTCAATAAAGAGTGCAATGCAATATCTATCACCAGCCTTTACCAATAACTTCAGTAAAATGGAAATCACACCCATGTCTCCCAAAGAAATAGCAGCCATCATAAAATCCTTAAAATCAAAGTATTCCATACATTATGATAACATATTAATAAAGTTAATGAAACAATACCCATGTGAGTTGAGTTCTATTTGAGGTTATTTGTGAATCAATCTCCTATCAGTGGAATATTTCTAGACTGGCCAAAATATGCTGAAGTTAAGCCTCTTTACAAGAAGGGGGATAAAGAGATACCACCAAACTATGACCAATTTCATTTTTGCCAGCTTTTTATAAACTATTTGAAAGGGTTGTGTTCAAGTGTCTTCTTAAGCATCTGACTGCAAATAATATATTGTACAAGTCACAGTTTAGGTTCCTTAAGGGTTCAGATATAAGAAGGCTATTTACATGTACAGCTAAATGTTCTAAATTCATGACAGTACTAAATTCATTAATTAAAAATTAGAGGCTATTGGCATTTTCTGTGACCTGTCGAAAGCCTTTGACTGTGTGAATCTCAGCATTTTCTTATGAGTATTAGAATATTATGGTGTCACTGGCAGCACTGTGAAATTGTTCAAGTCAAAGTTGCAACTTACAATTTTCCTTAGGTACCTAAAACAAATTAGTTTAACTTTATCATATTCAGCCATCCATCATGATCAGTTCTAAGATAATACAAAGACAATTCTTTTATGACACTGTGATAAGTGATATATACAGATGACTCTAATGAATGAGAAATTTTGGAACAAGTTCTGGCAACATTGTGAGGTAGGTTGCACCAAATGACATATACAATGCTGCTCCCACTGTCTTGCCATTTACTAAATGTGAAGCAGTGGAATGGTGTGCAGCATGCCTCTGTGGTAAAAGCCTATTACAAGAATTGAAGTGTGGAAGCCATGCATTGAGAATTTTGGCATTATTTCATCAGGTGGCATGGTCATGTTCCCTCAGTGCCTACAATATTGAGGCAGTGTGAACTGCTCTCGTAAGAAGCATACAGTGCTCTGTTTGATGTCACATAAAGTCTCTACAATTGCATTGTGTGAGTGCTCAACGAACAGTGAAAATGGATATTAAGTCCCATCCGTACAAACTGCTGACTGTTTAGCAACTTCAAGCTGACTCTCTGCTAATATGTAGGCAATATGCTGAGTGCATGTTAGCAAAAGTGCATGATGATGACAGTTTCATTAACAACCTCTGGATTCCAGGCAAAGCTCAGTGGCTTTGTCAGCAGACAGAATTTTTGCTGTTCTTTGCAAAATCCACAACAACTATACGAGAGCCCATTTCACAGCTACAAGGTTACTCTGTGGTTCACCATAGATGTAGATATCATTGAGTGGTGTTATAGGCCCATACTTTTTAAAATTTGATGATTGGTGCAGAACCACTGTAATGTCTGTCTGCTACATTGCCATGATGGAAAGTTTTGTAGTGCAAGAACTTCCCCATTTTTCTGGTTTCAGTATGATGGCGCAATGCCGCATACAGCATAGATATTGATGGGAACTGTGTGATGACTGTTTGATGACCATGTCATTTCAAGGCACTGTGACACTGCATGGTGCTGAAGGTCACATGACCTGACAGTGTGTGATTTTTTCTTGTGGAGCCACTTTTAACAGTGCAGTTTACCATACTCATCCTGCTACCACCAAAGAACTTTAAGCAAGAATATGAGATGAAATATCCAGGATTACTATTGAAATGTAATGTCAAGCCATGTGTAATGTTCCTATCAGGCTGCACTGAGGCAGAGCTCATCTATCAGATGTGATGTTCAAGAAATAAAAATGCTCAATTATGGTATACTCCATACTATACATTGACATAAATAAAAATGTGTAAAATAATTGTGCTCATCCATTAATCTCCATTCCAAAATTTCCCATTCTTTTGAGTTGTTGTGGTCTTCAATACGAAGACTGTTTTGATGCAGCTCTCCCTGCTACTGTACTCTGTGCAAGTCTCTTTATCTCCGAATAACTGCTGCAACTTTCATGCTTCTGAATCTGCTTACTATATTCATCTATTGGTCTCTGTCTATGATTATTACACCCCCCTTTCCCCACTCCCCACCCCACATTTCAGTCCAGTACTAAATTGGTGATCCCTTGGTATCTCAGAATGTGTCGTGTTGAGCAATCCTTTCTTCTTTTCAACCTGTGCAGCAAATTTAGTTCTATACGGTACCTCTTCATTAGTTATGTGGTCCATCCATCTAACCTTTGGCATTCTTCTGTAGTACCGCATTTCAAAAGCTTCTGTTCTCTTCTTGCCTAAACTGTTTATCATCCATGATTCACTTCCACACATTGCCACACTCCATACAAATACTTTTAGTAAAGACTTCCAGACACTTAAATCAATATTTGTTGTTAAAATTTTCACTTTTTCAGAAACGTTAAAGTTAATATTTCTTCACATTGGACCTTAATTCCTATTCCAAACTCTTCTTTGGTTTTGATTATTGCTTGCTGATTGTCACAGAATGAATAACATTTGGGACAAGCTACAACCTTGTCTCACTTCTTTCTCAACCACTGCTTTCCTTTTATGCCCCTTCTCTCTTGTAACTGCCATCTGGTTTCTGTGCGAATTGTAAATAGCTTTCTCTAAGCCTACAGATGATGCTTTAAACATTGGTTTGCCTTTCCTTAATGTATCTCCTAAGAAAAGTTGCAGGGTCTGTATTGCCTTGCACTTTCCCACATTTCAATGGAATCCAAAGTGATCTTCCCCAGGGTCAGCTCCTACCAGTTTTTCTGTTATTCATTAAATAATTTGTGTTAGTATTGTGCAACCATGACTTATTATACTAATCGTACAGTAATAATCACACCTATCAGCACCCGTTATCTTTGGAACTGGAATAATTATATTCTTCTTGAAGTCTGTAGCTGTTTCACCTGTCTCATACATCTCACACACCACATGGAAGTGTTTCACGACAGGTTTTTCTCCCCATGTTATCAGTAGGTCTGATGGAATGTCATCTACTCCTAGGCCCTTGTTTCAACTTGTCTTTCAGTGTTCTGCCAAATTTTTCTCATAGTACCATATCTTATCTTCTCATCTTCACCTACACCCACTTCCATTTCTATAACATTGCCCTCAAGTACATCTTCCTAGTTTAGACCCTCCACATATGCCTTTCACCTTCCAGATTTTCCTTCCTGGTTTTCCAGCTGAGCTCTTGATATTCATATAGTGACTTCACTTTTCTCCAAAGGCCTTTTTAATTTTCTGTGATTGGTATCTATCTTTCCCTTGGTGATGTATGCTCCTAAATCCTTACATTTGTCCCCTGCCATTCCCGCTTAACATTTTGGACTTCCTGTCAATCTCATTTTTTAGATGTTTGCATTTCCTTTCACTTGCTTCATTTATTGCGTTTTTATATTTTTTTCCTTTCATCAGCTAAATTCAATATCGCCTGTGGTATCCAAGGATTTCTACTTGGCATTGCTATTGTACCTATCTGACCCTCTGCTGCTATCACTATTTCAGCCCTTAAAGCTGTCTTCCTTTCCCCTGTCCTTGTCAATTGTTGTCTAATGCTCCCTCTGAAATCCTCATCAATGTTTATCTTAAGTTATCCAGGTCCCATTTCCTTAATTGCCTACTGTTTAGCAATTTCTTCCATTTTTATCTACAGGTCACAACCAATAAATTGCGGCCAGGGTCCATATCTGCCCATGGAAAAAACTCAAAATTTAAAATATAGTTCTGAAATCTCTGTCTTACCATTATATTAGTGTGAAACCTTCTACAGTCTCCAGGTCTCTTCCACATGCACAGCCTTCTTTCATGATTCTTAGGTCAAGTGTCAGCAATTATGAAAACATGCTCTTTGAAAAATTCTACCAGGCAGCTTCCCTTTTCATTCCTTTCTCCCAGTCCATATTCACCTACTACTTCCCCTTCTCTTCCTTTTTCTACTTCTGAATTCCAGTCTGTCAACACTGTTAAATTTTCATCTACCTTAACTATATGAATATTTTTTTTTATCCAATGATACATTTCTTCAATATCTTCACCATCTGCAGAGCTAGTTGGTACATAAACTTCTACCAGTGTGGTGGATGTGGACTTCATTTCCAATGTGTTCACCATGCTGTTCACAGCAACTTACCCACATACATGTTTCCTTATTCATTGTTAAACCTACTTCTGCATTACCACTATTTGATTCTGTATTTGTAATCCTGCATTCACCTGGCCAGAAGTCCTATTCCTCCTACCATTAAACTTAATTATTCCCACTATATCTAACTTTCGTTTTTCAAATTTTCAAACCTGCCTGCTCAACTTCTTATCTTTTTTATCATGATGACGACATCCTCCTGAGTAGTCCCTGCTCAGAGCTCTGAATGGGGAACTATTTTATCTCCAGAATATTTTATCCAAGAGGATGCCATCATCACTTAAGCATACAGTAGATACGGATGCCTCAGGAAAAATTACGGCTGTTGTTTTCTCTTGCTTTCAGCTGTTCACAGTACCAGCACAGCAAGGCGATTTTGGTTTATGTTAGAATGACTCCTTATCCTCTCCCTTAAAACCCACATCCTTTTGTCTTTCCCTCTCCTTCCCTCTTTCCTGATGAAGCAACCTTGGGTTGTGAAAGCTTGAAATTTGTGTGTTTGTTTGTGTTTGATATTGTCTCTATCAACATACCAACACTTTCGTTTGGTAAGTTACAGCATCTTTGTTATATATATATATAATACAGGGAAACATTCCACATGGGAAAAAACATTCCACGTGGGAAAAAACATTCCACATGGGAAAAACATTCCACATGGGAAAAATATATCTAAAAACAAAGATGATGTAACTTACCAAACGAAAGTGTTAGTATGTTGATAGACACACAAACAAACACAAACACACACACAAAATTCAAGCTTTTGCAACCCACACTTGCTTCATCAGGAAAGAGGGAAGGAGAGGGAAAGATGAAAGGATGTGGGTTTTAAGGGAGAGGGTAAGGAGTCATTCCAATCCCGGGAGCGGAAAGACTTACCTTAGGGGGGAAAAAAGGACAGGTTTACACTCGCACACACACACATATCCATCCGCACATATATGGACACAAGTAGACATATGCCAAGGCAAAACCATATGACACGTTACATATCTGTAGGAACCTTAAAGTGGCCATCAATGTACAATCCATTATTTATTCTTACCCAATTCCAAAACCAGAAAAACTGATGTCTAAATCAGCAGCTGATTTGTACTTTGTAAAAGTTGATTTCAAGGTGGCTTATTTTCAAACCCCATTTGATGAAGAAACACAGAGATTCACAACTATAAATACTCTGTTTTGCTATAACAATACAATAGATCATCATCTGGGACTGCCAGTGCACTGAACTTGTTCCAGTGATACAATTAACTTGGATACAATTTATTTTGAAAGCTCTGAATGTTGTGAACCACCTTGATGACACCACTATCTGAGGAAAAACTCCAGAAGAAGCATTACATAACTTGGAATCTGTCTTCAAAATTGTGCAAGTGGCAAATTTAAAATTAATGAAGGCACGTACATATTCCTCCAGTGTGAGGTACAATATTTGGGATGCATTTTGTCTGCACATGGGTTAGGGTTTATACTGCATGACATAGAAGCAATTAAAAACCTCCCACTTCCCAAAGCTATCAAGCAGCTGGGTGCTGTATTATGATAAATAAATTGTTAATGACAGTTCATATCACATGCAGCATCCATAAGTGAATCACTTCACAAATAATTATGCAAAGGCTCATAATAGCCCTGGAACATGAATGCTGAAGTGCATTCAATAAAGTGAGTCAATGTTTCAAAAAATGGAAAATCCAGGATGGAATGTAACAATACCAGAGAAGGGAAGTTGCCACTCGCCATATAGTGGAGATGCTGAGTCGTGATAGGTGCAATAAAAAGATTCACACAATTAAAGCTTTCGGCCATTAAGGCCTCTGTCAACAGTAGATACACACACACACACTCACATAAACGCAACTTGCACACACGTCTGCAGTCTCAGAGAGCTGAGACCACACTGCCAGTGTGTGCAAGTTGCGTATGTGTGTGTGTGTGTGTGTGTGTGTGTGTGTGTGTGTGTGTGTGTGTCTACTGTTGACAAAGGCCTTAGTGGCCAAAAGCTTCAATTGTGTGAATCTTTTTATTGTGCCTATCGTGACTCAGCATCTTCGCTATATGGTGAGTAGCAACTTTCCTTCTCTGGTATTATGAGTCAGTGTTTGTTAGGCACCAACTGTCTTGTGACATATGATCCATACAAAATTCATACAGATATAGTGGACTTCAGACTATAACATCAGCACCATTTTGTCACATCCACAACATGATTTTCAGTGTCCAATAGCATTCACATCAAAACCACTTACAGTTGCTCAGAGAAGCTCCAGTCAGATAGAAAAGGAGGCACTTGTGATTATTTTTGTGGTGAAAAAGTTTCGTGAGTTATCTTCAGTTTTAAGTTCATTCTCCTCATGGAGCACAAGCGTATGGTGACTGTCTTCAGATCAAATAATACTGTTTCTTCATGAACAGCTCTGTTACTGCAGCACTGGGTTCTACCACTGTGTTGCTATGACTATGAAATAATTTTTGGATCAACACCTGAACATGCAAACACAGATTTGATCTCTTAACTGTCAATAGACAGGACCAAATTTGTGATTCTTTGGCAG
This sequence comes from Schistocerca cancellata, assembly GCF_023864275.1. Classification (NCBI taxonomy): domain Eukaryota; kingdom Metazoa; phylum Arthropoda; class Insecta; order Orthoptera; family Acrididae; genus Schistocerca; species Schistocerca cancellata. The sequence continues at coordinate 414,512,319 of NC_064628.1, forward strand.
ATGTTCATCTTTCACTAGGTTTAACTAATCAAGACACTGTCAAAAACCTCCCATTGAGGTTCTACTTTAACTGCAAAGTTTGTGCCAAAGGATTCAGTTTTATCAAAGATTAGAGGGGGCATTGAGATGGAGTGGCTGTTAAATAGGAAGCTGATAAATCAGCCTGAAATTAAGTCATATTAGCATGTAAGATGTATACTCACAGCTTATGAAGGTGTCATACTGGTACATTCAGATTCAGCAAAGATACAAGTGGTTATTTCTCAGGTACTTAAATCCAAAGAACTTCATCAATGCCACAGGGGCGCAAACACACTGCCAGAGAGCTTTGCCACTGGAAAAATATAGATAAGAACATAGAAGTAATGCCGGATAAATTCCTCTTATATAAAAATAACCAGTCAGCTCCACCTTGAAAACATTTTTTGTGGCCACATGCATTATCTCTGGTTATGTCTTTACATTGATTTTGCAGGACCATTTTTAGGAAGCTACTGTTTTGTCATCACTGGTGCCTTTTCCAAATTTCCATTTGTGTTTCAAATGTTACCAATCAGTTCAATGAACACAATTCAGGCTTTGTCAAGGATTTTCTCCATTGAAGAGTTGCTGAAAGCACATGTCATGGACAATGATACTAAGTTATAATTTCAGGAGTCTAAACTTTTTTTCTTAAAGTAATGGTTTCATGCAAATCAAACTACATCATTTTGTCTTAAGGCTAATGGACTTGCAGCAAGATTTTTTTGAACTTTCAAGTGACATTGCAAAGCTCATTCAGCAGTGCAATAGAAATCATGCTTTATTGATTCCTTTCTCTCACACAGAGTAACTCCACATGATGCCAATCCTCAAGCTGAAAACCTACATGGCAGACCATGTCACACATTAATACTGATTTTAAAGCCACCCATGCATCCACAGAAAAAGTGCGAACATCTGTGTGACAACAAATTTTTAATATAAATGATCAATTATGATGTACAAGCATGCAAGAAATATTTGCTATCAGGAACAGTCACACAGCTGCTCAGCAATTAAATACTCAACATGGTGTTATATCAAGCCATATGAATCACATTAGGCTGCAATGTGCTGATGCACATTCAGGCAGTAGACAGATGTCAAAGGCTGTACTCTTTCTCAGAATAAGGAGACCTGTATACAGCCAGCTGCCTCTGGGATCTACAGATGCAGCTGGAAACCAACCCCAACTGCATCTGTAACAGCAGGACCCAGCTGCAGCCTACAAGCAATGACCAGATGCAAATAGATTCACATGCTGGCAAGTTATGAAGCATGAAATTGATTAAGTCAGGTTCATCAACTACAGTCCCCCTCTTCCCAGGGGTGGGGTGCTGTGTATGCAGTAACAGCATCAGAAAGGGCCACCAAACAGACACTTGACACCTGGTACATCAAAGTTCTTAGCAGTTACCACCTAGATGGCACTCTATAATACAGAATTAATTTCTGCTTCCACCACAAACCCTTCAAAATGTCAGACTATTTGCTGCTAATGCTGTCAGCCTCCACAGGGATGCTGAAGCCTAGAACACTTTTCTGCTTTTACCAGAGATATCAAAGATGTCAGATTATTCCGGCAATACAGTTGAAATTTAAACAAACCACACAGTTCCAGCTGACACTGATCATCTGAATATTCTGTAGTAGGAGGTTCACTTCCTGCTACCTTGGATGTTGGGCACTGAAATGGCCTATGACATTTTATAGGCAGTAAAATTAAAGTTCAGGTAGACAATGAAATGAAAGTTTGTTGAAATGAACATAAATCTTTAACTCTCCTTCTGCAGCACTTAATTACGCAACACAAGAAGTAGTTCACAATTATTCTCTGTCTTTGAAGTGAGTGAAATACGTAAGTCTGGCAAACTTTCATCCATGGCTAACTGAATCACAGTCACTAGAGTCATAGTACTGTTTACTAGGAACTTATTGTCTGTAACTGCACAAATACTGTGTTATTCCAAAATACCAAAGTCCCAGATGCCTGTGCTGTGGAGGCCAAGGCTTGTCATAGCTCAAGGATGACCATAGATGGGTATATGTAGTGTCAGATGTGAGGATCCCAAAAAGGTAGACTGTTGGTGTCAGACAACAGTCTGTAGAATGATTCCTGGAGAGCTTCTGGTTGAGGAGCCATGGCAGTGCTAGGTGTAAATTATCAGAGAGCTTACCCTTGGAGAAATGGCTTGCCATAGACACATGCTGGCCTAAATACTTTTGAGGCACCAGGATAATAATGAGATCTATTTTCTGGCAAGTGATCCAATATAAATGAGTTGGTCTGTGCAGATTGCAGCTCTTTGACTGATTCATGTGCTCAGAACTATAGTGATGGTGTTTGCTGATGTAAAACTTGCAACCTGCAGCACAGGCCACCAGTGGTGCAGTGCTGTTATGCTGGAGGGCTATGTGCACTGACATGGTATCCCTCCACCCTTAGAAGACTGTTGATTATACATCTGAGCATCCCATAAGATGGTGGTGCTATTGCCAGTCTCCTGTGGATCTGGAGAACCTTGGAGGCTGCTGTTTATATCTGTGCAAGTGGGTGCTTGACCAGCTGTTGTCAGGTCACAGTGTGACACATTGTAATGCAGATTAACTATCACTATTATATTTTCCACACAAATTTTAAGATATTGTATTTAGACATTCCAACATTTCTTGTTGTTATTTGAGTATTTGTGCATTCCCCAAAAATAACTGATTCTTTAGTTGCTCCAGCACATCATCTGCACACACACAATCCCTCCTCAGGCTGATTATTTACGCCCTGTGTTCTGGAAATGTGCATAGACGGGAGATATGGTATTTGATTATTTTATTTGTATCTCCTTTCCATTAGTAAACCACTTACTTAACACATAGTATCTGGCTTTTTGGGATAGTACCATTTCCCTTTAAGCCCCCCCTCTGCTGTCTCTTCTTTAAAATAGCCACTCATCAAATCTTTACACACTTTTTTTTATAGATTTTCATATTACCATTGTAACATACTTTGTTTAATCTGGATCCAGTTGATTTTGAGTCATTGATGTATTGTCATTGAATGGTTTATTAATCAGATTGGAGAATGAATGTTGAGTTCCATGTTCTGGGCTACTTAATTCTTCTGACTTAGTAAAATGAGTAAAATTTTTTTCGGTTTGAAACACATTATACACTATTTTTTTGTTTTATTGGGTATTTTATAATGTATTACTATTTTGTAATTCGTTATTATACACATGTCACCTGATGATATGGTTTTCAGTATCATGAAACTGGTTTTGATCAGATAATAAAAAGATTAAATACAATGAAGCAGCTTTTTAATTCCCAAGACGTATTTTTTATATTTCTAACTGAGAAGTCAAATAACAATTTTTATAGATGTAGTTTTAAAAATGGTTTAGGAGTCCTTTATAATGAATTATTAAAAGAAAAACTTGCTCTTACTATTTCAATCTTTAGGGGTCGAATTTTCAAAAATGCTGAAATATGTATTTTTTTTTATATTTCTGATTGAGAAATCAAATACCAATTTTCATAGTTCTAGCTTCAGAATTGCCTTAAGAGCCCTTATTTCATTGCTTTAGTGGTGGAATTTTGGAAAAGTTCTTCTTAAATGATGACTACAGTACAAGATCAACTCCAGTTCCACATTTCAAATTTCTATCCGTAGTAGTTTGGGCTGGAAGATGAAGAGTCAGTCAGTCAGAACATTTCCTTTTATATATAGAAATGAGTAATGGCACGAAATGGAAGTAATACTAGTCACACTATCTAATATCAGCAATTCCCACTGGCTTTGGCTGTGGGGTGTGGTGTGCCATAGTGCAGTGTCAAGAACAGATTCCTGATTACAGTTTCCTCCATTCTCCAGCAGCCTCTAAGAAATGTAAGGTTCACCATTTTGTTCAACTTTATAAGTTTATCTCAAATGCATTTTATCTGAAAATGATTAGGTGAATAATTTTTAAGATAAAAAGTCTGCATATGTCGGAAACATCGTGAAGCAGATTAAAATCTATGTATGCTTTGGTGATTTGTTTTATAATTTTGATGATAGGTTATATCACATCATATACAGTTGAAGGGTGGCATGTGATTCTTTGTTTGGTCATTAATCAATTTATTGTTCTGCACTAGATCATTTTTTGTTCCATAGGTCCAAAGTGTGGAGATCTTCAGGGATGTGTAACATGTTATAACATAAGAGCAAATAATGCATATTTACACATGAAGAGGTAAACTAAAGTTCCTTCCAAAGATGACATGAAGAGTGTAAAAGAAAAGATTTGAAGTGGCAAATATGACATTTGTCAGGAGAATGATAAAACAATATACCTCTGTTTGCAGATAACTGATTTGTACCCAAAATTGTTAAGGTGTTCTGACACAGTCATACACTCTTTTTGCAAGTTAATGCTAATGAATTTGTAAACGCAAATTAATGCTTAATTAAATTGGTTATAGAAATAATACACTTAAATATCATTATAAATATAATTATGCCCTTAGATTTTGGAACTAAGAGGCATTACTTCAATACTGGTGTATTTCACAACAGCAGAGCTACTGGTACTCAACAAAAAATCTAACATATTCACCACCTGTTGAGCATCTGCTTTTCAAACAATCATGTACCATAGTATTTCTGTTTCTACTTGTTACTTTCATGTAATACAGTTCTTTACAAGCACTTTGTCATTATTGTGAGATCAGGTAATTGACTGTATATAGCTGCGCGCAAAGTGTAAGTGAAAATTCAGTTGACTGTGGAAATAGCAAACATGAACAAAATAAGTGAGTTATTAAAAATGCCATTTAGCAACAGGACTCTTAGTGAAAAAATTCAGATAAAAACGCTAGGTAGGCCACTCCCGAATCTGAATCTACAGCACCAAATGAAAAACCAATGCTATAAATTCAACCCAGAAATCTATCAAAAGAACAAACGAATTTGTGGCTGTGAAGAGAGCAACACTGGTTTTTTTTTGTTTTTTTTTTTTTTTTCATGTGTTATTTGGGGGACATGTTCATTGGTGTAAGACTGGAATAACTGATACTGGGCATATACGGTCTACAATGAAAGCACATGAAATGTCATAGTGACACATGAATAATGTGCTTAGTCTTTCATTTCTAGGCAAAGCCAACATTCAGCAGACATTAGATGCACAATACAGACAAACAACTGACAGCCACAACAAACGTGTAGAAAAGAATACATATATATTGAATTTAATTGTAAATTGTATTGGGTTCTGTGGTGCTTTGGAGCTGGCTCTCAGGGGCCACAATGAATCTGATGCCTCTGAAAATAATGGAGTTTTTGTGAACTAATTTAGTTCAGTGTGGGACTGGATAAAGATCTTCAAGTTCATCTCAGTGAAGCAACAGTGTTCGAAGACATTTCGAAGATTGTTCAGAACGAACTACTACAATGTATGTTGGAAGTGTGTCATGATGAAGTTTGTAAAGAAATAAAATGCCGATTATGTTGCAATAATCACAAGGGAGTCCACAGATGTGACTTGTAAATTTCAGTTGGTTATGGTTTTGTGTTATGTTATTCAGGGCAAACCTGTTGAAAGATTTTGGAACTTTGTTAATCCAGACAATCAGAATGCTCATACTATAGCTGAGAGTATTTTGAAAGAAACTGAACCATTAATTGGCAAAGAACAAGCAAAACTAACAGCTCAGAGCTATGATGGTGGAAATGTTATGAGTGACAAGTCGAATTAACTAAAGACAAATACCCTAATGTGAACTACATCACTCGTTATTGTGTCTACGGCAGCCTCTGTAAATCACAAAGCCTGCCTCTTTCTTACACATCTTCCAGATATTTCTTCTTTCTTTTCCAACTCACCACAGAGATCAAAAGTGTTGTATAGCATTGTTCAATAAAACTTGCTCTGTGCTTGTGTCACGAGATGGAATTACCATTCACGAGTAGAAAAAGATGTTATTGAAAACATAGAAGATCTTATTACTGTTACAGAAGTCACTGAAAAAATTGAGAGCATAAAACCGGCTTCTACTAGTGAAAAAGCTGGTTCATACAAACAAAAACTGCAAGGTAGAAAATTCATTTTCTTGCTACAATTTCTCTATATGATACTGCCTCATGCAGATGTACTTTTTAATCAGCTTCAAAAGAAGGTAGCCAAACGACCAAAGCAAAACAAGATGTCTAGAATTTTGAAGCGGTAATGCAAAATATCAGAGATGATATTGGATGATATTGACTCCATCCTTAATGAGATTAGTTTCGTAAATGTCGAAACAATGCCTGCCGAGAAGCCGTGGATTCTTGATAAGCATAAAAAGAGAGATGCCTTGGAAGTACGCCATGCCGTCCTTTCTTAAATAAAATTACGTTTTCCTTTCACTGGACACCTCATTGCAGCCAACTTACTTGATGTATATCAGTTTGACAAATGTATCAAAAGTTTTTCAAATACCTTGAAATTAGAGACACATATACATTTCTGGGAAAAAAGAAAGTTGAAGGGCGAGCTTCAAGTCTTCTATGCTAGGCTCGAGTTGAGAGCAGTTTCTGGCATAGTACTGTTTCTTTCGCTGATTCTATAGGATGAGCTTTGTGACACATTCGAAGAGACTATTAAAGTTTTGAAATTGCTATCTTGACTGCAAAAACTGAGCGGCGCTTTTCAATGCTCAAGAGAATTAAAATATTCCTATGAAACACCATGAAAGAAGACAACTGAGCGCCTTAGGAATGGTATCCTGTGAAAAGTCATTCATGTGTAAAATTGAAGATTTCAATTCAAGAGTGACGGATTTATTTGTCAACAAGAAGGAATGATGATTGTATTTATAATACCATTCCAACTAATTATTTTGAAGCTATCTTCCAAAAGTCATGGATTTTCTGCTTTTGGTGAGTACAATGCTTTTAGTTTCAAATGTTTGTAATTTGATTAAATTTGCTTTGCAAAATCCAGATTACAAGTTTGAATAATTTATGCTTGCTCTGTTATTTGTGGTACTGGTACTCATGTTGTAGTGGACACTTTTCTGGCAGTCAGCCTCGAATGTAAAACAGACAAGGAGTTTTGGATGCTGAGGGTAGAAGAATGGACAGGAGCGACAACCCATGCCTTCCTCTCATAGGACTGGCAGCCTACATTTGTATTCTGTGCTACTGAGAAGGCAGAACCAACGTAATAATGGACATATGGATTGCTGATTCCATCTGGTGTTATGGGAGTCTTATTCGAACTCTTGTGACAGAGCAATTGCTCTCTCCACTCATTTCAAAATAAGGATAGGAAACAACGAGCAAGTACAACTCAAACAAAAGCAGAACATACAAATTATTCGGTAACTGCCAGAGTGCAGTTGTTAGCTGAGGCTGGCATTGTCGTTAATTTGATAGTTCAGGCTCGATCTCGACTGGTATCTTATGCAATGGTACATCAAAACACTCCCTACTTACTAAGAAGTGCATTCAAGTTCTAAGGCCTCAGACTTCTTTTCTAATTAACTACTCACCCGAAATCAATGAAACTGGCGTTACTTCTTGACATAATCGCCCTGCAGACGTACACATTTTTCACAACGCTGACGCCATGATTCCATGGCAGTGGCGAAGGCTTCTTTAGAAGTCGGTTTTGACCACTGGAAAATCGCTGAGGCAATAGCAGCATGGCTGGTGAATGTGCGGCCACGGAGAGTGTCTTTCATTGTTGGAAAAAGCCAAAAGTCACTAGGAGCCAGGTCAGGTGAGTAGGGAGCATGAGGAATCACTTCAAAGTTGTTATCACGAAGAAACTGTTGCGTAATGTTAGCCCGAAATGCGGGTGCGTTGTCTTGGTGAAACAGCACACGCGCAGCCCTTCCCGGACGTTTTTGATGCAGTGCAGGAAGGAATTTGTTCTTCAAAACATTTTTGTAGGATGCACCTGTTAACGTAGTGCCCTTTGGAACGCAATGGGTAAGGATTACGCCCTCACTGTCCCAGAACATGGACACCATCATTTTTTCAGCACTGGCGGTTACCCGAAATTTTTTTGGTGGCGATGAATCTGTGTGCTTCCATTGAGCTGACTGGCGCTTTGTTTCTGGATTGAAAAATGGCATCTACGTCTCATCCATTGTCACAACCGACGAAAAGAAAGTCCCATTCATGCTGTCATTGCACGTCAACATTGCTTGGCAACATGCCACATGACAGCCATGTGGTCGTCCGTCAGCATTCGTGGCACCCACCTGGATGACACTTTTCGCATTTTCAGGTCGTCATGCAGGATTGTGTGCACAGAACCCACAGAAATGCCAACTCTGGAGGCGATCTGTTCAACAGTCATTCGGCTATCCCCCAAAACAATTCTCTCCACTTTCACGATCATGTCGTCAGACCGGCTTGTGCGAGCCCGAGGTTGTTTCGGTTTGTTGTCACACGATGTTCTGCCTTCACTAAACTGTTGCACCCACAAATGTACTTTCGACACATCCATAACTCCATCACCACATGTCTCCTTCAACTGTCGATGAATTTCAATTGGTTTCACACCACGCAAATTCAGAAAACGAATGATGGCATGCTGTTCAAGTAAGGAAAACGTCGCCATTTTAAGTATTTAAAACAGTTCTCATTCTCGCTGCTGGCGGTAAAATTCCATCTGCCATACGTTGCTGTCATCTCTGGGATATATTGACAATGAACGCGGCGTCATTTTAAAACAATCTTTTTATCTCTTTCCAGCCCGGAGAAAAAAAATCGGAGGCCTTAGAACTTGAATGCACCTTGTACCGCCACATAAAAGTGTTCGCACATACTATGTGAGCAGTGAAGAACTGTGCTGTTGGTATGTGTATGTGTGCATGCATTTTTGTGTGCGAGAGATATTTTCAGAGACAGTGTTAATTTTATATCTTGTGCTGACATGTGCAAAAGATACCTGAAGCTACACCCCCTTCCCCCCACCCCTCTCTCTATCTTATACAAACCCTTGCTATGTCATGTTCTCCAGAATATATCACTCTCTTACTGTGCATAAGAAGGAAGCTGTTCTAATAGGTGTTTACTTCTATTTCCCTAAACGCTTTGTTTGATGTAATGTCCTATGAAATATATGAATTATTGACAAAATTCCATAATACATTTGATGCTACGAAACTAATTTTTTTTTTGGTGCCGCCAATGGAATGCCTCAGCGGCCGCCACTGCCTTTGGATATACTGTATTTGTTATTTTCATATACTTTATCAGTATATTGAAACAACATCTCTAATTTAATTTCGTACCCAGGTTTACTTAGAGCTCTATTCTATTAGAGGTCAATCAGTAGAAATGTTAAATAATAATGAAGAAAAGTGACAATCTTGTTTCAGGCCTCACTTCCTGTGTATAGTGTGTGTTAAATTTTATTTTAATGTTGGTATTTTTGTAAATATTTTAATGCAACTTGTCAAGTGCTCTGGAAAGCATCTTACTTGTATTACATTATTCAATAACTGTGTTTTTGTAACACAGTGACAGGTATGTAAATCTTGATGGTTAACAGCAGCAGTCAGTTAGTGTAGAAATTATGTTTAGATAATCTGTAATTTTTTCCACCATAAGAGGTAACAGACAGTTTTATTTGAACTCAACTAGGTTCTTGTTCTACATTCCATTGAATATGTAGACAACTAACATAGCCACCTTCATCACATGCTGATAAAAAATGTGAATCTTATTGTAAAACACAAACATTGTGATTATCAACAGAAGAAATTAATTGTAATGCTTAGCAGTTTTTATGTTACCAGTACATCTGAATGATGGTTCCATCACATTCAAAACAAACTCATCTACTAAATTTGGTGATATATTCTGCATATGCTTCTTGGAATACTGTCTGAGAATTTTATTGGTTACTTTACTCTTAGCTTATCAAACACCTTCAAGTAATGATTGAGCAGAGGTATTTTCTTTTTAGGAAATAGTAAATAGGAATGATTCTATACCTTCCCCAGTAATGTTCATTCCATCTAACATATTGATTCAAGATGTTTCTACAAACTTTATCTCTATTCACACACAGAATATAATAATTGTTTTCATGTTCAAGTGAAACACTACACTACACAAGCATATGAGCCATCGTAAATTTCTTTACAGCTATTCAATGAAATCCTCCTCTAAGGACAACATGGCAGTCAGATGGTCCTGGTAGGCCAGTCGTGGCCTGAAGACAGAGTGCTTTATTCAATGAAAAGTAATTTAAGCTTGCTTTCCTCATTTGCATACTGAGAACAACTATTTATAATGAAACCAGTATCTATGAGAAAAGACTACCCTCCCAGATCTCATAATCATTCTTATGTGATCTGAGTCAGCATTTTGTGCAGGTCCAGTTTGTTCATGTCACTACCTTTAAAAATATTTTATTATGTGTTGGGTAGCACTGCATTCCTCCCACAAGAGTGACTTTTACTGATACCAGTCTATGCCACACATGCACTTACAGGTTGGCCAATAGCAGCCATAATCTCTCTCCATTGCATAACTGATGTACATTAGATGCTTGTTTGAGAATATGGTTTAACTGCCTGCTTGGAGTTAATTGATTTCACAGAGCTGCAAATGCACTTTCACCTTTGTTTTCACCAAATCTGTTGTAATATATTATCACACATTTCTTCCATTACCCAACACTGCCACCCCCCTCCTCCCCCCCAACCTCCTCCCTATGACTGTGATTATGTGAGAGATTTGATGAGAAAGTCCCCAGACTTGTCTGCATCAACATTAATGTCTCGTGACCAGTAGTGGCAGAGGCTGTAAGTAATGTGAAAAGTCTCTCCCGAGACATCATCTGCCATCCCATGGTCATATATCTTTGTAAGATTCTGCAAGAATCTATACAGTGTATTGTAAAGACTGTACAAAACCCTTTCTGCCTTAACTATTATTACCTTCACACATTGTTTAACAAGAGCTTACCTGGGATCTGAGCTGGAGGGGTGAGGGACTGGGATGGGGGGAGATGAGAGAAGGAGACAGTAATTCATGTTAGTTTCACAGTGAATGAGGAAATAGTCTTGATATTTCTCAACGAATGAGTCTGGGTACATTTTCTGTTAGTAAATATCCACCACATGTTTTAGCTTTCTTCAGAGTGGTACTGAACTAATATGTCTGCTTGTTTGATGGCTCAGGATATGAGTTCAACTTGCAAAGATCTTTTTTCTAACCATGGGGAAGGGAGACAAGAAGCTGCCCTTCACTGCTCTTGCCCTTTTTGTATCTAACAGTATACACTTGAGAATTGTGAAATTCAAAAAAATTAATGATTACAAGCAAAAGCTACAAAAATCAGCAACAATTAAGAGAAAAAATTTGGAAAGGAGCGATGCCTGAAATAAGTGTGTTTTTATTTTTATTTTTTTTTGTTAATTTGGTGTTATGGTATCCAAACACAGGAACCCATGACATTGAGCTGTGGGCAAGTGGCAACTGTGCGTAAACTTTGGTGCTATGTGGGGATGAAGAGAGAGAGAGAGAGGGGGGGGGGGATAGGAAAGATATAGCGATTTCAACATATGGTGATGGGCTAGTTATTGATACTGAGCATAAATATTTAATCAGGAAACTTATTGCTTAATCAAAAATTGCTGTGAGGCTAACCTTTAACATAGTTTTACTTGTAACAACATTAAACATGTGAATCTGTTGAACATTCTGTTAAATATTTGGTGGTAGTTTTTTTTGTGACCATAGATCAGTTACATGGTTTTCTTTTGTTTCTCCTAAGGCACTGCCTCTACGTTAAATTAACTACACCAATAAAACCTGTTTAGTTTAAATGAAGTTTTTATTATAGCCAATAAAGGGTTGGATAGAGCATTTTGATCAATAAATAAATATAAAGTCATTGGTGAATATTTATCAGCATTTTCTTCTAACAGGCAAACTCCAATATTTTTGACAGGCGCCATAGTTGGTAGCATCTTCCAGCGTTTCAGGTAACTTCTCATTCAACGATTCAGGCAGGAATGATGTTACAATGGCCGCTGAGGCAAGAAGTAGTCCAAGAACCCCATAGAGGCATCTAGGGTCTATTGCAGTACCCTGTGGAAAGAAAAACAGGTTCGAGCACCATCTGTGTAATACATAAAAGTGATAGATTTATTAGATTTTTCTCGCTTTTACCATTTCATGCAATACATGTAGCAGTCTTTGTATGACCCACTGTATCCAGCTCTTACTTTACATCTACTTATATACTCCATTGGTCACTACAGAGTAGTAGAGTCATGTACACGAGATACAGAAGGGCAGCACATTGACAGAGCAGTCATTCGTGCAAAGATGATTTCAATGAAAAGATTTCTGACTGGGTTGAGGCTGCATGATGGGAATTAACAGACTATGAATTCATAATTCATAATTCTTTGTATGACCCACTGTATCCAGCTCTTACTTTACATCTACTTATATACTCCATGGGTCACTACAGAGTAGTAGAGTCATGTACACGAGATACAAAAGGGCAGCACATTGACGGAGCAGTCATTCGTGCAAAGGTGATTTCAATGAAAAGATTTCCGACTGGGTTGAGGCTGCATGATGGGAATTAACAGACTATGAATTCATAATAGCAGCTGGGGCTATACACATGGGGCATTTCATTTTGGAAATCGTTAGTGAATTCATTATTCTGCTATTCACAGTGCCAAGATTGTATCGAGAATACGACATTTCGGCATTACCCCTCACCGCAGAAAATACAGAGGCTGACGGCCTCCACTTAACGACTGAGAGCAGTAGCGTTTGCGTGGAGTTGTCAGTCCTAACAGGCAATCAACGCTGCGTGGAGTAGCTGCAGAAAACAACGTGGGACGTACGACAAACAGTGTGGCGAAATCTGGCGTTATGGGCTGTGGCAGCAGGCGACTAATTTGAGGGTCTTTGCTAACAGCATGAAATTGCTGCAGCGCCTCTCCTGGGCTTGTGACCATGTAGGAGGGACCCTAGACAACTGCGAAACCTTGGCTTAGTCAGATGAATCTTGATTGCAGTTGGTAAGACATGATGGCAGGGTTCGAAAGCGGTGCAGATCCCACGAAGCCATGGAACGAAGTTGTCAACAGTTCGCTGTGTAAGGCTCCATAATCGAGTGGTTTATGTTTATATGGATTGGACTGAGTCCTCATGGTGCTCAGCTACTTGGAGACCATTTTCAACCATTCACGAATGTCATGTTCCCAAACAACGACGGAATTTTTATGACTGACTCCATGTCCGTATATACACTCATATTCAGAAAAAACAGCTCCTTGATCGACTAGAGATAGGATGTTCATATTCACATGACATATACGAGGGCAGTTCAATAAGTAATGCAAAACATTTTTTTTCTCGGCCAATTTTGGTTGAAAAAACCGGAAATTTCTTGTGGAATATTTTCAAACATTCCCGCTTCGTCTCGTATAGTTTCATTGACTTCCGACAGGTGGCAGCGCTGTACGGAGCTGTTAAAATGGCGTCTGTAACGGGTGTGCGTTGCAAACAACGGGCAGTGATCGAGTTTCTTTTGGCGAAAATCCAGGGCATCTCAGATATTCATAGGCGCTTGCAGAATGTCTACGGTGATCTGGAAGTGGACAAAAGCACGGTGAGTCGTTGGGCAAAGCGTGTGTCATCATCGCCGCAAGGTCAAGCAAGACTGTCTGATCTCCCGCGTGCGGGCCGGCCGTGCACAGCTGTGACTCCTGCAATGGCGGAGCATGCGAACACACTCGTTCGATATGATCGACGGATCACCATCAAACAACTCAGTGCTCAACTTGACATCTCTGTTGGTAGTGCTGTCACAATTGTTCACAAAAATCTGAACGAACTTCTCCTTCTTCATGACAACGCAAGACCTCACACAAGTCTTCGCACCTGAGAGGAGCTCACAAAACTTCAATGGACTGTTCTTCCTCATGCACCCTACAGCCATGATCTCGCACGGTCGGATTTCCATATGTTTGGCCCAATGAAGGACGCAATCCGTGGGAGGCACTACGCGGATGATGAAGAAGTTATTGATGCAGTACGACGTTGGCTCCGACATTGACCAGTGGAATGGTACCGTGCAGGCACACAGGCCCTCATTTCAAGGTGGCGTAAGGCCGTAGCATTGAATGGAGATTACGTTGAAAAATAGTGTTGTGTAGCTAAAAGATTGGGGAATAACCTGGTGTATTTCAATGCTGAATAAAACAACCCCTGTTTCAGAAAAAAAATGTGTTGCATTACTTATTGAAAGCCCTCGTACATTAGTATGTTCTGCAGAAATGATTAGCATTTGAACCATGTCTGCCAAAGGGTTCAAGGACAACGTCGATATCGCGGCGTAAAGCTACCTATCAGTAAAAGTTGCCCGCAGCTCTCGTTGTAGCTATAAACCTAGCCGGCCGCTGTGACCGAGCGGTTCTAGGTTCTTCAGTCCGGAACCGCGCTGCTGCTATGGTCGCAGGTTCGAATCCTGCCTCGGGCACGGATGCGTGTGATGTCCTAAGGTTAGTTACGTTTAAGTAGTTCTAAGTCTAGGGCACTGATGATCTCAGATGTTAAGTCTCATAGTGCTTAGAGCCATTTTTATAAACCACAGGTTATGGATCAGTGTGGTTTGAACAGACATGCAGGATGCCTCCCCGACATGCACGCAAACCGTACAGTCAAATCAGTGAGTTTAAAAAAGGGCGTATTATTGGTATGAGAGAATGTGATGCATCCATCCAGGAACGTGCTGTTCATGTGGGATGAAGTGTTTCGGCAGTGCAACGGGGGTGTGCAGAATAATTCATGGAAGGCCTCTGAACACAACGAGATGGATCAGGTCGCACCATCCAGACTACCCCATGAGAGGATCGACAACTCATCAGAATTGCATTGTTCCTCCTCAGCTCTGGAGCAACAGTGCAACAGTGTAACACATCGCACACTTTTACGGGTAACAGTCCATCGCCGTTTATTACGGCATGGGTTATGTGCACGTTGTCCACATCTCTGCATACCTTTGAGGACTGTGCAGAAACATGCTAGACGGTAATCGTGCGTGGAACGACGTCACTGGGGACAGAAATGGCATCAGATAGTGTTTTCAGATGAATCCAGTTTCTGTTTGTTTGAAAATGATGAAAATGGCTCTGAGCACTATGGGACTTAACATCTGAGGTCATCAGTCCCCTAGAACTTTGAAGTACTTAAACCTAACTAACCTAAGGACATCACACACATCCACGCCGAGGCAGGATTCGAACCTGCGACCGTAGCGGTCGCGTGGTACCAGACTGAAGCGCCTAGAACCACTCGGCCACACCGGCCAGTGAAAATGATGACCGCATTTTGTTTCATCGCAGACAAGGGGACCGGCATCACCGTGACTGCATTCGCACATGACATACAGTGCCAACTCAAGGCCTTATGGTGTGGGGTGGTATTGAGTACAACCACAAATCAAAGATGGTGCCTGTCCTGTGACCTACGTGAATGACGTCCTGTGACCCGTAGCCATACCATTTCTGCCCAACACCCCAGATGCCTTATTTCAGCAAGACAATGCATGACCACATGTTGTTGCTCAAACACGTACCTTCTTGGTGTCACAGGATGTCAGCCTTTTGCCCTGACCCATCAGATGTGTTGCCAATCGAAAATGTGTGGAATATTGTGAAATGATAGGTACAGTGCTGTGGAACACTGAAAACCACCACAGATGAACTTTGGGACCAGGTGATTGCAGCATGGATGGCTATATCACAGGATGACATGATATGCATCGGTGCAGTCACACATGGAACAAGTTACCAGGTCCCATAGCAGACCCTGTGTCTACTAGGCAACAGGACAAAGGGTGAACTGAGGTGACTGAAACGCTAATCGTTTCTGCAGAACATATTAATGTACATGCCCTGTGAATATGAACGTCCTATCTCCATCGTTCAACGTGTCCTGTTTTCTCTGAGCATGAGTGTATATCGCTCACAGATACTTACTACATTACAAAAAACACAGTACACATAAGCACACCTGTTTACGTGAGCTGGACATATTCTAAACTGTGTAAATCCGCTTTAAACGGCCGTTTAGTAGCGATTCCAAGGTTAATGAAACCGACAACGACCGGGAGAACAGTGTGCTGATCACGTGCCCTCCATACCACATTCGACGACACCACTGGCAAAGGATGACACGGCGGTCGGTGCCTTTTACTAATGGTTTTTATATCTTACCGTATGATATAAAAACACTTCACATCATCTTTGTGGCTCTGGGAGGCTTACACTGAGGTGACAAAAGGCACAGGATAGTGATATGCTTATATACAACTGACGGTGGTATCGTGTACACAAGGTATACGAGGTGCGACAATAAAGTAATGAGACTGATTTCCTTTGCAAGATGTGGCAACCTTGCAGGCTTGCGTAGGCACAATAACTTTGACCTTGGCCTATAAGCTGCTTCTAGTCTAAGCAGTACATCGCTGCAACTGCTCAGTCATGAGTTGTGCTGTAAGAAGTTAACACATGTTTGTGTCTCTCGTCACAGAAATCGAACTGCATAATATAACGCAACGGTATGCCATTTCTTTTTGCGTTAAAATGGGTGAAAACGCGACGACAGCTTACTGTAAGCTTCAGAAGGCTTGTGGAGAGGAGGTTATGTCAAGAGCTCAAGTTTTTCGTTGGCATAAAATCTTTAGTGAAGGCAGAACGAATGTCAAAGTCAAAAGTGAAATGCTTGCTTGTGTGCTTCTTTGATTGCAAGGGAATTGTTCATAAAGAGAGGGTGCCTCCTGGACAAACAGTTAACCAATATTAGTACAAAGAAATTTTAGAAAGACTTCGTAAAAAGAGTTCTTCGTGTCCGTGCCAACATTGGTGATAATTGGATTCTGCATCACGATAATGCGCCATCCCATACTGCTCTGTCAGTACAGCAATTTTTAACCTCAAAACAAATTTCAGTACTACCACAGTCACCTTATTTATGAGATATCTCTCCGTGTGACTATTTTCTATTTCCAAGAGTCAAAACGGCGGTCATGAGACATCATTTTCAAACAACACAAGATGTCCAAAAAGGCGTGACGAGGGTCTTGGAGGATATTACAGAAGATAAGTTCCAGAAATGTTACCATCAATGGCAGAAGCGCTGGAAAAAGTGTGTGCACTCAGAAGGAAACTACTTTGAAGGAGAAAACACTAAACTTGACTAAAACGGTAAGTAACATTTTTTTTTTCACATCAGTCTCATTACTTTATTATCGCACCTCATAAAAGAGCAGTGCATTGGCGGAGAGGTAATTCGTACTCAGGTGATTCATGTGAAAAGGTTCCCGACGGCAATTAACAGACTTTGATCGCGAAATTGTAGTTGGAGACATTCCATTTGGGAAAGAGTTAGAGAATTCAGTATTCTTAGATCCACAGTACTAAGAATGTGCCGAGAATACCAAATTTCAGGCATTACCTGTCACGACGGACAGCACAGTGGTCGACAGCCTCCACTTAACGACCGAGAGCAGTGGCGTTTGCAAAGAGCTGTCAGTGCTAACAGACGAGCTCAAATGGTTCAAATGGCTCTGAGCGCTATGGGACTTAACATCTATGGTCATCAGTACCCTAGAACTTAGAACTACTTAAACCTAACTAGCCTAAGGACATCACACAACACCCAGTCATCACGAGGCAGAGAAAATCCCTGACCCCGCCGGGAATCGAACCCGGGAACCCGGGCGTGGGAAGCGAGAACGCTACCGCACGACCACGAGCTGCGGACAACAGACGAGCAACACTGCCTGAAATAACCACAGAAATCAATGTGGGGCGTACGACGAACGTATACGTTAGACAGTGCGACATATCTAACGTTAATGGGCTATGGCAGCAGACGACCGACGCGTGTCCGTCTGCTAACAGCATGACGTCGCCTGGAGAGTCTCTCCTGGGCTCGTGACCATACCGATTTAATCCTAGATAACTGAAAAACCGTGGCCTTTTCAGACGAGTCCTGATTTCAGTTTGTGAGAGCTGTTGATAGACCAGAGTGTGGCACAGTCCCCTCAAAGCCATGGACCCACGATGTCGACAAAACACTGTGCAAGCAGGTGGTTGCTCCATGATGGCGTGGGCTGTATTTACGTGGAATGGACTGCGTCCTCTGGTCCAGCTGAATCGATCATCGACTGGAAATGGTTACGTTCGGCTACTTCGAGACCATTTCCAGCCATTCATGGACTTCATGTTCGCAAACAAAGATGGAATTTTTTATGGATAGCAATGCGTCATGTCACCAGGCCACAATTGTTGGCGATTGGTTTGAAGAGCATTCTGGACAGTTCGAGCGAATGATTTGGCCACCTAGATCGCCCGACATGAATTACATCGAACATTTATGGGATATAATCGAGAGATCAGTTCGCATATAAAATCCTGCAACGGTAATACTTTCGCAGTTATAAACAGCTGTAGAGCCATCGTGGCTCTGCATTTCTGAGCAGTACTTCCTGTCACTTGTTCAGTCCATGCTGCAATTCGCCGGTCTAAAGGAGGTCCGACAATATGTCAAGACGTATCCCACGTCCTTTTCCACTTCAATGTACAGCCAAGACCTTAAATGTGCGATTGTTCCTTAGCAACTATCGAACAGTCTATACCTTATCGTACAGATAGAAAAAAGCTAACAATAGGTTAATTTGCATGCATATGTAAAGAATTCGTGCGCTCAATAATTACCAAGTAAACAAGATACGGAGCAATTCCTATTACCGCTGCGACAAAAGCCCACTCTATAGCTGAACCAATCTGTCTAATACACGTAGGATGGATCTCCATACTCTGCAGTACGTTTGTGAAGAGAGACATTACGCAGAAGAACTTGAGGAACGCAGCTGCGGTCGTCACAATCCAGTGAGGCCCAGATACTGCAACAGAGAAAAATGCTTAGTCAGATTTGGTATATTGTGAGTGAATTCGGTGACTTCTAATTAGACCTGACTGACAGTAGTGAGAATACATCTGCCACTAACAGAGACTAAACGTCGTCTTGTCGATAGAATTTTTACCACATTTTAGCATATTACAAACTAATAACATGAACTCCATTGCGTTGTGACGCAATAATGTAAACGTCTCGGCTGGGGAAGCTGGACCTTCAAATTAGGAAAAATCGTTAGTGGTTATCAGTACGAGTTTTATGTTGTAAATGAGTAGAGAAAGGACTGCTTACGATTGGAC
Source organism: Schistocerca cancellata (assembly GCF_023864275.1). Lineage (NCBI taxonomy): Eukaryota > Metazoa > Arthropoda > Insecta > Orthoptera > Acrididae > Schistocerca > Schistocerca cancellata. The sequence continues at coordinate 414,531,582 of NC_064628.1, forward strand.
ATGGCAAAAAAAGGCCAAAGAAGCTGCAATATCTGTCAGTTGGGGAACTATGAAAGGAAAACAAACAACAATAAAGTCGGTAGAAAATGAATACGCAGTAAGATTGCAGATTGTAGTAATCGGGACAAAGGAAGTTAAGAAAGATTCAAGAAACGGAAGTGGCAGTGGACAAATAAAAGAAATGTTGAAATGGTCCCTGATAGAAGACAATTGTTTGCAAGGTCATACTTCCGCTGCTGCTCTGAAACAGCAGAACGCAGCATTGGTCCACGTCCTGCATCTGCGACCAATATCAACTTCTGATTTCTTAAGCGACAACGGTATGTTTTAACTTACCACTACGTTCCAGGGTCAACTTCTTGAATTCTACTCAGAGAAATGTTTGTTTACTCACAGCTGTTGTAGACTACTCAAGTGACTAAGAATGCGCGGTTTACTTGTGTTCGCCTTATGTTACCACAGATAATTATTCCGATCCCTATAACATTTCATTCCCGGCCACACCCATGCGTTCATCCTCTTGGCTATTGTGGACGCCAGAGAGAGTCTCCGGTACACGATTGAAGTGAGAAATGGGCTTTGTACAGTCTAGGGATGATTGGTCGTATTTTTCATAAGCCACCTCACTTGAAAAACCCGGATATGGAAAATGACGGAGCTCCGATATACGAATTAGATTAAGGATTTCTTCATGAGTTACTAAAAATATACAAGCGACGGGTTTCAGCATTGTTAATGATTTGATAGAAAATGGTTTACAGCTATTAAATAATAGCTATTAAGCAGAATTAAGTACACTATTCCGCAAAACTTAAGGATGAGATAAAGTAACAGAATATATTAGAAACTCGGTGGAAATGAATGAAAGTGCGGGAGCATGTCACCAGAGGTCTGCCAGTAGTGCGCAGGAAGCTGAACGTCACATGGCTTGAGGCAACGTGCCTATAGAGCCAAATGGAGTTGGGCCCACAACTCGAGACAGTTGAAGTAACGGGAAAAGAAGTGTGTTGTCAACTAGTGAGCAGTTATGGCGCACTGTTTTAATGTCCTTCATTACAGTATGGCCTATAGATAACATTTGGATGACTTCACAGGGGGAAGAGTCATCGGCAAAGTGGACGAAGGACGAAGTATGACGAATGTAACGCGGGAGTTTGGTATGGCTCACAGCATTGTTTAACGAGCATCGGGAGCATTCCGAACCACAGGCACTGCTGCCCAAGGGGGAGGTGGCGGTCGACCACAGTCAACTACAGCAGCAGATTAACGTAACATTGTGTAACAAGCTAGAAAGATGGTTGCAGCTGCAACAGCATTTAACTGAAATACAAGGCATACAAAATCACACTCCGCAGTGGCACAGGGACTGCATGGGAAGGGGTGGGGGGGGGGGGGGGGGATAGGGGGAGGGAGGGGATGGGGGTATGGGGTGGGGGCAGGAAATTAAAAGAAGCTGTCTTACCTGTTATAACGACGATAATAAATATGGATATCAAGGTTGCTGCCAATAATGAGAACGCTTCTGTAAACCTGCGCCCAAATTTGTTGCCCAAGAAATGTGCTGCTAGATTTCCTGGCAAGTCGCCAGCTCCCTGCGCCATGAACGCCAAAAATGGGTTTCCACCAAGATTCCCAATGTTGAACATCATGCTGCACGTAGTCAGAACGCAGACACTCCTGCGGACAAAGAAAATGTCACGTTATTCTTCTATTAAGGCTGAAACATTCTTCAGATCGAATACCCTTCTTATGATTGTTGCAGGATGTTTGCTTTCACCTGTTTGACCCCGTACAAGCCAACGGCCATCTGTCGGATGGTGCAAGAAAGGCGCTTCATCTGAAAAGGCCATCTGTCACCGATTAGTGGAGGTTCAGCTCTGTACTGGTGTGCATATTCCAGTCTTCGTGTCCGATGAACAGCAGTCAGCATGGGTGCATGAACAAGGCGCCTGCTACAGAGGCCCATATGAAGCAATGTTCGCTGAACGGTCGTTGAGGAGAAACGGTTGATAGCCCCTTGCTGACTTGTAGGTCAGTTGTTCAACATGTGCACGTCTATTCGCGGGTACACATCTCCGTAGCCGTCGTTCATCCCTGTCATCTATAGTTCATGGTGCATCAAAGCTGCCTTGGCGCCAGTTGTGGATACCGCCATTTTGCCATGCACAGCAAACTTTAACCATGGCAGCAAGCGAACGATTTAGAAACTTAGCCGTTTCGGAAACGCTTCCACCCTTGGCCCGAAAGTCAATGATCATGCCCTTTTGGACGTCATATATATCGCTCCGTTTCTGCATTACCCAACAATCGCATCCTGCCAACAAGTTTTATATACCCTCCACTGCTATGCTGGCAACAGTGGTTTTTGCACGTTGACACAGAACGTAGGCGGTGGTCATATTAATGTGTATGGACTTTGTAGTTTGAAGGTGATCCGAACAACCCTCTGCCGAGCACTTAAGTGTGATTTGCAGAGTACTCATGAAGAAGCAGGTATAGAACATACCGACGGTTCGCATAGACACTGGACTGTAATTCAGTGGCTTCAGAACGAGCGACGAGAAAGCGTCGAGACACCAGTTTGGCAACAAGAAGGCAGGCTACATTACGTCCGCAGCTCGTGGTCGTGCGGTAGCGTTCTCGCTTCCCGCGCCCGGGTTCCCGGGTTCGATTCCCGGCGGGGTCAGGGATTTTCTCTGCCTCGTGATGACTGGGTGTTGTGTGATGTCCTTAGGTTAGATAGGTTTAAGTAGTTCTAAGTTCTAGGGGACTGATGACCATAGCTGTTAAGTCCCATAGTGCTCAGAGCAGGCTACATTACGAGAACATCGCAGGATTGTTCGGCGCGCTCTGATGGAAAGACAAGTGATAACAGCTAAAATCCGGGGAGAGTTCAGAGATAGAGTGCCACCACGAACCGCCGGGAGCAAATTCCTGGAAGCTGGATTGAAATCACGAGTCACCATGCATCGTCTACCGCTGACACCACACCTGAGGCATCAGAAACTAACGTGAAGCCAGAATCAGTGGGAGTACTTTCTGCGATGTTTCTGTGGAACCACGTGCGAAGGTGTTAAATAAAACAGAACTGATTTGTTTGAGGGGAGGCTGAATGGTCTCCAGTATGTGGCAAGAAAGGTAAACCCTGATGTCATACCCTTCACAAACAAGGTCTCAAATTACATATCCCAGTAGGATAACGCAAGAGTCCACAGTGCAGTTCAGACTATAAACGCTCTGAAGAATGTACAAATCCTTGACTGTCTGTCTGGTCCACCATAGTCCACCATAGTGTCACCCATAATGCATGACTAGGATGCGATGGGAGAAAATATTCTGTGATACTAGACTTCAGACAACAACTATTACGAACTGACCCAGCATGTGTTTCAGGCATGGCAAGAAATCCATCAAGATGACCTTCGAGGGCTGTTTTATTCCACACCACAACGAATACGAGAGTGAATTCGTTTCCATGGAGGGCACACCACACATTGGCGTTGGTGATGGACATCAGTCCCGACAAGAATGAAAATTTAATCTTTTAATACCCGTTATTTGACGATAAACTTCACAAAGTTTCATAAATATTGAACGGATATTTCATGGTGTAGCGCTTTCTATTTCCGTCAGCGTACAAGATGTCCCATTTATCTTGACCTCCCCAAGGAACTTTTCGTCCAGAAACAAAATGAAATAATGTATCAGGAGAATTTTGTTTGGATACCTGGGGAACGTAAATCAATATGACTGAGTTTCTACAAATCGAAAGGGGTCAGGTTCGGTTCCCTGTCAATCCTAGGATTTTGATCTGCCCCATATCACTTTTTTCACCGCTAGCAACGTCTGTTGATATGAAAAATGCACCGTGGCTCTGAATCCACGTTGGAATGTAGGAACCACTATAACTGGCTGGGCAAATCAGTTATCAAAGATCGGAGGAAGGCGAAAGCATACTACCTCCAAAGACGGATCAAATGGCTCTGAGCACTATGGGACTTAACATCTGAGGTCATCAGTCCCCTAGAAATTAGAACTACTTAAACCTAACTAACCTAAGGACATCACACACATCCATGCCCGAGGCAGGATTCGAACCTGCAACCGTAGCGGTCGCGCGGTTCCGGACTGAAGCGCCTAGAACCGCTCGCCCATTGCGGCCGGCGATATCACCTCCAACAGGACCATTAAAGCACGGTGGTGTTTCAACCAATCTTGGGATTGATGACGTGTTTACTTCTTACTAATGTCTTTTTTAAAATTGAAGCCTATACGGTAATCCACCTCCTTTCTACAAGGTCTGTTCGGAAAGAAATCAGAAACGCTACTCATGTATGGAGAATGTAGTTTACCAGATCAATAATTGCGATCGTAGAATGAAGCTTTTCACGAGTGAATGAATGTCTTAGATGCTGGTAAGTCTTTCAGGTTGTATGATGGTGGTCCACGAAATATTTTTGAACTTGGGGATAATTTAACGGAAAAGAGGTAGCCATGAAACTCAGTAATATATGGACACTTGCATCACACAATCGGCAGCTAAGTTTTATCTCTGGCAAGGATTATCTCTGACATTCACGTGTATAGTTCAACCGCACCTCCTTTGTCACGGTATTTACATTGCTCTCAGACGTCCGACCCGTCAGTCGGCAAGATTCAGCAGAACATGCAGCACCTCTAAAGACGTCCAGCGTAACTCTGGACGAAATGTTAGGAATAGAAAAGTTTCGTGGGCCTCGATCATAGAGCAAGGAATATTCACTAGCAGCCAAGTGCGCCCATACCCATGGCTATCAGGAAAGGAAAAAAAAATACAGTGTATTCAGGTGTTGTGTTTCATGAAAGTGATCTAAAAGTCAGTATTGCCCAGGTTTTTAACATAGTCGGATCTAAAAAAAATTCTACTTTCAATTCACCATTCGTCTTCCAAAATATTAAATATACACCATACCCCAGGTCTAGACCCACATCCCCTGCCAATTGTCTTATATGCGCTCTTGCCAGCAGTCAGTAATTTCTTCTTACTTATATTACGGGCACATGTAGCACAGTAAGGTAGGTCGTAATCTGAATGTTGTGTACAGTAGATGCAGTCATTGATTAAAAACTACTTCATTGTTTTTGTGTTATTGTGTTTTAACGTAGGCGTAACACTACTCTGAGGGAGGAAATCAACAGAGAGCGATATGCTGACAAGAACCTATCTTCAGGATGGATATTTTTTTCGTGTTGCCTTGACGCTTCAGGAAACGGGAAACTTCAGTGCAAGGCAACGCAGTCATCGTATAATTCGCTCAGACGAAGCCACCGACATTATTGTTCTCCCTGTCGCACCAATGAATCCACATGTGAGCACACGACAGCTTGGATCAAAGATTGGCACACCTGAAACCAGTGTACATCCAACTGAAAAACGACAGCAAATCCATCCGTGTCATGTATACTTACAGAAAGAACGGCATAAGAATGATTTCCAGACTCATGTACATTTCTTTCTGAGGATACTGTTCTGTTAACTATTCTCAAGCAGTTGTGGACGTCATTCCTGTGCTATTCTTGCAATAAATGTACATGATAGGATGGAACTGCTGTAGTATTTCAGTGGCATGTACGCTGGTTTTAGGAGTGCCAGTCTCTTGTTCAAGCTCTCGTGTGTTCACGTGTGGATTCACTGGAACGGTTAAAAGGTTGAGAATATTTTTACAATTTATGACTCGCTAAGGTGAAGAGAAGAAGTCCACTATTATTACGTATGGCTCCGGAGAAAGAAATCTAGAGATGGTGAATTGGATGATGCAGAAGGTTGTGGAAATTACATCCTCCCACTGCACTGTTGAAGTGTTTACTTCTGCCAATAAAAAAGTGTCGCCACTAAGTACAATATTGAAACAACAACACAAGTAGAAACGAAGTGTCCTGCCTGTGTCTGTCAAATGAATACATCCACCCGGAGCGAAACGCATCAAAGAGATGTGGGGGAGCCTATTGTATCTTGGTACACTTTTCGCACTTATGTAACAGAGATTTAGTATTCGTTTTTTAAATGATGGCATCCACTTTTCATCTGCTACAGTTTTTTCTGAAGTTGCTAAAATTACTCCGGCTAAATAAGGGTTTTACAAATGGAAAAAAAAATGTTCCAACGAACAGTATGGTCACATACGAATGCCTAGGGACAAGTATTCTATTGAAATTTAAAAGATTTGCAATGAAGAAAAATCTCGTAAATGCTGTATTTAGCAATATATCTTTTACATTATTATTCTACTACATATCAATAATCAGTAAAGCAATCAGTAAAGAAATCTGCTTAAGAAGTGTTATCGAAAACCAACTATAAGTAAAATACATTTTGGAAAAGAAACTATTTGAAACTAACTCAGATTTCCATTTTCAAGACAGGTAAAACTGTGAAGACATAAAAGAAACTCAGTTCATCTGCTAGTATCGGTTGGTAAAAGACAGTCTTTTGTTTCCGCGTACGAGATGGTGCACAACTGATGAAGTATGGCTTAACTGTTCACAAGCTTTATAAACAGTTCTAGACATATATAGCGTTTTACTCACCATAAAATTCTGTACCTGAAGAAGTAATGATATATTCCCAATACCTTTAATGTATTATACAGCACTTAAATGTGTAAACGTGAAATATTTACAAAAGATATGCAAAAAACATCCTCATGTCTAGCAACAACAAGCACTAAGGAAAATGGTGGTAACTCCTTGTGGCGGCCCATTCTTTCATGTAATTCTAAAATCAGTCACTAAACTGAAGTGCCAACCAAAAACCACCATAAGTTCGTAGGTACAGTACAGTATCCTCCACGTATAACACTATCATATATGAGATATTTACTGTAGAAAGTGCTGCATGTCTTCGATGGATCTAAAGAACGGCTTCATGGAACCATCACTGTGTATGTCCGACTTTCACCATATAGTATACTTATCATTGAAATAGATTGTTGACCTTTGCAGTGACAAGTCATTGAGTTCATGTTAGACTCTTGTAAGCTCTACACCACCTATATTGTCTACTACGTGACACTTTGGACTCATGTCACCTATTGCTATATGCACTGAAGATGGCTATGTAGTAGTTGAAATATAGATCTTGTGCAATAAAATGACGAATTTCACAAACGACTGCTCTTCTTTTCTCCGTTGTATATATTGAATGATCGCTGCATACAACGGGATCACATGGGTTCCAGTTTGATCAGAATAAATATTCATTCATCTACATCTACATTTATACTCCGCAAGCCACCCAACGGTGTGTGGCGGCGGGTACTTTACGTGCCACTGTCATTACCTCCCTTTTCTGTTGCAGTCGCGTATGGTTCGCGGGAAGAACGACTGTCTGAAAGCCTCCGTGCGCGCTCGAATCTCTCTAATTTTACATTCGTGATCTCCTCGGGAGGTATAAGTAGGGGGAAGCAATATATTCGATACCTCATCCAGAAACGCACCCTCTCGAAACCTGGCGAGCAAGCTACACCGCGATGCAGAGCGCCTCTCTTGCAGAGTCTGCCACTTAAGTTTGCTAAACATCTTCGTAACGCTATCACGGTTACCAAATAACCCTGTGACGAAACGCGCCGCTCTTCTTTGGATCTTCCCTATCTCCTCCGTCAACCCGATCTGGTACGGATTCCACACTGATGAGCAATACTCAAGTATAGGTCGAACGAGTGTTTTGTAAGCCACCTCCTTTGTTGATGGACTACATTTTCTAAGGACTCTCCCAATGAATCTCAACCTGGTACCCGCCTTACCAACAATTAATTTTATGTGATCATTCCACTTTAAATCGTTCCGCACGCATACTCCCAGATATTTTACAGAAGTAACTGCTACCAGTGTTTGTTCCGCTATCATATAATCATACAATAAAGGATCCTTCTTCCTATGTATTCGCAATACATTACATTTGTCTATGTTAAGGGTCAGTTGCCACTCCCTTCACCAAGTGCCTATCCGCTGCAGATCTTCCTGCATTTTGCTACAATTTTCTAATGCTGCAACTTCTCTGTATACTACAGCATCATCCGCGAAAAGCCGCATGGAACTTCCGACACTATCTACTAGGTCATTTATATATATTGTGAAAAGCAATGGTCTCATAACACTCCCCTGTGCCACACCAGAGGTTACCTTAACGTCTGTAGACGTCTCTCCATTTATAACAACATGCTGTGTTCTGTTGGCTAAAAACTCTTCAATCCAGCCACACAGCTGGTCTGATATTCCGTAGGCTCTTACTTTGTTTATCAGGCGAGAGTGCGGAACTGTATCGAACGCCTTCCGGAAGTCAAGGAAAATAGCATCTACCTGGGAGCCTGTATCTAATATTTTCTGGGTCTCATGAACAAATAAAGCGAGTTGGGTCTCACACGATTGCTGTTTCCGGAAGCCATGTTGATTACTACAGAGTAGATTCTGGGTTTCCGAAAACGACATGATACGCGAGCAAAAAACATGTTCTAAAATTCTACAACATATCGACGTCAGAGATATAGGTCTATAGTTTTGCGCATCTGCTCGACGACCCTTCTTGACGACTGGGACTACCTGTGCTCTTTTCCAATCATTTGGAACCTTCCGTTCCTCTAGAGACTTGCGGTACACGGCTGTTAGAAGGGGGGCAAGTTCTTTTGCATTCTCTGTGTTGAATCGAATTGGTATCCCGTCAGGTCCAGTGGACTTTCCTCTGTTGAGTGATTTCAGTTGCTTTTCTATTCCTTGGACACTTATTTCGACGTCAGCCAATTTTTCGTTTGTGCGAGGATTTAGAGAAGGTCTTCCCCTGTGAAACAGCTTTGGAAAAAGGTGTTTAGTATTTCAGCTTTACGCATGTCATCCTCTGTTTCAATGCCATCATCATCCCGGAGTGTCTGGATATGCTGTTTCGAGCCACTTACTGATATAACGTAAGACCAGAACTTCCTAGGATTTTCTGTCAAGTCGGTACATAGAATTTTACTTTCGAATTCACTGAACGCTTCACGCATAGCCCTCCTTACGCTAACTTTGACATCGTTTAGCTTCTGTTTGTCTGAGAGGTTTTGGCTGAGTTTAAACTTGGAGTGAAGCTTTCTTTGCTTTCGCATTAGTTTCCTAACTTTGTTGTTGAACCACGGTGGGTTTTTGCCGTCCCTCACAGTTTTACTCGGCACGTACCTGTCGAAAACACATTTTACGATTGCCTTGAACTTTTTCCGTAAACACTCAACATTGTCAGTGTCGGAACATAAATTTTCGTTTTGATCTGTTAGGTAGTCTGAAATCTGCCTTCTATTACTCTTGCTAAACAGATAAACCTTCCTCCCTTTTTTTATATTCCTATTAACTTCCATATTCAGGGATGCTGCAATGGCCTTATGATCACTGATTCCCTGTTCTACACTTACAGAGTCGAAAAGTTCGGGTCTGTCTGTTATCAGTAGGTCCAAGATGTTATCTCCAAGAGTCGGTTCTCTGTTCAATTGCTCGAGGTAATTTTCGGATAGTGCACTCAGTATAATGTCACTCGATGCTCTGTCCCTACCACCCGTCCTAAGCATCTGAGTGTCCCAGTCTATATCTGGTAAATTGAAATCTCCACCTAAGACTATAACATGCTGAGAAAATTTATGTGAAATGTATTCCAAATTTTCTCTCAGTTGTTCTGCCACTAATGTTGCTGAGTCGGGAGGTCGGTAAAAGGAGCCAACTATTAACCTAGCTCGGTTGTTGAGTGTAACCTCCACCCATAATAATTCACAAGAACTATCCACTTCTACCTCACTACAGGATAAACTGCTACTAACAGCGACAAACACGCCGCCACCAGTTGCATGCAATCTATCCTTTCTAAACACAGTCTGTGCCTTTGTAAAAATTTCGGCAGAATTTATCTCTGGCTTCAGCCAGCCTTCTGTACCTATAACGATTTCAGCTTCGGTGATTTCTATCAGCGCTTGAAGTTCCGGTACTTTACCAATCCAGTTTCGACAGTTTACAATTACAATACCGACTGCTGCTTGGTCCCCGCATGTCCTGACTTTGCCCCGCACCCTTTGAGGCTGTTGCCCTTTGTGTACTTGCCCGAGGCCATCTAACCTAAAACACTGCCCAGTCCATGCCACACAACCCCTGCTACCCGTGCAGCCGCTTGCTGCGTGTAGTGGACTCCTGACCTATCCAGCGGAACCCGAAACCCCACCACCCTATGGCGCAAGTTGAGGAATCTGCAGCCCACATGGTCGCAGAACCGTCTCAGCATCTGATTCAGACCCTACACTCGGCTCTGTACCAAAAGTCCGCAGTCACCTGTCGACGACGCTGCAGATGGTGGGCTCTGCTTTGATCCCGCTAGCGAGATTGGCAGTCTTCACCAAATAAGATAGCCGCCGGAAGCCAGAGAGGATTTCCTCCGATCCATAGCGACACACATAATTGGTGCCGACATGAGCGACCACCTGCAGATGGGTGCACATTGTACCCTTCATGGCATCCGGAAGGACCCTTTCCACATCTGGAATGACTCCCCCCGGTATGCACACGGAGTGCTCATTGGTTTTCTTCCCCCCTCTTGCTGCCATATCCCCAAGGGGCCCTATTACGCGCCTGACGTTGGAGCTCCCAACTACCAGTAAGCCCAGCCTCTGCGACTGCCCGGATCTTGCAGACTGAGGGGCAACCTCTGGCACAGGACATGCAGCCATGTCCGGCCAAAGATCAGTATCAGCCTGAGACAGAGCCTGAAACCGGTTCGTCAGACAAACTGGAGAGGCTTTCCGTTCAGCCCTCCGGAATGTCTTTCGCCCCCTGCCACACCTCGAGACGACCTCCCACTCTACCACATGTGAGGGATCAGCCTCAATGTGGGCAGTATCCCGGGCAGCCACAGTCGTAGTCCGATCGGGGGATGCGTGGGACGAGCTGGCCGTCCCCGACAAACCCCCATCCGGACCCCCATAGTGATGCCCTTAAAAATTACATTCTCTCATCGAAAAAGTGTGTAGTTTGTTGGATAACACGGTAGATAATGAAGTTTTGCATAACAACGATACGGAAAAACACTCTCCTCTTTGCGTGCTATCATTTGCCAAAATCTCACTTCGATATATGAAACAGTTTATGAAATATGAGGAATGTTGTGGATATTTCACTCTGGCCTTATCACTGACGCTGCGCAATCGTAAATGAGTGTGCTACGTCAGATAAATTTTCTAGATGGCTCAAATGGCTCTGAGCACTCTTAGACTTAACATGTGAGTTCATCAGTCCCATAGAACTTAGAACTACTTAAAACTAACTAACCTAAGGACGTTACACACATCCATGCCCGAGGCAGGATTGGAATCTGCGACCGTAGCGGTCGCGCGGTTCCAGACTGAAGCGCCTAGAACCGCTCGGCCACATCGGCCGGCTAAATGTCCTAGAATTTGCTGACAGATAGATACCTCTACCCAAGTCTAAAGCCAAATTCAATATGTTAGCTAAATTTCATATGCAGCAGCAAATTACGTAATATGCACCAAAAGCAAAATAATAGCGACCCCTATTTTTCATTGCAAACTTTTCCGAATTTCGCGCAGTGTCTTATTCCACGTAAACATTGCAATACCTATGATCATTAACCAAGTGATAGGCACCTCATCATGAACCTCACATATAAAACAATAAGTAAGAATTTTTTTTAGCGAATGGTTTCTGTAAAATCGTTGTGAAAGATTGCTGGATGTGTGCCTCAATTCTGTCATCGCCGACCGGCCGAAAAGTGGCAAACACTTATGGGCCTCTCCTTCCGAACAAATGAATAAACTCGCCCAGTGCTTTTGGATGGAAAATGGTCACTGCGCGCCGGCACCCGTATCCTGAGCGGCCTCTGATCTTAGGATCTGACTGTCTCCTCTCTTTGTTATTCAGGAGTTATTTGCAGAGTAACTTGAGAATGTTACGAGAATTTTCGAATGAATATATCCAACAATCATTCGATTACAGTTACAACACTTGTGGGCTAAGTTAATTTTAATAGTTGCGCCTATAACGTATGTGATTGCGTGTAAATTCAGATAATTTAATATAGCACGTAAATGGGTTTAGCGAGTGCTTGAAACTAATCTAAAATTCTGAGCTACTGTCAAATTATTAATTACCTGCCGAAAACCAGAATGAGTGTGTTCTTGAACAAACTTCTGTTTGTGACCAAGCTCAGCACACTCATGTTGGCAGTGTGGCGTTTGCTCATGCTGCTGAGGACTTCATATGTGTCATCTGGAACAGGTCTCTTGTTAGTTTCTGCGATTTTGCGTATCACGGAAAACGCTTTTTTCGTGTGTCCCTTGTTAAGCAGCCATCTGGGTGACTCAGGAAGGAAACTGCAATAGTTGTGAAAGTAACAAATAAATAAAGTAAACAGAAGTTATCATGGATTTTTATAATGCATAAACATCAGCTTTTTGTCTCTCTTTCCATTAAAACAGTACTATGTTATTAAATGTCTTTAAAACTGAAAATCATAAATTTCTTGGCAGGTAAAATCTATTTAACATCATACAATATATAGCCTCGACGCAGAAAATATGACAGTTTCAGTATATTCTTGGCAAATTTTTAGCGACGCCATATGATTACAGCCGAGGCATCATGATCTTCAAATACACGTATACTGTGAAAACTCATTTGAAGTTCATGGCAGAAGGTATTTCCCGTTCTAGCAGTTGTTAAAGATTATTCTCATTGCATTCATGTATGAATGATTGCATAAACGGCTCTGTGCGTGCAATAGCCAGTCTAATCTTATCTTCGCAATTCCTACTGGAGCGATACGTAGGGAGCTGTAGTATATTTCTAGATTTCTCTTTTAAAGCTGGTTCCTGAAATTTTGTGAGCAGGTTTCTAGTGAATAGTTTGCGTCTGTCTTCTAGTGTCTACCACCTAAGTTTTTCCAGCGCTCTCCTGACGTTCTCCTACGAGTTAACTAAACTGGTGATCATTTGCTTTATCCTTCTTTGCATGTTCAGTATCCATTGCTATACGCGTTTGGTGGAGGTTCCACAGAAGTGAGCAGCATTTTAGAATGGGTCACACCAGTACTTTATGAGTCGACCGATTCCAGTAGTGACTCACTGATAATACATCCGTAAGACATTACGTTTGTGCACGAGTTCACATTTCTGAATATTTAAGTTGCTTTGTAATCTTATCAAGATCTGATTAAAGATTTTTCCAGCACTTCTCAGACAGTACTTTATTATTGACAACTGCATCGTCGGCGAAAAGTAGGCGAGGCTCAACTAGGAGAAACTGAGAATACTAGGGGGATGGAGTGTGAATTAGGGAAAGGGGGGGGGGGTACACCAGGCAGCAAATCGTTGCTGATATAGGCACCAATGACTCGTGCCATCTGAGTCCAGTGGTTTTCCTTGGTTCATACAGGTGGCTGGCTGATGTGATGGAGACAGCCACACCCGTAGCGTGGAAGCAGAGCTATCGTCTTACAGCGTCGTTCCCAGAACCGACTGCGGCTCTTTCGTTTGGAGTAGAGTGGAAGGTCTAAGTTAGAGGCTCAGACGGTTCTGCGATGGTACCGGATGGAAATTTCTAGACCTTCGCTACTGGGTTGAGAACTTTAGTGTTCCCCTTAATAGACCAGGCGTGCGCTACGCGCAGGAAGTGGCTATTAGAGTATCGGAGTACAATTGACGTGCACATGTGGGTTTTTAAGGATAGATAAATAAGATGACTTCTCAGTGCAGAGTAACATTCGTCAGATTAGCAAATTGGGAATATATAATCTTAATATTCTATAATTTAACCGCTGGAGCGTCTATGGAAAGATAGTGGAACTAATCTCGCGTATTAACGGTAACTATGGCCGCATAGTATTAGCAACAGAAAGATGGCTGAAGCCAGATGTGAATAGCAATTAAACTCTGAATTCCGATTGGAATATAGGTCGCAAAGATAAGTTGAAAGCTGGTTGTGAAGGCGTTTCTTAGCCACAAAAAATGCAATGATATCTAGTGAAAGTAGTACGGATCCAGAATGTGAAATAATTTTAATGAATATAAGTGTTAGAGGAGAATCGAACATGGTCAGCGGGTGTTTTTACAAACCACCTGCTAAAGCAACAGTAGTGGCGGAATAGTTCAGACGAAACTTGGAGACTATTTCACGTAAATTTCCTGGTCATGTTATAATTTTAGGTGGAGATTTTAACTTAGCAGTTATAGACAGGAAGACCCAACTTATTAGGACGGGTAGTAGGGACATAGAATAATGTAAATTTGTTCTTAGCTCATTCTACGAAAATTAGCTTGAGTTGTTAATTGGAGAATAAACTCATAAACGTAACATCTTTGACCTGCTGATAACAAACAGATCCGAACTTTTCGACTCAGCGTAGAACAGGTAATCATTGATCAAAACGCCGTTACAGCATCACTGAATTCGGAAGTAAATAGGCACACAAAGAAATGTAGGAAAATCTTTCTGCTTAGCAAGAGCTACAAGACACAGATTTCACGTCATGTAATGGGGGAGCACGAAAACTCCATCTCCAATTCTAAAAACGTTGAGTACCAATGGACAAAGCTCAAGAGCGTTGTACTAAACGGACTAGACTAGTATTTGCAGATTAAGCTGTGACGTGATGGGTGTAAGAGACCCGCCGTGGTTCGACAGCCATGTCAGAAAACTACTACAAAAGCAAAGAGAGCTCCACTGCAAATTTAAACGTAGCCTAAGTCCCACAGACAAACAAAAGTTAAACGAATTCAAAATTAGTGTTCACCGCATGCGGAAGTAAAATTCTGTCTACCAACATGAATGAATATGCTAGGAAGTTTTATTCTTGCGTTAAATCAATAAATGAATATAAGCCATCTTTCCAGACACTCTGTGACCTTAATAGCGCTGAAACAGAGGACGTCACAGAAAAGGCCGAAATTCCAAACCTCTTTTTCCAAAACTGTTTCACAGAGGAAGATCGCACTGTAGTCCCTCCTTGAAATCGTCGTACGAACGACAAAATTGCTGATAGCGAAATAAATGACCACGGTATAGAAAAGCGAATGAAAAAACTCCGTAGAGGGAAGGGAACTAGACCTGACGGGATACGATTACGATTCTAAATAGAGTACGTGAAAGAACGTGGTCCTCTTCTAACAGCTGTATACCGTAGGTTTTTGGAGGAAAAAAGCGCAGGTCATCCCCGTTTTCAAGAAAGTTTGTCGAACAGATGCAAGAAACTGTAGGCCTATATCTGTGACGTCGGTGAATTGTAGAATTTTGGAACTTGTTTTATGCTCGCGGATTATGATATTTCTGAAGGCCGAAAATCTCCTCAATAGGAACCATTATGGATTCTGAAAACAACGATCTTGTGAAGCCCAGTTCGCTTTGTTCGTCCACGAGATACAGAAAGCAGCAGATAGAGCCGCCCATCTAGACGCCGTGTTCCTTGACTTCGTTTGACACAGCTCCTCACTGTCGCCTAATAAACAAAATTACGAATACATAGACAGATGTACCCTTCATTATGTGATTACACGACTGCAGAACAATCACCGGGGGCAGTTATTTTCATATACTATCTACGAGTATGCGTACGATTTGGAATGGAATGATCACATAAAATTAATTGCGGGTAAATAAATACTAGACTGAGAATTATTGGAAGAATCCGCAGGCCATGTTGTCCATCAGGAACAGAAGTAGCTTACAAAACACTCGTTCAACCAATACTTGAATATTGGTCATCAGTGTGGGATCCGTACCAGATAGGACATAGATGAAACAGAGAAGATCCCAAGAAGAGCAACACGTTCCGCTAGAAGTTCGTTTAGTAAGGACGAAAGCGTCACAGAGATAATCAAAACTTATTCCAGTGGCAGACGCTGCAGGAGAGGCATTCTGAAACACGCCAAAGTTTATCGGCAAAGTTTCGAGAGCGTACGTTACTAGAAAAGTCAACAAACATATTTCTTCCCCTTATGTATGTCTCGCAAAAAGGCCTTGAAACTGGAGAAGATTCGAACCCACACGGAGGCTTGCCGGAAATTGTTCTTCCGCGCACAATTCGCGACTGGAACTAGAAAGGGGAAAATGACTGTGGTACATGTACGACAGTGGTACATATACTACCCTCCGCCACACATACCGAAGGGTGGCGTGCAGAGTATGGATGTAGATGAAGATGAATTGTCTGCGATGTCATTCCTAAAGGACGTGGTAAGTAAGGGTCCCAACATATTTCCCTGGGGCACACCTGAGGCTACTTCTGTCGACGAATCTCCATTTACGAAAACATGCTACATCCTTCCACCATCCTGAACCCAGTCACAAATTTCCATTTATGTTCCATAAGATTATACTTTAGATAATAAGCATAGGTGAGACACTGTGTCAAATGATTTTCGGAAGCCAAGAAATATTGCATTAAGCTGACTTCCTTGACTCATAGGTTTCAGGTTGTTTTGTGAGAAAAGCGCTAGTAGGATTCTCATGGGCGATGTTTCCGGAATCTGCGCTTGTTGGGATGATTCTTAGTCATGGAGCAATAGAGCAAGACTGAACAAATGTTTGATACGAGGGATATTCGGAAAGTAAGTTCCGATCGGTCAAGAAATGGAAATCACTGTGAAAATCTAATAAAGTTTTGCACGTATGTATTCGACAGTGTCTTTAGTATCCCTGTCGGTTGCATCACTTCGCTCTTTTCAGTTCTGAGCGCACGGTGAGCACATAAAGATGCGTAGAAAATAGTTTCTCCCTCCAAGTATGAGGTCCTGGTGAGAGATTTCGCCTGATGTTGTGCAGCCCACATTACAGAACTGTAATACGGTTCCTACTTCTTGACAATACTCGGGCGCAATCTGCAGGGACAATAAAAATGTTCCTGAAGCGTTTTCGGTAGGAAGTGTTTGATCACCCGCACTACAGCCGGTAATTGGCTCCCTCTGTGTTTCATCTACTGTATGTTCACATTAACTACTGGCTATGAAGACAACATTTTCGCGCAGACAACGAGCTATAGATGAGCGTAGAGAATTGGCGGGAAGCACAGGCGGCTGCCTTCTATGACGAGGGTATAGAAGGTAGTATAACGGTGCGACAGATGTCCTAGCTGGAGCGGCGACTATGTAGAGAAGTAACTGGAACATGGAGCCAACTTTCGCAATAAAACTTTTCTGATTTTCAATGTTGTTTCCATTTCGCGACTGATCGGAACTTCCTTTCTGGACAAGCCTTGTATTACAGCAATTTATAGAAACTGTGAGAGTGTAACTGGTGCCAGTTACAACAGTGTATCTTCAACCCACTTGAGTACAACATGGATGCATAATTTCGAAGAGACAGATTCAGTCTCGTAAAAGAAGTTTCTGGCTGAAATTCGAGACGTATGTTCTCCTGAGAACAGTTGTTCTGTTACAGTTATCGTCGAAAGCAGTTATCGCTGGTCTATTAAAAAATCGTACACGGACGCTACAGCTACAATGAGGAGGATTCTAACAAAAAGGCATGAAGTTCAGATCTGCCAATGTAAGTTAGAACTTTTAGAGAAATTATATACTCACGTTACTGTCTTGCGTTATCGAACGAGTATTTCTTGATGTTAACAACGGCTCTGACTTTTTTAAACTGTTAGTGTGAGAAGAACTCGATTTCTAACTAACAAAATGGTTCAAATGGCTCTGAGCACTATGGGACTCAACATCTTAGGTCATAAGTCCTCTAGAACTTAGAACTACTTAAACCTAACTAACCTAAGGACGTCACACACTCCCATGCCCGAGGCAGGATTCGAACCTGCGACCGTAGCAGTCCCGCGGTTCCGGACTGCAGCGCCAGAACCGCTAGACCACCGCGGCCGGCTCTAACTAACAACTTCGTAAGAACTTCGCAGAATAATGAAAAACTCTTTGCTACCTTCAACACCCATTATTAAGTGTGGTTTGCTGCGTCGTATCAAAAGAAACTTGTTTTGTAGTGAGGGGAGTTGCAAGAACTGTAACATCGGCTCGTTAAGTTATTAGCAGGCGTAACCAAAGTAATTTCTGCCCTTACAACATAGTAATCAATGGAAGACATGCGTCCTTTCACACAATTATGGCATTTCATAGCCTCTGAGGTATTCTGATTTGATTGCTCGCAGTATTTTCTATTGGTGCATCTCAAAAGGAAATCAAATAACTGAGAAGAAGAACTCAATTACAACCCTGCAGACAAAGTTTGCTTACTTAGACTACTTTATTCTTAACTAAAAAAATATTTCTCACTTATGCCAGGGTCTTCTCGAAGGTCTTGGTTCAAATGGCTCTAAGCACTATGGGATTTAACATCTAGACTTAGAACTAATTAACCTAACTAACCTAAGGACATCACACACATCCATGCCCGAGGCAGGATTCGACCGTAACCGCAGCGCGGTTCCGGACTGAAGCGCCTGAACTTTCGGCCACAATGGCCGGCTTTTCAGAAAGTAATGTCTCCTATTTTTTGGGTGACTTTGGATGTCCACACCAGATCTCGTTGGTGTAGTTGTTTTGCTTGAACCTTCCTCTTTCATATTCAGGTGGTTCCATTGTTCTGCAGTTGTTGGTGTCAGCAGAGGAGTGTTCCAAAATGGAGTACGATATGAGCGCGCGTATAAAACAACGATGTCTGATTCAATTCCTCACTGCTCAAGGAATTTCGCAGACTGAAATCCATCGACGCTTGCTAAAGGTGTATCGAGACGATACAATAGACGTGAACAATGTGAGGCGATAGGCACGGCATTTTCAAGGTGTGCATAACAAGCCACAGCCCGGTCGACTCTGTACAGTTGTCATCCCTCGCAATGAAGAGCGTCTTGATCAACCCTCATACCTGCTGATCGGAGGGTACCGACCAGACAATTGTGTGAAAAGCTGAATTTCGGTTGTAATGCCTTGGAAACATTGTTGGAAGATCTTGATTATCGCAAAGTCTGTGCGCGTTGGGTCCCGCGGATGCTTTCAGGAGAACAAAAAATTCATCGATTGGAAATTGGTCGGGATCTGCTGGAGCAATATGGAGCTGAAGGTGACAATTTTCTGAATAGCATTGTCACCAGAGATGAAACTTGGTGTCACCACTAAGAGCCGGAATCCAAAAGACAGTCCATAGAATGACGACATGCGAATTCTCCGTCAAAGAAGAAATTCAAAACACAGCCCTCTGCAGGCAAAGTGATGTGCTCAGTCTTCTGGGATAGCTATGGTGCGGTTCTTTTGGATGTTCTGGGGCCTGCAGAAACTGTCAATTCAGCACGCTACAAGGTGATACTGACTAAGCTAAAAGCCCGAAGTTTCAGGGTAAGGCCAGAGAAAAACACCAACTTTCACCTGCAACATGATAACGTCAGGCGCCACACCAGATTTGCGACCACACAGCTCATTGCAAAATTCAGCTGGACTATCTTACCACATCCACCGTAAATTTCCGATTTAGCGCCTTCAAACTTGCATCTCTTTGGGCCTCCGAATGATGGACTACATGGTGAACATTTTCAAGACTCGAATGCCTTTGTCAAAGCTGTAGGGAAGTGGTTGGTCTCAGCTGGTTCCGATTTTTACGAGGGCGGCATGTAGGCTCTGATTCGTTGTCGGAAAAAGTTCATAACGAATGATGGTGACTATGTGAAAAAATGACAGTCTGTAGCTGAAATACTGCTCTATTTAGTTGCGCCGTTGTGATTTATGTATCTCCTGCAGTTTTCATGAATAACAATAGGAGGCATTACTTTCGGAACGACCCTCGTCAGTCTAACTAATGGTCTGCAATGCCGTGTCGACTCATCACCTCAGAATAAAAACAGATTGTTCTGGAGAAGGATGCTGAAGGACAATGTTCTACCGAGTGGCGCCTGAGTGACCAATGAAGTGAGTAGGTGTGGAATCACGTGCTGATCGCAGGCCAAGTGCAGAGTGGCGGTCACGATGCATTCGCTCTCTCTTCTCTCTGCGCTCGGCGCAGCTTGAAGTGTGCCCTTCCCTGCTCAATGATTTTGAGACTTTGTTCCGTCGCTGATGAACACCCACCATGACAAACCAAACCAGCTGGTGATTCACCAACTCCAGGGCGCGACAGGCGGTACTCCGTACTGGACAATATAGTCAGCTGTGGCACCTTTTGTCCCATTCCTAAGTGCCTCGGAGGCCTACAATTCCTGACAACCACTCTGACACCTGCATGTGGCAAGAGGCTCTCGGAATGTGTGTGCTGAATTGGAACACTTCTATGCGCTGTCATCTGCAAGTTGTAACACCGAGTAGCACGTTAATGACACAATACGTGAACGTAATTCTGTCGCTAATCTTGTTATTCTGCATCGATTGGAGAATTAGAGCTCCCTTGCGCCACACTGTATTAAAAAAATTCTCCTATTTACAGCAACCGTAGTTTCTGACGGATCATGCATGTTCCATATTAATACTTGCTGCTAATAGTTCTTCGTGAAATACATGCTATAAATAGAAAAGCTACTATTTACATACAAATAGAGAACAACTTACCTTTGGCAGGTGAAGAGAAGAAAACATGGAACTGATGACGCCAGCATAAACGTGACCCAGTTTCCAGACGCCCAAGCGATGAGGGGACTCAGCATTGAACCCACGCTCATCATTAAAGCGAACTGGAAGTTGATATTCGACCGGTACATAATGTCCGTCAGCTCAAGCCCTGCAATTTTGAAGTGGTGTCACATCATATGAAAGACGCACTAATTTTGAATTTACAACTATCGGTTGGCCGCCGTAACACGTTGTGAAAGTCATACGAAATTTCATCGAAACGTCAGCCATCATCAGGAGACACATAGATTTATTTACCAGGAAGTGAGCGATATGCAGCTCATACAAGCAATGGAAAAGCGCACAACGACGCAATGTCGATCTGTTCTCCCTGCGACGCCAACCACATCACAGTACTTTAGCATTTGCGGCTTTTGACATTCTTCATGTGGAAATCCTTCCATGCTGCTATGTATTACTTTTATTGTTCAACTAAAACCGCTGAGAAAAATAACCTGAGACAGAACCAAGGGATACAGAATGCACGTTTGAACGTGAGTAGTGCAGTGGAAATTGCTGATGTAAGCAGCAAGGACCTTGGGCGACTGAAACAAGTTTGTTTCCAAACAGGACACACAGCGCATATAGTTGACATTTGTACTGCTGTGCAGAGATTACCGGCATAGCCTATTGCTGATGCAAAGATAAATCAGAGTAAGAAATCAGACGAAATGCAGTTACTATACTTGTGCGCAAAAATTAAGAACGGAGGTAATTTTCGCATGACGTGCCGCTGCCAAGTAACAAAGCTCGACGAAACTTGCACCATACGTAGAAAGAACTGCTACGTTATAGTACAGAAACTAACTGCGAGAAACACACAATGAGTCGAACAGAAGTGACAATTTAATTCAAAGACAATAATTATACTGAAGTCGTCGTGATTTATGATGGTACTATGGTTATTACAAAAGGCGGGACATGGATCTCAACAGGATGTGTGATCACCAAGGACGGCAGCATATGCTCTTAACGTAGTAGGGCGTCGCATTGCTTCACCTGGGTGCATTAAAGTGGAAACAGGACGTGCACCTAGGAACACTGTCGAACATCATCGTTTTCGTGGCCCAGGTGTTACGTTGTGGGGATGGTAAAGGGTGGGGCAGATAAAAGTGGCCCAGAGAGCAGAGTTCCAGGATACAAAGAAAGACAGCAGAGAAATGGAAATAAAGTACTAACCTGACTATATCAGACGTTGAAGGTGACCACCATTCCCCTTTTGGCACTTTTGGGCCATGGTCACCGAGCTGCTGACCTCGAATCGAAGCTGAACTGCTGGAATTGTGGCAGTCTCATCCGAAGTGTTCTGCTGCAGTTCTTGAAGACTATGAGGGTTGTTGGATACGACTTAGGTTTGAGAGCTCCCCACACAAAGTAATCGCACACTGACAGATGAGGTAACGTGAGTGGTCAGCTAGAGTCGCGATTAGACTGCAGGTTTCAAATGGAGTATTCGTCCCCGTGATCGACTTGATACGCCGGTCTTTTTACGACTGCCGACGGCTTGATTTGGTAGGACTCTGTAGCATTTTCTGCTGAACTGCAGCCACATTTTCTGGTGTGCGCATGTTTCGGAATGTTTATGACTTGTACAATCCGCGCGGGATTGGCCGAGCGGTTTGGGGCGCTGTAGTCATGGACTGTGCGGCTGGTCCCGGCGGGGGTTTGAGTCCTCCCTCGGGCATGGGTGTGGGTGTTTGTCCTTACGATAATTTAGGTTAAGTAGTGTGTAAGCTTAGGGACTGATGACCTTAGCAGTTAAGTCCCATAAGATTTCACACTCATTTGAACATTTTGAACTTGTTCAAAACAGATCCTATCTGACGCCATTTTCGGCACTCTTTGCCGGCGTTTTGACAGCAGTAAACTTCTCAGCAAACAACTGACCACACCGTTTCCACGACTTTGTTGTAAAGTAACTTTCCACAATGAACACCCGCTACTCCACTGTGAGGAGCATTGTCTCCTTTGCACAGCTCTACTCACACTGTCACAGCCCGTACTACGCTCTGAACTGGTATGGATCACGTGGCGGGCGTACACGTCTTGTACGTGTCACGTGTGCGGTTATATGTACAGGGTGGTCCATTGATAGTGACCGGGCCCAATTTCTCACGAAATAAGCATCAAACGAAAAAACTACAAAGAACGAAACTCATCTAGCTTGAATGGGGAAACCAGATGGCGCTATGGTTGGCCCGCTAGATGGCGCTGCCATAGGTCAAACGGGTATCAACTGCGTTTTTTTTTAAAAAGAGGAACCCATTTTTTATTACATATTCGTGTAGTACGTAAAGAAATACGAATGTCCTAGTTGGACCACTTTTTTTCGCTTTGTGGTAGATGGCGCTGTAATAGTCACAAACGTATAAGTACGTTATATCACGTAACATTCCGCTAGTGCGGACAGTATTTGCTTCGTGATACATTACCCGTGTTAAAATGGACCGTTTACCAATTGCGGAAAAGGTCGATATCGTCTTGATGTATGGGTATTGTGATCAAAATGCCCAACAGGCTTGTGCTATGTATGCTACTCGGTATCCTGGACGACATCATCCAACTGTCCGGACCGTTCGCCGGATATTTACGTTAGTTAAGGAAACAGGGAGTGTTCAGCCACATATTTTAACGTCAACCACGACCTGCAACAAATGATGATGCCCACGTAAGTGTTTTAGCTGCAGTCACGACTTATCCGCACATCAGTAGCAGACAAATTGCGCGAGAAACGGGAATCTCAAAAACGACGGTGTTTAGAATGCTACATGAACATCGGTTGCACCCGTACCATATTTCTATACACCAAGAATTGCATGGCGACGACTTCGAACGGCGTGTACAGTTCTGCCACTGGGCACAAGAGAAATTACGGGACGATGACAGATTTTTTTGCACGCGTTCTATTTAGGGACGAAGCGTCATTCATCAACAGCGGTAACGTAAACCGGCATGATATGCACTATTGGCAACGGAGAATCCACGATGGCTGCGACAAGAATATCAGCGACCATGGCGGGTTAATGTATGGTGCGGCATTACGGGAGGAAGGATAACTGGCCCCCATTTTATCGATGGCATTCTAAATGGTGCAGTGTATGCTGATTTCCTACGTAATGTTCTACCGATGTTACTACAAGATGTTTCACTGCATGACAGAATGGCGATGTACTTCCAACATGATGGATGTCCGGCACATAGCTCGCGTGTGGTTGAAGCGGTATTGAATAGCATATTTCATGACAGGTGGATTGGTCGTCGAAGCACCATACCATGGCCCGCACATTCACCGAATCTGACGTCCCCGGATTTCCTGCTGTGGGGAAAGATGAAGGATATTTGCTATCGTGATACACCGACAACACCTGACAACATGCGTCGGCGCATTGTCAATGCATGTGCGAACATTACGGATGGCGAACTACTCGCTGTTGAGAGGAATGTCGTTACACGTATTGCCAAATGCAATGAGGTTGACGGACATCATTTTGAGCATTTATTGCATTAATGTGGTATTCACTGGTAATCACCCTGTAACAGCATGCGTTCTCAGAAATGATAAGTTCACAAAGGTACATCTGTCACATTGGAACAACCGAAATAAAATGTTCAAACGTACCTACGTTCTGTATTTTAATTTAAAAAATCTACCTGTTACCGACTGTTCGTCTAAGATTGTGAGCCACATGTTTGTGACTATTAAAATGCCATCTATCACAAAGCGAAGAAAGTGGTCCAACTAAAACATTCATATTTCTTTACGTACTACACGAATATTTAATAAAAATGGGGGTCCCTATTTAAAGAAACGCAGTTGATATCCGTTTGACCTATGGCAGCGGCATCTAGCGGGCCAACCATAGCGCCATCTGGTTTCCCCCTTCAAGCTAGACAAGTTTCGTTCTTTGTAGTTTTTTCGTTTGACGCTTATTTCGTGAGATATTTGGCCCGGTCACTATCAGTGGACCACTTATACGGACCACTTTTATTTGCCCCACCCTGTGCAACGCTGCAAGGGCGTGCTGCCTTCCAGATCTTTGAACCGGTCAATGTGCCTGTGACACTGTGCTCCTTCCCCGTAAGCGTCTTTTCAGCGATGCTCGACGGCATCTAACTGTGCAAGTGGAGGAGCTCTCGAAACGAGAGGGCATTCGGCGAACGGACTGACTGCCCTTCACCCGGCTTCAGTCCCATTAAGCACCTGTGTGATGCGCGGGGAAGAAGTACTGCAGAACGCCACATGCACCAATGACCATCCAGCAAATGTCAACCACACTGGTGAGTAATGGAACGCTCTACCACAAGAACTCCTTGCCAACCTCGTGGCGAGTGTGAGGGCATGTTTCAGAGCATACACTGTCGTCAGTGGTGATCACACACTGTATTAAGAACCACCTCCGGCCTTTTTATATGTCGAGTAGACCTTCTTAAACCGCTGTTTCTCGGTGTAATTATTGACTTTCAATAAAAGTGCCATTACTGTTCGTCTCATTGTGTATTTCTTTCAGTTGGCTTCCATACTAAACTGGCCGGCCGGGGTGGCGAGCGGTTCTAGGCGCTACAGTCTGGAACCGCGCAACCGCTACGGTCGCAGGTTCGAATCCCGCCTCGGGCATGGATGTGTGTGATGTCCTTAGGTTAGTTAGGTTTAAGTAGTTGTAAGTTGTAGGGGACTGATGACCTCAGACGTTAAGTCCCATAGTGCCCAGAGCCATTTGAACCGTTTGAGCCATACTAAACTGTAGTAGTTCTTTCTATGTATGCTCTAAGTTTCATCGAGCTATGTTACTTGAGAGTCACAGGTCACGTGAATTTTACTTTTGTCCTTAAAGTTTATACTCCAGTGTATTTAACGAGCCACCGTAGACCACAGGTTCCTTATACCAAAACATTAGAAAATATACGTGAACAGCAGGGAACGATTAACGAGAATAGTAGATTATACTGCGCAGGTGATCGCCAACCTGTCACGTGTACCAATATGGTAGCTGCTCCAAAGAAATCATTTTGTTAAATGCAGATCTAAACAAAGATGAGGCGTTACTACTGACAGCGAGATTCTGCAGGTGAAGCTATAAAATTCTTCAAACGTAGCTCAGGTTGATGATGTCGAAGTACTAAAGCGAGGCAGTTATCGTAATGGAGATCATATACGCTATTTTAAGTCAGTACACGTGACCGTGAGCGAAACAAGTTCTGCGTTCGTGCTAAAATATAAATACCGTTGCAAAACAATGTGAAATACTGCTCCTGATAAATGTCTGGAATACCTTGAGCAACTGTTTCCCAACACACGCTGATTATCCTTAAAGAGCCTCTTGTTAAAAAACCTGTAGTGGTGACAAGAGTAGCATACAAGAGTAGTTTAAAAGCTAGGGAAAAAAAAATTCTGTATGCGCTGTTCTGTTCCCCCCTCCCGCCGGAGGTTCGAGTCTTCCCTCAGGCATGTGTGTGTGTGTGTGTGTGTGTGTGTGTGTGTGTGTGCGTGTGTGTGTGTGTGTGTGTTGTTCTTAGCATAAGTCAGTTTAAGTTAGTTTCAGTAGTGTGTAAGCCTAGGGACCGATGACCTCAGCAGTTTGGGCCCTTAGGAATTCACACACATTTAAAAATTTTTTTCTTCTGTTCCGCGCCGTAGATTTTTCGTGAAAGCTTTGAGATCAAATCAATGTCTTTCGTGTCAATATGTAATTTAATAATTAATCACTTTATATAATAGTCAACAGCGAAGATAGATAAATCACAAGTTTATCGCTCTACTCTGGTGCCGCCATGTTGCCATCTATGTATCATGACTGTTCACTGTGACATCTTCCAACGACGCCTTCAGACGATGTGTATATTTTTGCCCCCGGTTGCTGTAGGTTCCACGGACCTGTCGCGTAATCGCCTTGAGAATTTTTCTTCATTTCCTTCTCGACTCTGCCGTAGCTCTCATATTCGCTCGACACTGGTCTTTTTGTGTCTTTTTGGTTACTTTCCTCGCGAGCTTTCCCGTGATTCCGAGGGTATTTGCGAGTAACGTGAGACATCTTTCATTATTTTTTACTTTTCAATTTAATACTGATTTTTCAATTTGGGTCCTAGTAGTGCTCCACAATGACACCCGAATCAATGTTTCATCAGCGAAACGTGTTTACACGCTACATCGACGAAGCTAATATGAAAGAATCATGCATATGAGCCTGTGCTGGTATGATGACGGCACAGTCAAAACAAATACTACGTGACAAGTACATACAGACATGATCTATTCGTTTTGGGCTGAACCACTGCGCGCTATTAGTTTCCCAGTTATTAGTGATTCAAATCAGACCTATCTTTCAAAAAGTGGTTTACGGTAGAAGACTGCAGCACCATGCCCCCTTTCAATTATCGAACAAACGCAAGGATGGCTGACATAGCGTTTAGTGTATCTGGGATTCTAAGACAGTTAGGATACTTAAACGCCAGGAAGGCATCTGGCCCAGACGGTATCCCCGTAAGATTACATGTTGACTATGCTACAAATATAGCACCATTATTATCCATCATCTATCAGAGATCATTGGAGCAGCGGAAAGTTCCACGGGACTGGAAGAAGGCCCAGGTCATAGCAATCTATAAAAAGGGTAGAAAATCAGATGCACATAATTACCAGCCAATTTCACTGACATCGATTTGTTGTGTTCAGACATAATGACCTTTCTAGACTCTGAGAAGCTCATCTACAGAAACCAGCACCGGTTTTAGGAGACAGTGGTCATGCGAGACACAGCTGGCCCTCTTTGTGCATGATACACAACAGGCTCTAGATACCGGCTCCCAGGTCGAAAGGTGTTAGACTCAGTTCTGCACTGTCGCTTGCTCCCAAAAAGTGCGCGCTTACGGTCTATCCGACGACATATGCGGTTGGATAGAAAGTTTTCTAACAGACATGGAGCAGTATGCCGTCCTGAATGGAGAGACTTCAACAGAAACAAGCGTAATTTCAGGTGTGCCCCAGGACAGCGTAATAGGTCCGCTGCTTTTTACGATTTATATAAACAAACTGGTTGATGGTATTGACAGCGGCATTGGATTGTTTGACGATGATGCTGAAGTCTACAGGAAAGTAGTATCACACGAAAGTTGTGAACAAATCAATGAGGAACTTCGTGGCAGATTAAAACTGTGTTCCCGACCGAGACTCGAACTCGGGACCTTTGCCTTTCGCGGGCAAGTGCTCTGCCATCTGAGCTACCGAAGCACGACTCACGCCCCGTCTCACAGCTTTACTTCTGCCAGTATCTCGTCTCCTACCTTCCAAACTTTACAGAAGCTCTCCTGCGAACCTTGGAGAACTAGCACTCCTGAAAGAAAGGATATTGCGGAGACACGGCTTAGCCACAGCCTGGGGGATGTTTCCAGAATGAGATTTTCACTCTGCAGCGGAGTGTGCGCTGATATGAAACTTCCTGGCAGATTAAAACTTCATCAAACTTAGGATAGTTAAAATTAACGTACACCTGCGAACACGTTTTGTGCTATACTAAGAAAATAGGTACGTAGTTCACGAGGCTCTATCTACTTGCCAACAACACGTGTCAGCAACAAATAAAGAACGCGAGAATGTAACCGACAGTAAAATATTATAGATTTGACGATTTAAGGAGGATAGGTGACAAATAGGAACACTTAACCAGAAATTACCTTGGAGAGCGACTTTGAAAATTCTCAAAAAAATGGCTCTTAGCACTATGGGACTTAACTTCTGAGGTCATCAGTCCCCTAGAACTTATAACTACTTAAACCTAACTAACCTATGGACATCACACACATCCATGCCCGAGGCAGGATTCGACCCTGCCACTAATTATTTAGTTGCTTTTAGTGACTGTTTTACGTCAAGCTTATCATTACTTATGAATCTGTGGTTGTTATGCAAGGGAGGAGCAAAGGTTTATGACGAGAAACGAAGACGAAAGGCAGCAGTATAAAGCCTAAAGAAGTCTGTCGAACGTAGCCGTTGAGTCTCAGTCCCGCTCTATGCAGAAAGACGCGCAGTTTAAGAAAGTCAGATGGCGTGAAACGACTGTGTAAGAAACGTAAACCCTTGCAGTGAGTGGAGACTGCAGAGATATCCCAATACTGTTGACAGCTTGAGGTTCTACACCCTCCAGCACTGCTTTCACGCTTCCCGTCAGTTGCGGAGAACGATTTAGGCAAGTCACGGAAAACCTAAATCAGGTTTTTCGGATGAGGATTTGAACCTTCATCTTCCAGATGCGTGTCCAGCGTGACAATCACTGCTTCCAAGGCACTTCCGTCGTTGATTAATTAATTTTCTTAAGATTCTGCCAACGGCTCTCAGATCTGCTTCTGCTTTTCCTAAATTTAGTTTTATTCCACTTCAGGTTGCTCCGAACGGTTACTCTTCAGATCTATACGTTTGTTGCTGTTTACAGCCATTTATCGCCAACTCTGAAATTAAACGGAGTGTCCAATGTCCCAGGCCACTAGACCACCATGCCAGGTTACAGTTCTGTAAATGGATTATATGACGGACCGCAGACGATCCAAAATTCAATGTTCGCATTGTGTTTAAGAATGAGGTGAAATTCACACCGAGTGGGATAATATATTACACTACTGGCCATTAAATTGCTACACCAAGAAGAAATGCAGATGATAAACGGGTATTCATTGGACAAATATATTATACTAGAACTGACATCTGACTACACGCAATTTGGGTGCATAGATCCTGAGGAATGAGTACCCAGAACAACCACCTATGGCCGTAATAACGGCCTTGATACGCCTGGGCATTGAGTCAAACAGAGCTTGGATGGCGTGTACAGGTACACCTGCCCATGCAGCTTCAACACGATACCACAGTTCATGAAGAGTAGTGACTGGCGTATTGTGACGAGCCAGTTGCTTGGCCACCATGGACCAGACGTTTTTAATTGGTGAGAGATCTGGAGAATGTGCTGGACGGGGCAGCAGTCGAACATTTTCTGTATCCAGAAAGGCCCGTACAGGACCTGCAACATGCGGTCGTGCATTATCCTGCTGAAATGTAGGGTTTCGCAGGGATCGAATGAAGGATAGAATCACGGGTAGTAACACATCTGAAATGTAACGTCCACTGTTCAAAGCGCCGTCAATGCGAACAAGAGGTGACTGAGACGTGTAACCAATGGCACCCCATACCATCACGCCGGGTGATACGCCAGTATGGCGATGACGAATAGACGCTTCCAATGTGCGTTCACCGCTATGTCGCCAAACACGGATGCGCCCATCATGATGCTGTAAACAGAATCTGGATTCATCCGAAAACATGACGTTTTGCATTCTTGCACCCAGGTTCGTCGTTGAGTACACCATCGCAGGCGCTCCTGTCTGTGATGCAGCGTCAAGGGTAACCGCAGCCATGGTCTCCGAGCTGATAGTCCATGCTGCTGCAAACTTCGTCGAACTGTTCTGTTGACTCAGGGATCGAGACGTGGCTGCACGATCTGTTACAGCCACACGGATAAGATGCCAGTCATCTCGATTGCTAGTGATACGAGGCCGTTGGGATCCAGGACGGCGTTCCGTATTACCCTCCTGAACCCACCGATTCCATATTCTGCTAACAGTCATTGGATCTCGACCAACGCGACCAGCAACGTCGCGATACGAGAAACCGCAATCGTGATAGGCTACAATCTGACCTTTATCAAAGTCGGAAACGCGATGGTACCCATTTATCCTCCTTACACGAGGCATCACAACAACGTTTCAGCAGGCAACGCCGGTCAACTGCTGTTTGTGTATGAGAAATCGGTTGGAAACTTTCCTCATCTCAGCACGTTGTAGGTGTCGCCACCGGCGCCAATCTTGTGTGAATGCTCTGAAAAGCTAATCATTTGCATATCACAGCATCTTCTTCCTGTCGGTTAAATTTCGCGCCTGTAGCACGTCATATTCGTGGTGTAGCAATTTTAGTGGCCAGTAGTGTACAATAACCCTGTACGGACAGATGAAAATCCTCGCCCGATCGTGGATGCAAGGCATCAGGTTCGCTTGGTTGTGAACATTGAAGGAAAGGACCTCAATATGCTTTAAGGAATTTAATGATGCATATTCGCCTCATAATGCTTAGAACGTGTATTTGGGACAGCATAAGACATTCAACAAATTGCATATACGGATACGCAGAAGATAGATTTCACATAGTTGTCACTACAAACTTTTCACTCAAACACAATTTAATATGCCTTTAGCGGGCAAATTAATAACAGGTGCACTTTATTAGTAATGGAGAAGTTGCACCTGCGGAAAGACAGCAGATATGTTTCAAACATGACTGGTCATCACTCTGCTTTCTACGCCTCATACGACACTATCCGACAACATCTAAAGAACTGGAAAAATCACACTATGCCCGTGAGGCCCAGATTTTGTGAATTCCAAAACCACACCACAAAACCGTGTTAACACGAACAGAGAGAGGTCCCCAGTGGTGGGATCCACATTTTGAAACAATCTACAAGGTGATGTAGGCTAAGGTCCCAGTTATCACACCCAGCAGCCACTCACCCTGCTTTGCGAGTAATCGAGGAGAAAATTTCGGAGCTTCGTGTGATGCTCCAACAGCTGACATAAAAGGAATGGTCTATGGAATGGTTGCGTAATGTAATGGATAGCGTACCTTACTCACATGAAAAATGTTGTGGGTTCGAACTTGGTCAGGTGTTTTTAATTTTCTTATTTTAAATCTATATCGAGCGACTTTGATCCTTATTTTTATTTAATTAATTGTCTTAAAGATATGTTTTTATTTATATTCCTTTGAGACTTTTTTTAATTACTGTATGATCTTTTTCATTTGCTCTGATATTTTTTCTTTCTATCATTAATTTTGCACTTCGAATTTTTGTGAATGTGAACTTAATTATTTTCATCTATCATGATATTTAAATATCACAAAATGCCGCTTATCAGTTAAGAAACAAAAGGCAAAATAATGTGTTTATACTGAACGTGCAGCGGTGTGATTATGTACATGTTTTAGTGGTTACCATCCTACAAACATTTGAAACAGAATTTATTATTGCACTACGGACAAAATAACGCATATGAAGATTAAATGAATGAATGGATTATAAGAAAACGAAATTCAACCAAAACGACGACTAGGAATAATGAATGCAACAGCATGGTCTAAGATGTAGAAAGAGAAAAGAAACGAAATCAAGTCGAAGTTAATACTGACATATAATCAAAATCACATGAACGAAGATTAAAAGTGAAAAAAAAAAATATGATTGGAAGAAAAATCAGGGCAAATGGAAAAGTTAACCCGAACATTAAAGTGACCTGACGAAGGAGAGAAATAAAAATAAATCACGCTTAAACCAAATAATTGAATACAAGTAATGATCAAAATCATTTCGATAAAGATTTAAAAATAAAAAAATTCAAAGCGGCTGATTTGTTTAGCGCCCACACGTTTTGCATGTGAGGACTGCAACTGCACCATTGCGCTGTGCAACCAATGCCTATAACACGACTTTTTTTTAAAAAAAGATATAGATTATTACGTGAAATCCCGAATTTCTTTTTCGTCGATTACTTGCAAGCAAGGGACCAACACGGAGAACTGCTGCAGGGTGTGATACCTACATCACTTTATGGATCGAAATGATAAATAAATCAAGACCCTAGGCTGTCGACAGGCGTTGATATACATCAACGGGAACAGCTGAAAATGTCTGAAAGAACATATACCAACTTCATATAGTTAAGACTAACCAGCCATTGACCTCCTTCTGTGCCGGATGCACACGCATTGACGGAACTCTTACGGGACTCGGTAAGTTTGTCTGCCGCGAGTAATGAATATAATGGGCAGGGGCACTACGAACGTAACATGTGGACGTTAAGTTGGGAATGTGGGTCTCACGGGGAGCGTGCAAGCGATAAATCCCTGCAGTCACACTATCCTCTGTGCCCTCGGTGGCTCAGATGGGTTGCCGGCATGGTAGCTCAGGGTGTTCGTCAGACGGTTAGCTGACCTCTGAAGTAAAAAACTGAGTCAACGCCTCAACATTGAATTGAACGGGTGTTATGGGACATCCGCACCGAAAAAATGCAACGAACAAAATCGAACAAAATGAGAACAATTAAAAAAAGAAATAAAGATGAATAGAGCGTCTGCCATGTAAGCAGGAGACCCCGGGTACGAGCCCCGGTCGGGGGCACACATTTTCAACTGTTCCCGTTGATGTCTACAGCTTAGGGTCTTGATTTAATTATCATTTCATTCTAAGAGAGCTGCATGGTCACCGATGCTATTTGTTCTTTCGGACATGTCCGAAAGAACAGAGACCATCTTCATACTTTATAGATCGTTTCAAAAAGTCGATCCACCACTGGGGACCAAACTTTTAATGAGTGATGGATTAGTCGAGGAGGTCCAGTAGCTTGGTCTTCCCGCTCACCTTACATTAATCATTTAGGTTTCTGGCTGAGCGACATTTAAAAGTACCGGCGTATTCCCTACCTTCCAATAATGTGCACGTGTTGCAGGAGTGTGTATCGATACACGTGAGAAAATCAGAGCTAGCCAAGTGTGTTCGCAAGAGTTCGTGACTGTTTATGAGGGGCTGAACGGTGTTTGAGAACGAGTTTGGTTAATCACTCTCTGTATATTAGTGTTGAAAGACAGATGGCTATCAAAGGACTGGATGGTCCATAGCTTGTCAAGTATGTTTTTCCACACATATCTTTAAAGATTTCAGGTTTTGATGAATATTAATTCCTATGAGAATAGGGAACACGTGTGATGTAGAGCGAGGTGGCGCAGTGGTTAGCACAGTGGATTCAAATCCAA
The DNA here is from genome assembly GCF_023864275.1 of Schistocerca cancellata. NCBI lineage: Eukaryota > Metazoa > Arthropoda > Insecta > Orthoptera > Acrididae > Schistocerca > Schistocerca cancellata. The sequence goes on from NC_064628.1 coordinate 414,565,020, forward strand.
GACGACGACGGTTCAAACCTGCGTCCGGCTATCCTGATTTAGGTTTTCCGTGATTTCCCTAAATCACGCAAATGCCGGGATGGATCCTTTGAAAGAGCACGGCCGACTTCCTTCCGCATCCTTCCGCGATAAGGTGGGACCGATGACCTCGCTGTTCGGTCCCCTCCCTCAGATCAACCAACCAACCAACCAACCAATATGATGTTAAAATTTCCAGGCTCATGAAGATTTGTAACTCTTCTCGTTTCTTCGACCAAGTGGTGTCCTCCAGATGTTGCCATCTGATTGACGCCACCCTGCTGAGTACCCGAGAAGAGTTCAAAATATGAGGCACTTGTTTATGTACGTTGTTACTTCGATTGAAATAGAACGAACTGTGTTTACTTACAGATAAATAGATGTTATGCTAGGTTCTCAAACATATAATTAGGGAAATTGGGTTTTGCCTTGAGCAAACACGATTTTCTTCTTTAGCACAATTCATTTTCCGGTGAAGTTTCACCATTTCCATTTCGTACATAAAAGAGCTGTTCTGTCATTCGCAGTTTTAGCTGATGTTTTGCTCTAGTTTGTCATCTGCAATTTTCGCTGATTCCACGTTGTCGTGGCTGCACATAAACGGCACTTGCTCACACGCACAGTGTCACTGTATACGAGATATGCACCCATTACAAAGTATCGTGGGATTCCGAAGAATGGAAACATCAACAACTGCAGATGACGAGCTGGAGCAAAATATGAGCTGTACTACAAGTGACAGACATCTACTCAAACAATATGTGAATCTGAGAAAATAAGATGAGCCCACTGACGATTGTGAAGCTTCACTGAAACATGTATGGGAGTTAAAGAAGAAATTTACGTTTGCTTAAGCCAGAAACCTATTTTCATAATCACATATTTCAAAGAAAACATGGACAAGAGTTTCAAATACAAGATGAACAAGTTTCTAGAGCAAGTCACTAATGGAACACATTACGAATCTCTGTGTACCTTCGTTAGATCTTGAGATGCATGCTGAGTAGACTAATGTAAAATATAATTCACAAATCTTACCGATGGCTGTAGTTGCTTCTGTTGTCGAACTATCCGCGGCAGTTGCAAGTACAGACAGCAGAATGAATAAGAGATAAATATTTGCTGCGGGTACACTCAGTGTTCGGCAGACAGCAATCAGGGAAAGAGACACGAAATACTGCATGCGGCGACCAAACCTGTAAATAAAATTGAAGCCATAAATTTTTGACAGGATCTCCCTCCTTTCGTTATGTTATTGATTTGTGTAAATTAAAACTAAAATACTGAAATAAAATAACTTCTAAGGAAAACACTGGGACCTAAAAGTAATAGTAATGACAAATACAAATAAATATCACAAAGCTCCGTTTGAAAATTGAGAAGGTAACCGATGTAATGAGGGAAAGAAGACTACAGTCTTATGGACATATCGAAAGATATAAAGCAAGCAGATCTTCAACTTAGGAAATAGCTACAAATACAAAACCATTTCTTTCACTGAAATTAACAAAGATATGAAATTATAACGGACTCAAGAGAGAAGAAGCACAAAAGGAGGATCTCACGAAAGAAAGACGTCAGGAATTGGAATTGGACACGGGAAGAAAACGAACGACTCTCTCGAACGATGGAAGAAGTGTGGGAGCAAGGAAAATTAAACACAAAGGCGCATAGGCAATGTTTATTTACGCTATCTACGGAATACATTATTTGGAGAAATAAATAAATCAACAAATATAAATTAATATATAATTTTGTAGGCAGCAGATAATTACATGTTGAAAAGTGCTTCGGGTTTAGCTTAATGAAGAGAGACTGTACCACACTATCTTTCAAACCTCGGAGCAAAGCGACGTCAAGTGATATCCCATGGATATAAAGAGAGCTTGAATGGGGCCATATGAAGTTAATAGCAGAGTAATTTCCGAGTAACAATTTTCCGATGTGTTCTGTCAGTCCGATGTGGTAATGACCCCGTATCTCTCACCAGTACTGCAGAAAAAGACTGAGAAGTGTAGTGTATGCAGTTTCCATAGTAGGTTTATTGCATCTTCTAAAATGTCTACCAACAAAATGCAGTTTTTGGTTCCCCTTCCTCAAACATTTCCTTTGTGATAGTTCCAGTTGTTTGTAACTGTAGTCCCTACGTATATAGCGGAATTTGCAACTTTTAAATTTACCGAAATTTAACGGAATTCTTTTAGCACTCAAGTGGGAGACCTCATACTTTTTATTGTCAGTTTTCACATCTTTCAGGTATATTGTATAAATCATTTTGCAATTAATTTTGATCTTCTGATGATTTTACTTTACGGTAAACGACAGCGTCTTGTGCAAAAAGTTTAAGAAGGCATCTAAAATTGTCTCGAATGAAAAACAGCCCAGAGTTGCACTAAATTAGGTTTATTTGAAACCTTGACCATAATTTCTGCTATAATAGTATAGACTTCTTCAGAAGTCCTAAAATGATCCAAAAACATCTAGACCAGTGATGCAATCTACACATGAACTTCAAAATTGACTAGTTGCCTGATAAACGGTGCGATGCAGCTCACTGTGGTGAGCGCCACCTGTGGTGCGCGGGGTGCGGCACACTTGACAAACGTGCGTCCAGTTTAACAAAGGTAGTGGCGGAGGACATAGCGTGCCACAGGTAATTTTACTTATGTTCGAAACAGGCTTATGTCTGTTGAAGCTATTTTATTGATCTTGACGCAGCCGCTGGGCTAAGACATTATTCATTTATTAGTGTACAGGTAAGTAACGTGTTATCACTAACCTAATTTTGAAGTTTATGTGTAGATTGTATCACTGGTCAAGATGTTATTTTGATCATTTTTTAGGACTTCTGAAGAAGTCTATATTATTATAGCAGAAATTATGGTCAAGGTTTAAAATAAACATAATTTAGTGCAACTGTGGACTGTTTTTCATTCGAGACAATTTCGTAACGGTTGCTGTTGCCGCTGCCATGATGAAAATAATAATTGTCATATTGTCCATTGGGGAACCCCACATCTCACTTCGATTTCACTAGGTGACTTCCCGTCAATCGACTTTCTGACAGGGAATCACTTATCCAGTCGCACAACTGAGGCGGTATTCCATAGGCACGCAAATTGACTAGCTGCTACCTTTGATAAACGGGGTCAAAAACCTACTGGAAATGTAGAAATACGGAGTCAGCTAGAGATCTCTTGTCGATAGCACTCCTTACTTCGTGTGAATGATGAGCCAGTGGTGTTTCATAAGGACAATACTGTCTGAGTCGGTACTGATAATTTCGCAAGAGATTGTTTTCTTTCATGATGTTGGAATACAGTATATTTTCCAGAATCCTATTACAGAATACGCTTAAGAGATATTTTTGTTGATGAACACAATAAAATATTATACGTTTGTGCAGAACAAGTCAGCGGCGATGTTCATTGACTTGAACAAAATATACTAGTCTTTAGATAGAAAGCTACAGACTTCAGAGTGGATAATAAAAATGACCATTGAAACCAACAGTTTTAACTAAAAAACATGAGGCAGCATGATTTGGATTTAGGGTTTCATCGACGTTGAAGACAGAGACGGTGCACAAGACCGGTTCGGAAAGGATGGGGAAAAGAAGTCGACCACGTCCTTTTCAAAGGAACAATCGCTGGATTTACCTTCAGCGATTTTAAGCAAACCACGGAAAAGCTCAACCTGAATGGTTGGACACGCTTCTGAACCAGCATCCTATAGAATACGAGTCCAGTATTTTAACCTTTGTGCCACATTACCCAGTCTTAGCAACTGAAAGCGGTCGGGGGGAGGGAGCAAGAGATGCCATTGCGTTCAAGATTGCAGCCGGACAATGGGAAGCTCTTTCATCGATTACATGCAACTACTTTCTCGAATGAGTAATTACGGAACGAAAAAAAACATAAGAAATTCAAATGAAAAAGTATGTGGGATAAGGGAGTTGACAGGACAGAGAGGCTCTGTTACTTGGCATATGAAGATGACACGGCACCACTTACTAACGAACTAGAAACAGCAGAGAAAAGCATTTTGAAGACTTCAGTATAACAGAATCACCAGGTTATAAATCTCATATGAAAAGAGTTCATGACCAACATAGATGATTCCTTCACCATTTAACTGAAAGCATATACACTGAAGACCCAAAGAAACTGGTATACCTGCCAAATATCGCGTAGGGTCACCGCGAGCACCCAGAAGTGCCGCAGCACAACGTGTCATGGACTCAACTAATGTCTGAAGTAGTGCTGGAGGGAACTGACACCATGAATACTGCAGGGCAGTCGATAAATCCGTAAGAGTACAAGGGGGTGGAGATGTCTTCTGAACAGCACGTTGCAAGGCATCCCACATATGCTCAATAACTTTCATGTTTGGGGAGTTTGGTCGCTAGCGGAAGCCTTTAAACTCAGAAGGGTGTTCCTGGAGCCGCGCTGTAGCAACTCTGGACGTTTGGGGTGTCGCATTGTCCTGCTGGAATCGGCCAAGTCCGTCGGAATGCACAATGGACATTAATGGATGCAGGCGAACAGACGGGATGTTTACGTACGTCGACTAGACAGAGTCGTATCTAGACGTATGAGGGTCCCTATCACTCCATCTGCACACGTCCCACACCATTACAGAGCCTCCGCCAGCTTGAACAGTCCCCTGCTGACACACAGGGTCCATGGATTTATGAGGCTGTCTCCATACCCGTAGAAGTCCATCCTCCCGATACAATTAGAAACGAAACTCGTCCGACCAGGAAACATGTTTTTATCAGGTTACCTTCCATTATGAACGTGGGTGCACTCAGCGACTGTGACCTGATTTATAAATGATAGAGCACAGCAATCAGTAGTCCTTTTTTGCAGGTTTTATTTGGCAAATCCAGATTTCGGCTAGTGCCTAGCCATTATCAATGCATTATTTTCTAAACTCGATGCATGTCAGCTCCAAGTTGTTCGGCCGTCAGTCACAATTTTTTGAATACTGAGTACTGATGTTGGCTAGGCACTAGACGAAACCTGGATTTGCCAAATACAATCTGCAAAAAAGGACGACTGATTGCTGTGATCTATCGTTTATAAAACATATTTTCTGTCATCAACAGTCCAATGTCGATGTTGACGGGGCCAGGCGAGACGTAAAGCTTTGTGTCGTGGAGTCTTCAAGAGTATACGAGTGGGTCTTCGCCTTCGAAAGCCCATATCGATGACGTTTCGTTGAATGGTTCGCACGCTGATTCTTGATGAAGACCCATCATTGAACTCTGCTGCAGTTTGCGGAAGGGTTGCACTTCCGTCACGTTGAACGACTCTTCAGTCATCTTTGGTCCCGTTCTTGCAGGATCATTTTCCGGCAGCAGGGATGTCAGAGATATGATGTTTTACCGGAGTTCTGATATTCACGGTACACTCGTGAAATGGTCGTACGGGAAAGTCCCCACTTCATCGCTACCCCGGAGATGCAGTGTGTCATTGCTCGTGATCTGACGATAACACTACGTTCAGACTTGCTTAAATCTTGATAACCTGCCATTGTAGCAGCAGTAACCGATCTAACAACTGCGCCAGACACTTGTTGTCTTATATAGGCTTTGCCGGCGGAATCGCCTTATTCTGCCAGACTACGTATCTCTGTATTCGAATACTCATGCATATACCAGTTTTTTTGGAGCTTCGGTGTAGATCAAGACGATAAAAAGATTCAGATAATACAAGAGCACAATTCCATTTCAGAAAATGGTCCCAGACAAGCTGCGGCTGAACAGCAAATGATAAAAAATGTAAACAGATTTTCATCGAAGGAAATGTATTTTAACAAGACGGACTTAGCAAATGACAGGTAAACTGAGACACATGCACATAGCAGTTAAAGTGTAACACCAGTATGCAACAGGACCCATAGGACAGGGAACTAGATCCAAATATCAAGGGGGCAATAGTAAAAGATGCGGAAATGAAAGTGCGACCTACCGAAAATTTCACCGGGAGATAGGAGAGGCGGAACTGATGAGGAAGGGAAATACACTCTTTTATGAACGTATCTACGGACGCCCACTGCAGGTAAATAATGTTCTTGTTCTGCACTCATATAAAAATAGCGTAAACGAAGAAGAAAGCAGAGTAGAATTCTTCCACAAGGAGGAGACTGGTGATGCACAATGAGGATGCTCAGGATCTGACTAAAGACTCTTCGAATATTTCGGTGAACAAAAGACAAGTATATTTTCTGGAGGTGAAGTTTCATCTGGACAAGATCAGGGAATGAAACGTCTGGTTGAGAGCTATATGGAAAACTTGGCAAGTTAATTGGTTTCGAGGAGACAGAGGAAGACTCAGTGTAAAAGGAAAGAACCTACTTCCAAGAAGAACATAAAAATATTGACAGTATATAAACGTGATATACTGACATGTAATGGAAACATTTTAAAAAGTGACCCATACATGACACAAACCGAAACGTAATAATAATAACCTGAGATTTCCCTGGGCTAATTGTCAGAACATACGAAACCTGCTCAAAGGTATCCAGACACTCCCATAGTATGCGGAATTAAGCACTGAATGTCACTAGAGGCGGACTGTGTGGCGTCCCCGCACTCCAACCGCGTGCTGATATTGTCGACGCCGTAGAGCTGCTACTGCCACAGCTCTCGCAGTGGAGTTGAGACACGATGCGCGATGACATAGGTCCCCGCTGGTGAACGGGAGACAGAAATGCGAACTCGTACGATGGATGCTTCTTATGATTTAAGATTGAATGATTCATTGCCCGGATATGCATTAGTTTCTAAATCTTATCTCATCCGCATCGTACACACCACCAATTGCGAGGAAACATTGTAATTATCAGTCTTCTCGTAAGTTGTTGGCTCGTTATGGTGTTGTTAACCTGTATGAAGCGAGATCCACAGATGATCTTTGATCATATCTGTGTCAACCTACGCCGTAATGTTAAAAAAAAGTTCAAAAGTTCTCTTTTCAATTAATGAAGTAGGTATTTTGATAGTCAGATTAAATTGTCCCTGCTGAACAGTCGTTGGTTAACTATCATTGATTAAATCACTTAGTAATGTAGTCCACACTTGATAGTTCACTTGTAACGTACAGTTTATTGTTCCTTGGTCACTAAATACTTTATAACTTTCGCACCCCACGCACATGCAGTTGGTTGGTAAAGTCAGTTCTATTAAAATTAAGTTTCTTGACAATTACGACAACTTGACTCTTCAGCGTAATTGTATTACCTTCGTGAAGTCGTGTAATTGTGTCCTACTCGAGACTAATTGAGTGTAGTCATTTGATATACTATCCACTCTGCTTTTAGTTCCAACTATTTGAAAGTCAAGTCCAATATTCACTTGTTTCGTCAATAAAGTTCAATTAACCCGTTGTGCACGGTTAAACACCTCTATCAGTTCCTGCCTCTGATCAGAAAATCAGTTTCCGAAGTTCGTGAATCACGTCACGCAAAAAACACTTCTGAACGTAAAACAATTTCGTCGCGTTCCGTACTCTCAATAACTAAGACAAGAATTGCTCGAACAGTCCACGGGTATACTGCCGGTTCATAGTTTCCAACGGGCACAATATTTCGGCGATCAGACATGTTGCCATCGTCAGGTGCGCTGACGAACTGAGCTCCTGAGGGCGGGCGGCCGATTTAAATCCCCTCCCCTCGCGGGCCGCTCTCTTCGCCGTCCACGCCCGCGCGCCGGCGGTCGCGAAGACGTGGGCGTCGGAATCTGTCGTAGCGTCGATGTTGTTGCTACGTCCACCCTGCTCGCCAGTTCGTACTTCTTGCTGAGAGTCTTCTTAATTACATCCAAAGCCGGTTCCCAAGCCTGGTGAGATTGTAGCCGCAATCTCGGTTGATAAGATCTTCCCTGGTGCGAATTTCGATAGTCTCCCTTATAACGCTGTCCCAATATTTAGAGGCCTGAGCCAGGATGTGGCCGCCCGCCCTCAGGAGCTCAGTTCGTCAGCGTACCTGACGATGGCGACATGTCTGATCGCCGAAATATTGTGCCCGTTGGTCGCTATGAACCGGCAGTATACCCGTGGACTGTTCGAGCAACAAATACGCCGGGAGAAACTGAAGAATCACAAGAATTGTTCTCGCACGCCTTTACAGGACGAGAGCCAGCAAGCGACTTCTTCTGTGAAAGAGTATTGTAGGCGCATTGAATTTCTTCGTTGCGCTTACAACCATCTTCCACATAAAAGTTATCTCTGACTAACATCACCTTGGACTTACCTTTCAAGATATTAATTGCAATTATCAGTTGGATATTTGTCCATTAATTATATCTGAGGTTTCTTCCTCCTCTTTTTATAACAAAAACTCTCAGTGATGTATAATGTTGTTGTTATCAAAATTGTTATTATCAAAACTTCTTGGTGTTAGCTTATCGGCAAAGATGTCGTATTTGCCAAGATAACTCTTCCCTACTTCATATTATGATATTCTGTCTTAATTGACTTTAAGGGTGTCGTTGGGGTGTTACAGTGCCTGCCAGTGTAAAAGGATGTGGGTGGGGAGTATTGTGTTGTTGGAGAGAAGCAGTAATTGCAGAACGTGTCGGTCATAAGAGGTCAGTGACTGCGAATCAGGGCTGGTCACTGGATGTCACTTAAGTAACAAATGAATCAAGTACATTTCAAATGGCCAAGGTCGACTGTTACTGATGTGATAGTGAACTGGAAACGAGAAGAAACGACCACAGCTTAGCCAAGATAGGGCAGACCACATGTGCTGACGGACAAAGACCGTCGAGCTTTGAGGAGTGTGGTAGTAACAAACCTCATGAAATCAGCGGAAGGAATCACTTGTGAGTTCCAGAGTGCTGCGATCAGTCCAGCCACCATACTGACTGTGGCTATGGAGTCGAAAAGACTGGGGGACAACAGTCGAGCTTCTCGTCTTTAGCCGCAAATTTCTATAATCAGTGCTAAGCGACGCTTGAGGTGACGTAAAGGGTGACGCCACGGGACAACGGAGGACTGGAAAATAATCATTTAGAGTAGTCAGTCGTGTTACACCTCTTGTAAATCCGACAGAAGAGTTTGGGTTTGGCGAATTCCTGGAGAACGTTACCTACCGTCATGTATAGAGCCAACAATGCAAAATGAGATGAGCGAATGGCATCGTTGGTCGGAACGCCCCAATTCGGGGAAGTTCGGCCGCCAAATCTTATTCCACTCGACGCCACATTGGGCGACTTGCGCGCCAGCGATGAGGATGAAATGATGCTGAGGACAACACAACACCCAGTCCCCGAGGGGAGAAAATCTCCAACACCGCCGGGAATCGAATACGTTACCAGCAAACTAAGCAGGTGGACGCCAACAGTGCAGAAGTACAGTATAAAGACACACATTACACCGTTGTGTACTGCATACAGTAGAGGAACAGTTCAGAGACAGCGATTGTACCAGCACGACGATACGCTCTGTCATAATGCAGCTTTTGTGAGGCAGCGCTGATACAATTGTCAAGTCTAGATCATTGGTTTCAAGAGTTCGCGTTTTTAATCTGCAGTGTTCCTTGTAATCGTATTAGTGTATGTTACAGCAATGTGCCTTCCTTTTGTTTAATTCTGCCTGAAGCTAATGGTGAAGTTACCAAGTGTGCATTCCTAAAGCATCGACGGTGCACCGGCCAATGCAGCGCCACATAACGGCATCAAGAAGGTGCTTCCCCGTGCAACAATGGAACGAGCAGGCTGCGCCACACCTCCAGGAAGATAGAATCCAGCGCTCCCTGTCAACGCTGATTTAACCAGCCGCCCATGGCTGGTTGGGGCCAGTTTGGTCACAGTCTTCAAGAGCATCAGTACTGAGCAAAACAGGAAGACGTTACTTAACCTGCATTCTGCAAGTGACAATAGTCTGTATTAGTAACTAAGCGTAGGAAGCACAGAAGCACATACAAGTTAAGTAAAGTTTCTCCTCTTTGTAGGAATACAGTGTTGAATTAATGCACCACAATTTCATATACCCGCCAGGGTAGCCAAGATCGCTAACGCGCTGCTTCATGGACTCGAGTAGGCGCGCCGGCCCCGGATCGAATCCGCCTGGCGTATTAACGACGAAGGTCGGTGTGAAGGCCAGCCTGGATGAGGTTTTTAGGGGGTTTTCCACATCTTGCTAGCTGAATGCCGGGCTGGTCCCCATGTTCCGCCTCAGTTACCCGGCTGACGTACATCTGAACACATTCGCACTATTCCATGTATTACGCTATACACAGACAGTTGGGGTACACTAATTACTTCCTGGGGGGTACGGTGTGGCGACAGGAAGGGCATCCAGCCATCCCTTCAGGTTAACATGCCACATCCGATTAACTGGCAGACCCCGCAAGTCGGGATTAACGCTTGGAAAGAGAGTTTTATATAGATTATTTTGGATTCCTGGTACCGGCAATCAGAGCTGCTCTCCTTTCTTGTTTGTGACGGTGTCGACTCCCACAGCAGCCAACACAATATCTGGCGGTGAGAATTCCAGACCCACTTCTGCATTCGCTCTACACTGCTCTGTCACAGCACATTACTAATATTTCTCTCTTTTCTTTCAGAGGCACATTGCTACTAATCGCTCTTTCTTTTGCCTTGCTTTTACTTACATAACTTGTTGCGGTGTTCCTCTCAGTGAAACGTCCTCTAACCTGTCCCCTACACCACCTGTGCCTAAGCCTCCGAATGCTGCTGCCTCTGATCTAATGCAGTTTACTCAGTTTCATAGCCACCATATATCTCTGTTGATGACAGCCGTCCAGCAGCTCATTAATGCACAAACCGCTGCTGCATCAACTTCATCACAACAGCCACCCACATCCACGGCCCCGCGTCTGTTCATTCCACCTCTTGATCAGCAACGAAAGGAATGGAACGAGTACTACACTCCATTCAGTGCGCATTGTGCTATACATCAAGTGCAAGGTCCTATGAAACTTTCTTATGAGTATGGAAAAAGTCAGAACAAACATACCATCAGTGGGTCACGGAGCTTCATGGTTTGACACGACAGTGTCGTTTTCAATGTAGCTGTGAACTGTACTACAGTAACGTAATGATTCGTGATGCCATTACGTACGATGTGCCAGACAACAAATTTTGTGAACAAATTTTTAAACATTGTGATTGTACTTTGAATCAAATGTTACAAACTAGTGAACGTGAGAACTCGTGCGACAGTGCTGTGAAAATTTTGAGGTAGCTTCTGTCTGCAGCGTAACGCAAAGTGACAAACCGGTCTGGCCTTAGAACCGACCGCCGCGTGCAAACAGGACACCGCGCCGCGGCCGGAGTAAACAAGTGTCACCACGTCTGTCTGCTGTGACGTCATGTCCCCGCTGCTTTCCCATGCATAAAAGACAACATTGACTTTCACGGAATGTGACTTGTTTTGCTTGTGGGAAGCCAGTTCATGTACAGCCTGTGTATTTGCAATAGAAAAATAATTCTATCCACGTGCGCTCTAGTAAGCACAGAACATCTTCTCCCTCACAGAATGTAGTTTCTTCTAAACTAGCTACCGGCACTAGTACTGACCAAATTCAGGATTTGCGTTTATCGCGCCGAAGTGCTGTGCAATGACAGCTAGACAAACTGTTTGTGAACTTAGTCATTTCCGGACGCTGTGTGCGACTTCAGTTAGACACTGACGCTTTCGTTAGATTGTTTAATCGTGTCACTTATGAGCAGTTGGGCTCCCCACAGCTGACAAAATCTTGCATGCAATTTAGTGCGTATAACGGTCAGGACTTTCCAGTGTTTGATTCATGTAGTTTGCCTGCCGCATTCCAGTCTAACACTAGAACAGTGACATTTAAAATTTCGCTTTCATGAGACTGTGAAAACATTGTTGGTTTTGATTAATTTCATTTATTTTGTCTTTGTCTTTAGGACTGTGCACTTTTTGTTTCTTCTTTCAACTATATAAACAGTGTTACTAGATTGATTGGGGAATTCCCTGATTTATTTTCTGAGGTATTTGGCAGAGAAAATAACTTTGTGGTGCACATTTCAAAGAAAGAACAATTCACAAGCTACGTTTTCTCGGGCGCGTCCCATCCCTCATGGTCCTAGAGCCAAAGCTGCAAGTGAACTGAAAGAATGCCAAGACAGTGGTGTTATTGCTCCTATCCAGGCTATTCAATGGGCTTCTCCCTTTGTGACCTTACCAAAGCCTTCTCGAAGACTTCGTCTTGGTGTTGGCTTTAAATGCGCTGTGAGTCCACAAACGATAATTGACATTTATGCATTACTCCGCACTGAGGTAACGCATAGGAAACTTGAGTTTGATTTCAGACACGTACCCGACTCATACGATTATCGTCAAATCGAAAGACTTGCACCAGGCGAGCGGTCTACCCGACGGGAGGCCCTCGTCACACGCCATTTAGTTGGTGGTGACTTTAATATACCCTCGATATCTTGGCGAAAATACATGTTTAATTCCGGATGTTCGCATAAAACATGATCCGAAATTGTGCTAAACGCATTCACTGAAAATTATTTCGATCAGTTAGTTCATGAGCCCACGCGAATAGTAAACGGTTGTGAAAACGCACTTGACCTTTTAGCAACAAATAATTCTGAGTTAATAAGGGGCATCAAAACGTATACAGGGATTAGTGAACACAGAGTTGTCGTAGCGAGACTGAATACTGTAACCCTCAAATCCTCCAAAAATAAACGAAAAATATACCTATTCAAAAAAGCAGATAAATATTCACTTGACGCCTTCCTGAGAGACAATCTCTACCCCTTCCAAATTAATGATATAAGTGCAGACCAGATTGAATTCAGAGAAATAGCATTGGCAGAAATTGAGAGATTTATACCAAATAAATTAACAAACGACGGAGCTGATCCTCAGCCGGCCGAAGTGGCCGTGCGGTTCTAGGCGCTGCTGTCTGAAACCGCGAGACCGCTACGGTCGCAGGTTCGAATCCTGCCTCAGGCATGGACGTGTGTAATGTCCTTAGGTTAGTTAGGTTTAACTAGTTCTAAGTTCTAGGGGACTAATGACCTCAGAAGTTGAGTCCCATAGTGCTCAGAGCCACTTGATTTTTGAGCTGATCCTCCTTGGTACACAAAACAGGTCAGAAAACTGTTGCAGAAACAACGAAACAAACATGCCAAATTCAAACAGACGCAAAATCCCCAAGATTTGCGATCTTTTACAGAAGCTCGAAATTTCAACGAAACTTTGTCTCGAAACCTGGCAGAAAATCCAAAGATATTCTGGTCGCATGACAAGTATGTTAGCGGCAAGAAACAATCAATGCCTTCTCTGCGTGATAGCAATTGAGATACTATGGAACACAGTTCTATCAAAGCAGGGTTACTAAACACAGCCTTTCGAAATGCTTTCACAAAAGAAGACGAAGTAAATATTCCAGAATTCGAATCAAGAACATCTGCCAACATGAGTAACGTAGACGTAAATATCCTCGGAGTAGTGAAACAACTTAAATCACTTAATAAAAGCAAGTCTTCTGATCCAGACTGTATACCAATTAGGCTCCTTTCAGAGTATGCTCATGCATTAGCTCCGTACTTGACAATCATATACAACCGTTCGCTCGACGAAAGATCCATACCCAAAGACTGGAAAGTTGCACAGGTCACACCAATATTCAAGAAAGGTAGTAGGAGTGATCCACTTAATTACAGGCCCATATCATTAACGTCGATATGCAGCAGGATTCTGGAACATACATGGTGTTCGAACATTCTCTTTATTCGCATGAAATGTTGCGTGCTATTGGTAAGGGATTTCAGATCGATTCCGTATTTCTGGATTTCCAGAAGGCTTTTCACACTCTACCACACAGGCGGCTTATAGTGAAATTGCGTGCTTATGGAATATCGTCTCAGTTATGTGACTGGATCTGTGACTTTCTGTCAGAGAGGTCACAGTTCGTGAAATTCCAGTCACCAACTTTCTCCTCAGAATGCGAAAATATTTTGTTGGCACCGACCTGCAAAGGGGGAAACGATCACCACGATAAAATAAGGGAAATCAGAGGTCGTACGGAAAGCTAGAGGTGTAGTAATTGACGGAAAGTCATCGAGTAAAACAGAAGTGATTTTTGGCGTTCCCCAAGGTAGTGTTATATGACCTTTGCTGTTCCTTATCTATATAAACGATTTGGGAGATGATGTCGACGTTTATCGATTACTAAAGTCATCAGAAGATCAAAACAAATGGCAAAATGATTTAGAAAAGATATCTGAATGATGCGAAAATTAGCAGTTGACCCTACATAACGAATAGTGTGAGGTCATCCACATGAGTGCTAAAAGGAATCCGTTAAACTTCGGTTACCCGATAAATCAGTCAAATATTAAGGCCGTAAATTTAACAACATACCTAGGAATTACAATTACGAACAACTTAAATTGGAAGGAACACACAGAAAATGTTGTGGGGAGGGCTAACCAAAGACTGCGTTTTATTGGCAGGACACTTAAGAAAATATAACAGATCTACTAAGGAGACTGCCTACACTACGCTTATCCGTTCTCTTTTAGAATAGTGCTGGGCGGTGTGGGATCCTTACCAGATGGGACTGATGGAGTACAACGAAAAAGTACAAAGACGGACAGCACGTTTTGTATTATCGCGAAATGTGGGAGAGTGTGTCACTGAAATGATACAGGATTTGGGCTGGGCATCATTAAAAGAGAGGCCTTTTTCGTTGTGACGGAATCTCCTCAGGAAATTCCAAACTTTCTCCTCAGAATGCGAAAATATTGTTTTGACACCGACCTGCATAGGGAGAAACGATCACCACGATAAAATAAGGGAAATCAGAGCTCGTACGGAAAAATGTAGGTGTTCGTTCTTTCCGTGCGCTATACCAGATTGGAATAATAGAAAATTGTGAAGGTGGTTCGATGAACCCTCTGCCAGACACTTCAATAGGATTTGCAGAGTATTCATATAGATGTACATGTATAATTAATGAACAGGTTGGTGCGGGCTGCTATTTTTAAAAAATTGATTTACGCGATGCATATTTGTAAAAACTGGCAATTGAGGAGTCTCAGAAACCGTTCGCGGTCAACACACAATTAGGGTTGCTCCAATTTTTGCGCTTACCCTTTGGGAACTCTTCCGCGCCTGCCATGTTCCAACGCTGCATAGAACAACTTACTGCAAAAGTTAAATTCTGCTCAAACTACTTGGACGATATTGTGGCGTCAGAACGTACACCGGAGGAACATATCAGTCACCTTCGTATACTTTTTCACGTGCTTTCAGCTGCTGGTCGGAAGTGTCGCCTGGACAACTGCAGCTTTTCTCAGTCTGAAACTCGTTGCTTAGGTCATTTTCTTTAATAGCCAGGGTGTTCATCCCCTTCCGTCACGTTTGATGGCCATCCGGAACCTCCCTGCCCCGCGTAATGTGACGGATTTGCAGTCAGTTCTCGAGAAATTAACATTGTTCCCATTTACATCCAACGCAGCCCAGATCGCGCCTCCGTTGCATGGTTTGCGCCGGAAGAATGTGCTTTTTGTTTGGACGAAAGACTGCCACGATGCAACGAGGAAACCTCATGTCTTGTTGAGTGACAGATGCCTTATTAATTTCGATCTCGCTAAGCCTGTAGTTTTGGCAGCGGGCGCTTTTTCGTACAGAATCGGAGCTGTGCTTTCGCAAAGATTTGGTTCACAGGACAGACCGATTGTTTTCGCTTCCAAGGTATTGAACAAGACTCAATGTAACTACTCCCATATCGAGAAGGAAGCGAACGCTCTTATCTATGACGTAACAAAGTTCCACTATAATCTGTTTGGTCGGAAGTTTTACCAAGTGTTGGATCATACGCCACTTCAGTCTTTATTTCATCCGTGCAACACTGTTCCACCGCGCGCGGCTCAGAAGCTGCAACGCTGGGCTTTGCTGTTGCCACAGCATATAATATTTCTGGCTTAGTCAGCCATCATATTAGGCTCCAAGAAGCTGTTCCTAGAGGAGTGGGGATGCAAGAAGTATATAGATGACGAAATGTGGTGTGAGGTACCTGTGACAGATGTTAGATTCGGTGCCATTCCCGTGAGAAAGACCGCCTGTATAATGCTACTGCTCTGTGATTGGCTGCTGTGTACGGAGCAAGGGCGCCAAAACGTTAAAGTATAGTTATTATTATTAGTTAAACTACTCATTGGAATGACTTCACTTTTTAATATACACTCCTGGAAATGGAAAAAAGAACACATTGACACCGGTGTGTCAGACCCACCATACTTGCTCCGGACACTGCGAGAGGGCTGTACAAGCAATGATCACACGCACGGCACAGCGGACACACCAGGAACCGCGGTGTTGGCCGTCGAATGGCGCTAGCTGCGCAGCATTTGTGCACCGCCGCCGTCCGTGTCAGCCAGTTTGCCGTGGCATACGGAGCTCCATCGCAGTCTTTAACACTGGTAGCATGCCGCGACAGCGTGGACGTGAACCGTATGTGCAGTTGACGGACTTTGAGCGAGGGCGTATAGAGGGCATGCGGGAGGCCGGGTGGACGTACCGCCGAATTGCTCAACACGTGGGGCGTGAGGTCTCCACAGTACATCGATGTTGTCGCCAGTGGTCGGCGGAAGGTGCACGTGCCCGTCGACCTGGGACCGGACCGCAGCGACGCACGGATGCACGCCAAGACCGTAGGATCCTACGCAGTGCCGTAGGGGACCGCACCGCCACTTCCCAGCAAATTAGGGACACTGTTGCTCCTGGGGTATCGGCGAGGACCATTCGCAACCGTCTCCATGAAACTGGGCTACGGTCCCGCACACCGTTAGGCCGTCTTCCGCTCACGCCCCAACATCGTGCAGCCCGCCTGCAGTGGTGTCGCGACAGGCGTGAATGGAGGGACGAATGGAGACGTGTCGTCTTCAGCGATGAGAGTCGCTTCTGCCTTGGTGCCAATGATGGTCGTATGCGTGTTTGGCGCCGTGCAGGTGAGCGCCACAATCAGGACTGCATACGACCGAGGCACACAGGGCCAACACCCGGCATCATGGTGTGGGGAGCGATCTCCTACACTGGCCGTACACCACTGGTGATCGTCGAGGGGACACTGAATAGTGCACGGTACATCCAAACCGTCATCGAACCCATCGTTCTACCATTCCTAGACCGGCAAGGGAACTTGCTGTTCCAACAGGACAATGCACGTCCGCATGTATCCCGTGCCACCCTATGTGCTCTAGAAGGTGTAAGTCAACTACCCTGGCCAGCAAGATCTCCGGATCTGTCCCCCATTGAGCATGTTTGGGACTGGATGAAGCGTCGTCTCACGCGGTCTGCACGTCCAGCATGAACGCTATTCCAACTGAGGCGCCAGGTGGAAATGGCATGGCAAGCCGTTCCACAGGACTACATCCAGCATCTCTACGATCGTCTCCATGAGAGAATAGCAGCCTGCATTGCTGCGAAAGGTGGATATACACTGTACTAGTGCCGACATTGTGCATGCTCTGTTGCCTGTGTCTATGTGCCTGTGGTTCTGTCAGTGTGATCATGTGATGTATCTGACCCCAGGAATGTGTCAATAAAGTTTCCCCTTCCTGGGACAATGAATTCACGGTGTTCTTATTTCAATTTCCAGGAGTGTAAATATGTCTCAACAGCTGACTATCAATCAGTCATTTTAGAATTTAAATCAAAAACAAAAGACTGACGAAATAGTAGACGAAGCACTTCGGATGCGTTCGGGTCACGCCCTTTCAGGTATGGCGCGCTAAGTGTTTCGGGCTGTTCGTCACTCTGGATTACGCAGTCGAGAAGAAAAGACATGTTGTCTGTCGTAGGATGTGTTTCCAATTTTTATTTAAGTTCCTGTTCGTCACTTTGGATTAAGGAGTCGAGATGTACAGTCATCTTGTTTGTGGCAGGATGTGTTTGCCAGTATTCAGTATTAAAAAATTCACTCCGGTAGTCACGAGGCAGAGACACGTGCCACAAATAGTGTAAAGATACATTTTCGTAAACATGGTGTTTGATCATGTACTTTGCTGTATCATAAGGTGTTGTATTAAGATCGTGTAGTCTTCTCTTGTGGCTATATTAAAGTACGCGAGTGGCATCCCAAACAAGTGATACATTATTTGAGGACAGCCTAAAGATACAGAACCTACTACCTGCGTGCTGTTTTCTGCGCTCGGGACATCAACTTGAAGACAGCAGGTTAGTGAACTATAACAGAACCTTCGTATTCCACACAGTGCAGCGGAAACAACTAGACGCCTCACGTGTACTGCATGCACAGAACAAATGTGCTCAGTAACACATCATCTGCAGTAATGCAGAAGAGGTAAAGGAGGATGATCGTTATTAACACCAACAATCAATTCATTCTTCATTTCTTGCCGTAAGTATCGATACGAAATATTGTACTTACCCTTGTAAACGCAAACGCTGACGTCCTGTTGGACCTGATTCTGAATTCGAGGCTGCTGCCACATCCCGCTATCAGATCGATCTGCAGGACTCTGACCTTTTACAGACTTGCATAGGCCATAGAAGCAGATCCTGACTTGAACCTTTTGTTGCACTGCATCCGTACTGCTTAGCCCCGTTCAGTGAAAAAGATTCAGAATTCTTCTGCGCACCGATATTTTGCTCGTCGGCATAGCCTCTTCGTCCAACACGATGTGTTTTTTTTTTTTTTTTTTTTTTTTTTTTTTTTTTTTTTTTTTTTTTTTTTTTTTTGCAAAATGACTCTGGACAGTCGCGTGTGCTTATTCCCGAAGTTTTCGTTACAGGCAACGGACCACAGTTTACGGCTCGGGACTTTGAACAGTTTTGTGCAACCAGTGGTGTCACTCACCTTACCAGTGCTCAGTTCAGTCAAACGCAGAAGCTGAACGATTTGTGCCTAAGTTAAGGGCAACATATGGCGAAGCTACGTGCCTCCCACACTCGGGAGCTAGTGCTGCCACTCTTTCTCGCAACGTACTGCTCCCAAGCCCAGCGACGGTCCGTCACCAGCGGAGTTTCTACATGGCCGGCGCCATCGGATCCTGCTCCACTTGTTGAACCCACCACAGTGCACGGTGCCTCCCACGATCCGCACATATCGTTTTGCTCCTAACGATTATATTCTTTTCAGAGTTTTTGGTCGAACCAGCCGCTGAGATAGGGAAACGATTTTTCAAAATTTGGGCGGTTGCATGTGTTTATTTCAAGGTCCTGCTGTGATGTCTCGCCGCCATCAAAACCAGTTTCAGGCTTGTCACTTGCGAGATTCTTCAGCAGATTTTCTGTCCCCAGGTTCGCATACTAACGGGATCTTGCTGCCGGCGCGGCCACCCTCAGGCGCCTCTTCGGCACCGCCTGCGGAACCGGTGGGGTTGAACCCCTCGCCTTCGCCGACACAGTGCTCGACCCGGCACCCACCGTTGACCTGGGGCCGCTCCCGCCGCCGCCGTCACCATCACCGTCCTCTCTGTTCTGCGGCGGACCAGCTTCGGGTGCCCTTCCAGTGGTTTTCCGACCGACTCTCCCCTCGGAACGCAGTACGGATGTCGGAACGCGGCCGGGGACTCCAGGAAGACAGAGTTCAGCAGCCCCTGTCAACGTTGATTTAACGAGCCGCCCGTCGCTGGTTGGGGCCAGTTCGGTCTCAGTCTTCAAGAGCATCAGTACTGAGTAATAGGAAGATGTAACACTACTGGCCATTAAAATTACTACACCAAGAAGAAATGCGGATGATAAACCGGTATTCATTGGACAAATATATTATACTCGAACTGACATGTGAATACATTTTCACGCAATTTGGGTGCATAGATCCTGAGAAATCAGTACCCAGAACAACCACCTGTGTGATACGCCTGGGCATTGAGACAGAGCTTGGATGGCGTGTACAGCTACAGCTGCCCATGCAACTTCAACACGATACCACAGTTCATCAAGAGTAGTGACTGGCGTATTGTGACGAGCCAGTTGCTCCGCCACCATTGACCAGACGTTTTCAATTTGTGAGAGATCTGGAGAATGTGCTGGCCAGGGCAGCAGTCGAACATTTTCTGTATCCAGAAAGGCCCGTACAGAACCTGTAACCTGCGGTCGTGCATTATCCTGCTAAAATGTAGGGTTTCGCAGGGATCGAATGAAGGGTAGAGCCACGGGTGGTAACACATCTTCAAAGTGCCGTCAATGCGAGCAAGAGGTGACCGAGATGTGTAACCAATGTCACCCAATACCATAACGCCGGGTGATACGCCAGTATGGCGATGACGAATACACGCTTCCAATGGGCGTTCACCGCGATGTCGCCAAACATGGTTGCGACCATCATGGTGCTGTAAACGGAACCTGGATTCATCCGAAAAATGACGTTTTGCCATTCGTGCACCCAGGTTCGTCGTTGAGTACACCATCGCAGGCGCTCCTGTCTGTGATGCAGCGTCAAGGATAACCGCAGCCATGGTCTCCGAGCTGATAGTCCAGGATGCTGCAAACGTCGTCGAACTGTTCGTGCAGATGGTTGTTGTCTTGCAAATATCCCCATCTGTTGACTCAGGGATCGAGAGGCGGCTGCACGATCCGTTACGGATAAGATGCCTGTCATCTCGACTGCTAGTGATACGAGGCCGTTGGGATCCAGCACTTCGTTCCGTATTACCCTCCTGAAGCCACCGATTCCTATTCTGCTAACAGTCATTGGATCTCGACCAACGCGACCAGCAATGTCGCGATACGATAAACCGCAATCGCGATAGGCTACAATCCGACCTTTATCACTGTCGGAAACGTGATGGTACGCATTTCTCCTCCTTACACGAGACAACACAACAACGTTTCACCAGGCAACTCCGGCCAACTGCAATTTGTGTATGAGAAATCGGTTGGAAACTTTCCTCATGTCAGCAGGTTGTAGGTGTCACCACCGGCGCCAACCTTGTGTGAATGCCCTGAAACGCTAATCATTTGCATGTCACAGCATCTTCTTCTTGTCGGTTTAATTTCGCGTCTGTAGCACGTCATCTTCGTGGTGCAGCAATTTTAATGGCCAGTAGTGTAAGTACACTTAGGAGGCACAGAAGCACATACAAATTAAGTAACTGGTAACTGCACCTGTTTCTAACAATTGTTTGGATTTCTGATGAAACGTACTTTTAATTAGGCCTTAAACCGTCAATGCAGTTATTGAGAATTTTTAATTTACTGAGCACCATTGTATTTTTAACTATACCAGCTGGTAACAACTTCTGGCTTTCTGTGCACCACATTCAATCGAGCGAAAAGACAGTTTTACTGTGTCTAAGTTTATTAGTTGGTCTCTTACCTGTCTGTGAAGGAAGATGACCATGAGAAAAGTTCGAACAATCAACTAAAGCATAACGTTAACCGAGGCGTTGCGTTGAATGTCAGAAGTTTGAACGTGCTGGGGAAGCTAGAAAATCTGCAAAGGCAAAATCTAGATATAGCGGAGGTCAGTTAACTGCAATGGAAAGAAGACAAAGATTTCTGGTCAGATAAATATAGGGTAATATCAACAAAAGAGTAAATGGTATAACGGGCGTAGAATTCGTTGTGAATAGGAAGGTAGGGCAGAAAGTGAGTTACTGTAAACTGTTCGGTGAGGTTGTTCTCATCAGAATTGCCCAATGTGTAAGATGGCAGGAAATTCAAAACATCTCACTTATGCTAAGTTTAATGTGGGAGGACGTTTGAAGATCCAAGATGGTGTGTCTAGCCCAATTGTCCTAAGTATAAAACCCCAGATGGGAGACGTAGGTTCTTGTGCTATTGGGTGTTCTCCATCATACCTGCTTGATGTTAAAGACCCAACTGTCCTTACTAGGCAATAAAGGATGGCAGGTACAGATCCCATGAAGACTGAAGCCCAGGCTGATTGGCTGCCAGGCCACTCATCCTTCTAGGTTTTCCGCAGCCAGTTGACCTTCTGGGTGCCTCCAGCCCTATCAGATCGCAATGACAGAGGGCGAACCTGGGAATACGTCTCAGGCTTCATGGTTACCAAGTCACTTGTGCTAAGTGTAGAGTCCAAGATGGATTTTTTGTGGCACACTAGCCAGGTGAAGGAGTGCAACTAGTGGTTTTTCTGGAAAACAGTAATCGGCCAAAAAAGACCGAATGGACTACTCAGTGTCTACCAACAAAATCTGGAGAGAATAACTCAGAACAATCGAGTCACTGTGTCCCAATAGTAACATCGGTTACCAGAAACACAACTGGCCAAGGAACATGTGCATACTTTCACCCTGGCAGTGCAACCAGAGGGTCTTGCCAACTAACATTGTTTCCACATTGCTTGCAATGTGACCACGAAACCGAGAAACTCTGGACAGTGCCTTGTAGTAGGCACATCATGTTGGGAATGAGCACACTTGTGTTTTGTCTGCTGCGACATTGGGGAAGACTGTATGAGTAGTCCTGCCAGTTGCTCCAAAGGCATCTCAGTTGCTGTAGCTTCCATCGATATGGTGTGATCATTTGTTGTCCTCTCCACTCGACACTGTCGCTGATGATGAGGCATTGAGACTATTAGCGACCTCCATGGGTTGCCAGTCCTGCACCAGTTAAATATTGATGGCATGGGCGGAGGTCTTAACAGCGCTGTGGCAGTGTCCAGAATGCATACCAAGGAACGCTGAGAATTGACAGGGATGTCTCAAACCCGTGGTCACCAAGAACGGCGGGGCTGGAGATTTCCTACACTGCTTCAAGGCCTCGGGAGGACTCCTGCATATAACGTGGGCGCATCTGGTTTCAGTGACGAATCAGGTGCTCCTGCCCGACTGTGGCAAGGAATATTTGGCGCCCTTTGTGGCCAAGAATTACGTCCAGCGCTCATCCCGGCTTCTGGCCGAGCGTGTGAGCCCCCACTGTTGCACTCTGCTGTTAGTGGGTTGTGTGACTTAGACTAAGGGCCCACAGGCCAAATGCAGCAAATCCTTGAGAGTGTGCGGAAGGGAGCTGCAACTCCTGGTGGGAATAATTGAGGTCAGCTGTCGGTTATTAACGTGTAATGAGCTCCCTCTATAGTGAAAATGGTGCCTACTGTTCTGACTATAATATGTACTCTTGTAATAGAGACTCCGGCCACATAAGGAAAACCGGAGTGCATCCTCCATCAATAACCACCCTGAGCACTGAAAAGGGTCAGCAAAGTCGTTGTGCAACCTCTTCCAAGGGTGCTCAGGCTGGAGTCATGGGGAGAACATTTCCTTACTAGGCTTGGTTGTGAGCACAGATCTGAGAGCATGTGCACACTGTGTACTTTATTGTGTCATCCGGCCCCGGCCAGTACACGTGGCTTTGTGCTGAAGCTTTCATCCTTGGCATCGCGCAGAGTGATATACGTAGTAACTGAAGGATGTGATCACATAGCAGAGGTGGAATAACGATGTGACATTTAGCATTCTCTGTATCAATAACATCATTCCCTGAACAACATTAAGCCTGCTTCTCAAAGCAAAATACTTTTGTAACACCACGTCTAATTTTTTTATGTTGGAAGACTGTGGCCAACCACTTAGCACAACTCAAACAAAGCTACACAGGAGGGAGTCCTGGATGGTTCATAAGAGATGAATGGGAAACATTGTCAGGTGTAGCACATAGTCTCATCTAGGCTAAAACACACTCCTTCCATGTGGTCAAACAGAACATTAGGGCCTGTGGGGAGGCATGATAATGGATCGGTATTTACACGCTATTCAGCGGACTGAAAATGAATGTTATAATGGTAACTGATAAAGAACAGAGCCCAACGTTGCAAATGTTGTGCTGTTTTGTTGGGAAGGGGAGCATGTGAGCCAAGAAGGGAAACGAGGGGATTGTGCTGCCGGCCGGGATGGCCGAGCGGCTCTAGGCGCTACAGTCTGGAACCGTGCGACCGCTACGGTCGCGGGATCGAATCCTGTGTGTGATGTCCTTAGGTTAGTTAGGTTTAAGTAGTTCTAAGTTCTAGGGGACTGGTGACCTCAGAAGTTAAGTCCCATAGTGCTCAGAGCCATTTGAACCATTTGTTTTGGGATTGTGCTCCGTAAGTAACTGGAACTTATTCCCACGTACAGGAAAACGCGGAATTTTTTGACACCTTACACGATGTCCAACACAACCGCCTCAATTTGTGAATAATTTTGCTACGCCTGCCAGAGTGTTTTTCTGAACCATCAGCTTTCTTATACAAGAGGATGACCCCAGTACCAAATTGTGGTGCGTCAGTTGCCAATGTCAGGATCTTGTCCAGTGTGAACATCGCTAAGTACAGGGCGAACCACAAGCGTGTTTTCAACTGAAAGAAGCCCCGTAAGTCACTGTATATCGAACGTCAGGGGATACAGTGTACCACTACTTGCCAATTCCTCTCCTGTTCCACTCGCAAATAGAGAGAGGGGAAAACGACTGTCTCTATGCCTCCGTATGAACCCTGTCTTCGTGGTCCTGTCGCTCAATGTATATTGACGTCTGTAGAATCTTTCAGCAGTCAAATGCCAGTTCTCTAAATTTTCTCAGTAGTGTTTCTACTGTTGCCTTCCCACCAAGGATTACCACTTGAGTACCCAAAGCATCTCCAGAACACTTACGTGTCATTCGAACCTATCGGTAACAAATCTAGCTCCCAGTCACTAAATTGCTTCGATGTGTTCCTTCAATTCGACCTGGTAGGGAGCCCAAACACTCGAACAGTACTCAAGAATAGGTCCCACCTGCGTCCTATATGCGGTCTCCTTTACAGGTAAACCAATCTTTCCTAAAATTCTGCAATAAAGCGAATTCGACCAGTCGCCTTCCCTACCACGGCTCTCATATGCTCGTTCCATTTCATATCACTTTGCATTGTTACGCCCAGCTATTTAAACGACTTGACTGTGGCAATCAGGACACCAGCAATACTATATACATTACGGTTTTTTCTTCCTACTCACCCGAATAACTTACGTTTTTACAAATTTAGAGGTAGCTGCCGTTCATCACATTAACTACACATTTTTTCTAAGTCATCTTGTATATTCCTACAGTCACTCAACTTCGATACCTTACCGTACACCATAGCATCATCAACATACAACAGCAGGCTGCTGCCCGCCATGTTCGCCATATCATTTATGTTTATACAAAACATCAGCGGCTCTGTCACTATTCCCTGCCTCTGATGAACACTCCCCGTCGAGGACAACACACTAAGTTCTATAGCTTAAAACGTCTTCAAGCCATTCGCATATCTGTGAACCTATTCCACATGTTTATATCTTCCTTAACAATCTACAATGGGACACAGTGCCAAATGCTTTCCGAAATTTAGAAATATGGAATCTCCCTGTTTTCAAGCGTATCGTGTGAGGGAAAGGTAAGCTGAATTTCACACGAACGTTGCTTTCTGAAACTATGCTGTTCCGTGGACGTAAGCTTCTCGACTCAAGAAAATTTGTTGTTTTCGAACTAAGAATATCTTCAAAGATTCTGCAGAAAATTGAAGTTAGGGTAATTGGACTATAATTCTGCAGGTCCGTTCTTTTACCTTTCTTGTATACAGAAGTCACCTACGCTTTTTTTCCAGCCGCTTAAGACTTTGCGCTGGGCAAAAGATTCTCGATAAGTGCAAGTTGGGTAAGGGCTAACACTGTAGAGTATTCTTTGTAAAACTGAACTGGTATTCCATCCGGACCTGGCTTCCAAATCTTTCAGATGTGTCTCTACGCCAGGGATGCTTATCACTATGTCGTCTATACGGGAGTGTGTCCGATGGTCAAATGGCGGTTTGTTTGTACGATTCTTCTGCGTCAACGAGTTCTTGAACGCGAAATTTAAAACTTCGGCTTTCGTTTTGCTGCCTTCAACTCACACATCAGACTGCATAGATCTTTTCACAGGCGCACGAATCTATACTAACCTTTGCTTGTCGTCCTTTGTGCGTTCTCTTTTGAACTGAGGGTGCAACAGCCTCTGCTTCTTCATCATTTTCCGAATTTCGTTATTAAACCGTGCTGGGTCTTTTCCATTCCTGGCCGGCCGGTGTGGCCGTGCGATTCTAGGCGCTTCAGTCTGGAACCGCGTGGCCGCTACGGTCGCAGGTTCGAATCCTGCCTCGGGCATGGATGTGTGTGATATCCTTTGGTTAGTTAGGTTTAAGTAGTTCTAAGTTCTAGGGGACTGATGACCACAGATGTTAAGTCCCATAGTGCTCAGAGCCATTTGAACCATTTTTCCATCCCTACTCCACATACCAGGAACATAACTCTCCGGACCCCGATTTACAGTCTGCTTAAACTTTGCCCATAATTGCTCTAAGTCCGTCTTACTGGAACTAAGTGATGTCAGTACACTGTCTACGTGAGTTGCCAACAACTGTTTATCAGCTCTTTCTAGCACACACACTCACCTAGCCTTCTTGAGTAATTTATTTTTTTTCTTAACCATAGTTTCTGTGCTGACATCATGATCGCTAATCCCCGTTTCTATACCGACGTTATCGATGAAGTCCGGCCTATTTGTAGCAAAAAGGTCTAAGATATTTTCATTGTGTGTAGACTCCCGAACTAATTGCTCAAGACAGTTTCCAGAAAAAGTGTTCAAAAGAACTTGGCACGACTGTCTGTACCCCGCAATGAATTCACAGACAGCCCCGTCTACACTGGTTAAGTTAAAGTCGCCTCCTACTAATACTGTATGACCTAGGTATTTAAGCGCTGCTGAAGGTAGACTGTATTTGAACGACTTTTGAACTGTTACAGCAGATTCGGGTGGCCGATAAAAAGATCAAAAATTAACTTGGTTTCACCTACACCTGTTATACCCGACCAGACAACTTCATTGTCATACTCAACTTCGACCTCAATAGAGACAATATTTTCGTTAGCTGCAATGAACACTCTCTCTCCTATGGCCTCTAATCTGTTTTTCCGATGTATGTTCCACGACACGCTAAATATCTCAAACCTTTCATTTCGGGTTTCAGCCAGCTCTCGGCGGCCAAACGAGCGGAACACCTTTCTTCAGTAGATGCGTGAGGTGAGCTGCCTGGGAAATGAACTTTGTGTAACAGTGCACTTTACTCAGAAAAGATTGCAATTCCTATAAGTTTTACGGGGTCGGCAGGTTTTCGATCGCGTCAATGTGCTCCGCTGTTGGTGTGATCCCTTTTCTGCTTAACATATGCCCCAATACTGCACAGGTGGTGCAAAGTACTTGCATTTTACTAGGGTGCATTGGAACCCACTGAAATAGTGTTTGTAACGTCTTCATGTTCTCTTCCCTAGCAGTACCCATCATCCAGACGTTATCCATATAGTTTACACACGTCAGGAATACCATGAGTTAGTTGCTGCGTGAATGTTTGGAAAATTTCTGGTGTGGAGGCAATCCCATTAGGCAACCTCTTGTACTGGCAATCCAAATAGCGCGTGTCTGCGTCTAGAGGTAAATCATAGTGTTCGTTCTTCAAATCAGCCATTGAAAACCACTGCCCCCGCTAAGTCTGGACGAGAAATTAGGATTGCGTGTTAATCTTGGTCTGATAATCACCGCAAAATTCAGATGGCGTCGTTTGATTTCTTTACGACGACCATATGCGTAGCTCACTATCTAGCCGAACTGATGCCATTACCACTAATTGCTGTATTATTTAACTCAGCCTTTATTGTGTCACGCATTGCCAGCAGAAAGGCTTTGCACGATATAATTTAGGCCTGCGGACTGCTTGAGTGAAATATCCGCTTGAAATTCTGGCCCTACCTAAGTTGCTTCGAATAAGTGCTTATAATTTTCTAATAACTATTTTAACTTCTGGAACTGTTCCAAGATGGACGGCAAGTTCATCTCATGGTTAAAATGGCTCTGAGCACTATGCGACTTAACTGCTGTGGTCATCAGTCCCCTAGAACGTAGAAATACTTAAACCTAACTAACATAAGCACATCACACACATCCATGCCCGACGCAGGATTCTAACCTGCGACCGTAGCGATCGCGCGGTTCCAGACCTAGAACCGCTCGGCCACTCCGGCCGGCTGCTGCTTGGTCTCCTTGCTCGTATCCCCCAGATTCGCAACTGCCCTGATACCCTGCAGAATGGTACATATTTCCGTTCCAATATATCATGCGTCATTTTCTTCAGTTTCTCCGCCGGGAACATCGGCTACACACCAAAGGAATCGAAGCAGACGAGAAACTCTCTGTGTAAAAAACAGTTCTGCTCATTGGGTGCAGTTTATTGTGGTAACACGATGTGTAGGAGCTCAACAAAAGTATGGAAACACAGACAGAAATGCGTGCTTGAACACAAACGCAGATGATAGACAAGCTTAAGGGGCTTCGGAAAGGCTCAAAATCATGAAAAGTTCAATTTTTACTTTTTTGCGTTTTCTGAATCTGCAGACTATTACCTTTTAATAGATATATAATTTATTCAATTCCGAAGACTACAACTATTTTTAAATTTTTTTTGAAATGTGTTCTACATGGGCGTGACCCACTGTGGCGCTGATAAACTGCTGTCAAATGGTGTTATTATTAACGTCCGTGTTCATTAGGTACATTTTAGTGATGTGAGATAAAATATGTGATTGTTCAATATATATCGCTGGTGTGATTGTCGATTGTTTCATGTTTATTTACTCTGTCGTTATCTCGAAAATATTCGTAATTAATTCTGTTTCTTGAGTCTCTGTTTTGTTGAAGTATAATAACGAGTAAAAGTAAAGTTATTAGAAATCCTCTGAAGGCTTTTAAGAAAAGGAGAAATGTTGGAAAGCCAAATATGGGAATGAAGATAGGTTCTAACATGGTACGAGCGATGCTTGCTTTAGACAAGGAACGCCTTCGGACTGCAGACAGGGCTGTAAAGAGTCTAGAAATACAAGCGAGAGTAAACTGGAGGAGGAACAAGAGGAAGCTGGAGGAGGAGTTTGCAGAGGATGAAGATAATCCATCCTATGGACCTGGAATGCACTAAAAAGTTAATCCAATCTTTGTCGCTCGATTCCCAAAACTTTTATTTTCTCATACTAATTACATGTTTTCTAAGGATCTTCCAAACATATTTGTTTCAAACTTTCAGTAAATGTTACACAGTACCTTCTGCATAATTTAACACAGCCTTTTTACAAACAACTGTATATTTTTGAATATATAAATAAAAAATTGCAAAAAAATGTTGTGAATTTTCATTACAATTGAAAAAATATCATCTTTAATAACTGAACTAAAATTTTGTAAAATCCCTGTGTTAAGTTGTAGCCCACATTCCAATAAATAATCTGTAAAAAGTTCAACTTCCTACCTCAAATACCTTGTGAGGAAAGATGTAATTTATAAGCGTTATTTTAACATTGCAAGTATAGGGCGTTCCGGAGCCCCTTAACAGGTTGCGCAGTTGTCTTTGACCACGAACGGCACCTTTACAATGTCCTCAATTCACTGCTTCTGTCAGTCGTGTTCAGAGCTGTGTTCTGTGTAGTTGTGAGTGCACTATGTTGAAGCTAAGTGAATTCGTTCGTGGGCACATTGTTGGTGCTCGTATGACGGGGTTTTCCTTAACCAAGGGAGCTAAAGTGTTTGGGATTTCAAGGGGCAGCTATCGAAGATTCGTACCGCATACAGTGAAGGCGGGGGAACACCACCCGCTGAGTCACAACGCGCACGAAAGGGTGTGTCGGGTGATCGTGACAGACGGTAGTCGAAAAGGGCTGTGACGAATAATAAGAAGGCGACAGCTGCAAAAGTCACTGCAGAACTGAATGTCGCACTAGCGAACCCTGTCAGCGCAAAAGCAACTCGTAGGGTGAAATGAAATTACAGACTCACTCGTAAGTGATGCAGATACCCGTAACACAAAAGGCCGGCCGGGGTGGCCGAGCGGTTCTAGGCGCTACAGTCTGGAACTGCGCGACCACTACGGTCGCAGGTTCGAATCCTGCCTCGGACATGGATGTGTGTGCTGTCCTTAGGTTAGTTAGGTTTAAGTAGTTCTAAGTTCTAGGGGACTGATGACCTCAGAAGTTAAGTTCCATAGTGCTGAGAACCATTTAAACCATTTTTTCGTACCAGAAAACAGTGGCGCCGAAGCCACATAACTGAACAGAGGAACAATGGAAGAAAGTCATTTGGTCGGATGTGTCTTGTTTCACACTGTTTCAAACTTCTGGCCGAGTTTACTTCCCAAGAGTTAAACGATGTGATATTCGCTATTTTTGGCTTCATTAAAACAGCAAATAGTTAACACTTTCAGCCAGAAGGCGAATACTTGTTTATAAAGTATGATTAATGTATAATAAGGCGCCGCACAGCAACGGTGGAATTTCCTAAATTATGTAATTCGTCGTCTTTTGGTGGCAATATAAACAGAAGAATACGGATCGATATGCGATCGTTCACTATTTTGTTCGCTGGAGAAAAAATGAAGCCCTGAGCGCTAAACACTTGTACTGTTTTTCTTAAGTAAGACGGAAGCAGATTTGTGGCTGTCTGATCGAATTTTTACTGAATGTATAAAAAGGTGTTCCGTCTAGGTTTGAGTGAAGTGTAAAAAGAAGAACTGTTATAACTTATCCTGACGACGCACGAGCGACTGAAGAGGGCAATGGCTATATAAAAAGCGCTCAATGGACATGAAACGGACATAAAAATTTTCCTTCATTGTTGTACTAAGCGTAAGGTACGATATATGTTTTAGTTTTAACAAATTTTTTTCTGGAAATAGTAAATCATTTAGCAGTGCTCATTCCTATCATCTCCTTAGTATTATTTTCATTTTAACTGTGCATTTTGCTAAGGTTACAGACACCAAGATCAGCAGTCCAATGCGCGTGTTACATTTAAAAAAACTGGGGTGTAGTTTAGCAGGGGATACAACCCGTTGGTTTTGACAAATGACGTCAGAATTCGCCAGAGAGCATGTATTACAAAGATGAAAGAACTGAGAAGAATGTTCAGAAACAAAGGAATGCCAGAGAGAAAAACTGTACCTCACATATATAAGGGCCAGTAGTATTTTCACTTTAACGATATCGCGTGTTTGTATCTCAGTATTTCTCCGCAAAATACAATGGAAAGAAATGAATGAAATATGTTACTAGCAAAGAATACATCACGTTACATGTATGTCAGTTGTATCTCGAAAGTCTTTCGAACTGTATTGCTTTAGTGCAGTACGGGATACAAGTACAGCGTAGTCGATTTCTTAGTTTCAACTAGCATTGCTGTCCTGTTGTTCACTTGAACTATGTATCCCCTGCTTCACTAAACCGCAAATGAAACACCCGATACAAATTAAAAGCTCATTCGAAGTGTGTTGCTTAAGTACAGTCCGGAATACGAGTTTGTCGTAAGGCGATTTCTTCGTTTTCACTAGCATTACTGTCCTGTTCTTCACCTGAACGACGTATCCTCCGCTTCAGTAAACCCTAAGTGGAACACGGGATACAAATTGTAGATGTGCTGGTTATTTCGTCTCCGCTATTACTAACAGTCTTTTCTTACGTACATATCAGTATTACTGATGACAGAAGGACCTACGTATGTAATATAAGTGTACCAGACTTCCATTGACCTCGATATATGTACACTGGTAACGAATAGGTGGAAATACACGTACGTTACATTTGCAACCTGTTTCATTTTATATGTTTTGATTGTTTATTTAACCTTTGTGTTTCACTTGTTGAAAGGGAACTACACATTGATCTTGTCAAAAGCCAAGAAGCGATTCTTCTTAGTGTTGTAACTCCCTGGGGCACTCTGGGATGCTCTCTGGGTCACTCTGGGATTCTCTGGGACACTCTGGGATTCTCTGGGTCACTCTGCCTTGTCCTGGTCACTTTGGTATTGTCTTCGTAATCTATTCTATTTTCAGTTTACCATTTTCGCTTTTGCTGTTATGTTTTAGTTTAGTTTTTTTATTGATTGCTTAATAAAGTAGGATCAGTTTATTCTATCTCGTGAGTTTTTTTTTTAAAAGCCAAAAAACACTTATCAGCTACTGAAGCATCTGTATCTTCTAATGGGTGCGGGAGTTCCGACTCCTGGGGAGGTGGGTGGGTGCTATGCATGGCTGTCTTAGGTTCAGCTGTGTCGCTACGAAAGGCGGAGACAAGAAGACGACACATGTACAATTTGCATCCCGTACTTCACTATGGGGTACAGTTTTCTTGTTGCCTTCGACGCTAATAGTATCCCATTCGTTACTTGAGCCATATAGCTATACGCAACATTTGTATCTTGCTCGCGAATTGACATATATAGTGTCAGTGTAAAGGCGAAGTGAAGGACGGGATACAAAATTTAATTGTGTCGGGGGTTTCGCCTGTAATATAGCAAGTAGACATTCGAAAATGTCGAACTGATACTAGTGCTGGGAAACGAAAGAAGATCGACAGCCGAGAAATTTCTATTACGTACTTCACAACACGAAAGCACACATATTGGTGGAATAAAACTGCGAAATATGTCAAAATTGTGAAATACAGTGAAAGAAGCAAATGGAAAAGTGAGCTTACCACACGGAAATATCGAGGAATAACCGAAGCTCGTCTAGACAGACAGTAACGAAAATTACATACCCACAAACAGGCAAATCCATTTCTATAAACGAAAATAAGATTAAAAATTGTTCTACAATAACAAACTAATACTCCGAATTACCTCAATATCATTATGAATAATTATTTTAATGTACAATGATAGCGCTTATCCGGAACACAGAACTCATTTATTATGTATGCCTCGAAGTGAAGACATTACTATCTATGACTAGGGAATGACGTCATTGTTCAAAGCCGACGGTTTGTATCCCCTGCTAAACTAGACCCAAAAACTGTTTTATCGTCTTCTTGCATCAGCTTTAATATTGAATTCCCCTTTTGTGTGATGTTACAGTTGTTTTTGCGCCCTTAAGAACTTTCTGGTCCCTTAGGAAATTGTTTTGTCATAACAGTAACTTCAGAACCGGGCATGATCGTATCTACGATCATGATGTAATTAGAAAGACGATAATGCAATTTCTTTATCAAGAGCACACGAGCTGTGAGTGCCTCAAGCCACGCGAAACTGCAAGTAAAGGCTATTCACATTTCATAATGCAGTATCTTATGACAATGGTCAATCCATAATTCTTACGCCAATTGTGATTGATAAAACAATACACGAAATCTCAATCTTTTCCATTGAATAACAACATAATTCTTATTTTATTACATCAGAATGGCAGGGCTTTGATGATTATCTGGGCTGCTACATTTCATAGGGCGCATTGTTACTCTGCAAAGTCGCATTACAGCCAATTATTGTACCATCATTTTGGCTTAGCAACAATGTTTGTTCCTCAGTGGTGATGCCGTGTTCAAGACGATAGGGCTCCTGGCCACACAGATCGCATTGTTCAGAGCTCTTTCTGTGAGCATGAGGATGAACTGTCGCATCTTCCCTGGCTACTACAGTATCTCAGTATTACTGAACTTTTTATGTCTACTTTTGAGAAAAGGGTGCATGATCGCTATCCATCTCCGTTACCTACGCTTGTCACTATTTTGCAGGAAGAATGGTGTAAGATTCCTTTGAAATCCGTACAGGACCTGTATTTATCCATCCGAGACAACAGGAAATCGTTTTGAATGTCAAAGGGTTTCCTACACTGTATTAGACATGGTAATGTATTGTGTTTTTGGTCTTTCCATATATTTGTTCGGCACCTGTAGTTTTTATCACAAGTTCAGCTCACGTGTGAGTAAGAAAGATGCCAAGTGTAAGAAAGAAACTATATTTATTGTTAGTCATACTGACCTGTCACCTATGTAGCAGATGGCAAGACCTATTATCACAGAAAGCCCTTGGACGGTGGCCAGAGTATTGCTGACTATAATCTTCTTCTCACACACCCAATTTTCTTGAGATGGTATAGTGAGTGAAAACCACGTCGTATCGTATTCCCAACCATCCTGGCATGCAACTGTCTCATTTCTCTTGTCAAAATCTTTGTACATGGAACATTTACTGTACGACTTGCCATCCCTGCGAGAACATAAAATGACATTTATTTTATTAACGTTAACAGTACTGAAAAACATCTTTGAATATATTTTGGCTAAGTTTTGCATCTTACATGTTTTGTGGAATCAAGCAATATTAGTACTACACGATAACACGAAAAAAGGTGCTGCATGATCTCAGCTGGTTCTTACGGTGGTATTGTCATCTCCTTCCACTTCTCGACGCTGATATTCTCAGGTCTCCCAGGAACGTGACACCAGTGGTCTGGAATCACCATTGACAAAACGAACATGTGACTAGGCATGGTGCACAACAGTACGGACAGACAAACGTAAACAAGGTTCAGCCGAACTTGGAATCTCCCTCGGCTGTCTATCTTCTCTAGTATGTTTTCGAATGTCGGCTCTTTTTGTGCCGTAAAGTTTAATCTTTCTGTCTCTCCATCTGCACGTGTTTCAAATGTCTGAAATGCAGAAAAAAAAGATTGAGTACTGGATTTCCAAGTTACGTTCCTTCATATGACATGAAAATACTCATCAAACATGTGCATTCGGATAAACAGAACTACTATTTGAAATTACAATGAAATGAATACCCTTAGCTGCATACAGGCGTTGATATAAGCCAACGGGGACAGTTCAAAATGTGTGCACCGAGCGGGACTCGAACCCGGGATATCCTGCTTACATAGCATACACTCTATCCATCTTTTATTTATTTTTTATTTATTTTACGTTCTGTTCGGTGCTGATCGTTGTGTTTGGTCGTTGCGGACGTCACATGGCATCCGTTCAAGTTCGTTGTTGATGCTTTCACTCAGTTTTTTATTACAGAGGCCAACCAGCTCACTGACAGAACACACTGAGCTACCGTGCCGGCGCCCATCATACTCCTTACTCGCGGCTTTACCGCCGATTCCCGTAAATGTACGGGCACTGTTTGTGCATCCGCATAGAAGAAGATGGTCAAATTGCAGGTGAGTCTTAACTATATATATATATGAAGATGGTATCTGTTCTTTCGGACAGTTGAAAATGTGTGCACCGACCGGGACTCGAACCCGGGATATGCTGCTTACATAGTATACACTTTATCCATCTTTTATTTATTTTTTATTTCATATATATATATATATATATATATATATATATATATATATATATATATATAACTACTATTTATTATTAATGAAACAGAAATACCATAAAAACATTTACGACTTTCGAAAATCTGTATTATGACACTAAAATTTTATCGAGCACAAACTGCAAAAAACCACTAAAATGTATTTATTAAGGTATGTATACCAAATGTTTTATTGTGATATAATCAAATAAATAATTCATTCGTCTCACAATTTGCGAGATTTACAATCACCTCATTGAGTGTTAAGAATAGCATCGAGGCCAATACTGCAGTGGATAAAGCATTTCTATCATGGCATCGTAGCTAACATATTTAGCAACTGAGTTAAACAACTTTACTCATTATCAGTTTGAGCTTACAAAACATTAGTAAGGTTTCATAGTTTCGCCACTAATACATTGATTCTGCTGCACATATAAATGTTGAAATTCAAGTGTGTGTGTGTGTGTGTGTGTGTGTGTGTGTGTGTGTGTGTGTGTGTGGAGGGGTGTTGTCATGGTACATACACACTGGTTGAACTGAAGATAAAGGCCGGCCGCGGTGCCCGTGCGGTTCTAGGCGCTGCAGTCCGGAACCGCGGGACTGCTACGGTCGCAGGTTCGAATCCTGCCTCGGGCATGAATGTGTGCCATGTCCTTAGGTTAGTTAGGTTTAAGTAGTTATAAGTTCTAGGGGACTGATGACCTAAGATGTTAAGTCCCATAGTGCTCAGAGCCATTTGAACCATTTTTTTGTAGATAAAGACAATTCAGTTGTTTTACCCATAAGTAGGTTTTAAAGTTCACTGCTTTTCTTCTGCGCGTAGGTCCCTACGCTCCTCGGAGTATGGGACCTCATCATCATCTTTTAGGCCCGTATTATTTTCCTACAACTACTACTTTAACAGACCGAGAATTGTCGTAGTCTTTCATGTAAAATGGTTCAAAACTTCCATGAAACTGGCGTGCCTTAGAACCAAACCTAGAGATTTCTAAAATATTACTTTAGGATTCTAGCATATATGATATTGTTTCTGCCTACAATCTACATGTATAAAAAATTGCAATACAGTTCTCGTAGGCTCCATTATTTCCTTGTGAAACGTATTTGTTTTTGAATCTATATATGCCTAAACTTAGCGTAATATGAAATTCAGAAATCAGCATTCGGACTAATTAATTAACAGCCACCAAGTATGTCACTTCGTCCAAAATTACAGGAAACTGTAGTAAAACATTTTAAAGAACATAGTTCTTATATAGGAAAACAGCGATCTGTAATTATTATAAATGAACTGGAAGCAGTCTTGATCGCTTAACTTTTTTAATGGTGACCAGTTTCGATCTTTTTATCAGATCATCTTCGGACCAGGAATGTCTGCCGGAGGCGATGGCGCATGGCAGTCCTCTTGTTTGTGGCTAGTGGTGTACTGGCAGTACACCACCGGCCTTATCATTTCGCTTTTCAGGTTTTCTAGCTTCCCTATCACGTTATTAAAACTTCTGCCGTTTCTCACCGACTCGACTCGTAGGACGATGACACTTCCCTGGTTATTCAATCTTTTTCTCATGGTGACCTTCCCTTCCGACACAAGTTTTCATATGTCATTACTGGGTAGAGTTATCCCTAATACAGCTGGTGTCAACGAATTCGCCTTCAGCGAATATATTTCGAAACTTTTAATGGTCAACAAAATTTATAGGTAGTTCAATTTCCTGTAGAATATGCAGAAATGTGCCTAAACTATGATTCCCCCATTGGAACACACTTCATTAAAATTATCATCACAATTCCAGTCAATGATCTCGTTGATTTCTATATTTATTTATATATAGTTTGACGCTGTCTCATATCTAACGTTAGTGTTGTGCCTAGCCTCAATATTTAGCACCAATGTGTGTAAGATTGTTGTTTCGACTAGTTAGGCTAAAAGTGTGACGAATAAAACTCTTAGCGTAAGTTACTAAATTCCGTAATTTAAATAATGATGCACTGCAGCAGTTACGTAATTTCTTCATGCTTAGCACAACGCGTTTCTAGAATTTATTGTCACTGTCAGGCGTAATATTTATTTAAGTAGTTTGTTTGATGTTTGAAAGTGTGTTGTTCTGCCCCTCTTGCACTGTAGTCGCCTTTTGAGGCTGTACTGCAATCGGGAAATCGGGCGTATTAAATTTTGAGATTTTTTTACATCATAATGTTAGAAACAATATTTTTGTCTTTCTACTTTCAGGTGCTGTACCTTCTACAGTAGGCATAAATACACGCATGTGCAAACTATCACTCATATTCTTTGTGTGTGACAATGAAATACAAAGATGTTATGACAGTATTTGACATTGGGTTTGGATAAGACCTTGGGCTTTATCCAAACCGAGATCTTACATTCCCTGTGGGTGACATTATTCACATAGAATTTTCACAAACTTTATTCCACCATTATTTTTACAGTAAAATTACACAACTCGGAAACGACGAAAAATGATGCAAGCATTTAAGCATTCATTCTGCTGTGTCCGGTGATCTTTCCGGTGATTAATAAGGAACTGCAATACACTGTTCTCTGAGCAACACATGGCTTAACACACCATGAGCCACACATACAAAACTCACCTGTTTTCGAAAGAAATATCTTAAATTTGTAACTTTCAGTGCACATCCTCACGCGCTGAAAACACAAGCGTTTAATGAAAGTTAAATATAGATTAGACATAAATATTACCATTTCCCATGTGGTACGACAGCTGAACAAAGCCACCTAGTTCCAAGCGAAAAATACAGAATCCAGCCCTGCACTTCTAGCGATTGCATAACACAAATTTACTTCGCAGATTAAAAGCAATTTCATGTTTATTTCTGTATGGGGGAAGGGTATTTCTCTGCACCACATCAAACGTGTTGGGCTACTCACTCACATACAAACTACTCCCTATCAAAGTGGAAGAAACAGTAAAGTCTTCCCGCCATTACCAACTTAATTTTCCCCAAAAATCCAAAAAGGTTAAATGTTACAAACTAAGTACATTCCAAAACCTCCATCTATAGAGTGACCGGAGGACACCTCCTCGTCATCAGTCCCTAAGCTTACACACTTCTTAACCTAAGTTATCCTAAGGACAAACACACACACCCATGCCCGAGGGAGGACTGGAGCCTCCGCCGGGACCAGGCGCACAGTCTATGACTGCAGCGCCGTATAACCGTTCGGCTAATCCGGGGACGGGGAAAGCCAGAGATGAGCAGTGTTCCTCCCACGAACTTTACTGTATACCTGACCTACAACAACAATATACGTCTCTCTCTTTCGACTGAAACTGCCACAATTGGTACAACAGCCCTAGCGTACAACAGTTACTAGCCTCCCTTACGAAAACTAACACTTACTGATCTCAGTCATGCACAGATAATTAAAGAATAGGAAAGAGATAAACCGAAGACACAGATGCACAAATATTGAGAATAAAAAGAGAAGCTTACCTCTGCAGACAGTAGCGAGAGTTAATGTGAAACGGAATGACTTATGCAAATAAACATTTGATGGATCTGACCGATCTTTTTCAAACTTCTGGGTGTAAAGTCTAATCGATTGGTCAGTGACATCATTATCCTACAGGATCGATTTCATCTGTTCATCCTTCATTCTATTCACGTAATTATTTGTTTCATATTTCCTGTTTCATATTGCAGTTGTCGATACTAATGAAAAGAGTCCTGGCTTCACTTAGTACTTCACTTTCGGCTTAAAAGCAACTGTGTACGACCAGTCTCATTTGATTCTGTGAGCTACATTGAAATATTACGTCTCATATCGCTCACAGAAACCGCTTGTCCAGTCGAATTTGAGTTGTGTATAATAATGCCATATAGCCTGTCTAGTTGCAAACCGCTAATTAATACGCTGTAGCTATCCAACTACCATCGAAAGCCACTCATATCCGAACACTGGACCTAGAGACGGGCTACGAAAATAGTCTCTAGACCGATTTATAGTATTTCCTGCAGGAAATAAAACCGGATAACAATACAACATTAAAAGGTTGAGGAAAACGCCTAAAAATCACCACAGGTATCCACAGGAACAAATGGAAGTTATTGTGTTTTATAATTCTTTGTCAACTCGGCCTCGTTCTTATCACACACTACATCGACTATCGGATGTCGCCATTCTCTCATATGAAACCTCCTGCCTAGCAAATTTCCACTCATTAAGCCGCCCCCTTTTTTTCAAAAAACCCGGAAAACAACTGTACTGATCGCTGAGAATCACTCCCTCACTACTTCATACCCACAACTTCTTTAAAAGCTCAACTGTTGCCAACAGGGCCTCACGACTTGGGTCCGATACGGCGAAGGCTGCTGGTTTACTCTCGATTTCTCTAGCTACAAAATTTCCATAAACTTATTTTAACAAGCAGATCTTTCCGTCAATCAGTCTCCAGGACTGAATGTAGGGGATTCAATTGCTCATTTCCTGGCGCTAATGGTGCACTGCTACGTAAAACTTAAGTACGAAAGTCACTTTCGCATAATGTGCCACTGCCAAGTAACACAGTTCGATGAAACTTGGATCATGCTTAGAAACACCTGCTACAGTATAGTACAAAAGGTATACGAAAGACATACACTATGAGAAGAACAGAAATAACACCTTTATTTAAAGACAACAATTACAGTGAAGTAATCCGAATTATGATGGATCTTTTTGAGCCATCAGTCTTCTGACTGGTTTGAGCGGCCCGTCACGAATTCCTCTCCTGTGCTAACCTTTTCGTCTCAGAATAGCAATTGCAACCTATGTCCTCGAATATTTGCTGGTTGTGTTCTAATCTCTATCTACGAGGGTAATCCCAAAAGTAAGGTCTTCAATTATTTTAAAAGTACAGAACTCTGTTCGTGTGGCAGTTGGTCACACTGTTATGAAGAGTGCTTCACGCGCTGTGTGTAAACATGCGCAAACCGCTCTGAGGCGCTCAGTCTTGGCTTGGCAGCCGTTGAGAATGGAGATCCCGTTGGATGTTACCGCCAAGTGCGAATTGCGCGCAGTTATTCGGTTTTTTAACGCGAAGGGCACTGCGCCGATTGAAATCCATCGCCAATTGACGGAAGTGTATGCTGAGTCGTGCATGGATGTCAAAAATGTTCGTAAGTGGTGTAGAGAGTTTGCAGCTGGTCGGACCGAAATTCTCGACGAACAAAGGAGCGGGAGACCGGCAGTTTCTGAGGAGACAGTGTTGAAGGTTGAGCAAAACATGCGTGAAGATCGGCGGATCACCCTGGATGATCTCTGCACGTTAGTTCCTGAGGTTTCTCGAAGCACTACTCACAGAATTTTAACGGAAACATTGAACCACCGGAAGGTGTGCGCAAGAAGGGTGCCACGCATGCTGACTGAGGACCACATGCGGCAACAAGTTGATGCTTCCCGCGCATTTCTTCACCGCCTTGCAGCCGAATAGGATAACTTTCTGGACTCAGTTGTCACGGGTGACCAAACATGAGCATACCACTTTACACCTGAGACCAAGCAACAATCACGCCAGTTCATAACTTTCTGAACAGCATGGCGCGGCGAGCTGGTATGACATGGACATACAAAAACTGCCACAGCGTCTAGAAAAATGCATCGACAGAAATGGTGATTATGTCGAAATATAGCTAAATGTTCAAGCTGTAAAATGATGTAAACCATTGTAGAAATAAACAGGTCTATGTTCTTATAAAAAAAATATATGACCTTACTTTTCGGATTACCCTCATAATCCACAGTTTCTACCCTCTAGCTCTATCTAGTATAATGGAAGTTATTTCCTAATGTCTTAAGAGGTGTTTTGTCATCCTGTCCCAACTGCAATTGGCCTTAATCTCTGGCAGAAGGTGCATGTAACTTAGGCAAATATTTTATCCTGTGATGTGTACTGCATTTAAATGTTGGCAGTGGCCTCTACCTGTGTGGACGTACTAATGAGTAGTTATTCTGAAGTATGACATATGTAATCTGTGGCTTTCTAAACCCATATCTTGCAATAATTCTTTGTTTTAGTTTATGAGAAGAGCCACCCGGCTTCATCTAATCTATTGTGCTGTTATATGATATAATAAGGGCAATACTTCTGAAGAAGCTATTTTTACAAATATCGACACCATGAACAGGGGCTAATAAATCCTTATTTGCAACTGGTTGACTGATTTTTCGACCTCTTCAGAGTTACACAGTTGCTGTTTCGCAACCATGTTTAAGATTTTATTAGAAAGAAAATTACTGAAGACGGATAAGGCAACTACGTGAAACAAAATTGAGCAATAGCTATTCTTGCTGCAAAATATTACGGAAAATGACAACAACTATCGAGAATATAATCAGAATAACAGATAGATTTGGTGAATGTTCCAATTACTGGTAATCACAATACGAAATAAATCTGTTAATCCTACTTCTCAAATAAGTACACTTCAATTACAGTTCACGTTTTGCTCTATGGACATGAACTTATTGTGTAGTCCGTCCCTATACGAACATTAATTTCTGAAAGTGAACTATTAAGTTTCGCGTAGTAAATCACTCGAAATAATTACTGTTAATGATAAGAGCCATTTCTCACCGGAAGCTGAATGATTAATTTGAACATGAAGGGAGTAAAACCATAATGTTTATATGAAACTGAATGCCTCGATTAGATTAAGAGAGAAGAAATATAAAACGGCAGAAAAAGGAAAATTAAAAAAAAATAAAGATTTCCAAAAGAGTCACGTATGCTAGAAATAATACAAATTGCGTAAGAACATAGAGCCACGGAATATTACCCTTAAGAAAGATATACTAAACTCTAATCCACATAAAATGAAAAGAAAGAAAAAGTACTGCAACTGGAGATTTGATCATCACAGAAAGATACAAAAGGATACAACAAACGACCATCATCGGGCATGAAATAATAGGCAGAGATAATCCTCCAATTCTAAAAATAAGAAAGAAACCCGTAGTAATGTGATCAAGAGAATACAAATCACAAGCTAATCGAATGAAGGATCATTCAGATCAGGTGGCAAATCATAAATAGTTACTTACGCGGTCCATAAGAAGAGAATTTTGGGGAAATATAGAGCAGTGTCGACATTGCCCCCAACGAAGTGCACGCAACAATACCGTTGTTAAAAAGCGATAATACCGTCCGTTTCACTTTTCTGAACAGAACTGTCTCGATCTAACGACAGTTAGGTTGCAACTTTTTGGCGGATTAAAAATGTGTGCCAGACCGAGACTCGAACTTGGGACCTTTGCTTTCGCGGGCAAGTGCTCTGTATCTTGTCTCCTACCTTCCAAACTTCACAGAAGCTCTCCTGCGAACCTTGCAGAACTAGCACTCCTGGAAGAAAGGATATTGTGGAGACATGGCTTAGCCACAGCCAGGGGGATGTTTCTAGAATGAAATTTTCGCTTTACAGCGGAGTGTGCGCAAAGGTCC
The DNA here is from genome assembly GCF_023864275.1 of Schistocerca cancellata. Classification (NCBI taxonomy): domain Eukaryota; kingdom Metazoa; phylum Arthropoda; class Insecta; order Orthoptera; family Acrididae; genus Schistocerca; species Schistocerca cancellata. The sequence continues at coordinate 414,607,603 of NC_064628.1, forward strand.
CAAGTTCGAGTTTCGGTCTGGCATACAGTTTTAATCTGCCAAGAAGTTTCATATCAGCTCACACTCCGCTGTAGAGTGAAAATTCTAGACAGTTGGATTAACCAAAAGTCATATAACGATAAAACAAAAGCACGATTCGTCGCATGTGTACTCGCACGCAGAAAGTTTACTTAGTCATTCACTTACATGCATTGTGAACACCGTTGTACCGAAGGTTTATCAGTCAACGCTCTGCTCCCTTAATTCTTTTTAAAACTTGCTTGTTCTTAATATAAAGGTGAGAAACATATGAGAGGGAACAGAGAATCTTCATAGCTATCAAGAAATAATGACTTGCCACCACTGCAATTAGCACTGCTAAGGCGTCATTCTACAAGAGCAGCTTTCAGCTTATCTAACATTTGGTGATGTCTGCACGTTTTTAATGAATTACAGTTGAAAAATGAGCTAACGAACGAGCGCTCACCTTGAGTTTGTACTGTCTTTCCGTTTCCTCGTATGACGCTTAGGTCATCGACAACATTTGAGTCAAAGGGGCACTTCATATTCGGTAGGTAAATTTTTCTGAAGGAAATATATGTTATACCAGCGGTTGTCAAACTTTTTCATTTAAGAGTCAATGCTGCCATTGTGGGGCAACACATCGAGTCGCATATGTACCGATCTTATTATTAATTGGTGACCTACATAAATTACTACGTTACGGGCCCTCAATAGACTATCTATGGATGTTAGAAGTAAATGTATTGTGATCTCGATTGTGTTACTCATTCAAGATGAATATACGGATCACTGTGGTGTCCCCTTGACAGCATAATACATGGTTTTAGTAGTAGAAAAAATGCTAAAATATGTGTAGGGGATGAAAATTTGGTAGTAATAGGTGTTTGGAACCCGATTACAAGGCAACAAATCGAATACTGATTTAGATGAGAAGATAGCTAGTAAATTTTTAGAAATGAAATCGTAATCTACAGAGCATAGGGAGATGCGGATATCGATCACGAGTCAGTAGCGATAGACGTAAGGCAGAAAATCGATAGGATGATGCAAATGGGTGGAGGGGAGACACGCGATAAAATACTGGAAATATAAGGCAGAACGAGACAAAGTATATATTGTTTGAGGCAGTGACCACTGGCGTAAATAAAAGCCTTGAGGGGAGTAATATAATGAAGATGAAAGGGAGAAAGTATGCAGTATGTACCGCGAAAGCAGAAATGAAGGAGATCTGGAGAGTACTCGAGCTTAATGGCAGAATCTTGAGAACGAGGGAGCTTACCCACGGTTTATGGGTTACTTAGAAATGAGATTAACAGTTACTACAAACGTGCTATGTCAGAATGAACTCGAGAAAGCTGTAACGATATTGAGGAGAAATCAACATGACTTAACGGTAAAACTGAACGTCACTTCGTGAAAGCAAAATATAGAAGCGTTAATTTACGATGTAGATGTCAATATCTATTAGATGCAAGAGAGTGGGTGATATATATAATTGGAGTACTTCGAAACGACGAGTCATGGAAAGAAACTGTTACGAAGTGTGATGAAAGACCAAGAGGAAGACAATACGGAGGAAACAGGTGATCCAGTAACGCCATCAAATTTTGATAGACCAGTGAATAATATCAGCCCAAGTAAGTCAGCAGCAAACCTATGGAGCTACTGAAATTTATGGGAGAAGTGAGAAACGGATAACTTAACATAAGTTTTAAAGAAAAACATCACCATAGCATTGCCGAAAAAGGCACGTGCACAAAAAGGTTCAAACTATCGAACGATTATGATAAAATTGAATTAGGAACAGTCCTGACCGCAATAAAATATTTGTTGGCAAGGGTAACCAGTCTCGCTCACACTTTCAGACTATTTTACGCCATGAAGGACGGTGGTTGCAGTGAACGGAGCAATTATCGTGGAATTATCAAATAATTAACCCGATAAAATATTTTAGTAAACTTCTGATCAGACTATTATAAATAAAAATAAAATTGAAGACGTACTGGACGAAGACCATTTTAGTTTGAGGGTGGGAGAATGTACAGGCAAACCATTTCGACTTTGAGCCTAGTAACTGAAAGTAGATTAAAGAACCTTCACAATACCTTAATAACATTTTTTGACATAGAGAAGTCTTCGACGACATAAGGTAGAATAACATGCAAATTGTCTGCAGAAAATTGGTACTAATGTAAAGAGACGAATAATTTACGTCTAAAATATACAAATATGATAGTAATGTAAATGTGACATACAGTCTGCGAATATTTGTTTCATATACAACTGGAAAGTCTATATCTATGCTCAGGAATTCCTTCTGGGTATCTGATGATGAATAAATTCGGAAACGCGCCATATGAGAAATAAAGTCGTTCCTTGCCCGATGTTTGACTCTTACTACTGCGACCCTGTCAGCTTGAATACTTAACTAATAATTAAATGTGATAATACCAAAGAAAAGTTCGTGTTAATGAGGGTTGCAAGTTAACACCACTATCGCTAAACTTTTACGTCGAAAAAGCATTGAAAATGTTAAAAGAAAATTTCGGGGGAGGAATTTTGTTTGCAGACGACGTAGTCTCCAGCCTGGACTCAAGGAAGACTTTGAAGCCTGATGAAAGTATAAGACAGGACACTGAGCACGGAATGTGGCTTAAGGAGAAACAGAGCAAAGCTGAAGGTGATGAAGAGTAGTAGACAGAGAAAACGACTTGCATAACATCGAAACTGGCTAAGACATAGTTCTAGAAGACAGGAAATAATTCTGCTGCCCAGTAGGTGAATTTGGGATTATTGGAACAGTCGGACAATATACACTGACCAGCCAGAACACTATGACAACAGACCTACTATCAATATAAATCTGTCCATGCGATAGCAGCGCCACCTGGCGAGGAATGACTGCTAGTCAGACGCACGCACGGTGCGTGTAATATCAGTGAACGTGTTGTCCATATGTAGAATGGGGAAGGCGCGAAATCTATCTCAGTTTGACCGACGGCATTTTGAGATGGCCCGTAGGTTCGGCAAGAGCATTTCGGAAACTGTACGACTTGTCGGGTGTTCGAGGGTGCCGTTGTGAGTGTCCTCAACTCGTGGCGAAACCGAGGTGAAACCACGTCCAGACGTCGTGGGATTGGGCGGTCATCCTTCATTACGGGTGTAGGACGTCTTAGCCTGGTGAGACTGGTAAAACAGGACAGGCGGCGAACTGTGGCGGAACTAACATCAGACTTTAATGCTGGACAGAGTACAAATATGACTGAACACACAGTATGCCGAGATTCCTAACAATGGGCCTCCGCAGCCAACAACCCATATGTATGCCAATGTTAACGCCACGACATTGGAAACTGCAACTGAAATTGGCACGTGACTATCGGCACTAGATGTTGGCGCAGTGGCAGAGAACTTCATGGTGTCATGAATTTTATAAAATCTTAAAAGAATACAAATCCCTCTTACCAAGTAATGGACGTTTATGAGAGCTAAGAATGAGTACTAAGTAAATGATGTTCCAACAACTACAAAGTAAATGGTATTCCACCGCAAGTGAACTTCCTCAGCGTCAGACTTCGCAGCATGGCAAGGATCAGGGGCAGATTGGCACAGGTGAAGGAACCTTTTTGCGTCTATGGATGTTGATATGGAAATGAGGAAGATGTTTCTGAAAATTTACGTCTGGTGGCAGCATTTGTATGAAGATGAATCATAGAACATTGTAAATCCAGACAAGAATAAACAGGAAGCATTTGATATATGGTGCTGCTGAAGAAAGTAAATACTTGTGTACAGATAAAGTAAGAAAAGAAGACACACATGAAAGAATACGTGAGCAAGGAATAGTAGAAACATCCTTACTAGAGAAATGGGCAGTGGTGCTGGAAGAAGCGCTAGAGGGGGAAAACAGAAGAATATGCAAAACAGTTTGTAGAGGAGGATGATTGCAGTAGTTAAGTAGCTATAAAAAGATTTGTACAGGACACATAAACCTGAAGAACTGCATCAAACCACCCTGAAATTTAAAATTTACCAGTGTATAGCTCCGCCGGATCTCTATAATTTGCTGTCACGATATTTCGATCTGGCATACACTAGTAGTACAGAATATGGGTTGACAGTAAACTAAGGACAGACGAAAGTAATGAGACATAGTAGAAGTGAGAATATCGAGCAACGTAACATTAAAGTTGTAGTAACGAAGGAGATAAAATTAAGGCATAAAAATAACCCATATCGGATGAATCAAGCAGGACATAAAAGGCAGACTAGCATTGGCAAAAAGGGAATTCCTGGCCAAGAGGAGACTGCTAGAACCAAGCACTGACTGATATTCATTTGAGGAAGACATTCCTGAGAACGTACATCTGGATCACAGCACTGTATGGTAGTGGATCACGGACTATGGGAAACCCGGAGCAGAAGGGAATCGAAGCATTTGGGTCGTGGTGATACACAAGAATGTTTAAAATTAAGTTTACTGATAAGGTAAGGAATGAAGAGGTTACCTACAGAATCGCCTAAGAAGCAAACATATGGAAAGTACTAAGAAGAAGGGACAGGATGATAGGAGACGCGTTAAGACTTCAGGGAATAACCATCGTACTGGAAGGAGCCGCCGAGGGGAAAACTGTAGAGGAAGACGGAGACTGGAATACGTCCAGCAAACAACTGAGGACGCAGGTTGGGCGTACTGCTCTGAGATGAGGATGTTGACAAAGGAGAGGAATTCGTGACGGGCAGCTTCAAACCAGACAGAACACTGACGACTGAAAAAAATAAAAATCCAGCAGTTTTCCCAAAATTTCGTGGAACACCATTCTAAAGAATGACGGTTTTTAAAGAAATGACACAATTTTCACACTTGACAACTCGACTTTTGATATATCATGAGAGAATTCACACAACTGCGTTCCAAACTGGATTCACTGACGTCGTCTTCTTCACTCTGAGATCCTCTGTAAGCAAACGATAGCGATCGATCTCGTAAGTTCCAGACCGATAAACATTTAGACTATTCCGTGTGACTTACCTTAATCCAGCATTCTGCTCGGTTAACAAGTACACACACAAAACCATTCAACAAACTGCCACTGCCTCTCCAGCCTGCACTCGCGACTACTCAACTAAAAATTTCTGTTCGTCCAGTTATCATTGCAGTGTCGCACTGACAGCACATTACACTAGCTTTCCAACTTGAAAAGTGAAGAGAAAAGTACAGTCATTAAAAAAATTAAACTGCCTCACTCTGGCTTCGTGTTCTCAAAGGGTATACTATGGTATAAGACTTACGGCGCTTACAATTTCAACTGAACATCTACGAGGCTTTCGTGTACCGTGATTTTACAATGAGGCTGACCTAGCATACCACAGATCACAGCTTCAGTTTGCTACACGCTCTTCTCAGTTCCATTTTAGCCCCAACCTGTCGTAGATGTTAGTAATTCTTTAAACGAAAAGTTGCCAATGAAGTATGATTTATCTTTGTAAAGAAAAGTTATAGGCCGCCATGAGATTTGAAACGAACGAGTGGAGGCAGGAGAAGGGGGAGGGGGTAACAGAAATCTGTCCACCTGTAGATGATTTCCACTCGGAATCTTTGACACTGTAACAAACTTTTCTACTATTCTCTGTTGCTAAATTTCAAGACACCTTAAAACCACTTCTGGGAAGGAGGATGCAGCGTATAAAGGGCTTATTCACAGTCTAGGGGGTGTATTAAGAGCAGACTTTTCCCTTTATAGCGTAGACTACACTGTTACGAAACTTCCCAAGAGATCAAAACTGTCTGACAGACGGGGGCCAAATCTGATGATAACTTTATAATAAACAAGAACTTCACATACTCTGATGTACGAGCAACAAGCTACACTAACAACAGTGTTATTATAAAGCGGAAAGTCGGCTGTTAAAATGAACATAGAAACTGCTTAAAATTGCTAGTTGTAAGAGGTGTTACCACAAATACAAAAAGATGTCATCAGCAAAAAACAAAACGTACCACTGTCGAGTTGTTAGGAGCCATTTCTGTACGGCAGACTTGCGCGACCACAGGAAGAAATGAATGTTCTCGAGAGGAGGTGCCCGACAACACTAAGGACTAAATGTACGCGCGTGTTTTGTCGTCACCAGGTGGAGCGCAACGTTATCAGTCGCCATAACGGGGAACAATACGGGGAATGACCGACAAGGAGAGGCTGAAAGAGGAACTGCGCCGCTGCAGGATGACATTGAAATCGTTAATTACATGTAGATAGAATAATGAGGCGTTAGGCTGGCAATTGACTCTCAGCAACCGCCTTCCATCGAATTGTTTTCTCCTTTACTGGTTCTCCTTTGCTTTTATCGCATTTTTTGTATGGAACTAGCTGATACTTTCCTGCTCATTAATGTGTATGCGCGCATGTGAAGAGACACAAACAAGCGAATGCGTGCCCTGACACGCCTGTGCCACAGCGGGCGATATCCGTAATTGAGTTCTGAGAATGCACGGAAGAGATAACCGAAGTGAGCCGCACGTCAATTAGTCTTTATGCTCTTACGGGGAAATTCCGCTTTCTTTTGCTATATTGTGTTAAATAAGCATGCTGCTAAATTTTTCTGTTGAAAGATTAGAATTTGTAACATCTGGAAAGAGCCTCTGACGTAATTCGATAAAGGAAATGGAAGGTTACTGTGTAACATCGACACTGTGAGAGAATATTACACAATATTCATAATTTTTACTTATGAATCGTCTGACAGCAACTGAATAAAACAAAATTTTGGTGCCATACGCGTTTCGCCTTTATTTTCTGCAAGGCATCACCAGTGGCCTGGAATATGTACAGATGTTTGCTATTTAATTTACATTTTTGTCACTGTACCTATAGGTTATAAACAGTTCTGGTAGTTGGTATTTCCTATTAAGTAGTAATGTTTTGAGCTGTACTTAACCGGTTGCGAGGACAATTTCTTACATATTACGTTCCTGTTGCATTTTTGGTGTTGTTCTTCTTCTTATGAATGCCAATTTGCGGTTTTTTACCCACATTCTACAGCACTATGAACTGAAGGCTTGTTTCAATGCAATGTTTTGGTTTCTGTTGCCGACTGTCAAATGTTTTTGCCAAAGATCGAATGTTATTGGCAAACTTCCGAGTGTAATTACTGAAGTATCTGTGATCTGTTCGTGTATGCATCTTTGTGTATGTATGTGTGTGTGTGTGTGTTTTGGTGTGATATAATTTTTTTGTGCTGTGTGTGTGTGTTTTGGTATATATATATATATATATATATATATATATATATATATATATATTATACCACACCAAAAGTATCCTATAGTGTTCTGCATCTGTCTTCAGTTGACTCATTACTACAGCAATCAGTTGTTTAGGTACTAGATAGGGCTACACTGCCTGTTGTAATCTCAATTTGCATAAATATGACCATATATTATTAAATGTATCCGCAAACTGTGAGCAAGATATTACATCAGCTGTATGGTTTACTGCAGACACATGGAAATTTCTGCCGGACTGCTACTCGAACCCGTATTTCCCGCTTATCGCGAGCACTAGTCTTGACCACTCTGGCTATCTGTGGACGACTCCCGAACCGATACAAACTTCCACATGCCGTAGTGTCTGTGTTCCCGTACAGGGAGAGATAATGTATTTTTCTTCCGTTTGCCTTCCTTTGACATGAAATACAGGTAGTGCAGTGTTCGTATTTGATAATGTCTGTGTATTTCAATGGAAATGTCCTTCATACATTCCTGAATGTCTGAAGGAACAGACACTGCTGACATTCCAAAGCCATATTAAATCATGAAATGTATTCGCAAATTGCGAGTACGATGTTACACCAACTGTATTGTAATTCTATAGATACAAAAAAAATTGCGTCGAACCTGGTCTCGAAACCAGATATCCCGCTTCTCAAGAGCAGTCGCTTTAACAATTTTGACTATCCGTACACACCTCCCGGACTGATCCCAACTTCCATATGTCATAGTGTCTACATCTCACAGTGCTCACACACTGTTCGTGTCATTCCAGCGCAGGGAAAGAGAGAATGCTTTTCTCGTCAGTTTGCCTTTCTTTGGCATGAAATATAGGTAGTGCAGTGTCAGTATAATTCGATGTAAATGTCCTTACATTGAGCTTAAAAATATTGTTTCAGTAATGTCCTAAATATGAATAATAATAGTGATAATAGAAATGACATTAAAATTAGGTGTTATATTAAGATCACCGGTGTCCTTGAATAATATGCAAGTGTCACTTTGGAGGAAAATACCATATTACAATTTTGGAGGTTATTCAGTTGCTTTCTAAAGTTCTTATGGCAGACGATTACCGCAGAACTGTGAAAGATTTATCGCTAAGGCACGGCGAAAGATAGCAAGACAGAATAAACAAGAGCCCAAGCAGATAGACATCCTACACTTCTAAGCCGATGAGCCAAATAATATCTAGAAGAAGGTGAGGAAAAATGTAATAAGTGCTGACTTATGATCAAGTCAGCTTGACTTGATTCTTCTAACTACATGCCATTAACCATCTTTTTCTTTTATTGTCAAGGGCTGGAGGGACAGTCTTCATTGTTGCCAGATTTCATATAAACTTTTCGATGATGTGACTTGATTCTTCTAACTACATGCCATTAACCATCTTTTTCTTTTATTGTCAAGGGCTGGAGGGACAGTCTTCATTGTTGCCAGATTTCATATAAACTTTTCGATGATGTCAAAAAATTTCATTGCTGCCAAAGTTCTCCCTCAATTCTGCCCCCTGTCTTATGATCTCACAGTGGACATCAGCCAGGGGCCCTATGTATAAAGTGATGGGGGATTGAAAAAAAATCTTAGGAAATTCAAAATAGCTAAATTTTGTAAGTATGAAATAAGGGAAATTAAAAAATTAAACATGGTGGACATAGGCAAAGTGTTCTAAGAATGAAATTCAAGATGGCTAACCTAAGGAAATCCTCTATGACATCAGAATCCAAGATGGCGTTCCAAGATTGCAGTCCTGGGAATATGAGGACAACCTATATGATGTCAATTTGCAAGATGGGTATCAAGGATGGCAAAGCTGTGGATACGAGGATAGCATGGTTGCCACATCATTTGTTCTAACAAGGGAACCTCCCCATCGCACCCCACTCAGATTTAATTCTAAGTTGGCACAGTGGATAGACCTTGAAAAACTGTACACAGATCAATCGAGAAAACAGGAAGAAGTTGTGTGGAACTATGAAAAAATAAGCAAAATATACAAACTTAGTAGTTCATCGCAACATAAGCAAAAACAAGAACAAAGTGAGCTCAGGAGTGCCGTGGGCCTGTGGTTAGCGTGAACAGATGCGGTACGAGAGGTCCTTGGTTCAAGTCTTCCCTCGAGTGGAAATTTTAATTTTTTGTTTTCAGTTTATCTCACAAACTCTTATGTTTTCATCACTTTTTGGAAGTGATTATCACATCCACAAGAAAACCTAAATCGAGAAAGATAGAAGAATCTTTTTACCCATTCGCAAAGTGTACAAGTCAGGTGGGTCCACAACATATTCCTGTCATGTGACGCACATGCCGTGACCAGTGTCATATAGAATATATCAGACGTGTTTTCCTGTGGAGGAATCGGTTGACCTATGACCTTGCGATCAAAAGTTTTCGGTCCCCATTGTAGAGGCACGTCCTTTCGTCGACTAATCGCACGGTTTTGCGGTGCGGTCGCAAAACACAGACACTAAACTTATTACAGTGAACAGAGACGTCAATGAACGAACGGACAGATCATAACTTTACGAAAATAAAGAAAGTAAACTTATCACTCGAGGGAAAACTTGACAGGGACCTCTCGTTCCGCAGCTGCTCACGCTAACCACGAGACCACTGCGCACCTACGCTTACATTGTCCTTGATGTTGCCTATCTTGGGCATGGACTACTCAGTCTGTATATTTTGCTTATTTTTTCATAGTTACACACAACTTCTTCCTGTTTACTCGATTGATTTGTGTTCAGTTTTTCAAGGCCTATCCACTGTGCTAACTTATAACTAAATCTGAGGGGGGTGCGATGGGGAGGTTCCCTCGTAAGTAGAAAATTCAAGATGGCGTACCCGAGGACAGCCTGCAAGGTTCCCAGATTCCATGTGTATGGAATCCAGTCGCCCTAAGTTAAAATGGCGATGAAATTCTAAAACTGCACTGTGGTTCCCAAACCACTCTGATTTAAGTTTGATTGGTTTCACATTCAAGGTAGTAGGTAGGAACAGAGATACTATGTCTTTATTTAAACGAGTGAGGCACCTGGAGGACCTCTTCCATTTCTTGCTGCCACTGCAGTACCTCCACTATCACAGACTGTAGTCACCAACCAGACCAAGCTGGGCAGTGAAGTGCCAGCAGCACTGGATACTCAAGACTTCATATCTACAGCAGTATTAGCATTCAAAGAGGCAAGTTTTAAAATGCAACAACACATCCTTAGCATTCAAATACAGATTGCATCCATTAGGGGCTATTAATAGATAGCTTTCAAAATTGAGTCATCCATTCCATTTAGCATGTGGTTCACCAGTCGTGATCGACATCTACACTTCTCAAAAAGTTTGGAATGTGCATGTCAGGAAATTAAAAAATTCGATATGTCTGCTAGAAACTCTACTGTGCTAAGTATAAAATGGTAGGAAGCATGAAAATGCAAGACGCACGCTTATATTTTGCTCCATATAGAAAAATGGAGAGAAATACAAAATTTCCTTAAGTTTAATATGCCCAATAGCTCACACTTATACATCCTGCAGCACACTGATATTTAAGTTGCCCTGGCAGGTAATTCAAAACTCCAGTACTCTTGCCCTCTGGGAGAATTAGTGCCGCATAATGAAAAGGTACTATATATTTTTAAATTTCAGTACCAAAAAATTAATGTACTAGAGAGGTGACAGCTATTAAGCAAGGACTAAAGAGCCTTATTGACAGCATGATCTCAGTTTCGCCATTTATTTCTTTCATTATTGTAATTGTATTCACATGCCCAATATGGGGGAGAGCTGTCAGCAAGTGTTTTAAGCAAACACCAACCAAATACACTCTTTTTATAGTTTTAAAAATCATTGTAAATTTTACACTTTTAATAATATTCGTTTACATCTTCGTTATATTTTGAAAACCCTTTGGATACAGAGCGGGATGTTTGTACAGTCTACAGTGTTTGTGCGTTCACGGATTGTAGGGAACAGGCAGTAGCCAAAACTGGAGTCGCCAGGAACTGAGAGGATATCTGAGAGATAGGATGTAAAGTATTCAGCTTTCCTCAAGTTGTCAGGTAAGGGATGTTGTTATGGTGGATTGGGCAATGTGGAATGGAATTACTGCTATTTAGTACTTGGAAGAGTAAATGGGGAGTGTAGCATTGTGTCTGGTACATATCTGATGCCAGTCCCGGTATTTTTTAGCATTTAGTAAAATACGACGTGTCTCTGTATTTGCCGGTGGTATGTGAGTGCATCCCGGTTACGAGTCCGTAGGAAGGAGGAGTATAAGCGATAATCAGTTTCTCCAATTTTCTTCTTCCTTTAATGGTATTTCAATTGCTCACAAAGGAGGTGGATTGTCAGCGGATAAAATCTCACTTCAGGCGTAGATTACAAAAATTGAAATGCGGCTTAAAATACGTAAAACAGAGGACAAGGGGTGATGGTTTTAAAAAACACAACGATTTTTGCAGTAAAGCAGGTGACAAAATTAAGATAAAAAAGGAGCACACTGGAGGAGAATTTTGAAAAGCCTACAGATCATTTCACGTTACATTTAAAATAAAACTACTTACGTTAATGTCAATGATATTGCGGTATATTTGCGATGCATCAAAATAATCATGGCTATGACGAAGGAGGACTATTGGATATGATTACAGGACCTTCTGGAACCACAAGAAGCGACTGAAAGTCACCAAGGGGGAAGGAAGTGGCGGGGAGAAAAATGGAAGCAAGGGGTGAAGTGGGGAGTCAACACTAGTGTTGAAATGAGGGGTATATCCCTTGACGGATTTAGTTGTGGGGGGAGGAGGGGGGAGTGAGAGTTGAGTTCCGACCGGAGATGATGGATAAAACATGAGAGTGCGAGAAAGGTGCAATATTACGGCTGCCATAATCAAACAACCCAACTCAAGGACATAGTCCAAGCATCAACACCATCGGCAAAAGAGTTGCCATTATTGAAGAAAATTTATTTTTAGTTTTCGTTTTACAACTTTTTAATTAAAACTTTAAACACATATTACCAGAATTTACATAATTGTGTTGTTAGTGTTAAGTTCTATTTTACACTAAGCTTTGCGCCAGACATATTTCTCTGAGTGTTGAACAGAAAAAAGGAACTTTCTCTGATTCTGAATGAGTCTGTGAAAACCAATGCAACTCGTATTCCTGATGTTATACATAATTATAGGCACTGCACAGATCGAAGTTAATGCCAGTCTGTTCCTTTTATCTATCCACTGAGTATTCAGTAAAGAAAATACTCTCGTCACGTTTACATTACGCTCTGGAACGCAGAAATAGCATTCCACAATTGGAAGCAGTTCTGAACATTGCTCTTCAGAAAAACAATCTTCAAAAAATTCTACCCATTTTTTGTGAGGCATTATCTCTAAATACAGATACTTTGTCTTTCCTAGAAAACATTTGAATTTTCTGTCTAGTCAAGTAGTAAATATTCATTAACTCTGAAAGTTTTATTTCCTTGTAGCCACTTCAATAAACAATCTACATTTTCCTAATCCGGTATAGCCTTCAACAGCACCCATTCCATAAGGTAATCTACAACAGTCTGACAAAATAATATAACTTACTTTTGAAATTTTTACTGCTGATACTGTGTCAGGTGTAACACAAAATCTTTTACTTTAGAAGTTGTGAAGGTACATTTATTTCCATGCTCTAAAGCTTGCACAATGGTTTCAGGCTCCAACTTCACTTCATTCACAGGTACATCCCCTTACTAAATGCTGCCCACTGCCTTTTGAACACTCGTCTGAGCATGCAGAAAGCGTAAACAAATTTCTCCACAAGAATAAGGAAAAAGACTTGAGAGCACTTGGGTACTTGTCAAGAGACAAGAAGAATCGCTTAAACGTGGTTAGCCTCAACGCCGAATTTCAGATATTGTAAAATTGTTTCTATGCTGATTATAGCAGCAAACTCTCGTGATCAAATGATATTTGTTAATTTCAATAGTTACTAAAATAAACTGTGCTTCTTAGCGTAAGTATTGTATTTATTTACTAATGCACTTTACAAATATATATATGTATGTGGAGTGTGTTCTTTCGGACATACCCTGTAGCCAGTGTGAATAAAGATACAAATCAATTACAAACGTTAGCTGCCTCATTAAAATAAATCCATTCTCACTGGCGGCTAATGTCTTTAATTCCTTTGTATCTTGATTAATAATGGCCGCAGGATCCAAAAAGTACCTATTCTTTTGCATATGTCTGAAAGAACAGACTGCACATGTATAAAATAATATGGAGTACTTACTCAGCCACAGTTTGATAAATGCAGATGTCCTTCGCAAGGAGTGGTGAAACACTTGAACGGTGGTCGGTGGTAAAACTCGAGTTAAAAAAAGGAGTATTTTAACACCCGCAACTTTTGTGGATTTTTATCTCTTCATCCAACACATTCGTCTTGTAGCATAAAATCGCGGACTGTACGCAATATCCGTGATGTACGGCAACTGAAAGGAATATGGATGTAGTGACATGGCTAAATACGTGAATTGGAGACGGTGGGAAACTGAGTGCTGGGTCTGGGTTTCTATTAATGTATCATATCTGAAGGTGCTCTAGGAAGGGGAGGTGTTGGAAGTGGATGGGTTGGTACCGGATGCAAGTTGGGGAAGGTAGACAAATGCAGAAGGTGGTGTGGTGCGCATATCATTCCAGGATTTCAAGGGGCTTATAGAATTTAGTGGAGTTGGAGATCCAGATGACTTTGGTATAGGTGAGGATAATGGTAGGAGGATGTAGACCCCAGGCGTGGCCTGTTAGTAGCTGGCTTTTTTGTGGATTTTCTTGTTATTTCTACGTGTCACACAGTTCGACCAGGAGATTAAAGTGGCGTTGAAGGGAGACATGGTAGTGAACAAGCAGGCGTTGTCGTCAGCATATACGTAGACGTAGACTGGGAGCGGCGATTTGAGAATGTCTACGGCGTACCGAATGTAAAGAAGCGATGGAAAGATAGAGCCTTGAGGTGCACCTGCAGTAGTATGGAATATGCAGAAGAGGGTGTGGTTGATGGTGGCATACAGCATGTAGCATAGACGTGAAAGAAAAATCCTGTAAGGCAGACATATTTAACTGGGAGTGTACAGGCTTGTTGTTTGAACAGCACTCCAGAATACCATACCCAGTCAAAGGATTTTTGTATATCAAGGAAGGTAAATACGGCGGATTTCCTTTTATTGAGTTGATAGGGGTACGTGTTTGCAAGGCCCCGATGCATGTGCTAGGTAAGAATGGATTCAAGGCGTTTTGCTGAAAAGTGAAATAGAATGAGGTCTTGGAGTGGACGTTTTCCACTGCTCTGTATCATAACATGTGTAGATGATGGTATTGTAAAACTTGGCAAGGTTTTCGTGTTAGCTCTGAGGCAGTCCTTGAGGTTACCGTTTTGTGGCCATGTGCAGTGTTTCGCTTTTTAGCGGGCGTTTGTGAAATGTCTTCAGTTGTTATTGACATGCTGAGACATGTTCATGGAGTGTTGTGTAAGTACTGGAAGTTTGATACAAGAAGTGAGATAGCTGTATTGGTACGTTCATATACATAGGTGTGTATCCAGTAATCAGAGTTGGGTTGTCAGATGGTGAACATGTCCTCCATGTAGTATGCGAAGTGGTTGGGCTTGGTGAGGTTATTATGGGTGGTCTGTTATGTAGCCTGGGATAGGCCGAAGTGGTTTTTTTTCTGGAGAGTCTATGAAATACTTTCCAGTGCTCTGTAGAGTTTAAGGAAGCATCGTTTTATTTAGTTCAGCTCATGGATGAGTCTGGACATCATGTGGCTTGTAAGTAACTGCGAACAAGCCGCTGGAGCTGTCAGTAGCGTATGAGCATGTCCCAGTCTCGAGAATGGAGGAATTCTTTGTAGACACAGTGGGTTTTTGGAGGAGGGCAAAAGCATTTGAAGGTAGAGTATGACGGACATAGTACAGAGTTTGTAGTGAGATACGATTGAAATTTGCATCTGAGATGGTGTGTTGTAAGAAGTCAGTCTCATTTAAGATGTTGTCAGGATTTTCAGGTGGGAATCTTGGCTTCCGATTAGGGTATGGATTTGAGCACAGTACGCATTCCCGTCTGTACATAAATAATCCTGGATTTGTCAAGACGAATGATTCAGTGTGGGATGGGTTCTGTTTGGTATTTGCTGTGAGATTTGGAGAAAGGTAGCTGATCACTCCCAGATGGCTCTAGGACTTCTACTACGGTGTTCCTAAAGAGGTTAAGGGAGACAATAATGGCATCCTGGTTAGTATCTGTGTCAGGACAGGTATGGACAGGTGTATCGATATCGTGGCCATCAAAGACGTTAATAAACTAACGCCACCGCTTTTTTCGGCAGGTGTGTGCGAGTGAAGGATAAAGTCGGTTGCGATTATGTATGTGGTAAAGTTACGGCCTAGATAGGTTAAGAAATCGTAAGGGGTGGGATGGGTAGGACAGATGTTGATAGTGATAGGGTTAATGTGGGTTTGGAAGAAAGATGCTGATGTTGGGGTACTTAGTTGGATGACTTAGAAGCGATTGGAGAGGAGAAGAGAGATTTCAGGGATGGACGATGGCTATGTCGCCATGGGCAATAGGATTGGTATTATCAGTGTGATATAGGGTGCAAGGAGACATGCACATGGAATGGTAGGATCGGAGAAATGTTTCGTTGAGAAGGATGGCATGGATTTCGTGTTGTTGGAGGGTATGGATAAGGAGATGTTTATTAGAATGTAGGGAACGGATATTTTTCCATAACTTGTGTCTGCTGCCACATTTTCAGTACAAATGTGTTCAGCGTTGAGGGGTAGGTTTAGACTAGTGTTTCGATGCAGTGAAAAATGAAATGGGTGTGACTCTGGAAATAGGTGACCTACGTCTTGAGATGGAAGGTAGACCGTTTGGCGAGTGTTATTTGCTATATAATGTAGAGTCTCTAAAAAGGGTGTGTCTTGTGGGACTAAGGTTATATGATATGGATAATATTTTCAGTGCTGACAGGGGGATTTGTTTGTGTGGTATGATGAATCAACTGTGCAGATGGGGACGGTGGGATCAAGGGTTTGAAGAGGAGGTTTACATTTGCACTTGTGGGAGAAGGCAGGGTGAGTCTGGATGCAGGTCTGGTAGGTAGGTGGGTATTTAAACTTGTACTGTGGAGAAATGGTGGGTTTTTGCAATTTTCGGTCAGGTAATCATTTCATTCGTGGCACTGATGCGCTTACATGGTTGTTCCACGTGCTGCTACAGGATGCCTCCCACAGTGCATTAGGGCCTAATTTTTGACAAGTTTGGCGACGGTGTTGGGTGATTCTGAGATTATGCTTACTAAGAAGTGAGATCCATTAGCACTCTGAATACACAGAGCCTTGCACACTGTGGCGCCTGGTTGAGAGTTCAGTTCACTTCTACTTCTTTATCTGTGTACTATAAGTAACACTTCTTTTTTTCTGCTGTGAAGTAAAAGGGCAGCGTGGGGGCTATAGTTGTTTTGTTGGAGGGTTCATAACAGTTGTTATGGTTGCATTTCCTCCAAAAGAGGGGATAATTGGCATTAGGGCTGAATGGGAATGGGGATCATTTGTGTTGACGATGATGGAGTCTCTCTCATGGATGAGTTGCCGTATTTGCAGTGGTGTGAGAAGTATTCTAGGGTTTAAAAACTCAGCGACACATCTGCTGAGCAAAAAGGAGAGGGAATGCGCTAGGGTTTGTGGTTCTCAGATGATTTCGATCTTCTTGTCGTCATTATATGGTAAAGTTAGCTGAGTCCTTTTAGTTTCACCCTGACACTTGCTTTCACTGTGCGTTTTGTTAGATTTTGTAATAGGTTTACTTTGGGTATAGAAGGGAGGCAATGGGATGACTGGGAGTAGGGAACGTTTATATACTGGTACTATTGTAAAGGTCATAGCTGGTGTTGACTGGCAGCGTTGGGGCTGCTACTTGTGATGGTGTGGCTCCTGCAGTTGCTGATGATGCTGCTGTCGATATTACGGCTGGTGATGTGGTACCTGGTGGTAATGGTGCTGAGTCCTGGGTGGCTGGTTGCGCTGTTGGTGGTGCTGGACTGTTGTCGCAAGGTGGAAACTAAGTAGTGTGTCTTAATACATAGTGATCTCATAGGGGTGGAGTAAATTAAATCTGACAATCATGCTTGCTTTACGAGCTATGGGATGCTTGTGGGCTACATATAGCTCCGACAACCATTACACCACATTACATCAGGTAAAACCTTGTTTTAAACTTATTCGTCAAACACTGTCTTTTTTTTATCATGATTAGCAAGTCCGCTCCCGTTAGCTGAGCAGTGCGAGCATGGTAGCTCAGCGTGTTCGGTCAGAGGGCTGTTTGGTCTCTGTAATAAAAAAAACTGAGTAAAGAAATCAACCATCAACTTGAACAGATGTCTTGTGACGTCCGCTCAGACCAAACGCAACAAACAATACGGAAAAAAAGTGGTCAGCTCGACAGAACGTCAATCCTAAGGGCCCGGGTTCGATTCCCGGCAGGGTCGGAGATTTTCTCCGCTCAGGGCATTTGATCCTCATCGAAGTGCAAATCGCCGAAGTGGCATCAAATCGAAAGACTTGCACCCGGCGAAATGCCTACCCGACGGGAGGCCCTAGTCACACGACATTTACATTTTTTACATCATTCACAATCTTTACTCCGCATTATTTTTCAAATAACTGTGTGCTTTTTCAATAAGTTGGAGCAATAGAACACAATTTAAAGAGAGACAATAATTTATTCGTTGTGATTTGGGTTAAAATATAAAATCTGTAGGAATGAATTCTTTTTCTTGTGAAATGTTCTAATCTGTAAGACTTCATCAAACAATTCCGTAAAATCTATATGCGTAAGGAAGCCACTCAGTATGTTTATCCATCACACGCTTGGTAGCTGATCTAGCATACATCAAGCTTATGAATGTAGATTACTGGCAGTCAGTGTACTACATAGAATTTTCAGGGTTGCACACTTTCACTGTTACTGGCTGCCTGTTACACGTAGTGTAGGGGAATTTAGTAACACTGCAGGTGTTTAACCATTGAACATTGCAGTTAACTGTGCTGAATGCTAGCATAGTTGACATCATTAGTAGTCCGAAAACACTACTTTCATGTCATTAAATCATTCATTTTCAAAAATTATCTCTGTGTTGAACCCCCAATACGACGGCACGCCTACAACAACATGTTGCTGTTAGTTGTGTACAACTTGTACATTGTAATGAATAACAGCACATACTTCTTTGATGCATTATTCAATACTGGGAACTCATCTGTCTGCGCAGGTATTAAATAGTGGAAATTAAATATATGGAAACAACTTTTGACTTGTCTTCTGCACCATTGTATCAGACACTGCTTCATGGATCTTGTCTGGAAATAAGTGTGCTGACTTGGATTACACTCCAATGTATCAGGCACTACATCAGGGAGCCACTGTGCTGAGGCAGAGGTAAATGGAAATCAGGGAACCACATACATATGCAGGCAAAAAATAATAATAATAATAATAATAATAAAATAATAATAACAATAAACCCCGTGGAGGCCCAGGAAAATAATAGGCCTCCGGTATGTTCTGCCAGTCGTAAAAGGCGACGAAAAGAACAAACCACTAATAGGGCTAACTCCCCTCTTAGTGTGATTACTTGGTTCAGGACAGAACTAAAGAAGCCTCGGACAAGAGCCGTCATGGTTGGGGACGACGCTTGAACCCTATGCCTGCCCACAATGGTAACGACACTGCTAGCCAACTGGAAAATGATTTAAATCTAAATAGAGGTGTTTTGCAGGATATGCTTCCTGCAACCACCCCAGAAGGAAAATAAAGACACAGGATGAGATGGTCAGATGAAGTTAATCGACACCTCATGTTCTGTTATTACCAAGCAACAAACCTAGGAACCAACACAACGGGATACAGATCACAAGTATACACAACATTTATAACCAGATACCCAGAATTAAAATTTTTAACAGAACAACGACTAGCTGATCAGATCCGTGTAATAATAAAAAATAACAGGATACCCCAGTCAGAATTGGAAAACATCAAACAACAAGTTCAACAAATACTGGAACAAAATAATGCGCAGTCAGAAGAAGAAGAAAATACAGTAATGGACTCAAACATTCCAGAGCAAACAAACAAAGACTAACATGCATCAATTAAACAATCAGAGGAAAACGAAATCTTAAGACAGCCACCAGAACAAGCACAAATAGAGCACAAAGTGACACACATGTTAGATACACAAGAGAAATTTCAGTTGACATATATAGAATACAAAGACACAAATACAGACATTAGACCATTCTAGCATAGACCGCCAAATAACCCACAAGTCGAAACAACAATAAAAACTATCAACACAATCATACACAACAAAATAAATGAAAACACAACTATGGAAGAGTTACAACTACTGGTTTATATAGGAGCACTCACTACACTAAATATACATACTAGGCAGAGATCAGAACCAACCAACACACAGAAGAAACCCACAAAACCAGCATGGCAACACAGGCTACAGATCAGAATAGAAAAACTGAAAAAGAAATCAGACAGCTAACAAAATTTATAAGAAATGAAATGTCAGAAAAAAACCAAAAAGGTTAGGTAAAATCTCACAACAAGAAGCGATAGAGCAATTAGATGAGAAGAAGCAGAAATTACAAGCAATGGCCAAACGACTTAGAAGATACAAAAAAGTGAAAATAGAAGGAAACAAAACCAAACATTCAACACAAACCAAAAGAAATTTTACCAGACAATAGATAACACACACATTAAAGTAGACAATCCACCAAGCATAACAGACATGGAACACTTCTGGAGCAACATATGGGCAAATGCAGTACAACATAACAGGCATGCACGATGGATACAAGCAGAAACAGACACATACAAGACGATACCATGGATGCCTGAAGTGATAATGATTTGGCAACATGAAGTCACCCAAGCAATTAATTCTACTCAGAATTGGAAAGGCCCTGGAAAAGATAGAATAGCAAATTTCTGGCTAAAGAAGTTCACCTCAACACATTCACATCTAACTAAATTATTTAACAGTTACATTGCAGACCCATACACATTCCCTGATACACTCACACATGGAATAACTTACCTGAAACCTAAAGATCAAGCAGACACAGCAAACCCAGCTAAATATCGCCCCATAACATGCCTACCAACAATATACAAAATATTAACTTCAGTCATTACACAGAAATTAATAACACATACAACACAGAACAAAATTATAAATGAAGAACAAAAAGGTTGTTGCAAAGGAGCACGAAGATGTAAAAAGCAACTGATAATAGATGCAGAGGTGACATATCAAGCTAAAACTAAACAAAGGTCACTACACTATGCATACATTGATTACCAAAAAGCTTTTGATAGTGTACCCCACTCATGGTTACTACATATATTGGAAATATACAAAGTAGATCCTAAATTGATACAGTTCCTAAACATAGTAATGAAAAATTGGAAAACCACACTTAATATACAAACAAATTCAAATAATATCACATCAAAGCCAATACAGATTAAGCGTGGAATATACTAAGGAGACTCATTAAGTTCTTTCTGGTTCTGCCTTGCTCTGAACCCACTATCCAACATGCTAAATAATACAAATTATGGATACAATATTTCTGGAACATACCAACACAAAATCACACATTTGCTATACATGGATGATCTAAAACTACTGGCAGCAACAAATCAACAACTCAACCAATTACTAAAGATAACAGAAGTATTCAGCAATGATATAAATACGGCTTTTGGAACAGACAAATGTAAAAAAATAGCATAGTCAAGGGAAAACACACTAAACAAGAAGATTACATATTGGATAACCACAGCGACTGCATAGAAGCGATAGAAAAAACAGATGCCTATAAATATCTAGGATACAGACAAAAAATCGGAATAGATAATACAAATATTAAAGAAGAACTAAAAGAAAAATATAGACAAAGACTAACAAAAATACTGAAAACAGAATTGACAGCAAGAAACAAGACAAAAGCTATAAATACTTATGCTATACCAATATTGACCTACTCATTTGGAGTAGTGAAATGGAGTAACACAGACCTAGAAGCACTCAATACACTCACACGATCACAATGCCATGAATATAGAATACATCATATACATTCAGCAACAGAAAGATTCACATTAAGCAGAAAGGAAGGTGCAAGGGGATTTATCGACATAAAAAACCTACATTATGGACAGGTAGACAATTTCAGAAAATTCTTTCTAGAACGAGCAGAAACTAGCAAACTACACAAAGCAATCACTCATATAAATACATCGACTACACCACTGCAATTTCATAACCACTTCTACAACCCTCTAGATCACATAACATCAACAGATACGAAGAAAGTAAATTGGAAAAAGAAAACACTACATGGCAAGCACCCGTATCATCTAACACAGCCACACATCGATCAAGACGCATCCAACACATGGCTAAGAAAAGGTAATATATACAGTGAGACGGAAGGATTCATGATTGCAATACAGGATCAAACAATAAACACCAGATATTACAGCAAGCATATTATTAGAGATCCCAATACCACAACAGGTAAATGCAGACTTTGCAAACAACAAACAGAAACAGTAGATCACATCACAAGCAGATGTGCAATACTAGCAAATACAGAATACCCCAGAAGACATGACAATGTAGCAAAAATAATACATCAACAGCTTGCCTTACAACATAAACTTATAAAACAACACGTTCCCACATACAAGTATGCACCACAAAATGTACTGGAGAATGATGAATACAAATTATACTGGAACAGAACCATTAAACAGATAAAACAACACCACATAACCTAACCTGACATCATACTCACCAATAAAAAGAAGAAATTAACACAACTAATCGAAATATCCTTACCCAATACAACAAATATACCAAAGAAAACAGGAGAAAAAATTGAAAAATACATCCAACTGGCTGAGGAAGTCAAGGACATGTGGCATCAGGATAAAGTTGACATTATACCAATTATACTATCAACTACAGGAGTCATACCACACAATATCCACCAGTACATCAATGCAATACAGCTACATCCAAACTTATATATACAACTACAGAAATCCGTAATTATTGATACATGTTCAATCACCAGAAAGTTCCTAAATGCAATATAACATATACCGTACAGTTAAAAGGAAGTCACACTTGATCAAGGCCCGTGTCACTTTCCATTTTTGACCAGACATAACGTCTGAGAAAAGAAAGAAAGAATAACAATAATAATAATAACAGTAATAATTAACAGAGTTTAATAACTACATTTGACTGTACTGTCCTGTTTTTAATTCAGCCTGAGGGCAGTGGATCTCTGATGGCACTTCATGATGATCGACTTTTCACTGGAGCGTTATGTGTATGTATGTCAAGTTTTCCAGATGTATGGATGGGGTGGAGGTGTGATGGGTGAGCCAACCGCAGTACCACAAAAATTGGAACAACTGCTGTGAGCTGGTAACTTTCCACAAGTAAAGTAGGTCAGCTATGAATAGCGTCCACATCACATGACATCATAGGAAAAACCCAGTGGGACAAACGGCCGTCTTCGGTTACACATTTAACATAAATGGCCATATTGGACTTTACAAGTAGTCACCTTGGATGCTACGAGTGTACTAAGCTTATGTAACCAACTACCACTGTGACTTCATGGAAAACCTCAAGTAGAACAAATGGGCTATGTCAGCCATCTTGGATCCCCACAACGGGTCCTATACAAGTGCCACTCTTGGATTTTACAAGTGGTTACTTTGGATTCTGTACTTACCGCAAGTAACCTACCGCCACAACGTGGATAGGAAGAAACGCATTAGGAAACCGTGGTGTGGGAACTAATACATCTTTGGTAACAGCAATAAACACGAGTCAAAGCCATTACGTTGCATCTGTCAACAGCCGCATATCAGCACAATAGGTATGTGAATGACGGTGAACTTATATGCTCAACAGTAAGGAAGAAAAAGAAAGAAAAGATATAATAAGACACTAGAACAAAACGGCAGGAGAATCGAACCATTTGGTATTCGCAGCAGAAAAACTGGGCCAGGGCTTGACATCAGACAGAGGAAATAGGTCATTGATTCTGGAAAAGCGAGGTATCTGACGTTCACTCTGTAATCGTCTATGACCCGTGTGTTGATGATCGCTTACTTGACAACTCGACTGTGAGAGCAACGAAATAGCTGTCATTACAGCATATCGGCACCACTCTAATTCTAATAATTTTTGTAAAGTGCTGAATTTGCGAAAGATATGGTGTCTTTGGTCAGCCACAAAAGCAATTTTATACAGATTTTCTTAAAAGATATAACGGAAATTGAAACCATTACGAGTTTATCGTAATAAAAGTTAGAAATTCGAACAGCTATACCTAATAGTTATTATCTATAAGGGTACAGAGACAGTGACTACACTTTCCCAGTAAATTAATAAAAGGATTATGAAAATGTAACGAGTACTTGTGTGACATACGACCGCTCTCATGAATGGGTAGAATTATCAAACTAGTAACACAACATTGCTGGTTACCTAATTGTCGGAATATGTTGATCGTAATACATGCAGTCTGATACGAGCTTCTATAATAAATTAGGCATCATATCAAAGCTTTACACTGGAGTCTGAACTCAAACGTTTGAATCGGTGATGAGGCAAGAGCAACTAATGGGGTTTTAGTCCGGTAGATTTCACCCAATACAAACCAGTCATCATGGTAAAAGGGTAAAAAAAGAGTTAAAATCGTGATTCACTGTAACTTCATGTCTCTGGTTTAGTTAAGCCGTCGGATCCAGTGCAATGTCGAGGCTGTGAAATACGTTTCGATAAACCCTTAAGACTTGGGTTCAAATGGTTCAAATGGCTCTGAGCACTATGTGACATCTGAGGTCATCAGTCCCCTAAAACTTAGAACTACTTAAACCTAACTAACCTAAGTACATCACACACATCCATGCCCGAGGCAGGATTCGAACCTGCGACCGTAGTGATCACGCGGTTCCAGACTGAAGCGCCTAGAACCGCTAGGCCACACAGGCCGGCTCTTGCATGGGATTTATAATAATATTCAGAGCTCCTTATACACAGTTTTTCACTTGGACACGAATTCTGGGACGCTGTATATTCTGTTGATATGCCTGCGTTTGTTTGCAGAGAAACTGACAATAAACTACCTGCCTCTAAGAGGAAAAACTAGAAGAGAAGGAGAGCAAGAAGATGGATAATGGCCAGCAGTCATGGTGTGGAGCATCATGGCAACAATAGCAGAGGACACAGAGCAATGAAAGAATGTAGGGGAGGACTTCGAACGGTGGTGACCCACTAGACCCACTAATCACTAGCAACAAACATAACAAATAAACTTAGACAAACAAACGAATACATGATGATTGTTCTGGGTTCAACACGAACATTTCACCTTCCGTTAACTGTAATATGGTCGTTCGACAGTTAGGCCAAACAACCACAATGCTTTTCATAGTCATTATTATTCATCACTAAGTACAATAAAATCACTAAGTACAATAAAATCACTAAGTACAATAAAATCCAACACAAACAGTGTACGAAAATCACCGTGCCTTGGACCAAATTCGTTCCGATGACGTCTGCCTTATCACCTTAGTCAGTTGTGCAACAGGATGTTGGTCAGACAGATATTTTTCTCTTTATTTAGGTATATGTAGTTTAAAGACACCGACTTCTGACCCATATTTGCTATAACTACTACCATTTAATGACTTCATTGTATAGATATCAATTATTTGTTCAAGTTCAAGTAAGTTTATTGAGAACTACTTCACAAAATTGTATTCAACTACACACACATGCACGCGCAGACGAACACAAACTCAAGACAAAATTCGTTCGTGTTGTGAGCGAGATTCGAATCCACAACCACTAAAAAGCGTCTTGGTGACTCGGCGCACAAGTCCTACACTGGCTGGAGCCACATAGGCTTCCGACAGACATCAAGTCTAGAAATGTGGAACGAGTCAGTTTACCAGATGTGTGACACGATCAGTGTTCTAGTTGTTCTTTTAGTCTTACTCATGAAACCATACTTAAAAAAGGTTTTTTTTACTGGCTAACAATTTTTAAGAAGAGTTTCGACAGTGGAATACAAGAAGTTGTCCAAAAGAAACGATTTTAAGTAAGATATAAAGCTTGCTGTGCTGTATGTTAGACATTATAAAATATTGGGAAAATGATCAAAAGTTTTGCTGCTGTGTATTTGACTCCTTTCCTAACCGCTGAAAGCTTCAATTATGGGTAATAAAAGTCATTTTTCCTCTTGTGTTGTAGGTAGAGACATAACTATTTTTCTCAAAGTGTGAAGCATTAATTATGATGAATTTCATCAGTGAATATATGTATTGTGACGGCGGAGCTAAAATGCCTAACTCCTTGAAGACGTACTTACACGACGTCCGTGGGTGAACACCACATATTATCGGTACGTATGCGACATCACGGGCTACCTAATATGATCCAAAACGCCGCGTATAAAAACGGTATTCTTCCGTAGCTCACACCTCGGGTTCTGTTGGTGATAGAAACATAGTTTCAAGGGTTTCGGATAGCTCTCGGGCTAAGGACAGTTACACCGAACAGAAGGATCGTCTTAGTACCACTGTCCTAAAGGGCCCGGTAACAGTATGAAAATTGCAAACTTAATACTGCTTGGGCAAATGGATCAAATCGTTTGGTTGTTTCTGCTTTTGATGTAGTCTACGGTGGGTCTTAAGGGGCTTATGGAGGCACCATCAGTTCAATGTCGATTCCTTAGAAAACCCCAAACAAGGGTTTCTTTAGCATCGTTTTGTACCAGAACCGAGCCGCAGATCCCCAGACGGCTTTACACGCAAATCGTTTAAGTGTTTGCGACGCATTCCTGAGATCCATATCTCGAACAGCCTGGAAAATTTTCTCGATATCTTCATCCGCTTCCGGGATATATTCAAAGCTACCCTACTTCAACGCCTGAAATACACACGTATAATCCTGTATAAGATGATATGTAAATAATAAATAACCACACTCAATTACTCAAAATTAATTGTATTCTCACTAGATATTTATCTATAAGTATCATCTTCCCGTTAACAAAAAAAATTATTAGATCATAGGCGGTTCCTTGGAAGACCCCCCCCCCCAAAAAAAAAGCGTCGTTTTACCATTTTTCTGTAACATAACCAAGATAGCTACGCACAGGAAATGGCTGAATTTTTACTATATACACTATGTGATCAAAAGTATCAGGACACCTCCAAAAGCATACGTTTTTCATATTAAGTGCATTGTGCTACCACCTAGTGCCAGGTACTCTATATCAGCGACCTCAGTAGTCATTAGACATCGGGAGAGATCAGAATGGGGCGCTCCATAGTACTCACAGACTTCGAATGTGGTCAGGTGACTGGGTGTCACTTTTGTCTGTACGCGATATTTCCATACTCATAAACATCCCTACGTCCACTGCTTACGGGATAGTGAAGCGAAAACATGAAGGGACACGCACAGCACAAAAGCGTGCAGGCCGACCTCGTCTGTTGACTGACAGTGACCGCCGACAGTTGAAGAGGGTCGTCGTGTGTAATAAATAGGCAGACATCTATCTAGACCATCACACATGAATTCCAAACTGCGTCAAGATCCACAGCAAGTACTGTGACAGCTTGGCGGGATGTGAGAAAACTTGGATTTCATGGTCGACCGGTTGCTCATAAGCCACACATCACGCCTGTAAATTCCAAACGACGCCTCGCTGGGTGTAAGGAGCGTAAACAGTGGAAGATTGAAAAGTGGAAAAACGTCGTGTGGAGTGACGAATCACGGTGCACAATGTGGCGATCCGATGGCAGAGTGTGGATATGGCGAATGTCCGGTGAACGTCATCTGCCAGCGTGTGTAGTGCCAACAGTAAAATTCGAAGGCGGTGGTGTTATTGTGTGCTTGTGTTTTTTACGGAGGGGGCATGCACCCGTTGTTATTTCGCGTTGCACCATCAGAGCACCGGCCTACATTGATGTTTTAAGCACATTCTTACTTCCCAATGTTGAAGAGCAATTCGGGGATGTCGATTGCCTGTTTCAAAACGATCGATCACCGGTTCATAATGCACGGCCTGTGGCGGAGGTGTTACACGACAGTAACATCCCTGTAATGAACTGGCCTGCATAGAGTCCTGACCTGAATCCTACAGAACACACCTTTGGGATGTTTTGGAACGCCGACTTCGTGCCAGGCCTCACCGACCGACATCGATACCTCTCCTCAGCGTAGCATTCCGTGATGAATGGGCTGCCATTCTCCAAGAAAACTTCCAGCACCTAATTGAACGTATGCCTGCGAGAGTGGAAGCTGTCATTACGGCTAAGGGTGGGCCAACACCATACTGAATTCCAGAATTACCGATGGAGAGCGCCACGAACTTGTAAGTCATTTTCAGCCAGGTGTCCGGATACTTTTGGTCACATAGTGTACTTCTAAGATCCCTACCTCGAGCAGTTTTAAAAATTTTCTAGGTATCTTTCACGTTTTCTGAGATATAGAGGTTCAAACTTTCCTTGTGGTACACGTAAAATACGGAAGTAAATCAGTGTGAGGCGAAAATGTAGTTTATAAAGCAACGTGACACGGAGAAATATGCTGGCCCGATAACATCAGAAGGGTTCTGGGATCACCACCTTGTAGTACTGAAGCACGTGCAAAATTTTTGTGCACGTAAAATCCGGTCTGACGCGTAAAATTAAGTTTGCACTATTTCAATTTGACATAAGTAAACAGTCCCATAAATTTCTTTTCAGTTCTTTTCATATGAGTGAAGTGAACCAGCGGAAAAATGCTCGTATTAGAGCACAAAATAGTAGAATACGCTCCTGTTTAGAAGACTGTGACTGAAAAGTGGGGTACCAGCTGCCTCATTCTTACGTGCCTCAGCACCGGTAACAATTTTCCAAAAATTTTTGCATGCGAACATATTCGCACTTTTTTATGTTGAGGGAGAAGGAGACAGTACCAGTGGGAAAGGGACGGAAAAGTAATAAATACTGAAAGATGGTAGACAGTGGTTGCGGCATAGAGAGAGCGAAGGAGACAATGACAGTGTGTGAGAGAGTGACACAGTGGCGAAGGAACATAGTTGGTAGCGACGGAGTATCGCTAGGAAAAGAGTGAAGGAGCCAGTGCCAATGGGACAGGAGTAAAGAACAGGAGAAAGCGGAAGTGGGTGAGAGACAATGACAACGAGGAAGAGACAGGTAGTGACAGCGAGAAGGAACAGAAGCACTGGGATGAAAGGAATGGGACAGTAGCAGGAAGCGGAGTGAAGGATTTTTACAGATCGTTTTTGTGCAATCACTATGTTACTCCAGAAAAGGTTCCACAAAACATTATATGCGAAATATGTCAGAAGGATAATTTTTTTGTTTCCAAGATCAGCAGTCAAGTGAAGAGCGAAAGAAAAAAAAATGTTTGAAAATCTCAGTTATATACTTCTTCTAGTTCAAGTTTTAATCAGTATGCGTACCCAATGGTTTGGAGCATTCTACCCTATTTACTGACTCTGCCGCGTGTGCTACATGAATTGTTGGTGTGACTGTTTGTTTTACAGGTCTTAATATTTTGTGTTTTTTCAAAGTTAGAAAAGAGTCCATTTTCTGATTATCATTTAATAATTTTTTGGAAAACAATATTAACGGTGTCTGCAGTTGCTTTCTGTCTAATGGAATTTATTATAGCATTAATTTGAAGTATGTCCTTCAAAAAGTACGAGTTCTGCTTATTGAATGTTAAGTGGTAGGTCATCCACACATATAAGGAATAGGAATCAACGCAAAACTGAACCCTGTGGGACTAGCTGTGTGATTTCTCCTACGTCACTGAAACTTTCTCCCTTTCCAACATTGTATGAACTATTCAAACCACTATTTGCGTTCCCTTCGTTAAGTGTGATTCAAACCAGCTGTGTGCAAAATCTATCAGTTGCATGACTTGAGTGTTTCTAAGAGAGTAACATGATCTACACCAGTGGTTCCCAGACTTTTTTTGTCGTGGGAGCAACAACATTTCTGGAAAAAATTTCGTGATCCAGTAAGTTTTGATAAAGAACCAATTGCCTGGAATGTATTGTTTGGATGTAAAATCATATTCAGGATAATATCATTTTTAAACCTCCTTCTTCACGGTACGCACACAGCACAGAAAATGAGCTCTGACCTTTGTGCTGTAGAAACACGTGGCATGGAATTCTCTTCTAATTGACGAAGGACGTCATCTTCAAAGTCAGTGCAGCGCTTCTGTCGACCACCACGGCCAACTTTCCTAGTTTCGAATGTATCAAATTCTCGCTGCCTTTTTTGTAGTTCGACCAATGCCGTAACAGCGACTGACGATGGGTCGCTATTCGCAGCTTCTGTGCATACCGCTATATGGGAGACTTGAAAGTGATCCGATTTACAAACTTATTTTCTATCCAAATGGTACATTACCCTCTCTGGGTTCCTTATCCAAACGTCATATAGTAAGTCCCCTCTATAGCCCCTGGACATCTGTAAAAGGAATTGTGAATCACCCTCAATACACAACCACTACAGCGACTAGGCACGAATTATTAATGATATAAAAGTTATATGTAATATAAAACTGAAGTTATTATTACATGTACAAATGATTTGGTGAGCAAAAATTTCGAAAATGGCGAAGGTAACATTATCAAAGAGAAGATACTACATTTTGTCCAATAACAAAGTCATTTTCTTTCAAATTAAACGGTAAATTCAGTGAGAAATGTGATAATGTTCAGTCTTGGTGTTCCCAATAATACTTCTTATGTCTGTATTAAAGCTTATTGGTTTTGGGCATGAACCTTTTTCCATGTAAAATTTTTTCTGTATGTGGTTTTTAAAGACAAACGTGGATTGGCTTGGGTTAGGCTTGGATATTTAAAGAAACTTTTCAGAGAATATTCACATGTTAGTTCCATCAAAAAGCCCTCCTCCGATACTGGCAGTATCAGCCTTTTAAAGTTGTCCTCCACAAACAGATTTCTTATCCACAACATTTCAACACGAATTCTCGGAAAGTAACTCCTAAAACAAGAACCAAAATTTAAGTGATATCTTGCATAAAGAAATGACTTTCATTGGGCCTAACGTATCAGTTCGTAAAAACTGTAAACCTAAAACATTCAACATGTACCTTGATGGCAGTTGCAGTTTGCTCGCTAACTTCGATTTCACATGTTTCTAAGAAGTCATTGATGAGTGGACATGTATCAAAACAACTGCTTTTCAATATACTGCACCAACTTTTAAGTTTTTTAATAGCTGCTTTTATTTAAGTATAAACGTTTAAATTGTAGACATCCTTCCGTTGCAGCGATAAATTGAGGACTGAGAGCACTGAAGATGTTAACCAAATATGAAAGCTGTGTAGCCAGTACTTGTCATTTAACGTTTCTAAAAAAGTGCTCACAGATTTTGCGTTACTTTTTAGCTCCAACAGAACATTTTCAGTTAATTTCGAAGCTTAAATAATCCTGATAGCAGTTGCCCTCTTGAAAGACAGCATACTTCACCGTGCAGGAGAAAATTTTGTGCTCACTGCCCATCCCGATGCGTTTTATGGCAAACAGTCTTGAATTCTGAAATATTAATGTGATGAAATTAAGAGTTTTCACTTAATCGTTAAGTATTTTAATAGGCTTTCCGCCAGACCCTTAAGTATAAGGCCTGTCGGTGCTGGCTACTACTGTGAATCCACTGAACTGAAGGTGCAGCTGCCCTGATTTTAGCAATCAAACGTGAGTAAGTACAAGACATAGCATAGGCCCATTGTCGTTAGTACAATACATTTTGACGATGCCATTTCAATTTCTAGTATAAAGCCATCTATACTTAAATTTCTTTCTCCCCTTGTTGTCGATGGCAAACTGCATCTACACCTACATCTACATTTACATCTACGTGGATATTCTGCAAATCACTTTTAAGTTCCTGGCAGAGGCCTCCTCGAACCACCTTCACAAAAATCCTTTCTTATACCACTCTCGAACAGCGCGCGGAAAAATTGAGCACCTATATCTTTCCGCGTGAGCTCTGATTTCCCTTATTTTATTATGACGATCGTTTCTACCTATGTAGGTCGGCGTCAACTAAATATTTTCGCATGCGGAGGAGAAAGTTGGGGGACTGAAATTTCGTCAGACCTTTCCGTCTCAACGAAATAACTGCTTTGTTTTAATGGTGTCCTCCCCAAATCCTGCATCATGTCCGTGACTCTTCTCATAATACAAAACGTGCTGCCCTTCATTGAACTTTCACGATGTACTCCGTTAATCCTATCTGGGAAGGATCCCATACTGCGCAGCAGTACTCCAAAAGAGGACGGGCGGACAAGCATAGTGTAGGCAGTCTTTACCAGGCGATAAATAACAATACACTCTGCAAACAACCTAAGACCGCTGCTCAGAGAGTGTCCTAAATCGTTTAATTAGATAAGGAACAACAGAGGGCCTATAACACTACCTTTGGGAAATCCAGAAATCGCTTCCGTTTTACTCGATGACTTTCGGTCAGTTATTACTAACTGTGACCTCTCTGACAGAAAATCACGAATCTAGTTGCATAACAGAGATGGTGTTCTATAAGCACGAAAAATGATTACAAGCCTTCTGGAAATCTAGAGATACGGAATCAATCTGAAATTCTTTGTCGATCGCACTCAACACTTCATGTGAGTAAAGAGGTAGTTGTGCTACGCAAGAACGATGTTTCCTAAATATGTGTTGACTATGTGTCAATAGAGCGTTCTCTTGGTGGTAATTCGTAATGTTCGTACACGATATATGTTACTGTTACTTTTGAACAGAGTTCAAAAGCCGGCCGGTGTGGCCGTGCGGTTCTGGGCGCTACAGTCTGGAACCGAGCGACCGCTACGGTCGCAGGTTCGAATCCTGCCTCGGGCATGGATGTGTGTAGTGTCCTCAGGTTAGTTAGATTTAATTAGTTCTAAGTTCAAGGCGACTGATGACCTAAGAAGTTGAGTCGCATAGTGCTCAGAGCCATTTGAACCAAGAGTTCAAAATGTTCAAATGCGTGTGAAATCTTATGGGACTTAACTTCTAAGGTAATCAGTCCGTAAGCTTACACACTACTTAACCTAAATTATCCTAAGGGCAAACACACACACATCCATGCCCGACGGAGGACTCGAACCTCCGCCGGGAGGGTTACCGTTCAGTATCCCCCGCTTGCGACATCGGTATTTACACCTCAACTGTTGTTGTCGATTGTGATGAGAACAACTCTATCACTGAACTGTTAGCAGTAGCTCACTCTCTGTCCTACCTTCTTATTCATAACGAGACACTCCCGTTATACCGTTTCCTGCTGCTGTTGATATTATCCTGTAAACGTCTGATCAGAAACCCTTGTCCTCTTTCCATTTCACTTCACTGACCATCACTATTTTTAGATTGAATCTAAGCATTTCACATTCCAGATTTCCCAGTTTCCTTTCACGTTCAGTCTTCTGACATTCCACGCTCCGTACCGTACAACGTTACCCTTCCGTTGGTTATTCAGTCTTTTTCTCATGGTCACCTCCCCGTTGGCAGTCCTCTCCTGGAGATGCGAACGGGTGACTAGACTGGAATCTTTTTCCAGAGAAGAGATAATCTATTCTCACTACCACCACTATTCTCGGTCGGGTAAAGTCTACTAGTAAAAAATATAGGATTTATTTGAAGAAAAAAATGTGAAAATGTATATTTAAAGAACAGCATTATACGATAGTGAAACATGGACTGTGGGAAAACTGGAACAGAAGAGAACAGAAGCATCTGAGATATGGTGATAGAGAAGAAGGTTGAATATTAGGTCGACTGATAATGTAAAGAGTGAGGAGATTCTCCGCAGAATCAGGAAGAAAAGGAACATGTGGAAAACATGACAATAAGGAGGGACAGGATGGTAGGACATCCATTAAGCCATGGTAATAGAGGGTCGGGTGGATAAGCCCGAACACCCGAGGGAACATTTCTCAGCTCACCTGTTCTTGTCGGGAAACAACTCTCAACTTGCTTAAATCTATCAGTTCCCTCGGGCTTGGTGCTTGTGAGAGACTGGTCTGGCAATCCGACTGAGCTCTCTCTGTTTCATCACATGAGATGAGAGATCTCTCCTGACTCAGCACGGAGACGAAGTAATAAATGGAGACCTTCCAGCTTGCTGTAGTCATTCATGTTTCGTCACCACAAATATACAGCGCTGCCCACCTAGGTTCCGCAGGAGAAGATTGATGTAATCAATAAAAAGACACTCCATGGGGACTTCTGCTCGAGTGAACTGAAGCACTCTCTGTTTCAGCATACAAGAAATCTCTGCTGACAACACAGAGACGAGGTTGTGAAAGGAGATTCCCGACTCCGACTAATAGTTTTTCTCTACATCACCAGGTTAGGGACTGACGCATCTTGTGAATGGTCTTATAGACACCCCAGATAATCCCTCACAACAGAATTATGACAGTATTTGAAAACAGCCGGGAAAACTGGAGATTTTTGGTAAGTACTATGGGATCAAACTGCTGAGGTCATCGGTCCGTAGGTTTACACACTACTACAACTAACTTACACTAAGGACAACACCCAAACCCACGCTCAACACCCACGCCCAAGGGAGAACTCGATCCTCCAACGAGGGTGGGGGGGGGGGCGGGCGGGTCGAGAGAGGGGGGCGGGCGGCCGCCCGAACCGTGGCACGGCGTCTCAAAGCGCACGGCTACTCCGCGCGGAAAACAGCGGGGACAGGCCATCTTATTAAGTAAGGCAATTTAAGAAAAATAACATAATCGAGAAAACAATGTCTTCAGGGGTTCTTAAGATTTAAGTACAAAACTCAAGAATGCAAATAACCGTGTTTTACAGCAAGTATAGCATGATAGAAAAACAGACAGGCAATAAACAACTTTAGACTGTGCATCAGGCCCTTCGCTAGAGGAAGGAGGAGTAGATCCATAACTATGAGTGAGAGCTACTTCTAGTTGTTAATGTTCTGTGGAATAACGTTTTTAATATATTCTCTTGCTTCTTCAACTGAATCATTGAATCCTATTACTGCTGCTTCATCTGAAGAGTGATTGTTAAAAGTACTTGCAGCTTGTAAATTATCAGTCACAATATTGTGATTTAGTTTAATTGTTATGGATGTTGTACACTGACTGTCTTTCCTATCTCCCGTTCGATAAATGTCCCATGTAGTTTTAGTCTTATTATTGCATTATTTTTTTTTTCTGTCACAATATACGTTCATCTGGACGTTTTGAGGATTTTCCGTAGCGTACTACAGAATATGTTGTAGTTTGTAATCTCGGACCTTTACTGACTCTGACATTTATACAAATTTCCCTCTTCCATTTACAGGAAATTTTAATCCCCTTAGTTATACACAGCTTGCTTGTCTTTTTAATGGGTAATTTTTAGGAAAGCAACTAGCATTCGAGAGGACGACGGTTCAAAACTGCCTAGGGCTATCCTGCTTTAGGTTTTCCGTGATTTCCCTAAATCGCTTAAGGCTCCTTCGAAAGGACACGGCCGCTTTCCTCCTCCATCCATCTGGTCTTCGAGCTTGTGCTCCGACTCTAATGACCTCCTTGTGGTATATTTTCTCTCACATAAGACATCATATCCCTCACAAAATCAGCTACTTGGAAACAAATATTACAAGTACAGCGACGCCTTTATGTAATAATGCCAGTTATTTTGTTGCTCTCAAACTCAAGTTCATAATTCGGGTAAACAATGATCGAAATTTCGTTATCTGTTTTTCTAGTGAATTCGTTCGTTGAAATGAAAAAATAAAAACATTTAGATTAGAACTCTGAATCTTCAGATTGCCACTGTACACTTGTAGCCACTATGTCACAAGAAAGAGTTGTAAGAACAGTCTCTTTGCGCACACAGGGCCATATGCTCGTGAAAGGTAATTTTGTGGCTTTAATCTTCATTCAAAAAACGATAAATTATAATGTCAAGGTATGAAAGACAAAGGTCGACGAGTTTAAGAAAAAAAATTGTTGGTGAAATTAGTCTTTCATTTTTACTTTTCTCCCATTACCTAAACCCTAATAGTGTATACTGAGCCCTTTTAAGCGAATTATTAGTAGTGTTATAACCTCTGAACATCATATTTGTTGGTGGCCAGTTGCTTTTATTGCAATTCGAACATTCATTGAGGTCAATAATCTGCGTAGTATCCAGCAGAAGATCCGGAGCGCCCTCTAACTAACAATCAGGTAAGCAATCTTCAGCACAAGTACGTAGGTGAATACAGAGTGAGCGTCAGATACCTCGCATTTCATTAATATGTGACCCACTCCCTGTGTCTTATGCCATACCCTGCAACAGTTTTCCTGCCGCTAATGTCAAATGATTTAGTCTACAGTGGCGTTTTTTTTAATATTTAGTATACATACCTGCCATGGAGCCTGTGTGTTCTTCACTACAGCTCTCACAGAACTCTACATCACGCATGTGTTCAGCGAATTTTGTAGTGACATTGCAATGTAATGGGTAATTAGTAACTATTTTCTTCTGTAACATCATGTGTGAGACAATCTGTTACAGTTTCACTGTAACGTGAGCTATTTGTTACAATTTCATTATAACCTTTGCAGTTTATTTCAAATTTTCTGTATCTCAGGGGCCATTCATTACAATAATGCTGTGACACGGCGCAGTGAGTACAATTATCCTGTTACATGACCAATCTGTTAAATTTTGTAGTGGAATGGTGACGTGTGGGGTGAACTTGAAAGGTAACGCTGTTTGGACGATACAAAAATGATTGAGAATGTATGCAAAATTTAGTTTACTAACAACATTTATTTTCCCAAAACAAAAACAGACATAAATTATGCTAAACAAGTTTTATTTTATACCGTAAACAACTAACAGTTGGTTTAAAACCACAGTGGACAATGATTCTGGATGGCAGAAGTGAGTCAAATACTGTGGCCCTAAAAATGTGGATAACGCAATCTGAATTGATCTGACGCTGAGCAGACTTTGATTGATAATCTACAGTAATTTCTCAATATAGGTGCAGCTGAGAGCAAGTGGCGATTGAGATCTCTATGCTCTGACAAGACTGGAGCGGCAGTACTTTACCCTGTTTGCTTCGTGCAGCGACGTAATTTGCAGCTGGCGAGATGTGTGCGGCGGAGGTGACATGAGGCGGCACCTGTGAATCGATCGCAGCTACGAAAGAAACGCTAAAATCTCACGATCTAGCGATCAGGAAGACGGATCGCACTTTACTCTCTACCAGAGCCCTGAAATCACGATAGATTTCAGTGTGTGACTAGGGTGACCTGACGTCCGGATTAATCCGGACATGTCCTCCTTTTAGCCCTTTGTCCGGGGTCCGGGCAGATTTTTACAGTGTCCGGCTTTTTCGAAAAGTTGAGCGTAAACAGTTAAATTTACAATTCGTCTCGTTCTATTGCTCTTTTCTTAAATACTTTAACTATTGGCACAGCCTTTGTGATAAACACGCACGAAGGTGGTATTAGTAGGTGGCACCAGGATCGTCGATGTTATCGTTGATGGAATGCAAATATCGATTATTTATAATTTTCGTTTCGTATCTTCGCTTTGTATTGGCTTGGCTTCCTGTAGTGCACGTGTGGTTTGTGAGTGTAATTTTTAACCGAGTGAGTTACGTAAAATATTTGGCTATGCCTAAACGAAAGTGTACATTTTCTGATCTACTTTCCTGCAAAAATCCGGCTTTCAAGAAAGGGAGAAATGAATTTGAAGCGGAATGAAAGATATCTGGAGCTGGAACGTACGTCTCAGTGACCAATAAAGGTAAGAAATAACTCGGCAGATTAACTATCATGGTTTTATTTCATTGTTTCATCGCCATTCAATTAATTTGTATTCGGAAGGTTTATGTGCAGTTTACATGTCGTCAGCTGCTGCTTGAATTGTAGATGTTGGTAGCTGTGCGTCGAATGAAGGGAGGTGAATGGTCTTACGTTTTTCGCTTTGTAGGCAATTTCATGTTGTTGACATAACAAAACAATTGACGCCACACTGTCACCACAATCAATGTTTTTAATTTAAAATAAAAAAAATATTGCTCTGGGAATCACCACCTGACCACCAGTAACAATTAACTACTAGTTTTACCGCTAATTCCCGGCAGTCACGTGACTTGTCCAAAGCTGACAGGTGATATCCTCATCTGCAGTTGACTCGTTTGATGTGTCCTCTTTTTTCTTCCTTTGTCCTCCTCTTTGAAGCTGTTTGTCCTCCTTTTCAAACAATTGCACCTGGTCACCCTATGTGTGACACACCCGTTCGCTGGTCGTACCAAGGATCAGTTTGGCTCATACGACAGAGTGCACAAGTATACCAAACGTCAAGACTGGTAAACCAAAAACGAATTAGTGTGCTCTCGGCAAATGAGTAGTCCGTGACGTTTGAAGTCACACTGTCGGTACAGTAACAACTTCATTACAGGCTCCCCAGTCTAAACTACTCGCAAGTGAAGTCAGCCTCAGGACAGGTCCCAAGCACCAATCACACACGCCAGAGCACCCGAGTGTCTCGCACCTCTTCAGAAAAAAGTTCGTTTCCCTGCAAAGTCCATGAACGACACCACCTTCACGCCGTCTTGAGCCAATCACAGCGCTCTAGAAGCGCTAAAACTCCCCTCCCACACTACAGCACAAACTCCTGTCGAACCAAGGCAAGAGTTAAGATACCTACGTCTCTGGAAAAAAGAAGAAACCGCCCATTGCTGCCTTTTTATGTTTTTGCAGAGGGGAAGATGTTTTTCTCCAAAGTCGCGTTGCTTCCCACAGCAAGAAGCGAACAGATACAGTCTTAAAGATCTTTATCTAAATCGCCTTTGCTTCGGAGCTTGTTAGTCCTAGCCATGAGGTTTCTCAGATGCCAGAGTTTCTTATACAACTGAGGTGGCCGATGGAAGTGGGTCACAGGCCTATTTTCAGTATCAGCGAACACGAAAACTTGTGAATTTTTATTATGTGAGGTTCTGCACACAATGCCTGGTTAATGACTCCAATTTGTAGACACGTCCCTTCAGTCTGTCGCCCCCAGCTCAGCTTTCTGCTGGCGCCAATGCAGGTATAGCGGCATTGTTCTGCTGGAGATCTGTCTCGACAGGCGCTTTTCTGTCTGCCCTATACGGCTGTGGGCCTGTCTGGCAAGATTTACTGAGGGATCAGCTCGCCGCCAAATGCATCCAACTGCCAACATACCATTTCTACTAGCTAAGAACCATAAACCTCATGCTTTTAGCGTCTTACCAGGCTCCATCAGCGTCTGCTCAGGCCATTAACTGTCTAGAGTCTCGCTCAAGGTGCATCAGGTTGTAATAAAATCTTTAATAATTTTCCGTATACGAAAAATAGGTGAGAGAGCAAGCTGTCCTCTCTCAGACTGTCATGTACAGGTTCTTTGTCTATGTTATAGCCTTTATCATATATTTTATATTTGGCTTCGTCAATATCTTATGATAGTTTAAGGATTATGGTTTCCTCTATACATTGGTATAGTCATTGGACTACCTTATGGTGCTACTGATCCTATATCATAATTTATTTAAGTATTTTGTGACGTAACCATTCACCAGCCAGTACAACAACTTTTATTCTGTCCTCTAGCATGATAACTGTATACGGTATGTGGTTTGAATTCTGATATAGTGGTTTGAGGGTTTATATAGCTCACAGTAATGACATAAAATTGTGAAACAAATTGCGTTCCCCATTGGTATTAGAGTCGGTCAAATGAAGTAAACAATGGGAAATGTGTACTACACCACTTTAGTGTTGCACTTGGTATACTTGCAAGTAGCTTGGACGTAAAGTAATTCATTAAGCCTCACAACTGTAGAGATTTTGAGTTGTTAACTCATTTCTCTGATCACTTTGTTGACAGTTATTGCAAGAGGGAGACAAGGAGACAGGATAGGGTTCTGTTTTTTCTTGTTCACTACATATGTACAATAACAGTAGCTTACTGTCAACTTCAGACCTCAAATGCAGTTATCCTGTATCTGTCAATTTTGGTCAAGGGGTTTGCTTTCATTTGCGACGGCCAACGTGAAGTGTACTAATAATAACCTGGTTTTGTAAGTAAAACCAACAACAAGCTGTAACAAATGGCTAAATGGTATATGACTACAGGCGTTGATTAAAACCAAAAGCTGATCTGAAATACGTTAATTCTGTTGTTGAGGTGAAGTATCACGCTCGAGATTTCCAGAGAATCTAAATGTAAATCAACAACTGAATACATAAATATAGTGTATCTGAGAGCATGACAGCGAAATATGCCTTCGAGAATGGCTGTGTGGTGGCACTGACAGAATTCGCCTCTATGAGTATGTTCCAAAAAGAGGGGCTTTTCTCTGTTACTATGGTTACAATGTTACTATGGTTTAATAGACATAACATGATGTTGATGGCCTGCAGGAGGCTAGTCTGTCGGATCTGGGATTACTTTACTGCCTGTACAACTTATATGGTTATTATATTTCATTGACAACCCAATACTTGTGAACTCAGTTGGTTAATCGAAACATTTTTGTATGTAACATTTAAGACTACCAGACAGTGTATCTGCCTGGAGTGTGGCTTTAGCTCAAGAGTCTCTGGTGAGGTTTTTATTTAATATAATAATGTTTGTGCAGTTTCTGCATGTTTGTAAAGCTGATTCTACCTGATTACCATGGTAATGCTTCTGATGAGTATTTGTAGCAAGGTGCTCACTTGTGCATTCAGTGTTATTTTAACTGCTTTATTAAAGCAGTGGCTGGAGGGGCCTCACTTGAGCAGCAATGCAACAATTTTATTGATCACACTTTTGTTGTAATTTTAATTAATCTTAATCATTGTTAAGTCCAAGTTCTGGTCTCAGTGATCTGCCAAATTAATACAGTGATATTCTATTTAATAAGCTGCCAGTCAGCTAATGAGTATTAACGTTAAATTGTAATGAGGATGTACAGGAGTTGCACCTTAGATCTATTAATCTTTATATTTGTTATGGAGAAATATCATACGAATATTTAGGACTCAGTGATCAAATTACATGTTTAATACATGGCCATAAGTAAAATTTGTTGTTGCCTTCAGTTTCCCTAGCATTTGTGTCCCTTTTTTGTGTGTCAAATTTTTGTGAAATAAAATATGATCAAAAATAATTTTCACTCGTGGCTCAATCCAGCCCCACCACTTTCCCGTTCGACTAAATTGTGATATGGGAGACTGGCTTGGCTGTGGTGTGCTGTGTAAGTGAAAAACTAAACAAAATTTTAGGAAAACTTACTAATTGAAAATATATATCCCAGCACTACTCTGTTGTGTTTTCGGCTCTGTTTGCCCTGAAGGAAAGTAACTAAGTTGATGGATCTGAGAAAAGACGCACTCTGAGTTGGAAATTCGTAACTGCGATACTGGGGGAAATGCATCCGGCCTGGCGCAGTGGCCGCGCAAGTATACAACCACGCCATAGCCCCAATTGACCTGCAGCTAGCATACTGCGGCCATTTTCCACATTAGTAGAATTCGGGAACGAGTCTTACATTACGTGAGTAGATGTAGCGATTTGCGCATCGTCCAGGGGATAATAAAGTTTAGAAACCGAGAGCCTTATTGAAAGTTCTCCTGGGATCGAACTAGGATCAGTAAGGCAGCGGTTTCTGGATCACTTGAAGATATGTCAGAAATCTACTAAGCTGACTCACAACTTCGTTGGTAAGTTCAGAAGGTATCTGGTCAGTTAGGAGTAGCGAAGAGATTGGACGTACATCACATTTCTTCCTTGAACTGCAAGTCAACAGTGTGATGCCTGGATTAAGAAGTTTGCAATAGGTACTATCAGTTGTTAGTCTCGGCCACTTTTGCTCGTTTGGAGCACACACTGTGGATAAGAGACTGACATTAGCACAATTTCATGTACTAATTTGTAACAAACGTCTGTCTAATTGAGCTCGACAAGAATTAGTAGAAAAAGTGCACCTTAGATGAAGCGTCGTGGAATACCATTGCAGGACAATATTAATACACTCCTGGAAATGGAAAAAAGAACACATTGACACCGGTGTGTCAGACCCACCATACTTGCTCCGGACACTGCGAGAGGGCTGTACAAGCCATGATCACACGCACGGCACAGCGGACACACCAGGAACCGCGGTGTTGGCCGTCGCGGTGTTGGCCGACGAATGGCGCTAGCTGCGCAGCATTTGTGCACCGCCGCCGTCAGTGTCAGCCAGTTTGCCGTGGCATACGGAGCTCCATCGCAGTCTTTAACACTGGTAGCATGCCGCGACAGCGTGGACGTGAACCGTATGTGCAGTTGACGGACATTGAGCAAGGGCGTATAGTGGGCATGCGGGAGGCCGGGTGGACGTACCGCCGAATTGCTCAACACGTGGGGCGTGAGGTCTCCACAGTACATCGATGTTGTCGCCAGTGGTCGGCGGAAGGTGCACGTGCCCGTCGACCTGGGACCGGACCGCAGCGACGCACGGATGCACGCCAAGACCGTAGGATCCTACGCAGTGCCGTAGGGGACCGCACCGCCACTTCCCAGAAAATTAGGGACACTGTTGCTCCTGGGGTATCGGCGAGGACCATTCGCAACCGTCTCCATGAAGCTGGGCTACGGTCCCGCACACCGTTAGGCCGTCTTCCGCTCACGCCCCAACATCGTGCAGCCCGCCTCCAGTGGTGTCGCGACAGGCGTGAATGGAGGGACGAATGGAGACGTGTCGTCTTCAGCGATGAGAGTCGCTTCTGCCTTGGTGCCAATGATGGTCGTATGCGTGTTTGGCGCCATGCAGGTGAGCGCCACAATCAGGACTGCATACGACCGAGGCACACAGGGCCAACACCCGGCATCATGGTGTTTGGAGCGATCTCCTTCACTGGCCGTACACCACTGGTGATCGTCGAGGGGACACTGAATAGTGCACGGTACATCCAAACCGTCATCGAACCCATCGTTCTACCATTCCTAGACCGGCAAGGGAACTTGCTGTTCCAACAGGACAATGCACGTCCGCATGTATCCCGTGCCACCCAACGTGCTCTAGAAGGTGTAAGTCAAATACCCTGGCCAGCAAGATCTCCGGATCTGTCCCCCATTGAGCATGTTTGGGACTGGATGAAGCGTCGTCTCACGCGGTCTGCACGTCCAGCACGAACGCTGGTCCAACTGAGGCGCCACGTGGAAATGGCATGGCAAGCCGTTCCACAGGACTACATCCAGCATCTCTACGATCGTCTCCATGGGAGAATAGCAGCCTGCATTGCTGCGAAAGGTGGATATACACTGTACTAGTGCCGACATTGTGCATGCTCTGTTGCCTGTGTCTATGTGCCTGTGGTTCTGTCAGTGTGATCATGTGATGTATCTGACCCCAGGAATGTGTCAATAAAGTTTCCCCTTCCTGGGACAATGAATTCACGGTGTTCTTATTTCAATTTCCAGGAGTGTAGAATTAAAAGTTGGACTCGATCTGTGCCGCTTTCGTTTCCAGAGGAAGAATCTGTCGACAATATATTAATGGAATACGCCCGGCTGAATGGACACCAATAATGTTTGATACTCGCAGAAACGCCCCGCGGGATTAGCAGAGCGGCCTAAGGCGCTGCAGTCATGGACTGTGCTGCTGGTCCCGGCGGAGGTTCGAGTCCTCCCTCGAGTATGGGTGTATGTGTTTGTCCTTAGGATAATTTAGGTTAAGTAGTGTAAGCTTAGGGACTGATGACCTTAGCAGTTAAGTCAGATAAGATTTCACACACATTTGAACATTTTTGCTCGCAGAGAGAATTTTGTGCAACTGGAGCAGTTAATTTCTCCAGTTGAGACCGTATGGGAATATGATACGAAGCGCTCCCCGTCAGCGCTGGAGGAGGGTTGAGAGCGTCCGGCTAGGGAACGCATCTGGATGCCATTAGATGTTTCAGGTGTCACCATAAGGGAGATCATGGCAAGACTGTAGGGATAAAGGTTGAGACGCCGATAGAACATGACGGAGAAAATGGGTGCCGCAACGGCTGCCGGGACACATCCAGTTCTTAGGTTCCTTTTGTATGTGCTAGACTTAATGGAGGGCCAGTCTGTGCACTTTCCGATACTGGCAGTTACGATACCTTAATCAGTCTGTTATGCTGTATATTTAGAAAATTTGTAGTATTATCTGGGGGATGTGAACCATGGTTGGTGACGAAATGCAATTTTTGGGTGATGTGTACCTACATCATCACGATTATTCTGCAGTTCTCAATTATGTGCCTGGCAGAGGGGTTAACTGAACCATCTTCAAGCTATTTCTAGACCGTTCCACTCTCGAACAGAGTGTCGAAAAATGAACCCACAAATCTTTCTGTGCAAGCTCTGGTTTCTCTTATTTTATTACGATGACCATTTTTCCCTGTTTAGAGAGTGTGCTAATATTTTCGGAGGAGAAACTTGATGACTGAAATTTCGTGAAAAGGTACCGCCGCAACGAAAAACGCTTTGTTATAACGATTGTCAGCCGTGCATCACATCCGTTACACTCTGACTTATCTCACGATAATACAAAACGAACTGCCCTTCTTTGAACCATTTCGATGTCTCCTCCAACCCTACCTTACACGGATCCTATGC
Source organism: Schistocerca cancellata (assembly GCF_023864275.1). Lineage (NCBI taxonomy): Eukaryota > Metazoa > Arthropoda > Insecta > Orthoptera > Acrididae > Schistocerca > Schistocerca cancellata. The sequence continues at coordinate 414,651,677 of NC_064628.1, forward strand.
CGTGCAACTGTGCCCCAGAAGAGGACTGGCAAGTGTACCGAAGGCAGTCTCTTTAGTAGACCTGTTGCATCTTCTGAGTTCTCTGCCAATAAGAAGCAGTCTTTGTTTCGCATATTCCGGAACATTATTTACGTGATCGTTCCAATTTAAAGTATTCGTAATTGTAGCCCACAAGTATACTGTCGAATTTACAGCTTTTACATCTGAGTGATTTATCGTGTAATCGAAATTTAACAGAATCCTTTTAGCACCCACGTGGATGACATCACCCTTTTTATTACTTAGATTCCATTACCACTGTTCGCTCCATAACTTGTCGAAATTATTTTGCACTTGGGTTTTGATCTTGTGATGAAGTTATGAGGCGGTAAATGACAACATCATCTGCTAACACTCTAAGAAGGCTACTGAAACTGTCTCCTAAAGCGTTTATACAGATTAGAAACAGTAGAAGTACTACAATACCTCCTCTGGGAGTACCATTAATGGTACTGTTTTGCTGAACGAGTTTCTATCAATTACTATAAACTGTCACCTTTCCGACAGGAAATCACGAATCCACCTGCACAACTGAAACGATACTCCATAGACATACAATCTGATTAGAAATCATTTGGAACTGTGTCAAAAGCCATGTGTAAACCCAGAAATATTGAAACTTCTTTTATTAAATGAGTGTATCTGAAGTTAAATTGCAGAATGACTGAGAAGCTGAAACTTCTACGCTATTTGATTCTGAAAAGGCTGAGTAAAACTGAACTTACTGTGAGTACTTTCTCTTTACTTTTTCTTATCATGTCAACACTGACCCACAATATTCTAGCGCAACGTAGTCTCACTGCTCAAAAAATTACAACCTGACTTCAAATAATTAATTCAAAAGAATGGCCCTGACTAAAAAGAAATCTTAACAATAACCTATAATTTTGTTAAGCACTTACCTCACAAACATCTTCATTACGTGAACTACTGCAATACAGAAAGCGTCAGTATTGCCGGTTAAATAAAAGATTCTAAATACTAAAGCCACTAACTACTAATAGGCACGTGGTTAGCAAAGGAAAGGTTTTGTTGCAAACCAAATAATGTATTTTTTACCTTAATAAAGTGACATCCAGTTTAAACCCGAATATAAATCGTCATTGACATCCAGTACAAAGATATATAATCATGAGAAATTTTCAGTCTCTAAGTTGGATACTTCCGGATCGTTAGCCTACGCTAACACTTCAGACCTCTACCCTCCTGCTAACTGCTCACCTCCAACTGCCCAACAGTACTTCCATCACTGCTGGAGACTAACTTGCAACTGCCCAACACTGCTAGCGATTAACTTCCAATTACGAGTCCAACCAGCCACAGAGTCTCTTACAAAGAAAGCGCAGTCAGAGATCCAATGCAAAGTGCTACACAGCGCTGCCAACCCAGAAACAGCCCACTTACAATATCAATCTAAAAACCCTTGTCGACAGCGTTGAAACTTCTAAATATGATGTTTTTACTTAAATTGCAATAACTGAGAAGATGAAACGTCTTAATTAATTTAATTCTGAAACTTCTGAGTGAAATTGAACGTACTGTCACTTTGCTGTCTTATCATTTCATATCTGACCTACAGAATTATTCCTGACAAATACAACTCAAACGAAATCTGACTGCTCAAATAATTAACACAAAAGAATGGCCTTGAATTAGAAGAAATCCTAATAATGTCCTGTACATTTCAGAAGAAACTACTGACCTCACATAAAATCTTCATTACATGAACTACAGCGTTATAGCAAGCACCAATACAGTAAAAGATTCTAACTACTGTAGTCTCTAACTACTAATAGGCATGTGGTTAGCAAAGGTAAGATTTTGTTGCAGAGCAAACGCAGTATTTAGCAGATTTTACCTTAATCATGTGACAACCAGTACAAAAATTATATAATCGGTCGTGACATCCAGTTCCAAAAAATTATATAACAGCCAATGATTTTAAATCTCTATGACGGACACGTCCAGACCATACGCTCGCGCTAACACTTCAGACCTCTAACCTCCATCACTACTGGCTATTCACCTCCAACTGTGAGACCGACCAGCCACACAGAATCTCTTACAAAGGGCGTACAGCATTGTCAGAGTTATTAATGCAAAGCGCTACGTAGCGCTGCCAACATACAAACACATAAACAGCCTACTTACAACGTTCATTACTTCGTGTGAATGAGAAGAGAACGTTGTTTTCTGAATCCATACCAACTGGTTGTCAACCGATCGTTTTCTTCGTGATAATTCGTAATGTCCCGATATAGCAAATGTTCCAAAACCCAATTGCAAATCGAAGTCAGTGATATGGGTCAGATAGGAAATAGGACTATATTTCCTGTCCTGTATATTGGTGTAACCTGTGAGTAAGATAGCACTGCGGGTTCTGATCAGAAAATAGCTGATGTCAACTATTTTTTTCCACTGTCAACACCCGGTATCCGATTACAGCTGACATAATATTGTTCTTGTTGTATAGAAGATCACGCTGTATCCCTCCCCTTCCCTTCCACCAAGTCACCAACAGATGTCTGCACTTGTAAAAAACGATACTGTTCGTTCTATGTACAGCTCTTGGTATAAGAAGTATCAGAACTGTAAATTAATTACTTTCCACATCCGTAACGCTTCTGAAATGCCACAATACGAGCATTCTTTTCAAGTAAAAAGTCTCAGTAATTATATCTGCTTTTCCATATAATCATATAGTCAAATTAGTGTCTAAAACTCTAAAGCACGTACTCCAATGCTATTTCCAAACTTACTAACAACTGACTATTTTCAACATCAGTGATGCTTGTCAAGTGTCGCAGTGTTCCCAAAAGTTAGCAAAAAATACGTCTGTAGTGTAAGGGAAGTGCAATGTTGATGTGTACTATCGTAGTATTAATATCCACATACACGCACAGTCGTAAAATTAGTGACTGAAGCTCTAAGGTAAGTATTACAACGCTATTTCCATGCCTAATGACATTTCTCTATTTTAGAAGATAGATTTAAGGAACTGTTGTAAAACGTACTGACTTGGTTTATAACTGCATAAAAATACATGTTAGATAAAATACTACGCTAGCAGGTAAGCACTCAGTCTCAATGCAACTAACTAGTACTGCTCTCGATGTAAGTCACACTACACTCTCAAATGAAACGTTTCCGTATTTAAATTATTGTAAAACACCATTTCAGGAAAGGTGAAGATGAGTCAAGATATTAGGCGTTAGAAAATTATAATCAATGATACTGATTTACTATTGCTGCTATTATTACAAATGTCACAGGCCTATTCCAGGCTACGTAAAATAAGGAGTTACAATGAAATTTACAATCAGACCTATGATACCAAAGCTTTTTAAAAGCTTTCCTGTGAACAACTATTAAATAACACCATCCTGTAATAAAAATACGTGACACACACACACACACACACACACACACACACAGACACACACACACACACACACACACACACACATACACATCATAGCAAAAATACAAATAAACTTACTATGTATATAGAAGGAGGAAGGAGACTTGGGGGGGGGGGGGGGTGGAGAAAGTAAAGGAAAAGGATTACTGATATCAGCTGCATCAGGACTTTTGTGCGGCATCAATGGCGATGAGTGAAAATGTTTGCCGGACTGGGAGTCGCAACCAGTATCTTCTGCTTACTGGGCAGCAGCGTTGACCACCGCGCCACACGGACATAATGTTTATAGCAATTGCTTGGACTGTCTCAGGTCGCACACTCCCACCTACCGCCACGTGTCTGCAGGCTTTGTCCATGTCCTCCATGCTCGCTACTTTGAGATTCCCGCAGGAGGTCGGACCTAATTGTGCATCCGCAATGAATGTGGTGGATCCATGCATCGCGCATTACACATTTATACATCATGCATTCATATAAAAGACAAATAAACAACATATCTGGGGTCATGGAAGAAAGGGAAAAGGTGTCCGATTTTAGTAAGGAGGACGCCTTTTTGTTACAATATTTCACTTACAGTGCAGAACTATATACTGCGTTTATACACGCTCGTGAGACTCCCAAAGATAGTAATAGAGAAACATGTGACATCTCCGAAGACGATGACAGAGTCGATACATCGAAACAAAAAAAAATGTACCATTTGTTATACTCTGTCAGGTATCACGCCGGCCGCGGTGGCCGAGTGGTTTTAGGTGCTTCATTCCGGAACCGCGCGGCTGCTACGGTCCCAGGTTCGAATCCTGCCTTGGGCATGGCTGTATGTGATGTCCTTGGGTTAGTTAGGTTTAAGTAGTTCTATGCTCTAGGGGACTGATGACCTCAGATGTTAAGTCCCATAGTGCTCAGAGCCATTTGAACCACCATTTTCAGGTACCACACTTGCATGCTCTATGAAGCTTTAAATTAAATATTTTCGCTTATAATGTGCATGTATGATTTATCATAACAGACAAGGTCTGTACCAAAATTCAGATTATACGGTGTGTTTTAGAAGTGATGGTCAATATTCAGGGGTATGACAGGAATGATCACTCGAAACAATAAAGGCAAGTAAATATGGGATCTAAACCGCGTACCTTTAGTGGTACCTTTTTGATCTTCGATACTCTGAAACAAATCTCTTCTACTGCGAGTTCTTTGCTTTCCATATTTTGGGAAGTGTTAATGGACCAAAACAAGAAAAAAGGTCCAGTAAACACTAGCCTTAAAATGAGTACCTTACGAGCTATGAGCTCTTGTTCATCTTCGCTACTTTGAAACACAACCCTTCTACTGAAGAAGTGCTCATAACTTTTATGGTATGCATTTTAGAGCACATGTTTACTTCATCTTTTCGTTTCGAATGTTCATTCCTGTCATATCCCTGAATATTGACTATTGCTTCTCAAACATGTTAGATTTAGAACTCCATGCAAGCACACCGAAGCATAAAATAAATTTTTTCTGTTCCTACATTGTCTATATTATTCAAAGTAAAACTAAATACTTAAGAATTGGCTGAACATAAGCACTTAACCTTATTATCATCATGTCACTTAATATGGGTTAAGAGTTTATAAAGATGTGCGGTCAATGTAACTGATACACAAACACAAGTTTACACATGTACGAAGCAGAATAGTCCTATTATTATTATCTCAACGACTGTCTGAAGTACACTGATCAAATATTTTTTATAAGAAAGAACATGTAATTAAAAAAAATTGGTTCTTGCAGTTTATAAGATATTTTACATTTCTGAATCTCCAAAGTAGTGGAAAATGTCGATCCATCCACTCCCCTAAGCGAATTGTGTGTGACTGGCTACTATTCTATCTAGAATGGTTGCAAAAATTACCACAATTAGTGGTTCAGAATAGCTACTTTCAAGTTTTCTATCTTAATTAACACAATTAGCAGCAAGGTATTGGACATTTGTAAGTAGGCTGTTTATGTTTTCTTATTGACAACGTTACGTAGCGCTCTATATGAAAATCACTGGCTGTGCTGTGTGCAGTCTGTGGCTAGTTTGCATTGTTGTCTGCCATTGTAGTGTTAGGCAGCGGCAGCTGGATGTGAATGGCCCTGACTAACTTTAACCTATACCTTTCACAAATCACTTACCTCACAAAAATCTTCGTTACTCGAACTACTGCAATACAGCGAGCGCCACTACTGTCAGCTAAATAAAAGATTCAAACTACAGAAGGCACTAACTACTGATAGGGATAGTTAGCAAATGAAAGATATTAATAGAGAACAAACAATGTATTTACCTTAATAGTCATAATATATATAGCAGTTCATGACAAATTACAAAACTCCGCCATCTCTCTCCTCACATCCACCACTGCTGGCGGCTCACCTCCAACTGCGCAACGCTACGCGCTGTTCACATCCAGCTGCCGCTGCCTAACACTACAATGGCAGACAACAATGCAAACTAGCCACAGACTGCACACAGCACAGCCAGTGATTTTCATATAGAGCGCTACGTAACGTTGCCAATAAGAAAACATAAACAGCCTACTTACACATTTTTCTGTAAGACATCCACTTATCAAAAGCAACACTGTGCAGCAAATAAACAGTAGTTATTAGCAGACACATCCCCCTGATACTGTGGAACTGTTTACAACTGCGTCCACCAATCCTTCTGTATTCATCAGGTGTGTAGGATTAGCCTAATGGAAATACCCATGCAATTTCCTTCAAAGGTTGACAGAAGTGAAGCAGTGCACTTTACGGTTTTTCCATGGACTGATCCAGGAACAGCTCAGCTCTCTCTGTGACTTTAACTCAAGCGTGCAATATAAGTTTGCGACGACCAAGAGCTGTGGAGAACAATCCTTGAACTAGGTGATTATAAGCTGACAGTCTCGAGTGCTGCAGTGTGGGCTGTGTACATCACAAGACGCTGAAACATTGTAGGTATATTTATTAGTCGATGAGTTCGTGCAGCAGGTTGAAAAAAAAAGTTCTTCATTCAGCCTTCAGTAAGCAGTCAGAATGTGAAGTGTTTCGTATTCTGACGTCATTACGCTGTTTGTCAACTGATGACATACGTTGATTTCTTTTGTGAAGTGTGTAAAATGTTAAGAAGGTTGAACTTTTCTGTACGAAACATGATGGCAATTGAGAGGAAAGACAGTACCTTGCTGGGAAAGTTGTTTTATCAGAATGGCAGCAGCAGCAAGCAGCTCTGCATGGCGGCACTATCGCCGGCAGACACGGCTGCGAAGAGGCCATGTGTCAATAAAAGGTCTAAGGAATACCATCAAGGAATCTTAAGAAGAAGGTGAGTTAGGTGGTGCAGCCCAGTGCCGTGGTAGTTGTTGATAAAGTTGCTGTAGCTATAGTCGACAGTGCAGAACATGGCTCAGATTTTGCTGTCAGTGGTTGAGCCGTGTGACGGGAATTCTCCCTACCCTAGTCAACAGTTCAGAAAATTTTGGGGATGCGTTTTAGGCAGGTATCTGTATAAGATTCAGAATGACCACCAAATGTAGCCCCAAGATAATCTCCAAAGCTGTCACTTTGCCCTTCGTTTTTTTGGCACACATGGAAATGGATGACATGTCGATGGGGAATATTCTTAGGACGGACGAGGCATATTTTATTCTGCATGGGGTGTGAAAGCGCAGAACTGTTGCGTATGTGTTTCTGCTCCTTCAAATGTCACCTGAACATCCACTGCACTCACGTTATGTGACTGCGTGATGTGGTTTCACAAGCTCCTTCATCGTCAGTCCGTTTTTCTTCGAGGAGATGACACTTTGCAGGTCTCTTAGGTGCATAGTGACAGTCACGTCAGAAAGATCTCTTTGTGCAACAAGTGGTTACAGCTATGCACGAATGCAAATGTGTCCACACCACTAATGTGGCGACGCAATACGTCGCTTGCCAGGGGAAAGATTTGTTTCGTGAAACCTTCGTTAGCGACTGCACCATCGCTAGGCTATCTCAAGATACGTGGCCTTCCAGATCCCCTAACCTAAATCCATGTGATTTCTGGCTGTGAGGATATCTGAAAGATCGTGTCTATCATGGACGTACGAGTATCTGGTTTCTTTCTTATCTGAAGGAAAGCAAACGATGATATATCACTCTGATTACACTGGATACGCTGTGAGCAATCGTCGACCATGCCATGTTACAGATGCAGCATGTTAATGGGTCCGGAAACAATATTGTAAACATGTAACTAGGGACTATATCCTAATAAACGTGTCAGAACCACGTTTGATATGTGTTTAATCGTTACTCCCCTTTTCCTGCATCTACACCACGTTATGCCTGCTTACAGCGCCATATTTTCAGCTGGTATAGGAACGACTATATTTTTCAACGTTCTCTACAGGCACACTGATTAATGAACATACGAACTATGTCTCAGCGTCCTGCGATGTATACAGCCCATACTTCAGCAGTCAGAACACATTCAGTTTGATTAAAAGCCGCGCGATTAGCCGAGCGCTCTAAGGCGCTACACTCATGGACTGTGCATCTGGTCTCGGTGGAGGTTCGAGTCCTCCCTCGGGCATGGGTGTGTGTGTTTGGCCTTAGGGTAATTTAGGTTAAGTAGCGTGTAAGCTTAGGGAGTGATGACCTTAGCAGTTAAGTCCCGTAAGATTTCACACACATATGAACATTTTTTTAAATTATTTTTTTATTATAACCACCGAGTATATAAACAGCACCTTCTGCTCGGCATTCGCAATGGCAATCTGACCACGTCACAGTGTGTTAAAAACAGTGACAGAAGCATTCCACCGCATATCGATATTTATATTTTTACACCGTGTTTCACGCAAATAGTCGCGTTTCCATATAGAGGTAGATAAAATAAATACGACTTTGCGACATATTTTAAAATTGCTGGAAAATGTTATTGCTGTAGGCGAATTATGCATGACAGCATAGTATTCTTCAATCATGTAACACAATTTTATCGGTAGTGGCATTATATATTCTAATTTTAACACTCGTAACAGGGAGTTTCATCATGATTATGCGACAGTTTATACGAGTGCATACATACATCGTAGATTGTAAGGTTCGAGATAGAGTTGCTGCCATCCATCTGTAATCTATGTTTATACTGCAATACTTCCATGCAATTTTTAGTAATCTCGGCGAGTATGGGGGTGGAATGCTGGAAAAATGGCGATACATGTTACCGTAATATAGAAGGTAAGACACATTTACTTTACAGTGTGTCGTTAAATACCATAAATTAATGATGTCATGGCATATTCTTCGAACTGTCAGTAACGAATCCGTGCCTCTCCCAAGTTAAACAAATAACACACAGCAATAAATACATACCAAGTGTGCATTATCCGAATGGTGTCAATGTGTGTTACATCAGTATAAGACTCTCTCTAGATGCTAGTAAAGAAACGGTGAATAAAAAAAATCCAATCACAACATATCACTAAGTTAATACTGTAAAAACAACTCACCAACCAGCATAGGATGGGAGTAGGATCGACAAGCACTTTATTAAAAAAAAGTAAAGAAAGGGGAACGGTGGGATCCTACACGTAACTGACCTCATTCAACTTACCTGATAATCGGCTGGGAAATGACTTTTGCAGCCACTTGTCATCACGAAGTGTCTCCTGACTACGACTCACACAGTTGCTGGCCGCAGATACTGTCTCTGTCCTACAGCGTCTGACTGACCAGAACTGAGATGTCAGCACTCGACAAGGCCCAACGTGGAGACATCACACTAGCATGGTCAGCCTGTTAGAACTCGTGGCTGTGCTGCAGATGGAGGGGGCCAAAACGCGCGCCCGCGCGTAGACGCACAGACACACAGACTAACACACACACACACACACACACACACACACACACGCGCGCGCGCGCGCGCGCGCTAACACTTTAGAGGTGACACCTGTCAGGAAGCAGCTGAGACGAGTAACGTTAGCAGACTTCATATTATCAGATTAACTAGCAGAATACACAGAGTGCATTCACTTTAAAAAAGATTTATTACATGTTCCTCTAAATAGTGCACTATTTCCGGTAAAGACTTGTTATTAACAATCGGCATACTAGCAAAGGTCTCCTGCGCAAGTTATATTTTGTTTAATCGACTGTACTAGAAAAGAAAACCTCACCCTTTGACGTCCATGTACGTTCATTTCTGTGTATGGGTATGCGTCAGACATGCCACAGTGCGAGCAGTAGGTCTTTTCTTTATTTTATTTTTAGGCGGCGCGATGCTCTCGGGATTAAATAATGCGTGTAAGTCGAGCGCTTCTGTGAGGTGATACAGTTTTCCAGTATTTACGTTAAATCTGCCATGATTTTTCTCCCAATTAATATATTTGTCATCTGTTTCCATTCTAAGATATGTGTAAACACTGTGTAAAACAGTTACCACATCTTATTAATTTAACAAAAATTCACTGACATCATAAAATAAACAATTCCTGCAATGTGTTATTTAACAAAAGTATTATCCTGCTAGTGCCTCCTGCAACCGCACCTACGAATCGTCATATCACTCGATCACTAGCCACAGTTTTGTCGATCCTGCCTCAGCATTCCAAAGCCACACACATAAACGTATAGCCCACTGTGAGAAATACTTACCAGTCCTTGTCCCTGTATTATTAGTATGTAACTTCACTAAAAGGAAGTCTTAGAAATATCCATCAGGTTCAAAATGCTGGAAGTCAACATTTACTTCAAATTGTCCTTCTTGCATGTTTCACATACGGCACAAAGCAGTAACAGCTTCAACAACGTACCGTCTACGACAGTATCATTAAGACAAAGCAGAAATCCACTATATGGCTATTCGAACCATAGGGACCTTCCTAAGCCTATTCGATACGTTACATCAAATAGGTGTTTTGCAATATTATAGATAGAAAAAAATGCGTGTCAGGTACCCTCCACTCTGTTGAACAACTACCATATTGCAATATGACAGTGCACTGGATTATGAACAAAATGATTTTACACATTCATTTGATGATGCAGTCCCACGATAGTCTAGTTCGTTTAACTAGTATACTGTATATACTAGCAAATACAATAGCTAGGACCACCAACATAGCAGAGTGCTGATATATACATGTAAGCTTCCCAGGTCGATCCTTCTTATGCAGCGCCCCCTTATTCAACACCAGCATCTAGACATATACTACTGGTCATTAATGTAGGGAGTGCATTCCAGCCAAAATGCATCTTTTCGTGACATTAAAAACTGGGTCGGTTCTTACTGCAATTCTTGTAGCTGAGTGGTTTCAGGTATTTTAATTTTATCTCTTATTTCCTGCATAACAGTACTCTTAAAACATCACCCAACTTGGTAGCTCCTCAACCCCCAACCCACGCCCCTCTCCCTCATAAGTCAGACCTCTCATTTGTTAGCAGAGATGAATAGCTGTTCTTTGAATTCTCAAATTTACTGTAACGTTACATGATTGGTTGGTTTGTGATACTTTTAATATGTGTATTAGTTGCTGCTAACCCCATTTCCTTTCATTTTCCTTGGGGCCTTTGTACCATTTCAATGTGTGGCCAGATGCCCTTCCTGTCACCATCCTGCACACCCTGGGATGGAATCAGTGAACCCCAACTATCTGTGTCTAGTATAAGCCATGGAATAGTGCGAACGTTTTCAAGTGTCTGCGAGTCGTGTAACTAAGGCGGGACATAGGGACCAGCCGTTATTCACGGTGTGGGAGGTGGAAGACCACCTAAAAACCACATTCAGGCTGGCCGGCACACAGGCCCTCGTCGTTAAGCCACGCGGATTCGATCTGGGGCTGACGCGCCTAGCCGAATTCAGGAAGCAGTGCATTAGCGCTCTCGGCTAACCTGGCGGGTAGTTGCTGCTAGCCTAATGCTACGAAAAGATACCAGTATATGTGGAAATGTGTTACTGTTCCAAATGCTATGTTAATGTCAATATGCAATCGTAAAAATGCCTATGATTACCTTCCCTATCGATATAGTATATAATTACACTGACAGAAGAAAATCACAAAACCAAAAAATAATTAACGTAGAGTAATGAAATTTCGGGAATACATTTGTTTGGGTAACATATTTAAGTCGTCACTGGTTGACGTAAGCAAGAGAAAAGCCATTGCAAATGTGAAATTCTGGTACATTAGTAACCGGTGTAACCACCAGAACGTTGATTGCAAGATTGTAAACGTGCATACATTGTGTTGTAGAGGTGCCGGATGTCAGTTTTAGGGATGGAATGCCATACCTATTGCACTTGGTCGGTGAATGCAGGGACGGTTAATGCTGTTTGTGGATGACACTGGAGTTCTTATCCGACGGTGTTCAATATGTGCTCGATTGGAGACAGATCTGGTCATCGAGCAGGCCAAGGGACATGCCGACACTCTGTAGAGTATCGTAGGTTAGAGTAGCGATGTGGGCGAGCCTTGCACTTTTGGAAAGCACGGCCTGTAATGCTGTTCATCAATGGCTTTACCACTGAAGTCGCAAATGACTGTGGTTTCGGGTCAGTGGAATGCACGCCACAGGGCGTCTGGCTCGGAGTTGTCTTGGAAGTAACCTATTTGTGACAGTTCTTTGTGTCGCTCTGGTGAATGGGTCGGAGCCATACACCGAACACGATAATCTTCCCTTACAGAACTGCCACCTGGCCGTCCGGAGTCCAGTCTTGTTGCAACCTTACATTCTGTGACCACTACTGCCAGCAATAATGTGCACTGGTTACGTTCCTACCTAAATATTTCTGCAGTATCGCAGAAGATACATCCAGCTTCCCGTAACCATATTACACCAACTCATTCAAACTCAGTGAGGTGTTGATAATAGTGTCTTTGTCGCCTTAATTACATTCCCGTCCAACATCAATTCACCAGGTCCAGTCTCAAAGATAATTAACACTCATTACCGTTTCACCGTGTATTTAGAGAAAACATGATTTTCATCCTCATAGTAGCATTACTGGCGCCAATCTTATGCAACTGCTGTGAAATCTGAAAAGATGACATGTTTCTGACGTATAAACATACCTACCAACTTTCGTTTATGTCACACAACTCATTCTTGATGTTGAGATTTTTTCAGTGGGTGTTTTTATCACTTGCATTACACATTTTGGGATAAACTGGATTATCAGGTGCGTTTGGTTCGTGAGAAATTTCCTACAAATACAACAGGCTACGGCAATTGCTCGTCAGCCTGAGACCCTGACTAGTTTGGATTAGTAAAAGCGCGATATAATTATAATGAAACCTACCTCTAACGTATGTTACCAGAAAAATTACCCTTAGAAAACTTAATGAATTACTGTGCAGATAAACCTCTTACATTATTTGATTTTCAAACAGCTGAGCAGAACTGAACGTACTCAGACATTTCGCTCTTTACCTATTCTGATCAACCCTAAACTGACACACAATATATTTGGCGCAACGCGATCTGACTTTCAAAAATCCCTACAAAAGAATGGCCCTGACTAACATTAACCTATACGTTTCACAAATCACTTGCCTCACAAAAGTCTTCGTTACTCCAACTACTGCAATACAGCGAGCGCCAATACTGCTAGCTAAATAAGATATTCTAACTACTGAAGGCACTAACTACTGATAGGCATAGTTAGCAAATGAAAGATTTTGATAGAGAACAAACAATGTATTTACCTTAATAGTGTTCAAAAGTCATAATATATATTGCAGTTCATGACATCCAGTCTTACAAATTTACTGTCTCTGATGGACACACGTCCAGATCATCCGCTCTCAAAACTCCGCCATCTCTCTCCCCACATCCACCACTGCTGGCGGCTCACCTCCAACTGCGCAACGCTACGTGCTGTTAACAGCCAACTGCCCAGCACTACAACAGCCAACAACAATGCAAACCAGCCACAGACTGCACACAGCACAGACAGTGAGTTTCATATAGAGCGCTACGTGGCGTTACCAATAAAAAAACCTATACAGCCTACTTACAACTTCCACGAAAACCATGTTGTCATTCTTTGTTAGTCGTTGGTCGTTGCAGGGTCTTACTATAATATTCTAACATAAGATGACCACAAATATGGAAAGTGGTAGGATTGGCCGTAAAAGTGAGAAATTGGTAGGATAGGCTCTAAAAATTGGTAAATTGGTGAGACAGGCAACAAAAGTTGGCAGGAAACTGGTAAATTTGCAGAAAAAATGGCACACTGGCATGACAGGCCATAAAATTTATAGATAATTTGCATAACAGGTCGTAAAATTGACAAATTGATAAGATATCCCACAAAATTTATCATGGCCGCTGATACAAAAATCAAGGCATTTGATCTATTACATCATGCATTTTAGCGTCATTCAACTCCGCTTTATATGATGCAGTCATAAGGTTTTTTATAAGCGCTCTAAGTGGTTTCCAGTGGTTCCGTGCTATTTAGTTTGGTTCAAATGGCTCGGAGCACTATGGGACTCAACATCTTAGGTCATAAGTCCCCTAGAACTTAGAACTACTTAAACCTAACTAACATAAGGACATCACAGACACCCATGCCCGAGGCAGGATTCGAACCTGCGACCGTAGCAGTCCCGCGGTTCCGGACTGCAGCGCCAGAACCGCTAGACCACCGCGGCCGGCGCTATTTAGTTTGCGACGTCGTATTCACAGATATATCTTAGGATGGAAAAGCAGCTATTTGGTTGAAAATCGGTCTAAAACTTAAATATCGATAGGGTATGGAGTGTTTATGCCATTGTTTTTGATACAATATGATGTGTTCACGTCGTCATTGCAGACACTGAGTTGAAGGTGCTGTTTGTGTTCTCGGACTGAGCTCCACAGCTCTTTGTGGTCGAAGAATGCATAGTGAGAACTGCAGATGGTCGTAGACCATTCCATGTAAAAACGTCGAGTCGACTGCATTGAACCACTCTTGCCATTGTTTGAAGGAAACTGCTTGTGTGTTATCTCCAGGCTAAACTTATCAACGTGATGGACACAAAATGTTTGTTAGATGCAGCATCGAGCAGTCCTGAAGAATTCTGGGGATGTGTCTCTGGTGATGTGTCTCCTCGTAGCGAAAGTTAATTTGCTGCATAGTCTCGTACTTAGAATCAATAGGAATTTGAGAGCGTGCAAACAAATGTCGAATATTTTGGTGCTAATTGTATTAAGTGAGATACGATACTTGAAGGCAGTTATTTAATTATGGTAATATTCGAAATCATTTTAAGTAGTGCAGACCCCATTCACACACAAACAGATCTGAGAAGAGGATGGGTTATGAATTTGCCAAAGGACTTGCCGCAGTCGTAACACCAGTTATCGTCAAGTCACTGAAAACTGGTGGTGTGCTTGGGTAGAATTTGGACGGGTGACCCTCCGTTTCTGCAGGTCGCTATTGTCAAGACGAGTGCACTCAGCTCTTGTGAGGCCAATTAAGGACTACTTGATTGAGAAATAGTGGCCCTGGTCATGAAAGCTGACAACGGGCTGGAGAGCAATGTGCTCATCACAGGCACTCCATATCAGTATCCAGTGACGCATATAGGCTGAGGATATGGCAAGGCGGTCGGTCGTTACCATTGGAACTCCCTAAGCCTGTTCAGAGTGTAGTTTTATGGGCTGTGATTTTCCGCCATTTTTAAGAAACTGAAATGCAGAACATAAACCGCAAGAACCTAATTTTTGTAATACACCTATCTTTTTCCTTGATAAAATGTTCAGTCTATTTAATTTATACAGTCAGTGACATTATGCTAATGGGAGTATTCTACTTCGTTCATTTGTAAGCCTGTGGTTGTGCCTCGTTGAACAGACATCTTTAGAAACTGTTAACTCACATTTAATGACAAGCTTGGGACGATAATGAGGCAAAGTGCCCATACGCAGCCAATTAGTACGTATTTAGATGAATTTAATGTAATATTAACTACTGTAGTATACTAACCCATAAATTATTTAATTGAGCCAGACGATTTAGATGCAGAAATATGTAATATGATACCTTATTGCGCTTACAAAATATGGAAAACTTTACATATAATTCAACTTTATTTTTCCTCGAATTTTCGTAGAGATCTGACACATAACGATAAGCATGCAGGTTATTTTTAAATATGGTATACTTATACTCAAGAAGCGGAAATACTTAGTTTAAAGCTCCATAAAACTGTAGGTACAAAGAAGAAACCATGGGTAACAGAAGAAATACTTCAGTTGCCTGATGAAAGAAGGAAGTACAAAAATGTTCAGAGAAATCCATGAATATAGAAATACCAGTCACTTAGGAATGAATTGGAAATGCGGGGAAGCTAAGGCGAAACGGCTGCATGAAAAATATGAAGAAATCGAATAAGAAATGATGGTCGGAAAGACTGACTCTATGCATAGAAAAGTCAAAGTAACCTTCAGCGAAATTAAAAGAAAGGCTGATAACATTAAGA
This sequence comes from Schistocerca cancellata, assembly GCF_023864275.1. Lineage (NCBI taxonomy): Eukaryota > Metazoa > Arthropoda > Insecta > Orthoptera > Acrididae > Schistocerca > Schistocerca cancellata. The sequence goes on from NC_064628.1 coordinate 414,667,598, forward strand.
GTGCAATGGGAATTCTACTATTAAATGCAGAAGAGAGAGCGTATAGATGGGATGAGTACATTGAGGGCCTCTATGAGGCGGAAGATTTGTCTGATGTGTTAGAATGAAAAACATGAGACGATATAGAAGAGATAGAGGATCGAGTATTAGAATCAGAATTTGAAAGAGCTTAGGAAGACTTAAGATTAAATAAGGCCAAAGGGATCAATATTATCCCACCAGAATTTCTGAAATGAAGTGACAAAAAAGAACTATTTACATTGGTGTGTGGAATTTTAGTCTGGCGATGTACCATCTGATTCTCGGAAAAATACCATCCACACAGTCCCGAAGACTGCAAGAGCTGACAATTGCGAGAAGTATTTCATAGTCCGCTTAAAAGCTCATGCAGCCAAGTTGCCGACAAGTATAATGTACAGAAGAATGAAAAAGGAAACTGAGGATTTGTTAGATGACGATCAGTTTGGCTTCAGGAGAGGTAAACAAAGGCACCACCGATGCAAGTATGACGTTGCGGTTGATAACGGAAACAAGACTAAAGAAAAATCAAGACACACAGATAGGATCTGTCGACCCGGAAAAAGTGCTCGACAATATCAAATGGCACAAGATGTTCGTAATTCTGAGGAAAATAAAGGGTAACCTATAGGGAAAGATGGGTAATATACTAAAAGGGGACAATAAGAGTGGAAGACCGAGAACGAAGTGCTCGGATTAAAAAGAGGAAGTCGTCTTTTACCCCAACTGTTCAATCTACACGTCGAAGAAATAAAAGAAGGGTTCAAGAGCGGAATTAAAATTTAGATGAAAGTATATCAGTGATAAGATCGTCTGATGATCTTGCTAACCTCAGTGAAAGTGAAGAAGAATTACAGGATCTGCTGAATGGAATGGACAGTCTAATGAGTTCACACTGTGGGTTGAGAGTAAATTGAAGGAAGTCGAAAGTGTTGCGAAGTAGCAGAAATGACTAAACCAAGAAACTTAACTTTAGGATTGGTTAACACGAAGTAGATGAAGTGAAGGAATGCGTGACGGCCGGAGCTAGGAGGACATAAAAAGCAGATTTGCACTGGAAAAAAAGGCATTCGTGACCAAGAGAAATCTCCTAGTGTCGAACATAGACCTTAATTTGAGAAAGAAATTTTTTGAATGTATGTTTGGAGCATAGCAGTGAAACACTGAATGTGGGAAAACCGGAAAAGAAGAGAACCAAAGTGTCTGAGACATGGTGCTACAGAAAAAAATCTGTGTGAAATCTTATGGGACTTAACTGCTAAGGTCATCAGTCCCTAAGCTTACACACTACTTAACCTAAATTATCCTAAGTACAAACACACACACCCATGCCCGAGGGGACTCGAACCTTCGCCGGGACCAACCGCACAGTCCATGACTGCAGCGCCTTAGCCCGCTCGGCTAATCCCGCGCGGCGGTGCTACAACATTATGTTGAAAGTTAACTGGACCTATAAAGTCAGGAATGAGGAATTTTTCCGTAGAATCGGCGAGGAAAGGAATACATGGAAAACACCAACCAGGAGAAGGGACAGGGTGGTAGCACCTGTGTTACGACATCACAGAATAACTTCCATGGTACTAGAAGGAACTGTAGAGGGTAAAAACCGTAGTGTAAAACGGGGATTGGAATACATCCAGGAAATAATTGACGACATAAATTGTAAGTGCTACTCTGAAATGAAGAGGATGGCACAGTAGCGGAATTCGTGATGGGACACATTAAACCAGTCAGATGACAGATGATTAAAAAAAAATACCTCCGCACATATAATACAACAAATGATAAATAATTTTACTTATTTTCCGAGATATCGACTCCTCACAGTCTTTGAAGATGTCACAAGTCTCTCTGTTACTGTCTTTCGTCGTCTCATGAATGTGTGTAAATATCGCTTGTCGTTCTACCGTTTAGGTTATATATAGTAATTAAAAAGCTATTTTCCTTCCTAAACTTCGAACACCGTGAACATTCCTAAAATGGGACATCTTCTTCCATCCTTCCTTACCACTATGTTGTGTATGTTGCGTATTTTTATGACATGATGGTGTTATTTAGTAGTTCATCATACGAAATACAGTCCATAAGACTTTTAGAGACCCTTGGCACCATGGTTCTGGTTTCAACCTTCATAGAATTATTGTGTGTTGTGTATAACTTCTTATAGGTCTGTGTCATTTGTAACAACAACAATAATTATCAGTCAGTATCATCGATTACATTTTTATAGGGGACATGACGCTTTATCTTCATCCCTCCTACAATGGTGCACGAGAACAATTTAAATATGGAAATATTTAATTTCACGGTTAGTGTGACTTACAGAAAGCGTAGGCCTCGTTAATTACATTCACACTGTCAATATGCTTGTATGCCTACTTGCTTAGCGTATGCAACGTCCCCTTAAAAAAATTAGTGAATTACTGTGCTGATAAATCTCTTACATTATTTGATTTTCAAACAGCTGAGCAAAACTGAACGTGCTCAGACATTTCGCTCTTTACCTATTCTGATCAACACTAAACTGACTCACAATATTTTTTAGCGCAGCGCAATCTGACTTTCAAAAATCCCTAGAAAAGAATGGCCCTGACTAGCATTAATCTATACCTTTCACAAATCACTTACCTCACCAAAAATCTTCGTTACTCGAACTACTGCAATACAGCGAGCGCCACTACTGTCAGCTACATAAAAGATTCAAACTACTGAAGGCACTAACTACTGATAGGCATAGTTAGCAAATGAAAGATTTTGATAGAGAACAAACAATGTATTTACCTTAATAGTGTTGAAAAATCCTAATATACATAGCAGTTCATGACATCCAGTCTTACAAATTTCAAAACTCCGCCATCTCTCTCCCCACATCCACCACTGCTGGCGGCTCACCTCCAACTGCGCAACGCTACGCGCTGTTCACATCCAGCTGCCCAACACTACAATGGCAGACAACAATGCAAACTAGGCACAGACTGCACACAGCACAGCCAGTGATTTTCATACAGAGCGTTGCCAATAAGAAAGCATAAACAGCCTACTTAAACAGCCTACTTACAGTATGCCTACTTGCTTAGCGTGGTATTTTAGGTAAAACATTTTTTCAGGAGTTGTAAGTCTGATCCGTAAGTTTCACGACAGATGCCTTAGACCTACGTTAAAAATGGTGAAGTGTTATTTGGCGTGGAAACAGCATTGGAGTACTTACTTTACACTTTTAGGCACTAATTTTACGTCTGTGTGCATGCATAGAAATTAACGTGATAATTGTCATAAGCATTTCATTTTCCTTGCGTTAACAATGTGTTTTTTTTAGAAACAATTTAGAATATTGTGACACTTGACAAGCATCATTGAAGTAGAAAATGGCCAACTGTTATTAGGCGTGGAAATAGCATTGGAGCACTTACTACTTTGAAGACTATTTTATGAAGCAACATGGGTGTGAAAAATACTTAATTTAAGGCTCTTTTGTTTCTTAAACCAAGTGTTGTGAGCCATGAGGCTCAGCTTCCTTCGAATTTCCAAAGTATGTCTGTCCAGATCGAGGTGGCGGCTAGATTTCAGCGACGGCGGCCGCAAGAGGCCGCGATCGGCAATACAGCGGATGGAGCGATAGGTGCGAGGGCAGTCGGGTGGAGCACCTCTGGCCGAACGGTAGTGGCAGCACGAGTTGGGACGCGACCACCACAACGGACTGGAGACAACCCCATCGTTTCTCAGAACGAGAGGGCCGCAGGTGTTTGCATTCGGTTGAAGGGGATCATCGCCCGCCCTGGTCGCTTCCCACTACTTAGTGACCTCCTTTAACTTCTATTATCTGGTGGAGTAGCTGCAGTGCTGTGATCCTCGACGCGAATTTTGATCCTAGTTACAAACTATGACTTATGGCTTAGCTGTTTGCTTACGTGAATTACTAATAGAATGACCCTGGATTGTGTCGTCTTGCTGGCGGTTGCGTTATATTTACGTAATTAATCTGAAGCCCCGCCCAGTGTTTTATTCTGGATGCTTCCCAACATCTTCGAGGTAATAGGTGTGTATCGTTAACACCACCTGTGAACTGTGCAAGTTGCTGCTCCTCCGAGTTATCCAAGTTGGGTAGCTGTTTGCTGTAGCGTAGCCTCTGTCGGTCACCTCTTGTGTTGTTCTGGGTGTGGATAACTTCTCTCTGGTGTTTTGGTTCGATACGGTTGTGTGGAGCTGCGGACCTTGGTTTCTGCTCGTTGCCTTTCAAACCTCTGGTAGTTCGGCGTTTCCATATTGACTGTGTTTTTACAAAGACACCGTGAAATTTCGCACCAGACTTATATTACTTTCTTGAGTGTGTTTAATGAAACTAGTTCTCGACTAGTTGTACAGAACCGGCCATTAACACACTTCTTAGCGCATTATAGTTTCGTCGGTGTCAGGGCCATGCCTTGCAGTAGACGACGCCACTCTGAGGAGGGATGGAAGGACGCCCAGGCCTGCGACAACACAGGGACGGTGGCTCGGCAGGCGGCTCACTGAATCAAGAATGAAGTAAAGCGGTTATACATAAGTGAAAGCTTGCCTTGAATGTGTACTTTGGACGGGGGCTCTGAAATGATTTTTTTCTATTTTTCTGAAATGATTAATATTTTAAGAGTTTTCTTGTTGTTTCTTAATTGAAAGAAATTGTAAGATTTTATTAAGTTTGGCGGAATAATGTAGACTTTAATATAATTCGAAGCTCTCCTTGAAAGTACACTACTGGCCATTAAAATTGCTACACCGAGAAGAAATGCAGGTGATAAACGGGTACACATTGGACAAATATATTATACTAGAACTGACATGTGAGTACATTTTCACGTTATTTGGGTCCATAGACCCTGAGAAATCAGTACCCAGAACAACCACCTCTGGCCGTAATTACGGTCTTGATACGCCTGGGCATTGACTCACACAGAGCTCGGATGGCGTGTACAGGTACTGCCGCCCATGCAGCTTCAACACGATACCACAGTTCATCAAGCGTATTGAATGGCGTATTGTGACGAGCCAGTTGCTCGGCCACCATTCACCAGACGTTTTCAATTGGTGAGAGATCTGGAGAATGTGCTGGACAGGGCAGCAGTTGAGCATTTTCTGTATCCAGAAAGGCCCGAACAAGACCTGCAACATGCGGTCGTGCATTATCCTGTTGAAATGTAGGGTTTCGCAGGGATCGAATGAAGGTTAGAGCCACGGGTAGTAACACATCTGAAATGTAACGCCACTGTTCAAAGTGCCGTCAATGCGAACAAGAGGTGACCGAGACGTGTAACCAATGGCACCCTATACCATCATATCGGATGACGAATACACGCGATGTCGCCAAACACGGATGCGACCATCATGTAAACAGAACCTGCATTCATCCGAAAAAATGACGTTTTGCCATTCCTGCACCCAGGTTCGTCGTTGAGTACACCATCGCATGCCCTTCTGTCTGTGATGCAGCGTCAAGGATAACCGCAGCCATGGTCTCCGAGCCGATAGTCCAGGATGCTGCAAACGTCGTTGAACTGTTCCTGCAGATGGTTGTTGTTTTGAAAATGTCCCAATCTGTTGACTCAGGAATCGAGATGTGGCTGCACGATCCGTTACAGCCATGCGAATATGATGTCTGTCATCTCGACTGCTAGTGATACGAGGCCGTTGGGATCCAGCATGGCGTTCCGTATTACGCTCCTGAATCCACCGATTCCATCTTCTGCTAACAGTCATTGTATCTCGACCAACGCGAGCAGCAATGTCGCGATACGATAAACCGTAGTCGCGATAGGCTACAATCCGGAAACGTGATGGTACGCATTTCTCCTCCTTACACGAGGCATCACAACAACGTTGCACCAGGCAACGCCAGTCAACCGCTGTTTGTGTATGAGAAGTCGATTGGAAACTTTCCTCATGTCAGCACGTCGTAGGTGTCGCCACCGGCGCCAATCTCGTGTGAATGCTCTGAAAAGTTAATCATTTGCATATCATAGCATCTGCTTCCTGTCGGTTAAATTTCGCGTCTGTAGCACATCATCTTCGTGGTGTAGCAATTTTAATGGCCAGTAGCGTATATGTAAGCGATTGCTCTTAAATGGTTGCTTTTCTTAAATGATGCAAGCCTTTTTTTTTAAATTGTTGCTTTTAACTGACAGAAAAGTGTAAGTTTTCGATGGTTATCATTTCGCTTAAGGATTGGGTAACTATGAACTTCCCTCAAGCACGTGAGCTGGGCTGTGGGTTTTGCTACGTGTTTTTATGTAAATAATATTTCTTAAAACACTGAGAATTTTCGTTAATTGAAAAATATCGGGTCTTGTTTAAATAAAGTGTGCAAATTACAGCGTGAAAGGTGTTTTCCCTGAACCTTACCTAACGGTTCCACGTTGCATTGGCCTTGTTTCTAAAACTGTTATTAAGTTTTGTTTGCTCATGTCATGCTGTATATAGAACAAAAAATTATCGTTTTGGTTCCACTCCATGCTAGACGCCTGGTACAGCAGTCAGTTACTAATTTCTTGAAATAAGACGGCACTAGTTGCAAACTGTTTTTATTTATTTGTTGGCAATGATGCGTTTCGCCCTTGTGGGACATCTTCAGTTTAACGTAAGAAGTAATGTCCGTTAATACACACATACCGCATCAAAATACGGATGTTGGCTCACCACGTCACTTCTTACGTTAGTATGAAGATGTCCCACAGGGGCAAAACACGTCATTGCCAATAAATAGATAAAAAAGTCTACAACCCGGGGCTGTGTTACTTCAAGAAATTATCATTTTACACTAATTTGGACATCCGTTGCCCAAAGTATCAAAATCGAGGTAGAAAGATTGAGCAATGCGAGGTTTCAGCAATGCAGCCATTTCTTGATGGCAGTGAACAACTGGGACATAAAACAAACAATAGTTGATCTTATATCAAAGCTTTGATGCTTTGAACAACGGAATTTAAAGCAAAGCACATGTTCAACAGCTATGGATTTCTAATTTGTTGATTACATTTTATAAGCTAAGCCTAGATTTTAGTTATTTGTAGAGAATATGCTATATACTCACTCCGAGATTCCTTAGTGAATGGTGTGCAACATCGAATGGAATTTAGTGGTGCGAATGATGAACCAGTCCATAAAAGATGTGTTAGCTGTCTGTAGCAGTCACCCCTCAGTCAGGAGTTTTAGTGGGTGTGGAAGCTGAGCAGGTGAGGTGGCGAACCACCGCTGCAAGAGACCGGGCTCGGGAACTGGTGTGGACGGCTGTCATATGCCCTAAGGCATCTGTGAAACTGTCTTGGCCGGAAACACATTTATTACTTGTAATTTACAGTATGGGTTGTATGGGTTGTCTTCTTTGGAAAGGCGGAAGGTGCACTGACTCGCACACTCATGTGCAACAAGGAACGCGATTGCAGCATTTCGTCAGTTGCAGCCGTTGCGCAGGTCAGGACCCAGTGACAGTGTCGTGCAGTTGGCCACGTCTGGAGTTAGCAGCTGCAAGCTTAAGCCGTCGGCACACGGACCGTGCAACCGAACGTTGAGCGTTGATCGTGCCGAGTTTCTGACGTCATAGCGTGGAATAGCACGTTCGGGAGTCTTTCCGAACGTGCAGAGCAATATCCAGAATGTCAGATTTTCTGAGCGTGCGTCTGAGCGTTGACCAATGAGATGGCACAACGCCACCTACGTCACACGCACGCCGTCTCCCTGCAGTATATAGTTGTGAGGCGCCATATTGGCATTAATTTCAAGTCTATGCGTACATATGCCGTTTCTGGGCACCAGAAAATTGAGAATCACTAGAAAACCCGTTGTTAACTGTATGATTCATTCCAATAAAATAATGAGAAACATCATATTCGTGGCAAAAGAATTATTGTAACTTGCGTATTATGAGAGTATGCTATCTCAAGGCAGCGACACACTGAAGATCCACCCAAAACTCATTGTTCTTGATACAATTTGTTATAATGAAATTTCAATTAGTAACATATCTACAATTAAGGTTTATAGCAAGTGCTAATACGCTATGATTGAGTATCAATAGTATTTTGTTGGTGTAGCGAAGTACATCCGCCCCCGGTAGCTGAGTGGGCAACGCGACGGAATGTCAATCCTAAGGCTGGGTCGGAGATTTTCTCCGCTCAGGGACTGGGTGTTGTGTTGTCCCAATCATCATCATCATTTTGCCGGCACGGTAGCTCAGCGTGTTCGGTCAGGGGGTTAGCTGCTCTCTGTAATAAAAAACTGAGTTAATGGAACAACGAAGAACTGAAATGTGTGTCTTGCGACGTCCGCCCCGAGCAGATACAATGAACAAAATGAGATTTTTTTAAAAAGAAAAGTGAGTAGCCTCACTGATCCATACGATGTAGAAGGTTCGGGCACTCGTTCGCGACTCGACACTTCCAAATTTTTTTCTAACATTTGCGTTTTTATTGGGTTCTGGTACTTTATATGTATAAGTATATACTCTAATACTTGATGTTATGTAAATATAAGATCATCTTTTTTTGAGGGGTGACTTTGTTCGATTGGATTAATCTATAGGACAGCTTGCGCTACTTGTATAAAGATATTTTGCTCCTTTTTCTTTTACGCTTCGTAATACACATGTTGCAAAGATTCTGCTAAGGGGTAGGAACAGTGTTCAAGTAAGGCTGACCTTGGGGTTGTACTAAAATGTAGCAATGATGAAACAATGTTTATGTTATGTGGAGAAGTGTTGCAAATTTGTATCGCACTGTTTGTAATGGAACTTTTATAAGCCTGTGTCCTTATTGATTGGACATGGTACTTTCCTTTTCGTGGACGATGGAGGAAATGTGCGTTTTAACAGAGATAACGTGGGAAATTTAGGCGCGCCCGTTTCGTAAACAGTGTGATTTACGAAATAGAAACATCCCACCACTGCCACTGGAGTGCGTTGCGATCGCGTATACCACGTTGGGGCCCACGTACCGTATGCAGAAGTCGCATCATTTCTGAGCGATCAGCAGCACGTTGAGCTTAGCACGCTCAACGTTGACGTTCGACAGCACGATCCGTGTGCCAACGGCTTTACTGTGGCTTACTGGGAGCTAGTGCAGTCCGCCCCAGCGCTCTCAAAGATGGATGTGGGTGTCATGAAGGCAGAAGCCCAGACGCCATTTCAGCAACTTGACATACAGCCTCGGAGGCGGTACTACATACAGCCAGGGAGGCGGTACTTAGCTGCCTCACCCAACAGGATGTAGACGGTAGTTTCCAGTCATCCAGTCAGTTAATATGGTCTGTCATGAGAGAAGGCCCAGACTCATCCGCACTTTCTTTACAAAAGGTGATGATCCAACAACAGTGGCGTCCTGCAGTGGCTAAGGCCACTACAGCCGGCTCACTGAGGTCTCAGTGGGGACGTCTTCTCTTGTTAACAGTCACGATTCACCAGCAAAGTTGTCTTGTCAATCTTGCAAGACTCCCTTTCTTTTTTTTTCCAGGCAGCGCTATGACTACTAGGGCCTGCCATTTAATTACTTTATGCAGGCAATAGTGTTCCACATTGACCTCTTAGCCAGTATCAATCGTCACCACCACGCAGGAAAATTGTGCTACGCAGCTGAACACGTGGGCACTGTCGACCGTGCAGTTTATGTGGAGATAGGGAAGGGGCTGCGTGAGTTCTTTTGTCTGCGCTTTGGTATTATCTTTTATTTACTTACAGCAATTATTCTTTTACAGGAAAACACAGGAATTTGGAAGTAGGTATAATTTAAGAAGAGAACAAAAGGAGGCAGGAAAGAGTAGATGTAGAATACTTTCAGCAGCACCACCTAGGGATGAGTCTTGGTTCTGAACTTCAAGTCCAGCGTCCATGTATTGTATTATCCATTTTAGTAATTATGACATGAACATCTCTCTTCGTGAAAACTCGATTAGTTAAATCTGTGTGGATCTAATCTATATCGGTGTTGTTTGTTGAAGTGCTGCGTGAGTTGATATCTGGTAGGTTACATAACAACTACTGCTTCTAGGTTCGTTAGTAAACAAATTATGCATGGCTCTGGAACAATATCCTGACTCAATGTAATCCAATTAAGTTATGTACTGTTCCTACATAGTTGCAGGAAAATAACAAACCAGCACTAACCTAATATGAACGATGTAAAAACATCTTGGTAAAATAAAACTAGCACTTATTGGAGTAGTGGACCCATTAATTTTGTATAATTACGTAATATACATGATCTGTTTCTGTTGTGTATTTACACTGTTTGCTTTCCCTTGCTTACTTTTTATAAAATTTATATTACATCCATATTATTACATTTACAACGATGTGTTCATTTTTGTAACCACTTAACAAAGTTTGTTACAAGTTTAGTGTGGATTCTAGAACAATATCTATCCAAGGACCATTCTAATAACTTCTGCTTCTAATTATACTCATTTTTAATAAGAAATAAATTGCAATGTGTGATTAATTTTCACATGAATAGTTGTGCATGTTTAACGTATTTTATGTTATTTCAGTGTTGTCACTGTCATTTGTATCGTCATCAGTACTGGAGCTGCTCGAACTATCTAAGTCGACCTCCCTTCGTCTTCTGCGCATTCTGTATCGATGGGTCTGTTTCTATATGTCATCTTCTGCTTTTGAGATGTTATTGCGGCGTTGTTGGTTATTGCGTTCAACCGTGTCCATGTATCTGGTTTCCTCAGTGCATCGTATAGTGTTCAAATGGCTCTGAGCACTATGCGACTTAACTTCTGAAGTCATCAGTCGGACATCACACACATCCATGCCCGAGGCAGGATTCGAACCTGCGACCGTAGCGGTCACGCGGTTCCAGACTGAAGCGCCTAGAACCGCACGGCCACACCGGCCGGCTATCGTATGGTGTTGTTTCCGTTATGTGCTTTACGTTACTACGTAAGTACCTGTATGTAATGCATTTCAAAAGAAGTGCTCTGGGGAACCAGTTTCTCCGTATGTGCAACGGTTGTTTTCTGAAAGCGACATGCGCTGCAAGTGTGTGAGATAACGGCTATGTCCAGTCATAAAATGAACCATGCCTCGGCTGGGGTTGACATGGCGCAAACGTAACCACTGCCTGATATTGGGGAAAAATGAATAGACTTGACGCTCATTATCACTCCCGTTCCACTCTTTTCCACCAGTGTCCATACGCCAATATTTTAGTTGGCGTCTTTGTTCTATGGGCTGCCCATTGATGTGCAACACTCACTCAAGTCTATCCATCTTCAAAAAATATGTTGCAGCCCGATATACAATGGTTATATCGATCGGGTATATTCTAAACACCACATAAGCGAATCGACTGAGGTGGTGCCAAGCGCCCCAGGTATTCCAAATAGCACACTCCTCTGCCATTGCCTAACAGTAAACCTGCTCATGACCAGAGAGAGTATGTGTGCCCATGTACTAATTGCAAAACTCAATACTAATTCGAAAAGTGCACAGTGGTACATTATTATGTGTGTGAGTGGTAGTCTGTATCGTGTCAAATTTAATGTTGCTAGTTTCGGAAGCATATTTTCGGCTTTGTTTATGATTAGTCGTATGTGTTCGTTGAAGCCATGTCGTTCGTAGTGCGTACCCCAAGATGCCTAATTCCTGAATGAGCTTTTCACTCTGCAGCGGATTGTGCGCTGATATGAAACTTCCGGGGACCGAGACTCGAACTCGGGAACTTTGCCTTTCGTGGGCAAGTGCTCTACCATCTGAGCTACCCAAGCACGACTCACGACCCGCCCTCTGCCAGTACCTCGTTTCCTACCTTGCAAACCTCACAGAAGTTCATCTGCGAACCTTGCAGAACTAGAAGAGCTTCTGGGAAGTTTGGAAGGTAGAATACGAGGTGCTTGAGTCGTGCTTGGGTAGCTCAGGTAGCATAGCACTTGCCCGTGAAAGGCAAAGGTTCCGAGGTCGAGTCTCGGTCCGGCACACAGTTTTAATCTGCCAGGAAGTTTCATATCTAATTCCTACCTCGCGTTTTGTGTTTGTGTGGTTTATTTGAATTGCCAGGTGTGTTTCATGAACCTTTAAACATAACGTACGCTGTTTTTTTGTGCTTATGTAGATAATTTGGTTTGGTTGCACCACTATTTTATTGTACGTAGCATACCACTGGCCTTGTTTTCTAACATTGCTCTTGTGTTGGCTGATATCACAACTAACAGGTCGTCAGCATACGCAACGATCCCGTCTGAACGTTCATCTCCCTCGACTAAAAGAGCGGTTCAGTTGTGACATCCCAGAAGATGAGTCCGCAGATAGAGCCTGGTGGACATCTTTTGGTAACCCTTTTACAACCTTGCGGTTGCCCTCTTGAACTCTGTTCCCACGATAGTTTCCGGGACTGCTGTACAGGGATCCGAGTACATATAGTTCACGAATTCGTGCATACATTGCTGACCATCAAAGATTATCAAAAATGTCAGCAATGTCAATAAGAATCGCAATTGCGTACTTCTGTAACGTCTACTGTACCATTTGTAAAGCCCAATTAATAACGTCGTCAATAGATTTTCCCGGTCTGGTGCTAAGGTCATGGAGTTCCCTGTGACGTTGGAGGCGGTAACATAAAAGCCTCACATAGACGTTAGCTAATGTATTTAACAAGCAAATTGGTTGGTAACCATCCGTCCAGACTCGTAGCATCCCACCGGATGACAGTGTTGTAGAACGTGGCCCGTAAGGCAAGAAAAAAGGAATAAAAGTGAGATAGTGTTAATACTTTCATCCTTCTTTACCTCCTCTGCATTACTGCAGATGACGTATCACTGAGCACATTTGTACTGTGTATGCAGTACACGTGAGGTGCCTAGTTGTTTCCACTGCCCTGAGTGGAATACATAAGTTCTTGTACACTTCAACAACCTGCTGTCTTCATGATGATGATGTCCCCAGCGCAGAAAACAGCACGCAGGTCGTGGTTTTTTTTTCTTGAGTCTGAAATTAACTTCGCAAGGAACTGCTGATACGAATAAACTGTAACTCATTTGGGATGCCACTCGCGTTTTTATCGATATAGACACGAGAAACTATTCTTGATCACAACGTATTGAACATATCTTTCCACAGTCTGTATATCTGACTAAAATAACATGAAATACATCCTGCCACAGACAGCATGACGTACATAAGACTTTCGCTTTGAGATCTGTTCGTATATACGCGCCGACCCCGCCACCTCGCTTTTTTGATCTGTCTGCCCTAAGAAATGTGTACCCTGGGAGATGAATAGATGCAGAGGATATGTGTGGTTTCAACCACGTTTCGGATAAGAGGATTACATGGTAGTTTAGTTGGTTGAAGAGGAGGCTAAGTTCTTCGTAATGTGCAGGTAAAGACTGGATGTTGCAGTGAGCTGCTAAAAGCTCTGATGCGTTCCGCTGGGCGGCCTGGAGTAGGGTGGCAGACTGGTTTGTCCCTTTGTTGGGCACTACCTGCCACGAGGGGCACTGGCCGGTGCTTCCGCCAAGTGACATAACACAGGGGTGTCCAAGATTTTGCGCGCCCTGTTTGTGACTCCGCGAGTGCCGAAAGAAAGGCGACTGCAAGAGATTTCCTGGGGTTGCGGGAGTATAGAAAATGGATTAGTGGTATTCGGTGCAAGGAGCATATGACCAAAATAGTGACGGCTGTGTGTCACTGTGTATCCTATGTTGTAAGTGGAGAAATGTAATTAGCGTATTTGAAATAGGTTAGGGTGGAAATAAGGGAAAGGGGAGTGATTTAAGAGGCCGATGCTGCCAGCAGAGAGAAGTAAGCTTAATAATTAATAGATTATCGTAGGAAGCTAGAATTAAATTGAAATTTACTAAAGTGATACTGGTAGTGATTATCGTAGGAAGCTACAATTAGATTGAAATTTGCTAAAGTGATACTGGTGGTGATTTTTGTTATGAACAATTTAAACCGAAGAGATGGGTGATTACTGAGCTAAAGGAGAGAGTAATAATTGCAATAGAACTATTACAGAATGGAAGAGAATAAACTGAGAAAATGAAAAAGGTATTAGCAGTAACTAAAATTAAGTAATGGTTAGAGCTACAGACACAAAAAAAATAGTGAAAAGTTAATACAGTTACAAAAACAATTAGTTGAAGGTACAAATATGGGTATAATTGAAAAGTTAATACAATTACAAGACTATATCTGAGTATAGGGCTGTTACAATTTGCAAATGGTGTTAAATTTGTACTTTTGGCTCGAGTAGCTTCACTTAATACTATTCAGTTCTGTCATGTTTGTGACTGTCTTCTTTCCAGCTGCTGTCTTAATGATTACTCTGCCATCCTGAGTCCACACATCCTGAAGACCGAAATGGGATATGGCACTGTTTAAAATCTTTAGCCGTTCGTGTGTCAGATCTTCCCTTATTGTAAGCCCTGTCCTTGCTAACTTCTTCTTCTGGGTAAAGATCTCTGCCCTTTTTCGGTACGAGAGAAATTTAATTATTATTGGACGAGGTTTGGTAGCACCTGGTAGTTTTCGTCCCACCCGATGGCTCCTGTCAATGTCTGCCTTGGTCACTTCAACACCTAATTTTTCACGCGTAACCTCTATAAGCAGGTTGTCTGTGTCTTCTTCCTTATTTTCTGCTACTCCAAACAGTCGTAGACTATTTCGCCTTTGGTACTGTTCTAGCTCATCTGTTGCGGCAGATAGTTTCACTTCCAACTCTCATGCCTTTTTCTCATATTCAGACACAGACATTTTTAGTGCTGTAATTTCGGCAGTATTGGCCTCAACAGTTTCACGCATTTTGGCCAATACTGCTGCCGTTACAGTATCTGATATAGTGCCTGCTATCAGATCGAGATTGTTTTTATCGCGGAGCGCAGCGTATACCTCAGAGCGGACCAGCTCCGCTATACCGGGAGCCGCGGCCGCACCTTCCGTCAAGAGTAGAGCAGCCCTAATCTTGCCAGGTTAAATAAATCAATAAATAAATAAATAATAACATGTCTGTCTACTGGAACGGCCAGAACTGGAGAATAAAATTACATGAATCAAATACTACTATTATAGACAACATGTTTCTACCTAGCGACGGTCGGAACTGTAGTAAATAAAATTATATGAAACAAATACTGCTATTACAGGCAACATGTTGGTCTACCGGAACGGTCAGAACTGGAGAGCCGGACTGCCTGAGACACTTCGCGCTCCAAGCCAGCAAGGCGTGACCGGAACGCCACCGAAGTGCATAGGCAGTAATATCGTCAGTCTTTTGTTTTAGTAATACTTTGATTTTAATAATTTTGAAATGACTGATTGATAGCTGGCTGTTGAGAGATGTTTATTTAAAAAAATGAAGTAATTTGGATGACAGGTTTAATTAATAATAGCAACTAAAGTTTAACGTTTTGGCGCCCTACCGCCCAACACAGCAGCCAATCACAGAGCAGCAGCATCATGCAGGCGGTCTTTCTCACGGGAATGGTACCGAATCTAACATCTGTCACCGGTACCTCATCCCACATTGCGTCATCTCTATGCTTCTTGCATCTCCACTGCCCTGGGAATAGCTTCCTGGAGCCTAATATGATGGCTGAATAAGCCAGAAATATTACACCCGCATGTCCACAAATGCGACATTTTGGTAATGGAGCGGCCACCACACCCTCTAGTGGCTATACTTATCTCTTCCATCAGTGTGCTAATCCTGATAACAGTGACAAAATCACATGGTTTCTCTATCTTATCCTTAAGCGTCATTTCAACTAGAAATTCAGCGCGAAAGTAAGTTGAGAGCGCTATTCTCGGCTTCTCGGCGTATCACTAAATTGACTTCGTCATTCTGTGTTAGCTCGTGCATTGATCTTTCGTATCCAGCTGAGAAAAATTTAACAGACTCTTTTTGCTTTTGTATCAACGTATTCAGTTTCCCCCTGAAAATGCGAGTACTATTCTGCTTACGATACCACTGTCGTAACTCATCAGCTACCTGCTTGAAAGTTTTAACGTCCTGCAAGGTCTCATGGTAAGTAACGTATCCTTTAGCCTGTGCAGCCAACCACAGACTGGTCATACAAAGGCAAATTTCGTCGAACCACCCTCCGAAATCGGCTGCGCTGAAATCTCTCTGAGAAATATGGGTACCGTTTATACTCTGTTACCTTGCAGAAAAATACGACATCAAGTTTGCCACTGTAGGATCGATAGAAGGAGAGGGTACACCTGTCATAACCTAAACTTCCTTAAGTTGTCTTAGTGTTTGTTGCTTCTCAGTTTGCACTTCCTCTGCCTGGTTCTTGTAATCTTCTTACTGCGTAGCATTATTTTCAAAAAAATGGTTCAAATGGCTCTGAGCACTATGGGACTTAACAGCTATGGTTATCAATCCCCTAGAACTTAGAACTACTTAAACCTAACTAACCTAAGGACAGCACACAACACCCAGCCATCACGAGGCAGAGAAAATCCCTGACCTCGCCGGGAGTCGAACCCGGGAACCCGGGCGTGGGAAGCGAGAACGCTACCACACGACCACGAGATGCGGGCAATTATTTTCATGAGCTGCTTGTAACCTAATGATCTGCTTAGTCAAAGCAGTAACAGGACCGCCCTTATTAGTGGTGCGTATTTCTAGTGGGATCTTGCGTAGACTACTACTGCTCTTACAATAAAAAAATACTCAAAACGGAATGACACTAAGTGAGGTGGTTACACTACTGGTGCAGGAGGCCGAGCTTGGGAGCTGGTGTGGATGGCTGTCACGCTCCCTAAGGCGTCAGTAATACTCCGTTCCCTGGAACCATATTTATTGCTTGTAATTTACAACACGAACTGTCTTCTCCAGGGCGGTGGGGAGGAGTGCTGATTCGCACACTCAAGGGCGATAAGGAAAACTAACACAGTAGTTTGTCAGCTGCGGCTGTTTGCGATAAGGAAATCTAACACAGTAGTTTGTCAGCTGCGGCTGTTTTGCAAGTCACGACCAAGTGGTGACGTGCAAGTGGCAGGGACATGCTGCCTACCGCAGCTCACTGGCGACAAGCGCGGGCGGCTCCAGAGCTCTCGACTAGGGACGTGTGCGTAAGGGGCAACTACAGCGTGACGCTTGAAAAACCTCGAAATTTTTTTATTACAGAATTCGAATGTATATACACTGGTGGCCATTAAAATTGCTACACCAAGAAGAAATGCGGATGATAAACGGGTATTCATTGGACAAATATATTATACTAGAACTGACATCTGATTACATTTTCACGAAATTTGGGTGCATAGATCCTGAGAAATCAGTACCCAGAACAACCACCTCTGGCCATAATAACGGCCTTGATACGCCTGGGCATTGAGTCAAACAGAGCATGGATGGCGTGTACAGGTACAGCTGCCTACGCAGCTTCAAAACGATACCACAGTTCATCAAGAGTAGTGACTGACGTATTGTGACGAACCAGTTGCTTGGCCACCATTGACCAGACGTATTCAGTTGGTGAGAGGGCTGGAGAATGTGCCGGCCAGGGCAGCAGTCGAACATTTTCTGTATTCAGAAAGGCCCGTACAGGACCTGCAAGATGCGGTCGTGCATTATCCTGCTGAAATGTGGGGTTTCGCAGGAATCGAATGAAGGTTAGAGCCACGGGTAGTAACACATCTGAAATGTAGCGCCCACTGTTCAAAGGGCCGTCAATGCGAACAAGAGGCGACCGAGACGTGTAACCAATGGAACCCCATACCATCACGCCGGGTGATACGCCAGTATGGCGATGACCAATACACGCTTAAAATGTGCGTTCACCGCGATGACGCTAACACGGATGCTACCATCATGATGCTGTAAACAGAACATGGATTCATCCGAAAAAAGTGATGTTTTGCCATTCGCGCACCCAGGTTCGTCGTTGAGTGCACCATCGCAGTCGCAACTGCCTGTGATGCAGCGTCAAGGATAACCGCAGCCATGGTCTCCGAGCTGATAGTCCATGCTGCTGCAAACGTCGTCGAACTGTTCGTGCAGATGGTTGTTGTCTTGCAAACATCCCCATCTGTTGACTCAGGGATCGAGACGTGGCTGCACGATACGTTAGAGCCATGCAGATAGGATGCCTGTCATCTCGACTGCTAGTGATACGAAGCAGTTGGGATCCAGCACGGCGTTCCGTGTTACCCTCCTGAGCCCACCGATTCCATATTCTGCTAACAGTCATTGGATCTCGACCAACGCGAGCAGCAATGTCGCTGTACGGTAAACCGCAGTCGCGATAGGCTACAATCCGAGCGTTATCAAGGTCGGAAACGTGATGGTACGCATTTCTCCTCCTTACACGAGGCATCACAACAACGTTTCACCAGGCAACGCCGGTCAACTGCTGTTTGTGTACGAGAAATCGCTTGGAAACTTTCCTCACGTCAGCACGTTGTAGGTGTCGCCACCGGCGCCAGCCTTGTGTGAATGCTCTGAAAAGCTAATCATTTGCATGTCACAGCATCTTCTTCCTGTCGGTTAAATTTCGCGTCTGTAGCACGTCATCTTCGTGGTGTTGCAATTTTAATGGCCAGTAGTGTACATTGAAGTATTATTCCGCAAAATATTACGCGTGAATTCGAAAAAGTAACGATTTTGTGAGCGTTTGAAGACGAGCGTGCACGCTACACCACGCCGTTAGAGAACCGGTCCGCGTTCAGGCTCCCTTCGTTGCGTCCATGAGATGATTCTGGCTAATTCTTTTGTGTCGTCTCGTTTTCAGTATAGGCTTGTACCACGTGAAGAAAGGAGAGGATGTTGTTTGGTGGCCGGTATCCTGTCTATAGCACGATTGTGCGTATGTATTACTAGGGTTCTTTATTAACTTAAACAGAAAGTTACTTAACTGGAGATAGTCGAGGTGTTGTGGTACTAGCTCTTCCGTAACAGACCAAGTTAGACTCACAGCTGGTGACGTACAAGTCCCGCTATACACACTACTCTGGTCGCTATGTGCTGCTTGAGACTACGACTCTGTCTGCAGCAAGTGAGTGGGCTGCAACTGAGGACTCGACTTACTGGGTGACTGGCTGGACCCTCCGGTTCGTGTCGGTGATGTAAATACTGGCGGTCGAGAGGGCGGTTGCGGCGCGTTTCTTGCGAGTTTGCCTTTGGCCTCTCTCTGACACCCTCGTTTGCTCTGGTACCTACTGTCGATTTTCTCGCAGCTTCTTTGCCGCTCGGAGTGCTGGCAACAGCTTACCCCAGCACACATTCTAATGCTGCAAATGTTTACCAGTGTCACATAGGAGACTTTCACTTTCCTCATGTTGGCCGCCTGATAGATGCTCAGTCAGCAGTTTCATGGGTGTGTTAACATCTGTCGGCATCATTCAGAGACGAGTGTTTTTATTGTTTGGCATCATGTGAAAATCAGTTTTGTTTGGTATTTTGTCCATTAAATCGTGGCAAATGCCCTTCAAAATCAAAATCAGTGATGAAATGCGCCGATTCTGTGCAGATAGAGATGCCTGCGGCGATGCGCTCGGCGACGGAAAGGGCCTTTAGAACGAGAGCGAGGTCCTACCATGTCAAAGCAGCAGAAAGCGGCCAGAGCTAGCGGTAGTTATTATGGACCAGACATCGATGATATCCCGTAAGTTTCTAGCATTGTCGCTTTTTATATGGTAAATATTTGTCAAACTTTAAACGCATTTCTCTCAAAACTATGTCTTTCGAAATGGTTGTCGTCACCCATGCTACAGTTTTCATCAGATTTCAATGATTTTTGGTCTCCCTTGAAGCAAACTGGATTCTCTTCAGTCCGTCGTAGCCGATTTTTTTTAGGTGGACACCTAGTATTTTTAGGCCAAAACAGAGCAGACCAAAAATGGCCACTTTTTCAAATATCTATTACAGTGTCAATTTTTTTCTTTTTCTTTTGAAAATCTCTCCAGTGCTAAAATACATCCTTAAGGATCAGGGTCATATGTTAATTTCATGTTTCAGATAACCACAATTGGAGTTACAGCGACAACCGTCGATCTACCTCCATTCAGAGCTGCCTCGGGAATATCCCAATTACATAGTAAAGACATGAATATTTTTCAGTAAAAATACCAATAAAAACTTGAATATAAGCTTCATTCATTGCAGCGAACCTCATTTGTCTACTCCTTTCCAGTAGGGGGAGGCAAAATTCTGAATCGGAGAAAAATTTTCGTCCGTCACCCTGTCGTTCCCTCTTAAGCAGGTGCCAATAGCACATTACAGAGGGCAGATGCTATAAAGACTGAAGCCCAATATCCATATCAGCAGCACAGCATACAGCCAGGGAGGCCGTACTACGTGTAGTCAGGGAGACAGTAATCTGGTGTCTCAAAAAAAAAAAAAAAAAAATAGTTCAAATGGCTCTGAGCACTATGGGACTTAACATCTATGGTCATCAGTCCCCTAGAACTTAGAACTACTTAAACATAACTAACCTAAGGACATCACGCAACGCCCAGCCATCACGAGGCAGAGAAAATCCCTGACCCCGCCGGGAATCGAACCCGGGAACCCGGGCGCGGGAAGCGAGAACGCTACCGCACGACCACGAGCTGCGGGCTCTCGTGTCTCACCTAACAGGTTGTAGGATGTACTTGCAGGCACATGGTACAGCCCTTCACAAGGGGAAGGCCCTGGCTCATCCACATCCTCTTCAAACACGGTGGCGACCAGCCAGCAGTGGCATCCCACTACTGATGGCTGGCTGTAGTCTCAGAGGAGAATCTTCAGTAGGTAACAGGCAGCTCTTTAAGAATCGCCAGACAAGTTAACCGTGTAACTAATGTGTCTGTCATTCCGTGAGAATTAGAGAAGTAGATGATATGACCGGAAGCTGAGACTTTGAAAATGGTCGTATTTAAGCTGGATGTAACGTCATCGCAGCTGGCGATGCTTTCATTTGTCCTCATTATCTGAAGGTGACAGTGAACTTGTCCATATCGTGGTGTCTCAGCTATTGTGAGTTCCTCTTCGCACTTTCAGTCAGTACTAGGATGCCGTGGAGTGGCTGACCTCGGACGTCGCGTCGTGCTATGGCTCTGTAATGCAAGGCTCGCCGAGGCCCACGACAAAGACAGGCCGTGACACGTACATCACACCACGTGTCGCAGCAGGTCTTACGAGTGCCAGAAACAATCTCCGATAGGGAGCGAGTAACTATTTGTGACGAATTTAGCAATTCTTGAATGCTTGGAAATTCTCGATAGCACACGACAAAATTAAGACCTTTATTGGGTACCTTTTCAGTTAAATATGGATTTCCCATGTGCTCGACACGATACCGAGCGTTCACGGAGTGTGGGGGCTGGCCGACTAGTGTGACGTCACAAGTTCGTTGCAGGACCCGTACATCTCGTTGGCCCAGGGATCGCAGAAATACGTATTATGTACTGCCATACTACTCTGTTTCCGCTTTCTGCTTATGGCTCAGTTCAGTGTTAAAATATACACTGAAGAGCCAAAGAAACTGGTACACCTGGCTATGTAGGGCCTCCGCGAGCATGCATGCCACAGCGTGACATGGTTTATTGTCTGAAGTAGTGCTGGAGGGAATTGACAACATGAATCCTGCCGTGCTGCCCATAAATCCGTAAGAGTATGTGGTGGGTGAGATCTCTTCTAAACAGCGCGTTGCAAGGCATCCCAGCAATGCTCAATAATGTTCATGTTGGGTAGTTTGGTGGCCAGCGGAAATGTTTTAACTCAGAAGAGGGTTCCTGCAGCCACTATGTAGCAATTGTGGATGTGTGGGGTGTCGCATTGTCCAGCTGGAATTGCCCAATTCCGTAGGAATTTATAATGGACATGAATGGATGCAGGTGATCAGACAAGATGCTTAGGTACGTTTCACCTGTCAGAGTTGTATTAGACGTATCAGAGGTCCCATATCACTCCCCCTGCTCACGTCCCGCACCATTACAGAGACTACACCAACTTGAACAGTCCCCTGCTGGATTTATGAGGTTGGCTCCATACCCATTCACGTCGGTCAGCTCGATACACTTTGAAACGAGACTCGTCCGACCTGGCAACATGTTTACAGTCATAAACAGTCCAGTGTCGGTGTTGATGGACTCAGACAAGGCGCAAAGCTTTGTGTCGTGCAGTCATCAATGGTACACGAGTGGGCCCTCGCTTCCGAAAGCCCATATCGATGATGTTTCGTTGAATGGTTCGCACGCTGACACTCGTTGATGGCACAGCACTGAAATCTGCAGCCATTTGCGCAAGGGTTGCACTTTTGTCACGTTGAACGATTCTCTTCAGTCGTCGTTGATCCCATTCTTGCAAGATCATTTTGCAGCAGCAGCGATGTCGGAGATCTGATGTTTTTCCGGATTCCTGATATTCACGGTACACTCTTGAAATGGTCGTAAGGCAAAATCCCCACATCATCGCTACCTCGGAGATGCTGTGTACCATCGCTCGTGTTGTGGCCCATCGCTCGTGCGCCGAGTATAACACCATGTTGAAACTCACTTAAATCTTGATAACATGTCATTGCAGCATCAGTAACCGATCTAACAACTGCTCCAGACACTTATTCTCTTATATAGGCGTTGCCGACCACAGTGTCGTCTTCTGCCTGTTTACATATCTCTTTATGTGAATATGCATACCTATACCAATTTCTTTGGTGCTTCATGTGTTATGAGTGTCGTCCAGCCTCCCGCAACAAAGCACTCTTTGTGTGCCCCAGATACCGGCAGTGACACACGGTATGACCAGGATCGGATTCTCTGCCATGTGTGCCAAGTAATAATCTAAAAAAAGTTGGATACAGAGACCCTTCGTCGTCGTGTCATGGAGGTATGCAAAATCATTAAATACCCTCAGCGAGTATTTGAAAGAAACTGAGAGCTCATGCAAGCAGGTGCGGAGACATGACTTTTATTGTGAGTTTCTCAATTGATGACACTTTCGACTTGATAGTATGTAACTGATATATTGAACATAAATTATCATTGAAGTTTCACTTATGTTCTGGTGATAGACTAATGGCTTACGGGCAAGTGTTAATATTGATTCGTTTTTTTTCTTCATTTGTGCAAGGAATCTGTCTCCAAAGTTTTCAAAGAATTTTTGAATCATCCTGTACATGCATTGTGATCGTATGGTTTTCTTAATTGCTTAAATTTCACATTATTCAGTTAATATGTAAAGTTCGTATTAACTGGTGTCGTTGGGTTGTGGAATGACGTGAATTTCCGTTTAGAAGTGTAAATAATTCTGGTCGAAGTGGTTGAAGGCGTTATTTTGAATATGTGATTTAATTTTCTCAAATTCATTGCGCAAATCCTAAATGTCACTTCAGTGATTGGAAATTTCAACATCACTGCTGCGAAAGAACTGCGCAAGATTCATCAACTCTTAGAACAATAAAAACAATGATTCATTTCTCACTGCCAATGCGTTCCAGATATGTTTAAATCAGGGTTCTAAGCCCTCTATCAGGTACTGCGAGAAGCTTTCAACGATGTTTCAACTCTTTTGTTGCACATTCTGGCTAGCAGTTCGCCACCAATTGTCCTCATCTCACGGCAGATGAAAATATTTCCGCTATTAGCATTGACGTGCATTAACCATCAAGACCAAGAGCTGACGTAAATCGTTCATCTACAGTGTGTGAAGCGGGTGCCACGGTGTTGAGTAGCAGTGTCGTAGTGATTTAGACACGGACAGCGCACGCGGAAGTGGACGCAACAGGGAAGTCATATTCCGTTTTAGACCTTGTTATCAGAAACATGTCTTATATACAGCCATTTACGTATTACATGGGTAGGGACGGCATCAGTCAGTAGTAAGACAGGAAAAAAAAAAGAAGATAACGAAATTGCTCTGCCCTTACAGTCATTACATAAGCTGAAAGAGACAACGTTCGTGCCTAGAACCTAGCAGGCGTTTTACGTTATCTGCACTTGCTTCATTATTTAAACTGATTTCAATGTCAACAGCACACTGCTGCACAAAGTCAGCGTGTGTTTACGTAATTTACTCACGGCTTTAAAAGTAATTATCCAACTCGGGCATTTTGTGAAGCTGAGGACGTTAACGAAGTGACAGTCATGGAAAGGTTGTCTCGTTTGAAGACGTGCCGTGTATGGCGCCCGAATGTGGCTGCTACGAGGGCGTGCTGCAAAGTAGTTCTTCCGATTTTTTTTTCTGTTATCATATCTATTGAGGTGTTACATGTCATGCATATTACTCGATTTTCCCGCTTCGCTAAGGCAAGTTGCAACCATCTGCCGTTTACATGCTCCATGCAACAGTGTTTAAAATGGCAGTTTGCGAGGTAATTTTGTTGGTACGTGAGAGACAGCTTGCTCCAAGTATGTTTCTAACAGAGCAAACTGCAGCGTCTTTGATTAGTAATCAAAACGTCGGCGGCCCCATGTTCGAACAGCGCCACCGCTTAAATTTTGAATAAAAATCATCTGCCGAAGACTTACGGCGCAAGAAGTCACCCTCTTCCTGCCTCGTCAAAGAAGGCGGAGGAGCGGACAGAGATTCAGGGCACTCTCTTGCTCTTGGGGTGGGAAACTGCCTCTAAAGGTGTAAGGATCAACACTGATCAATGGCATAAGGACGCAGAAGGCAATGGAAATCACTGCATTAAAAACACATGACATGTATCCACAGGACATAAGGGCCTGTAATTGAAAGAGTGTCATGATGACCTCTCCATTGACAAATGATTCCAGGCTAGTCCCTCATTTGGATCTCAGGAAAGGGGCTGCCAATGGGGAGGTGACCATGAAGAAAAGACAGAATATTCAACAAAAGGCTAACATTCTGTGAGCCAGAGTGTGGAATGTCAGATATCTGGATATGGTAGGGAGGCTCGAAAACCAGAAAACGGGAAATGCTAAGGCTGTGGCTAGATATAGCGGGGTTCAATGAAGTGAAATGGAAATCAGACAAGAATTTCTGGTCAGATGGCTATAGGGTAATATCAAATGCAGCAGAAAATGTAGCATGGGAGTACGGTTCTTTATGAATAGGAATGTAGGTCAGAGAACGAGTTATTGTGAACAGCCGGCCGCGGTGGCCGAGCGGTTCTAGGCGCTTCAGTCAGGAACCGCGCGACTGCTACGGTCGCAGGTTCGAATCCTGCCTCGGCCATGGATGTGTTTGATGTCCTTAGGTTAGTTAGGTTTAAGTAGTTCTAAGTTCTAGGGGACTCATGATCTCAGATGTTAAGTCCCATAGTGCTCGGAGCCATTTCAACCATTTTTATTGTGAACAGTTCAGTGATAGGGTTGTTCACATCAGAATCGACAGCAAATCAAAGACGACAAAGATAGTTCAGATATGTATGCCGACGTCGCAGGCTGAAGATGAAGAGACAGAGAAAGTATATTAAGATGTTGAAAGGGTAATACAGTACGTAAAGGGGAATGAAAATGTAGCAGTCACGGGTGATTGGAATGCGGTTGTAGGTGATGGAGTAGAAGGAAGGTATAGGAGAGAATATGGTCTCAGTACTCGGAAAGAGAGAGGAGAAAGACTAACTGAGATCTGCAATAAATTTCATCTGGTAAAAGCGAATACTCTGTTCAAGAATTACAATAGGTGAAGAACAAGAAAAAAAGTGCTCGGATTAAAAAGACTGCAAGAAAGAAATGTCCTCTTCCGCCCCTACTGTTGAACGTATACATCGAAGAAGCAATGATGGATATCAAGGAAAGGTTCAAGAGCGAAATTAAAATTCAAAGTGAAAAGATATCAATGATAAGGTTCCCTGATGACGTTTCTACCCTCAGTGAAATTGAAAAACAATTATGGGATTTGATGAATATAATGAACTGTATGATGGGTACACACTGTGGGTTGAGGGTAAATCGCAAGAAGACGAAAGTAACGAGATGTAGCAGAAACGAAAACAGCAAGATTCTTAGCATCAGGATTGGTGATCATGAAGTAGATGAAGTTAAGGAATTCTGCTATTTAGGCAGCAAAATCACACACGATGGACGGAGCTAGGAGGACATAAAAGCAGGTTAGCACTGGCAGTAAAGGCATTCCTGGTAAAAAGAAGTCTGCTAGTGTCAAAAACAGGCCTTAATTTGAGGAATAAATTTCGGAGAATGTACATTTGGAGCACAGCATTGTATGGTAGTGAACCGTGGACGATGGAAACCGGAACAGAAGAGAATTGAGGCGTTTCGGATGTGGTGCTACAGAAGAATGTTGAAAAATAGGTGGACTGATAAGGTAAAGAATGAGGAGTTTCTGCGTAGAATCGGAGAGGAAAGGAGTATATGGAAATCACCGACAAGAAGAAGGGACAGGATGATAGACGTATGTTAAGACATCAGAGAATAACTTGCAGGGTACTAGAAAGAGCTGTAGAGGGTAACGCTACGCAGACAGAGACTGAATATATCCAGCAAGTAACACAGGACGTCGATTGCAAGTGTTACTCTGAGATGAAGAGTTTGGCACAGGAGAGGAATTTGTGGCGATTCGCATGCAACCAGTCAGAAGACCGCTGACTAACAGGGATGAAAATGCAAAAAAAATCTGTGTGCGGTGGTGTCTGTGTCGACATCAGCAATATGCGCCGTTAGACTGTTCGTGCTGTTAATGAAGGAAACGGAGGTGCTAACCTCATCGTGTGTGGCACAGCTCGAGGTGGGAGATCGCGTGCGGCAACCGACGAGAATCATCGGTTTGGTTTGAGGAAGTCATCAGAGACAATCGTCAAGTATCACAGACACAGTCCTTAGGTAAAGGTGGAATATAACAAGAGCGTTTACAGGCCAGAAACGCGTTACGGAAAGCTGTGTGCAAGGTGAGTGCCTCGAATGCTCACTCCTCACGTGAAAGAGACGAGATTGGATACTTGTCGACAATAACTTTTGCGTTGTGAGCGTGGGTGCGATGCGCTCCTTAACGAAATTGTGTCAGCTGACAGAAGCTGGGTTCACAATATTCATTCCGAAAACAATAGAGTTTCCATGGCATTCCAACACAAAGTATCACCGACGCCATTGGCATTCAGAGTCACGCTCAGTTTTAGGGATGTTAAAGGTGTTGTGCATTTCGAACACATGACCAAAGGCACCACCATAACCTCTGCAATGCACTTCGATACCTTTAGAAAACTGAAAGCACGAATGCGACTAGTTTTGCCACACCTAGGGCACCTTCTCCTTCACCTTGACAGTGCCAGATAACACACGAACGCTGCCATTTTCTGCAACAGTCCGATGCCTTGGGTTCGCTATCATCCTCTATACAGTCCCGACTTGGACCCCTCCGTTTTTTCATTCATTTCCAAAACTTAACGAATACTTTTGAGAACATCACTTTGATAGTGATGAAGCGAAGCAAGCAGAGGTGAGGTTCTGGCTCGGTTAACAATGTCAAACATGCTGCAGTGATGATACCAGTAAACTGGTCTCTCGTTCTGAGAAGTTTGATCGTCACCAGGGTGACTATGTTGAGAAATAAATATGTAGACATGAAGAATAGAGATGGGGAATGTTAATAACGTTTGTTATATTTAAAAATGTTGAAGAGTTTTCACATTAAAAATTCGGAGGTATGGCGAACTCGTCAATTTGGCGTATGGCATAAGAGTAGGTACGATATCTGAGCAGTCGATTACAAGATGGTGTGCAGTGAACACAGCAGCATGTCGAGAGTCCACCGACTTTGGAATGATGGACGGTTCAAGAGGAATGTGTCACAGCATATCGGAGATTACACAAGATATCAAGCTTCCAAGGCCAACAGTGCCTAGGATAAAAAACTTCCCGGCAGATTAAAACTGTGTGCCGCACTGAGACTCGAACTCGGGACCTTTGCCTTTCGTGGGCAAGTGCTCTAGCAACTGAGATACCCAAGCACGACTCACGCCCCGTCCTCACAGCTTTACTTCTGCCAGTACCTCCTCTCCTAACTTCGAGTCTCGGTCCGGCACACAGTTTTAATGTTCCAGGAAGTTTCATATCAGCGCACACTGCGCTGCAGAGTGAAAATCTTGTTCTAGTTTCTAGGATAGATCATCAAGAGCCAAGAGGTGATATTCCCACATGCGTAAACAGCCGCATAGGCCAAGCATAACTGCATCCCTGCATAGCCACTCTGGACGATCAACCATTTACTGTCAGCCAAATCAAGGCCAATTTGCATATGGGGCGTCAACAACCCATTTCTACCAGCAATTTACGGAGTCAAACGCACTGCATAGGCTTCAACATCGACGGCTTTTAGCTGGTCAGTGTATTTTATGTTGCCGGCTATGTAAAATCCGTTTCCGTCCTTTATATAATACATTTTTCACATGTTTCGTCTCTTACCATTAGAGAGCGTTGCGTCTACTGAAGCCGAGTAAACTTCACAATACTCCAGCGGAACACACATTCGTCATTTTGAGGCGAATATTTTCACTCCAGGTGGATCTCTTAAGAGGTCGCTAATTTCAGAGACAAAATTAGATTTTCAGTCCATTTTTTATGCGTATACACTGCGCGACGGATTGACACTTGGATGCAGCGCACTCTGTTGTAAGCTTAGGAAAACTGCCATCGAGTGGATCATCAAACCCAAAACCACAAATAGGCGGCTTCGTACTGCCCCTGTTGCATCGTTCA
This sequence comes from Schistocerca cancellata, assembly GCF_023864275.1. NCBI lineage: Eukaryota > Metazoa > Arthropoda > Insecta > Orthoptera > Acrididae > Schistocerca > Schistocerca cancellata. The sequence goes on from NC_064628.1 coordinate 414,696,192, forward strand.
CTGCAGCCGTTGCAATTTTAGCGCCACTTACCGAGCCAGAACACACATACTTCCTCCGTCCGCTAGCCTTCATACTATTGCACGACAACCCATTCTCCGGGTGCACTAATAAATTTTCGAAGCTATTGCTCATCGCAGACGGTAAAACAGCCAAGCCCGACTCAGACCGTGTGCCACGATCATAATATACAACACACATTGAGTGCCAGTATTGCAACAGCAGGACAGCGGTCGTAACTCATTGCTACACAGCGAGCAGACATACGGCAATGAGCACAACAGGTTTAGTATGACGTCACCCCTAACTTTATTCTGGAAATTCTACAGCATGTGAAACATCCCCTTAGAACAATTATACATGACTGTGCTTAAACTGACACACAATATTTTTAGCGCAACGCAATCTGACTTTCAGAAATCCCTGCAAAAGAATGGCCCTGACTAACATTAACCTATGCGTTTCACAAATCGCTTACCTCACAAAAATCTTGGTTACTCAAACTACTGCAATACAGCGAGCGCCACTACTGCAGCTACATAAAAGATTCAAACTACGGAAGGCACTAACTACTGATAGGCATAGTTAGCAAATGAAAGATTTTTGAAAGAGAACAAACAATGTATTTACCTTAATAGTGTTGAAAAATCATAATATACATAGCAGTTCATAATATCCAGTATTACAAATTTCAAAACTCCGCCATCTCTGTCCCCACATCCACCACTGCTGGCGGCTCACCTCCAACTGCGCAACGCTACGCGCTGTTCACATCCAGCTGCCCAACACTACAATGGCAGACAACAATGCAAACTAGGCACAGACTGCACACAGCACAGCCAGTGATTTTCATACAGAGCGCTACGTTGAGTTACCAATATAAAAATCTAAACAGCCTACTTACATAGCCCCCATGCTCCCCACAAAAAATTTTACAAATTGTTTTGGGCAGTGGCCAATACAGATTTGATAAAATTTTTCATAATTACAATAACAAAGATATCAAATGCACACACTTATTTATACAATGTTGGTCAAAAGATAAAATTTTCTCACAGTCCATAAAGACAGTCCAGATTGTTCATCACAGTAAAATTTCAGTGCCTTTTTTTTTTTTTTTCAAAGTCTGAGCAGTAAAAGAAAATGCACACGGAAGTAGTGGATTTCCATGCAGTCTTGAACAAGTAGTGTTGTCCTTCCAACGGAAAGACAGTGCTGACTCTTGACATGCAGACAGGTAATGGGTCACAACAGAGCAAACCTACAGCAGAGTCATTCGACGGTATGAAGAATATTGGTAGGTAGGTCATCACAGAGTAGACCCACTATAGTCTTGGTAGAGAGTATGGTATTGGTGGGCCACCAGAGGTGCAGACCCACTGTAGTCCTGGTAGAGATTGTGATATTGGTGGGCCACAGGGGTGCAGACCCACTGCAGTCCTTGTAGAAATAATGGTACTGGTGAGTCAGCAAAGGTGTAGACCCACTGTAGTCCTTGTAGAAATAATGGTATTGGTGGATCATCAAAGATGCAGACCCACTGTAGTCCTTGTAGAGATGGCCAGCAGCCATCTCCTGCGACTGTGCAGGTGCACAATCACCATCGAAGAGTCTTGCAGAGAAGATAGCAAGTCCATAAACCACCACTTGTGCACGCACAAAGTTTTTGGAATTGTCCTTAGAAGTCTTGCAGACAATATAGCAAGTCCATATCCCACCACTTGTACACTCACAAAGTTTTTGGAATTGTCCTTAGAACCAGCAATGCTGTTATCCAGTCCCTTGCTGAATTATTAACACACGTGCAAACACTAACAGTCTCTACTTCTCACATATTGTCCATATACTATGACCAACAGAAAAGTGTGCAGTGAAATGTAACTTACAAGTTAATAGTATGATGAACTGGTGTCAATTACAATTTTATAACATAAGAATACAATTACAAAGGTAAAAATACATCATTAAAGAACATAACAATACAGATAACATTTGTAGTAACACAGGCTTTACAAAAGAATAGAAATAACATATACATCAGTGTTACAGGAATTATGACATGAGTACATACATAAAAGATCAGAATAACTTTCGAAACATCAACTTCACACATGAGCATTAAAACAGAACAGGATAAATAATGTCTAAACATCTTTACAAAGTAAATAACATATTGTTAATGCCAATTATATTTGAGGATAACAGTGTTCCTCGTCATTAGTGAATGTAGCTTAGTACCAGAAAAATTCTACAACATAAATCATATGAGCTAAACATATAAAGACAGGAAGAACATAAATACACAAGGGTACACAAACATATAGCGGAATAATACAAAAGGAAAGGACAGGGTTCGTTTTCAGTGTAACATTTGGTACTGCAGTCCAACCCAAAACTTCATTCCATAGATCTTTCGTCTTATTTCGATATTTGCTCCAGCCAAAAAAATCCTATCCAAGCATGCTTTCTGTATTTATTTCACATATTTCTTACTTCATTATTTATTTCCAAGAAAATCCTACCTAAACCTGTTGTCCCTAAACCCTACTTTTTTTGTTCATATCCTCTTTCAAAATACTTTTTTGGCCAAACCATTTTCTTATAGCTTCTCCATCCATTTCTTCCAATTCATCATAGTTAGTTTCTTATATAGTCTACCCCCTCTTAAGCTAACTTAAATCTACTGAGCTCAGATGCTAAACTAAGGGACGAGGCAACAGCATAAAACAATTAACACAAACATCAATGACAAAAAATTCAAATTGGCAAAGCAATTGCAATATTACAACTAATATAAGACACTGTGCAGCAAACAAGAAAAATAAATCCGTAGTGAAACTGGCTTAATAGAGTAATACAAAGTCAAATTCAGTAACACTATGCCTGGCAAACAGCAGCAGCAAATGCGATAACTTATATCTAAACATGACAAAGCTCAAGCAGGAAAAATATTACAGTAAAAATGGCCATGTTTAATAACTATGTCACATCTTAACACTAGAGTGATGCATCACAATTTATTCTACAAAAGAAATTACCAAGTACTTGAAAAGAAAATTCTGTATGCAATTCCTGTGAAGGGAAATGTGTTTTTGTGCTCCTTCGTTTTTTTTAAGTGCATCAAAGTTATTCTTTACTGGGTCTGTAGGCATAAAATATTTATATTAGTACATCTACAAAATTTTATTTTAACCAATGCTGCAGTGCAGCTAGAAACTAGATATGAAACAAAATGAGTAAATAAATACATAAAGCAAGCCATATGGCATTTCTCTCAACTAGCAAGACAATAGCAGTGAAATGTTTCTCATCGTTTCATTAGGCATTTTAGTAAATAACATAAATTAAGAGCTCTACAGTATAATCATATGTTTTCAAGTTTGAGCTTGTCGTATTTGCGATGCTTTCTACAAAGGAATGTCAATAGCGAGGATAATGGCCTTTTTTTCTGAAAGGCACACACTAATGACTTTTTTTTCCAGGCGGCTGTCACGCAGCTGGGTGCCCATGACTCATTACGTGAAGGTGGTCACTTAACTTTCTTACTGAAATATTTAGGACACCAGTTTGCATTACAGTGACAGTCTCATATAAAAAATTTCACAGGTCGAGAATTTGCGTTGTAACTGCGTAGAAACAAAATCCTATGAATATAACAGTGTTCAAAATGTTTTCGTCGGCATTGTGATACATTCGTGCATTTACACACATTTCATAACTCTTAAAGTACGATTCTTGGTCTCCAACAACCTTTTTCACAAATCAGCGTCCCTAACCACTACTCATTATTCCTTACCTTATTACACATATACATATTCGTAGACATTCTTCAATATTTCATCATAATAAATACATAGCATAATCAAATTCTTCATATAGCATCATCTCATTGATCATAAACATACCTCAACAGCATAATACACATCGTCGTCGTAAAAATAACATCATAACACCTCAGTCAAATCTCAAAAACGTCGTAGCTTTCTGCAATAATGTCAAAACCTAAAAAAAATTCTATGCTCATTTCAAGAGTGTCATCTACCTCAAACGTACTTTAAAATCACGCTCCCTTACCAAATACATCATTCAAAGCTCTTATAGTATCACAATGGTTTCGAAAAATATGAAGAGTTCACACAATACAGACAAAATACAATTTCATAAGTGTGAAGTTACCCAACTGTGTAATTGCGTAAACATCTGTCACTGACGTAGTAAAAAAAGTTTATCTCTCAGTTAAATGATCAGATAGCTGTGTAATTTATGTGTTAGAGGAATATGGTACCGATGTGTAAAGTTGTATAAGCAAATACCATATTAGCTAGGGCTCCTTGTGCTTGCCAAACACATGGTACACAAAGTAGGCGTGTACCCCCTTGAGGATTAATGTAATTATACCCTCAGGTGTTACAGATTACAGCAATGGAATGAAATGTAACACGGAAAACCTTTGTATCGTTGTACTTCAAATATCTTTAAAAAGAAATGATTTAAGTGCAAAATTAATCACTCAAATACGTGTCCTGTAGCGCTAAATGTGCGTCTTGCTGTAAGATAATCTCTGTGGAAGTGTCGTAGTTATCGTCCTCCGAAAGCTAAGACCTGCAGAAGTCAATGAACTTACCTCATGATAAACAAAAGTGAAATGCTTTGCGTATAGATATCTTAGTTATTACACTTATTGCCGTGATGAAGAAAGTACTGTGCTGTAACGTATTGTTGTCCTACGGAAAAGCCTGTCTCCTTGTAGCTATAGCACAAAAGTCACCACTAAAACATGTCTCACATTACAGGAGAATTCAGAAAAAACTCTGCAGATATAAAACAGAAACACCGCAAAAGCAACATTGTAAATTGTCACTCATTAGTAGTGTCGTGATAAAATCGTGTTGCTGTCACATAAACTAACCACTGTGTCATCTGGTATCTCACAGAAAGTACTTTAAATCCAGAATGTATTTTCAAGTAAACCAAAATGTTGCATTAAAATCTCATTAGCAGTATATGTTTTAAGTATGTAAGCCATATATTCGTTACGTAATCGTGCAACTAACAAGGAAGAATGTATAAATAACAACACTGTGTCGTCTGTTCGCAATAACAATGCATTCACAATTACTTGTCTAAGTTACCTATGTTCTTGACTGGATAGTTAGTTAGCTTTAAAACATAGTTGCATGTTAACAGTTTGTAAGTGTGACAAAGAGTACTAGTAACATGAAGTGAAAAATTTTATAGCAAAGACTAAATTAAAAAACAGTTTTTCTCTCAATAAACGGTTTTACATGTGAGATGTGGTGTAACCCTTTGCTCTTCTCAGTACGCAGAGTTTCAACTTGAATGCAATTATCATGCGGTATTCGTCCATAAAGAATACTGGAATTTTGCTCAAGGTTAGCGTCTATGTTATTTTTCCCTGAGCCAGCAGGCGCACGTGGCTGCCTGCGGTGCGAGTCATTGTCTGTTTCTTTGTTGTCGCGCATCGTTACTGGGATTAGGAGACCTAACTTCTACAAATTCGCCTTGCCGAGAGGGCCCAGCCCTGTTAGAATCCCGCCAGTTCTGATGAAATTCACGTCTGTCGTTACGATCACATCGTCTGTCATCATGTCGGTAGTTCCTGTAGTTTCTTTATTGTCGGTTAAGTGGTGGAGAATTTCTCCCTGAATTATCACTGCACGGTGGACCGTTGCATCTGAAGTTATTCTGCCTCCCGTGATAATAATTGTTCTGGTTGCCAAATTGTCTGTTTCTAAGAGTGTCTCTGTCATATTCATTACTACGGAAATGCGATCTCTCTCTGTAACTATTACTCTGCCAGTGGTTGTCATACGGGTGGTGTCTCTTTTGGTCACGATTTACGTTGTAAGAATAGAATTGTCGTGTCTAGTTATTGTTTCTGTCGTCACGGAATTGTGACGGATGTGAAGTGTAGTGATTGTTTTCCTGTTTTCACATCCCGTGACTGTCTGTGTCAATTTCTAATTCTTGTAAGAGTCCCTGAAAAGCTTCAATGTCGTCTTTGCAACGTCCTGCCAAAATAATATTTCTTAAATTTTCAGGCAATTTCATTAAGAAAATGCGGATGAGTTCTGAAGGGCTGTATGGGTTTGAAAGATATTGATTCTTATGCAACATGTCTTCAAAATATTTGACAAGACTGGAAAATTGAGATTGTTCGAAATGTTTCATCATTATGATGCCATGTTTTACTCGGTCTGTGTGGCTTGAGACCAATATGCTGAGAGGAAGGCATGGTAAAATTCTCCTTCACTGTGGCAATCGTGAATGACCGATCGCATTCTTACAGCTGGTTCATTCTCTAAGTAGCCACACATAAATTCTAATCTGTGTTCTAATGACCAGTTGGGAGGAAAACAATGAGAGAATTGATGAAGCCACGCTTGTGGATGAATGTCGTTGCCGGAATTCTTAAATGTTTTGAATTTACGTGTAGTAATGAACAGCTTATAGTCAAAATCATCATGTCGGTGAGTCGCATGTCGGTCATTGTTACGTCGTTTCGGCGGTTCCATCTCAAAATTCGGTGTACCTTGTCAATTTCTTTCATAATTTCCGAAGTGCCCTGTGTTATTATTTTGTGGCTGTTCCGTATTTCTATGTCCCTCTTCACGTATTGGAGCGAGAGTGTCCTCTGAAATATGTAATTCTTGTATTACCTGTGTCAGCTGATCTTGTACTTCCCGGATTTCTCTTTGGTGTTGCGTATTAATTTGATTCAGATTTTGTTTCAGTTTCCTAATTTGTTCGCACTCTTCTGTGTCATTAAAGACTACCAGTTTTGTGTCATTCAGATTATCATCTACCTTCGTAGATAAATTATTTAGCTGATCCGAAAGTTCAACTACTTTCTCTGATAATGAACTAATTTCCTCCATGTGTCTTTCTGAACCAATTTTCAGAGTATCTACTGTGTCCTTTAAGTTTTCTTGAGTTGTTGCAAGTTGCGTAACCAAATCGGTAGATGCAACTGAGTCAATTTTAGCTTGCAGGGTCTCATGATTTTGATGAACAATAGTTTGCAGTTCTTTTATGGCTGCTTCGTGATTCTGTAATGCATTTTCATGCCGCAAAAAAATAGGTTGAAAATGCTCACAAATTTGTGTTTTTACATCATTAAAGACTTTTTGACATTTCGATTCAATGTTATGTAACTCAGTAGTTAAATCTTCATGTGTTTGTTCAAGTGTGGTGTCTAACTTTTGAAGCTTTTGGTGTGTTTATCTCTGATTTTGTTCCATTGTGTCTAACTTTTGAAGCTTTTGCTGTGTTTGTCTCTGATATTGTTCCATTGTGTCTAACTTTTGATGCTTTCGTCCCATTTTTTGCATTAATTGTAATAACAATGCACTGGTGTCTGAAACATGTTCCTTAGTGCTATTCGGCAATGCATTTGAACCGGCGATATTCGCAGTTTGAAAAGCCGAAAATGTGTCTTATTTGAGAAAAGGGTGAGGACGCAAAACCTGAATCGGCAGTATTTGCAAGGTTTGTCCTGTCATTTTCGGATTCCTGAGGCAAGCTGTTGCCGACCGATCGATCGATAATGCTTCCCTGTTCACTAATTGTTTCACTGCCTACACCATTATTTCACGCCTGCTCCATTTCCCTATGCACAGTTACCAAATTACTACTTTGGATATTTGTTAATTCATTACACAGTGGTGCTGATAAGCTACGCTCGTCGTCACTATTATTTCTCAGTTTACTTTGGAGCCTAGTGTTACGTTTTTCACACGCCATTATTGTCACAATATTTCACACGATAACACAGAGAAGCACAATTTGAAGTGCAAAAATAAGAGAACACATTAACATAGCACTGAAAATAATATCTATTTAATTGCAAGCGTAGCTGCGAAATACTTGGTGCAAATCTACATGCATGCCACAACTGTTTTACTGTACAACAGTGGAAGACTGCAACTACAAAGGAGATTATCTCTACAATTACGCGCTAGCAATAAACAAAGGCTGCACTAATTGCACAAACTACAAGGAAAAAATCAGAAGATTCCAGTGAGGTATACTGGCGGGGTCGCCATATGAAACATCCCCTTAGAACAATTATACATGACTGTGCTTAAACTGACACACAATATTTTTAGCGCAACGCAATCTGACTTTCAGAAATCCCTACAAAAGAATGGCCCTGACTAACATTAACCTATGCGTTTCACAAATCGCTTACCTCACAAAATCTTGGTTACTCGAACTACTGCAATACAGCGAGCGCCACTACTGCCAGCTAAATAAAAGATTCAAACTATGGAAGGCACTAACTACTGATAGGCATAGTTAGCAAATGAGAGATTTTGATAGAGAACAAACATTGTATTTACCTTAATAGTGTTGAAAAATCATAATATACATAGCAGTTCATAATATCCAGTATTACAAATTTCAAAACTCCGCCATCTCTGTCCCCACATCCACTACTACTGGCGGCTCACCTCCAACTATGCAATGCTACGCGCTGTTCACATCCAGCTGTCCAACACTACAATGGCAGACAACAATGCAAACTAGGCACAGACTGCACACAGCACAGCCAGTGATTTTCATACAGATCGTTACGTTGAGTTACCAATATAAAAATCTAAACAGCCTACTTACACATGTTACATCCGAGGTCTGCCGCTCCAAGTCGTTGCAGTACAGATGAGAAATACAGAGGCAGGGAAAACCGTCCACACTTGAAAGACCACCGTGTGGTAGGACCGCTGACACCTCCGAATAAACGAGGGCAAATGGCCGCCTCACCTGCTGCAATGACGTAATGTCTGGAGTTAAAAAGTCCTGTTTCGGACACCTCGTCAGTAGTTCCTGTCATTTCATGTGCATCACCTGTCCTGACAGAATGACGGTCTCACTAGTTACATGTTAACTTTGCTGCGAACCATGGTGAGACACTTGCTTCCTGTTCAAAGACTTCAGCTGAGAGACGGCAGCCTGCCGGCTGTGAGTGGACTTCATTACTCCGTACTGCCACCAGTGGAAATAAACAATGTGTCACCTTACAGCCCTAAGGCAGTGAGGCCTATTGATGAGAACAGGGTACAGTATTTTAAAAGTGAGCTGAAAGGGGTCGCGTGGGATGAGGTATGTGTAGAAAGTGATGCTATTGTCAGATTCAACTTATTCCATAGTAAATTTGTGTCAATATTTGAAAGTTGCTTTCCTTTAAAAAACAAGTAAGCTGTGTATAACTAAGGGAACTAAAATATTATCTAAGAGATGAGGAAAATTTATATAAACTCCAGAGAATGGCAAGATCCAAGTTTTCTTGCTTCCTATAAAAAATATTGGAGTATTTTAAGAAAACTCATAAAAATGTCCGGAAGTATACTGGTACTGACAGAAATAAATAATAAAGATAATAAGGGACGTTTTCACATGGGAGACAGGACAGCCAGTCAGTGTAAAAGATGCCATAAAAATTAAACTAAATGACAATGTTGTGACTGATAATTCACAAGTTGAAAGTACTTTTAACAATCACTTTCTAAGAGTATGAGCAAATACAGGATTAAATGGTTCAGTTGAAGAGAGAAGAGAATTTATTAAAAATATCATTCCACAAAACATTAAGCAACTACAAGTCCGATGACATATGCAGTTGAATAGAAAGTTTTCTAACAGACAGAGAGCAGTGTGTCGTCCTGAATGGGGTGACTTCAACAGGAACAAGCGTAACTTCAGGTGTGCCCCAGGGCAGCGTAGTAGGTCCGCTGCTTTTTACGATTTACATGAAGGTTTCTGGTTGATGGTACTGACAGAGGCATTAGACTCTGTGCCGATGATGCTATAGTCTACAGGAAAGTACTATCACACGAAAGTTGTACACAAATCTATGAGGATTTTCAGAAAATAAATGCGTGGTGTAATGACTGGCAGGAATCTTTCAATTTTAGTAAGTGTAACCTACTGCGTATAACAAGGCGAAAATCCCCATTAATGTACGAGTACAAAATAAATGCCCAGTCTTTGGTAGTAGTAACATCCGTCAAGGATCTGGGTCTGACTAATGGAAATGATCTCAAATGGAATGATCATAACACAAGGGATGGGCAAGGTGAACTCTAGATTGCGGTTTACTGGTAGAATCCTGAAGCGATGCAGTCCTTCAAAGAAGGAAATTGCTTACAAAACGTTAGTTCGTCCAGTCTTAGAGTATGTTCGTCTGTATGGAACCCTTAACAGTTGGGTCTGATTCAAGAGATTGAGAAGGTCCAAAGAAGAGCGGCAAGATTCGTGACTGGTACATTTAGCCATCTCAAGAGCATTACAAATCTCATTGGAAGTTTGAAGTGGGACACACTTGCAGATAGACGCTAAATGGAAGGGGCTGCTCACTAAATTCTGAAATACGATCTCTGCCGAGGATGTAGAGCATAAGTATTTGAACAACACCCGTTCTATTCCAAAGTACCGCTGTACAAGATGGCGGTGATGACGTCATGCAAGATGGCTGCGATGACTTCAGCTGATGACTCAAGTACCGTTATCCAAGATGGCGGATTTTGGCGGGAACTTTGAATTTTGGCGGGAAAGTGCCACACCCCCTCACCCACAAAAATGGCGGCTAGTTCAAATTCCAATACGATAAAGGCAGGAAAAAAGGACTTGTCTTTATTATTTAACCAGTTTCAAGCAGATGTGTTCCCCTCTGGGTCTGGACTCCAACTGGCTTAGTTAATATCGGTGCCACCAGAGGACGCCACCGTGATGTGGTGCGAGAGAGAAAGCTGATGATCTTGAGTCATCTCCTGACGTCACAAGCTCGCGAGCGTCCGAGCGCTCCCTCCATACACACTCTGGACAGAGTCTCTCATATATATTCTAATACTCGCATCGCGCATCTAAATTATTAATTACCCAAGTACTTAATTCCATTTCAGTTTTAATGTACTACATCTATATTCAATGAACTAATTCAAATTTTCACATTTTCTCACTAGGGGGCGCTGTGGTCCTTCATGACGCATTACTGCCCAACCAATAGAATTCTGCTCTCCTACTGGCTACAGAAATAGTCACGTGACTGTTAGTCATAGAGTCTATATGAACCAGACCACAATCCAACTCTCCCTCACTCTGCTCTTATCGCCCTTAATCTTCGAAAAATGAAACGAGCAGGTAGCGCCAGTGGCAGTAGAAGCAGCAGCAAACAGGCTCACGTGGATAAAGTTCCATTACCTGGTAAGTACATTTTCAGTGTTCCGATATCTGTACCTTTAACTTCATGTATGACTGCTACATCAGATTTGGGCTGCTCTCTATAAAGATTGTGCGTCCACGTGTTGTGTGTGTGTGCATGTGTGTATTTGTGTCTATATGTTGTGTATTATATCCGTTTTGGACCTCTCTCTATAAAGACTGGTAGATCTTATAACGGACTGTGTGTGTGTTCTGTGTCTCTATGTTGTGTGTTACGTGTTATATCCGTTTTGGACCTCTGTTTACAAAGATTTCTGGGTATTTTAACGGGTTGTGTGTGTTCTGTGTTATGTGTTATATCTGCATTCGTGTGCTCTCTATAAAGATTGAGCTTACTCGTGTTATGTGTCTCCATGTTCAGATTCTATATATTGCGTGTCTCTATGTTCTGTATGTTACGTTTTATATCCGTTTTGTAGTGCTCTCTATAAAGATTGACCTTCCATGTGTTGTTGTTTTTTCTGTGTTGCGTGTCTCTATGTTGTATGTCTCTATATTATATGTCTATATGTTCAGTGTCTCTATGTTGTGTCTCTCTGTGTTCAAAGTCTATATCTTCTGTTTTACATGTTATAGCCATTTTCGACCATTCTCTATAAAGGTTTGATTTCTTTGTGTTTGTCAATATCTTATATATATATGTTTTGGTCCGCTGCTTTCTGTAGCATTTAACTCACTACTCCATATTGTATTCAGTCTTTTCCATCTCTCTAGATTACTTCCCTCAAATGCTGACTGCTCTAGATTAGCAGCTCTAGATGGAGAGGGCGCAAGCGCAGCTTCTAATACAAAAGTAGTTCTTAGATCAAATAATTTCATCTAATATATACAGGTTTATACATTCAGTCTTCAAATACATATACATATTCTTGTCTTTTCTTTCTTGATGTTCCTAATTCTGCGCGTAGGTAGGGGTGTGCCGACCAAAGCATGCAAGGCGGCGATCAAATGGCGCCCGCTACAGGGGGAACCGAGTTTTTAGAGGAGGAGGAGGAACTCGATCTGCCTGACTGGTTGGGGCCCTTGTTGAATGTGGCAATGAGTTGCCCAAACCATGGACCTAGAGTGGAGATGATGAATACTTTTGAACATTAACATTACTGCAAACATTTACCTTTATTTACTGTTATTATTATTTATTACACTTTTAAATCTACATCATTAAACTTATTTTTTTCTCTTATTTATGTTACAGGTACATCACACGGCATAGCTTGTGTGCCTAAAGCAGTGGTTGCGGGGGCGGGAATCGAGGACACACAACAGGAAAGGCATGCTGCGCCCTGTGTAGCCCCAGTGATGGCTACGCGAGAGGCGGCAGCAGAAGACGCGCAAGCACCGCCCACAGCACCGCCCCAGCCCATCTGATGTCCGTGGGTAACTCGACCAGTTGGCCGTGAACAAGAAGAACAACAACCTCCCACGCCACAGGCAGCTAGCGGGAGCAACGCACTGCGGGGGCCATCGCCGCAGCCCGGTTCTTCAAGTCGACTGTCACCGCCTCCTCCTCCTCCAGAACCAGCTCTCTGCTGTCCATGCAAGGTACTCATTTCCACACGTATACCCCTCCCTGTAAATGATGATGATAACGACGTACCATCACCGGCCCCATCCTCTACTGTGTGGACCCCTAGCTGTAGTAGTAGTGATAGTAATTATCCTGTGGATAGCGGTAGTTCCCTCCCCCATCCTATCGATAATAGTGTGGATCAGAATAATGGCGTAATGAGCCCCTTAGAACACTCAGCAGTTGCTAGGGCTTTTGAGACGCGAATCTCATTCGCTAGAATTCGGATGGGAGGTATCGCGACCCTGTCGGGTTTTTAGAGGCGTGCCTCCCTATCTAGGAGACCGAGCTCCTCAAAGTCCTACAAATTCTGGGATTTAACGCCATTAAAGGCAGTGCATTGTTATGCTGCATATTGAGTTACATACCTCAACACCAAGGTGAGGCGGAGACAACGAATATGCACTATATATGGGGTGATAATGGCGTTATCTATCGGAGCACATCGATTGCTGAGTGATATCAAGAATCCACATTGAGCACTATTATGGCCCAATTTTCCAAGATGGAAGTACGTGGGTCTGCTAACGCGCTCAGCTGTATACCACACCACGATATTCATAAACATTTCTATGATCCAATAAATGGAGGGTCCAGTTATATTAAACTCCCTATAGATATTGAGAAAAAGCACGTGTGCATTAATGTTCAAAATAAGTATGACAATGCTTGTTTTGCATGGTCAGTCCTGGCTTGTCAGAGAAATTACAATTACAATCAGCATCCTGAGCATCCCAGTAGTTACAAAGTCAAAGATATTAAAAGACAGTATAACTTTGATGGTATAGAGTTCCTTGTAAAGATCCAGGTCATATATAAGTTTGAGGCTCAGAGTACCGGAATATCGGTCCATGTTTATGGCCTGGAGAAGACGAAAAAGGACAAGTCAGATGAGCAGGACAAGCATACAGTTGTAGGCCACCTCCATTTCTCAAAATCTGCAGGTGAGCGAGAGTTGCATGTAAACATGCTGCTCTTCTCTGAGGGTGATAATTATCACTATGTCTGGATCAAAGACATGTCCCAACTCCTTTCCTCCTAGTTAAGTAGATATGAGCATGAAAATCATATTTGTTTAAGGTGTTTGAGTAATTTTTCACCTGAAGAGTTATTAGCGATACATCTATTAGACTGTGCTTCCAACGACGCAGTACGTGTAACTATGCCCACTGAGGAAATTAACTTCATTAAATTCGAAAATGCTCACCACCAGCAGCGTTCTCCTTTTGTTGTGTACGCCGGTTTTGAATGCTTGCTGGCTGCAATTGCTCGCTGGCAAGGGAACCCCCTAGCCTCACACACAAATTTCACACAAAAACACATACCTTATGTGGCAGCGTTCCAAGTTGTATGTGCTTATGATTCTAAACTTAACCGCTATCAGGCTTATGCAGCGAACGATCCAGCGGTTTGGCTTCTCACTGAGCTTGAAAAACTTTCATGGGAAGTTGACAGGCTCTACAGCATCAACATTCCCCAGACCAAATCAAAGTAAGATGATGAACTGTATGAAAAGGAAGTTAATTGTCATATTTGTGGGCTTGCCTTAGACAGAAAAGCGGAAACTCCTCGTACAGACCACTGTCATCTTATGGGTAAATTCCGCGGTGCAGCCCCCAAGGCATGCAACTTGAAGTATCAGTTACGTAGAGACATACCCGACTTTTTCCGTAATTTGAGCGGGTATGCCTCTCATTTTCTCGTTGAGCACTTGGCTAAATTCGGTAAGAAGAATGATCAGGCAGTGTCCTCCCTGAAAGTGTTGAGAAGTACATTTCTCTTTCAAAACGAGTGACGCCAAAAATTACGCTCCGCTTCCTTGATTCTCTAGGCTTTATGCAGACTTCACTCCAGAAACTGGTTGAGACTTTACCTCAGAATGATATGAATAGCACTCGATCTGCATTTCCCAATAAGGAAAACTTCCAACTTGCGACTAGAAAAGGAGTTTTCCCATATGAGTATGTTGATAGTACGGCAAAACTCAATGAAACCAGGCTTCCCGATATATCTGCTTTTACCAATACTCTCACAGGCGATGTCATATCTACCGCAGATTATGAGCTTGCTGTGAATGTCTGGCGGGAATTCAACATCCCCAATTTGGGAGAATGTGCAAGGTTATACATGGACATGGGCGTATGTTTGCTTGCAGATGTTTTCGATAAGTTCTGGAGTGTATGTATGACCATGTAATACCTGGACCCCACCTTTTATTACAAGGCACCTGGGTTGTCCTGGCACCCTATGCTCAAAAACATGGGCTGCAGCATTGAACATTTGACTGATCCTGCAATGCTTCTATTTTTTGAGCAAGGGATCCTTGGGGGACTTTGTCAATGTGTTCACTGGCATGCCAAGGCAAATAACCCATGGATGAGATTCGAGTACAATGCATCCCTTGATTCTAGTTACATTTTGTACTTAGATGTTAACAAGTTATACAGGCATGCCATGATGCGACCACTGCCGGTTGGTGGGACTGGGTGGGTGCCCGAAGACGAATTGAACGGATTAGGTGGACAAATAATGGATTTTGCAGCTGATTCTGATGTAGGGTGTGTGGTTGAGGCAGACATCGCATACCCTAATAATTTGCATGAGAGACAAGCGACTTGCCGTTATGTCCAGAGCAACAAATTCCGTGAGGAAGCACCATACCTAAACTGCTGGCTACTGTTGCTGATAAGCAGAGGTATATTATTCATTATTGTAACCTCCAGCAGTGCCTCAGATTAGGGTGAAGCTTGTTAGAGTCACCCGGGCAATCTCCTTCAAACAATCACCCTGGTTCAAGGAGTATATTGAACTAAATACCGAAAAGAGGGCGGTTGCGAGTAATGATTTTGAAGAAGACTTTTATAAATTAATGAATAATTCCATTTTCGGGAAAACTATGCAGAATGTACGAAATGAACGCGGTATTGTCATTAGAACTGCATGGGAAGGGCGTTATGGCGTGATAAAATGTATAGTCTGGCCAAATTTTAAGCATGGCACCATCTTCAATGAAAAGTTTGTTGCTTTGGAGATGTCGAAGACTGCAGTAGAGTTTATGAAGCCCATCTATTTGGGATGTGCATACTGGATATCTCCAAATTCTCTATTTACCGATTCCACTATGAGTTTGCGAAACCTCATTTCGTAGAACCAAAGTTACTTTATATGGATACAGACAGCATTAAATACTAGGTCAAGAACTGCAATCCATATGATGTAATTAGGTGCAATGGTAAGGAATTCGACACCTCTTCTTATGAGGCCAATAATTCTTACAGTATTGTTCGACAGAACAAGAAGGTTATTGGTCTCTTGAAAAACGAGTTGAATGGTTTACCAGTTGTAGAGTTTATGGGATTGAGGTCCAAAATGTATGCATATCGTACAATAGACGGGGACACTCAGAGGCGGACAAAGGGTGTTGGATGGATCGCATCTTGTGCTCTTGCGATCAAGGACTGTATGGTCGCAGCAATGAAGCGCTTGTCCACACATGGTTCAACAAACTACCATTCGATCATGAGGTCATGAGGTCTACACTGTGCTACATTCTTAAGTCGGATTGTCTCCTCATGACGACAAAAAGAGTCATTTATGAGGATAGGGTGGAAACCCTCTCATACTCACACTATTTACTTGAAACGGAAGTAGGGGCAGGGGACTCTGGTTGATTGATAGAGAGGGAACGAGCGTGTGAATATTGTGATTGGGGGTTATGCGTGGAAATAGTATGGCTCTTTTATCATAGTGTAAATATTGGATAAGAGTATTGTGTGGTGTGTATCAGTTTGCATGTTTCTGTGTATGTCTGAGTGTGCAAATGAGTGTGGGAGACTCTGTTAGAAGTATGTGTGAGTAAATATTTATTATTTTTTTAAAGAAAGTTATAAAAATTAAAACTGAAAAAGTCTATGTATGTAGATATTTTTTGGCCAGTATTACTTTTTAATATATATGAACAAAACATAAATTTTCCCACTTGACTTGTGCCTTGTATATGAAGAAAAATAAACTTTTTGCACTTCATATGTGCTTCTGTGTGAGTGATTATAGAGATTAGTTTTTAGTTTGTAAGTTTCACATACCGCTAGCCATCCACTCAGAACTACTTTTAACTATGTGAGTTCCACCAAGTAAATTCTTTATATATGTTCATTTGCTTGTTGTAGTGGAAAAATCTTAGAGCCATCGACTTCAATGAAAGATAAATATATGTTCACCTCTTTCTTGTAGTAGAAAATGCTTAGAGCCACTTACTTGAAGGAAATGTACTTTCAGTTGCTCGTGGTAGTGGAAAATGTTTTAGAGCCACCCACCTGAAGTGGGTTAAAAGTGTTTTCTTTTCTTTTCTGGTGAAACTTCACTAGTGATAGTATTTACATTGTAAGACAGAGTAATTAGCTTGTAGTACCTCTGTATTAGTTGTAAAATTATATGTAATTTATGTGAGGAGAATAATGATATTTGTTAACAATGTAACTGTGCAGCTGGTCCCAGCAGAGGCTCGAGTCCTCCCTCGGGCATGCCTGTGTATGTGTTTGTCCTTAGGAAATTTAGGTTAAGTAGTGTGTAAGGTTAGGGACTGATGACCTTAGCAGTTAAGTCCCAGATTTCACACACATTTAATTTTTTTTGTTAATAATGTAAAAGCTTAAACACGTTTCTGCAAACAGCCAAAGGTTGATATTTTTTGTCAAAAACCAATCACGTATCTGTAAACTCATATATAATATGAAAACTGAACCATGTTACTGTAAACATATTCCGTAAACAATGTTAAAAATTCATAATTCAATAATAAATTCACTTATTTTATTGTAAAAGTGTCACATGTTGTTATTATTTCACACCTCAATCGTCATCATTCTTTTTATTAAAAAAAATATGATAAATGAATTTTTGTTGTGTACAAGACGTGGATACAGCTACATTGCGCTGCACAGACCTATAAGGTTTGCAGCCTTAAAAAAAGAATCATTTCTGAATGACACGTGCTGGACTTCGTCTGGCGGTCACGAACACGCAGCGCGCCTCAGCACTCTCTTTCAGCCCCGGCGCTGACAGCGTCGCGGTGGGCATCTGACACATCGCTACCGAACTGTCACAGTTTGTGGATTCCTTGCAGGTGAGGTGAAAGCTGGTCTATTACTGACTCAGGTAACGTTACTCAGCACGTCAAGGCTGAGGTGTGTGTCTTAGACAGTGCCAGTGGAATTCGCTTCATATACAATATCTCCCAATAAACTTACATTCTACGGACATTGGGTGTCATAGAAAGAAAAAAAAAACAGCCAATTTTATTGAATAATAAATGATTATTTATATGTAATCCAACTTAAATGTAATTTTACATTCTCATGTGCAGATACAAAAACACTTTTTTGGCAAGTGTCCTCCAGTCGATGGATTGATGGACATCTATACAATTCTAGGTCTTGAATAGAAGCAAATTTAAATATTCAGCGCATCCAGGAGATTTTTCTTTTCCCTTCACGTAAACTACGGTGTCCATGTGATCGTATAATTTAAGTGCAGTCACCATACCTTTATAGGATATGCCATGATCATCCCAGTGGATTTCTTGATAAAAATTAGTCAACCACTTTGCACTGTTCAGTGTTTTAGAGCACTTCACTTGCTTGAACGGTCTTGGTGATTCAGTATTTGCAGAGAAAGTTTGAATTATTCCTGCGTCTTGTGTGTAGGCTACAAAAGCAAGATCTTTAAATACGAACTGTCTACACACTCCATCATGGAATCCCTGAACGTCTACAATGATCTTCACTTCCTGACACGCCATCGTCAAGTGATTAATGCACAGAGCAGTAGCTATTCATTTATACAACTCGCTGAACAACACCTGTGAGTGGACAGTAGCTGATTTCACGGTCTTATGGAACTAAAGCATATACAGCAGTGTGTTCTGGGAAAATTGTGGATGATTCAAATTCAATTAGCATGTCTATAGATCCAGACTTATATATCTCATTCTGTTTAAAGCAATCTATTACAATGATTGGTGAAAGCTCTTTGAACTTACGTGAACTTAGTAGACAGCCCCCTCCCTCTACTTCAGCAATTTCATAGTAAGAAGGACGAAACCTTGCATACATGTCATACACCAGGCTGTATACATTTTGATTCCATTGCAGATGTAGATTGTCATATGGACAGAATTCTGAATTCAGGTACACTCTGGCATTAGTTAACTTGGAGTTATCGTATACGGTGGAATCATTTGCTGTATTCCCTCTTCTATCAGTCTGAAACGCAAGTACGATGAATATAGGTGTCTCTAGATGGCTGTAGGTCTTAATAGCCCATGTTTGTCTGCTCATGGTCGGTAACACTGGGTATTCGAAGATCTCCCATGAGCGGGATGTCAGTGATAGAAATGTACCTGAATTCAGGGCTTTCAAAAGCTTAAAACGCTCCTCGTCGGATACGCTGATGTGAGGCATTTTCCATATTATTTTGTTGATCGTGATCGTATTCTCTTCTCGAGCTCCTTGAATGTATGAGTTATTGTCCGTGGAACTCCACACCAGAAGAGCTCCTCTTTAGCGTTCGTAATAATCTGTCTCATATCCTCGAAGTACTCCATAAGCATTTTTAGAGGTATGCATGCAGTAAATCACTTGTACACTCAGCTACTCTATCCTCTGGCTCGTCTATGAATCATCCTGCATTTTCTAAACTATGGAGATCTGCTGGTGATGCCGAGACATATGTTTTAAGGGCCGATGTTATGCCAACATTGCGTGTACGATCGATCTCAGAACCGTTCAGTTCATAGCGAATCTCTTGGAAGAGGAATGCTAATGCGTTGCGTGTCAGTTTGGATTCCACTGTATCGCTGCCGTCAGTTTTCTTGAATGACCCCTAGAGATATGTGAAACTCTTGCACGGACACCTGAGTGCGTCTTGGTGCTGTATGACAATTCTGATTTCATAATTCTTGTTAAACGTGGTTGAAGCGTAAGGTTTATGAGAGAAGTATTCCTGACGTATAATTCTCTCATCATACTCTACTGGACTGGTTATATTGAGTGATGAGGTCATTGCGCGGTTTCAGACCAACTGACTTAAGAAACTCGTAGTTCGCAGGTGTTATCACTTTGCTGTTCGGTAGCAAAGTGGCCCGCTGTGGATTGCTTCAACTTGTTTTATATCGCACGCCCATCCTGTCTTAGATGTAATCGTACAATGATTTCCTCACCGCGAAAGTCAACAAGTCGATTATTCTGATCCACAATACGCAGCTCCAAATAGTCCAATGTCTGAGCTGACACTGGAAGGTATATTGCATTGGCCGGGGTCTCGACAATCTTATACCCCGTTGCAATTGAGAGGAAGAATCCGTAAATAGTGTAAATGAAAGTATCGTTGAGATAGGAGTTCGTTGCAATGTTACACTCGACGCGTATTGTGCTGACTGGGAGTATGTCCACTGTCTGATTCGACTTGTAAAATTTAGTTGGATCCTTCTTCAAAATCTGTCCTTTTGTGAATCCAAGCAGGCATCCTATCGAACCTTTCTGGTTAAAGTCAGTCGTTGCATTTACAGTTCTCATTTCAGGTTTAAGTGTATTGATGTTTGCAAGTAGTCCAATACCTTTTCGGGATTGTTTTAAGACGTTGTTTAAATCCTCGATATCGTATGCATCAGGTTCTATTTTCAGAATAACTTTTACACCATTAATATCGAGATGCAGTTTATTGTTAGTCTCGGTGATATTCCGGATGCTGCTGTACGTCTCCAGTCCAATCAATGCAGCACTCCATTGACCTGCACTCAAATCAATTGGCGGGAAGTAATGTGAACGCAGTACAGATGACCGTCCTTTCAACGTCAAAGTGTACAACATTGCATCTGGACCTCAACTGATGAATGAATGTTTAAACGTACTCCTGATATAGCATGCTTCTTCTTCTTCTTCTTCTTTGTGAACGTGAAGAGAAACATGATGCAAAGATGTCTGCAGAGGTGTGTATTAAACTTCTGATAGCGTTGATAATTGTAGAGTACATGTCTCCTTTGAGTTTAGTATTGCTGTAATTCTTTGGGTGGCAGGAAGTCACCAAATGAGTCGAAGTAGTACACTGTCCCAGCATCTCTCATAACGTATGCCACCCAGTGGGTGCCGGGACCTCCGACAACAACTAAATTCACAATACCGCATTCACCTGTTTTCCACATAGTCTTCGGTAATGTATCACGCATAAACACACCACGGACTCTTGGTATCTTGAATTTATGTCTAACAAACTTAAGGTTTGTATTTGTGAGCGGCCGATCTGGTAGGACCGCTAATGTTTTTCTTTTTTTTATTTATGAACAGACCAAGGCGCTTCCTGTACGGTTTCAAGAATAGCCCTTTTCCAATGGCTGCGGCTTGCACCATGCGGTTATGTCTTCTCGCCTCTGATGATTAAAAGAACTACATATTACTAGACATGTAGCAAAAGACCTATTGTCGTTGTTGTTGTGTCGACTCCAGACAAAGTTTTGTTCAGCTCGCCACACCACTATCACTTGCAGATTACGTCCACTTGAATCTGCTTACAGCATTCCAGGCTTGCCTCCCCCCCTCCCCCACCATTCTGCAATTATTCCCCAACTCCTCCATCCATTACCAGAGAAACCTTTCCTTGAGGCCTCACGACAGTCCAGTAGATCTATCCTTTCTGTTAGTCAACTTATTCGTTAAACTACTCTTCTTCTCTATTCAGTTAAGTACATGTGCATTAGTTATCCAACCCACTCTTCTAATTTCAAGCATTCTTTTGAAGCAGTACGTTTCAAAAGCATCTGTTTACCTTCCATGTTTCACTCCCGCTCAAGTATACACTCCAGACCAATATATTTCGATAAAAACTGTATAACACTTAAATTTATATTCGACGTTCACAAAATCTCTCGTTTTAATTTACCCCATTGTCAGTCGGCATTTTATATCCTCTCTATTTCTGTCATCGTCAGTTACTATACTGTACAAATAGTAACACTCATCCACTAACTGAAGTGCAAAAATTTCTTAACCTGATTTCTCTAGCAGCATGATTTCATTCGACTAATATATGCAACATACTGAGCAATAAGAGGGTCAGCCACAGTCTTGTTCATTCCTTTCTCAACTAGTGCTTTCCTTTTATGTCTTTCGACACGTTGGCTTCCACCAGTCATTCAGTCTTTCTGTAGGTGATTCGTGTCAGTATTTTGAAGTTTTTACTTATTAAACTGCTGGTTCGGTAATACTCACTCTTGTCGGCACCTGCTGTCTTTACATTATTCTCGAATTCCACCGTAATATGATCGGTTCTCCCAAGGTTCTTAATAGGGACTGTCATCTCCGCCACCTTACTTACTACAACTTAGGTACTTCCTGAAAGATGTCCCATAGAATTGCATACCCTCTAACTAATTTTTATTTACTTCCTCTTCTCTATCCTCAAAGTATTTTTCTGACATAGCCCTTTAATGTATTCCTTCCATATTTTTAGCCTTCCCTTCTTTGCGCAATATTGGCTTTAAATTGAGCTCTTGGTATTCATCTTACTGCTTCTTTTTCTTCAAACGTTACTTTAATTTTCCTATGTAGAACATTTAATTTTCACATAATTGTGCTTGCTTGTACAACTTCGCATTTCTTCTTTAACCACTCCTGCTTTCTGTCAAAGCCGCGTTTCCTTTTGCCTGATTCACATGCCACTTTATTTTCAAATTTGCTCCTTTCACCAGTTTACTAAATGTAATATCTCGCTTGTCCTCCAAGGATTTATAATGAGAATTGTTGCCTATTTGATTATTTCAGTCAGTCTTTATCTAACGCACCGTTTCAGATTTTTACAACCTATGAATGTTTCAGACCTATCCAGGTTCCATGCTCCTACTTTACTTCCTTTCTCTAACTTGTCCCACTTTAGTTTTCATTTCATAACTAATAAACTGTGGCCAACGTCAACATACACTGCTGTAAATGTTTTGCTGTTTAAAATCTGGTTAATAAATACCTGTCCTACCATTAAATAATTTGTTTGAATGCTTATAAGCTCCTGGTTTTTCTCATACATTCAGCCATCTCTTATATTTCTGAAATGAAGTTTTTGCAATGATTAAATAGAGCAAAACATTCAGTCTATTGTCTTTCCTTTTCGTTCTTTTTCCTGATTTAATCTTCTCTTACTACTTTTCCTTCTCTTCCTTTTAGTGTTTTCGAATTCCATTCCTTATGTATTAATTTATTTGATATTACGTGATGTGCTGAATTATTTTTTGATCTCATTATAAGATTTTTTCTCTCCCTTCATCAACTACAAAAAGTTGTTGTCCTACATATAGGGTATTCCTGAAATGGGTTGTGGTTTTGCTTCCTTTACGGCGGTAAAAGTCCGTTCTTAGTAGTATACCTGCATTCCTATTATCTTGTTCATTATTGGACATACTACTGCTTTACGCCTGTTTGACTTTATGTTGATAACCCTGTAATTACCTGATCAGAAATCCTGTTATCCCTGCTATCACACGAATTCCCACTACATGTAACTTCAACTTACCTGTTTCTTTTTTTAAAGTTATCCGATAATTATCTAATTTATGTGTGTGATTTGGTTGTGAAGTAATTGTCCTAACTGACCATTTGTTTTCATAGTTATTCTTCTATCACTTTGTGATGCAGGAAATATATTACAGACCTTGCAATGAGCAATCCTTTAAGTTCTAATGAGCAGAAGTTTTATTTATCAGGTCTTTTTTCTAACGAAATGAGCTGTAAAACGCTTATTATCACCTTAAGAACCAATCACAAAAATTGCAACAATTAATTTTTTGAAAACTAAATATTTAATTTTCCACAGAGTAAAAATGATTCAGCGTTACCTACACATATTGTGAAGGTAGATGACAAACGTTTGTGTTGCGCCAATTAATTTTGTGGGGATAGCAGGGTAATGAAAGTAGATACTGTAATGTTTCCAAAGAGTTTCATGTGGTTTGAAAGTGAGAGTAGGTGTTGTTTCTGCTTCCAGTAATGAGGAGTGTTTCTATCTTGTTACTGCTGCTACACTTCAAACGCTCCACACCGTTTCTTACCAAATAGGAAGATGATATACAATCCTCTGCCTTTTTTCTTTAGAGATATTTAGGTGCTCTAAATTATATAGCCAGATTCAGCCATTTTGTTAGAACTTATTAAATGTACCTGCACTATTAATATTGTTTTGTTAGTATATGATGTTGGTGGAAGGTAATAAATGTGATACTACAGTTCCATGTAATTATTGGTTTTCTGCAATTAATCAGCCAATATATTATCCCTTTACTGATAATTTAAATGATTTTTGTGATATGGTACTAGTTGCTTACTGATAGTCAATAGTAATAGAGCCTGAATCTTTGGCATTTGTTTTAACTGTTTTCTTTTACTTACAAATATAAATTTTGTTGTTGACCATTACAGCAGCAAGCGCTAAATAGAAAGCACTGATGCTCAAATCGTTATTGGCACTGAAAGCTGGCTAAAGCCGGATATAAGCTCAGCTGAAAGTTTTGCGAAGAACCTAACGGTTTTCCGAAAGGATAGGCCAAACTCGGTTGGCGGTGGTGTGTTTGTTGCTGTTAGAAGCAGTTTAACTTGTCGCGAAATTGAAGTAGCTACTTCCTGTGAGTTAGTATGGGCATAGGTCATTGTTGGCAACCAGAATAAAACAATAACTGGATTCTTTTACCGACCTCCCAGTTCAAATGATACAGTTGCTGAAAGGTTCAAATAGAACTTGAGTTTGATTTCAAACACGTACCAGATTCAAACGATAATAGTTGGCAGTGACATTAATTTACCCTCGATATGTTGGCAAAAATACAATTTAGCGTGGACGTCAATGCGAGATGCTTATAACAGTTTCTATAACGAAACTTTGTCCGAAACCTGGCAACAAATTCAAAAAGATTCTGGTAGAATGTGAAGTGTGTTAGCTGTAAGAAACAATCAATGCCTTCTCTACGTGATAGCAATGGAAATACTATCGAAGACATTGCTGCCGAAGCAGAGTTACTAAACACAGCCTTCTGAAATGCCTTCACAAAAAAAGACGAAGTAAATGTTACAGAAATGGAATCGAAAACAGCAGTCAACATGAGTACGTAGAAGTAAATATCCTCGGAGTAGTTAAGCAACTTAAATCACTTAATATAAGCAATTCGTCGGGTCCAGACTGTATACCAATTAGGTATCTTTCGGAGTATGCTGATGCATTAGCTCCATACTTACCAATCATATACAACCACTCGCTCGACGAAAGATCCGTACCCAAAGACTGGAAAGTTGCACAGGTCACACCAATAATCAAGAAAGGTAGTAGGAGTAATCCACTAAATTAAAGGCCCATATCGTTAACGTCGATATGCAGTAGGATTTTACAACATATATTGTGATCAAACATTATGAATTATCTCGAACAAAACTGTCTATTTACACACCATCAACATGGGATTAGAAAACGTCGTTCCTGTGGAACAAAACTAGCTCTTTATTCACATGAAATGTTGATTGCTTTTGACAAGGGATTTCAGATCGATTCCGTATTTCTGGATTTCCGGAATGCTTTTGACACCGTACCATACAAGCGGCCTACATTGAAATTGCGTGCTTATGGAATATCGTCTCAGTTACGTGACTGGATTTGTGATTTCCTATCAGAGAGGTCACAGTTCGTAGTAATTGACGGAAAGTCATCGAGTAATACAGAAGTGATTTCTAGCGTTCCCCAAGGTAGTGTTATAGGCCCTTTTCTGTTCCTTACCTATATAAACGATTTGGGAGACAATCTGAGCAGCTGTCTTACGTTGTTTGCAGATGACGCTATCGTTTATCTACTAATAAAGTCATCAGAAGATCAAAATAAATTGCAAACCGATTTAGAAAAGATATCCGAATGGTGCAAAAGTTGGCAATTGACTCTATATAACGAAAAGTCTGAGGTCAGCTATATGAGTGTTAAAAGGAATTCGTTAAACTTCAGTTACACGATAAATTAGTCTAATCTAAAAGCCGTAAATTCAACTAAATACCTAGGTATTACAATTACGAACAACTTAAATAGGAAGGAGCACATAGAAAAAGTTGTGGGGAAGGCTAACCAAAGACTGCGTTTTACTGGCAGGACACTTAGAAAATGTAACAGATCTACTTAGGAGACTGCCTACAATACTCTTGTCCGTCCTCTTTTAGAATACTGCTGCACGGTGTGGTATCCTTACCAGATAGGATTGACGGAGCACATCGAAAAAGTTCAAAGAAGGGTAGCACGTTTTGTATTCTCGCGAAATATGAGAGAGAGCGTCACAGAAATGATACAGGATTTGGGCTGGACATCATTAAAAGAAATGCGTTTTTCGTTGTGACGGAATCATCTCACGAAATTCCAACCACCAAATTTCTCCTTCGAATGCAGAAATATTTTGTTGACTTCGACCTACATAGGGAGAAACGATCACCACGATAAAATAAGGGAAATCAGAGTTCGTAGGGAATGATTTAGGTATTCGTTCTTTCCGCGCGCTGTACGAAATTGTAATAATACAGAATTGTGAAGGTGGTTCGATGAACCCTCTGCCAAGCACTTAAATGTGATTTGCAGAGTATCCATGTAGATGTAGATGCACAATGACAATAATTATTGGCATTGTTGTCTTCGAAACTAATTACATATTAAGACATGGAATTGTTGTCCTGTTGAGAAAGATACTGTAACTGGTTCTCAGGTTCTAGGACTGTGCAGCATATTAACTGGCTACTACATTACGCAATGGTCATAATAATGGTAGTAGAATTTTTTATACTAATTTTTCTATGACTTTATGTATTGTACTACAAACTTAGGAATTTTTTTCTGTAACATACGCTTGGATATGCGTGGAGGAGAACGAAGCGATTAACTGGAAGAAGATGTCCCACAGTCAGGAAATTCGTTAGTGGAGTTACAAGCAGGCTAGAAATACATCTTACTTATTCCTGCGATATATTCTGCTTGTGCCAAGTTCTGTTAGTCAAAAGATAAAAATTAAGTCCTATTAACCGGTAGTTTCTTTTCTAAAGTAGTGTTAATACACATTTTTAACGGTTTCAGCCTAAGAATTGCATGTCGAAAAAGAGTGCAGGCTGAGTAGTAGTAAATAGTCCTTTCCTTGAGGTGTTAATTGAGACTAATTGTTCAAATAATGAGCCAGTGCGTCTTGTGTTTATGTGTTTATGGCCTTATTAATTAGTGATTTTAGAAGCAATAGTGGAATTTTTGTACGTTATCATAAAGATAGAAGATCAACAGAGACTGATGTTACAGATTAAATTAATATTCAGCCCATGTTTGAGACTATTGAACCTACTGTTCAAGGCGTTGAAAACAGTGATCTTTTAGCCGAAATATTCCGAAGAATACAAATCGTGGGTGGATCATTATCTATAATGTTCAACCTAGTAGACATGATGTTGAAGAAACAGGCCATTATGCCAACAAAACAGGCGTTATCCATGTCGCAGGCTGGCTTAACAGAGGAATTTTCTGAATGGCAAACCAGCTTGGCGAAAGAAAACTAGAAAAATGTTCAGATGGGTTCAATGGAGTCAGTAACCAATTGACTAATGAACTCGGTGACATGAAACAATCTCAAGAGACACTGCTTGAAACTGTTTGGCAGTTTTCTGAAAAGGTTATTAAATTGCCTTTTGAGCAAGAGAGTGAGATCAATGAACAAGTTAGTCACACTACAGAAAGATCAAATTGTCGCTGAACTTGCAAGTTGGGCATCCACAAAGGATGTACGAATTGCTAAAAGCACAGACAAAAAAGTTCAACTGTTCAGCAGTTAACTGCTTTTCAGCTGGAAACGACAACACGAAAAACATAGTAAACAGGACTGACACGAAGTTAAAGACCAAATGGATAAAGTAAATAAAGAATTAGCTGAGGTTTGGGGATCTGTACAGAATAATAAGTCTGTATTTCGGGAACCTGAACAGATATATTTATCTACTCTGCTGTAAGATCATATGCAGAATAAACAACCGACTTCAGAAGTACCTATCATACCTCTCCTACAAATAACTGTTAACTCCTCAGAACAGAAGGCACACAATAAAAAAATGTAAAATTGCAGAATCACTTTAAAGTAACACTGGGCAGTGTAGCGACTGTATGCACATTTCTACTTGTAGGTAATTTAACTATGGATTGTATAATTAGTTCATGATTTCCTGAGCAAAATTAATGCTAGACTCTACTTTCTATGACCTACGTTGTCCTTTATTTCTGTAAGTTTAATAAAGAAGGATGGTATCCATAGACACTTTATCCAGATCATCAAAGTTAATTGGATACTTCATGACACTTCTATTGACATCTGTACAGTCTGTAGGCAGCATACGCCTATCATAGTTCCTAGTACCAAGAAGCAAACCCAGAGTCAGGCTAACAGGCAATGAACACTTTGAGTTGCCTGATTAATTATTCAGACATACTGATGTGCTTGGGGAAAATCCCTGAGCGATCAGTAGACATTTTTGCTTAAATGTAGTGCCATATAAGACGTTTTGTGCGAATTTGTGTCCCATTCCCTGGTCGGAGTGACCTACTGTAGATGTAGAAAGTAAAAGGATGCTTGAATGGGACGTTAATGAACTGTCTGACCATCCCTACTGTTGCCCACTGTTAATAGTGCTGAAACATGGTGCGAATGTTAGATTAGTGTTAGATATGAGGGTCATTAATCAAATTAATTGTGCTTTTCAGAACTCATCCACAAAACCTATGTGAACTGATACAGACGTTCCATGGTGTACATTCATCATACTGGCAGGATTTCCTTGACAATGGAATCGCATAAATATACTGCATTTACACATGCTGGGACAAGCTACAAATTCAAAATATTGCCTTTTAGTCTCAACATGAACTAAGGCATTTTCATACCAACACCTGATACTATACTTTGACGTGGGATTTGGGATCAGCTTACATTATTTTTGGGTGACTTATTGATGTCATCATGTATGTAGTCAGACCATTTTGTTCTGCTAGTTAAGCCGGCCGCTGTGGGCGAGTGGTTCTAGGCGCTTCAGTCCGAAACCGCGCTGCTGCTACAGTAGCACGTTCGAATCCTGCCTCAGGCATGGATGTGTGTGATGTCCTTAAGTTAGTTAGGTTTAAGTAGTTCTAAATCTAGGGGACTGATGACCTCAGACGTTAAGTCCCATAATGCTTAGAGCCATTTGAACCATTTGAACCATCTGGTATTTAAGATACTAGATAAATTCTTGCAGGACAGAGTGACTCGTAACTTTGGAAATACTAGTTTTGACATGAGAAGATGGAATTCTTCCTTCACATAATCACACTGAAGATTGTAGAACCAGGTAGTGAGAAAATCATTGCAACAACCAACTTTAGAGCTCCTCCTACGAGGAAGCAACTAAAAGGATTTATCAGCGTCATACCCTTGTGTGGGAGGTTCGTTCCTAAACAGATGATATACTCAGAACCCCTTCTAAGATCGTTAAGGATGAGCATGCAGTGGCTCTAGTTCCAGGATTGCCATCAGGCTTTTGATAACATCAAACTGGCACTAGTCAGTTCCAAGATGTAATACCACCCTAATATATCAACTGGATTTTGATTTTTGACTGATACACCACCGGTTGGTTTCAGTACTTGCCTTTAGTAAGAAATATTGAACGAACACATAATTTCTGTACAATCGCCTTTGTGAGTCGAATCCGGTCTGATCATGAGAGAGCGTTTATAATGACCGAGTTAGAGGCATCTGGAGTAAGGTGAATATTTAGGAAATTTCATTATTATCTCTGCGGAGCATAAACGAAAGTGTACTGCGACCAGCAACTATTGAGCTTTTCACGGAGTAACAAACAAGTACATGTACTGGTTGCTAGATAGTCGCTCACTCTCCAGGAATTTGGTTTCGCAAATATTAATCTAAAATGAAAATTTAGTATTGTAGTTAGCATCTTCTCACGACTTGGAGAAGGTTTGGATCACACCCTGGAGGCAACTGAGCAGTCATTAGACTTTAGGGTACTGTTAATGGAAGATGCTGAAAGAAAATATTATCTTGATCCTTATCGAAACGTGTCTGCTTGCAAGACAGTGATCCTATGGGAAAGAGTGTAAAGCAGAAGCTACAGAAAAATCAGAATCCGAAACTTAAACAACATTATACAATAGTTGCTAAGGTTTTATTTCATCACTACAACCCTGAATCTGTGCAGTGGTGCATGTGCATTCCTGCGGATTATGAGGACAAATTAATTTGGTGCATTCACTATGTGTAGGGAAACTTTGGTCTAATGAAATGAGTCAATAAGATTAATGTCTACTTTCGCTGCTAAACATATGTCAGAAAGTACAAAGGTCTTTACTAAGACACACTATCTGGCAGGCAAAACAGTCGAGCCATGGTTGTAAGGGAAACACATGTCATCTTACCTATAAACCACTACAAATTGTGTCTGTGGATGTATGCTGCACCTTCGTCAAGAATGTGAATGCACACATTAGTGCTACATGTACACCAACAATTAAGAAGTTAATGTAGAATATTTAGGGGGTTTGAGGGTGGTGACAAAGTCTTTATCTGAAAAAATCCTCGCTTTTCGTTATTTAATAAGGAGAATAAAATGTGGCAACTTCTGTATACAGATTCGTTTAGTACTGACAGAATGACCAGTCCAGTAGCATATTTACTCTCACAGCTTGGTAACCAAGCCAATATCTGAAAAAGAGCTTCCATGAGACGTGATAGGTGTTTACGTAAACATTTCAGTACACGACTAAACAACTTTGCAATGTTATTTCATGAATTAAATTTGCAAATTTTTGGGAAAGCTGAAGAGTGAACCATTTTTGGAAAGCACTGTTACATCGTGTTTCTAAATAAAGTGAACTGTATGTATTTCAATATTTGCATGAATCTATAGCGCACTGATAGGTCTAGAAATCCAATACAATGTCATCGTAAACTTTAACTGTGGCAGAGTACATAGCAGTAAGCATCTGGAGCGAGCTGAAGAAGAACGCACATGTCGGGTTGGGATTAACTTGCAGGAATCTTAAGGAAAGCAACCCAGACAGTGACGACTGATAGATTGCTGAAAAGCAGAAAAATATGTCAGGTTCAAATTTCTTTGCATCGATTTTTAAGGGAGTGTAATGCACCCACTAAGAAGTGAGAATGTAGGGGGCGAGTGGCCGCAGTTCCAGCTTATACCTGTTCGTTAATTAGTTCTCGATGTATAATAATCGGATAAGCGTGTAGGTAGTGGGTTTTCTTCTAAACAAATAACTACACTACTCACGTGCGTACTACCACGTGGATATACTCTGTTGTAGATGGAATACGGCACCATGGTCAGTCCACTCCCTAAGAGCGTCTGGAGGAAAAATGAACGATGCTATTGTTAAACCTCTTATCTTTCCTCACTCTTTGCAATAGCTCTGAATTGTGCGCAGAAGTGCGAGGCTGTTGCAACAATGTAAATGACTTAGTGGATAGCGTGCGTGGTGGGAACTCGGTGATATTGTTATAATTGTTTTATCAAGGCAATCCCAATCGAAAAACTATCATTCGATATCGATGAATTGCAGATGTACCTGATTTTCATTGTGCAGTCTTCGCACAGTAGAGGTGCAGTAGTAAGGTTTCTTTGTCTATTTGGCGAAGCAATCATAGATTAGGGGATACACAAAGGTACACAGGTATTCATTTTTACTCGATCATTACGCTTGTGACAGGAAAAGGATTGAAGAAATCGATAAGACTGCTACGACATATTTCCCACGATGAAACAGTTTGTGAAACGCACATTAAGATGTAGGCTCTTGTCTATAGCAAGGTTGCGGCATCAGTAAGCTGTAATGATTTTCAGAAGATTGGGGACTGGTGGGCGTCGGAGCTGAACGTAGATAAATGCAGCTATTGAATCTAGAATAGCCGAAGAGACCTGGTACTGTTCTGTTACGTCATTGACCACCAGTCACTAGAAGGAGTACCAATCGTAAAAAATGTCTTGACACAAATTTCTCCTTGAATGTTAGTGTGCTATGATTTCTCTTTCTGATAGCTCTCTATATAGCCAGTGACGACTAGAGAGCTAGGCAGCCTTGTAACTAATGAAACAGTGCTGTCGCAAAGTGATGGAATTTTGGGAGAATTTGCAGGGTTTGTGATCTGGCTTGGTGTGGATACCGCTATATATCGAGGATTGGAAGATTCGTGCGAATATGGGGGTTAAGTGACACTCTGACAAGAGGGAGGATGGGAGGTGAACTCTGCAGTGCTTTGTCTAATTGTTGTGAGCAATTATATTACTCCTTTCCACATACCTCTCGCGATTGAAAACTGGAGGATTCGTGCGAATATGGACGATAAGTGATACTCTGACAAAAGGGTGATCTCTTTACGGCTTCATGCCCATTACATCGGCCAAAGAAGGTCTGATACGATGTTGGAAGGTGTACGACGATTTCAGTTACCTCGAAGTAAGCATTAGAACCTTTCAATTAAAAAAAAATCTTAAGAGGCCAAGACATACACAGTAATAAGGCTGAACAGTACAGACACTTAAATGAGAGTCTGAGCAGAGAACCACCAGTCAGTGTCTTAAAAAAAACTACAGGCAGTAGGAAGGAACATAACAAACTGGCACCAATTTCACTCGAAGCGGTAATTAACTGGTCGGCTCACGAACATCAGAATTTCTCCAAAAAATTTCGCAATGTTAAGCAGCTTACAAATCACCAAGCAGTGCTTAGAATCCTGCTCGCCATGTAACAAGTTTTGCGGAGATGATCGGACACACGAATGTCAGTGGAGCCGGAGCCAGTGGCCATAGTGGTGACCGATCCAATGAACAGACATGGTTGACAGCAAGGGCACAGCGGCAGAAAATTGCTGAAAACTCCACTAGGCAAACGCGAGTAACCCGATCCACGCCGAGGAACACAGGAAGGGTCCCTCACGTCTCAAATCAGTAGTGCCCTCTGTCCATGCCACTGTCGGCGCTTCACAACTCGACCCAGCAGTCCCCCATTTCGAGCCCTGACCTGGCCCCAGTGCCTCAAAACCGCACTAGGCACACAGAGAGGCACCACACGCCCTGCCAGCCCGAACACACTTCTGCCTTGTAGGACAAAGATCAAATTGAGCGACGTGATGGGAATATGTATGGTGACACAGCTCAGTTTCCTCTTGCTTTTACTGTACCGCAGTACCAACAAAGCAAGGTCATGTTAACTAATGTTACACAAGGCGACATCGGCTAGTCTTTTAGACTATGGCAGGTGCAACTACTGAGAATGTACACTATAAAAACGTGGCCTCTCCACAGATACACTTACAGTGTGCACTGATGCCAAATAACAATGTACCATAGAACTGAGTAACAAATAGAGTTTTACATCATTTGGGAAAAAAGATAAAGACTGATACAAATACATTGATTCGTTCTGATATGACACTCTGATATTATTTTATGGTTATGAAATAAATTCAGAAAGGTAAAGATTAAGGAATGCAAAGATAAGTCACCATCACTTAACAGTGAAAATCAGCAGCATCGCACAAAAGCTCTTCATAACACTAGACACTTACTTGTACGAAAAGTTTACTGAAGGACATTTTTATTTACACAGTCAATTTCTGTATAAACTTCACTTAAATGTGCTCTTAGTTTCAATTTATATGGATGATCTATTCAAACTGCAAAAATTAATTTTAGCATCTTTCTTTCTGATTTCTTAAACACAATTTACTATGCAAATGTCTGTGTTTATATTTTTGTTACTTTTTAGCTGCAATTGAAAATCAGCATTATATTTAATAATTTTAATTACTAGTACTTCACTGGTTTTTCAAGAGTGGTTCTATCATTTTCCGCTTCTCATCTAAGTAATCCATCATAAACAATTTATCTCCAAATAAACTAAGTTGTTCCATCATCTTCCAAATTATTTCGTTATAAAACTTAACAAATTCTGTAAGATTTAATAACAGATGAAAAAATGCGTCAAATTTCTTTTTCAGCTACTGACTGATGATTATTACCATCTCCAAAATGATCTTGCACAGAGGGTATGAGATAGAACAAAATTGTTAATGAGAAGATTTGAAGAATATAATAAACTTTCTTAATTATTACAACACACACAACTGTATTTGCCAATTACATATCAATTTACTGCCTCCCGGAGTGCCGAGTGGTTCTAGGCGCTTCAGTCTGGAGCCATGCGACCAATACAGTCGCAGGTTCGAATCCTGCCTCGGACATGGATGTGTGTGATGTTCTTAGGTTATGTAGATTTAAGTAGTTCTAAGTTCTAGGCGATTGATGACCTCAGATGTTAAGTCCCATAGTGCTCAGAAAAATTTGCACCATTTTCAACCATATCAATTTAGTATTAGTCATTTTCTAATATGCAGAGAAATCAAATCTATCTTCATGGAAGATATGAAGTTCACAACACACTTTTCTGGATCTAGATACTCCCACCAAAATTTATTTTAACTTCTGATCTTTTATAGAATGTTATAATTATTTAATCAGTTATATGGAATGACTGATTTATATGGAATTACTTATACAAAAAGACTAATGATAATGTTTATTTCTTTATAAAAATCTAATAAAAATTTATTATATATATATATATATATATATATATGTGTGTGTGTGTGTGTGTGTGTGTGTGTGTGTGTGTGTGTGTAATTTATAGCTAATCCTAACAAGTTTGGAAAATGAAGTTATCACACATTGATTTTAAATTCATACTGTTGCACATATTTATTAAACTCTCTTTGTGATAGAGCTCTAGTATAAATATTTCCACTTTGAAATCTTCTAAGACAATCAAATTTATTTAAAATTGTATTTCATAATTTATGTTGTAATATTTCCACAGTTCGTTTATAATAAGTTTTTTACTTAAGTTGAGCATGATTTTAAATCACTTTCAAAAGTAATAATCTGATTTTTGTCTACATAAGTTAAGTAATATGTAAATGTTCATTATTTTAGAAACTGGACAATTGTTTAAAATATTTAGTGTATTCTGATTTCTAAACAAACCACCTGCTTTTACTCCAGAGATTGTACCATGGACATGTATTATGTGAGCAATCTTTATCTCTTTGAGTTTGATTTGGATTTCAAAAGGCACGTGATATCTACTTCATTGCCTTTGTCGATTTCTTAAATTAATTATCCACATCTCTATGGGTCAGAAAGTTCATTAAAGTGTTTCTTGACTTTGAGGAGCATGACAATGGTAGGTTTAGGGGCAGTGGTGAAGGAAAGCAGGACCCAGGGAAAACTTTACGTGTTACACTCATCCCCTTAACAAACCGGTTTGAAGTGCTGTCTTGGACTGAAACTGAAACTGGGCCAGTGAGACACATTTAACTGCTCATAAGCTTGCTGTGTCCTGCGACAGTGAAAATTATCACAAAATTGTAGGGGCCTATTGATCTGCGGCAATTCAAACGTATTAGGAATAGTGATACACCTTACAGAAATGGTAGCAAGCGATGGAAAGCATTGGCTTATGCACTCTGAGTGTAAGCCTGGAATCCTCACTCAACATGCTGAAGAGGCTGTTCCTGCAGCCAGTGAGTTAACAGTGAGTCACCAACTGCACATCGTGGCGCATGTTGTAAGAAATGATGTCATATTTGCCGACGTCTCGCCCGAGAACCATATACACAACATGTCCGTCGGGAAAGCCTCAAGCAACAAATCCAAGAACTGATTGAGAAAATTATGAATTTGCAAGTGCCAGCCGTGACAAGACACCCTAAGAAGTAATACTTTACGTTTTCTCCAAGGGCTACTTGGAACACATGATCATATATTAGATCTAATGATAAGAAATGGACATGACTTCTATAGGGACGTACGTATTGATACGCCGGCCGGAGTGGACGAGCGGTTAATGGCGCTGCAGTCTGGAACCGCACGACCGCTACGGTCGCAGGTTCGAATCCTGCCTCGGGCATGGATGTGTGTGAAGTCCTTAGGTTAGTTAGGTTTAAGTAGTTCTAACTTCTAGGGGACTTATGACCACAGCAGTTGAGTCCCATAGTGCTCAGAGCCATTTGAACCATTTTTTCGTATTGATACTGGTACCAGTGACCAAGAAGCAGTTGTAGCAACAGTGAATGCTGATGTGCAATGCACAACTAAAACAAGTAGAATGATTTACATTGTCAATAAGTTCGATAAAGAGACGGTCATGTCATATCTCAAAGAGGAACTCAAAATATATACCTCTTGGCAGAATCTGAAAGACTAGTACCAGATCGATACGTAACTAAAGAGCAGAAAGTAGTGGGAGACATCCTCAATGCTGCGCAGTCTTTGTGAAGAAACCTCTGAAGAAACAGCACTTGTTGTATAACTGGCGTAGCATAGAGTTATACAGAAAGAGATGCGGAGTGAAGTACATTTGGCTGTCGAAAGGGCGTTGCGCGAGGCCTTCAACTTCTACCGTATCATATTCTTGTTGAAACACCTCTCACAGAACCCAAAGGGATTCCGGTCACAAAGGAAGGCACCAGACATTTGTGTGCGATGGAGGAACCGAAGCTGAATGTAGCAGGGCAGAAGCAGAGATGCTGAACTCCAATTTGAAACTTTTCTTTACAAAGTAAGATACAGAAATAGCGACCCTGCTTATCTGTAGCGCCACTAGAAAGATAGCTCATATAGATATTAGTGTCAGTGAAGTTGAGAAACAGTTGAAATAGGTGAAATTAATCAAGGCTTCAGAGCATGACGAAACTCTTGTCACGTTATGTACTGAGTTTGCAGATGAGTTGTCTTCCATTTGGAACTTTCTCCAATTCATGGCGAGATGATACAGCAGCTAGCGATAAATGATTTGATGAGGTAAAACACCCTTTGTTGCAAAACACTCTTTACTGTTTTATATTTTGCCAATAACGTGTTTCGCCTTGTTTAAGGCATCTTCAGATTGTTTGGCACAATAGGTGTTACGCGGCAGCCGCCCATGCAAATTTCTTAGGAGGCAAACATGTCAGTATTTTAGACAGTTGTGTGGTGCCCTGGCATTAGTATTGTTGAGTATACGTGAAGACATGTTTGAAATACATAAAAGTTTCAGTAGGTACGTGCCCTTGTCGAGTGCCCTTTTAGAGTATATAGCGGTCTCTAAAAAGACACCAAAACGGAATCAGGCCAACAGAAGTTCATCACAAAATGTAAAGATGTAAGGAATGCCGTTGTACATGTTCTGGCAGCGCAAATAATAAAATAAGAATAGTACAATAAAATATTGACAACGGTTTTTGCCTGTTAAGACAGTTGTAGAGACGACAGCCTTTGTGTTTAACATCTGTTTTGCCAGCAAATCTGAAGATTCCATAATCAAGGCGAAACGCGTTATTGGCAAAATATAAAATAATAAAGCCTATTTTGCAACCAAGACTGTTTATCTCTTCAAAAGCTTCCATTTGAACCGTAAAACACGATAGTAGCCTCGAATAAGAACTGTCCCCAGTCATTAGAAGGAGGCACAGGTCACGCCCATCTACATAAAGGGTGGCAGAAATGAGCCAAAAACCTACTGCAGAGTCTGAGCTTAAACATAAAGAGGTTTCTAGAACAGAATGATCTCCGTAATGCCAACTCGAATGGCTTCCGATAACATTGGTCATTAGAAACCCTATTTGAATTTCCCTCACATGACATCCTGAAAGCCATGGATCAAGGCAATACGCTGGATGTAGTATTACTTTGCTTCCAACAAGATTTTCACTTCGTGTCACTCCTCCATTTTTTAAGAAACGTACGCTCATATTGGGTGCAAAAAGAAATTTGTGACTAAGTTGGGTGTTTATTAGTAGGGAGCACACACATTTTCTCAGGAACGAAGATTCATCGACAGAAGTAGAAGTAATTTCGGGCGTTTTGCATGCAAGTGTAACGGGACTATTTCTGTTCACGTTGTGTGTTAGTTACACTTACACCTACATACAAACTCAGCAAGGCGCGCGGCAGACCGTACCCTGTACCGCTACTAGTCACTTCCTTTCCTGTTCGACTCATAAGTATATTGTGGAAAAACGACTGTCTATATGCCTCTGCACGAGCACTAATTTCTGTTATCCTGTCCTCATGGTCCTTACACGAAATGTACTTTGGCGGCAGTAGAATAGTTCTGCAGTCAGCCTCAAATGCCAGTTCTCTAAATTTTCTCAAGAGTATTCCTCGAAAGGAACGTCGCCTTCCCTCCAGGAATTCCCCTTTAAGTTCCCGAGACGTCTTCGTAATACTTGCGTGTTGTTCGAACCTACCGGTAACAAATCCAGCAACACACCTCTGAATTGCTTCGATGTCTTCTTTCAGTCCGACATGGTGCGGATCCTAAACACCCGAGCAGTTCTCAAGAATAGGTCGCACTTGTGTCCTGTATACGGTCTCCTTTACAGATGAACCACACTTTCCTAGAATCCTCCCAATAAACTGAAGTCGACAATTCGACTTCCCTACTACAATGCTTACATGCTTCTTCCGTTTCATACTGCTTTGGAACGTTATGCCCACTTACTGAATCGAGGTGACTGTGTCAAGCAGTGCATTACTAATGCTGTATTCGAGCATTACAGTTTTATTTCCTATTGATCTGCATTAACTGAAATTTTTGTATATTTACAGCTGGCTGCCATTCATCACACCAACTAGAAATTGTGTCTAAATCATTTCGTTTCCTCCTACAGTCATTCAAAGACACCACTTTCCCATTCACCACAGCATCATCAGCCCACAGCCGCACATTGCTGCTCTCCCTGTCTACCAGATCATTAACGTAGATAGAAAATAACACCACTCCTGCCACACTTCCCTGGAGCATTTCTGATGGTGCCTTTGTCTCTGATGAACACTTGCCGTCGAGAAGAACGTACTAGGTACTATTACTGAAGAAATATTTTAGCCACTCTCATTTCTGGGAACTTACTCCATATGCTCGTACATTTTTAACAGTCTGCAGTGCGGATTTGTGTCAAATACTTTTCGGAAATCTAAGACTGTGGAATCTTCCTGCTGCCCTTTATCCGTGGTTCGCAGAATTTCATGTGAGGAAAGAGCAACCCTAGTTTCGTACGAGTCATACTTTCTAAAACCATGCTGATTCGTTGACAGATACTATTCCCTATCAAGGAAATTTATTAAATTCGAACTGAGAATATGTTCAAGAATTCTGTAACCAAACGATGTTCAGGATGTTGATCTGCAATTCTGGAGGTCCGTCCTTTTATCCTTCCTATATACCCCCTCATCTGCAATTTTTTCCAGTCTCTTGGGATTTGGCGCTGGGAGAGAGAAGCGCGATAATAGCAAGCAAAGTATCGGGTCAGTGCCGCAGGGTATTCTTTGTGAAAATGAACTGGGATTCTATCCGGATCTGGCGACTTATTTGCTTTCAACTCTATTAGTTTTTTTCTCTACGCCATGGATGCTTATTAACATGTCGTCCATACGGGAGCCTGTCCCATCAAATGGTAGTATCCGTACGATTCTCCTGCGTGAAGGATTTCTTAAATGCGAAACTTAAAACTTCGGCTATCTTTTTGCTACCTTGTACTGCCACACCAGACTGTTCAACGAGTGACTACATACATCTCTTAGATGCACTTAGCGATTGAACATACGATCAGAATTTTGCATTCTTCGAACATCGATCTTTATACAGCCGCACGAATTTCTACTACCTTTTGCCTGTCGTAATTTGTGTGTTGCCTTTTGAACCCAGAGTGCAATAGCCTTCGCTTCCTCTGCATATTCCGAAATTCGTTGTTAAACGGCAGGGGAACTTTTCCGCCCTTAATGCATTTATTCGGCACATACTTCTTCAGAGTGCTATCTACAATCCAAAAACTTTGTCCGATATTCCTCTACATCCATCACACTAGAAATAAATTGTGTCAGTTCATTGTCCAAGTGGGATACTAACAACTCCTTATTTCCTCATTCTAGAAGAAAAACAATCCTAGCGTTCTTGCTTGGTTTATTAATTTTATTAACAATAGTCGCTGAGATGACATCACGGTCAATAATCCCTTTCTCTGTACTGACGCCGTAGACAGACTTGTTACATATAATGAAGTGTGTCCGAAAGGGAACCTGCCAGTCAGACATTCATAAGATTTCAAGCTTGTGTATTGGATGGCAGCTTACTTTAAATGTACAAGAATTTAAATTTTTTGCACTTAACTAAAACCAAAAATATAGTGAATCACAACTGGAATCAGTCATCTCATACAGACACCTGAGAGTAACGGTTACATAGAGATGAAATGAACCCAAACGCGGGTAAAAGAGGCCGCAAACTGCAATGATTTGGTAAGACACAGAGCAAAAGCAATCTATCTACAAAGGAGGCGGCTTAGAAAAGACTTGTGCGTTCTACCTTAAAAGGCTGCTAAAGTATTTGGGACCCGCACCGAGTCGGACTAAGACGATACACTGAACGTACTCATAGAAGGTCAGCACCAATGGCCACATGCTTGTTTGACGCATGCACGATTACAAACCTGAACTGACAGAGACTTGTAGATAGAAACTCTTTATTACCCTAAACACTTGTTACAAAGTTTCAAGAACCAGTATTAAGTAATGAATCTAGAAATATATTTCAAGCCCTACATATCGCTCCCAAAGAGACAGCGCAGACAAGGTTACGCTAATTACAGTGTACACGGAGGTGATGATACAGTAATTACTGTCATGCTCCACACGCGATTGGACTGGGAAAAAACCCTAACATGTGGTGCAATGCTAAGTAACCACTGCCACATGATGCGCATTTGTTTGTACAGTACGTACTTATGCGTACAGATCTACATTTATAATTACGTTGTTATTTATTCACACTAAAAAAGCAGATTTTTGGAATTCATTGTTGCTTCCATATCTTTTATTTTATCATTTGGAACGTAGTCCTGACAGCAACCTTTTTTATCCTCAGTCCTTTGACTTGTTTAATGCGGCCCGCCACGACTTTCCCTTCTGTGCAACCCTCTTCACCTCAAATTAACACTTGCACCCTACGTTCTCGATAATTTGTTAGATATGTACCAATCTCTACTTTACCCTACAATTTTTAAGTTCTGCATCTCCCTTTAGAACCAATGAAATTATTCTATGATGCTTTAAATTTTCTGAATCTACATCTACATGCTTACTCTACAATTCACACTGTAGTGACTGGCAGACCGTTCCACTATCGAAAGACTGTCGGGTTAAACGAGCATTCAAATGTTTCTATGCAAGCTCTAATCTCTCTTATTTTATCATGATGATCATTTCTCCATATCTGGATGAGCGCCAACAGGATATTTTTGCAACTGGAAGGAGGAGGAGATTGGTTTTCAACGCCCGGTCGACAACAAGATCATTGGAGACGGAGCACAAACTCGGGTTAGGGAATGGTGGGGAAGGAAATCGGCCGTGCCCTTTCAAAGGAACCGTCCCGGCATTTGCCTGAAGCGCTTTAGGGAAATCAAGGAAAACCTAAACCAAGATGGCTGGACGTGGGTTTGAAACGTCGTCCTCCCGAATGCGACTCCAGTGCGCTAACCACTGCACCACCTCGCTTGAAACAGTAGGAGGGAAAGTTGGCGATTGAAATTACACGAGAAGACCCTGTCGCAAAGGAAAACGCCTTTGGTTTAAAGATTGCCGCCCCAGTTCGTGTATCATATTCGTGGCACTCTCCCTATTTTCGCCATAATACAAAACGAGCTGCCCTTCTTTGGACTTTTTCGGTGTCCATTAGTTCTATCTGGTAATGATTCCATACAACACAGCGATACTCTAGCAGAGGACGGACACGCGTAGTGTGGGTACTATCTTCAGTGTTCTATCATTCAATCCCTTCCATCTTTGTATTTTATGTACGTTCTTTTCATCACATGTGCAGTTACTCCTCACTTCTAACCAGTCCGCCTAATTTTCAACATTCTTCCACAGTGCGACTTCTGAAATGCTTAGATTGACTTCGCTTCCGGTTTCCCCACAGTCCATCATCAACTTCTGTACAAAGTTACATTGGTAGAAGTTTCTTTGTACAATACTTAAGGACGAAAGGAACTTCCGCATTATATGTCACTGCTAAGTAACGTAGGTCGATGAAATTGGGACTATACATAGAAAGATCTCCTACAATATTGTACAGAAGGTAACCGAAAGAAGTGTCTTGATACGTCTTAAGTCTCGCACCCATTATCAAACGCGAAATTACAAATTCCTCTTCCTGACTTAAAATTTCCTAAAGCAAAAGTGAACGTTCATTCTTCGGTATATTGTCCAACTCAGTAAAATGGAAATAAGAGCTGTTAAGCTGATTCTGCGATAATTCTCATCTTTATCCGTTCTCGTTTTTTTATAGAATTGTGTGAATGATATCGTCATGAGTGGGTTTACATACTAACTTCAGTAGTCTCTTGATCGCTACTTTCCAAAGTCACTGTAGAGATTTCACATAAACGTTATCTATTCGTTCTATCTTCTTTTGTTACAGGTCTTCCAAAGCTCTCTTACGTTCTGACCAATACTGAATCCCTTACGTATTCCGAAAAAAATGGCTTCTGAGGTCATCAGTCCCCTATATTTTAGAACTACTTATACCTAACTAACCTAAGGACATCACACACATCCACGCCCAAGGCAGGATTCGAACCTGCGACCGTAGCGGTCGTGCGGTTCCAGACTGTAGCGCCTAGAACCGCTCGGCCACTCTGGCTGGCACGTATTCCGAACTGAGTCACAGCTGTGTTCTGTTACGTGAGCAAATATTTTCTCCCACCTCCTAAAAGGAAGGAAGAAATAAGTGTTGCGTTTAACGTCCCGTCGACCTCGAGGTTATCAGAGACGGAGCACAAGCTCGGATTGTGTGAAAGATGGAGAAGTAAATAGGCCGTGCTCTTTAAAAAAAAAAAAAAAAAAAAAACGATACCAGCATTTGCCTGGAGTGATTTAGGGAAATCACGGAAAACCTAAATGTGGATGGCCCAACGCTGGTTTGAAGAGTCGTCCTCCCGAATGCGATCCCTCTCCTAGAGGCCTTCGTTGTATACTTCCCACGTGCCTGCTCTCTCCTCTGCGTTTGAAAGAGAAAGCCCTCGTGCTTTCTAATTTTGTTTTTCTGCTTTCAATTTTTAATCTTTTCGCTTAACTTTTATATATTCTGAGCTTGTCGTTCCAACGACCATTTCTTTTTAGATTTTTTCACATTTTTGTTGCACTCATTTCACCTTTGCTTCCCTACACTTACTATTTACTTCATGGTCAGGTGGCTTATATTCCTGTATTCCAGTCTTTTACTGAGGATTTTTGTACTTCCTGTTTATATAGACCAGTTGAAGTGAATCCTCTGTAACCCAAGATTTCTTCTCAGTTACCTTCCTTCTTTTTGTCTATATTTTCCTCTTCAACTCAACTGCCTAGTGGTATATTCATTACCACAGTATCTAGAACCTCAGAGAATTTGAAACACACAGCCTCATTCCTCTGTACTTTAGTAGCCTACTTCCTTCCACACTGATTCTTCCGAACGATTCTCATAAACTTCAGTGTACTCTCCATCATTACTACTTTGTGATTTGAGTTTATATCTGCTCCGGGGTTTACAATCCAGTATCTGATTTCAGAAACTCTGTCTGACCATTATGTAATTCAGGTGGAGTCGTCAAGTGTGTTTGGGCCTTTTCCAAGAATATCTCCTCCTCTTGTAATCTTGACAGAGTGCTCCCTATCATCAATTAAAATTTATTGCTTAACTCCCGTAACCCTTTCTTATATACCTGGACCTACTACCGAATACCAATCCTCCATGCCTATTAGTTTAGCATCTCTCTTTACATACTATGTTACCCGTACAATCCGGTCCTATACTATCTCTATCCGTTCATCTTCTGCTTGCATGCTTGTGGCGTCGGCATGTGCATCTGAATTATTATTGTTCACGTTTAGTTATCGACCCTGATATTGACTTGTTCAAAATAATTCACTCTGACCCATCGTTTTCTTCCTAACGAATCGTACCACCATTTTACCATTCTTTCCAGTGGTAGGATATTACCCTATACTCACTTGAATAGATACTCTTATCTTCATTCCGTTTCACCTCACTCAACTCCACTATATCCTCAGCATTTCCATTTTCAGTTTTTATAGCATCCCTATCACACTCAGATTTCTGATATCGCTCGTTCCGACTATAGAACGTTACGCCTCCTTTGGTTATACATTCATCTTCTAAAGGTCACCTCCCCCTTGGCAGTACACTCCTAGATATCCAGATGGGGAACTAATGAGGAATCTTGTGCCACTGGAAAGATCGTCATGATACCTTTTTAATTACAGACCACATGTCCTACGAATGCATTAAGCGTCTTTCATACATTTGTATCCTTTGCCTTCTGCATTCACATGCCGCTGATCATCGCTTATTCTTCCACGTTCCAGGTGCCTCTGGAAAGGCAAGAGGTTGCCCTGAAGCCTTGTCCGCTCCCCCACCCTCTTTGAGAAAGCCGTTGGCATGTCGGTAATCTGCTGCCTGCACTGCTGATGATTTCTGAATCAAAACGTAGTTAATGGCTGGAACCCAAGACCACAGTGACGACCTTAATTTTATAGTTATGACAGCAATTTTATC
The DNA here is from genome assembly GCF_023864275.1 of Schistocerca cancellata. Classification (NCBI taxonomy): domain Eukaryota; kingdom Metazoa; phylum Arthropoda; class Insecta; order Orthoptera; family Acrididae; genus Schistocerca; species Schistocerca cancellata. The sequence continues at coordinate 414,740,738 of NC_064628.1, forward strand.
ATTTATCAAAAAATTCATAAATTTTTCATTTGTTGCAGAAAGCTTCTGTATGACTTTAATGTTCTCATTTGCAACAAAAATCTTATCCATAGCTATTGTTTCTTCCATTCATCACAAAATCCGTCTTATGTTTCACTCATCTGAAAACTTACCACTTCCCAGTTTTCACATAATCCTGTTACTCTTTGTTCTCAATATGCCTTTATTTCTATTATTCATAATCAAGTTCTTATGACGTTAGATATTTTATGACCTGTAACAAAGGTCTGTAAACCAGTATTTTTAACCTATTTATTACCAAATTTAAGGAAAAAAAGGTTCAAATGGCTCTGAGCACTATGGGACTTAACTTCTAAGGTCATCAGTCCCCTAGAACTTATAAGCAGTTAAACCTAACTAACCTAAGGACATCACACACATCCATGCCCGAGGCAGGATTCGAACCTTTGACCGTAGCGGTCGCGCGCTTCCAGTCTGTAGCGCCTAGAACCGCTCGGCCACCCCGGCCGGCATTTAAGGACAACTTGCATTAAATATTCAGAAATGTAAAAACGTGCGCAGCACATACAGAGAAGTAATATACTATGACTACAATATCACTCACTCACAATTACAGCGTATCAACCAATCTAAATAGGGTGAATGGGTAATTTGGCCACCCTAAGGAAATTTTATTTTGCTGTGACATCTACATATCCTACATGATCTACATCTACATGATTACTCTGAAATTCACATCTAAGTGCTTGGCAGAGGGTTCATCGAACCACAATCATACTATCTCTCTACCATTCCACTCCCGAACAGCGAGCGGGAGAAACGAACACCTAAACCTTTCTGTTCGAGCTCTGATTTCTCTTATTTTATTTTGATGATGATTCCTACCTATGTAGGTTGGGTTCAACAAAATATTTTCGCATTCGGAAGAGAAAGTTGGTGACTGAAATTTCGTAAATAGATCTCGCCGCGACGAAAAACGTCTTTGCTTTAATGACTTCCATCCCAATTCACGTATCATATGTGCCACACTCTCTCCCCTATTACGTGATAATACAAAACGAGCTGCCCTTTTGGCAACCTTCCGATGTCCTCCGTCAATCCCACCTGGTAAGAATCCCACACCGCGCAGCAATATTCTAACAGAGGACGAACGAGTGTACTGTAAGCTGTCTCTTTAGTGGACTTGTTGCATCTTCTAAGTGTCCTGCCAATGAAACGTAACCTTTGGCTCGCCTTCCCCACAATATTATCTATGTGGTCTTTTCAACTGAAGTTGTTCGTAATTTTAACACCCAGGTACTTAGTTGAATTGACAGCCTTGAGAATTGTACTATTTATCGAGTAATCGAATTCCAACGGATTTCTTTTGGAACTCATGTGGATCACCTCACACTTTTCGTTATTTAGCGTCAACTGCCACCTGCCACACCATACAGCAATCTTTTCTAAATCGCTTTGCAACTGATACTGGTCTTCGGATGACCTTACTAGACGGTAAATTACAGCATCATCTGCGAAAAACCTAAGAGAACTGCTCAGATTGTCACCCAGGTCATTTATACAGATCAGGAACAGCAGAGGTCCCACGACGCTTCCCTGGGGAACACCTGATATCACTTCAGCTTTACTCGATGATTTGCCGTCAATTACTACGAACTGCGACCTTCCTGACAGGAAATCACGAATCCAGTCGCACAACTGAGTCGCACAACTGGCCAGTAAAGTCGCTTGTGAGGAACGGTGTCAAAAGCTTTCCGGAAATCTAGAAATACGAAATCACCTCATAGATAAGTATATGAAATATATCAGTATAAACTGTACACATTCTGTAACTTTAAACCAATTGTATTATTATTGAAATCCTTCTTTAGCAGTACAAAAGTGAGTTTAAGTGAAAGTCTACAAAATGTCAGCTTTGGCCCTCAGGTAGAGCAAAGAGGCCAGAGACACAGAAAAGGGAAAGTAAGACTCAAAATAAATAGAATCTGGTTTCCTAAGTGTTATGTTTGGATACCTCTTGCTAATATGTGACACACAATCCTTGCCTACCAACTTTTTCTCTTTACTCCACTGATCAAGCTGAAATGACAGGTGTCTTAAATTAGTTACTGATATGCCATAATATCCTCGTTCAGTATCAAAAATATGGTTAGTGGGTTCTATCTCGTGCTCGTGGTTGAACAGCCGTCTGAAGTTTGCAAGAACCTACTTGTCTTCAGTAGCGTCTCGGTTTTGTTTTAAGTGTTCTTCGTTCATGACTGGTTCTTGAGACACTGAATTATTTGGCTGCTGTACCATGCTGCATCTTAGCTGTTCTTACAGCAACCAGTGCCTGTTGGATAGCTTGGGAATCCCATGGTTGCTGTAGCGATTTTCTTAAAAAACTTGACGGCAACCAAAAGGAACCTCTGATAAGAGAACATAGCCTTTCACCAAGTTGTGAATACAATAATGTCGTAATAAATTTATTTTATACAATACTCTTACCAATTCCGTTGTCCTGAAACTAGGTAGATGTTTTGCAAAATATATGTTAGGGAAAAGTGTCCAGTTTGTCCCATCAGCAGACTGGCCGCTATCTCCGACTGGACGCCAAGATGCTAAATGTTGTCTGAATAGGAAATTACATAACTTAGAAAATACTTAAACTCGCGATTCTGAAGTCTGAAATACTATACTTCACCGGTATTGTAGCAATGAAGTGCCACAGTAGACATTCTTTTAATACATGCAAATGGATTTGTTAGTTGCCTTGCAACAGACGTACAGAACACACAAAATATTTCCCTGCAGAGGAGCACTCGCAACTATTGACAAGAAACTCGTTAGCGAAACCAAAGAAATTTCTTTAAATAATTTTAAATGTTCGTCACTGGGCTGCAGAAATCTCCAAGAAAATAAAACGAAGAGGCCACTTTACCCTCCCTGGCCAGTAAAGCCGTCGTTATCCCACCTGCTATAAAATGTACTGTGATGCTGTAGTCAATGTATCTAACTTGTGAAACAACTGTAAGATGACAGTGAATGATTGTGAGGCCATTCATTCGCATAATGATACCTTGCTTTCACCAATACTGTCCACATAACATTTTTCATAACACAATGTGAATCAAAATAATTACTAGCTTGATTTTTCTGGAGTAATTTCACGGAGAAATAGTGTAAAAGTATTTTAACGGGATTAAATTAATTATCTTGTGCACGTTTTTCCAGTTTATAGCATCATCGAAATGCGCGCACTAAGTTTTGTAGATTCAGATTCACATATTAACTTGTGTTTATGATGAATCACTTGTCTTTGGCTTTGTATCTTATACCAGCAAAAACGGAAGTTTTCGTTTCGTTAATACGAGAGAGAGGGTTGTTTTGTGGAAAACTAAATAATAATTCATACAAGCACTTTTCTTATAATTTTGCCTGTTGTCTAACTGTTGTGTGGCAGCTCCAGATAAAAAATATATTCTGCTCTACTTGTACTACTTTAAATAGAAGACTGTTACATATTTGACAAGAACAGTAAATGTAGAACTGAAACTTTTGGAAGCCGTTTCAGGGTGCCAAAAATGATATGCATTATCTATAGTTGTTCAATATTTCGCTCGATTTTCATATTCTTCTTGTGAAGTATGAGAGGAGATTTACTGCTAATTACATGCGGTACGACCTCAGCGATTTTAAGAAGTTTTACAAACCTACACACTTCATATCATACCTAGAAAATGTAAAAAAGTTATACAAAACTGCAACCAGCCGCTTCTTTGAATAATTTTGTTTTTGAATAATTAAGATACACCATTGATGTAACTTCCCGAAACCTTCTGAAGATGAACCTGAAAAGGTTCGAAAACCAGTTCATGGAATAAAACATAATTATTCAAAAAAGTGACTGGTTGCATTTTTGTATAACTTATTTACATTTAATATACAGTCACGGTTCTAAAATATCTGTAACGGATAAGCATAATCTAAGACATAGAAAATATTTACCTGGGCTGAAGCGGTTCCATTCTTGTAAAATTTGGTGAGTGAATTGCTAAATAACAATATCAGTTGGACAACACTTACCGAATCTGAACTGGTTGAGAAAGTATGTTGTTGTTATAAAGGAAATAAACTATTAATGCAGGCCTTTATGTCACAAAATGTTCAAATGTGTCGATCGCAGGTTCGAATCCTGCCTCGGGCATGGATGTGTGTGACGTCCTTAGGTGAGTTAGGTTTAAGTAGTTCTAAGTTCTAGGGGACTGATGACCTCAGAAGTTGAGTCCCACAGTGCTCAGAGCCATTTGAACCATTTTTTTGTTCAAATGTGTGTGAATTCCTATGGGACCAAACTACTGAGGTAATCGGTCCCTAAGCTTACACCCTGCTTTATCTAACTTAAACTAACTTACGCACACATACACCCATGCCCGAAGGAGGACTCGAATCTCCGATGGGGGGAGCCGCATCGTGACAAGACGCCTTAGACCACACAGCTACCCCTTGCTGCCTTTATGTAAAAAGAAAAAAAATCAACACTTTTGACAATTTTCTTGTAAATTTGTTTAAGAGCTGCATATTTACATCTCCAGACAGACACATTAAGTATTTGCAAAATGACTCTTTTTTTACATTACTTCCGCTCTTCATTAGGAGTACCATCAACTTTGTAGGACCTTTTATTTTTGGTAGAGTTTTTGTTAATTTTATTGAAACAGATTCGTGATAGTACCGGATGATCACTGAAATCCTTCACCTGTTGCCTCTGTTAAGATTAAAAAATGATCATGAAAAGTGTTGAACAAAGCATTGGAATTTTGATCTCAGTTCCTGTGCTTGCAGAATAATAAAAATGAATTAAGGATGGCTCTGTCTTTATGCAAGTACGTAAATTATTGGTTTGTTTCATCACAAAAACATTTTTCACCACTGTTGTGGCCTCCTCAATGGTTTTTTTCCTTATTATTTTCCTGAAATATATACATATAGTTTAATTTTATGATCAAGGAACATAATACATCACATTTTGTTGTCATTCAAATTTTACGTGCCCTTTACCTTTTATTTTGCATTGGTGTGACCTGTGGCTCCCACCCAAAATCAGCCACAGGTCTAAATTAGTACTCCATGTCGTTTGGAAAAATGAACGCGTTAGAAAATCTTCTGTAATTGATTTATTTTTTATCATCCAATCTTTAAAATGTATATATTTTATTATAATTCGTGCCATATGCTTGTTTTTGGCCTTCCCTCTCTAGTATTTTGTTAGTACTTAGCTGTGACTTACTGACGAAACATGGTTTCGTGTAATTGAACTTGAGGACATTGGAAAAAGTTTTATGAAATTGAGGCGTGGCGAACTGTTTCACGTAGTTTGTTATTGTTGGATTATATTTCATATTTTGACGATGCTTACACGATTTCTCAAGCTCGTTTCCAAATAATGCGTCCTGTTACGTTGCTGTGGCTTGGACACATGTTTCACTGCACAAATTTACGCCTCTGACGCGCTTCCGACGTAGTGTCATCCGATAATTCATTTAGCGCGTTGAATAGTCTTTTCTTTCTTCTCTCTCTGTAATAATATTTTCTATTGTTCTTTGAGTGGTATATGTCTTTGTGTTTGTGTCCCTTTTGGAGTAGTTCTCCTTCCTCTGCTGAGAATTTTATCTCATTTAAATTGGCACCTCCTTCATAGAGTATACAGGGTGGTCCACTGATCGTGACCGGGATAAATATCTCATGAAATAAGCGTCAAACGAAAAAACTACAAAGAACGAAACTTGTCTAGCTTGAAGGGGGAAACCAGATGGCGCTATGGTTGGCCCGCTAGATGGCGCTACCATAGGTCAAACGGATATCAACTGCGTTTTTTTTAATAGGAACCCCCATTTTTTATTGTATACATGTAGTACGTAAAAAAATATGAATGTTTTAGTTGGACAACTTTTTTCGCTTTGTGATAGATGGCGCTGTAATAGTCACTAACATATGGCTCACAATTTTAGACGAACAGTTGGTAACAGGTAGGTTTTTTACATTAAAAAACAGAACGTAGGTACATTTGAACATTTTATTTCGGTTGTTCCAATGTGATACATGTACCTTTGTGAACTTATCATTTCTGAAAACGCATGCTGTTTCAGCGCGATTACCTGTAAATAGCACGTTAATGCAATAAATGCTCAAAATGATGTCCGTCAACCTCAATGCATTTGGCACTACGTGTAACGACATTCCTTTCAACAGCGAGTAGTTCACCTTCCGTAATGTTCGCAGATGCATTGACAATCCACTGACGCGTGTTTTCAGACGTTGTCGGTGGATCATGATAGCAAATATCCTTCAACTTTCTCCACAGAAAGAAATCCGGGGACGTTAGATCCGGTGAACGTGCGGGCCATGGTATGATGCTCAGTATCCATGCTTAGAGAAAAGTAATAAGGAATTATGGGTGGGTCCATCTTTATGCAAGTTCACAAATTATTATTTTGTTTTAACCATCGAACATGTTTCACCACAGTTATGGCATCCTCAGTACCTTTTTTTAGTATTTTTCTTGATACATCAGAATTTGGGGTCATTTAAAATATATGTGCACTTTACCTTTATTATACGTTGTGTGTGTCTTCTGACTGCCAACCAAGATTAGCCACAGGTCTAAATTAATGCACCAAGAGACTACAAAGGAAATGTTGCTGCAGGGATAACCAGAGAACTAATAGCAAGAACTACCAAAGAACATCATACCTACCCTCTCAAGAAGTCAAATAAAAAGAACGGCATAAAAGAACCCCAGGGCACCCACACTCAGAAGTGTAGCAAAGATTTACAAGACTGATACTCCAAACAGGCCTGTGATGGATTTCACAACTGCACCACCGCGTCATTTAGCCAGGCACATGCACAAATTTCTATAAAAACACACAGAACAGCAAATACCATGAGGCAGCAAGGTATAATGTGGCATATAAAACAAACAACATTCTGCAGAAAAGAGCAAAAATACGTAAATCACTATAGAAAAATTCAACAGAAAAAGGACTATTCAACACTCTAAACGAATTATTGAACAACACAAAATAAAAAAAAAACACACACACACACAGAATGGAAACAGACGGAACAGATTCAAAGTTCGCTGTTGTCAAACCAAAACAAAACAGTTAACATACGACAATCGGAAGCGCATCAGAGACGTAAATTTGTGCAGTGAAACGTGTGTCCACAGCCTCAGCAAATAACAGGACGCAGTATTTACAAACGAACACGAGAAAACGTGTGTAAAGCCTGTCAAAATATGGAACATAATCGATAAATAACAAACTACACGAAATAGTTCGTCATACCGCAGCTTCACAAAACTTTTACCAAAGTCTTTAGGTTCATGTAATCTACACAAAATCGCATTTGGTACGTAAAAGAAAACTTGTTAGAGGTAAGAACTACCAAATACCTCAATTATGAGGCCAAAACCTCTCATATGCCACGAATTATACCAGAATATTCATTTTAAAGATCATATAATAAACAAAAGATTCTATGCAGACAATTTTCTAACACCCTCACGTTTGCAAATGCCTTGGGTACTAATTTAGATTTTGGTTGGGAGTCACTGGACACACACAGTATAAAAGAAAGGGTAAAGTGCGCATACAATTTATATGACAACAAATCTGGTCTCAGATTTCTTAATCACTAGATTAACATGTATATATGCATTGCAAGAAAATAACAAAAAACCCAGTCAGATGGCTGCAAGTATGATGAAAAATGTTTGGGTGGTAAAACAAACCAGTAATTTGTTTATTTGCAGAAAGGCAGACACATCCTTAATTCATTAATACTGAATGTGTCTATTTAACTTTTACAAATTTCGTTATCTTATATTGTGATCTGCTTTTCTACGTCCATATCCAGAACTGAAATTCTCAAGTCGACTTATAAAGTGTGTTGAAGTTACTTGTGAACCACTGTCTTGTTCCTTTCCCCCACCCCCCTTCCCACCATTTCGCGCGGGTTAGCTATGCGGTCTAGGGTGCCTAGCCATGGTTCGCGCGGCTACCCCTGTCGGAGTTTCGATTCCTTCCTCAGGCACGGGTGTGTGTGTTGTCTTAGCATAAGTTAGATTAAGTAGTGTATAAGCCTAGGGATCGATGACCTCAGCAGTCTGGCCCCATATGAACTTACCACAAATTTTCTCCCCCTCCCATTTCATTTCCCTGATCCATTCGCAAATGGGGCCAGGGGATAACAGGTGCTGGTAGGCGTCAGTATGAGAACTCATGTCTCTGGTTCTCTAGTCTTGGTCACATCGTGAGACGTAATTGAGAGGTAGTGATATGTTGTGTACTCTACAATCAATGAATGCTCTGTGAAATTGAACAGTCAACCTCTCTGTGATGGGCAAAATTTCCATTGTATTGTTTACTACTAGAGCTCTTCGTCGACTCTTTGAGGATTTCCTGCTTACTAAACCTACGCCATTATTGGGTATTTTCTCTATGTTCTGTTAATCAGCCTGTAAGGATCCCAGACTGACAGGCAACACTCAAGATTAAATCCAATGAATGTTTTATGAGACATTTCGTGTCTATATTTCTTAAAAGTATTCTTATAAATCTCCGCTTCACATATGATTTCTCTGCGATAAGTGTTATGTGATAGTTCCACGTCAGTCATTCTGGACAGTTACTTCTCGGTACATTATAGCTGTTATTGTTTCCAGTGATTTACCGTGAATACAGTAATCAACTGGTTAGAAGGCAGCTAGGAGGAGGAGATATTCGAACAGATGTACTTCGTGTAGCGCCAATAGATTTGACCAACTGTCAGAGTTTAAAGGAGAGGAGCCTCTTGTAGCTGTAGGTGTAGGAAACATGCAGCAGACCTCAGGACTTAGGAAGAGTAAGTCAGTTGCAAATTCTAATAGAAAGAAGAAAGTTCTGTTAGGTAGTTCGCATGACAGGGATGTAGGATAGCAGTTGCAAGAAGTTTTGGGGAGTGAGTACCATGCATTACCGTCTAGGATAGGGAAAGTTAGTTTTGTGCAACATTTTGAGCACAAGTTACAGCTAGGTGCAGGCCGGATTGCAGTAAGTTTCGCATGCCAACAGTTGAGAAGTAGAACTGAGGCCATAGGGCCATCAAATTGCTGAAAGAGTAAACGTAGTGGTTTTGCATGTTGCAAATCACAGACAGAAGGGGCTCACTGGCCAACCTAGCATGTTATGAGTACGTGACATGAAGCAGTGCATATGGCAAAACAGAGGCGCACAGCCATGTATAAATAGGTGCGGGTTTCTAACGACATTCATTCAAGTGTGGCAGCTCTCCTGGATGGCGGGATGTGTCACACCACCAGCTACACACAGCAACAGATGGGGCACCACAGGCCCTGTCCACGGCGGATCGTTGGTTCGACCCTCTGTGGCCGACATGGGGTCTGTAGGCAGTGAGCCAACAGTGGGCCACTCTTCAGCTCACTACCACGGGCAGTCTCCCGGGCTCCAACACGCACTGGTGACATCCAGGGCGAGGGTCGCAAATTCGGCTGCAGATCACGGGCGCTTGTTGTCGCCGTATCCTAAACCACTCTTACGAGGGAACACGGCGCAGACCATCTTGCAGTTGTCAGCAGGCCGCTCGGCGGCTCCTCGGAGTGGTGCGGAGGCAACTAGGATGGTGTCAGCTGAGCCGGCAGCCGGCGCATCCTGACGCCATCAGAAATCCGCGGCTGGCCAAGGCTGGCCCGACATAGCGTTGCATTGGACAGGCCGCTGGGGTGCTTCTTCAGCATTGCGGGGCCCTGTGACGCAGACCAAGGTGTTCGAGGGAACTGTGGTTGGAAACAATAAATCATTTGGAAAGCTTTGACGAGTCTTAATACAGTGCCTTATACCTCTTCCCACTACATTTGGCCATCCTGATACATTCGGTGGCAGATGTTGCCACTACATTTGGTGTCAGAATAGTGGACGTCGTCTGTGCAGCCTGATGTTCGAGCCCACCACCTGCATTAAGTTCACATGATGTGGTGAGTTTTGACCAGTTTTGTTTTGAGTGTTGGATGTTTTCCTGCCTTTATTGTTTTTGAGTATGACTCATGGCAGGCCATTTTAGATGCTTTGCGTAGGCATAGTATTTTTTTGTCAGAATAAGTGTTAGCGTACGTGGGGTAGTAAGTTTTATCATTTTTTTGTGGCATTTAATTACTTTTGTATTGGTCTGAGTATGATGTTACTGAGTATGATGATACTGAGGTGTGGGGAGTTGGGTAATTCTTGTACTTAAATATTTTGTTTCAGGGCTAACTGGGAACAAAAGCAACACAATGGCAGAGTCAGGGATGCAATGTGTGTCAGAAGCAGAAGTGGTACGGATTTTGTTGAAAGAAGTAGCACAATTGACAGCAGACAATATGCAGTTGAAAAATGAATTAACATCTAGAAGTAAGCGGGGAACTGCATCTGATCAGTTGTTGTTGCCTAGGGTGCAGGAGACTGACCCAGCTGCCACGAGTTTGATTATTGCGTCTTCTGGCAAGGCATCTGAAGATGTACGTTCGTTTGTGGAGGACTTGGAGACTTCAGCAATGATGAGTTGTCTGATGAGCAGTTAATGCATATAGCCAAGATTAGATTAACTGGTGAAGTGAAAACATATGTGAGGTTTTCTGAGGCCTTAAGGAAGGCAGGGCAGTTTAAGCAGTTAAAGGAAGGGCTTTTAAAAAGATACAAAAAAACAGAATAGTGCTCAGTACTTCAGAGAGAGGTTAAGTACAATATCAAAGAGACAGGGGCAGACGATGGAGATATTTGAGGACAGGATAAGGGAAATTAATGAGTATACCTACGAGCTGAGTCAGAGGAATGAAGCGAATAGTGTTCTGTAGCAGGCGGCTGAGCAAAGGGCACTTGATGTATTTTTGAGAGGGTTACCGGCGCGTTTGTCACGGAAAGTGCTTGAAGGGACTGTGAAAGATTTGTATTCGGCCATTCAGATGGCATTTCAATGTGAGAAAATAGATGTGTCAACAGGGCTAAACGTAGTGTTGTGAAACATAGTGTTGTACGTGTACATGAGGGGAACGATGGGCGACTAGTTCCCGTGAACGTGGATAATTTTAGACCTGTAGACGCGAATTTAAGGAAGGGAGTTCTAGTAGCAAATTTGGATGTGCCAGATGATGAAGACTGGTGTTCGAGAGATAGGCGAAGCGATTAACCACTAACTGCCGATAGAACTGCATTGCATGACAAAATTAAGCATTTGAAAGGAGGAGAAAGAGAGCATACAGAAGAATTGTTGTGGGAATTTAAGGATTTGTTTTTTCCACAAGGGCCATTACCAGCAACTACATTAGTTCAACGTAGGATACCTACAGGGAATGAAGCACCTGTTACGGTAAACCATACAGAATACTGAGGCATTTGCAGCCGATTGTGGAGGATTTCATTGATCAGGAGCTTGGGGACGGTATTATAGAGCATAGTAATAGTTACTGGGAAACGGGCATTGTCATTGTGCCTAAAAAATTAGTGGATGGAACTAAGAAATACAGGTTCTGTTGTGACTACCAATACCTCAATAATAAGACAGAAATGACGCATACCCCATTCCAAACATATCGGAGACTTTGTATCACTTATGACAGAGCCAGTACTTTTCTACGATGGATTTGACAAGTGGTTATCATCAGTTAGAGGTAGGTCCAGAGGATTGTCCAAAAACTGCTTCTCTACTCCTGGAGGCCACTACCAGTACATTAGACTGCCATTCGGTTTGAAAAACGCTCCGGCAACGTTTCAGAGGTTGCTAGACAGTGCCTTGAGGGGTTTTAAACCACGGCAGTGTCTGGTCTATTTGGATGACGTTATAGTGTTTTCAAGTAGTATGGAGCAACATAGACAGCGGTTAAGGGAAGTCTTTATGAGGGTAAGAGCAGCTCATTTGACTTTGAGCCTGGAGAAGTGTTATTTTGCATTAGAAGAAGTAATATATTAGGGTCATATTATCAGTGAGGATGGAGTGCGAACAGATCCGAGTTTGGTACAGGCTGTAAGGGATTTTCGGGAACCGAAAACAGTTAAGGAGGTGCAGTCATTTATCGGAATTTGCAATTTCTGTCGAAAGTTTCTGAAGGGTTTTGCAGATTTAACACAGTCGTTGACACGATTGTTACGGAAGGGTGTAAAATTTGAGTGGACATAAGAGTGTCAGAAAACGTTTGACGAACAGTTTATACTACAACGTGATGCATCGAATGAAGCATTAGGGTGTGTTCTCAGTCAAGAAATTGATGGGAAAGAACATCCTATAGCCTATGCGTCTAGGCAGTTGAATGCAGCAGAGAGGAATTACTCAGCAACTGAGAGGGAGATGCTTAGCGTATTCTATCGAATCACATATTCTAAAAGTTATTTATATGGGAGAAGATTTCGGGTAGTGACAGATCATGCTGCATTGAAGTGCATGTTTGGGTTGAAGGATCCATCCACTAGACTCGCTAGATGGGCTGTGAGGCTCAGTGAATTCGACTACGAGGTGGTGCACAACCCTGGGAAGAAGCACAGTAATGCGGATGCACTAAGTAGGAAGGTGCAAAAGTTGAAGTCATAGGTTATGACCTAGCAGTATGGCAAGAATTACAGGACGCAGACAACGATTGTAAAGTGTGTAGGACACAGTGACAATTTAATATGTACGATGGTCTACTGTGCAGAGAAGCGAAGTTACAGCCAAGGGTAGTAGTGCCAGTTGAGGGTTGAGGTTTTAAAGGAAGCACATGATCACATGTTATCTGGTCATGGAGGGTGTAGAGTGACGAATAGGAGAGTGGGCGAGAGGTATTGGTGGAGAGGTAGGAAAGTAGATGTGGATCAGTATGTCAAGAATTGTATACCATGTGTGCAGAGAGCAGATTTGTGCAACAAGATGGAAACAGATACAGCTACAATTACCAGAAGCGACATGTCCATTTTCTATGGTGGGGATTGGTGTCTTAGGACCTTTTAGGCGAACACCATTGGGGAACAGATTCGATCTGACAACAATAGACCATTTTTCGAGGTAAGTGGAGATGGTGGGTATGCCAAATCAACAGGCAGAAATTGTCATGCAATCGTTAGTAAACAACTGGATTTTGAAGTTTGGTGTAACAGAGACAATAATTACTGACTAAGGTACCAACTACATATCGGATTTAATGAAGGACCTGTGTAAATTGTTGAATGTAAACAAGTTCGGGACGAGCGCATTGCATCCACAGGCCAATGGAAGGACGGAATGGGTACACAGAACAATTGGGAAGATGCTGAGTTTTTATGTGGATTATCATCATCATTGGTGGGATGAGTATCTGAAGCATATTGTATGCGCGTACAATGCAAAAGTCCATACAAACACCGGTTTGTCTCCTTACGAGGTAGTGAACGGGTGAAAAATGCCGTATCCGTTTGATTTGGTGAGGCTACAGAAAGTAAGGACCTTGAATCTGTACCTCAATTCGCAAGGACAATTCGGGATATTTGGAAACGAGTACAAAAGGCGAATACAAAGGCTCTGGAAAGGCAGGAAGACGCAGTAAAGCGGAAAGGAAGTTTACCACAATACAGAGTGGGGCAGTGGGTAAAGCAGTCCACCCCTATATGCAAAAAGGGAAAACGAAGAAGTTCCTCACGAGGTATTAACGGCTATACCAAGCTGTTGAAGCCACAATCCCCATTAATTTTAAGCTTCAGCTGCCAACTAGACCAACGATAGTACACATTGGGTGGTTACTGCCATTTAAGGGTTGTCCGGATGTGATTCCAGGCATGTCATAGGAAGGAAAGAGGAAGAAAGAGAGAGTGAAGAGAAGTGCTACGCACAGAGAAAACCAGGAAGATAGAGTACAGCATGAAGTAGCGTATGCTTTGCGATCCAAAAAGTAGTAGAGTGTTGTAGATTTTTTTGTTTTGTTTTTGTGTCATGAACCATTGGGTTTGCTTTGAGTAATTAGTCATTGTATTTTCATATGTTGGACATATTTTGGAATATAGCCTGCTGTGGACAGCAGTCATTTTGAAGAGGAGGAAGGGTGATGGTGATCCCTGTCCTCAGGTCACTGAGAAGGGAAGCGTTGAGCAAGTTTGTGGAAGTGAAAACTAAAGAGTTATTGCTGATCTCGACAACTAGAAACCGGTACGCCGAGATGGATCGGTTGGAATCATGAAGTTGCCATAGTGGGAAAGTAACGGAATGACCTGCCAGGGTGGTAAGTACCAATCCGGACACGTTCATGGTGCAGTTATTGTTAGCCAGGGGAAAGGAGTAGACTGTCCAAGGGACATCGTGGAGCCAAAATTGAGCTTGCAATGTGTTGGAATGCATTGGATCTTCTCCACCTACGCCGGCCGTGGTGGCTGAGAGGTTCTAGGCGCTTCAGTCCGGAAACCGTGCGACTGCTACGGTCGCAGGCTCGAATCCTGCCGCGGGCATGGATGTACGTGATGTCCCTATGTTAGTTCGGTTGAAGTATTTCTAAGTTCTAGGGGACTGATGACCTCAGATGTTAAGTCCCATAGTGCTCAGAGCCATTTCCATTTTCTCCACCTAAGAGAATTTCGTAGTTGTAGTAAGCTGTTTTGAATGGGGACTATTTGCAGAAGCGAAACGTGTAGAGCTCGAGGGGAGTGGAATTTTAATCAATGGAACTAAATTTAACATAATAGGCCCAACCTTCCACCTGTCAGCGTCCATTTCAGGAGTCACGCAACTGAATGCTACGCAGCCACAGCTGTAGTGGCTAGAAGCCACTTTAGAGTTTTTGCCAAGGCAGAATCTGACCTTGTTAAATCAGACTCTGGTGCCAGTTCTGTTTAGATCCGTTAACCAGTTCATTTTAGAGCAAGAGGGGCGCGTATCAGCTGAACAGCTTGTGCAACATGTCGCTCAGTATAAGGAAAGGCAACGGCAAATGACGATCATTTTGAGCACCTCTGTGCCAAGTGTCATCACAGTCTTAACTTTGTTATGTGTTGTTTTCTTTCTGATCAGGCTGAGAGCTAATTCCAAGAGGGATCCAAGGTTAGTCCAGGTCCCTGTGGATTGGATGCCGAGGGTGTGAGACGAGTAGGTAAGGGGTTGGACGAGCAGTGGTCGTTCAGTAAGGAATGTATACGTTTCGTCTCATGCCATGGTTTTAAGGGGCACTAGATCACATTTCAGTTTTCTAGTAGTAAGGAAATATGGCATAGGTGACGACCCAAACAAGTTAAGAGCTAGTTAAGGGTTGACCTGGGGACCGGGTCTTTCCAGAAAGGGAAATAATGTAGTGGTACCATCTTTTATGATAGGGAGAGTTAGTTTATGCAATATTCTGAGCACAAGTTACAGACAGGTGTGGGCCTGACTGCTGTGAGTTACACATACCAACAGTTGCGAAGTAGAATAGAGGCCACAGGGCCATCAAATTGCTGAAAGAGTATACGTAGAAGTTTTGCATGTCACAAAACATAGGCAGAAGGGGCCCATAGGCCAACCTAACGTGTTATGAGCACGTAACGCAGAGTGGCATGTATGGCAAAACAGAGGTGCACAGCCACGTATAAATAGTTGTCGTTTTCTAACAATATTCATTCAAGTGTGGCAGCTCTCCTGGACGACGGGGTGTGTCACACCACCACCTACACACAGTAACAGATAGGGCGCCAGCGTTCCAGTCCACGGCGGGTCATTGGTTCGACACTCTGAAGCCGATGCAGGGTCCGAAGGCAGCGAGCCAGCGGCAGGCCCCTCTTTGGCTCACTACCACGGGCAGTCTTCCGGGCTCCAACACACACCGGTGATATCCGTGGCGAGGGTCGCAGATTCGGCTGCGGATTGCGGCCGCTTATTGTCTCTGTGCCTTAAGTCACTCTGGCGTGGGAACACGGCGCAGACTATCTTGCCGTTATCAGTGGGCCGCTTGGCTGCTCCTTGGAGTGGTATGGAGGCAATGAGGACGGGGGGAGCTGAGTCGGCAGTCGGCGCATCCTGACGCCATCGGAAATCCGCGACTGGCCAAGGCCGGCTCGACACAGCATTGCATTGCACTGGCTGCTGGGGTGCTTCCTCAACATTGTAGGGCCTGTGATGCAGACCAAGGTGTATGAAGGAACTGTGAGTGAAAACAATAAATCATTTGGAAAGCTTGGACAAGTCTTAATATGGTGTCTTCTACCTCTTCCCGCTACATTTGGTCATCCTGATGCATTCGGTGGCTGAAGTTGCCACTGCACAAGTCATCAGCTTTGTGTAACCTAGTCCAGGTTTGGCTCAAGTGACTTTTAACGTAAGGGAGTTATGTAGGAATTTTACGAAAGATTATCAAACAGTGATTGTGGGTGGAGCTGAGAACAGTCTTGATAGGGTTGGGGAGTATGGTGTAGGTGGTAATCTGGAAAAGATAGCTACTCCAATTGATGTCGCAGATGTGCACTTCATGCAACCGTTTCAGCGTCATGATCAGCATCATCTTAATACTGCTGTTGAGTCTATTAACATGGGGCCTGAGAAGGCACTGGTGGCGGAGGGCATGGCTCACATTGCAGTGGTACTAGCAATACCAATACACTGGGTTTCACTAGGCATGGCCTGCATCTCAATAGGCAATAGCTGTGGGAAGGAGAGGTTGGCGGAGGGCATGGCTCACATTGCAGTGGTACTAGCAATACCAATACACTGGGTTTCACTAGGCATGGCCTGCATCTCAATAGGCAATAGCTGTGGGAAGGAGAGGTTGGCGGAGGGCATGGCTCACATTGCAGTGGTACTAGCAATACCAATACACTGGGTTTCACTAGGCATGGCCTGCATCTCAATAGGCAATAGCTGTGGGAAGGAGAGGTTGGCAGAGGATATAGGAGACAGTGTACCAATGGATACTAATCACTCTAAGTAAAGATATAAAATCTATCTCTTAATGCGAATAATTCTTGCCAAATTCACTGCTTAACATGTTTCATTTACACATTTCGCCACAGCTACATGACTCCAACACTGCTGCAGACAATTAATATATGTATCATCTGATGATGAATTGCCAGATGGTTCGAAACCAGTAATGGAACAATAAAAAATTGAAGAACAAAAGGAAAGGCGACTGGTTGCAGCAATTTCAAGAAACCTTTATTCGTCACAGTCACTGCGTTCCTCATCCATAATGGATAAAAGTTTAATTTCCTTCAATAATCTCCTACTTCGAGCTACGAAAGGTGCTCACTATGCACCCTAAACATGATCAAGTCAACTTAATAGGTGATTTAAATGTAAGGATTGACAGCATCTCTGTACCAAATCCGATTACACAACGGGGAAAACTAACATATAAAACTACTTATAAAGTGTGTTTCACAACATAAAACTCACGAACACAGTCTTCACAAAATGCACTTTGACAGGCAGGCCATACAGATCAACAACTGATTGTAAAACAATAGTCAGACAGCGATTACAGATCAACAATCGATTACTGGTCAATAGTTGGATAAGTAAGGACTACAGACGAAATGATATTTCCGATGGCGTAAGTAAGGAATCAAATGCCAATGTTACATTTAATGTATTCCATCAAAAATGACGAAACTATGGAAGCGACACTGAGAGCTAAATAAATAAGTATGGCTCTCCACTAGGCTTGGAATACCATTTAAACAGAAAATGTAAGTTTATACGTAAAGAAGAACAAGTGAAGATCCTGCTTTAATTATATACCACAAAAGTAGTCAAACATATAAATAAAAGTTACTAATAAGAAATAAAACTATGTACATAACTCGTTACTAACATAATGTCATGCGATTTTCGTCATCTTGATTTGTGTAAATGAGCATACCATCTGAACGAGAAATGTTTTGCGCATTATTAGTTACAATCCATCTGAAGGGTAGCTGCTGCAGAAGTCGGTACCGATGGGTATTATGAAGTATATGACATGTACTACTAAAGTTATGCCGCACGGGATTAGCCGAGCGGTCTAGGCGCTGCAGTCATGGTCTGCGCGGCTGGTCCCGGTGGAGGTTCGAGTCCTCCCCCGGGCATGGGTGTGTGTGTTTGTCTTTAGGAGAATTTAGGTTAAGTAGTGTGTAAGCTTAGGGACTGATGACCTTAGTAGTTAAGTCCCATAAGATTTCATTTGAACATTTACTAAAGTTGTGATGGTACCTATTCACAAGCTGCCATTCACAGCAGCTCACCTTTCGATCTGATGATGGTCCGTATCTGTTTCAAAGGCTGTAACCAGAAATGATTTGTCCAAATATGACGCTCAATAAATTAATGAATCTGGAACGAAATTTAACGTGTGTTAAGTTCAATTATCGTACAAACGCAGATACGGCAGATACATGGTGATAGCAAAATTGAAAAGTCAGCTAAAATAGCTCGACAGTGGAAAGCCACCAGGACCTGATGAGATGTTTGTAAGGTTTCACATATATTAAACGAAAGAATTTGATCCATTACAGCAGCTGTATCTAGATCTACGAAGGGTACCAAAGAAGCCTAGGTAATTCCCCTCTCCAAGAAAGGTTATCAGACAAATGCGCGTGATGAAAGGCCTGTATCGTTGACGTTAATCTAATTTAGGATTATGGAACTCGTTTTATACTCAGTCATTATGATCTTTTTGTATTACTCTCGGAAGATATTGCGGAACTCTGATCACGCTGTTTGTCCTTGTGATTCAGAGCACCGTAGAAAACAGGGCGCAGGTAACCGAAATGTTCTGTCATTTTCTGAAGGCATTTGATATAATTCTGTACTGACATTTGGTGGCGAAACTCTGAGCTTACCGAGTACCAGATTAGATTTAACAGAGTTCATTGCTTGCTGTGATACAGAACTCAATACATTGTTCTTCATGAGGCGCAATCGACAGGTGTAAATACATCATAAGTCCCTTAAATCTGTTCATTATGGGGGAATTTCCATACCGCAACACTGTAGTGAAACACAAGTAGACGAATTATTACAGGCCATGGCGTCTGACGGTAAAAATAAATAAATTTAACATAGTGTGCACAAATAGGCTAAAAGATCCATTACTTTTTATTTGCATTTATTTTTATTTTACAATCTAGTTCCTTAGGACCAAATTGAGGAGCAACTCTCCAAGGTCAAGGATCGTGTCAGTACACGAAACTACAACAGAAAAGTAATAACAGACAAAATAGAAAGTGTATGAATCCGAGAAAACGACAAGCCATAGGTTTAGGTAAACGCAATCAACAATATAACATAGGAATCAGCCCAATTTTTCAAGGAAATCCTCGACAGAATAGGAGTGATCCATGAGGAACTTCTACAATTTATATTTGAAAGTGATTGGTTTACTGCTAAGGTTTTTGAATTATTGCGGTAACTTACTGAAAACGGATGCAGCAGTTGTACTGCACGTCTTTCTGCATAAGAGTCAGGGAAGTGCGATCCACATGCAGATTGGATTTTTGCCTAGTATTGACTGAGTGAAAGCTCCTAATTCTTGAGAATAAGCTGATACTGTTGACAAGAAAAGAGATTAAAGAATACATATATTGAGAGCCCAGTGTCAGAATACCCAGACAAATGAACAGTGGTGTACAAGAGGTTCGTGAAATTAAACCGCTTACTGCGAGAACGACCCGTTTCTGAGCCAAACATATCCTCTCAGCATGGGTAGAGTTACTTCAAAATATAATACCATACGTCATAAGCGAATGAAAATCATGAAATCAGACTACTTTCCGTGCTGATCCGTCACTTACTTCAGATGCCGTTCTAATCGCAAAAGTAGCAGCAATAAATCTTTGAACAAGATTCTGAACGTGGGCTTTCCACAACAGTTCGCTATCCATCTGAACACCTAGAAATCTGAAATGTTAGAATTTCACTAATTATGTGCCCAATCTGTGAAATTAAAAATTCTGGTTTTGTTGAATTGCGTGTTAGACGTTTTAAAAACTTAATCACTAGGCACTATGTCTTGAAGATGATTCCTTTGTTAAAGGTAGTTCCTTTAAGCAGGGACACCCATCAGCTGACTTCGATCCAAAAAAGCTGCAGCTCTAACACCACGTACAACGCCAAGGGATACTAATCACTGTAAGCAAATCAAGAAAACCTATTTCATAATGTGAATAATTCCCGCAACACTCAGTGTTTACATGTTTCGTTTATATATTTTACCACATATACACGACTCCCACACTGCTGCAAACAATTAATACACACTGAAGAACCGAAGAAAATTTGTACAGCTGCCTAATATCTCGAAGGGCCCAGCACTGAAATTTGCAGCAATTTACGGAAAGGTTGCACTTCTTTGACGCTGAACGATTCTCTTCAGTCGTCGTTCGTCCCGTCCTTGCAAGATTTTTTTCCGGCCACAGCAGTGTTGGAGATTTGATGTTTTACCGGATTCCTGATATTCATGGTACACTCGTGAAATACTCGTACGGGAAAATCCCCACCTCATTGCTTATCTCGAAGATTCTGTGTCCCTTCGTTTGTGCTCCGTCTATAACGTCACTTTCAAGAACAGTTAAATCTTGATATCCTGTCATTGTAGCAGCAGTAACCGATCTAACAACTGCGTCAGACACTTGTTGTCTTATATAGGCGTTGCCGACTGAAGCGCCGTATTCTGCCTGTTTGCATATCTCTGTATTTGAATACGCATGCCTTTACCAGTTTCTTTGGCGCTTTAGTGTATGTACCATCTGATGATCAATCGCTAGGAGATTCGAAACAGGTAAAGGAATAATAAAAATTGAAGAACAGAACAAAAGGGGACTGGTTGCAGTAATTTCAAGAAACCTATATTGGAGGAAGTTCCTTTTTCTTATTCGGAGGCTTCTACTATTGTGATTGTTAGGTTTCTTCCACATTTATTTATAAAGTGTAGAATTATGTCTTCACTGCATCATTTTTTTACATTTTCTACTCATTTTTTGTGAGTATGTAGTACCCTTCATTTGCTTGTTATTTATTTCAGTTTTAATAGTCGGTATTCTACTAAATAGTCTTCTGCACATATTCTTCCTTTCAGCTAAGTGAGTTGTGATTTAGAAAGGATGATTAATAATTTATGAACGTTTTCTCAATGACAGTTCTAAATACTCCTATATTTTCCAACATACGAGTTTACTACTATCTATCATCTATGGCAGTCATCGTAAAATTTCTTTGTCCTAACTGTAACGAATATGTGATTTTCAATGCTTTTCCGACGGATCTGTTGCAAATACGTTTCTCGGGTTTGCCTTCGTATCGTATTGTGTAACTGGTACAATATTTCTTCGGTGCAGCTGCACGATATCATCGGGTGGTAGTAGCTGCTGCTGTCACTGCTGCAAAGCGTGAATAACGATCATCGCGCGGCGGCGGCGTCGAAATTTATCATACCTGGAGCAGGCAATAGGAGTGCGCAGAAAGAAGCTCTTAGTTGGAGGAAAGCGGCGCTCCAAGTGCCCCTGCTGCGAGCCGCAGAAAGGCCGTCCTAGCGTGTGCTAGGGGCAAGGACTCTGCTGCCGGACGCTCCAGTGGTTAAGGGCTGAATTAAATCTTAGTAGTTCGTTGCGTCGCGTGATGAGTTGGAAGCTCTTGTTTTCCCTGTTGTGATTTAATGGCAGCCAGTGCTGGATTCCAGGCGGCGCTTAGTTGAAAACCTGCATCACTGTTGATAATATTGTCCGCTGTACGGATATGTATGACCTCTTTAACAACACAGTCCCAGAAATATGACGCTGGGGATAAAATTTCAGTCTTTTTGTGCCACATATGATGTCCCGTGTCCAGGCAATGCTCCGCTATTGAACATTTATCAGGTTGCCCCAGGCGCGTATGACGATGGTGTTCGACGCAACGTTCTTGCAGCGTTCGGCAAGTCTCCCAATATAAGATTTTTCACATTGGCATGAGAGTTTATACACGCCACATTTCCTAAGGCCAAGGTCGTATTTGACCGAGCACAATAATTTCCTCAATTTTGCTGGTGGCCGGAAAACGTACATGACGTCGTATCTTTTGAGGATTCTTTTTATTCTTGAAGACATGTCGCCAAAATAGAGCAAGAACGACGTTGAAGTGTGTGTCTCCACATCTTCATTTACGTCCCTGCTTCGAATATGCTTAGAACGGAGTGCATGGTGTACTTGCCTATCGGGATTGCCATTCTGTTGGAATACCGTTCTTAGGTGTTGTAGCTCTCCAGGTAGACTGTCGGCATCTGGGACTACATGTGCTCTATATACCAAGAAGCGCAAGAGACTAGCGCGTTGCTCAGGATGATGACAACTTGTGATCTGCGCGTAGCTCCCTATGAGTTGATTTGCGATGCACACTATGTTCCAGCTTTTCTTCTATGACGTCCAGGAATGGTAAAACACCATCCTTTTCCACTTCCATTGTGAATTGTAAATTGGGATGAAGCGAGTTCAGATGGCAGAGAAACACAGGTAATGTCTCTGTTCGGTGGGGTCTCACCACAGAAGTGTCGTCTACATACACGAGAAGCAGGAAGGTTTGAGACTTGCCAACTGCTGCGCTTTTTCCTCAAAGTCTTCAATAAAATAATTGGCCACCTTGGGAGACAGAGGACTTACCATGGCGACAACGGAGAGCAGCGCGCTTCGTTACAGGATCATTTAGTAATCGCGAAAGCGTTACGGAGATGATAGATAAACTCCAGTGGAAGACTCTGCAAGAGAGACGTTCAGTAGCTCGGTACGGGCTTTTGTCAAAGTTTCGAGAACATACCTTCACCGAAGAGTCAAGCAGTATATTGCTCCCTCCTACGTATATTTCGCGAAGAGACCATGAGGATAAAATCAGAGAGATTAGAGCCCACACAGAGGCATACCGACAATCCTTCTTTCCACGAACAATACGAGACTGGAATAGAAGGGAGAACCGATAGAGGTACTCAAGGTACCCTCCGCCACACACCGTCAGGTGGCTTGCGGAGTATGGATGTAGATGTAGATGTAGATGTAGACAACCTCCACCTGTTCAAAATACTGATCACTGAATAAGAAATAAGTTGAGGTAAGCACATGTTTAAATAACGCCACAATGTCTTTCTCAAACTGGCTGCTCATAAGCTCTAACGAGTCCTACAGAGATACTTTCGTAAATAAAGATACAACATCAAAACTAACTAAAATATCCGATGCTTGTAGCTTAAGTGTCTTCAGGCGTCCTACGAACTCCTCCGAATTCCGGATATGGTGATCACACTTGCCTATGAGAGGTCCCAAAAGTGTAGTAAGATGTTTGGCCAGAAAATAGGTAGGAGATCCAATGTTGCTCACTATTGGGCGAAGAGGAGTCGCGTCCTTATGTATCTTTGGCAGGCCCTACTGTCTTGGAGGAACTGCAGCCTATTGGCGTAGGCTCTTAGTCACTTTCGTCTTCTTGAGAAGACGTAATGGTTTTCTCTGGACTTTGCCAGTCCGATCCTCTCTTAGCTTGCGATAGACAGGATCGTCGAGCAGGGCCTCCATCTTGCTGTTGTATTCAACTCAGAAGCGCAGAACCTTCCTTTCTGCTGAGCTGATTTTGAACTTTCTTGGTGGGGCTCGTGTTAAAATTCGGCAGGTGTCCCTCCTAATCTCTTCTGCAGCGACACTGGGAAGCTACAAAATTGCCTGTTCTATGCCAGCTATGTTATCTCGGATTGGAGCTGTATGTGGTGTTGGTGCATAGTTCAAACCTCTCTCGAGCACTGCAACAGCTGCGTCGTTCAGGATTCTGTCCGTGAGATTAAAGACGGTGCGTTGACGTGGTGCATTCCCTTCTTGCGGTTGGGCTTCGAGACGAGAATACTTTGACATTTGGCGAACCTTGGTTTGTTGTTTGGACCAGTCAACTGTCGCCCAGGTGGCGCTGTCTACACAATCCCAGGATAACGCTGAGAATTTCGAAGAGATCTTCAGATGCAGAGATAGTAATTTTGTGGACACCACGTGCAGTTCCCGTCCTGTATAACGTGCCCTGTCTCTCACTAGGGCTGCACTCGCCCGCCGTCATTCTAAAAGCGGCTGCAGATTCAATATGGTGTGTAAATCAAGCAAACGTTGGAACAGTTTACTTGTCATGACATCTCAATAAAAACGCCACAGTGCACAGCAGTTTACCTCTCTTATTAAGTAACTTGTCAGACTCGCGCATGTCGTTGGCCATCTCCTCCACGAAGAGGCACCAGATGTGACTTTTCATGCTTTCCCGACGGATCTGCTGCAAATACGGTCTCGGGTTTGCCGCCTCATCGTATTGTGTAACTCGCACAATATTTCATCTTTGCAACTGCTCGCCATCATCAGGTGGCGGTAGCTGCTGCTGTCACTGCTGCAAGACGCGACTGATGATAATCGTGCGGCGGCGGCGAAATTTATCATCCTGGGAGCAGGCAATACGTGCGCACGGAAAGACGCACGTTTTGGACGTGTTGTTGCTTTAAAAGGGAACTTATCAAAAAGCCTATTGCGCTCGATTGTTAATGTCAGAGGTAAGTATGAAGCAACTTTGTTCAAGATGTCTGCAAACAGCACTTCGCTCGTGAACTGAAAAAAAAAACATACCACAAGAATCTACGCAGTAAGCTGACCTTAACACACGAATTTCAATTAAACGTTTGTCGGATTGTGACGTGCGTCCCTTGGAAAATTGAATACCACGACTAACTGTTTGAAGATGATTATAATCAAACCAGTAAAAGCCCTGCAGACAACAACTTCAGACTTCACAAATGAATAAATGTGTTAAATCTGGTGTTAAGTGCGTAAGCGAGAAGAAATTTAGGAAAGATCTGAAACAATGTTTAAAGTTTGTTGGAAGTCGCTAAGTACTCTCATCATCAAACACACGATTCGTATACTCAAGATTATTTGCACTCCGATTTAAGCAAAATCCAATTTTTGACGCATCTGTTGAACTATATGTTGTAAAATGATGTAATTTTGCTGGTGTATTTAGTGGTATGTTCCGTTAACGTCTGAAAAATATTTTGTGAATAGAGTAAGTAGTAAAGAAGTAATGAATGAAAGCGTCCCGTCTGATGCAACATATCCCTGCATGAAGAGAGAAAGTTTTCTACGCAGTAAACGCTTCTCTCTTCATCATTTCGTGTGGGAATGTCAGCGAGTAAAATTTTTGTAAAAATCTGAAATTACGAGTATGTGTGAACAGCAAGTAACTGGTCTCTTTCTCTAGTAGAATATGAATATAATCTGTGTATTTGCGCACCCTGAGTTAAGGCTGTCTCAAGACGTGTAGACAGTTCTTCTCAGTGCTAAATCTTTAACTTACGGCTATACCTCTTACTGAGCAGATCATGACAGCATTTTAAATGTTTGAAAATGAAATCTTTGTTGTCCCTGAAAGCCGCTAGATAGGCACTCCGTACTTGAGATTGTACATCATGAACCATGAACCATAAATTGGGTTAGAAGTTTAATCACATAGGGGGTGAATTTTGTCATTATGACTCTAACAGATGTAAGCAGCGTTTCAAAACAAAATTGCCTGAATTGCTCAGTGTCATATTAATCGACGCTATTATATCTGCCGAATGCCCCAGAAGTAGCTTGTTACTACAGGACACCAGAACAGCTTACTAGGCGTGTGGTGTTGAGTACAACGGCTGAACGAGTCAAGACATTAATTTTTGATAAGTGTCATTGGCGTAATATATCTGAATTTTTTCCGATGTCTGACTATGCAGTCACTAAGTATTTGGTCAACAGTTTAACATTTAGGTAGGTGGAGACATAACGACTACCTATGTGAGGCAAGGGCCTATTTTGATGTAATTTTTGCGCAAGAGGTGGATTACGCAGAGTGGCTGTACTCCATACACTGCAAATTCATCTGTCCCCACACAGATAGTTTTGCTTTAATACAGAGTGACATAGAAAAATGGAAACTTTTTGAAGTTTGCGATAAAAATAAAAAAAAGACACAACAAAAATTACTGACAGAAATTTAACAACTGCATCTTGCCTTCTAAGAGACAGTAACCAAAATTACCAGTGTCCGAAAATTACGTCCTTTAGAGGCGTCCTGTTGTACTTATGCGTTCCTCCACTCAACTCTTAAAGTTCATCACGAGTGCTGAAACATTTCATCTGTGATACCACGGGTTTCGTCTTGAATTATTTGTTTCAGTTGATCCAGTGTTGTAGGCCGAGTCGTGTAGACACGATTCTTAAGGCAGCCCCAAAAGAAAAAAAATCACAGGCGGACGAAGCTGGTGATCTTCGGGGCCAGGAAACGTTACCGAATCTTGTCATGTCAAGGTTACTGAACAACTCTCTCACAGATGCCACTGACTGCCTTGCAGTGAGCGATGTCGCACCGTACTGTTGAAGCCAGGCTTCGTGGTGTTGTGAAATATTGTTCAATGTAGGTGCTTCAAGAGATTGCAAGATCCCACCAATCCAAACCCAAGTGACAGTCATTTTGTTCTACTCTTCATTGTCGAAACGTTTTGGCCCGACGATCCCATATAACGAAACTGCAGACTAGCGTGTGAAGGTCATTTATAAACTTAATTAGGGTTGGTACTTCGTCTTATTCAGGTAACACGTGAGATGAGAGTGGACCTCCACTAACATCCATGCCTTGTCCCAGGAATTCCTTGTCCGCATTTTTGGTTGACATTATTTACTGACAGAATTCTAAACGCAGCTGGTAATAGTTCCTCTCCAGTTGTTGCACGATCCGGAACTTGTCTGGACGACATTTTAAATGAAAATGGAGGATTCAACGAACGCCCTATCGGCACGCACTGACTGAAGCCATTAGCCTAAGAACTGAACGCCGTGGGCTCCGTAAGCCTGAAAAGCGAACAGATTAAATATTCTGTGGAGTACGAGTACCACTCGATCGTTCTGTATGTTCCTTCTCTAAATCAGAGCCACACTCTTCAAAAGTCTTAATCCCACCCTATCGTGAAAAACGCCGGTATTCCCTCTGTGCACTTTCCAAACTATAGGAGGCAGTCAAATAAAAACGAGACATTGCAAACAAGTAAGTGAACTGCTTATTATTTCAAAAGTAATTGGTCTAACTAACATTTATCGCACGGTGGGACAAGACGGTCAATGCCTTCATGGAAAATTTTAACGGTTGCTACGGAACTATGATTGTGCCCAGGCGTCCATTTTCTCCTCTGAACCAAACGGACGGCCACGAATGCCTTTCTTCAGGGCTTCAAAAATATGTAAATTGTATGCGGAGAGATTGCGACTGTATCTAGGATGAGTGAGGACATCCCAGAAAAAAATTCTGCAGTGTGGTCGAAACAACCTCAGCGACATGTTGGACTGTCCGCATGCGATTTCCATATCTTTACAGCCCTGAAAAAAGACATTCGTAGCCGTCCATTTGCTTCTGACGAAAATGTGGCGTAATCACGGTTCCGCTGCAACCGCAATCATTTTTTCATGAAGGCATAAAAATTCTTGTATCACACTGGGATAAATAAATTAACGGCTATGGCGATTACTTTTGAAATGATAAACATTTCACTTAATTTTTTCTGCCAAAAACACGTTGTTGACCCTTCGTCCGACCAGTGATTAGTAAATGGCGAGGTTATTCACAGCTCATGATCCTGCTCCACAGTGCTGGCTGCCTTTACGCATTTCAAAAGTTCAGTTTTTTGTGTGTCACCCTGTAAGTTCTCATACATCTCAAAATTTACCTCAGCTAAAGATCCGAACCAAAAACTGGAAAGTAGCACAGGTCACATCAACACTCACGATAGGTAATCCGCTGAATTTCAGACCCACACCACTAACGTCGATTAGCAGTAGTATTTTAGAGCACATACTGTGTTCAAACATTAAGAAGTACTTGTGGAACACAAGTAGTTCTATTTGCACGAAGAAATGAGTGCTATCTACAGGGGATCTCAGATGGATTCTGTATTTCTAGATTTCCAGGAGGATTTCTCACGAGAGATTTCTAATCAAATTGGATGCACATGGAGTATAGTCCCAATTGTGCGACTAGTTCCGGGATTTTCTCTCAGAAAGCAATTGCTGGAAAGTCATCGAGTAAAACAGAAGTGATACCGGCCCTCTGCCGTTCCTGTTCTATTTACACGATTTAGGAGATAATCTGACCAGCCTTCTTAGATTGTTTGCACACGATGTTGTCATTTATCGTGTAGCAAAGTGATGGGAAGATGAAAACGAATTGCAAAACGACTTAGACATGATATCTGAATCGTGGGAAAAGTGGCAATTACCTCTCAATAAGAAAAAGTGTGGGGTCAGCGACATGAGCACAAAAAATATATCCTTTAAATTTCGATTTCGTGATAAATCACACAAATTTAAAGGCTCTTAATTCGACTAACCCCCATTCGGATCTCCGGGCGGGGACTACTCAGGAGGACGTCGTTATCAGGAGAAAGAAAACTGGCGTTCTACGGATCGGAGCGTGGAATGTCAGATCCCTTAATCGGGCAGGTAGGTTAGAAAATTTAAAAAGGGAGATGGATAGGTTAAAGTTAGATATAGTGGGAATTAGTGAAGTTCGGTGGCAGGAGGAACAAGACTTTTGGTCAGGTGATTACAGGGTTATAAATACAAAATCAAATAGGGGCAATGCAGGAGTAGGTTTAATAATGAATAAAAAAATAGGAGTGCGGGTAAGCTACTACAAACAGCATAGTGAACGCATTATTGTTGCCAAGATAGACACAAAGCCCATGCCTACTACAGTAGTACAAGTTTATATGCCAACTAGCTCTGCAGATGATGAAGAAATAGATGAAATGTATGACGAGATAAAAGAAATTATTCAGGTAGTGAAGGGAGACGAAAATTTAATAGTCATGGGTGACTGGAATTCGTCAGTAGGAAAAGGGAGAGAAGGAAACATAGTAGGTGAATATGGATTGGGGGGAAGGAATGAAAGAGGAAGCCGCCTTGTAGAATTTTGCACAGAGCATAACTTAATCATAGCTAACACTTGGTTCAAGAATCATGAAAGGAGGCTGTATACATGGAAGAAGCCTGGAGATACTGACAGGTTTCAGATAGATTATATAATGGTAAGACAGAGATTTAGGAACCAGGTTTTAAATTGTAAGACATTTCCTGGGGCAGATGTAGATTCTGACCACAATCTATTGGTTATGAACTGCAGATTGAAACTGAAGAAACTGCAAAAAGGTGGGAATTTAAGGAGATGGGACCTGGATAAACTGAAAGAACCAGAGGTTGTAGAGAGTTTCAGGGAGAGCATTAGGGAACAATTGACAGGAACGGGGGAAAGAAATACAGTAGAAGAAGAATGGGTAACTCTGAGGGATGAAGTAGTGAAGGCAGCAGAGGATCAAGTAGGTAAAAAGACGCGGGCTAATAGAAATCCTTGGGTAACAGAAGAAATATTGAATTTAATTGATGAAAGGAGAAAATATAAAAATGCAGTAAATGAAGCAGGCGAAAAGGAATACAAACGTCTCAAAAATGAAATCGACAGGAAGTGCAAAATGGCTAAGCAGGGATGGCTAGAGGACAAATGTAAGGATGTAGAGGCTTGTCTCACTAGGGGTAAGATAGATACTGCTTACAGGAAAATTAAAGAGACCTTTGGAGAGAAGAGAACCACTTGTATGAATATCAAGAGCTCAGATGGCAACCCAGTTCTAAGCAAAGAAGGGAAAGCAGAAAGGTGGAAGGAGTATATAGAGGGTTTATACAAGGGCGATGTACTTGAGGACAATATTATGGAAATGGAAGAGGATGTAGATGAAGATGAAATGGGAGATAAGATACTGCGTGAAGAGTTTGACAGAGCACTGAAAGACCTGAGTCAAAACAAGGCCCCGGGAGTAGACAACATTCCATTAGAACTACTGATGGCCTCGGGAGAGCCAGTCATGACAAAACTCTACCATCTGGTGAGCACGATGTATGAGACAGGCGAAATACCCTCAGACTTCAAGAAGAATATAATAATTCCAATCCCAAAGAAAGCAGGTGTTGACAGATGTGAAAATTACCGAACAATCAGTTTCATAAGTCACAGCTGCAAAATACTAACGCGAATTCTTTACAGACGAATGGAAAAACTGGTAGAAGCCGACCTCGGGGAAGATCAGTTTGGATTCCGTAGAAATGTTGGAACACGTGAGGCAATACTGACCTTACGACTTATCTTGGAAGAAAGATTAAGAAAAGGCAAACCTACGTTTCTAGCATTTGTAGACTTAGAGAAAGCTTTTGACAATGTTGACTGGAATACTCTCTTTCAAATTCTGAAGGTGGCAGGGGCAAAATACAGGGAGCGAAAGGCTATTTACAATTTGTACAGAAACCAGATGGCAGTTATAAGAGTCGAGGGGCATGAAAGGGAAGCAGTGGTTGGGAAAGGAGTGAGACAGGGTTGTAGCCTCTCCCCGATGTTATTCAATCAGTATATTGAGCAAGCAGTAAAGGAAACAAAAGAAAAATTCGGAGTAGGTATTAAAATTCATGGAGAAGAAGTAAAAACTTTGAGGTTCGCCGATGACATTGTAATTCTGTCAGAGACAGCAAAGGACTTGGAAGAGCAGTTGAACGGAATGGACAGTGTCTTGAAAGGAGGATATAAGATGAACATCAACAAAAGCAAAACGAGGATAATGGAATGTAGTCAAATTAAGTCAGGTGATGCTGAGGGAATTAGATTAGGAAATGAGACACTTAAAGTAGTAAAGGAGTTTTGCTATTTAGGGAGTAAAATAACCGATGATGGTCGAAGTAGAGAGGATATAAAATGTAGACTGGCAATGGCAAGGAAAGCGTTTCTCAAGAAGAGAAATTTGTTAACATCGAATATAGATTTAGGTGTCAGGAAGTCATTTCTGAAAGTATTTGTATGGAGTGTAGCCATGTATGGAAGTGAGACATGGACGATAACTAGTTTGGACAAGAAGAGAATAGAAGCTTTCGAAATGTGGTGCTACAGAAGAATGCTGAAGATAAGGTGGGTAGATCACGTAACTAATGAGGAGGTATTGAATAGGATTGGGGAGAAGAGAAGTTTGTGGCACAACTTGACTAGAAGAAGGGATCGGTTGGTAGGACATGTTCTGAGGCATCGAGGGATCACAATTTTAGCATTGGAGGGCAGCGTGGAGGGTAAAAATCGTAGAGGGAGACCAAGAGATCAATACACTAAGCAGATTCAGAAGGATGTAGGTTGCAGTAGGTACTGGGAGATGAAGAAGCTTGCACAGGATAGAGTAGCATGGAGAGCTGCATCAAACCAGTCTCAGGACTGAAGACCACAATAATAATAATAATTCGACTAAATTCCTAGGAATCACAATTATGAACACCTTAAGCTGGGACGATCACATAGTTTATACTGTGGGAAGACAAACGAAAAATTACGTTTTATTGGCAAAACATTTAATAAGATGCCACAGGCCTACTAAAGAGACTGCCTACGGTACACTTGTTCGTCCTCTACTTAACTATTGCTGTGAGGTAAGGGATTCTTACAACATGGGATTGACGGAGGCCATCTAAAAAATTCAAACAAGGGCAGCACATTTTATATTATCGTGAAATAGGAGAGGGAGTGTCGCGGATATGATAAGCGAAAAGGGATATCAATTAATAAGGGAAACGCGTCCTCGATTCGGCGAGATATTTTCACGAAATTTCAGTCACCAACTTTCTCCTCCTGATGTGAAGTACCAATCATAAAAAAAATAAGAGAAATCAAATATCCTACAGAAGGATTTACGTGTTAATTTTGGCACGTGCTGTTAGAGAGTTGATCGGTAGGCAAACATTTTGGTGGTTCGAAGGGCCCTCTATCAGGCGCACTGAATTGCAGAATAGTCACGTAGCTGTAGATATAGATGTTTACTCCAGAAATTCGGCAAATTTCAGGAACAAACAGCTGGAAAGTAATACCTTCAAATTCCAAAATAATGGCATAGTATAATTCATGATTGTACTTCTCTGAGTTATTAGATCTATTTGTACGATGATGGTCGTCTGTGTGAATACTTTCATGTATATTCATACAGGAACTGTTCTTTTCTGTTTAAATTATTCACTTTTTCCTTATTCTAGAGGGAAATGCGTTCGGCAACTTAAAAAGCGTGAGTAAAATTTTTTGGTCAGCCTCTGTGTGGTCTGATTTACTTTCAAGGTGCCACAACAAGGACGAGGAATACTGAACTGACTGTCTGACGGTAGTCTGGTATTCGGTATTAAAGTTATTAAAGTTAATCAACACAAAGGTTAAAAATGAAAATAATTTAATGGAGTTGAATACAAGTTGGTAAATGGAATGATACGGTGTTGATATCGGCACGACATAAGAAACCCGATTAGAGGGTTTCAGCTCTTCGTAGACGACGGTAGACTCCAGTACTTCTGAGATGATCCGTAGTTGGTTGCGTCCTCCAGTGTCTCTGGCAGCTTCTCGTTGAGCGATTCGGGCAGAAACGAGGTGATAACGGCCGCCGACGCGAGGAGCGCTCCCAGTACGCCGTAGAGGCACCTGGAGTCCACTGCTGTCCCCTAGACACATGGAATACATTTCGTGTTACCTGTCGCCTAGCACCAGTTCACCTGTCTGTGGAGTGATCAGATAAGTCTGGTAAAGTTCCATGGAAGAATGGAACCTTGATATTGCGCCTTTGTGGTTGGTAAGCTTGATTATTCCATGCATCACGTACATAATTTCAACAATGCACAGCGTAAAGATCATTTTTGATAGTCGTCTAAATTGGTGAGTGTGTCGACTGCGATTGAAAATGCAAAAAATCGAGTTTAGTTCTGTCACTGAACATATTCATTTGAAGGGTTGGACTGCCACACAGATTTGGCTCCAGTTCTCGTGGACTGTATACTGTCACTGAAGGCCATTGCAGTCCAGTTGAAGTCACCAAAAGGAAACCATTGACAAAATCCATGATATGGAAATGCAAGACCTCCGAATAAAAATTTGTGACATTGCTGAGACTGTAGGCATCTCTACTGAGCGAGTGCATAAAATCCTGAGAGGAGAAACAGTTATGAGGGAACTGTGTGCAAGGTGCATGCTCTGATTGCTCACCGTCGACCGAAAGCGCATCCGGCACAACATTTCAACACAATGTCTGGGGACGTTTAATCACAATCCGAAAGACTTTTTGCGCCGATTTGTGACTGTTGATGAAATCTGGATCCATCATTACACACTAGAGCCCAAACGGTTGTCAAAATAATGGACATAGTACACCGAAGAAAGCAAAAACCATTTCTTCAGCTGGCTACGTGGTAGCCACTGGTTTCTTATTCCCTAGAAGTAATCCTCATATGATACTTGCACAAAAGCAGAATCATAAGTGGACTTTATTATACTTCACTGTTCGATAGTTTGAAACTTGCGTTGGCTGAAAAAGACCTAGGCTGGCACGTTGAAAAGTGCTCTGTCACCAAGATAACGCACCATACCACACATCAGCAACAACAATGGATAAATTGCGTGGATTGTGCTTTGAACTGATTTCTCGTTCGTCGTGTTCACCAGGCTTAGCCTCAAGTGGCTTCTTCTCGTTCCCTAATTTGAAACTTTGACTTGCTGGAAAGGAATTTTCGTCAAATGAGGAAATGATAGTCTCAGCCGGCGAATATTTTGCAGAGCTTGACGAGCTACTTTTCCGATCGGATGAAAAAACTGCAGGATCACTGGACCAAGTGTACATCCCACGAAGTAAACTATGGCGAGAAGTAAGGTGAATTGTTTCCGAAACAAACATTTTTTATTACTTTTTTGCCAGACTTGTCAAACCACTTTCGTACATTTGTCCTGATAGAAAGCAAGAATCATTGTTTCGTTCAGTGTTCATCATCATTACTTGATCTAAAGAGTCGAGTAAAAATAAACAAGACTGGACAAATGTAAACAGTGATTTCCTGTCAGGCGGCAGTAAAGATGAGGTTGAATTACTTACCAAGTGTACGATGTATGGAGCAATTCCTATTACAGCTGCAACAAATGCCCACTCCACAGCTGAACCAATCTGCCTAATACACGTTGGATGGATCTCCATACTCTGCAGAACGTTGGTAAAGAGAGACATTACGCAGAAGAACTTGAGGAGCGTCACTCCACAAGCAACAACCCACGTCTGTCCGGAGACTAAAATAAAAACAAATAGAAATATTTCATTTTAGCAAAAGTTTAGCAAATATTTTAAAATACGAAGCAAGTAATTATTTTAGAGCATTAAAATAAAATGTAAACGTGGGAACAAGTTTACAAAGGCAGTTATGCTGGGAGATACCGTACATCACTGAATATGACATTCTTAGAGCAAGATTGCTTTTAGATACTTGTGCGAAACTGAGTCCAAGGAGAGAGAATAAAACATTTGAGAATTCGCACAATGAACCCGCTGAATAAATCGCGCTAAATGGAAATTAAAGCTCGAGTTTTTTAGTTTCTTAGCCATTAGACGAAATTCAACTTCTCCTAGTATCGAGGAGTGTCCACGAGTCTCAAAAATATTACCTTTAGACTCAATTTATTGTGTACTGAAATCCTTTATAAGTTTTGTGTTAATTACTTTTCTCTTGACAGCGGTTGGTAATGATTGCTATAGTGGAAGACGCAGTAACTGCAATAAGAATTACACTACCTGATCAGAAATATCCGGACGTAACTATGTATAGAGCACGAGGTGTCACGAGATGCGGATCCGCCGGTAGAAGCCGGGAGTTTTGTGTTGCCAGAGAAGTATAAGTCACACCCGAATGGATCTGTCAGGAGGCTCAGTAATTTAGAAATTGAACTAATCATAGCATGTCAGCCGAATAACTTATCAATCCGAGACATTTCAACAGACCACGCCGTCTGTTGCTAGTGTGACTGAAGTGGAAACGCGAACTACCAGCCACAGCTAAACGAAGAGCAGACAGACCTCATTTACTGAAGGACAGTGACCGACGAGCTTTACGGAGGATGTGACTTCGTAGGCATTCCCCGGCGTAATAAGTTTTGAAAGTCTCTTCGGGTTTGCTGCCGGATCCTAAAATCAACTTAACTCGATATTTCGCCGATCCAACTGGTCGCCATCTTCATGGAGAATGCTGCTTCTGCTGATGAGTCCTGCTGAGAACTGACGCCAGGCTGCAAATCGACGTCCTATATAGAACACCGTTCGGTACTCGGTGGCCTCTATAGGGCGTCGATTTGCAGCCTGGCTTCAGTTCTCAGTGGGAAGCAGAAGCAGCATTCTCCATGAAGATGGCGACCAGTTGGATCGCCGAAATATCGAGTCAAATTGATTTTAGGATCCGGCAGCAAACCCGAAGAGTCTTTTACGGAGGATGGTTGTGAAATAACGCGTGAAACCAGCAGATTGGATCATTCATAAGTTCCAAAGTCCTACCAGGAGTGCAGCTAGCATAATGACTGGGCGCTGTGAATTAAAGAGAACGTTGTACAGCGGTACAGCCGCTCCTCACAAACCATACAACTCTGTAGTCACTGCTAAGCAACGCTTAAGGTGGTGCAAAGGGTCACACCATTGAACAGTGGATAACTGGAAACAACTGATTTGGAATTATGAATCGCACTATAGATTATGACAATTCGATGGAAGGGTTAGGATTGGCCGAATTCACGGAGAACGTGCCATCAGGTGTGGTGACAACAGTGAAGGCATGACGGTGTTTTCCGTTGTTAGGGCGTGATCATCTTATGAAGCTTAAGAGCTCGTTAAATACAGACGTATATGAACACATTTATAACGTTGTATTCTTCCTACAACAGAGGACCAGAGACGATGATTGTTTGTATCAGTTTCGCTTTGCACCTTGTCGCAAAGTAGGCAATAGTTTGCGAACAATAACGTTTCTGAAAGGGACTGGCCTGCCAAGACTCCCGACCTGAACCCAATGGAAAATCTCTGGGATGAATTGGAACGACTTCGCTTCAGATCCCAGCGTTTCTGGTTTCAACTCTTGAGGAAAAATTGGCTGCCGTTCCTCCACAGACCCTGACACGCTTCTTCGAATACATCCCATTCAGGGTTCAAACTGTTATGAAGGCGAAGTATGCACATACAGCATATTAACGTCACCTAATAGATTTCCGCGCTACTTTTTGTCAGATAACATATTTGTATACCGATGCAGGGGATCTTCTTCCTTCTCAGTGAAACAAGCGATATGGTAAGATCTTCCACCTCATTCTCATTTGCACCGCTCTTTTAAGGCAGCAAGTCTGTAACCCGACAGGTATGGCACTTACTCCAGTCTACGTCTCCCATCCCAGTGACACACTTCCTCGTTGAGGATGAACGACTGAAAATACACTGATGCGCCAAAGAAACTGGTATAGACATGCATCCTCAAATACAGAGATATGTAAACAGGCAGAATACGGCGCTACGGTCGGCAACGCCTACATAAGGCACCAAGCGTCTGGCGCAGTTGTTAGATCGGTTACTGCTGCTACAATGGGAGGTTATCAAGACTTAACTTACTTTGCACGTGGTGCTATAGCCGGCGCGCGAGTGATGGGACACAGCATCTACGAGGTAGCGATGAAGTGGGGATTTTCCCGTACGATTATTTCACGAGTGTACCATGAATATGAGGAATCCGGTAAAACAACAAATCTCCAACACTGCTGCGGCCGGAAAAAGATCTTGCAAGGACGGGACCAACGACGACTGAAAAGAATCGTTCAGTGTGATAGAAGTGCAACTCTTCCGTAAATTGCTGCAGATTTCGGTGCTGGGCCATCAACAAGTGTCACCGTGCGAATCATTCAACCAAACATCATCGATACGGGCTTTCGGAGCCGAAGGTCCACTCGCGTACCCTTGATGACTGCACGACACAAGGCTTTAAGCATCGCCTGGGCCCATGAACACCGATATTGGACTGTTGATGACTGGAAACATGTTGCCTGGTCGGACGGGTCTCGTTTCAAATAGTATTGAGCTGATGGTCGTGTAAGGGGAAGGAGCCAACCTCATGAATCCATGGAACCCGCATGTCAGCAGGGGACTGTTCAAGCTGGTGGCTCTTTACTGATGTGGGTGTGTGCAGTTTGAGTGATAAGGGACCCCTGGTATGTCTAGAAACGACAAGTGACATGTGCATAAGAATCCTGTCTATCACCTGCATCCATTCATGTCCATTGTGCATTCCGACAGACTTGGGCAATTCCAGTACAACAATGCGACGCCCCACACGTCCAGAATTGCTACAGAATGGCTCCAGGAACACTCTTCTAATTTCAAACACTTCCGCTGGCCACCAAACTCTCCAGACATTAACATTATTGAGCATATCTCGGCTGCCTTACATCGTTCTTTTCAGAAGAGACCTTTACCCCCTCCTACGGGAATTTATGGACAGTCCTGGAGGAAGCGAATAAATGGTGCAGCCTCAGAACCGACGATGATGTGCTTTATGCCCTTATTGTTCTCAGCCCATCAGTTTACGCCAAAATTCGGTAAAAGTAGTTTAATCCACAACGTACAGCAGATATGCAAAGTAGCAGTTCGACGACGGGGATGGATTTGTGCAACCAATAAGTATAGTGTGGAAGTGACTTGTTCGGAAGAAGGATATCGGGAACCGGAGGCAACTGTTGATTGCCATGCGCTTAAGATCGTAATACTTAATACAAGCTTGTAGTCATTCCACTGATTGATTTGATGATGACCACAGACTACATTGTTTCGGAAATGTATCAATTCGAGATACGGAAACGGACCGAGAAACGACTGAGGAGAGCTACAAGCAAAGTGGGAAAGTCTCAAATTTACCGTTCGTCTTGAGACTAAGATAATAATGCAAATATATATCTTATGTAATAATTTTATTTATATGCACATCTCCACAAATTGTTCAAAGTGGCGTCTCAGAGATTGTATGCAGTCATGACATCCATACCTATTATCTATTACTAATAATAAAATCTTAAAACCATCGTATTAGTCTGTTTGAACAGGCTATTCTCCAAAACTACAAGACGAATTTTCATGGCATATTCACAGGTAACTTGAGTACACCTTGGGCCAAAATATAGACTTTCTTACATAAAAATTATATAACGAAAAAAAATTTTTTTCCCTTTATTGTAATTTTAATCACCCACACAGGCAGGCTGGCAGCAGCACATTACGCTGCTCTTCAGCCTTAAGTGGAAACAATAACATGACATAGAGGTGATACAGACAATACAAAAAACGGCGGGCAAAAAAATGGAGATACAAAAAAAAAACACAATAAACATGAAGCCGTTCACGTTGGACGATAAAAACACTAACACTTGTGGACACGGCGCACAAAACACGGAGAACGGCGACGGCACATGTGAACAGTGGAGTCGTAACTGCACGAAACACAAAACGAAGCACACACACGAGATACTGATGGCGATGATCTCCGGCGCGCGAATGTTCACTATGCGTGTGCGAGTCCGGGGACCTGCCAAGAGAGGAGGAGGAGGAAGGGGAGTGGGAGAGCGAGAGGGGAGAGCAGAGATGCCACGGGCAGGGGAGATAGGGGGGAGGGAGGAAGGGGGAGGGGAAGCGCCGGGGAAGAGGGGTGGAGGGAGGGGATGGGGGAAAAGGAAAAAGAAGGGAAGAGAAGAGAAGGGAGGGAGGGTGCCGAAAGGAAAGGACACCGGAAATGGGGGGGGGGCAGGGTCAAAGTTGATAGGAGGGTAGATGGAGGGGACGAGGACAGCATCAGGGAGGGGGAGCTGGCGGAAGCCACCTTGGGAGAGGGTAAGGAGGGTGGAGAGATGGAGACTGGGTGGGACGTGCGAATATAGGCGCGGCAGCGGGCGGGGGTGGGAAAGGATCGGAGAGACGAGAGGGTGAGGAGGACCAAGTTTACGGGAGGTGTACAGGATCCGTATCCTTTCAAGGAAAAGGAGGAGGTGAGGAAAGGTGATGAGATCATACAGGATCCGCGTGGGGGAGGGGAGACGGATGCGATAGGCAAGGCGGAGAGCATGGCGTTCGAGGATTCGGAGGGATTTATAAAAGGTAGGGGAGGCGGAGATCCAAGCCGGATGGGCATAACAAAGGATAGGGCGGACGAGGGATTTATAGGTGTGGAGGATGGTGGAGGGGTCCAGACCCCACGTACGGCCGGAGAGGAGCTTGAGGAGACTGAGTCGGGAGCGCGCCTTGGCTTGGATTGTCCGGAGGTGGGGAGTCCAGGAGAGGCGACGGTCGAGGGTGACGCCAAGGTACTTAAGGGTGGGAGTGAGGGTGATAGGACGGCCATAGATGGTGATGTAGAAATCAAGGAGGCGGAAGGAAGGAGTGGTTTTGCCTACAATGATCGCCTGGGTTTTGGAACGAAAAAAAAAAAGATATCGTTATTTATAGTTTTATCGTAAACCGTATTTTCTATCTGTTTGAACACGCTAACATTAAACTGCTAGAAGAATTTCATACGGTTTTCATCGACAATTTGAACGTAGCTTGGGATCACATTTAAGCTGTATTTCATCAAAATCGTATCGAAAGGAAGAGACATTGTAATTTAAAACTTAACCTAAAATCGTCTGCTCAGCTTAGTAGTCCATATGTTTACCTCAGTGACACGATCACCAAGTTGTAGTACATCAAAGCACCAACAGATGACGCTACAAGTACATCAAAAAAGCAATAGATGGCTCTGTCAGTTTTTCTTTTTTTCTTTTTTAGCTCAGTGACACATGCACTTTCGGAAGTTTACTTCAGTGATGGAATTTAACTCACCGAAACTGTGTAATGAAACGACGCTTGAAGATACTTCTCCCCAACGTTAACATCGTAAAAGTGGAATTGTTGACGAGAAGTGGCACGGGCGAGGGAAGTTTTACCGTCTCGCTTTAAACGTGTCTAGTTCCCGGTGAGCTTATATAATGCCATGACCAGACACAAAGCATAAGGCCAGATTCAGCGTATTGCTGTCGTGGACCTCAGTGTTTGCTACTTCTCGCCCGGTCAGTTCTACGTGTCTTTCTCGTTATCGAAGCACACCCGACAAAGGTATTGTGAATGTCAAAAACAAATTCCGCCCATACAATGTCTCGGGCACAGCTATAAATGAACACCCGGGCACCGCCGTGTTTCTCAGCGACGTTTCTAATAAAATGTTACTTTGTATCAGATAGGAAAATTAAGTTCTTTAAATGATGTCATTTTCCGCGTTGTTAAGTCCGCCCCACGCTGGCTGGCTTGTTGCAGCTACAGTTGTATTTCAACCTGTGCGTAAATAACGAAAGTTTACGCATAATGTTACTCATATCACTGATAACAGTTGCTGACTATTCCTTTCAAGGGTGACACAATCCTACGAGTATGGTGGCAACTTGAAATTGATTCTATGCCATAATATGACATCGAATCTTGTTAGTGTTTGATAAAGGCACAGAAGCACAATAAACAAAATTACATAAAACACAGGAGATGACGTCATTTAAAGAATTAGTAGAGGCCGTAGGATAGCATCAAAAGAAATTAATAAATTCCCATCTTGTTCGTAAATATCACAGACAGCGAGAATTCTTGCCATTAAAGCCTTTTTAAGTCTCCATGGCTATTGCCAAGAGAACCTTTTTTCAGTCTCTACGGCGCTCGCACGCAAAATGTTTTGCATCATCCCACAATTACAAATTAAATGGCATCTGATATAGTTGCAAAACTTGCTGGGCATGCCCTCGTCGCTTTGAAAAGGAGGGTGTAACCAAAATATTAAAACTAGAAGCACTCTGCCACTGACTGACTTATCCATCGACTGAGAATCTTTAATAGGCTAATTAGTCATAATAATTATTGTAAAATTGGCAGAGCACGTAACTAGTTCACTAAGTGCCCACTACTACTCCTCCGGTATTTTAAACGTGACATAGATTGAACACTTATTTAAAATGTGACTAATGAAATTCATGAATCACAAAAGGAGGAGGTGTACTTGGAAAAGGCCGGGAGATACGGAAAGATTTCAGTTACATTACGTCATGGACAGGCAGATACTGGATTGTTAGGCGTACCCAACAGCAGGCACAGACTCAGGTTACAATTCAGTGAAGAGCCTACTGAAATTTAAAAGACAAGTCAAGAAGAATAAATGTGCAAAGAAGTGGGTACGGAAGAACTAAGGATTGAAGATACATGCTTGATTTTCTCCAAGGCTATAGATACTGCGATACCGAATAGCTTAGTAGGCATTTCAGTTGAAGGGGAATGGACCTCTCTAAAAATGGCAAACACAGAAATTCGAAAGATAACTTAGGTACAAAGATGGTAAACGCGCAGAAACCATGAGTAACAGAAGAAATCCTCCAGTTGATTGATGAAAGAAGGAAGCATAAAAATGTCCAGGGAAATTCTTGAACGCAGTAATGCAAGTCGTTTAGGAATGAAATAAACAGGAATTGCAAGGAAGCTAAGACGAAATGGCTGCATGAAACATGTGAAGACATAGGAAAAGAAACGGTTGTCGAAAGGACTGACTCAGAATATAAAAAAGGCAAAACAACCTTCTGTGACGTTAAAAGCAAGGGTGGTAACATTAAAAGTGTATTGGGAATCCCACTATTAAATGCTAAGGAGAGAGCTCTATGAGGGAGATGAGTTGTCTGATGTGATAGAAGAAGAAGCAAGAGTCGACAGGGATGAGATAGGGGATCCATTATTAGAATGAGAATTTAAAAGAGCGTTGGAAGACTTAAGATCAAATAAGGCAGAATGGGTAGATAACATTCTATCAAAATTTCTAAAATTACTGGGGGAAATGGCAACAAAACAACTAATCACGTAGGTGTGTAGAACGTATGACTCTGGTGATAAAGCATCTAGTTTTGGGAAAAATGTCATCCATGCATTTCCGAAGAATGCAAGAGCTGCTGAATGCGAGAATTATCACACAATCAGCTTTACAGTTCAATAATCCAAGTTACTGACAAGAATACTACTCAGAAGAATGAAAAAGAATACTTGAGTATGTGTCACCTGACGGCCAATTTTGCTTTAGGAAAGGTAAAGGCACCAGAGAAGCAATTCTGACGTTGCGGTTGATAATGTAAGCAAGACTAAAGAAAACTCCAGACGCGTTCATACGATTTGTCGACTTGGAAAGAGCGCTCTAGAGTGTCAAACACTGCAAGATGTTTGAAATTCTGAGAAAAATAGTGGTAAGCTATAGGGGGAGATGGGTAACGTACACCATATACAACAGCCAAGAGGGAATA
This sequence comes from Schistocerca cancellata, assembly GCF_023864275.1. Classification (NCBI taxonomy): domain Eukaryota; kingdom Metazoa; phylum Arthropoda; class Insecta; order Orthoptera; family Acrididae; genus Schistocerca; species Schistocerca cancellata. Next base: position 414,782,942 of record NC_064628.1, read on the forward strand.
ATAAGAGTGGAAGACCAAGAACGGAGAGCTCGGATTTAAAAAGACGTAAGACAGGGGTAGTCTTCCGCCCCTCCTGTTGAATCTGTACATCGAAGAAACAATGATGGAAATAAAATTAAAATTCAAGGTGAAAGAATGTCAATGATTTCAGTGGGAAGATTCGCTCATTACATTGCTATCATCAGTGAAATTATGAAGAAGAATTACAAGATCTGCAGAACGGGATGAACTGTCTACTTAGTACAGAAATGGGTTGAGAGTAAACCAAAGGAAAATGAAAGTAGTCAAACGCAGCAGGAATGAGGACTGATGGTCACGAAGCAGAAAAAGTTAAGGAATGCTGCTACGTAAGTTGTAAAATCCCAATACCGACGGAGCAAGGAGGACATCAAAAGCAGACTATTACTGGCAAAAAGGGCATTCCTGGCCAAGAGTAGCCTACTAGTATCAAACGGAGGCCTTAATTAGAGGAAGAAATTTGTGACAATGTACGTTTGGAGCACAGCATTGTATGCTAGTGAAACATGGCGCGTGGGAACACTTGAACAGAAGATATTCGAAGCATTTAAGACATGGTGCTACAGACGAATGTTGAAAATTAGGTGGATTGGTAAGGTTTGGAATAAGGAGGTCCTTATACTGGCATAAAGGGATCTGTCCTGTAACGTTTACTTTTGTCTTGTATTTCAGGACCTTACACGTATTTCACTAAGTGCAGCAAAGCTCCGAATTTTGCCTACAGTATTCAGTTTACGTATTACTTCACGCATGGGACAAACGCACGTCTGTGGTAATAATTAATAAAATTGCTGTAGCAGCTTTGAGAATCAATTTGTAATACCGACCCACGTTCTATATAAGCGTAACATGAAAAACTGATAACGTTTCGAAGATCAGCTGAAGAGCAATTGATGCTTTATTCTTTCAAGTTGTAGCACGATCTGTCCGCAACAATGCACAACGGAAGGTTCACGTTTCGAAGATCAGCTGAAGAGCAATTGATGCTTTATTATTTCAAGTTGTAGCACGATCTCTCCGCAATAATGCACAACTGAAGGGTCATGCCAAACACTGAATTCATCCTTACTATAGAATAAGAAGCTCCTTCATATCCCACGAGAGACAAATAATGTCCGCGAGAGAAACCGTCGCTGCTGCCCCATACCGCAAAGGGTGCAGCCGGCAGAAAAAATGAACAGTTATGGGTTATATGCTTCCGCCAAGTGGAAGACAATTACTTTTTAGTATCCGAAAGGGACAGCCCTAGTCCCTATTTATTATATCATTACAGCCTGAAATTTAAATCAATGCCTTTCACACACCAGCCCTATAGTGATATGGTGTCTTCGGTTAGTCAGTGCTCTACTCTGCAAATTTCTCTGATTGCAGTAATCCTGTATCGCAATGGCTCTCACTCTAAATACGTCTTAGAATCATCTTGTCAGTATTTATCTGCCCGCGACGTCAAGGGGAGTCTGGAAGCACTGGAATTCCACAGTCCAGGATCAGCTGCAATCGAACCACGGAGAACTCCAATACTCTCTCTCACACAAAACACACTACTAACAAAACACTTTTTAAAAATTCTTACTGACTGCGAATCAACGCTATCCATATGTGGTAAGGAAACAAATGACGTGTGTATATAATAATTCCAATCCCAAAGAAAGCAGGTGTTGACAGATGTGAAAATTACCGAACAATCAGTTTAATAAGCCACAGCTGCAAAATACTAACACGAATTCTTTACAGACGAATGGAAAAACTAGTAGAAGCCGACCTCGGGGAAGATCAGTTTGGATTCCGTAGAAATACTGGAACACTTGAGGCAATACTGACCTTACGACTTATATTAGAAGAAAGATTAAGGAAAGGCAAACCTACGTTTCTAGCATTTGTAGACTTAGAGAAAGCTTTTGACAATGTTGACTGGAATACTCTCTTTCAAATTCTAAAGGTGGCAGGGGTAAAATACAGGGAGCGAAAGGCTATTTACAATTTGTACAGAAACCAGATGGCAGTTATAAGAGTCGAGGGACATGAAAGGGAAGCAGTGGTTGGGAAGGGAGTAAGACAGGGTTGTAGCCTCTCCCCGATGTTATTCAATCTGTATATTGAGCAAGCAGTAAAGGAAACAAAAGAAAAATTCGGGGTAGGTATTAAAATCCATGGAGAAGAAATAAAAACTTTGAGGTTCGCCGATGACATTGTAATACTGTCAGAGACAGCAAAGGACTTGGAAGAGCAGTTGAACGGAATGGTGGTGACTTGAAGGGAGGATATAAAATGAACATCAACAAAAACAAAACGAGTATAATGGAATGTAGTCGAATTAAGTCGGGAGATGTTGAGGGCATTAGATTAGGAAATGAGACACTTAAAGTAGTAAAGGAGTTTTGCTATTTGGGGAGCAAAGTAACTGATGATGGTCGAAGTAGAGAGGATATAAAATGTAGACTGGCAATGGCAAGGAAAGCGTTTCTGAAGAAGAGAAATTTGTTAACATCGAGTATAGATTTAAGTGTCAGGAAGTCATTTCTGAAAGTATTTGTATGGAGTGTAGCCATGTATGGAAGTGAAACATGGGCGGTAAATAGTTTGGACAAGAAGAGAATAGAAGCTTTCGAAATGTGGTGCTACAGAAGAATGCTGAAGATTAGATGGGTAGATCACATAACTAATGAGGAAGTATTGAATAGGATTGAGGAGAAGAGAAGTTTGTGGCACAACTTGACCACAAGAAGGGATCGGTTGGTAGGACATGTTCTGAGGCATCAAGGGATCACCAATTTAGTATTGGAGGGCAGCGTGGAGGGTAAAAATCGTAGGGGGAGACCAAGAGATGAATACACTAAGCAGATTCAGAAGGATGTAGGTTGCAGTAGGTACTGGGAGACGAAGAAGCTTGCACAGGATAGAGTAGCATGGAGAGCTGCATCAAACCAGTCTCAGGACTGAAGACCACAACAACAACAACAACATGTTTTCATTGGTTCCTCTAGATCGGATGAAATTGTAAACTCGTAAACACGACTAACCTGTCGGTCAATATAGACGTTCTGCTTGAACACAATCTCATGGGGACTCGTACGAGAATAGCTGTCAAAAAATCGATTTTTAAAATTTTTGTCCTAAAAAATCCTCTGTAATTTTCTGAACGAGAAAAAGTTTACTTCCAGCGAAACTGACCACAGAAAGTACCAAAATTAGAGGAATTCAAAAGTGGCTGCAAGCAGCACGACGTTCTCATGACACACAACAGCTGTGTTAAAAATAAATTTTTGTTCTCATCTGTTCCGTTTTTATGACTTTTTAGTCCACTAAGTTGGCAAACTTGCGAAAGCTTTACAGTTGCTTATCTTTTGTTTATACAGAGAGTTTAGTCGTTGTTTGCTGTTATTTTGGCGCGAATATTTTGTTTACAGCGAAGTAATTGTGTGTGTGTGTGTGATAGTTTCTTATTGTGTGCATGACTTTCTTATTCCACTTGAAAATGACACTGAGGGAATTAAAAAGGCAGTAAGGGCTACCTTCTTTCATAAATCCTCCACAGATGACAACGTATGTCATGCAATCTGCCCACCTGGCTACAAGAGGGCTGCTACTCAAGGTGAGACCTACAACCATAAACATTCTTTGCCATTTGCTATAGTAGAAGTTGTAAAACCTGTATATAGTGATCTTAGTGAAAACAGGTTATTAGAGAAATATTCACATGATAGGACTCAAAATCCAAATGAAAGTTTCAATAATCGTATATGGGAAAGAATACCAAAACTTTTCTAGTAGGACTAAAAACATTGAAAACAGATGCGGTAGAAGCTGTTCTATGTTTTAATAACGGTACAGCGTCAAGGCTTACTGTTATGGAACTTATGGGGGGGTCCGGTGGACTAGATATGCATAGAGCTCTAATAGCCACTGACCGACGGAGACTCTCTGAAGCAGAAAAACTCAGTGTTGGAAGCCACCGAAGAAGTAAAAATAAGAAGGAGAGATAGTGTGAAAAGAGAAGATAGGAAAACAACACAGGAAACAAGATGAATAAAAACCTGGGATGCATTAGTGCCATGCAAGTTTAATAGAAAAAGCAAGTTTTAACTTAAACTTGAATTTCCCGAAAGTTAAATTATTTCATGTTCTGGTAAATTTTCGCTAAAAACTGTTAAAGAGCTGTGGCCAAGCGGCTCTAGGCGCTTCAGTCCTGAACCGTGCTGGTGCTACGGTCGCAGGTTCGCATCTTGCCTCGGGCATGGATGTGTGAGACGTCCTTAGATTAGTTAGGTTTAAGTAGTTCTAAGTTCTAGGGAACTGATGACCTCAGAAGTTAAGTCCCATAGTGCTCAGAGACATTTGAACCATTTGAACTATTAAAGATAGCTGAAATTTTGTATACTGTCTTAAAACTTGTTTAACTAAAAAGTAGCCGACCCTTATGACTTAATTTTGAAAATAAAAAGCTTTTTTGAGGAAAAACCCTGAATTTATTTCCTAAATTTTTGATACTCATACTTAAAATTTCTTTGTACCACTATTTATGGCAGCACCATTTGCAAGAACAGACTATACTTTGCTCTTTTTTCCCATAGATTAATACGATAGATACTTGAATTTTTTAAAAAAGTCAGGAGTATCTGTTTAAGAGGTGTTTACGTTATTCGATCTTGAGGTAAGATTCCAGCAATAGCAGAATATCAATTTACATTTCATTAATTCAGTAGAAACTAAAATGTACCACAAGTATGTCGCACAAATGAACGGCCACACGTATCGCGGTTCCCGAGGTAGACGCTGTTCCTTAGCGAGCCAATAGCATTACAGAAAACTTACTGCCCAACCTTATTTTTCTACGGTCTTTGGTGTCAAGGTTACCGCATTTGAGCCTTCTTACCCAATTTTCCGCTGCTTTGATATAATGTGGAACAGTAAAAGAAGTGACAAACGGCAGGCCGAAATATCTTCCGCCACGTAATGTGTAAGCTGCCAGAACTATTTCAAATATGCAGGTAAAGTTCAGCTCCACACACCCAAAGACGGTCAGTCGATTGTCACACTACGATAGGTCATTATTTCCGAACCGTTGATATCTGCTAGAGCTGCGCACAGAACTATCCTACTGTTGTTAACATCCAATACCGCACTCAAATACATTAGAGATCAGCAATTAGAACAATATTACGCTTACCTGTTATTGCAACAATAATAACAATAGAAACGAAGGTTGCTGTCAACAGCGACAACGCCTCTGTGAACCTCCGACCAAACTTGTTGCCCAGGAAATGCGCTGCGAAATGCGCCGGGGCGTCGACGACACCTTGAGCTATGAAGGCCAGGAACGGATTACCGCCCAGGTTCCCGACGTTAAACCGAATGCAGCTCGTGGTCAGGATGCATACACACCTGTGGAAATAGGGTGACAGATGAGCCACCAGAAACATTCGAGTTCGAACGATGAGTGAAAATAAGTGGTTTCCGCTCCTAAAATATGTATTTCATGTTAGATTTTTTCGATATCGGAATGCGTATCCACACATGAATCCACCACTCTACTGGGAGGTATCGGAACTCAGATCTCATATCACTTGAGGCGTAAAGCAGTGACGGTAAGACTATTAGGAAGTTGGATATTGTCGAAAAATCGTGGTTTTACAAGCCTTAATTTTCAAGTCTTTTAGTGTGCTTGTAAGGCTTTAATATCTGAAGTCGAGTAGCTGTTGCAACAATATTCATACGATTATAAACTTCGGAAAGTACTCTTTCATTCGCTATACTTAATAGTCCTTCAAACCGAGAAGCGTAACTAGTGTGCGAGGTTTCTGGCGTGAGATGGTTCTTTCCTAATATGCGGTAGCACGCTATCTCTTATTAGGGTAATTTCACCTTGTCACCTAGTGGCTGGCTGCAGACTCATGTTATTAATATGTCGTTTGATTATTTGTCATTATTTTCCGATTTCCGCCGTTCCTTAGTTGCTTCAAAATTCATGCAGGTATATTCCGTCTTTGCAGCTGAATGAAAGGTAGTTTTTTGCCATATGCTTTTCGCTTCTTCAGTGGCCTGTAATACATGTGTTTTTACGCAGTAATTACAAACGTGTTACGTTTTCTCAAGTAGCTCTCTTGTTATTCAGGTCAGAAAAAACTTTTTCAGCACAAATTTCCTGAGGTTAAATTATCGTTTCGTGTTAAATATATAATGTTGTTAGTTGATGTGTGTCAGGCCCGAAATGTGTTTACTTGGTGTCCACACACCAGGTGACCGGTTAACGGCGTTTTGTCGCCCACATTTATCGCAACACATCACTTGAAAGTTTCATTGTATGTTAAATGTGTGTGGTTAAAGTGTTTAGAGTTGCCAATTGTCGCTGTGTGTCTATCTTTCGTCTTTTATTTGTGTTGTGTATGTGTGGATAGATACTTGTTCATTGGTTGCGTGCTTGTATTTTTCGGTTTCTTTTTTTTTACAAGAAAGTACAAACACCAATCACCACAAATCCACCTAAAACTAATAAACCTCGCAGACAGAGAATTAATAGCAAAAGAAACACAACTACGAGAAAAAAGGGCTCTAATGCCATCTCGGTACGAAGATAAACAGCCACTACATAGAAAATCTGATTGTAGAATCAAAATGCAAGCTTGTAGAGGAAGAGAAACAAGAACACAGCACAATAAGTGTTGGACTAACATGAGAACTAGTGAAGGAGGAAATTAGTATAATCACCAGATCAAAGAAAGAGCAAAATAGGAAACTTCAAAAAGAAAAGAACACGACTAGGGAATTAAAAGAAAAACTGCACTCTAATAGCATCATAATTACAACAGCTGATATGAGAATCAGCTCAGTACTCATCAATAAAGAACAATATATGTAAAAAACCAAAGATTTTATCTTCAAAGGAAACAGCGCAGTGCTGATGAATAAAGAACAATAAACAGAACGATTTAATCTCCTCTAACAACATTACAAAACTGAAATCTGAAGCTATAGCATGTTTCCAGACAAACATAAAAAACTACCTCAAAGACATCAGCCATAGACTGCTAAACAAGCAAAAACAGTATATCGCACAGGAGAACCCGAGAGCACTACTTGGAAGACAACCCAAAGACCTCCGTCCACTTATTCCAGCGAGGCATGTTATAAATTTCATGAATGCACCGTCATGCCATGTGGTGAAACACATGAACGTAATCATGACACAACGCTATGGAATGTAGAATCGCAGGACAGTGAAAAACACTAATAAACTCATTACACATATAAGAGACTTACAAATTCCACAAAGAGCGTCACTCAACATAGAAAACATGTACACCTTTACAGTAAAACCGACTGAAAATCTACTGACAAGCAACATACTACCTGCAGATAATATTAGAAAAATAACGAAAACCCTTAAAGTAATCACATCTCAAAATCACTTCGAGACTGAAAAGGAATTTTACTCACAAAAAAGCCTTCCAATCGGATCCCCAATATCAGAAACATTGCCAAACATATTCTTCAACCACATAGAAAGCACAGTCTATGATGCAATCATCATAAATAAAGGAAACAAAATTGTCTGCTGGTACAAGTATGTGGATGATGTAGTCTCTATGGTAGATGAACCATCAGATATAACAGATAAACTGCGTAAAGACGAAAACAACATACATAAAAAAATTGAATTAACCATTGAAAAAGAAATACGAAAGAAAATACATGTCTTTGACATAACGGTAAAGTGAGACAGAAATAAAGACATATTGGACAGCTCCAGGAACCCATTAGCCACTGACACAAATTATTATACATGCCACGTCCAAACAATCACAAAATCAAAAATCAGTGACCCTATGACATATGTTACACTGACTAAATAGTGTTCCACCCAGCAAAGAAAATTATGAAAAAGAATTACAGACAGCACAACTCATAGCCACAAACAAAGGTGATAACAACCATATAGTACAAAGTCTCAGACATAAAATCAAAACAGAACTAAAGAAAAATGGAAACAAGTAGAGGACATGATACTGACAGAACCCCACAAACAATAAAGAAATCACAGCATACATAGAAACACAAAACAGTAACATAACATGAATAACGGAAAGAAATGGTATAATTTGATAGCTGGTCGGTATGGCCGAGCGGTTCTAGGCGCTACAGTCTGGAACCGCGCGACCGCTACGGTCGCAGGTTCGAATCCTGTCTCGGGCATGGATGTGTGTGATGTACTTAGGTTAGTTAGGTTTAAGTAGTTCTAAGTTCTAGGGGACTGTTGACCACATCAGTTAAGTCCCATAGTGCTCAGAGCCATTAGAACCACTTGAACACTTTAATATACAAACACAAATCAACACACAGAGCAGCAAATATACAAGAGAAAAGAAGGATTACACATTGCTTACAGAACAAGAAAACCACTTCCGTCACGTCTACAAACAACTACGGAAAAACTAGATAAATACCAAGGAGCAGGTATATACCAATCTCAAGAACCTAAATCAATGTATCGGGGAATGACAGGCAGAAATTTACAACTAGTTGTTCAGAACATACAACATGCTGGAAGTATGAAAATAGATATTCTACCTTCGCTGAACGCCTGATGAAACATGGACATGAACCATCCAGCATAGAACAAGACTTGGAAATAATTAAGGTGAACAATTGCAACAAAGAATTCATGATATTACGGGAAAGTATTCCTATACAAAGAGTCCTTGCAATGAAACAGAATGTAGTTAATGAGGAAATTAACATAATCAATAACTCACTGATCATGTTAGGCACGAAAACAATAATGGGCAGATAAATAAATCATAACCAGACTAAATAATTAACTAATCCCTTCTCTCACACTTTCTGTCTCCCTCTCTTTTTTTGTTTCTTTCTCTCTCTCTCTCTCTCTCTCTGTCTCTCTTACACACACACACACACACACACACACACACACACAAATAGTTCAAATGGCTCTGAGCACTATGGGACTCAACTGCTGTGGTCATAAGTCCCCTAGAACTTAGAACTACTTAAACCTAACTAACCTAAGGACATCACACACATCCATGCCCGAGGCAGGATTCGAACCTGCGACCGAAGCGGTCGTGCGGTTCCAGACTGTAGCGCCTTTAACCGCTCGGCCACTTCGGTCGGCACACACACACACACACACACACACACACACACACACACGCACACACACACACATACAAAGAGTAAAAAGAGATACAACAAATGAACACATATAAAACCGCACGTGGGCATGCATGTACATGCAAACAAAAGACGAAATATGGACATACAGTGATAGTTGAAAACGCTACAAACTCTAAACGCATACAAATTCAATTTACAGTGAAAAGTGCGAGTGAAGTGTTGTAATAAATGTAGGCGATAAAACGCCGGGAACCGGACGTTTGGAGTATGGACACATAGTAAACATAACTCCAGGACGACACACATGAACTAACAATATTGGATTAGTAAAGTAAGACGAAAAGGTAATATAACCTCGTGAAACGTGTACTGCGGTAGTTGTTTCTAATCTGAAAAACAAGAGTGTAACGTGAGCAAAGTACCGTATTAAATAATTGTAATTAAGTCATGAAAAGATATATATATTACAGGCCACTGAAGATACTTCATAAACAAAATGCGTGATGCTAAAACCAAACTACCATTCATTTAGTTGAAATGACGGTAGCCGTCCGATGTGGCCAAGCTGTTCTGGGCGCTTCAGTCCGGAACTGCGCTGCTGCTACGGTCGCAGGTTCGAACCCTGCCTCGGGCATGGATGTGTGTGATGTCCTTAGGTTTAAGTAGTTCTAAGTCTAGGGGACTGATGACCTTAGGTGTTAAGTCCCATAGTGCTTATAACCATTTTAACCATTTTTGAAATGACGGAACATTACTCCGTCAAAGTTTGACAATTTTTTGAAATTTGTGAAGCTATCTGTTTGGTGATCTTGTTCTGCTAGCTCTTCATGGCCGTCGTATCGTATTTGTGTGAAGCCAAAGCAATATAAAACTGTGCCCATATCGTCTGTTTATTACGACAATCCACGCATAAGGTATAGCCTCTTGTGTGGAATACATTGCACCGTTTAAAACGCATTATCCTCAAGAAACAGATATCTGGTGAGCAAGTAACCCAGATCATTAAGAGATTATCTGGAGTGGCCTACTTCAGAGCAGTAACAATGGAAAATGCTACAAACGATCCCTCGAATAATGGACTCTTCTCACGTAATAGTCATATATATATATATATAGTCTGATATGGAAGATGCAGAGAACTAAATGGTATCTAGCCAGCTCTCAAAATCATAAAGAGTCACCTGTTCTAGAATAATCATTACTTTCTGAATCTGTTGTGTAGCTAACCTCATCTACACACGGAGAACATTTCAAATGGTAGTAAAAAAAATAATAAATAAAAGAGAGAGAGAGAGAGAGAGAGATGAAAGCTGTTCTGTTGCGAGATCGAAGGAGACAGAAGCGAAAGTTTTATTCTTGAAAAGAAAAAAGTGAGGACAGAGCTTCAGATATGCAATCTGAAGAAGAATCCAATGAACGCACCTTCTGGAGTGGTTCTTTTCTTTGAAGGCTACCATAGAGAAATGAGCACAGTCCATGGAATGCTGTACTTGAACTCCCGAAGAATGTCAGCTTGAAAGAGAGCTTTTGTTTTCCCTTACTGCAGTTCTTTTGGAAAATGGTTCAAATGGCTCTGAGCACTATGCGACTTAACTTCTGAGGTCGTCAGTCACCTAGAACTTAGAACTAATTAAACCTAACTAACCTAAGGACATCACACAAATCCATGCCGGAGGCAGGATTCGAACCTGCGACCGTTGTGGTCGCTCGGTTCCAGACTGTAGCTCCTAGAACCGCACGGCCACTCCGGCCGGCTCTTTTGCACAACATAGACATTAAATGTTGGATGGGCAGTAAGGAACACAATATTATTATTTTAGGTGCACCTGTTTTTAGTTTGATCGGTGTTAAATGTTTTATCTGACTGTCTCGTATTAGGACACAATTTCAGTTTCTTTCCAGGCTGCCTTGTTTGAGCTTTTTCCAAATTTACTTGTATTAAGTGACAGGGAGCACAAATTCAATAAATAAAATGTAAAGTACAATTAATTCACGTAATTCCCAATTAACAAACATAAAGTTGCATGTGGTCTGGCGTTGTACTGCTGAAGGAGATGGTGCTCCATGTGTGGACGAACTCTTCGAAATCAAAACTCGATTACAACACTCTGTTGTCGCGCACGACATAATTAAAAAGCTACACACAATATTTTGGAGTCCTGTAACACCAGCGGGATGCAAAGATGCAGAAATGAAGAGTAAGGATGTAGAATGTTGATGACGTTTGTTTTATTTAAAAAAAAAGATTTTCCACACAAAAATTCGAAGGCATTACCTTTCAGCATGCCCTGGTATAGGTGGATTGACAGATTCAAGAGTGATATAACGATGGGGCTTGTTATACTTGTCACAGAAGACAAATGAAGTAACAGTAAGTACGTTTTATGTGAATGCAGCAGAACCCGCAACTGTGAAACATTATACGTTTATTGAAGGAGGATCACTACTGCTGTCAGCTGCAGCGGGACATTTAGCGGAATCAGCGGACCGGAATTCGAACCCGGGATCTTCAACTTACTAGGCACGTGCGGTAACCTCTGTGCCATTCGGGACACAGCGTTGTCGAAGCTACACGGACCGAAAATTTTCGCTCGTCGCCGCTGATTCCGCTTAATTTCCCGCTGCAGCTGACAGCAGTGATCCTCTGCAATTTACATGTAAGTGGCACTCTTGCCAGAATTTGCCAGAATAAACAGCTATCGAATTACTAGCACTTCAGAAGGTATATATTTTGTTAATAATATTATGAATATGCCAAACATAAGTTCAAAAGTGAACAGAAATTAAGTTTATTTTATGTGTTGTTCTCAGAAAATAAAGTGGACCACTGAAGATGGTGAAACATCTCCGAATCATGTACGTATGTAAACTGTTCGTTGAAGACGGAATAATTTCTCCATACGGAAATTATTCAGGCTGTGAAATGACTGAGCGTACTTGAAACAAGTTGATCTATCGACTGTAGTAAACCAAGTTGGCCTTTTTTGATGATAAGATGATTCACTCCACCCACCTGCCGAAGATCAGTATGAGAGTGTTCCTGAACAGGCTCCTGTTGGTGACAAGGCTCAGCACTCCCATCTTGGGCGACCGCCGCTTCGTGATTGTGTTGAGCATAGCGAGCGTGTCGTCAGGAATGGGCTTCTCGTTGGTTTCGGCGATCCTGCTGACGACGCGGAACGCCTTCTTCGTGTGTCCTTTATTTAGCAGCCAGCGTGGAGACTCCGGCAGAAAGCTGTGACATTTGAGGCGCGTAATATAATTTAATTCATGAGAATAGGAGCATTTGTAGTGGGTTGTTACAGAAGAATACTGAAGATCAGATGGACAGATCGAGTAACTAATGAACAACTACTGAATCGAAATGGGGAGAAAGGACCTTCAGGGCACAATTTGACTAAAATAAGGGGTGGGTTGAGAGGACAAGTACTGAGTTATTAAGAAAAAGTTGATTTGGTAATTGAGGGAAGTGTTGGGGGTAAAAACACTAGAAGGAGACGAACGTTTTACTGCAGTAAGACAATTCTCGTGGCTCTAAGTCGCATTAGTAATGCAGACATTAACAGAGTTGCACAGAACAGACTAGCGTGGAGTGTTGCATCAAACAAGTCTTCAGACTGAAATTGTAACGTTCTTTAATTAAATAAAATTGGATACTTAGTAATATTATTCTGATCTGTATGGAATACAAAACTGGACACGTAATTCTAATTATCGTGTAGCGTGTTGTAACTGCAAGTGGTGTGCTTACTCTGTGCTATTGTTAGCAAACTTTATACGAACTGATTGGGCAAAGCAACTCCCAATACCAATAAACAAATACAGTCATTCCAAAAGTCATTCAGACCCTTAGGCACTGAATCCCCTGGCCCTGTTCAAAACTGATAACTCTGGTCCCTGTGCACATAACAATAAATTAAATTGTCTTACCTCTAAAGCAGCAACGGTGGAACACGATATACTCTGGTCTCTCACAAAAAAAGGGAAAAAACGAAATGCTACCAACAGACTCAGCAGTGCGCAATGCTGGCCATAATAGTTTGAAATGCACATGATGTTCTTTTGGCTTATAAATGGAAAAATCCAACTTGTTTGTCTGAAAAACATATGACCTGGACAGGGAGGTGGTACTGTTATGGTGAAATAATAACACAGATTTTTTTTTTTAGAAAAATTATGTTGCAAGTTAAGGTTGTCTTTGCAGAAACATTTGAAAATTGAAGTTAGATTGGTTACAGTAATATATTATATTTATTAACTGATTTACGAGCAATGAGATTTATGTAGCAAGTATTATTTAACATCATTAAACCAGCATAAATGCAGATCTTGAAATTACATATAGCTCTGCTAACAAGTCTTAGAAACATTAAAAGAGTGAAATATCTAACTAGCCTTTTTATCAGATCAGTTTACGTACATTCTGGGGTTACTCAACAATTGACAATTATCAGCCAACTCATCTATACTAACGTGCTGGCAAAATGAAAATCATAATTATTTAACATCTTTACTTTGCTTGTGAGATGACTTCTGCTTACATGTTATCGTAGTTCTTATATTAATTTTACTCTTGGTGGCTTCACGGAGTACATTACAAAAACTGCCTCCTCCATCGTCTTTCGCTAACAGACAGCTACCTACGACTGTGCGCCTAACACTCTCTTACTCTTACACTACTATCTCAAACCAGAAGCAGTATTTTTTGCTCTGCCGCCATGCGCAGTCAGCGATCCGCTTTATAAAACCTATCAGAGACACACATCGTTTATGAAATCATAGTCCATTTTCGTTTACATTAATATTATTATCATATTCGGGTGCCACATAGGAGTGCAACCCAGTAGACTCCTTTCAGTGTACACACTATGTGATCAAAAGTATACGGACACCCACAAAAACATATGTTTTTCATATTAGGTGCATTGTGCTGCCACCTACTGCCAGGTACTGCATATCAGCGACCTCAGTAGTCATTAAACATCGTGATAGAACAGAATAGGGCCCTCCGCAGAATTTACGGTCAGTTGATTGGGTGTCACTTGTGTCATACGTCTGTACACGAGATTTCCTTAATCCTAAACATCCCTAGGTCCGCTTCGTGATTGTGTTGAGCATAGCGAGCGTGTCGTCAGGAATGGGCTTCTCGTTGGTTTCGGCGATCCTGCTGACGACGCGGAACGCCTTCTTCGTGTGTCCTTTATTTAGCAGCCAGCGTGGAGACTCCGGCAGAAAGCTGTGACATTTGAGGCGCGTAATATAATTTAATTCATGAGAATAGGAGCATTTGTAGTGGGTTGTTACAGAAGAATACTGAAGATCAGATGGACAGAGGTGGAAACGTGAAGGGACACGTACAGCACAAAAGCGTACAGGCTGACCTCGTATGTTGACTAACAAAGACCGCCGACAGTTGAAGAGGGCCGGCCTGAGCGGCCGTGCGGTTCTAGGCGCTACAGTCTGGAGCCGAGCGACCGCTACGGTCGCAGGTTCGAATCCTGCCTCGGGCATGGATGTGTGTGATGTCCTTAGGTTAGTTAGGTTTAATTAGTTCTAAGTTCTAGGCGACTGATGATCTCAGAAGTTAAGTCGCATAGTGCTCAGAGTCATTTGACCCATTTAGTTGAAGAGCGTCAAAATGTGTAATAGGCAAACATCTGTCCATACCATCTCACAGGAATTGCGAACTGCATCAGTATCCACTGCAAGTATTATGACAGTTAGGCGGGAAGGGAGAAATCTTGGATTTCATGGTCTAGCGGCTGCTCATAAGCCACACATCACGCCGATAAATGCCAAACGACGCCTTGTTTGATGTAAGGAGCGTAAACATTGGACGATTGAACAGTGTAAAAACGTGTGGAGTGAGGAATCACGGAACACAATGTGGCGATCCGATGGTAGAGGGTATGGGTATGGCGAATGCCCTGTTAACGTCATTTACCGGAGTGTGTAGTGCCTAAAGTAAATTTCGGTGGCGGTGTTGTTACAGTGTGGTCGTGTTTTTCATGGAGGGGGCTTGCACCCTTCGTTGTTTTGCGTGGCACTAATACAGCACTGGCCTACACTGATGTTTTAAGCACCTTCTTGCTTCCCGCTGTTGAAGAGCAATTAGGGGATGGCGATTGCATCTTTCAACACGATCGAGCACCGTTTCATAATGCATGGCTTGCGGCGGAGTGGTTACACGACAATAACATACCTCTAATGGACTGGCCTGCACGGAGTCCTGATCTGAATCCTATAGAACACTTTTGAGATGTTTTGGAACGCCGACTTCGTGCCAGGCCTCACCGACCAACATCGATACCTCTCCTCAGTGCAGCACTCCATGAAGAATGGGCTGCCGTTCCCCAAGAAACCTGATTGAACGTATGTCTGCGAGAGTGGAAGCTGTCATCAACGCTAAGGTGGGTCAACACAATATTTAATTCCAGCAATACCGATAGAGGGCGCCACGAACTTGTAAGTCATTTACAGCCAGGTGTCCAGATATTTTTGATCATACAGGGTATCTGTAAAAGACTTGTACCCCGTCCTAGCGTTCCTACAGCTATTACGGTAGTGAGAGGGTGCTGCACTTCGCTGTTTAATTACAACCGACAGTTACGGTCAGAGCGGTAGTCAACAACAGCACAAGCGCCACATAGTTCATGTACCTCGACGCCCTCACCTTCAGAACAAGGTACCCCACAAGCTCCTATCCACTGCCCGATAGGTACCGCGACATCGCTTTATCTACCATTCATAATATGATGATCATTGGACATATACATAACCCCCGTCCATAATTCGAAGGAGTACATCGTTGTTCCCAGGTAAAAGACTAGAATTCCTCATAGAAAATGAATATATATGAGAATCCCGTCAAGCAGATGACGTCATTCTACCAATACAAGTTATAATTCCAAGCGACGTCACCCGTCTAATGACAAGCTTGAAGGCCACTATAAAGGAGACAGACTTCGTTCCAGGCAAAAAGCCAACGAATAACGAAGAAGATGGCGATTATCTCGGAATTCTCGAATTTTGACTCCGATTTGACGAGGTAGAATGGCGTTTGCAGTTGACCAGTATCTAGTAAATCAGCATCGAAATGTAATAAAACGAATAGCATGTATTTCAGGTTAGAAGAAAAAAATAACGTTGCCCCATCCAACAACCGGAAAATTTTGATAGATGGTTATCATTGTCGCGGCCATATACTTGTGTTGATAGTGTCTAAAGCCAGTAAAATGCCATTGTTTC
Source organism: Schistocerca cancellata (assembly GCF_023864275.1). Classification (NCBI taxonomy): domain Eukaryota; kingdom Metazoa; phylum Arthropoda; class Insecta; order Orthoptera; family Acrididae; genus Schistocerca; species Schistocerca cancellata. The sequence goes on from NC_064628.1 coordinate 414,799,340, forward strand.
ACAAAAGTAACAATTTAGTTTATTTGCTTTCTGAGTAAAGGAGAAACGTGTCAGCTAGAAATTATATCTAGCGGTCCGTCAAGTAATTGCTTTTAATATGACAGCTGGCAGATGGCAACCGATCCGTACCACATGATTCATTTATTTTTATTCAGTAGTAATTAGTCTGAAGATTGGATTCGTCGAATGTAGATCATTTTAAATATTTTTTTTGTCTTCTATGATTTATATTTGACAGTAGCCATGGACGAATTTTTAAATGTAACTGCAATACGTGATATATCAAATGTATCCTGCAATTGTGAAGGCTCCTGACGGTTTTTACTCCCGTTATCTCCTTAACTGGCGGTTAATTTTAACGAATCGTTCCAGGAGTGACGTGTTTGTGATAAATTTTCAACATATCGTTTCCTTCAAACGGCACATTGTCGCAACCCTTGCTAGCTACATTACGACTACAACGAAGTACTGACGACGAAATCCAGTACACCGTCTCCAAACTTCACCATTCGCCAACTGCTATCGAGTTTGATGTTCGCATCGAGTTTTATGGAAGACACATTCTGATCTCGCTTCCAAGTAAGCTTAAGGTAACTCTAGCGTCTCCCGACATGTTAAATGGAAAAACAGGAAGTATGACGAGACAGTTATTTGAACTACGGTTTTATCGTGTACTGCTGTCGGAAATGAAGAAGTTAAATAAATGACAAAACAAAGAAAAACTTTCACTAAACATGCTTTAATTCCTACAAAAGCTCTTCTTTCATCTATCACAGTTGCCTGCAGTGAATCAAGAGCAAGAAACCTCAGACCACAGCGGAAGACCTTATTTTAGCAGCCAATGTGCGCAATTATTTACTAAGATAGCTGAGCTCAGCTGTCATGCAACTGAAAACTGTTTCTTTCCAGACGACATTACTAGTCGTCGAATACTCGGTAAGGCTAACGACATTAATGATCAGTTGGCGGAAAAAATCAAAGGTCATGGTGATTTCGTAACTCAGTAGGATGAAGCTACAGATAACCAAACGAGCAGGTTAGACAAAGCAAGAAATGTCATGAGAATTTTTTTTTCTTCAGGAATATTGCTTTTGGAACAAAAGCAACAGAGCTATTCGAAACACTTCATCTACATCTACATCTATACACTGCCAGTTATGTGAAGCGCATGGCAGAGGGCATTATTAGCGTTTCCTCCTGTTGCATTCATGTATGGAGCGCGGAAAGAATGATTATTTGAATTCATCCGTGAGTGCAGTAATTGTTCTAATCTTTTCATCACGATCCATATGTGAGCGATACGTAGGGGGTTGTAGTATACTCCTAGAGTCGTCATTTAAACAAGGTTATTTAAAATTTATTAACAGACTTTCTCGGGATAGTTTATGTCTATCTTCAAGAGCCTTCCAGTGCATTTCCTTCAGTATCCCCGTGTCACTCTCCCATGGATCAAACTAACCTGTGACCATTCGTTTTGCCCTTCTCTGTCTACGTTCAGTATCCCCTTTTATTCCTACTTGGTACGGGTCTCACAAACTTAAACCGGTCGCATGAGTGATTTGTAAGCTGTCTCCTCTGACGGCACTTCCGCAGTACTCTATCAAGAAACCAAAGTCTGCCGGCCGGTGTGCCCTAGCGGTTCTAGGTGCTTCAGTCTGGAACCGCGCGACCGCCACGGTCGCAGGTTCGTATCCTGCCTCGGTCATGGATGTGTGTGATGTCCTTAGGTTAGTTTGATTTAAGTAGTTCTAAGTCTAGGTGACTGATGACCTCGGATGTTAAGTCCCATAATGCTTAGAGCCATTTGAACTATTTTTCCATCCTTGATAAGATGCTGCGTCCTCCCTACCAAAAAGTCCTCAATCCTGTCACAAATTTCGCTTGGTACCCCATATGATCGTACATTGACAATAAGAGTAGGTGCAGTATCGAGTCAAATGCTTTCCAGGAAGCGGAAACTACTGCATCTATCTGACTGCCTCCATCCAGAGATTTCAGTATGTTGTGTGAGCAAACTGCGAGGTGGATTTCACATGATCGATGTTTTCGGAATCCATGCTGGTTAGCATTGAGGAGATCATTGTGTTCAAAACACCTCATTACGATTGTGCTCAGAATATGTTCTAAGAATCTACAATAAAGCCATGTCAAGGATATTGGATACACTTTTAAGAGAGAAATCAAAAGTAACTGTGTAAATTTTGAAGGCGTGGGTGCAGGTGGTGGTCATGGTATGACTGGCGCTTACGCTGGACTACAAGCTCTGCCCCTCATGCTATTCGGACTTACTGTTTTATTCGCCGAGAAGCACTGGCATCAAAAAACATGAGCCCTATCCTTCATGAAGTACTTCAGTCAGTGATCGAAGTAGTAAACTTCATTAAAATTCGTCCAGTTAAATAGAGATAATTTCTACAAATGTGCGTTGATACGAGGGCTGAGCACAGTCCTCTAATTTATTACGGTAACTCTTGCTCAATTTTCCGTGGTAAATGTTCTGAAAAACATTTATGAACCCTCATATGTACTTTACGTTCAACTGGTTCAAAAGAATCACTTTAGTTCCAAGAAGACCGTAGACGCCGATTTTGTTTTGAAACAGGCATATCGTTGTCACACTTCTGAATAATTCAGTTCACTAACTATGTCCTTCAAAGGTAATGAGAACAACACTCTGCAATTACCAGACAAAATTTCAGCATTCAGGAAGAAATTACTATTGTGAAGAAAAAGTTGGATGATAAGGATGAACCTTGCGTTTTCTCTTTTCATCATGCAGTTTTAAAAGGCAATGGACTGAGTGAAAAACCGAAGCCAGTGTTTGTGGATCATTAAACTTTTAACTATGTGATTACTGTCTAAAGTACTTTTCAAAAGAATTTGATAAACACAACTGGATCACAGATTATTTTAGTACAGATCTTCGTTCATAACTTACCATTGAAGGATAAAAGCGTTTTATTAATATTTTTTCAGAGTCCCCATTGAAATCGAAGATCGTTTCCTCGACACTGCTTGAGATTTCGAGTGTAGTGAAGCAGAAGCAGGGGCAAGTAGATAACAAAGCACTACTTAGGTGACGTAGGTTTTGTAGCAATGGTAGTCATCAACGCGAAGTATAGATCACGTATGACTGAAGAGAAGTAGATATGCGTCGTGATGTCCAATACTATGCCGAGGTTTGCAGAAATGATGATCAAGAAACAAGCTCATCCTTTCCAATGATTTCTTTCAAGGATAAAATGTAATATTAGAAGTTGATTAAAATGTGTAAAATAGTTAATACTATACTTAAATTTACCCCGCACGTAGAATGAGATGTCATGTTTAAAAGGATCCCCGGCTCGTCATGTTCAGCCGAAAAAATCAGAAAAGTACTGCTGTATTCTAGTCCTATATCGTTCTAAGCTGTACAGTTTCTTCCAGTGACGCTAGTTCCACTACATTATGACAGAGCTTCTGTATAATTTGAAAGGTCCGTAGAAGACCTTGCGACAAACTGAACCTTTATTGGACACAGGAGAATAGGTCGCCGAGTGCCCCTATTAGCGCCTTTCTCGCTATAGGGAGCTGAGAGCTTGGATCGTTGGTCTCGAAAAAATGCTTTATTTTACATAGATGATCATCTTGTTATTTCATTTACCTTTCTTCACAAGCACCATCTCTACTATTTCAACAATACTATCCCGATAACGTATCCACATTAATTGCAGCATTTCCACCAGTATTATTAGCACAGACTTACGAAACGTAGTTGTTACCTCACCCAGATTTGCACCTAAAATATTGTCTATCATGCAGTTCTTTTCATTTGGCCCAAATAAATTCCCCTCTTGATACCACAAGTATTGCTCAACGATTTTAGTAACGGTTCGACACACAAATTTAACTTAATTTGCACTGGCCATCCGCGTTCATTCTTCAAGCTGTAATAGAACTGGTCAGTGGACCTTCTTTCGTCAGGTACTCGAGTACTTGATTCTTGAGATAAAATCACGACAAAATCATATAAAGTTCAATTTGTAATCCTGGAATTCGAATAGTTTTAACAATATTGATAAATAGTTTTACACAATTTTGTCAATAATATGTGTTCAGACATTAATCAGAAATAATGGTTTTATTATTTTTCGAAGAACTGATTAGTTTTCGTATAATGTATGTATTTCAATTACAAGTCATTGACAGCGAAATCGTTAGTTATAAACTTTCAAAATAAGTTGCAAAATGATAAACAATTATTTCTTGTCTAAAAGATTTTGCTTGAGATTTACGTATGATCTATGTTCTTATTGGTTTGTTGTTGAAAGTTGTATGTCAGTGGGAGTGAGATTTAGTTGTTGGCGAATTCTGCCATGTTGAACAGTTGTAATTTTATGATTTTACACCGGAAAATTTATTGAAATTGTTCTATGTGATGAGAAAATTGCGAGCGTAATTGCGCATTGATGTGTTGGTTTACTAACATAAGCGCTTTTCCTGAAAAGATAACGTACCTTTCTATTTGTGGAGCTATTGTAACTGACTATAATGAAGACGTCCTAATTCTGAAGGCGATGTGGAAACATTGTAATGAAACGAAGGAAATATATGAACAGATGAATGCATTTTAGCCACACATTGTCCTTCTCTGAAACTCAGAATCTAAATCATGCTACCAAACGCAAATTAATCTTTCACCTAGCCACGATTTCGTCGATGAGCCCTAAGGAGAAGGTGAGTAATAAAACTTTTACCGTACGACCATCCTTTTCAGACATTTCTCGCTGGACTAGACTAACCTTGCTATTTCTAAGTAAGTGCATGTGATTTAACGACAATTAAAGACGTTTTTACAGTCTGTACGTTTAATTGGGTTGTGCTTCAATAGAAGGAGGGTCACCTCACAGTCCAGATAACCAGGCACTATAAAGGTTTTTATGGGAACAATACATAACCTATGAGACTTCTTAGAACACTGTCCAAGGACACTGTACACGCTCCTGCTGCGACATACTTTACTAACCTTCAGCATTCTGAGAATTGAAGGAACCTGTTTCGATTCTTATCCTCACATGTCCACAACTGCAGAACCTGTCCACACCACTCCACACGCTTTCCAAAGACAACCGGTTATGGTACGCATTTACAAACGCTATATCTAAAAATTCACAAACTAATAGTTAGAGTAGCTGACACTCATGAACAGTGCATTTCACTACACACGCATCTGTCAAACTAAAGTAACCAACGACATTTTGTAAGAGATCCTATGCAATGACAACAGTGTCTATATTGTCCTGCCAGTAGGTGATTCTATAAATCTTTTGAATTCAAATTGGAAGGTCTATACATTTCAAATTCGTCTAAAAGGTTTCATCTTGTAGTCCTTGTCATTGGTTGTTGTTGTTGTTGTTGTGGTCTTCAGTCCTGAGTCTGGTTTGATGCAGCTCTCCATGCTACTCTATCCTGTGCAAGCTTCTTCATCTCCCAGTACCTACTGCAGCCTACATCCTTCTGAATCTGCTTAGTGTGTTCATCTCTTGGTCTCCCTCTACGACTTTTACCCTATACGCTGTCATCCAATACCAAATTGGTGATCCCTTGATGCCTCAGAATATGCCCTACCAACCGATCCCTTCTTCTAGTCAGGTTGTGCCACAAACTCCTCTTCTCCCCAGTTTTATTCAATACCTCCTCATTAGTTATGTGATCTACCCACCTAATCTTCAGCATTCTTCTGTAGCACCACATTTCGAAAGCTTCTATTTTCTTCTTGTCTAAACTATTTATCGTCCATGTTTCACTTCCATAGATGGCCACACTCCATACAAGTACTTTCAGAAACGACTTCCTGATACTTAAATCAATACTCGATGTTAACAAATTTCTCTTCTTCAGAAACGCTTTACTTGCCATTGCCAGTCTACATTTTATATCCTCTCTACTTCGACCATCATCAGCTATTTTGCTAACCCAAACAGCAAAACTCCTTTACTACCTTAAGTGTCTCATTTCCTAATCCAATTCCCTCAGCATCACCCGACTTAATTCAACTAGTCCTTGTCATCTACATGCAAAATTTCCACATTAAGCGAGGCTGGAGGAAGATTACAGTGTTTCTTGATCTTTAGATGTTTTGTAAAAGTAGCCTTATAGGATTTGCCACCGACTTTGTTGAGCATGTTCTAATTCTGAAGACAATGTGGAAACATTGTAATGAAACAAAGGAAATGTATGAACAGAATCACACACTGTCCTTCTCTGAAACTCAGAATCTAAATCATACTACCAAATGCAAATTAATCTTTCATCTAGAAACGATTCCGTAGATGAGCCCTAAGGAGAAGGGGAGTAATAATACTTTTACTATGCGACCAGAGATACTGAATTTAATTGATGAAAGGAGAAAATACAAAAATGCAGTAAATGGTGCAGGCAAAAAGGAATACAAACGTCTCAAAAATGAGATCGACAGGAAGTGCAAAATGGCTAAGCAGGGATGGCTAGAGGACAAATGTAAGGATTAAAGGCCTATATCACTAGGGGTAAGATAGATACTGCCTACAGGAACATTAAAGAGACCTTTGAAGAAAAGAGAACCCCTTGCATGAATATCAAGAGCTCAAATGGAAACTCAGTTCTAAGCAAAGACAGGAAAGCAGAAATGTGGAAGGGGTATATAGAGTGTCTATAGAAGGGCGATGTTCTTGAGGACAAAACTATAGGAATGGAAGAGGATGTAGATGAAGATGAAATGGAATATGATACTGCGTGAAGAGTTTGACAGAGCACTGAAAGACCTAAGTCGAAACAAGGCCCTGGGAGTAGACAAAATTCCATTAGAACTACTGATAGCCTGCCCTGACAAAACTCTACCACCTGGTGAGCAAGATGTATAAGGAGTTCCTAGATAACAGGACGCAGCATGTTATTCTCAATGGAGAGATCTCTTCCGAAGTAAGAGTAATTTCAGGTGTGCCGCAGGGGAGTGTCATAGGACCGTTGCTATTCACAATATACATAAATGACCTGGTGGATGACATCGGAAGTTCACTGAGGCTTTTTGCAGATGATGCTGTGGTGTATCGAGAGGTTGTAACAATGGAAAATTGTACTGAAATGCAGGAGGATCTGCAGCGAATTGACGCATGGTGCAGGGAATGGCAACTGAATCTCAATGTAGACAAGTGTAATGTGCTGCGAATACACAGAAAGATAGATCCTTTATCATTTAGCTACAAAATAGCAGGTCAGCAACTGGAAGCAGTTAATACCATAAATTATCTGGGAGTACGCATTAGGAGTGATTTAAAATGGAATGATCATATAATGTTGATTGTCGGTAAAGCAGATGCCAGACTGAGATTCATTGGAAGAATCCTAAGGAAATGCAATCCGAAAACAAAGGAAGTAGGTTACAGTACGCTTGTTCGCCCACTGCTTGAATACTGCTCAGCAGTGTGGGATCCGTACCAGATAGGGTTGATACAAGACATAGAGAAGATCCAACGGAGAGCAGCGCGCTTCGTTACAGGATCATTTAGTAATCGCGAAAGCGTTGCGGAGATAATAGATAAACTCCAGTGGAAGACTCTGCAGGAGAGACGCTCAGTAGCTCGGTACGGGCTTTTGTCAAAGTTTCGAGAACATACCTTCACCGAAGAGTCAAGCAGTATATTGCTCCCTCCTACGTATATCTCGCGAAGAGACCATGAGGATAAAATCAGAGAGATTAGAGCCCACACAGAGGCATACCGACAATCCTTCTTTCCACGAACAATACGAGACTTGAATAGAAGGGAGAACCGATAGAGGTACTGAAGGTACCCTCCGCCACACACCGTCAGGTGGCTTGCGGAGTATGGATGTAGATGTAGATGTAGACAGGCGAAATACCCTCAGACTTCAAGAAGAATATAATAATGCCAATCCCAAAGAAAGCAGGTGTTGACAGATGTGAAAATTACCGAACCATGAGTTAAATAAGCCATGGCTGCAAAATACTAACATGAATTCTTTACAGACGAATGGAAAAACTGGTAGAAGTCGACCTCGAGGAAGATCAGTTTGGATTCCGTAGAAATGTTGAGGCAGTACTGACACTACGACCTATCTTAGAAAATAGATTAAGGAAAGGCATACCTGCGTTTCTAGCATTTGTAGACTTAGAGATAACTTTTGGCAATGTTCACTGGAATACTCTCTTTCAAATTCTGAAGGTGGCAGGGGCAAAATACAGGGAGCGAAAGGCTATTTACAATTGGTACAGAAACCACATGGCAGTTATACGAGACGAGAGGCATAAAAGGGAAGCAATGGTTGTGAAGGGAGTGAGACAGGGTTGTAGCCTATACCCGATGTTATTGATCTGTATATTGAGCAAGCAGTAAAGGAAACTAAAGAAAAATTCGGAGTAGGATTTAAAATCCAGGGAGAAGGAATAAAAATTTTGAGGTTCGCCGATGACAGTGTATTTCTGTCAGAGACAGCAAAGGACCTGGAAGAGCAGCTGAACGGAATGGACAGTGTCTTGAAAGGGGGATATAAGATGAACATCAACAAAAGCAAAATGAGGATAATGGAATGTAGTCGAATTAAATCAGGTGATGCTGAGGGTATTAGATTAGGAAATGAGACGCTTGAAGAAGTAAATGAGTTTTGCTATTTTGGGAGCAAAATAACTGATGATGGTCGAAGTAGAGAGGATATAAAATGTAGACTGGCAATGGCAAAAAAAAGCGTTTCTGAAGAAGAGAAATTTGTTAACATAGAGTATAGATTTAAGTGTCAGGAAGTCTGTTTTGAAAGTATTTGTATGGAGTGTAGCCATGTATGGGAGTGAAACGGGGACGATAAATAGTTTAGACAAGAAGAGAATTGAAGCTTTGGAAATGTGGTGCTATAGAAGAATGCTGAAGATTAGATGGGTAGATCACATATCTAATTAGGAGGTATTGAATAGAATTTAGGAGAAGAGAAATTTGTGGCACAACTTGAATAGAAGAAGGGATCGGTTGGTAGGACATATTCTGAGGCATCAAGGGATCACCAATTTAGTATTGGAGGGCAGCGTGGAGGGTAAAAATCGTAGAGAGAGACTAAGAGATGAATACACTAAACAGATTCAGAAGGCTGTAGGTTGCTGTAGGTACTGGGAGATGAAGAAGCTTGCACAGGATAGGGTAGCATGGAGAGCTGCATCAAACCAGTCTCTGGACTGAAGACCACAACAACAGCAGCAGGATTTACTTCGTCTAAAAGTGAAATCCAGATAACTATCATATGTAGTGTCATGTCTGTATACACCGCGTCTTTGTGATAATGGCTCTCCCAACTCCTGTTTGCTTTTGGAATAAGGCATCTTTTTTAGCATACGATGTTAATACAGTTATTGTTGCAAGTGACTGAGAAAAGTTGCCTGTATAATACAGTCATGTATTCAGAACTTCTTGGATATCTTCGGTTGTTTTCTTTTGCCGTAGGAATACTGTCAGTGTACAGTATAGTCTCCATAAGGAGTAATACAAAGAGAAAACCTTTAATAGAAGATAGTGTAGCATGTGATCACTGCTTTTCATTTGTGAGGCTACTAATTTGTGAATCATGAAACCGCTTTTAATAACTTAATTAATATCTGCTGAGTGTGTGCCCACCAATTTGAGATCTACATGTATGAGTAGATGTATGACTGAGCATCCTTATTGACTCCTCACTGAGTATAAGATGGAAAATGTGAATACCATCAGTTTCAGTTTCATTTAAAACTTGGATGTCATATGGAATAAAAGTTAAGACGACCTATTATGCCTCATTTCTGTCCCGTCTTTAATATGTGGTCATATTCTGAGGTAATTTGGCAGCAACTAAGCGAGTTTTCATAATACAAGGAAACTGGACAAGAGCGACCAGGACTCGCGCCCATAGGGTTCAGTATAGGTTTATGTACATCGTTCATCTATCCTGGGAATCGAGAATCTCAACAATTTTTGCCTATTTTCGAGATATATACTTGTAAGATATCGGTCAAAGGAATTCCAAGTCTGTAACAACAACAACGCTATACTATTGTACTTATAATAAATTTTTTCTTCTGAATTCGGCAGGCGAGCGCGGGAAAATGCACACGGGCGCGGTGCGGCATAACGGGCTCAGCAGTAGTAGTCGGAGTCGGGCTTCGTCTTAGAAACACGTCCTGGACCGAGGAGGCTCTCCTGGAAAACGTGATTTCGTTGAGCCTCGGATGCGCCGTTTCCGACGCCTATACAGCCTGGCTATATTCCATAGGCACTAAATGGAAAAGCATTGCGACGCTATGAAGAAGTAAAGTGCCGATACTTCATGAGCCATTGCTGTAATTGCATGTGTAATTTGTGCCTCGTTATCTCGCCGCCTGCCGACCGCCGCATCGATACGAACAGGTTGAAACTTCTAGTACTGTATTCGTGTGGACCAGTGTTACTTTTGCTACATACTGTTCAATAACAACTTAAATTTTACCAGAACTGTCCTATCAATTAATTATCCTCACAATTAACCTAGACAGGGTCCTTTCCACATGTTGTGCAATCCGAGTGTCCCGTGATGAAGATTTAAAGTTTATGTTAATAATAATTACCTGCAGACCCATCTATGTTAGAATGATGCTTAAAGAACTTCGTTGGTAATGAATACATAGGTAAATAACATAGGTCTGACAAAGTTGGAAGGTAATGTTGAAATTGGTTTAGTAATGAAGCTTAATTAATTTGAGACAAAAATAATGGTAGTTAATTGAGCAGGAAATAAGGCAAAAAGAGTAGTAACGCATATATTGGAAATCTTGAATGCTTAATGCTTTCAATTATCAAACTTTCACTACAGTGATCATAACAGTTTCAGGGTCCTCCCCCCCCCCCATTTTATTTCTTTTCTGTTCACTTGAATTCTGAAGTGTACTGAACTGATTTGACCAGCTAAGTTAAAGTCGAGATAAAACCTAAATTTATATGTTTTACCTTTGCTAAAATTGACATTGTATGTGTGTTTCGAAAGTGCTATTTCTAGGGTAACCTATGCCCGATTTCAATCAGATCAATATACAATACGAAGTTTGTAGTAAGCATTATAGTGTATTGTTGTGTATTTATGGTGTGTCCATACTAGTACAGAAAGTGAGATTCTTAGTTCAGTAGATTTTCTGGTTCTAAATTTACCTTATAATGCCGTGTTACTACGTATTGTTGTGCTTGAACGTACTTCCACTAGTACAGGGAAAAAACTCAGTTAATGCCTAATTAGGCTGGTGACCGTATTATTAACAATCGGTAGCATCTGCTGTGTATGTTTCTTGTCTGTCCTGAAGTGTAGTTGCACTTCAGACTTGCTTGACGTATCATTGTTATTACTGAGTGGGCGTAAGTCTGATTTTGCCTCCATTCAGGTACACGCGGTCAACATATTTACTAAAATCCTTGCTTATAAGGTGAAGCCCGTCAACTTACCATAGTACAGGCTTTAAAGAGTTAACGTGCGCCCGAGCGTAGTAGTTACACGTCCATGTCAAATCCGGCCGCTGTGGCCGAGCGGCTCTAGGCCCTTCAATCTGGAACCGCGCGACCGCTACTGTCGCAGGTTCGAATCCTGCCTCGGGCATGGATGTGTGTAATGTCCTTAGGTTAGTTAGGTTTAAGTAGTTCTAAATTCTAGGGGACTGATGACCTCAGATGTTAAGTCCCATAGTGCTCAGAGCCATTTGAGCCATTTTTGAACCACGCCAAAAACTCTTCAGTAGTTTCTCAGACTAGCCCGGACATACATAAGGAAGTGAGCAGGCGACTTCAGCTATACAGATTGATATAGACGGCAAAAAGAAGGTTCGATGCTAAATGCTATAGCAAAAGGAACACTGTTCTAAGAACGCTCCACAGATTAAGAAACCAGCACTACGATGAAACATACAAACTGTACGCAGAAGAGAGGAGAATCAACAAAAAACTAATAGAAGAGAAGAAAAAAGAATACATACAAAGAGAAGCAAAAAGATAAGCGGATGAAGCAGAGAAAGACCCATACATAGCAGCAAGACCAAGAAAAATGGCCCATACACCAAATATAGACAAGAAGGAATGGGAGGACCCCTTCCGGAAGATACTGAACAAACGAGGAGTCAAAACACCCCCAAAGAAAGGGAAACAACATAAAACTAAGGAGAAAGACAATATATGGGAGACTATAAATGAAGAAGACGTGAAAGAAGTAATAAAAGCACTGAAGAACAAGAAAGCAGCAGGACCCGATAATATATATAATGAACATATAAAAGATGCAAAAGAGGCCCTCCAACACGTATGGACCAAACTATTTAACAAATGCCTGGAACTTGGAAGAATTCCGACACAATGGAGACACTCGACAATAAAAGTTCTCTACAAAGGTAGAGGAGACCCAACGGACCCAAACAAGTACAGAGGCATAGCCCTGGAAAATACTCAAGTCAAGATGTTTTCAAAGATAATAACACAAAAAATCCAAGCCTCTGTGGACAGTCATCTCCCAGAACGACAAATGGGTTTCAGATCTGGAAGATCAACGCTTACGGCAGTCAGGCTTCTTCTAAACAACATCGACAAATGGGTTTCAGATCTGGAAGATCAACGCTTACGGCAGTCAGGCTTCTTCTAAACAACATCGACGAATTGCTACAAAAGAAAAAAATGTTCTACTCAGTGATCATAGACTTCACCAAAGCATTTGACCTAATACAAAGAGATCTCATAGTCCGAAAACTGGAAAGCACAATGGGAGAAGATAGCGTATGGGCAAAAATAATCAAGTCAATCCTCGAATACAACTTAATCACAATATCAGACAACCTCTCTTTTTCGAACCCCGTTCTGCAATCGTACGGAGTCTTACAGGGTGGTCGGCCGGTGTGTCCGTGCGGTTCTAGGCGCTTCAGTCTGGAACCGCGTGACCGCTACGGTCGCAGGTTCGAATCCTGCCTCGGGCGTGGATGTGTGTGATGTCCTTAGGTTAGTTAGGTTGAAGTAGTTCTAAGTTCTAGGGGACTGATGACCACAGACGTTAAGTCCCATAGTGCTCAGAGCCATGTTACAGGGTGACCCAATGAGCCCTCTGCTGTACGTCCTTGCCACTGAAGGAGTACTCTGAATTGGAGAAAATGAAGAAGATGTATATGTATATGCATACGCTGACGACATAGCCGTAGGTTCAACAGTTATACGGAAGCTGCAGAGAATCATTGAGAAAATAGACAAATGGTGCAGTGAACACAAACTACACATAAACATAACAAAGACAGAAATTGTAATTTTCAGAAAAGGAGCAAAAACTCCCAAGAATGCGGAAATCAGCATCAGAGGACAAAAAATAAAAATCTCATCAGACTTTAAATACCTAAGAGCGAATTGCAACCAACAGCCAAGTGCTTCACAAAACATACAACAGAACGTGCAGCCCAAGCAATAATAGCAATACAGGACATCAAAAACATCCGCCTACTCAATCTAGAAACAGCCATGGAATTATTCAACACAAAAATATTGCCAATCCTGGCCTATGGGATGGAGGTTATACGGGACCACCCGACAGAAAAAAATCTAGAAACACTAGATAAGGTAAAATCGATTTATCTAAAAAGAACACAAGGTCTCTTAAAGACAACAAGATCTAGACTAGTGTACCTGCTAGCGAGAGAGACATTCCTAATTGAAGACATCAGAGTTCGATATATGATGCCACACAGCAGGGCTTCCAGAAAGCAACTGAAGATCATGTAGGACAAACGAGAAAAAATATGGCCAGAGTTCTATGGCACCGAAGCAATGACGAACCGCACATGGACAGCATCAAACTTCGAACAGCGACATGTCGTAACTAGACTTTCTATTCACGGCTTTCATCCTCTAATCTGCCAAAACAAAACTTATCACGACCCAGCCACAACATTTGTATGTGAACTGCGTATCCAAGCCTGTGGACGATATCACATGCAGTAAAAGAGTGAAATCGATAACTGAATATGCAAAAATGTAAAATGAAAATGTAAAATGTTAAGCAAAGTAACTGTATATGGCTATTTGGCTGCAATTTTATTACATAAAGATGGATATAGAAGAGTTATTGAAATGTTATTATTTATTTACTAAAACATGACTACATTTTATGTTTGCATGCAATAATTTTCATCTATTATGCTTCTGAAGGACGATGAATGCAATGTATATTCCAATGGCAAAACTATTTTTTTGTGTGATATAATTACAATTTAACAATTCTAAGATTTTTTCTGCTTGTACTATGAAACCTTGCTTCTTGCCTAATTTGATGATTCCAGGTCAACGGGAAGTGCGCATATGTTTTTATGAGTGGGTTTGCGAGTTTCAAAATACGTGACATAAATGGCCGAATCTTTTGATTGAATTGACTTAGCTTAAATGGCTTACACCACCATGGAACCAAAAGGCTTAGTATGGGATACGAATTCGAACTTGATATACCAACTTTCGGTGTGAACTGTGCATTTTTCGCAAACTTCATGGTTGTAGGTCAACGTGAAGTATTCTATAAGTTTTGATGAGCGTGTTTCCGAGTATCGAAATATGTGGCATAGATGGAGATTCTCCTATCGCCAGGAGGACCATTGGCCTTAATATGTGACATAAATTTGATCTTGGTACACCAATCATTTCAAGAGGAAATGGGGTCATGACAGACGGAGGGACAAACAAACGGGTAAAAAAGGGTAGACTAGTACTTTTTGTGTTTTATAATGACAAATTAACTATTTTCGGATTTTTTCCTTTGCTTGTGCTGTGAAATGTTTCTTCTTGCCGAATTTCGTGATTCCAGATCAATCAGAAGTACCTTAAGGGTTCTGATAAGTGAATTTCGAATATCAAAACATGTGACAGAAATGGCCTTATCCTTTTATTGCACTGACTCAGAAGTTTAAAAGCCTTACACCGACAAGGACAGTGCATCTCAGTACGTGATATAAATTTGAACTCGGTAAGTCTATCTGTTCTTGAGAATAAGGGCTCTCAACTGTAGGAAAGACAGAAAAAAGGACAACAAAGCAACTCTATAAGGATTCCGTTCTTGCAGATCGAGGTATCGAACTCTAAACAGGCCATTATAATCTTAAAGGATATAATCCAAGAGACTCCAGTAAGCGTCTGTTTAAGAGTTTACGTTTTCTACCTTTGACGTGTATCTACATTATGGAAACTATCGTTTTTTTTTTAACCAGCGGAATTGACAACGAATAGCAGACTAATTAAATGTTGATAATCATCACCATAACTATGTTGCTGCTGTTGTTGTTATTGTTATCTTCAGTCCGAAGATTGGGCTGATGCAGCTCTCCACACTACTCTATTACGTGCGAGTCTCTTTACCTCCGAATAACTGCTGCAAACTACATCATATTGGACCTGCTCTCTGTAATACCATAAATAAAATAAGTAAATTCCAACAGAAAATATAAAACAACAAATCATAACAAAAAAAGAAAGCGAAATGAGAATATGCAAACGGTATGGAAGTAGGCAAGCGATACAGACGTGTTAGCAGCTACTTTCGGAATGTCGAATGGCAGAACACGGGCAGTTAGGTATTTTCTGAAGGCAGTTAGGTATGGTCATGTGACGTCAATTTCCGGTTCGAAACGTCAGTGCAGCCAGGCGTTTTATTGGCGCGATACACTCCCAGTTTCCAGATAGTTACTGTCGCTAAATTCTTGCGAGGTCTTCTTCCCTATCCCTGGACTCGCTAGTGCAGCGCCACCTGTCAAAGCAGTGCGCGTTTAGCCGCGCTTGTCTAACGTGTCACCCTGTGCTTCGCATACCAGAAACCTCCAATTCAAAAACAGCACCTTACGATCTAGCTTATGGCGCATACGTATTAATACTGTCAAAACAAGAGCCTTCTATGCAAAAGCAAAAGGACGTCAAAGACAATCTGAGGCATACATTTCACGGCGAAGTACAATGCAAGCAGTTTCTCGCAATAACGGCAATAAGTAATATAAGAAAATAATCGATTTTGTATTTTTAATCGTAGTAGTGTTAACAATTAGATATTTAGGTTTTCAAAGAAAGCATTAACAAAACAGGTAATGGAAACAATGAGCTTTAGATCCAGAAAATAAGAGACTCTAGAACGTGGTAATCTACCCATCCTGTGCTTTGTTAAGGATTTACCTCTGACAGGAGACCAGAAGAAAACACGGCAGTGATGACACAAGCGTAAACGTTCTCCAGTCGCCAGCTGCCCATGCGGTGAGAGGGCTCAGTATTGAGCCCACACTGTGCATTAAGGAGAACATGAAGTTCACTGTCGAGCGGAACATGACGTCCGACAGTTCCAGTCCTGAAAAGGTTTGACTTGAGTCACTGATTTATATACTGTGTTACAATATAAACATTTACATTCTAATTAACCGCTCAAGAAAATGTCCAACATGCTAAATGGCTTTCGTACATTGCTGTAACAGAAGTGTTTATACAATTGTTATCAAGTTTTAAGAGTAATTCTTCTCTCCAGTGCATTTAAACTTATTGTAGTAATTATCATTGCAGTTATTTATTCAAGAAACTGTTCATGGTTTTATGCGTTTCTGAAAAACTGTTATCACGCAGGTAATTCTAATGTTCTCATTACGTTGAAATACCAGCTCTCCTCACAATATTCTTGCCGGATCAGCAGCTGGGTCATACGATCATCTTTCCACGGTATTTTAGCATATCATCTGGCTGCCGTCTCCAGGTGAGAACATTGTTTGCTGAATCTCGCTGAAACTGATTCCTGCTGTAAACAGCAGCCCTTATGCACGGAAAAAAATCTACCACCAAAAGGAGTTGTGGGTGATAAAGGGAAGTTGCCAGGTGTGTTTCTACATCCGAAAGATGACATATCCAGATATAGTTCCAGAATCGTGTCAGTAGCACCACTACGAGAATGCAAACCAGGTTTGCCTTAAATATGCACTATCACGGTCGTGAGCGTTAATTAACTTTGAGACTGGATATAGGGAATTTGTGTTATTCAAGAATGCCTTTAAGACGCCATTATACGACGAAAATGCCCTTATCAACAGTTTGAACGAGGTTGTGCAGCACGGCTACGAGAAACTGGATGTTCGTTCCGCGATACTGTAGAATGTAGCCGTCGTAATGATTGCTGGCAGTGGTGATCACTGGAAGGTACTGTCGCAAGACGCCCATGTTTCGGACAGCCAAGTGGCATTACCGACAGGGAAGACTTTCTTGTTCGACGTATGGATCTGGCGCATCTTACTGCAGCAGGAATTTGAGCAGCACTGAACTGCTGCAAATCGGTTAAGTACAGCTCCGAGCAGCGTGCATTCCAATGACCCCAAACCACCACCATTTGCGACTTTAGTGGTGTCAAGTGAGAGCTCAATGGAGAACAGGGTGGGGGTCTGTTGTGTTTTCTGATGAAAACCGCTCCCGCTTCGGTGTCAGTAATGGCGATGTATTGGTTAGAATGAGGCCGGGGGAGCACCTGAAACAAACCTGCCTGCGTCCAAGACACACTGGACCTACATCTGAAGTTATGGTCTGGTCTCCAGTTTTGTGCAACAGCAGGAGCACTCTCTTGGTTACCTCTCGAACCCTGTCTGTAAATTTGTACATTGGTCTGGTGATCCGACATTCATGAATAGCATGGCACTGGGTGTTTTCCAACAGGATAACGTTCGTCCATATACCGATGTTGTAACTCAACATGCTCTGCAGAATGTCGACTAGTTGCCTTAGCCTTCTAGATCACCAGATCTGTCTCCAGTCGAGCACGTATGAGATATCATTGCACAACAACTCCAGTGACATCCACAAACAGCATAAACTGTCCATATGTTGACCAACCATGTGCCACAGACTTGGGAGTCTATCCCGCAGACTCTCATCCGACTCCTTACGACACAATGCATGCACATTTGCATTCTTGCATTCAACATTCTGGCGGTTACACATTACCTATGGCTTTTCTCGCATTTACGTTAACCTGTGAACTTGCAACTTTAACCACTTAAATATGTTACCTAGTAAATATAGTCTCAAAATTATATTACTCCACAATAATTATTTCTTGGCCTTCTGATTCTTATCCGTCGGTGTATATGCCGTGGGAAACTAACAACACCTGCGCCAAAATCCACCACGGCTTTCCCCCTGCCACCCCAGGGGTGGAACCTGAAAGGTACGATAAATCACAACCGGGTGTGCCGGTCAATACATTCTGCTGGGAGAGTTGAAGACAGTTGATTTTTAATGACTGATGAAACAAGGGTCCATATTTGACTCAAAGAATAATCATCGTCTCCATTTATCCCATTCCTATGAGTCATGGTGCAACCAGCGAGGAGCAGGAAAGAGAATTGCGTCTCGTCGTACGTCATTCTGTCTCCACTGGTTAGACAGTGTTCCGACACCGAACTGTATAACATTGTGTGCCGCGCAAGGCTGCATATATGGACTTCAAACCTCGTGAGCGGGCTTCGACGCCAACGTCTTTGGGGCCATCCTTTGGCCGCGAGGCGGAGTGACCACGAGTTCATTGCGAATTAGCGCCTGGACAGGGTACGATTTGGCAAGCAAAGCACGAAGATAAGCAGTAGAAACTCTCGCCGTGTGCCGGCGGGGATTATCTGTTGAAATGTAAGCCCCGGATTTCAAGTCTGAAACAGATATCAAAATTCCTTCTGGGCTCAAATAGATCGTCATTGAGCGTGACTCTCATCTCCGATAGCTGTCGACCAGTATCTTTTTTCGACCACCTTTCATACGCCGTCTTACATGGCTGCAAGTGGTACACCACTCCTTATACACGTGTTTGCCGGTTAGCGTCGACACACCAAGTCAAGCAACTTCAATCATGTTTTGGTCTTCGGCAGGTCCACACGATAATTTCCTTTCGACAATCTGTCACGTCCCCACTGATGCCGCACAACTGACCAGCACATCACTGGTATGACTTTCGCCTGCCTTGGAGGGCCACGTGGTTACCTGGTACCGTTTGTAAAACGTCTATAGAGCATCAGGGCGACAAAGTGTGTGCTCTTCTGAGGTTATGCCCAATTGCCTTATTATTGCTATGGCAGTATATTAACAAATTATTGTATGTCCAAGTTGTTGACGATAGCCTCAAAAAAAATCAGAAAAAATTGGATGGTTTATTGGAAAGAAAGAGATTCACAAACTTAGCAAGTCCTTGACTCTTTGGTCCACCTCTGGACGCTATGCGAGCTATTATTCGGTCTGGCATTAATTGATAGACTTGTTGGATGTCCTCCTGAGGGATAGCGTGCTAAATGCTGTCCAATAGGTGCACTAGGCCGTCAATATCCCCAAGTGATTGGAAGGCCCTGCGCGTAATGCTCCCAACGTTCTTAATTGGAGAGAGATCCGGTGACTTTACTGGCCAAAGCATGGTTTGGCAAGCACGAAGACAAGCAGTAGAAACTCCCGCGTGTACCGGGGCGCATTATCTTCTTGAAATGTAAGCCTATGTTGGCTTGTCATGAAGGGCAGCAAAACAGGGAGTAGCATATCGTTGTAGTACCACTGTGCTATCACGTTGCTGATAGCTGCTGCTACGAAAAGAAATGGCACCCCAGGCCATCATTTCTGGTTGTTGATTCACATTGTGGGTGATAGTTACGTTGATGTTCCACCACTGTCCGGGGTGTCTCGTCATCGGTGCTCAGTTCGAAGTGGGACTCATCACTGGGGACAATACTACTCGAGCCAGTGAGATTCTAAGCCGTAAACGTGTCTGAGACGCCCCAGACAGCAGTCGGACACCAGCGTAACTGTCACCCGCGAGCGTCCTGACAGTCATGAGTGATGGCCTGTTTGCCATTTTATTTCATAGCGGGACCCTTTTGGTTCTCATCTGCGGCACCCTTGCAGTACAGCGGTATGTCGACATTTTGCACCCCACTTTTGTTGTCCTTTATGGCAAGCTGCCCTGGGATTAAATTTCAGCAAATTAATACCCTCCCGCACTTGACGAAGTTTCTACTACATGTCTTCGTGCTTGCCAAACCTTGTCTTGGTCAGAATGATCGCCGGATCTCTTCCTAATTGAGATCGTTCAGAGCATTATGTGCAGGACCCACGAACCCGGTGGGGATTTTGTCTATCTAACTCGTCAGTTGGACATCATTTGGCAGGATATCCTTTCAGGATCACATCCAGCAACTCTGTCAATGAGTGCCAAGCCAATAACCGGTTTCACAAGGGTCGGGGTTGGATCGACGCCTTAATGTCTTGCTCAGTTTGCGAAGTTCTTGCACTTGAATAAATCACCCAATTCTTCTGAAACTGTAATCAATTTATTGCTGCACATGTACATCACATCTACGGATTTCCGTCACATTCGTGATACTTTTCTTTTTTTGTCTTGGCTTGAATTTGTAAAACGAAAGACATAGCGCTGCACTTTCACGTTTGCGAGGGTGATGGTACAGATCTCCATCAGGTCATCCTGATATTCCGGTCGTGTTGCTAACATTGTTCAAAGCAAGCACCGAGGGAGTTACTTTGAAAAAGACATGGTAAATTTCCTTCCGCATCTTTACCGATAGTACGAGAGCCCAGGACCAACACCAAGTCTCACCGTTTTATTGAGAAAAATCGTTAGCGTAGATGATCCTGAACCCAACTGGGTGGACAGTAAAGGTCAAAAGCGTCACAGCTGCACAGCGGTCCATTTCTGCTACGTGAAACAAAATTTATGGGTGGTATTACTACAGCAAGTCAGCTATTAAAATTGTTGACAGATTCTATCGTTCCATTACGAAAATTTTTGTATTCGGACACATTACGCGTTGCATCTGGCTTGAGAGCATTTTCTAAATCACCAATAAAGTTTACCGGACTGGACCATAGCCACATGGTTACTTTTTTTTTCAAGAATTTTGAATTGCTATAATGATTACCGAAAACTGCTTTTAGGCATTTTTGGTGACACATATACTTCCAAAAACGGAAAGAACATTCCAGCGCTTGTTACCCCCGTGGTCTTGAACCGCTTTTTACTTGATACGCCCTTGGCCCTCGATACACATCTCACGAACGCAACAAATTTAACCTTCGGATTTCGCAAAAGAATTGAAAAATATTAAATTTAAAAAAGCTGTTGCAGGCTTTTTGGTTAACAGTTGGTCACAACAGGAATTGGCGCAAATTATCGCGAACAAAACTATCCATAACAATCACCACATGTGCTGTGAATATTGGGTTGATCAAGGTACTGTTAATCAAGCAGTTAATGAAGATCTAATTTGTCAAGAACACAAGATGGCAGATACTAAAATTGTTTACCATGTTTGTCAAATTAGTTAACAAGGTCGAGTATCTGTTCAATATTCAACACTGACTTTTTAATTGTAATGTTTGGTAACATGGAAATTGTAAAATGTCCCTAAAAGATTTGGATGAATATTAGCGTTGTTAATTCCTTCCGTTGCATTGAAGTTTCGCGTTTGCTTGAAACAATCGGTTCCTCTAGCAATATTTTTACCTGCTTTTCATTGTATTGCAGGCTGGGATTAATATCCCGTGTTCTATCGCAAGGCGAAATAGTGGCCGCAGACAAATTCTATATACTATCAAAAGGGTGTCATAGATGCAGGTAGATTTGCTTCTGACTCTGGAAATGTATTGAACGTCTTAAAAGAGCTCACGTACAAATTACACAGCGAAAAACAATTAATAATGTCGATTCGGTTAAATTCAACGTTCTTACATAAACATGAAAAATGAAAAGTAAACATTCTTCTAAAGATCTAAATCTGGATTTATCTCATTTTGATGTCTGCAGTCTACCGCACGTAAAACAGAAGTGGAATAGCATTTATTGAAAACAAGACATATTTCGCAAATATGGAGCAACGCTCATACGAAAAATATGACAGGTCTTGACTGCATAGATTTCTGATTGTATGACGACGAGGGATGTAACGATTTTTCGTGTTTCTCAGGTAGCCAAATACCAGAAATGAGCGACGTTATTTTAAACGAAGTATCAAAAACCACAAAAAATGTAGTTAATATGAATTTCACTTTAATACTTTTATATACAGTAGATATGAGTGACACTGATTAATTAAATTTGTTTTCCAATAGAAGACATTGCAGAAATTGGCTGTGAACTGAAAATAGATTTTGATTACGACGATAATGTTGATGAGTCCAACAATGATTAAAAACGTTCAAGTTTTTATACTTAAATAAAATGTAGTTTTTGAACCTCATCCCATTTTCTTTTTTTTTTCAATTCATTTAAAACATCGTTCAATATGATGGTTTCTAGTAAGCTAGTTGTTAATATAGGAATTTGAAGGTTACATCTTATTCATCGGCTTGCAACATACGCCTCAATACGACCTTGTAAGAATTTTCGAATATCGAAAAGTTGTCTGATTAATAAGGTACTGCAGTAAACTTGTGTAATATAAATTTTTTTATGCATCTGGGCAACGTATTTTATCGTCTGGCAAGATTTTTTAAAGTTTTCATAACGATCTCGAAATGGAAAATGCTCGTATTTCCTTCTGAACAATGATTCTGGCGCTTTAATTGACTAAAATTTGCTAATAAAACAGACTTCCAGACTGTTTCCTATGATTTTATTGTTTATTGTTCCCCAGTTTTCCGCCACCCCACAGGCGTCTGAAAAACGTGTTTCTCGAATCTTAAATCTATCATTCAACTGCATTCTCAAAATCAGACATATTGCTATGATAAATTTCAGTAATATTTGTTGACATTTTGGAACATTCGTCACCATATGTGACGCAAATTTTTTTTTAAATTAGCAATTTTTCGTTTAGGGTAATCGAATCTGTCGATTTTATACTGTTTTAGCCGTACTGCTATGAGACAAAAATTTTGGTCGTAGGTTTTCGTAGTACGAGTTGAAGTTTGTGCTTCATCTCTGATGACCTCGGTGTCAACGGGACGCTAAACCTTACGCTTTTCTCTTTCTTTACATAGACACCTCTATCGTGACACGATAAGCTTTAGAAAGGATGTAAGAGAGTGATTATAAATCAGAGTCTCAATTAAGTATGAGTCTATGATCTGCAGAAAAAAGAGAAAAACACACATAATTCCTGATGAATATAGCTTGATGAAAACTGTATTTACATAGTTCAAACATTCTGACAGTAGATTCTATAAACTACACCAAAGATTTTTGTATCCACAATGATATTTTCCTGAAGTTTAATGTTAGCACAGAATAAATAAATGAGAGGAGGTTATTCAAGAATCTTCTAATGTTTTCTAGATCGAAATCTTAGAACTACCAGTGAAACGTTAACATACAGGAGTATTTACACTTATTCATGGCATCTCACCAATAGAGACGGTTGCTTCTGTTGTCGAGCTGTCTGCTGCAGTCCCAATCACGGACAGCACAATAAATAAGGAATATATTGCTGTCGCTGGCACGCTAAGACTGCGGCAAGACGCTATCAAGATAAGAGATACAAAATACTGAATGCGACGGCCAAACCTGGAAACAGAATTTTACACTTATATGATTGCGTAGCGACTGTCAGAAGCAGCCTGAGGTACTAAGAAAAAACAAATGTGACGTAAAGAGAAATTAAAACATTGTTCTAGAGTATTTCTTTGAGGACATACACCCTCTTAAAAAAAAAAAAAGTAAATAGCGCACCACAAGTGGATTATCGAAATATCCAAATGGGACGAAAGTCGATAGATCTGAGTTACGTGTACAGGCAAACAACGGATAACTGACGTACGTGTACAGGCAAACAACGGATAACAGTTTCAGAAAAAAATGGTGATTTATTCAAGAGATAGAGCTTCACGAATTAAGCAACCGTATAATACATTGAGCCACCTCCCGCCATAATGCAAGTATTTGTTCAGTTTACGTTGATTCACAGAATGGTTGGACGTCCTCCTGAGGGATATAGTGCAAAATTATGTCCAATTGGAGTGTTAGATCGTCAAAATCCTGAGATGTTTGAAGGGCCCTGCAAATGATGCAGCAAACGTTCTAAACTGGGGGAGATCCGGCGACCTTGGTGATCAAGGCAGGATTTGGCGAGCACGACGACAAGCTGTAGAGCCTCTTCCCGCGTGCGGGTAGGCATTATCTTCTTGAAAGGTAAGCCAAGGTTGGCTTACCATGAAGGGCAACAGAACGACGGGGAGTAGCATATCGTCGACGTACCGCTGTGCTCTAAGGGTGTTGTGGATAACAACCAAAGTGGTCCTGCTATGGAAAGAAATGGCAGCCCAGACCATAACTTCTGGTTGTCAGGCTGTATGGTGGGTGACAGTCATGTTGAAGTCCCACGACTGTCTGGGCCGTCTCAAGACACGTCGTCATTGGTCATCGAGGCTCGGTTCGAAGCGGTACTCATCACTGAAGACAATTCTGCTCCAGTGGATGAGATTCCAGATCAAGGACGTATCTGAAAATGCCTAGGACAGCGGTGGGAAAGATGTACATCACGTCTACCAATTTCCGTCCCATTCGTACAACTCATTTGTGGTTCGTCGGTTACTTCTCTTTGTTTACAGTGTGTTTTCGATTTTGTGTGAATCTTTTGTGTACCACAAAAATCGTTTTCTCTATACAATGTAAGCGTTAACGTAATAACTATACTACTGTAGCTGGCATAACGAAACCAGGCAACTCAAGTTCGCACGTGTCACCCCGATACCTGCTTCACTCCTGGCCTTGTATTGTTGCCATGTAAAGTACCGACTGGTCACGCGCCACAGTTCGCTGCTTCCGAGTATTTTGTTTCGCTGTGTTCCATGAATTCATTGTGTTTTGAAGATAAGAGTGATACAGTAAAACTACATTTGTGCATACCATAGGTGCTCGTCCGCGTCTTTTTGTGGACGCCCGTACTAAATGGACGTTAGGGAACAAATAAAACATGTAATATCTATTGCCTTAAGGTTTTTTGACAAACTTGATCATGACGGAAAAGAGAGACGAAACATTAGCTTCGGTTGAGCACAAAAACTGATGGCAGAAGCATGTGAAGTCTCCTCAGAAAGAACAGAACAATGTTTTGGCGTCACCGAAACTTCTCCGAAGGTTGTAGGCGTGTGTGCTGCCTTCTATTCGCCATGACAAAGATTTAAACGGGAAAGTAGGTTTATTCAAACGGACTGACTATCTTAATGAAGTGGTCCGAAGGAATGTCTTAGAGTTCTATAATTCAGCACCTTACAGCCAGCAAACTTAGTGTCCAGCTACGACACGAAGTCGAGTACCACACGAGAGCTTAGAAACGTCAGTTTTTTGCTTTCTAAAAGGCAACGGTTTTTAGCACAGGAAATGTAAAGATGGACGCTAATTTCTTGTGTTTTAGATCGACGAAGGGATGTTGCTCCCTCGAGAATTACATTTTGGGGACTGTTCATTTATTGCATACGGTGGACAATAGGCCAATGTTATGAAGCATCTGTAACAGCTGCTATAATGTAATCGCTTCGGGAGGAAGGTAATATTTTCGGTCCTTTTAAGACAAGCCGTTGGAGCAAAATTCCTGGTGCTCGGATTCTTTAGTAAATAAATTGTTCTCAGAGGTGTGACGATACACCTAAAACTTGGCAGATTTTACCAAAATTAATTTCATAGTTTTCTTAACAACTTTCCGGCTGGAAGTCATTACTTCCGCGGATACCACATATTTTATAGAACAGTATTTGAATTACAGTTAGGCATTTTCGACTAATTGGTATGTTGCGGGAGTCTGCGCGAGTGCAATAACACATCTCAACTATTCAAGACATCTTCTCCTGCAACGAATCGCACACTATATAAATATGTAAGAATGGGCCCCACAAGCGAAAAGTGAAAAGAATTGAAAAATCTAAGATGTAAATACTAAAATTCTAACATACTGAATACTGCTTCATTAGAGGATGTATAGGTAGATTCCGAGTTACTAAATAACAAATTTTGAAGTAAGAAATTAGAAATGATTTGAGGCCATGATAGACAAATGATTATACTTTTAAACAAAGAATAAGGTTTTGGTTTATGCATCTATTGCCAATTAAATAAGGGAGTATCACTGAATTCTGAAAGGAGTTATTACAGAAGTAACAGCTTCGTTCCTTATCTCAAATGTTGACGTTGACAGATAGTGGCATTTGAATGGGTCTGTGCCGTCCCATCAAACCAGGACCATCCCAATAAACGAAACACTTTAAAAAATGAATTTACAAGAATTTCACTTTACGGACGGAACAGTGATGAGTCATGAACATCGAGTCAGCTCATTCGCACAGCTACTGATGCTTTCACTCTCAAGAAAAGGGGAAATAGGAGAAACTACAGAACTGTCTCCTAACTCGTTTAAGTTCAAAGTTAGCAAAATAAAATCATCTGCTTATTTTCGTAAAGCCATTTTTTTCGTCTCTCTCTTATTTTTGTCAATTTCTCGACGGTACTCCGTAACTAATTGACTTCACAATGGAATGGCCTTTGAACCATCAGTTTGCTTTCTTTGTCAACTGAGTAGTGATGGGTTTCTATTGTTCATTCAGTCTGAAATGCTAGTAGCAAAAAGAAGGAAGTTATGTAGCCAACAAAAATAACATACGTAAGGTAAAACCTACTTACCTGTCTCCTACGTAACAGAGGGCAAGGCCCACGATGACGGAAAGACCTTGAACAGTTGCCATAGTGTGACTAACTACCATTTTCTTCCCACAAACCCAGTTTTCTTGAGATGGCAGAGTCAGCGAAAACCATGTCTCATCATAGTCCCAACCGTACTGGCACGGTATTGTTTCATTAGTATGGTTCAGACTTGTAAACATAAGGCATTTGCTGTAGGTGCCATTCTCCCTATAAACATACAGACTGTGATCACCTGGAAACACTCAGTGATTGCAATGTAGCTCAGTAATAACATATTTTATCACAGGTCGCTCTAACTGCGAGTGGAGACTGTACGTTTTGGTTTTGCATCAGTAGATGAGAAATTTTAAGGTTAATACAAAAGATCAAAGTAAGATTTTGAAATATCAGCGCTAAATGTAATGCCATAGTTTATATATTCAATAATCACTGAGCAACTTGGAAAGAAGAAAAACGCACTACAGATATTGTCTACCTGGGAATTGTTATGCTCTTCCATTCTTCGATACTGACATTAGCTGATGTTCTCCCAGGAACGTGGCACCAATGGTCAGGCACCATCATTGAAATTACAAACATCTGACTCGGAACAGAGCATACAAGAACAGAAAGGCCAACATAAATAAGATTCAGCCGAATTTGGAACTTGCCGCGGCTCCCAATTTTCTCGAGAATGCCTTCAAATGTCACTTCATGATGATTCACAGTATTTAATCTCTCCGTTCCATCTTCTTTGTTCTTGACAGTCATCTGCAACATAAAAAATAGCTGGAATAAAACATATGCATATATGAAACCATCGAATTATTAAACGGCCTTTTATGAAAATTTGAAATGTTGTAAATATTCAGAACGGAAAAAATATCGACTGTTAAAAGACGATTAGTCTGACTGCAGGAGAGACAAACGCATAGGGAAGTAGTTCTGACCTACTGCTGGATATTGGAGACAAGAGTTAAGAAAAATCAAGACATGGACATAAGATTCTGTCGATTTAAAACGACTTTAACACTGTAAAAAAGAATTCTCATGAATGTAGGAATACAGTGTAAGCCACAGGAAAGGTCTGTCAGTATATAATATGTCCAAGAACAAAAAGGGAAAAATAAGAACGGAAGACCAAGACCACGAACAAATTAAGAGAGTGTAAGATAGAGTTGCAGGATTCAGACTCTACTATGAAATCCATATACCGAGATGCAATAATGGAAATGAAGGTACAGAAGTGTGATTAAAATTAAGGCTGAAAGAATGTCAACAATAAAAGTTTCTGATGACACTGCTATCTTCAATGAAAGTGAGGAAGAATTGCAGGACCTTCTGAGTGGGGAGTCTAGTGGGCAAACATTATGGACCGGGAGTAAACTGAAGAAAGACGAAAATAATGAGGAGTACCAGAAATGAGATTAGCGATAAATTTAACATCAAAACAGGGGACCATGAAGTAGACAGAGTGAAGGAGTCCTATGCTGAAAATAACGAAAGGAGGACGAAGCAAGCACGGCGTAAGAAGAAGAATAACGTAGATCAAGAGGGCATTCCTGAACAAAAGAAATCTATTAGTTTCAACATGAGCCTTATCTTGTCAATGTACATTTAGAGCACAGCATTGTTTGGAAGTGAATCACGGACTGTGAAAGATGGGAATCGAAGCGTTTTAGATATGGTTTTATAGAAGGGTGTTGAAAATTTGGTGGACTAATAAGAAATGAGCAGGATCTTCACTAAATCGGCGGAGAAAGGATCCTATGCAAAACACTGAGAAGATTAAGAGATAGTATGAAGGAAATTCTACCACGTTACTTGAGGGAGCTTTAGAAAATAAAAACTGTAGGTTATGACAAATGTGACAAATGACCGGTTATCGAAGATACCAATAATCTACCTATCAAGAAAAAAAGAGAGAGTCTCATGTCGAAAGGAGCCAGTATGCTGACTCTTTCATTTAATCATAATTTTTTGCCCTTTTCTGGAAACGTAGTATTTATTTACAACTATCTCTGAAATATTGACTTAATCAGTGTCAATATACAGTGGCACATGCTGATGGAGAGCTATCGTTTCGAACAGTGTGTACAACATCCAAAATGATCGGTAAGTTTAGTCCAATTTGTATTCAGTGGTAATATACGTTCTATCGTTCTAGGTTAGTCAGACCGTCCGTTTGCACTAGTCCTCACGCAGTTATACTTCAGCTATTCACATACTTTCTGTTATATGCACAATTCTTCGGTATTAAAGATGCAAGTTCTGTTTTCTATGAATCATACTGGATTATTTTTCCACGATAGAGGCTTGGTTTGTGAAATGGATTCTCATCAGATGATGGTAATTCGTGTCGAAGCTTATGAGAAACAATACATTTATTGACCTGTGTTGCATAGTGTTTTACTAGAAAGGTCATTCCTTTTATTAATGTTTTGATTAATGTGCCTCAAACAGAGCACCGCCATCTTGTTTTCATGTTCTTAGACGAAGAGAAGACTGAAGTGAGAGTCATTCTGATGATTAACTTTACACATAGTGAGCCATTATTGGAGGCTAACTACTAAATTAAGTACAAACTTATTGCATGCTAGTTACATTATCAGGAAATGAACAAGGTAAGAACAATGTACTGGACGAAACTTCCTGGCAGATTAAAACTGTGTGCCGGACCGAGACTTGAACTCGGGACCTTTGCCTTTCGCGGGCAAGTGCTCTACCAACTGAGCTACCCAAGCACGACTCACGCCCCGTCCTCACAGCTTTACTTCTGCCAGTACGTCGTCTCCTACCTTCCAAACTTTACAGAAGCTTTCCTGCAACCTTGCAGAACTAGCACTCCTGAAAGAAAGGATATTGCGGAGACATGGCTTAGCCACAGCCTGGGGGATGTTTGTAATGTACTGGACATTTATTAAGTGATTTTTCAGGTAGTTAGTTACTGAATTCACTCTGAACTGTTGGGTACATGACTGGGGAAACTGCCGCATAGCGCAACAGATCGTTATAAAAGGTAAATTGACACATGTCGGTACAACTTGGTGCTTTTGCAAAAATCATTCACTTAGACACTCTGTGCTATTTTCAGATATGCAGGCCCTTATCATACAGTTGTGCTTATGTAAAATAATGAAATTAGGTGCTACTAGCTATTAGATATACACACACAAACACACACACCTTTCATTTTAGAATGATAATACCAGGATTTTTTGATTCCTGTGAATTTTATGATAAGTTATTTGCTACAGTTTATTTCATGTAATGACTTTTCTTTTATGACATGAGGAAACTTCCAGTTTCGGAAAATATTTCTAAGAAAGTATTTCCTGACATTTTCTGATAGTATACGGCTTTTCTGAACACTTTCACCGATTGTGACGTCTATCACTGTCTTAGCCCACCTTTAGAATATTTCACTTTCTTGTGA
Organism: Schistocerca cancellata; assembly: GCF_023864275.1. NCBI lineage: Eukaryota > Metazoa > Arthropoda > Insecta > Orthoptera > Acrididae > Schistocerca > Schistocerca cancellata. The sequence goes on from NC_064628.1 coordinate 414,829,413, forward strand.
GTTTAGGTCATTTTGCATACAGAGATAGCTTTATATATTTGCAATATATTCACTTTTGTACTTGTGGAATCCAGTAATTAAACATATAGCTCACAATATAATGATAACAGTTCAGTGATGCTACTGTGAATGCAGTTTATTTCTATTTAATTTCTGATTTGGATTATCATTTATGTTAGTAAAACATAAGATATTAACACTAATTGGTGGTATTAGGTAGTGAGCAAAATTTTTCTTTTGAGGTCAAAAACACAGTAAAATTGTTATCTTTTATTTGAGAAATAGGAAAGTGTGCATATTGTGATACATAGGGAGGCAAAATCTGAGTTTTGTGGAAGGGCAGTGACATTTTTTCTCTGAATTTCTCGCAGTCATATCGTTCTATTTTGTGTTCTGGGGAAACATTAATGTGTGCTGCTAAGATTTCTTCTGAAACGTTAATGTTATATTATTTATCTTATATTTTTTATCCGTTCTGTGTCATCTGGAAGGTAAATCGTCATATCTTTGTCTTTATGTACCAAACATGTCACTTGTTGATTGGGGAAGTTGTGTAATTCATTAGATTCCAGCAGAAAACGATGATGATTGGGGATGTTGTGTATTTCATTAGATTCCAGGATGAAACGGTTATTACAGGACATTATAACCAGCAATTGTTAGGCATAATACACAGATTGGTGGTATTAATGAGCAATTTGGAATGTAGTTCTTCTTAAAAAATAAAAATTTTTGATTGAAACAGTGAACTGAAAGCTTCAACCCACCTAATTTCCCTCCTCTCACTCGATTAGCTTGCTAAGTGAATTTGGTTACAGATCTGATTGATGAATCATTTCCACATAATTCCGACATACTAAATATGCTGAGCAAGTTATAATGTACGTCACCTGATTATTTATTTGCTGATTTTGGAAAATTTATCTGGGCTTTGGAGTGTTGTGTATCATACATGGTATTAGGTGAGGTTCAATACAATGAAAGATTGTTGAAAGTATTTAGGTTCTTGTGGATGACTGGACAGTTCTTTTGGTGAACACTTTTCACAGAATTTTTGAGTGGTTCAATCTCAAATTAATGTTTTACCCAAATTTCAGCTATTATTGTAGTAAATATTTTTGTTGTGTTTCTGTTTTGGATGCTCACTGATTTTAGTGAAATGACAGTTTGAGATTTATTCTACACTGTGGGGATAATTATGTGGTTTGTGGTGAGTTTGTAGACATACCAGTATTGTGGATTCTTCATCATTTCTTGCGAGGGGAGTTAGTCTTGTGAAAATTTTTAGCTGCTTGATAACTTGTGAGATCAATATGAGTTGGTTTATTGGTTTACCAAAGTATTTATTTTCTTTGCATGATGGACAAGTCCACAGTAAATATGAGATAGAGACGAGAAGCACTGATTTACTGTTGTTTCATGTCATTATTTTGTCCTTTTAAATAGAAATTACAGCATCACAGTGGCAAATTGTTTTTCTCTTGGTGTCAATTATTTGACTTGTGAATACTGTATTTGTGTGATTTAGTGTAATCTTGTGAGGCTAGTCAACAATTTTATTGTTTGTTTTAATTGTTGTGACAGAATGAAAAATAATGAAAACAAGAGAGGTAAGAAAGCTGAGGTAATGGAATATTCTGATCATGGTTTCTTGTGCAGGGCTGTTACTCAGAGATATCATAATATATTTAATTGTGAGTCAGTTATTATATATGGAAGTCAAGGAGTGTATGCTGTCGTCAGTGATGTAGATGTTGAATTTCAGGAGACTAGTAGTATTAATATGGGCAATGGCCTTGCCGCAGTGGATACACCAGTTAACATGAGATCACCGAAGTTAAGCAGTGTTGGGCGTGGCTGGCACTTGGATGGGTGACCATCCAGCCACTATGCACTGTTGCCATTTTTCGGGGTGCACGCACCCTCGTGATGCCAATTGAGGAGCTACTCGACCTTGTAGTAGCGGCTTCAGTCAAGAATACCATCATAACGACTGGGAGAGCAGTGTGCTGACCCCACGCCCCTCCTATCCGCATCCTCCTCTGAGGATGACACGGCTATCGGATGGTCCCGGTAGTCCACTCGTGGCCTGAAGATGGAGTGCTAGTGGAGTAGTATTACGATGAATGAGATTGTAGCTCGGTCTGATGAGGTTCAACCACATGAGTCCATTGGCAGTTGTGGTGCATCAGGAGGTGCTTCTACTGCTTCTACAGCCAATTCCGTTCAGGTTGAATAACAGTATAATAATTCAGTTCCTTCATTTAGTTTTTACCAGCGTTTTCTTAAAGGATTAGTTGCATCTTTAACTGAGACCATATGGCCTAGTAATGAGTACAGTGTAAAGTTAAGAAGTAACAGGAAACGACTCAGTGAGAAATTGGAATCTAGTACAAGTGAACTGCAAGTATATGTGAGATGACCTAATGAGAACAAGTAAAGAGGGGCTCGTGAGAGATTAGGGGATAGAAAACAAACTAGTGAAAGGGAATTGATTGATAAATTGGAGGCTAATATTACCAATCTAGAAGAACACATCCATGGTTTAGAACGAAATGAGAACTAATAATTGTATAAATTACAGGGAAATTTACGGAACTGAGTACACAACTAAGAGAGAACTTGTATGCAGACTTCGCTGGGAAGATTTGTAATGCTGGGTGTAAACTTGCTAATGTTGAAGGGAGTCAAAATCAGTTTCAAGTGGTTGTTAATGAACAAGTTAAGAAAGTTTTTATAAATTTAAGGGAGTAATTCGAAAAGAATAAAACGGATTAATTAGGAATGTTTCTACTGATGGGCAATCAAGAAGTTGTTAATCTAACTCAAGAACAAATGTCACATTCTATATTATTACCAGAGCTAGAAAATAGCTCTGAGGAGTTGAAGGTCAGTGTAGAGAAGGGATGGTGAAATATTAAAGATGATATTAAGCATACATTTAAGGTGGATGATTGCTGTGGTTGATACAATCGTGATGAAGTATCTTGTTTTGATAATTATTTTTCTCATGTGTAAAAAAGTTTCAGGTGATCAGCAGTACATCCAGTAACTTGCTTTGGCGTTGTAAGATACAATTTGTGCGTCTTTACTTGGGGGGGGGGGGGAGGGGGGGCTCCAATGTGCGTGTGTGCATTGGCGAATCATATGAAGAATTTAGACATCTATTTCCGTCTACGTATATGTTCTTTGGGAGTATGATGTTAAAAAATCTGTTCTTGAACAACGCCCACAGCCCAGATGAATTGATATGTCTTTGGCTTATGAAACTTCTTCCATATATGCGTCCAATTATTCTTGCGGGCCAGTGTGAAGATGATCTAGGAGATTTCCAAAGGTTATTGCGAGAGATGGAGTCTGAGAGTCATGGTGAAGGGAATGGTCGCTCAGTTTTCTCACTTTGCCCCACACCCACAGGGATAAAGAAGGTATATGATTGTGACAACTTGACTCACATAAGGGTCTGCGAAAATTAACCACCTCATTTCTATTGCGGACATCCTTCTGATGAGTCCACCTGTTATTGTCACAAGGGTCGATTGCGCAATAACAGATAGAGTCTTCGGAGGGATATCCTACATAGGAATGACTGTTAATTTAGGAGAGAGAAAAGTGAGTAGAATTTGAGAAAAATATATGGGAGCACCAGACTTCCTTTTGCTATTGAGTTACTCAATGTGGAATAGATTGTGTTTTTTTACAAAAGAAAACACGGCCTATTGTAGGCTGTATATTACTGTTCTTCATTTAATTTGTGCAATTAGCTAATTTCAGCTTTGCGTCATTTGCAGGTACTTGAATTTGAAATATACCAACTTAGAAGAGAGTAACATTGTGTTCATACATCGCTACATAGGTAACAACATTACACAAATCGAAATGGCACATTATAGTGTGGTAAACCTTCTTAAATGTGTGCCATAAACTTAAGTACATCACATTTTACATTGTGTGGGTATTGGAAACGTCTTACACATATGTGATCGTACACCATAAACCATAAATACATGTGGACAGATTCCAGATCGTAATGGTACACTGTCACATGTCACATAATAGTAACTCAAACAACAAGTACTGCAGCCTGACAACTGCAGATAGCTACATGATTCTGTCAAAGATACTTACAGCTAACGCCGCAGAACCATCTATAGCAACATAAAAGGAGTACATTGCATTAATAGATGGTATATTGGTTTATGCTCATGTATTGTAATCAGTGAGAGAAAGATGTACAAACAATTTTGTCATAATTTTTGTACAATACGTTAGAAGTAGTTCTCAAACTAGCTACAGGATTTGTAAATTATTTGCAAGAAAAGTATTGAAATTTCATGCAGCGCAATAACTCATAAAAATATATTTCATAAACTGTTTTAAGGTTAAAGGTTGTAAGTCATAATTCATGTCTATGTTATAATTCATGTTGGCATGATCTGACATATTTGTTGTTTATTAGTTATTGTAAAACTATGTGCACTGCGTTTCATTCAAGAATCAAGTCTGTTATAATCATGTCATAATTTCACATTTAGAACAGGCCTGAAATTATAATAAATCTGAAATTACACACATCAAAAAAAGTATTGCATCACCCTAGTTCCTTGAGCTCCTGAAGGCGAATGTTGAATGTGGATACTGTATCACTGACACAGTCCCTTTGACTGTTCATATATGTCACTAAACACGCCCAAAGATGTAAACAACCATGCATGGGCAGCGCCTATTGGACGGAGGGGGTCCGACAGCCGATCAGTTCCAGTTACTCAACCAGGAGGGAGATACACACCTCGTGTTACCTGTAGTTCAACCATGCCTAGACGGTCAATACCACTGTTCGATCGCGTCCGGATTGTTACATTGTGCCAGGAAGGGCTCTCAACAAGGGAAGTATCCAGGCGTCTCGGAGTGAACCAAAGCGATGTTGGTCGGACATGGAGGAGACGCAGAGAGACAGGAACTGTCGTTGACATGCCTCTCTCAGGTTGCCCAAGGGCTACTACTGCGGTGGATGACCGCTACCTACGGATTATGGCTCGGAGGAACCCTGACAGTACCACCACCATGTTGAATAATGCTTTTTGTTGAGCCACAGGATGTCGTGTTACGACTCAAACTGTGCATAATAGGCTGCATGATGATCAACTTCACTCCCGACGTCCTTGTTGAGGTCCAACTTTGCAACCACGGCACCATGCAGCGCGGTACAGATAGGCCCAACAACATTCCGAATGGACTGCTCAGGATTGGCATCACGTTCTCTTCACCGATGAGTGTCGCTTATGCCTTCAACCAGACAATCGTCGGAGATGTGTTTGGAGACAACCTGGTCGGGCTGAACACCTTAGAGATACTGTCCAGCGAGTGAAGCATGGTGGAGGTTCCCTGCCGTTTTGGGGTGGCGTTATGTGGGGCCGACGTACGCCGCTGGTGGTCATTGGAGGCGCCGTAACGCTGTACGATAAGTGAATACCATCCTCCAACTGATGGTGCAACCATATCGGCAGTTTATTGGCGAGGCATTCGTCTTCATGGACGACAATTCGCGCCTCCATCGTGCACATCTTGGTAATGACTTCCTTCAGGATAATGACATCGCTCGACTAGAGTGGCCAGAATGTTCTGCATACATGAACCGTAACGAACATGCCTGGAATAGATTGAAAAGGGCTATTTATGCACGGCATGTCCCACTTTGAGGGATCTACGCCGTATCACCATTGAGGAGTGGCACAATTTGGGCCAACAGTGCGTTGATGAACTTGTGGATACAGGATACAGGCATGCATCAACGCTAGAGGACGTGCTCGTGGTATCAGAGTTACCGCTGTGTACAGCGATCTGGACTACCACATCTGAAGTCAAGATGATGTACTCAGTAATGAAACAAAGCAGTAGTCTGTGCCAGACATATCGGCTCTTAGACAATGTGTCTAATAGTTTAATTTAATACGACAGTATGCCATATTAGGCAATTTATAACACTTAAAACACTTCAGAATGGCACTCCGAAATCATGATTGTGTAAGAGTAAATGTAACACTGTAAATAAACAACAGTGTAACGGTGGTACTGACTTTAAAGAAACCTCAGAAGGTCTCGCTGTATGGTAGTACAACATGCAATGTGTGGTTTTCTTGGGCAATAGCAAGGGCGGAAATGATATTTACATTGATCTCTATTCCAGTTTTCTGTACAGGTTCCAGAACGCTCGGAACCGAAATGATGCAAAACTTTTTTTGATGTTTGCATATTTCCCATGAAGAGCAAGTAAAAAGTCGTCACATAGGACAATCTATAACAAACAAATATGTGTCTATTTGTCTCTCTTATAATTTAAAAAGACCTCAACTATTAGAGCCCGATGGAGTTGCATTACATTCATTGTGTAGTGCCTTGAAGTCCGGTTTCAGAGCTGTATCTGAGCAGCCATGCTACTCTGATAAAATCGCATATACTGATGGAGAGCCATCGTTCTGAACAGGCTGTAGCCGGCCGGTGTGGCTGTGCGGTTCTAAGCGCGTCAGTTTGGAACCGCGTGACCGCTACGGTCGCCGGTTCGAATCCTGCCTCGGGCATGGATGTGTGTGATGTCCTTAGGTTAGTTAGGTTTAAGTAGTTCTAAGTTCTAGGGGACTGATAACCTCAGTAGTTAAGTCCCATAGTGCTCAGAGCCATCTGAACAGGCTGTACGACGTTTAAGATAACCGATGAGATCATTTTAATTTATTTTCAATGCTAAAATACGCTGTTTAAGGTTAATCAGGTAGTTCATTCGTATATCCTCGCGTCGATCTACTTCCGAGTATTCATGTGCAGCTGCGTAGGCTCATAGAGACTGTAACTTATTAAGTAGTGGGAGGCTGGTTGGTGCGTCGCTTTAAGATCATTTCCATCTGTTACGTCTTCATTTTTTAGATGTTAAAGAAGCAAGAAATGCGAGTTCTCTTTTGTATGGATGACATTAGTGGCTTCGTTTTTGTAAAGAGTATTGAGAGTAGGATTGTCATCACGAGATTGAAATCTGTGTCCACATTTAAGAGGAGTAATACATTTATGATCAACGAAGTGTGTTGCGTGGTGATTTACAAGAAAGATCATTCCTTCTCTTCACGCTATACTTAACATGAATCATATATAGGGTGTCACCATCTTGTTGTCGTGACCGTAGCTAGACATAAATCTGTGTTGAAAGTCATTCTGATGATTAAATTTACGGGCAGTGACCCATGGTTGGAGGCCAACTATAGAATTATGTGCAACTCTTTACACGCTAGTTAGTTTTTCTGGAAATCGATATGGTAAGACGATGCTTGTTCCTATGTTCTCGGTTGCTGGCGTGTTTGTGTGGTATCTCTTCGACACGGAATAATTATCGTTTAACGTACAAGACATACTGGAGCACTATTAAATGATTTTTCAAATAATTATTTACTGTATTCGCTGTGAGTTGATACATCATGATTGGGTAAATTTCCTCATAACAGAACAGATGACTATAAGTAGAAGCTAACACGTGTTAGCCATTATGGTGCTTCCACTAAACTATTCATTTACGAACTCAGTGTTATTTTCAGCTATGCAAGCCCTTACCATCCTGTTGTGTTATGCATGAAAATGAGTATTGTGTGACTAGTTGAGAGGTATTTATTTGAGTCAGCGTTAGGAAATTTTTCATGGCCATTATTTTGCATATCACTTGGCTGTTGAGGCTTGCAAATCACTAGATATGAGAGTGGTAGAAGCTTTTTCAAAAACGCACACACGAACACACACACACACACACACACACACACACACACACACACACACACACGTATACACATACACATTTCAGGATTAAGTTCCACAGATACAGATGTTATAATTAATTTCACGTAAACAGTACAATTTTTATTCATATTTTGACAAAAAATTGGAGAAAACACAATGAAGCTCCTTTTGAGCTAGATTCGTATGCCGTTTACGTGCAGCACGAACACTCATGCATTTCCGAGCATTAGTTTGGCCTATGGTGTTTCGCCTTGCGTTTTAAGTAAACCGTTATAGTTTCAACCTGGATTGTTGCTTAAGTGTGTCATAATGTCTTCAGACTGAACACCAGCTTCACTATCGTCGATGTCTGCAGATGGTAAAAGCCTTATAATTTCGTCATCAGAAATCGTACCGCAATCAGCCTGATATTCATTTCGCAGCGTCATTTACTCCATTAACACCTATATCTGAGCTGCCTATAAAGTTTGTAGATGAGTCAATGAGCTGTATAGTACCCATACATACCACAAAAATGGATGTACGTATTTTTAAACGTATGTAATAGTGTGTGTATTTAAGTATGTTCCATAACTTCTCCTAAACCAGCTGACGAGCTAAACCAAAATTGGTACACATATCACTTACACTTACCGTGTAAGTGTAAGTGTGGGAGTAGGAAACAACTTACTCTCAAAGGGGTGTGCCCCACGACGTGCTAATACACATATTTTATTGATCCAGTATTCAAGTGTGAGAGCAGGTAGTGACTTGGAGCAAACGTTACACATAATTGCAATCCTTTACGAAACTTTGCCTTCCTGATATTCCCCATAAAACGACGAAACGGAAAAAGTTATTTCCCTTACCAAGCTGTCGCTCTTTATGCTCTGAAACTGCTGCATGAGCCTCGAGGTTTCAATTTTTTTACCTCTTCGATACTAAGTGTATTCGCAACACTAGACATATTCACGTATATCGCAGGATGTAAATGCAAAATTATATTGTACAGCACATAGTTTAGGTGTTATGACGTTATAAAGATTGCACTGCTTGGAAATGAAACTGCAGAACAAAATTCGACACACATACAGTTGGGATATATGTACAGTGACTCGTGAAATATTTTAAATATACGACATTCGCGTACACCGTCAAATCTACGGGTAAAGAGCCCCTCCTAAACATTAGGGTCGATTTCAACCAAATTTAATAGACGTATTACTGCTATCTGAGGGTAAGAACTAGCAACCTCCTGTTGGGATGGGGCTGATAATGCAGACACAAAAGAGGAAGGACGAGATGGCAATACACAGAGGAGGAAGAAGAAAATGGACACAGAAAGGGAAAGGAGAAGATGGCTAGAGAGAGAGTAGAGGAGCAGAGAAAGGAAAGAGAAGCTGGACAGAGACCAAAGGTGGAATGGGGGTAAGATGGGCAGAAAGAGGCGGACGAGGAGAATGGTCTGTGGCAGCGGAAAGGAAGGGGTGGAGATAGAAAGAAAAGAGGAGGGAATAGACAGGGGGAAGAAGGAGCTGGGCCTAGAGAGAGGGAAGAGGAGAGGGCAGGATGAGATGGACAAAGAGTGGGGTTGGAGGAGGTGGACAGATAGAGCGGTGAAAGAGATGGACTGAGAGGAGGGAAAGGAAGAGATAGATAGAAGACTGGAATGAAAACATACTCTTGCAACTCTGGGTACTTAACTGATCTGTACGAAAGAAGACGATCTGGATGAACCGGAGATCCAGATTAATGAGGGAATGATAAATTAGGATCTACCGTAGCTCCTGTAGCCCGATTGAAAGTTTGTGGCCTTTGACAGCGAGCCGGTCAGACGCTGCCGCCACCGGTGGGCCGCCTGCGTCAGTGTGACGCCAGTGCTCTCGGATTCCTCCTCCTTATTCCACCTCAAGTTATTAAATGAAAACACGCAAAATACATCACCTTACTTATTTGTTTCTGCCAAGCTGTGCAGTGATTCTAAGTGCAAATGTGGGTGAACTCAATTGTTTCAGTAGTTCCAAAAAGTGCTTTTTCCCAATTTAAATTCCCAACAACATGCACACATAAGAATTTTAAAATTGCGCCCTATTTATTATTTCGTCACCACGTGTTACACTTAACATTGGTGTACTAACTTTTGATGCGCAGAACTGAATACGTTGTGCCGTTTTTAAAACTCGCGGTGGCACTATTCGGAGGAAACCAGTCAATGATAATTTTAAGAACTTTGTCTACAATTTCTACTGTTTCTCTATGTATGCTTGGACTGATTACAATACTAGTGTCATCTGCAATAAGAACTAACTCTACTTGTTATATATTAGACGGAAAATCGTTGACACATAAGAGGAACAATAGCAGATATAACATTGAGCCTTGGGAAATCCGCCACGTGATTTCTCCTTAGCCAGAGTAACGTTGGCGAACTACATTGGCTGAATTACTAAATACTGCTTTCTGCGTTATTTTGGTTAGATATGACATTATCCATTGGGGCTATAACAAAAACGCATAAAGATCAGTTTATCTAAGAGAGGGACGCAAGGTGAACGAGTGTGTAGTTTCCATCCAAATTGCCATCTTTAGCTTATAACGACACGTCATTAATGCATTCCTCCCCACACGCGGTTGGCTGGAATGTAAAACGCGGCGTTTCAGTTCGGTCGCCTCGTCCCACACGAGCCCTGTTGCGTTCTCCGGCAGCCAGACCACTGGTACTGCACCGTGCACACTAGTCGCCCCCGACACTCGTTTCCTCTGCCGGTCTTGCTACGGCATCTTCAGCCCTAAATGATAGGCCTACCGCAGCAACGTGTTTCAGGACCTCAAAAACTTCGCGTTAACGCACTTCGTATCACTTGGCGACCTACTTGCTAGTCCAGTACGTCGACCATTTGCAGACACTAGCTTTCACTGCGACCCAGAGACAGACAGTTGTCAAACCACGTACTCTTATTGAGTTTACAAGACACATTTCTCATCATTTTACCTCACGGTGAAGAGAGGAGTTACATGAAGCAGCAAGTAACAGACATACTGGACAGAATCAAACCATGACCGTTAAAGAAGATATTGCAGCAGCCCGCACAATGCTCACAACACTATACTGGAAACGTCATACGGAAACAAGTTAGAAATTTTTTATCCTTGTTACACGACTATCTATGATACAATCAAATCTCACATACTGATTATTAGCTAATGCACTGGGAGGAACGATGATGCTACCGTCTATTAGATGAATGAGCCGAAGGGATCGAAAGAAAGCGCTCCTGTCGGCATGACCAATTGAAAAACTCCGTATGTCACGGGAGTGCCGTGTCATCTCATGCTCTTGCTGTCAATCACTACGTTTACATGAGGCTGCCAAGACCAGAGTTTGTAAAACGATACCCCAATAAAGCTTCTGGTTGGTGACAGGAGGCAGCGTCGGGACTTCATACATATTCAGCCGTGTTCTAAACGCGATAATTATTTTTATTCTTGTTTTTTGTTTTTCATTTATCTACTCACGTCTGTATAAAATTACTACACGAATGTTTTCCAGTGCATGTTGAAAAGGCATTGTCTTGTTCGTCTACTAATTGTCTGTTTGGCGAATGAATTAACAAAAAAGAAAAAAACAAACGAGTGAATTTTTTGAAACTGTTTTCGGTGAAATTCCTGTAGTATTTCTCGAGTCATAATCAGTCACAAACGTTAGTTTCCGGTAAAATGATTCATTCTGCATGGTTTACCGCTAAATTATTGCATACGCGTAAAACCTTCAGCAATGTTAAAGACTTCCTGGCAGATTAAAACTGTGTGCCCGACCGAGACTCGAACTCGGGACCTTTGCCTTTCGCGGGCAAGTGCTCTACCATCTGCCAGGAAGTTTCATATCAGCGCACACTCCGCTGCAGAGTGAAAATCTCATTCTGGAATGTTAAAGACATTTCTTCGCGCTATGATCGAGGTGTTCGGAGTTTCTTCGTTTCCAATGCTTCTACGATCATTATCATCCAAGGGAATGCACCAAATGTTAGTGAAGAACGAACATTAAAATGGTAAGAACTGACTTTGACGATCTGAAGGGAAACGGTGTTATGACTGCGGTAAAGCCGTTGGCAGAAGAAAGCAATACAGTGATGCGAAAAATGGAGAAACAAGAAAAGCGCTATAACAATTAGTTGTAAGGTTACGAGAATTTAAAAAGATTGTAACTCCTGAAAAATACCCAACACACATACTCGTATATTATGTATTTAAAGTATGACACTTATTGTGGAAGCCAGCTATAATTTGATAATTAATTTTACAGCCTTGTATAGTCTGATTTGATAACAAATGTTCGTTTAGTAATCTTCTACAGACAAGGGTAGGTAAACGAAAGAAAACACTAATAAAACGAAATCAATAACTGGGTTTCGAACGCGAGCACACGGTGTGCAAAAGTAGGAAGCCGCATTCCCATTCACCGTGCCACCATTTCGGGTGAAGTGACTGCGATCTAAAAGGCGTATAAAATACGACGATAAATTTGACGGCAGTTTTCTCAGAAAAACTCGGATAAGCCAATACACGTGTTCTCTAATTCTGAGCACTCTTCCACGAAGAAAAGTTTCTGGGAAATCGGGCAATGGCACTTACCGTGCTCCCCTCGCCAGCAGCGGACAGCATCACCCACCCCTCATCGGTTCTCGGGAATAAATACGACGGTGCTACCACACTGGCCTGGTACTACTATCGCATTCTTATTACTCCTAAAACATTTGGGGGATGTTTTTGCGTTTCTAGGGTCATTACAGTAAAAATGGTAGCTCTTTTCTCGTATAATTCTGAAATTGGAAGTGTTGTTACATACGAATACTGCTCGTGGTCTTGAGGTTGGCGTTGCTAACTCTGGCTCACAGCGTCCTGGGTTCGATTACCGCCTGAACGCAGATTTCGTGCAGTAGGAACTGTGTCTGTGTGTTTGTGTCTGTGCGCGGCCGTCTGCGTGTTTTTCTCATAATCATTACATCATGTTCGACGGGCAATTTGCCGAAAGCGTGTCAAATGAGAACCATTGTACCAGGAGGACTAATTCCCAGGAAGGGGGTCCCAGCCAAAAATGCCATACACAGAACCTTAATCTAATACACTACGGGCCATTAAAATTGCTACACCAAGAAGAAATGCAGGTGATAAACGGGTATTCATTGGACAAATATATTATACTAGAACTGACAAGTGATTACATTTTCACGCAATTTGGGTGCATAGATCCTGAGAAATCAATACACAGAACAACCACCTCTGGTCGTAATAACGGTCTTGATACGCCTGGGCATTGAGTCAAGCAGAGCTTGGATGGCGTGTGCAGCTACAGCTGCCCATGCAGCTTCAACACGATACCAAAGTTCATCAAGAGTAGTAACTGGCGTATTGTGACGAGCCAGTTGCTCGGCCGCCATTGACCAGACGTTTTCAATTGGTGAGGCAACTGGAGAATATGCTGGCCAGGGTAGCAGTCGAACATTTTCAGTATCCAGAAAGGCCCGTACAGGACCTGCAACATACGATCGTGCATTGTCCTGCTGAAATGTAGGGTTTCACAAGGATCAAATGAAGTGTAGAGTCTCGGGTTGTATAACACATCTGAAATGTAGTGTCCACTGTTCAAAATGCCGTCAATGCGAACAAGAGGTGACCGAGACGCGTAACCAATGGCACCCCATACCATCACGCCGGGTGATACGCCAGTATGACGATGACGAATACACGCTTCCAATGTGCGTTCACCGCGATGTCGCCAAACACGGATGCGACCATCATAATGCTGTAAACAGAACCTGCATTCATCCGAAAAAATGACGATTTGCCATTCGTGCAGCCAGGTTCGTCGTTGAGTACACCATCGCAGGCGCTCCTGTCGGTGATGCAGCGTCAAGAGTAACCGCAGCCATGGTCTCCGAGCTGATAGTCCATGCTGCTGCAAACGTCGTCGAAGTGTTCGTGCAGATGGTTGTTGTCTTTCAAATGTCCCCATCTGTTGACTCAGGGATCTAGACGTGACTGCACGATCCGTTACAGCCATGCGGATAAGATGCCTGTCATCTCGACTGCTAGTGATACGAGGCCGCTGGGATTTAGCACAGCGTTACGTATTACCCTCCTGAACCCACCGATTCCATATTCTGCTAACAGTCATTGCATCTCGACCAACGCGAGCAGCAGTGTCGCGATACGATAAACTGCAATCGCGACAGGCTCCAATCCGACCTTTATCAAAGTCGGAAACGTGATAGTACGCATTTCTCCTCCTTAGACGAGGCATTACAACAACGTTTCACCAGGCAAAGCCGGTCAACTGCTGTTTGTGTATGAGAAATCGGTTGGAAACTTCCCTCATGTCAGCACGTTGTAGGTGTCGCCACCGGCGCCAGCCTTGTGTGAATGCTCTGAAAAACTAATCATTTGCATATCAGAGCACCTTCTTCCTGTCGGTTAAATTTCGCGTCTGTAGCACGTCATCTTCTTGGTGTAGCAATATTAATGGCCAGTAATGTAGTTAGCACATCCGGTCCAGGCCGATCAAATAGACCTAAATCAAATCGCTACGAGTAAGATGGTGCAGTGGGCAATGGTCTGCAACCAGATTTCAGAGGAGTGGAATCAGATCCTTTTCTTAATCTGTAATCACAGTGGCAAAGACGACGCCTCTAAAGGTCTCCCGATAACATCGTCCGACAATTGGCTATCAGTACATCCCATATCCCTCCATGAACCATGGACCTTTCCATTGGTGGGGGGGCTTTTGGTGCCTCAGCGATACAGATAGCCGTACCGTAGGTGCAACCACAACGGAGGTGTATCTGTTGAGAGGCCAGGCAAACGTGTGGTTCCTGAAGAGGGGCAGCAGCCTTTTCAGTAGTTGCAGGGGCAACAGTCTGAATGATTGACTGATCTGGCCTTGTAACACTAACCAAAACGGCCTTGCTGTGCCGGTACTGCGAACGGCTGAAATCAAGGGAAAACTACAGCCGTAATTTTTCCCGAGGGCATGAAGCTTTACTGTATGGTTAAATGATGATGGCGTCCTCTTGGGTAAAATATTTCGGAGGTAAAATAGTCCCCCATTCGGATCTCCGTACGGGGACTACTCAGGAGGACGTCATTATCAGGAGAAAGAAAACTGGCGTTCTGCGGATCGGAGCGTGGAATGTCAGAACCCTTAATCGGGCAGGTAGGTTAGAAAACTTGAAACGGGAAATGGATAGGTTAAAGTTAGATACAGTGGGAATTAGTGAAGTTCGGTGGCAGGAGGAACAAGACATTTGGTCAGGTGACTACAGGGTTATAAATACAAAATCGAATAGGGGTAATGCAGGAGTAGGTTTAATAATGATTAAAAAAAAGGAGTGCGGGTATGCTACTACAAACAGCATAATGAACGCATTATTGTGGCCAAGATAATCACTAAGCCCACACCTACTACAGTAGTACAAGTTTATAAGCCACCTAGCTCTGCAGATGATGAAGAAATTGATGAAATGTATGATGAGATAAAATAAATTATTCAGGTAGTGAAGGGAGACGAAAATTTAATAGTCATGGGTGACTGGAATTCGAGAGTAGGAAAAGAGAGAGAAGGAAACATAGTAGGTGAATATGGATTGGGGGAAAGAAATGAAAGAGGAAGCAGTTGGTAGAATTTTGCACAGAGCATAACTTAATCATAGCTAACACTTGGTTCAAGAATCATAAAAGAAGGTTGTACACATGGAAGAATCCTGCAAATACTAGAAGGTATCAGATAGATTATATAATGGTAAGACAGAGACTTAGGAACCAGGTATTAAATTGTAAGACATTTCCAGGGGCAGATGTGGACTCTGACAACAATCTATTGGTTATGAACTGTAGATTAAAACTGAAGAAACTGCAGAAAGGTGGGAATTTAAGGAGATGGGACCTGGAAAAAATGATTAAACCAGAGGTTGTACAGAGTTGCAGGGAGAGCATAAGAGAACAATTGTCACAAATGGGGCAAAGAAATACAATAGAAGAAGAATGGGTAGCTCTGAGGGATGAAGTAGTGAAGGAAGCAGAGGATCAAGTAGGTAAAAAGACAACGGCAAGTAGAAATCCTTGGGTAACTGAAGAAATATTGCATTTAATTGATGAAAGGAGAAAATATAAAAATGCAGTAAATGAAACAGGCAAAAAGGAATACAAACGTCTCAAAAATGAGATCGACAGGAAGTGCAAAATGGCTAAGCAGGGATGGCTAGAGGACAAATGTAAGGATGAAGAGGCTTATCTCACTAGGGGTAAGATAGATACTGCCAACAGGAAAATTAAAGAGACCTTTGGAGAAAAGAGAACCACTTGTATGAATATCAAGAGCTCAGATGGAAACCCAGTTCTAAGCAAAGAAGGGAAAGCAGAGAGTTGGAAGGAGTATATAGAGGGTCTATACAAGGGCGACGTACTTGAGGACAATATTCTGAAAATGGAAGAGAATGTAGATGAAGACGAAATGGGAGATACAATACTGCGTGAAGAGTTTGACAGAGCACTGAAAGACCTGAGTCGAAACAAGACCCCGGGAGTAGACAACATTCCATTAAAGCTACTGACGGCCTTGGGAGAGCCAGTCCTGGCAAAACTCTACCATCTGGTGAGCAAGATGTATGAGACAGGCGAAATACCCTCAGACTTCAAGAAGAAAATAATAATTCCAATCCTAAAGAAAGCAGGTGTTGACAGATGTGAAAATTACCGAACGATCAGTTTAATAAGTCACAGCTGCAAAATACTAACGCGAATTCTTTACAGACGAATGGAAAAACTAGTAGTAGCCGACCTCGGGGAAGATCAGTTTGGATTCCGTAGAAATATTGGAACACGTGAGGCAATACTAACCTTACGACTTATCTTAGAAGAAAGCTTAAGGAAATGCAAACCTACGTTTGCATTTGTAGACTTAGAGAAACCTTTTGACAATGTTGACTGAAATACCCTCTTTCAAATTCTAATGGTGGCAGGGGTAAAATACTGGGAGCGAAAGACTATTTACAATTTGTACAGAAACCAGATGGCAGTTATAAGAGTCGAGGGACATGAATGGGAAGCAGTGGTTGGGAAGGGAGTGAGACAGGGTGGTAGTCTCTCCCCGATATTATTCAATTTTTATATTGAGCAAGCAGTAAAGGAAACAAAAGAAAAATTCGGAGTAGGTATTAAAATTCATGGAGAAGAAATAAAAACTTTGAGGTTCGCCGGTGACATTGTAATTCTGCCAGAGACAGCAAAGGACTTGGAAGAGCAGTTGCACGGAATGGACAGTGTCTTGAAAGGAGGATATAAGATGAACATCAACAAAAGCAAAACTAGGATAATGGAATGTAGTCGAATTAAGTCGGGTGATGATGAGGGAATTAGATGAGGAAATGAGACACTTAAAGTAGTAAAGGAGTTTCGCTATTTGGGGAGCAATATAACTGATGATGGTCGAAGTAGGGAGGATATAAAATGTTGACTGGCAATGGCAAGGGAAGTGTTTCTGAAGATGAGAAATTTGTTAACATCGAGTATAGATTTATGTGTCAGGAAGTCGTTTCTGAAAGTATTTGTATGGAGTGTACTCATGTATGGAGGTGAAACATGGACGATAACTAGTTTGGACAAGAAGAAAATAGAAGCTTTCGAAATGTGGTGCTACAGAAGAATGCTGAAGATTAGCTGGGTAGATCACGTAACTAACGAGGAGGTATTGAATAGAATTGGGGAGAAGGGGAGTTTATGGCACAACTTGACAAGAAGAAGGGAGCGGCTGGTAGGACGTGTTCTGAGGCATCAAGAGATCACAAATTTAGCATTGGAGGGCAGCGTGGAGGGTAATAATCGTAGAGGGAGACCAAGAGATGAATACACAAAGCAGATTCAGAAGGATGTAGGTTGCAGTAAGTACTGGGAGATGAAGAAGCTTGCACAGGATAGAGTAGCATGGAGAGCTGCATCAAACCAGTCTCAGGACCGAAGACCACAACAACAACAACTACATCCTATATCCTTCGCCAGTTTTTGCGGATAGCAAGGAGATTAGAGTTAGATCACCTCTGTCTCGCCATGGACTTGGCGAGTGCTGGAGTTTCTTTCCTTAGCTAGTTGAATAATCAGACAAGTTTCACGAAAATACACTGACTGAAAAAATCGCAAAACCAAAATATAATTAATGCAGAATGATGAAGCTTCGGGAATATGTTTGTCTAGGTAACATATTTAAGTGATTGACATTGCAACATCACAGATTAAGGTAAGGGCTTGATAAGCCATTGCAAATGTGAAATACTGGTACATTAATGACCTGTGTAACCGCCAGAACGCTGAATACAAGCATGTAAACATGGATGCATTGTGTTGTCCAGGTGGCGGTAGTTAGTTTGAGGGATGGAGTTCCATGCCTGTTGCACTTGGGCAATACAGGATCCGTTAATGCGTTTGGGGATGACGCTGGAGTTATCCATCGACGACAGATATGGTGATCGAACAGACCAAGGCAACATCTCGACACTCTGTAGAGCACGTTAGGTTGCAACAGCGGTATGTGGGCGACCGTTATCTTGTTGGAAAACACCCCCTGGATTGCTGTTCATGAATGGCAGCAAAGGGTGTCAAATCACCAGGTTCACATACGAATTTGCAGTCTGGGTGCTTGGAATAACCACGAGATTGCACCTGCTGTCATCCAAAATTGTCACCCAGACCACAACTCCAGGTGTAGGTCCAGTGCATCTAACACGCAGACATGTTGGATGCAGGCCCTCAACTGGTCTCCTTCTAACAAACACACCGCAGTCACTGACACCGCGACAGAGCTCTCGCTTGACACCACTCCAGTCGTTAATGGCGACGGTTTGGTGGCAGCGGAATGCGCTCTATAGGGCGTCTGGCTCGTAGCTTTCAAGTAACCGTTTTGTGACAGTTCGTTGTGTCACTGTGGTGCCATCTGCTGCTCAAATTGCTGCTACAGATGCACAACGATGCGCCAGAGCCATGCGGCTATCACAATGGACTTCCCTTTCGGTAGTGCCACGTGGTCGTCTGGAGCCCGGTCTTCTTGGGACCGTGCATTCTCGTGACAAGCACTGCTAGCAATCATGTACAGTGGCTACATTCCTGCAAAGTATTTCTGCAGTATCGCAGAGGGAACATCCAGCTTGACATAGCCTTATTATATGACCTCGTTCAAACCCAGTGAGGTGCCGATAATGGTGTCTTGGTCGCCTTTAAGGCAGTCATATCTAACGTTAAGTCACAATGTCCAGTCTGAAAGATAACCAACGCTCACGACCGTTACAGTGTCTATTCAAAGCAAACCTGATTTGCATTCTCACGGTAGTGTTACTAGCGCCACACGTTTACAGATATAGAAAAACGCCTGCCGTTTATGTCCTTCAGCTCCTTCTTGGTGCTGAGATTTTTCCTCAGTGCCAGTTGAAAAGACGTTGTCCTTATTTCTCTATTAATTGTCTGTTTGGTGAACGAATTAAGGGGAAAAATCAATAAATGATTCTTGTTGGCACTGTAAAGAAAGATTGCAAACCCTATGCGCAACTCAAATAAAATAATCAGAGCATACAATATGTCCATTAACTTTCAATGACCGTCATTCAGCGTACGTGTGAAAGACAAAAAGAAAATTAGATTAAGACTTAACAGCTAAAGCACTGAAAATTGGAACCACATAAGTCACATTTGATAACCACCTCATACAACAGAATCGCCGCTCTGCTGGCATAAAAACACCTGTTACTAGTACTTATAATTCGTAGACAGCTAATGCCCACCTGTCACAATAAATAAAATCCACTACAGTAATTTTTAAGTTTCGGAATCGATATGTGCCACCTTCTTCACTTGAACACATACTTTTTGAAGTTATAAACAAGGCCTACAACTTCTGTTACGGATTTAGCCTGCTTGATATACTGTGTTTTAAGTATAGACGCGATGCTGAAATGGTTGGACAGCCACAGAACACGCAACACGCGTAACGTAATATAACGTTCTGTTAATTTTATATATATATATATATATATATATATATATATATATATATATATATATATTGATTTCAGACCTTAGGTTCGGAGACATATTCCTATTATTATATAACAAGACGCCACAAACTCCTTCTTCCTTGTAGAAAACTTAAAACTTTCTCACGATCCGAAATTTGCGTGGTGGGACATCGACGGAAGAAAACGGATATGACTTCCGCCGATGTTCGTCAGAAGTCTGTACGTTCTTGAGTTGACGTTGGTTACGCTGAGATCCCGCAAGTACTGCTTTGAAAATATTGGCCGTACTCGGCCAATGTCAGGCGTAGGCAATATTTGTGGCACTGTGATCGCAGCTTTAGACTCAGATTTCGGTTTAACCTGATTTCTTTTGTTCGGTGAACGCACAGGCTGGGAGGGATACCCATTTCAAAATTGTCCGTTATATCTAATGCCTTTGTTGCCGCTCTTACCTCAAACGCTAAACAACCCATCTTTTTTTGTGGTTCCGCGACTCAATCAGTAGAAACGAATCCCTTATAGGATTATTTCGTTATCATCTGTCTGTCTCTAAGGAACGGGTAGAGGAATCAAGGTGAATTATATGTCACCCTTGGAGGTGCGAAAAATTCAAGCTCCTAATCGAATGATACAGCCATTTTTGATTCAAACTCACTCATTAAAACCTATAGGATACTTCCTGTTGACCTACAATCAGGAAATTTGCCAAAATGTAAGATTTCACACAGTAGGTAAAGGAAAGAAACCCGAAAATTGTTAATTCGCAATTATATCGCTTAAAAATATTTTTAAGCGATTACAAATTTCCGTAGCGTTCCTGACCCGTCAAAAATCTTTGGAGCCGCTGTGGTGATTCTCATGTGGCTTTTAGTTGTAGGCTGGGCTACGTTGAAGACCCTTGTCGCTGTGAGAACAACGTACTTGCCATCTAGCAGTGATAGGCATACGGTCTGCCAACTACCACGCCACGACGGCGCTAGCATCGCGGTTACTTTACAAACTACTCATTCAACACCCAAACGTTCCTTGACCGTCAGTGCTAACGACAAGTTCAGTGCGTATAATATTTCATATCAAAGTAGTACTGATAACTGACACAGGATTAAACTTCCTCTGTTTGCGATGGGGTACCGATGTCCTATACAATACCAGTTGACCCAATTTGGAAAACAGTTCGGTATTTACGTAACGGTCATTACCCTATGGCCAGCTTTACTGTTTTCTTCTCTGGAGACTTATGTTAAAACTTGCTAGTAAATGAAACAGGGACGAGAGGAGACGAAGTCTACGCATCAGCAGTTGCCTTCTTAATCTAACTCCAGAATCAATAAAATAAATGAAAAATTAGATAGTGAATGCAAAAATTACTTAAAAAATTCAAACTTGAATTAAAACATTTTCGGAAGACTTGAAGATCCCGGGACAGATATCTTGCCAGTATCGATATCGATAAGAAGCAAAAATCGTCGAGATTCTCGATTCCTTGGATGAACTATGCGGCAGCTCAGGCTGGAGTTGGCGGTCATGTGGGCCTGAGGTGTGCTTCTTTTTGTGTATGAATGGTGTGTGTTTTTCTTTTGCTGAGGAAGGCTGTGGCCGAAAACTTTTAGGAAGTGCCTCGTAATTGTGTCTGTCTGTAACTTCATGTGTCTTCTTTACGGTAAGCATCACTCTATCTTTTCCTACATTGTTGACAATTGTACCTAGACTTTCCATTGTTTCACATTCATAATCAAGATTATACGGAACTCTCGGAGCGCGAGTCCTACTAGCATTTATGTATTATAACTAGAGACCGGATTATAGGCATCAGAAAACCCTTAAAATATGCATGCAAATATGCATGAAGAACGTTTAATAATTCATGAAAAATGTCGAAATATGCAAGATCAAATAATAAAGAAACATGATAGTTACTGTGTGCATTACACCTGAAAGTCGAACCTGTGCTTATCAGTTACGAGGAAGAGCGCCTGCCACGCCAAAAATCGGTACATTTAGAATACTGATATTTTCTGAGTACTCTCTAGTAGAGGTTAGGAAGGGGGGCTCTCTGGGATTATTTTCTAAAAAGTTGCAAAATGGGGGTACATACCGTGTTTCAAGAATTGTTCCTTCTTTGCCATTGTTGTCGGTAATAAGCGGATGCGATGCGATGTACAGAATCAACTGCGAGATGTATCGCTCGCTGAGGGGCAATTTAAACTCCGGATTATTTTATTTAAAAAGCAACAAAAGTCACGATTTTTTTGAACAGCATTAACTTTTAATTAGAACTATTCGAGCAAAGTATTATTTACGATTTATTTTACATTTTTCTTCTATCGTAAACATAAACGACCAAGTACTGTTCCAAATGTTGGGTAGTAAGATTGTGTCTTCGATCACTCTAAACATTTTTATAAGCAGAAAAGGATCGTTATACATCAACTGTGGCAACTGGCCACTATTTGAATTTTGGTGCTATGTCGGCAGTTAATGTTTTTGGTTAATTTTCACCTGCCCCATTAATAAAATTATCAGTTTGGCACATAGGTTCAAAGTCTGGGCTATTGTTTAAAATTTTTTCAAACTTTTCTTCAAGTTTCCTTGAGAATACCGCCGGCAATGATGAGTTCACTAGAATAATTTTATTCATTGACTGAATAGATTCATTCAGTGCCAAACCTTGGGTTTCAAGGTTGTTAGTACTTTTAGGTATATGGAAATGATGAGCGCTAATCACAGCAATGTCTTTTTTAATACCGGAATCATTAAAAGCTTCCTTGCACTGGCAGACTGCCAAAGCCTTTGCACTATCGAAGTCGTTTACTACCTCTCCAATGGCCTCGAAATGTTAATTGTAAAACAACACAGCTTCGACCCACGTACCCAAACGAGTTACTACTGGCTCGGGAGGTAAAGGCACATTTCGCAGTTTTCCTTTGTAGGTCTTCAGGCGAGCGGGAGCCTTTAGAAACACTTTCTTTATGGATGAAATCGGTTTATTTACATTCACAAAGTGGAACTACTTCTTCAGCAAGGCGATGTACTCCATGAGCAAAGACGTCACATGATTCAAGTTGGGATAAAATACTCAGAGAGTTTTTCTGCTTTGGTCATATAGGGAGCAGATCTAAAATAAACACAAACACCCTTTCATCTGCAGAAGATTTTCGAAATATTTTTCTGATACCCTCATTCACAACTCTGGCGATCCCAGAATGATTTACTTTTTCAAGTTCTTTGCAGGCTGCTAAATAGGAAGAGGAAGGCTCTTCTTTTAAAGTACTAACATTGTAGTTTGCAATGCAACGGCCACAAATGTCTGTAGTTTCGTCAACTGAAGTCCAGGTAGTGCTGTCCTTGAGTTCATTGCGTATTTCTTCCAGAACATTTACGTAACCTGTCGGTATATAATTTTTACGCAATGTTGATTCATCTGGTATATTTTGGTTCAAACAATAGTTGCGTAGGAAAACTTTGAGGGTAGGGTTTGTAAGTTTGTGAAGAGGTATATATCCATGTGAAGCAGACTTATTTGGTTACCTTTGGACTAATCCCTGCTACTGCAACTTGCTATTGCCAGAAGTTGTTGTCGTGGTCCTTTCTTCTGCATTCGTGCGATATGATGACTTTTATTGACATGATGGTCTATTTGATGCTTTGTTTTGAACGTAACGTTTTTCTCGCAAACTCGACAGTATAAAACAATTCTGACACATGTAACTGTTCCAGGATGGTCAGCTATACACGAAACGAGGTTTCTTTTTCCGTGCGGCATGGCGCACAACACGTTACATACTACACGTCGTAAAGACGTTCAGCTGTATACAAGTAAATAGAATGCTAAACTGAAACAATGGACGTGTGACTAAAAGCTTGCGTAGTTTAATTTAATTGTTGCCGACGCTTACGGTATGACAGCGGAGGGGATAAACCAGGGGCGCGTACGCAGAAGTATTGACTCTTGTCTGCTTGTTCCTGTTCCTCTTTTCTAATGGCAGTGGCCTCTCGGTTAGCGATGGCAAGCAGTTCTAGGTCACGGCCAACCTGTGAGGCATCGCAGCTAGATGGAGCTGGAGACAGTCTTTTTAAATTTTTAAAATATTGTAAACACAGAGCGAAAGTGTGCATTGTCACTAGTATTTAGTTTAAATATGACATAGAGCGCAAATATGCATCGTCACTAGTTTTTAGTCCAAATATGCAATAATCGGTGAAAAGGAGCCAAATATGCAAATGCATATGCAACATGCAAATGCATATAATCTGGTCTCTGACTATAACCATTGCCTACGGAGCGCATTGTTGGATCCAGTAGTATTGAGGCCTCAAGTAAAACACTGAGCGTCACTTTTACTGAGCAGGGAATTCGAAGTACTTGTTCTACTAAAAACTTATAAATTTTTAAATCCCTTATCGTGCTATGTAAAAAAATAGGCGACAAATAAAATTGTGGAACAACAAAAAAAGGCTTCACTTATAGAGCGAAATCTGTTAAATTGAAGTGAATTTGTAGTCACTCATAGAAATTACATTCGAACTGGGGAAAAATACTCAAATGTATGTAGGCAAAACATACCACTTCGACTCCTCCATGAACCATTGCCGTGAACCGACTGGAGTTCTGAATGCTAATGTGTGGCCTTAAAACGAACTGGTGCGTTGGAGAGATAGAGAAATCGGCGGCGCTTAGCCTAATGCGCCCGTCGTGCAAAATGGCCCTCGCACTGACAAGAAAGACAGCAATCGTCAGTTTTCCGGCAAGAAGAAACCGTCAGAGAATGAGGAAGAGACAGCTTAGTCACTCAAGAGATTCTTGACATACTGGTTAGATAAGACTGACACAATAATTAGCGTTTATGAGTTCACACTTCTTATTAGGTGTTACAGCGATTTGTTTCCTTTCCAGTCCATGAACGTCATTGACAGTGGAAAAAAGTAAAGCTTTTCGTCAGGATTTTTTTCAGGTTTTGTATCCTGATTGTATTTATGTGGCCATACTCATTAGATGCCAAGATAGAACCTACTATCTGGGGTACCCTACTTCGCTCAGGGAGTTGATATGAGATCGTTTGGTAGTTGGAATAAAAGGAAACTCTTTAAAGTATAAGAGCTGGAAAATTTTTATTGAAAAATATTCTATTTACAATACTTGTAAAAGTACAAGGGACAAAAAAATAACTACGTATTCTAACTATTCACAATACTTGTTTGTAAACAATGTCTTTCATTTGTTATCTGAGATATTTGTATACAAATATTTTTACTTTCGTACTCGACAGCAAGCTACGTATAGTTGACTTTGAGAGAAACAGGAGTCTTCGTGGTTGTTGTCGCAATATTTTGAAGTTTATCCTTGCGCTTTGTTAACTGTTAATCAGTAGGCTAATTTGATTGGAAATTAGATATTTGACGATCATCCTAGTACCATTACATAGTTTTGGTGAGTTGAGATTCCTGAGTAGTATGCTCGGAGATTCAGTTTCAAGTCGAAGACAGTGTAATGGCTTTCTGGTACTTGCAAAGAGTTCAGAAATTCTGTACGGGAATTTTCTTCTGAATATTAATGTAATATCATCGGCAATATTATTTTAAGTTGCCAAAATTGTCCTTTCAAAGAGCCAATCCGGATTGGTATAGTTGTGAACAATGTTTGGATAAATTTGGTCGATGAGACCGTTTTCAGCAGTGGCTGTTTTGTGGAAATCATTGTTGTGTTTAATGAGGCCGATCGTCAGGTCAGTAGGATATGTACCTTCGCCTGTTTGTAAATGTTGTTGAGCAAAGTATGCTTTTGTTTCGTCTTTCGATAGTTCAACTCTCATATTTTTTTGTTAATCACAGTGTTTGTGTGTTTGATCAAAGATATGATTCTTAAGCATGCATTGATCACTTCTGCTGGTGCTGAATTGGGAATAACTGGAAGTGTTTGTCGAAAAGCTCCTGAGAGTATGATTAGACATCCTCCCATCACTTCATAGTTTCCTCGCAGGTCTTGTAATGTTCTGTCCATGGCTCCGACTGATGTTTTATGTGCCATAATGAATTCGTCTCAGAAGATAACTTTACCTTGCTTTAGAAGTTCACCCCGTCCACATGCTCTTCCAGCGTTACGTGCCAGGAATTGTTCTTAGGCTGTACTCACCACTAGTTGTAGTGCGAAATGATCAGTTCGTCCTCCTTCCATAAATGTGGCTACAGCACCGGATGATGCCAGTGCAAATGAGACTTGGTGTCCACCACGTACTGTTGCCAGAAACAGATTTATTACAAACGTTTTCCCGGTGCCGCCTGGAGCAGCCAAGTAAATACACTGAAGATATATATATATATATATATATATATATATATAAAAAGGGCACACCTATCCAATGCCGTTTAGGATCCCGTCAGCACGCAGAAATGCCGCAACACGACGTGGCATGGACTCGACTAGTGTCTGAAGTAGTGCTGGGAGGAATTGACACCATGAATGCTGCAGAGATGTAGATAATTCCGTAAGAATACGATGGCTGGAGATCTTTTCTGAACAGCACGTTGCAAGGTATCCCAGGGTACACGAGTTGGCCTTCAGCTCCGAAAGCCTATATCGATGATGTTTCGTTAAATGATTCGCACGCTGACACTTGCTCATGGCCCAGCGTTGTAATCTTCAACAATTTGCGGAAGGGTTGCATTTCTGTCACGTTGAACGATTCTCCTGAGTCGTCGATGGTCTCGTTCTTGCAGGATCTTTTTCCGGCCGCAGCGACGACGGAGATCTGATGTTTTACTGGACTTCTGATATTCACGGTACACTCGTGAAATGGTCGTACTTTAAAATCCCCATTTCATCGCTACCTCGAAAATACTGTGTCCCATCGCTCGTGCACCGTCTATAACACCACGTTCAACGTCGCTTAAATCTTGATAACCTGCCATTGTAGCAGCAGTAGCCGATCTATCAACTGCGCCAGTCACTGTCTTATATAGGTGTTGCCGACCTGCCAGCCGTTGTGGCCGAGCGGATCTAGGCGCTTCAGTCCGGAACCGCACTGCTGCTGCGGTCGCATGTTCGAATCGTGCTCGGGCATGGATTGTGTGTGATGTCCTTAGGTTAGTTAGTTAGGTTTAAGTAGTTCTAAGTCTAGGGGACTGATGACCTCAGATGTTAAGCTTCATAGTGCTTAGAGCCATTTGAACCATTTCTTGCCGACCTCGGCGCCGTATTCTGCCTGTTTACATATCTCTGTATTTGACTACGCATGCCTGTAGCAGTTACTTTGGCGGTTCACTGTAATTCCGCCAGTGCTGTGGTCAGTCCGTTCCATAATAAAGTTGTAAATTTCCTTTTGATTGTCATTGAGGAGTGGCTTGTTGTGAGCAATGTATTGAAGTTGTTCGTTGATATTTTAGCTTTTTTCCTTTGTAATTTTGAAGGGTATCACACTGATAGCATCTTTTAGTGATGTTTGCATCCCAAGTTGTACCAAGGTCTGGTTGTTTATTGCTATTCACCTACTAAAAACATTTATCTTGTAGGCGAGCGAGTGTTTCCTTAAAAATATCGTCGTTGAATATGTTGGTCAGTTCAGGATGAGCTTGTCGAAGTCGCTACAGTATGTCGTCACTCATACTCTCTTTGGAGCCCCATTGCTGTTTTGGATTCCATGGGTTACATGTCAGTATCACGGCGAAGAAGTCTCTCATTTGTTCAGCTGGGGCTGTGAGTGTGGCTTCTTGCAGCGTTAATTCCGAGTGGTTGCCGTTCTCCAGTAGTTCTAAGCTTTGTCATGCTTCTCTATACGCCTGGCATAGGTAGCTGTCAACATTCTTGAGATCTGTGAAACTTGTTGATCCCTGTATTTCGTGTAGCAACATACGGAGATAGAAACATGCGGCGTTGTTCGGTTGTACGGTGTATACTCGGCCTGGGGCCACAGTCTCCACGATTCCTGAATGATCTACTATATTTTTTTTTGCTTTTTCCAAGTATAGAATGTAGGGATGTTGACATATAGTAATGTTTTCGCGAATGGATCCGTTTGGCACAGTTGGTAAAACGATGTTAATGTTGTGTCCTGAGGTGGTTCACTTAGTTGTTCTCGTTTTTCTGGCAACGACGAGTTGCATGTGAATGTTATGAAGAGGTCAGGTCGTCCGTATGTAGGTCTTGGAATCTTGAGAGTATTCGTGCATGTGTCTCGCACTTCATATGTGTGTTAACGCTAAGATTACCACTGTTCCAATGTCGTCATGTTTCCGTCATTTATGATTGCGTCTCTGAAGTGGATATATTTTTCCGTGCATAGTTCTTTCTAATTCAGTCTCATGTAAAGTAAGCGTTCCGCTTCTGTTTTCGCATACGTATATACCAAGAACTGATGGAATAAACGGTGATTGTTTCTACGCCTGTTTCATGCTGGATCTGTTCCATATTAAAATGACATCCGTTCTCTCTCTGCAGAAATATTAGTGGATACTGCGTATCTCTGCAAAGAGTTGTTCTTCTTCTCTTCTTCGTTGTACAGTTATGTCACGGCTTATGTTTCCACTATTCAGTTACGACGGTGACTTCGTCTATCTGAGGTGCATTAAATCGACATTCGTGTTCTCCTTGTGATCTTTTGTTAAAATTCTTGCGGAGGTGCTTCCTGTGGTGGTAATCGAATTTTTCCATTCATGCGACAGAATCCTGGTGTTTCTCTACTGAATTATTTCGCCTTGTAAAATCTGCAAATGTTGACCGTTTTTCTGATTCGGTCATATTTTTGTTAGTTATATTCTTTCGTCGGGCCGCAGTGGAAAGCTTCATTTCTTAGGTTGTACTGTTTACTTGTTCTCGTTCACTCTTCTCGTAGGGTGATGTTTTCATGGCTGGCTTGAGTTAGCAATCTTTTATTACAAGATTCTAGCGCAATTCTTGATACTTCAATCCATTCATTTCGCTGTTCTTCTGTTTCTCTGCTTATCACAGTGCTCATTCTCGTTCGTTTGGAACTTGAACATGTTTCGCGCCCTTCGTCCATTTATGTTTTTGCTGTTCTTTTCGTTTTCGTCATTTTGCTTGAGTCCTGGTAAGGCATTGTCAAAAATGTAAAACAAATCAACATTTTATTAACAAAAACACTATGTACACTTCACACACTTTTCACATTTTATTTTTGATTTATATTCACTTTGACCACTCACAGTTCACTGTTATTTATTCATTTCATATATTCATTTTACTGTTATTTGTTCATGCACTGTACTACTTTTTCGGTTCCTCCTTTGGTCACTGACATGAAACTGACGTTCGAACCCACGCCGAGTCTTGCTTTATGCACCGCTACCATGGGTAACCCGACCATTGGCGAATATCAGAACATACCAAAAGGGCTTCCACTGGTCCACAATGTTCCACAACATTCTAGAGTGTTTGTACACAATAATCTGGGATGTTCCCGAATATTCTGGAATCTTCCCGAATGTTCCTGAGTATTCCCGAACATTCCAGAACAACCCGGGCCATTGTGGAATATTCCGGAACATTCTGGAATGCTCTGAAATGCTCTAGAATACTGTCCAATGTTCTGGAATGTTCTAGAAATTTCTTCCCAACCTCATATATGCAAAAGCGCGTCCTTCAGGTAAAAACGGGAACCTTTTTAGCATGAATACGGGTAGAGGGCTACCACTATCTCGTAACGTATATATATATATATATATAGTTGCAGGATTGGATCCCAGATGCTATATATATACACCTAAGAGACAAGGAAACTGATACACATGCCTAATATCGTGTAGGTCGCGCGGGCGCCCGCGAGCACTCAGAAATGCCGCAACACGACGTGGCATGGACTCGACTAATGTCTGAAGTAGTGCAGGAAGGAACTGACACCATGAATCCTGCAGAGCTGTCGACGATTCCGTAAGTGTACGGTGGGCTGGAGATCTCTTCTGAACAGCACACTGCAAGACATCCCAGTTATGCTCAATAATGTTCATGTCTGGGGAGTTTGGTGGCCAGCGGAAGTGTTTAAACTCAGAAGAGTGTTCCTGGAGCCACTCTGTAGCAATTCTGGGCGTGTGGAGTGTCGCATTGTCCTGTTCGAATTTCCAAGTCCGTCGGAATGCACAATGTACAGGAATGGATGCAGGTAAGCAGACAGGATGCTTACGTACGTGTTACCTGTCAGTGTCATGTGTAGACGTATCAGGGGTCCCATATCACTCTAACAGCACACACGCCACACCATTACAGAACCTCCACCATCTTGAATAGTCCGCTGCTGAGATGCAGAGTCCATGGTTTCATGAGGTTATCTCCATACCCGTACACGTCCATCCGCTCAATACTATTTGAAACGAGACTTGTCCGACCAGACAACATGTTTCCAGTCATTTACAGTCCAATGTCGGTGTTCACGGGTGCAGACGATGCTTAAAGCTTTGTGTCGTGCAGTCGTTAAGGGTACACGAGTGGGCCTTCGGCTCCTAAAACCCGTATCGATGATGTTTCGTTGAATGATTCACACACTGACACTTGCTGTTGGCCCAGCATTGATATCTGCAGCAATATGCGGAAGAGTTACACTTCTGTCACGTTGAACGATTCTCCTGAGTTGTCGTTGGTCTCGTTCTTGCAGGATCTTCTTCCGGCCGCAGCAATGTCGGAGATTTGATGTTTTAGCGGATTGATGATGTTTACGGTACACTCGTGAAATGGTCCTACGGGAAAATCCCCACTTCATCGCTACCTCGGAGATGTTGTGTCTCATCTCTCGCGCACCGACTATAACACCACGTTTAGAGTCACTTAAATCTTGATAAACTGCAGTAGCCGACCTAACAACTGCGCCAGACACTTGTTGTCTTATATAGGTTTTGCCGACCTCAGTTCCGTATTCTGCCTGTTTAAATATCTTTGTATTTGAAAGCGCATGCCCATACCAGTTTCTTCAGCGCTCGTTTCTCCGTTAGGGGTCTACAATCATTTTGACACTGGTGATTTTGGGAGATGGTGTTCAAACTGTGGTGTGATGAATTTTGCTTTAGAGGTGATTGTCGAAAACGTTGTCCTTTTATGCTAATTCATAACTGGAATGTGCTTGCTAATAGGAGTATGACACGGCCAAAACAGCCAGGTATCTGATGATTAAAATTCTTCTGAGAGTTGTACCGCTTCGTTGTATAAAATACTTTATTTATAAACTCTAAAACCAACGTTTCGGCCGTGTTACAGTGGCCTTCCTCAGGGCAAGACTAGGTCTGGTGGAGGAAAGGTGGCTCTATTTATTGCAGAAGATAGGTGTCAATAGGTTATAGCTGTGAAATTTTATTGCTCTTAGAATACAACAGGATAGTCATGACGAACGGGGAGAGGGTAGGAGACGAGCTATTGGTGGACTAGTCGACTTGTCAGTGACTGGCGAGAGTCTTGGCTTCTGGTGGGCACGTGGTGTTCCTGTCGTGCGAGGAAAGACACTGACAGCTCCGCTATAGCCGTTTGTTTCGGTTGTCGCGTCCGTGCCCGGTGAGGACGACGGAAGTCTGTAGCCATCCTCTCTACTGATGTTGTCTGGCTGCTTAATAATTTCAGTCACCTGTCAAAATTTGCGTTGGCGTGTCCACGATTCTTCCGCCAGCACAGGGGCTTTCTGGAACACGATAGGCTGCCCAAAGTCACGGTGGTGTTCCGCTGTCACCGATTTATTATGCTGTGCTAATCGCACATACAGTTTATGTTCTGCTAGCTGATATTTGTGATTTGGTGAGCCTATGCCTATCGTCAACGTACTTCACCTTAGGGAAGGGGGAGGGGGGCGGGGCAATTAGATGGAGTGGCCATAGGCTGCCCCTCTGACCAGTCGCTGCGGATGTCTTCATGGAAGCTTTTGAACAAACAGCACTAGTCTCTGCGCCGTTACGCCTCCGTTGCTGGCTACGGTATGCGTACGACGCCTTCGTTATATGGCCAGACGGGGAGAGCTTCCTTCGGCATTTAAACAGTCTGCAAAGGAACATGCAGCTCAGTCACCAAACCGAAAACAACAGTGCTTTACCATCTGCGGACGTGGAGGTATACTGTATAGAACTACGTACGGTACAGTTAGACACAAAATGTACTGGAAGTCAACCCACACAAGTCGATCCTGCATCCACCACCACCCAGCTCAGAAGAGTTAAGTTCTGCACGCGCTGACAGCCCGTGCCGGTGGTAAATGACATTAACAACACGAAAGAGGATTTAAGGTAGCTTCTCCATACTTTCTGCGTCAACGATTACGACAACAACATTATAAGAAAGACGACCAAGCCAAACCGCAACAAAACAAGAAAAGAGGACAAGGACGAGAAGCTCCCGCTAGTGCACTTACTATATGTGAAGAGCGTCGATGAACGGCTAGGCAACGTCCTCCGCCGACGAGGTTTCAAACCGATTTTCTGCAGCAGCCACACGACCCACAACACGAAAGGTTCCACCAAGGATGCAGACTATATGAACTACTTTGTGAGTGCGGAGAACAGTTAATCACAGCATAATAAATCGGCTATAGCGGAACACCTTCATGGCTGTGAACAGCTTATCTTGTTCCAGGAAGCCTGTGTGCTGGCGAAAGAGTCGTGGACGCGCCAACGCAAAATTCGACAGGCGACTGAAATTATTAAGCAGCTAGTCAAAATCAATAGAGAGGACGGCTACAGACTTCCGTCGTCCTGACTGCCAGCTGTCCCTGGGCAACGGGCGGCGAGCGAACGCGAGGCGGACACCTCACCGGGTACGGACGCGACAACCGATACAAACGCCTGTAGCGGAACTGTTAGTGCATTTCAGATCACACCAGCAAGAAAACGCGCCCACCAGAAGACAGGCGCTGATTTTCAAACTGTCACCAATCACTGACAAGCTGGCTAGCCCACAAGTAGATGGCTACTTTCCTGTCCCTTCCCCAATCGCCAAGACTACCCTATTATAATCTAGGGCGAATAAAATTTCATAAATGTGCCGTGTTGGCACCTATCGTTTGCAATAAACAGAGCCGCGTTTCTTCCATGAAACCCAATCCTGCTCGAGGAAGGCCGTCGTAATACAGCCGAAACGTTTGTTTCGGAGTTTATAATTAAAGTATTTTATACAACGACGCTTTACAGCACCCACGATAATTTTAATCATCAGGACACTGGCCACGGGAGTCTATGTAGTTACGTCAGCCAGGCATGACACAAATAATGGCTGCAGCTTCTGCGTAACAGACAATCAGCTTTTTAGGGTTGTCTATTGGTATCTCCAACACCTGATATTTCATCTTCCCCTTAAAAAGAAATCCACAGCAGTGACGTCGAGTGAACGAGGTGGCCATGGTGATGCCCCCCCCCCCTCCCAACCTTTTCCTAATTCGTATTCAGTAGTTCACGCCGACATCATCGGGAAATTATGGTGGGGCCCAATCATACTGTAAACATAATCGTTGCCTGACTGCTAGCGGGATATCCTCGAACTGTTCCGGTAGTAATTAATGGAGAAACATGCGGTAGTTTCATCCACCTAGTGTGTTCCCAACCAGACGGTTGTCGACAGTAACAGCCTATACATTTATTGTAAATCCCAGTTGATGATGGAACACACGAACTGGCCTTAGGATTTTCCAACCGACAATGTTGGCTATTGTGACTGTTGAATATTCCTTTCCTCCTGAATGCAACCTCACCAGCAAACGAAACACACATTTCGAAGTCATCAGCTGATAGGTCTTGTCTCTTTTGACACTTGAAGAGATGACTGTAAGCCTCGAATGACATTCCCTACATTGCCGTTGGAGATATTTAATTCCTTAGCTATGTATCATGTGCTGGTGTTGGGGTTGTCTTCAGTTCGCTGCAATACACTTTTCTCACACTGAACAGTTCGCACTCTACGAAGTCGACCATATCCCAATTGGTCTCGTGTAAGGGAAATGTGACATGATTTGGTAATCTCCCACCTGGAGAATGTTCTGTGTTCAGGTGCCTTGCTGCTCGACTGTTGCATTTTTGCTCTTCTACGTAAATAAGATGAACGTCAACTAACTCGGTTAGAACTAACCAGTATCTAGGACCTGTAAATATTAATAGAAACTCTCATGTAAACACAACATAACATAATGAATGATAATGCAACCGTTTCTACAGGGGTTTCCTAACAGTAGATATAACTTTGTTATACATAAAATTCCAGTGTCTGCAGGTTGCATACGACACAATCAAAACAACTGTTAGCGTTCGCTTACGGAAATTCCAGGATCAAAACCTGCAAGTCCACCTAGTGACACATAACAGAAGTGCTTTATTTAATCTACTGTAATAATACCACAAATTTGTGTACGTATTTTCTGCACCATATACAGGGTGACAAAAATTAACGTGCCAGTTTTGAAAGGCTCTAAAAAAAAGGACCTCCGTTCAGAACGACGTCAAACTGCAGTGGGCTGTTATAGAAGAAGGGGAAAACGTTACGGAAAAAAATATGGGGTAAATTCTACCATTGGATGGCGCTGTTAAAGACGCGATGTGCACTGTTGTTCCTCACTTGGCGTCTGAGACTCTCCACAAGATGGCCACAGCGCAGGATCGCGCGCTACTAGTAAAGCTCGCTTTGAAGAATGGTGACAAGACGCCAGTAGCTCTGCAGAAGCTCCGTACAATTCATGCTATGAAAGAAGGCGTTGTTCCGATGTCTACCAAGGGTATGGAGAACATGATTACGAAATTCGAAAAGACAAGTTCTTTGGAAGTGCACTGGGGCAGACGAAGGTAAACAGTTGATCCGACATCAGTATAGGATGTGCCCACGGCATTGCAGAAGGAGTCGAACGGTTTATGTGCAGACATGAAGTGCACGGCTAAATGCCGAATCTTTGGACATGCCTGTGAGCACGGTGCATAAAGTTCTACGAAACATCCTGTATCGCTATCAATAGTAATCACCCATGTTCAGGAGTTGCTTCATGCTGACCTGTCACTTAGACAAACGTTGCTCTACAGTTAAATTAAACGAACTTCTTGTTGCTTTTTGGGTGGTTTTTGGCCTGAGAACGATTAAAAACCGATGTCATTGTAGCTTTTTATGCAGTATTTGGTCTGAGAATGATTGAAACCGTAATTCATTATTGCTTTTTATGCAGTCTTTTGCCTCAAGACAATTCAGAACCGATTTTCACCATCCGACGTGATAGGACATTGCCGTGGTGGATGGGATTACCTAACGAACAGTGCCACACCTGTTGGATGCCAAACTTATGCTGCCGTGTAAATTGCACAGTACAGATGTCTAATGTACAACTCACACCACGGCTGTCGTACTGCAAATCATCTGATATTTGTAGCCAAATCCTTTTACGTCATCTCGATTACAGCACCATCTAATGGGAAAATTTTCGTTTTCTTATTTTTGTTTCTACAGCGGCGTTCCCCCTTCTTCGATAAAATTCCGTTCAAATGTGACGTCATTCTGAGCAGCGGTTCTTTTTTTTACGGTGTTTTGGAACTGGCACTTTAATCATAATCATCATGTGTATACATGGCGTTCGCAAAATAACCACGAATGTGTGGACACCAGCCTCCACTATCGTTAGTATAAAACAAATATTATCTGCTTAGTGCGAATACACTTGAAATGTAAACTTCCCTTTTAAATTCAAATCTAATTGGGCTCAAATCTCACGCAGGACCTAGTCCATAGCACGTTACATTCCACATTCTGCTGTACATTCGTATCAGTTCCAGGTGTTCTAGGCGCCGTTTTCTCCGTTGGATGCAATACTGCACTCGCCTCGGCAGTCAGATACGAATTCTTTGAAACATCTCCTTCTCATCTCATAAATCTCGACAAGGCTGTTCTGTTCGCTGCACCACATCAATGGAAATTCTATAAACATGCTTTGGAGATAACAAGATTAAAAACAATCCAGAGCTTTCAGGTCAATTGATCTCTGAAGCTCAGTACGTTCCAGTTTAAGAGGAGCATAAACCAATGTCACTCCACTGCGCCCTTATACCAAGCTGAAAATTCTGCAGAATTTGTGACAAAAGGTTAAAAGAATTTCATTGACTTCTGAGTGTGAAATCTATAACAGCACAAGCTGATTAAGGTGGGGACTATGGTGTCGCTTATAATGTGGAAACTACCTTTATCTACCCACGAAAATCTTCTAGCAGTTACTAAATATTAAGTATACACGTCACTTGACCTACGGCAAGACGGATAAGCAGCTCATTGACGAGAACAGCCGGAAATCAATGTAATAAATTCAGAGGAAACCCCACAACAAAGGAAGATACCAGAATCAAACATGGAACGGTGATGGTAGAAGAATGCAGAAGCATGTCGTCTGAGAAGAATGCAGTTAAAATTGCAGAATCTGTGGCAATCACTAGGGCAGGTGAATGACTATGCTGGAACTGAACACGAACGAGGCGAGGTGACTAAGCAGGGAATTGTATATGTCCAGTCTTGAACGGACGTAATGAGACCAGTAGGACAGATAATACAGACAACGGGATGGCGAATTATTGTGGGATGAAGGTGATGAACATGTGCAGCCAGCGGTAGAGCTCAAAATTTTCGATATAAATCTAGAAGTTCTTAAAGATTTGGGGAGCCAAGTCAGTGCAATATCTCAGAAACTAAACAATACATGGTTAGAACAAGGAAAGAAGATACCCACTCTCCCACTAACGAAGGTTTCATTGCTGGTGTTGTGGGGACTGGAAGCAAGATTCCCAAGGAAGACATTTTGTTGCTGTTTAAATTAAAGGAGATAATTATGATGTTTAAGCCAGTCATGTTGGTTGAGATAGGACCGTCCGTAATGTTGGGTAGCCAAGTCAGTGCAATATCTCAGAAACCAAACAATACATGGTTAGAACAAGGAAAGAAGATACCCACTCTCCCACTAACGAAGGTTTCATTGCTGGTGTTGTGGGGACTGGAAGCAAGATTCCCAAGGAAGACATTTTGTTGCTGTTTAAATTAAAGGAGATAATTATGATGTTTAAGCCAGTCATGTTGGTTGAGAAAGGACCGTCCGTAATGTTGGGTAGCCAAGTCAGTGCAATATCTCAGAAACCAAATAATACATGGTTAGAACAAGGAAAGAAGATACCCACTCTCCCACTAACGAAGGTTTCATTGCTGGTGTTGTGGGGACTGGAAGCAAGATTCCCAAGGAAGACATTTTGTTGCTGTTTACATTAAAGGAGATAATTATGATGTTTAAGCCAGTCATGTTAGTTGAGATAGGACCGTCCGTATTGTTGGGTAGCCAAGTCAGTGCAATATCTCAGAAACTAAACAATACATGGTTAGAACAAGAAAAGAAGATACCCACTCTCCCACTAACGAAGATTTCATTGCTGGTGTTGTGGGGACTGGAAGCAAGATTCCCAAGGAAGACATTTTGTTGCTGTTTAAATTAAAGGAGATAATTATGATGTTTAAGCCAGTCATGTTGGTTGAGATAGGACCGTCCGTAATGTTTGGAACAGAGCAGATGATGAAGGAAAGGAAGAAATATTAGCATTTACCTCCCTACTGTCGGTGAGGCCATTAAAGACAGAGAATGAACTCAGATTGGGGAACGACAGGAAGGAAACTGACAGTACCTTCTCGCCTTGTGTGATTTAGGCTGACCACGAAAAAGTAAATATCAATGCCCGATACATGAGATTTGAACTAAAGTCCTCCCAAATACAAATCCAGTTTACTAACCTCTGCACCAGCTCGCTCGTGTTCGTTTAGACTTTCAGAAAGGATGCTTCGAAGTGAGAAAAGATGCATAAGGAGGAAGGATTAAATTTAACGAAAGAGTAGGAATGGGAGCAGAATTGAGTATCGGAACTATGATAGTAACACTGGCGCTGAACAAGTCAGTAGTGGCAGATTTAAAAAAAAGAAGTATTGATGGGAGAATAAAGTGAAGGTAGATGATTTCATATAAGCTGTAGAAAATAAACCATCTTAGATCAATCAAATCAGTATAAACTTAAAGGCCTCATCATCATTTTAAGGAAATGTAATGAAATTGTTAAAATGACCCAGAAATGATGCAAAGACCAAAAAAGGGAACATGAACAATTTTCATATGCCCTTAACGAATCCCACAAGCAAAACGTCAGACAGTGAAGAAATAAACAAGAAGCATATTTGAAATGGAATTTGCTGAGTGATCGACTAACCAGTATAATTACACATTTATTTCAGCGGTTAGAGGAAATGGTAACACAGCGTCATTGTAGATGTGCAGCCAGTAATTAATACATACTTACTGAGAAAGACCAGGATGTCTGGAGGAACTACTGCAAAAGTTTTGGCGGAGTCATGAATTTAGTAGTGTGTGTATATATATGTTATATATGTTATATGTATATATACATACTGTATATATAGATATAACAGTATACTTACACACACACACACACACACACACACACATATATATATACTGTTACAACATACCACTGCATGAGAATTTTAGACAATAATGTTATTAGGATTTTAAAATATCCAGAATTTTTATTGCTGTTTGAACTTAACATAAACATTTGAGTCTTTGCTAGGTCAACCATTACTAACGAAATTCATCTGCAACCTTTAATGACATCCTAACAGCCATATAAGTATGATAGGAATATGAGAAAATGCTGGAAGAAGCAATGAATAGATTCGATAAAGCTAGCATGGTAGTAAACACAGAGAAGTCTGACAAAAAGATAAAATCAGATATGAGGAAATGTAATTATTGATCGAGCGACAGCTTGAACTGCATGAAATGGACAAATAAGTTACCAGAGGTTTCACAGGGTTTCTTGATTTATGTGGCTTCTACAGAAGATTCATCATAGGTCAAGCCATTAAATAACCCTCATTTGTCGAATGCACTCAAAAATAAATGACTTGATAATAAACTAACGAATATCAGATAGGCTTCAGGAATATTAAAGGACAGTTGCATAATCCTATATTTTCTCCCATCTTGACTTAACGGAGAATTCCATATGGCAGTTCGTGGCTCGGATTATGATTCAGGTATGCAGATGTATCAAACAGTTGATGTAGGGAACCACAGGTAAGGCCTGGCGTAGTTGCAAGCACAGCATCACAAACTGGGTTTGGAAATGCACCAGTACTGAGAGAAAAGCGATTGTAGTACTATTGGCACTCACTAAATTCAGATACCATCTAACAAGCAGTGTAACAAAGGTTGTAACAGCCTTTAAGGCAGTTTCATTTCTCGTCATTACTATGTTATCATGCAAGATTACTTACTAATCAGGTACACCACGCTGGCTCATTGATAGGAGGAATAGATCGGAAAACTGAAAAGCATCTACATATTTTGCAACATGAGCAGGAAGATCTGGAAAATTCTGCTGACATGCAATGTTTGCTGGAAACAACATCTATGGCCAGTCACTAGAGTTCAATAGATGATATCCTCCCAAGAGGTTTTAATGACATCCATTTTATTTAATGAGATCTCTTCAAAACATACGAGATCATTTAATGCGGATTATGGTAGTTGTTCGCCTCCACAGGTGTGTGGCCAGTGTTGCTGACTGCAGTGCAGGGGATCTGAGACCGATAGAGAGGGATTTTTCCATGGTGGAAAGACTGGAAAGGGATGCACTCTGAATCGTGATGCCAGTTGAGGAGGTGCCTGACCGGATAGTGCTACACCAGTCTGCTGATCTGACGACGACCAGAGGAGTGGCTTGCTGACACCGCATCCCTCCATACCTCATCTCGATGACGTCGATGGTTAAGGATGACATGGCAGTTCGTCAAACCTCACTGGAATGTCTGTAGCCACAACGACGGTGCTTTCTTCTGGTTGGTAGCGGTGGAACTGGACTCGAATTTGGTTAAGTTATAGCCCCATAGGGAATGAACAGCAAATTAGTGTGCAAAAGTGTGTATGCGGGAGACACGAATTGGTGGCGGGATTTGAACAGGACGAACTTAGCCTTGTGATGCCAACTGAGGAGCTACTTTGCCGAATACTGCCAGTCTCAAGGTCTGCTAACCCGACAACGGTCGGGTGAACGGTGTGCTGACCCACCATTCCACACCTCATTCCGATGAAGCCATTGGTTAAGGATGAAATAGGAGTTGGCCAGGCCCCACTGCACTGTCTTTTGCCGCAACGGTGGAGCTTTCTTTTACATGGTAGTGACTGATCTGGGCTCCACACTGGTTAAGGTGTACTGCCATGGAAGGTGAATATCGAAATAATTTGCAAAATATTGTAAATGCTTCACATAGTAAATATACACACGACAAATACACTATTGAAAGCCAAAAGTCCTCAATTTCTATTGAAAGAACAAGAGGATATGTTCAGGGAGCATAAATTCTGATAGCAAACCATAAATCTGTCGTCACCAATCGTCATTAGAAGAATAGGCAGAGGATTTTAAGGGTGTGAGAAACAGTAATGCAACATGCATCAACAGAACTTACAGGTAATAGGATTTTGTTGAACCAATGTCACATCGTGTATTCAGTGAACTCATTAGTGATCTTTAAAACACGAACAAGACTTGAGAAGAGAAGATACAGTTGGCCATGAAATTTATTTTTGAGAAAAGCCAAATCAAGGAAGGGAATGTTATGATCGTATTGCCTTACTTAATATAAAAGTGTTGATCAAAAAACATACAAAATTCATCAAGAAGGACGATGAGATTATTTAGTTTAACATGGAATAAAAATGGTCATTTACTGTTAAAAGTGTGGAATGCCCTAATGCCGTTGACTTAAAGGTTGTGATACTGAGTAAAAATGAAGAAAATTATCATGTTGAAAACATGAAGCCTACCTCAAGAAGTAAGTCTGAATGAAATTCAACGTGAAGAAAAATTTTCTTTGTGTTAAACTTGCGATCAGTTAATTTTTCTTTTTTCTTTCTTTTGTTTGTTATGTTTTACCACGTTCTGCGAAATACGTACACAGTGTTGGTCAAAGGTGCAAGCTTTCACAGTAGTTCATGAGCAGCTGTTCGTGATATATAAGCAGGGCCATTTTTTTCCCAGAAACGATTAGTTATTTTTCCTTCCTACCCCTCTTTTCTCTCAAATATTAGCTGTCTGTAGCTCTGGTTTTTGGTGTGATCTTCAGAACTAAGCCTAAATTTAGTGATCTTGGAAATGGCCTGCTTCTTCTCTTAAAATAAGAACCACATAGACATTCGTCTGCAACAGAAATAAATTTCAGAGTCGTATTCCAGTGCTTCATGTTAAAGGAAGAAACAATTAATGTTCACTTAAGGTAATTCCTTAGATTGTTCATAGCCTTTCTTACAAGTGGAAAGAACTGGCCCTACTGTTCGGTTCCAAAACCAATAATAATCTATTAAAGTGAGTGGAAAGAATTTCTATATAGAATTTGTGTTTTTTTAGTTTAATAAACGGAACTGTCTAATTCTATAGTTTACAGTTAATCAAGTTTCCATGGGAAAAGATTAGAAAAGAAATGCACAAAAATGTCATCTAATTTTGTGATGACATTTTAAACATAAGACTCTGATTAACTGTGTAAGTTGTATTTACATGTGAAGGAAACTCACAGTTAAATTTTAGAAAATTGGTAAACATAGTCAAATTTTATTTTGTATGAAACT
This sequence comes from Schistocerca cancellata, assembly GCF_023864275.1. NCBI lineage: Eukaryota > Metazoa > Arthropoda > Insecta > Orthoptera > Acrididae > Schistocerca > Schistocerca cancellata. The sequence continues at coordinate 414,870,826 of NC_064628.1, forward strand.
GTAAAGGAAACACAGATTAGTGTTCAGTACAGAAGTGAAATAATTTGATATGAAGGTCATGCATATTTGTTTGGTACACTTATGTTTACTGACATTTTTGCCCTTGGCAAAAATATAGTATTCAAATTATTATAGAGATCGTGTGAGTAAAATATGTGATTCCATTTCAGATACTGAATTTAACAATACCCAACTCATATTAAGGAAGAGTAGCCCAGAGATAAATCTGTAGCAACTAGTGTTTTGATAACTTCTTTTCACCACTAACTACAAATATAGATAAAGTTCAAATTATCTGTAAGCGTAACAGAAGTACGAGTGTTGGGGAAATGTCACTAACATTGCTTTTTGTAATGTAAGGTAGTTATCTCTGTGAAGAACATCCAGCAGGAAGAATGAACGCTAAGAAGGAGACTACCCAACAATAGAACTTTTGTAATTTTTTATTTATTGTAGATGAAGTTCAGAAGTCAAATATTGGTATTCCGAAGCAATTCGATACAACTCGCAAAACTTCTCGACAAAATAGATTTCCTAGTTTTCTCAGAAACTTTAATTCACTAAAAGAATGATAGGCAGGATGGCTCAGTTGATTGCATTGGAAAATGAAGTGCTGGTTCGATTCTCCCTGTAATATCTTTTTCATTTTATTTTTTCGTTCATTTCGAATACCTACATAATTTAATATGAGGGTTGGAACTTTAATAGTGGCAACCATTTATTTACAGCTCGTTCAAAATAGATACGTGTTTCAAAGTTTTACCGACCTTTAAAGTAGTCACCAGCATTGTGTATAACCAGTTGCCAGCGATGTGGCAGTCATAGGATACAGTTGGAGGGCGCGGTCTATTGCCCGACGAATTTGTAACAATTCTGAAGCGAATGCCGTGAAGTGTTTCCTTCAGTTCAGAAATTGAGTTGAATCACGAGTCAGGGGAGTGTAGTAGGTGGTATAGCACTTAGCATCCCCATCCTTCAAACAAATCAGTAACAATTTGCACTGTACCTACTTGGAAATTGTCCTTCAAATTGATAGTCAGGCCCCGCAGAAAGTGTCAACCGGTCTGTCTCTAAGCTGATCGTATGTTGTGTTCCAAAAATGAACAGTATAGGGACAGAAGTGATAACACTTTCTGCAGGACCAGGCCATTATTTTGCAGGACAACGCTCGAGCACGTACAGTGCAAGCTGTTACTGATTTGTTTGACTGATGGGGCTGCTAAGTGCTATACCACCTACTACACTCCCCTGAGTCGTGAGCTCAACTCGATTTCTAAACTGAAGGAAACACATCACGGCATTCGCTTCAGAACTGCTACAAATTCGTCGGGCAATAGACCGCGCCGCTCGAACTGTCAACACAAGTGGCACTGCTTAGAGTATCCTACGACTTCCACATCGCTGGCGACGGGTTATATACAATACTGTTGACTACTTTGAAAGTCAGTAAAACTTCGAAACACTTGTCTATTTTGTACAAGCCACTGTTAAAGTACAAGCCACTGTTAAAGTTCCAACCCTTGTATAAAATTCGTCATATATTTGTTAATTAGCAAGCATCTAACTTTTATGAAAAATAAACGTTTTCTTGTTTCTAATTGCATGCCACATGCAAAATACCATTTTATTGCAAATTTAAATTGTAAGTTATTGTTATTTTACAGTGAATTGCTAATAAAGATTGTTTAAACTAAAAGTATACCATAAGTTTGTTTACAAAATTTCATAAATCGTCGATAATTAAGATGTTATACCTATAATAAAAACTTACTTTTGGTAATTTCTAAACTGAAGGAAACACTTCATGGTTTTCGCTTCAGAACTGCTACAAATTCGTCAGGCAATAGACCGTAATGGTAATTAGAAACGAAGAAACAATAGGCTGGAAAAACTGACACATTTAAACACTCAACACAGAAATAAGAAGTGTATTTTTCATAAAAATAGTGGCTAGATATGTTTTAATTAGCATATATTAGATGGATTTTGTATTAAATGGTGTGAATATTCGAACTCTAAAAAAAAAGGAACATAGTGAGATTTGAACCAGCAATCTATTGATTTCCTCATTACCATTCACCAACGCTTCTTTTTTTCCAACTGAGCCACACTGTCTATTATAAAAATGTCCAGAACTTGTAGAAAATTACTTACTCGGTACTCTTCGAAGTCGATTTTATCGACAATTCTTGAGACTTACTGCAAACTGATATACGATATTGATATTTGAGTTCTGAACTTCACCCATTGTATAATTTTCAAAAATTACAGTCACACTATTCATCAAGGCTGGCGAAGAAGAATGAAACTGTAGTCTCAAGGGCTTTTCTAGATAAACATGAAGATATTGTTGCTTCTACAGATAAGAAATCAGTGTACTGGAGGAGAGATAATATGGGAAGGAAAGAAGATAACTGTGATGATCCTGACGCATCTAGTGGAATTGTACACTTGATCAAATTGAGCGGAAGGTGGCAAAGCTTGCTGGATTGCCTGATACACAGCGATGAGAACTGGTGTACATTTTGAAAAACAGTAAGCCCTTATTCTGGAAGAAAGTCGATAAAATTCGAGGATGTGTACACAAATCGAAAGTCAGAGGGAGAACGTGAATAGTTTCATTCGAAATCATACCCAATACAGTCAGCGAAGAGAGCAGAGACAGAAGCAGGAATTCAAAAAATGCTGATAGAAGATGTAATCTAGAGAGCACTTAGTGCAAGCTTCTACATAATACGAGGTGCATTCAAGTTCTAAGGCCTCCGATTTTTTTTCTCCGGACTGGAAAGAGATAGAAACATGCACATTGTTTTAAAATGAGGCCGCATTCATTGTCAATACGTCCCAGAGATGGCAGCACCATACGGCAGATGGAATTTTACCGCCAGCGGCGAGAATGAGAACTGTTTTAAATACTTAAAATGGTGACGTTTTCCTTACTTGGACAGCATGCAATCATTCGTTTTCTGAATTTGCGTGGTGTGAAACCAATTGAAATTCATCGACAGTTGAAGGAGACATGTGGTGATGGAGTTATGGATGTGTCGAAAGTGCGTTCATCGGTGCGACAGTTTAATGAAGGCAGAACAATGCGTGACAACAAACCGAAACAACCTCGGGCTCGGACAAGCCGGTCTGACGACATGATCGAGAAAGTGGAGAGAATTGTTTTGGGTGATCGCCGAATGACTTTTGAACAGATCGCCTCCAGAGTTGGCATTTCTGTGGGTTCTGTGGACACAATACTGCATGATGACCTGAAAATGCGAAAAGTGTCATCCAGGTGGGTGCCACGAATGCTGACGGATGACCACATGGCTGCCCATGTGGCATGTTGCCAAGCAATGTTGACGCGCAATGACAGCATGAATGGGACTTTCATTTCGTCGGTTGTGACAATAGATGAGACGTGGATGCCATTTTTCAATCCAGAAACAAAGCGCCAGTCAGCTCAATGGGAGCACACAGATTCACCGCCACCAAAAAAATTTCGGGTAACCGCAGTGCTGAAAAAATGATGGTGTCCATGTTCTGGGACAGCGAGGGCGTAATCCTTATCCATTGCGTTCCAAAGGGCACTACGTTAACAGGTGCATCCTACGAAAATGTTTTGAAGAACAAATTCCTTCCTGCACTGCAACAAAAAAGTCCAGGAAGGGCTGTGCGTGTGCTGTTTCACCAAGACAATGCACCCGCACATCGAGCTAACTTTACGCAACAGTTTCTTCGTGATAACAACTTTGAAGTGATTCCTCATGCTCCCTACTCACCTGACCTAGCTCCTAGTGACTTTTGGCTTTTTCCAACAATGAAAGACACTCTCCGTGGCCGCACATTCACCAGCCGTGCTGCTGTTGCCTCAGCGATTTTCCAGTGGTCAAAACAGACTCCTAAAGAAGCCTTCGCCGCTGCCACTGAATCATGGCGTCAGCGTTGTGAAAAATGTGTACGTCTTCAGGGCGATTACGTCGAGAAGTAACGCCAGTTTCATCGATTTCGGGTGAGTAGTTAATTAGAAAAAAAATCGGAGGCCTTAGAACTTGAATGCACCTCGTACATGCAATGTCAGGAAAGACTGATGGCGTATAGTTTTGTCATTAATGTACAAGCAATGAATAAAATAATTAAGCAACAGGAGCGTTCCATAGAAAATCAGACATTTTACTTGAAAAGAAATTGTTCACATGTTATAACAAAACGACTAATATTATATTTTTACGCTTTAAATTGAACGCATTGAACAAAATTTTGGTAAAAATGGCAGTTATGAGTTGGTAACACTGAATCTAGCTGGTTAACCTTTAGATTCTTCTGAATCATTCAAAAACTGATCAGTTACGGAGGTTTTGCGAAGATACAGCAGGGATCTTTAGAAATCTGGGCTGCATATTTTCTATAGTGTAAGTACTTGAAAATATATTTTCAGTATTCAGTACAGTGATGTTTATAATTATAAGGGGTAATTAGGCATAAGTAGTTAGTTTCTTTGTCTAACACGTGATAGAAAATAGCATATTGTTTGCCCCTTGTGCATATGCTTCAATAATTTCATATCTTTTATTTATTTTGTAAGTTATTTGTTATATCACTCCCATAACTTTTTATGATTTTCACCATACTTTTATTACAGGTTGTTTTAGGTACTAAAATGTGTCCCATATGTAACAACTGCATTTTTTATGCTACCCATACTCGCATATGTCTGTGTATTTATGCATTGGTCATACTGATTCACTTTTATTGTTGTTATTTTTGTTACATTTTGTCTTTGTTTTCTAGGCGTTGTCTAGTATGCAACCTCAAAGCTATAGAGGATGAAGCTTTATTGAAAACAACGTATGGAGCATCTGCCATATTATCAGTTACAATATTTTCTCTCTTTCTAGGACTGCACAAGTGTTAAGTCGGACGCAAAAGACGTTGAAGAAAATGTTGGTCTTAACATGCTTGGTAGAGCGTGCTGGTTTTCCACCACCAGGAACGGTAGTGCATTGTTCCGATCCAAAAAGTGGGCGATTTCTAACTCTAGCTAGGTATGGTATACACATGCCTAGGAATTAATGACTGTGTCACTGTCTGGAAGAATGGAATCAAGGAAAGGTTGCAAAAGTCCTATTTGGCAATGTTCTCAATTTTTAATAAAGAAATTGTTATCGGTTTCTCCAGATTGTATTGCTTGCGATCAAAGAATATTTTCTTTCTGATAAGAACTGCATATGTTCAGTGCAAGTGTAGAGTACATGGTATCTTTATTTTCAGACTTAAAGCCCCAGAATACAATTTTTTAAACTCCTTCTGCGAGGAAATAGTGTGTAATGTGGAAATCAGCTATGCCTGCTGGAAAATAGATGCGATACCTGGTGTAAAGGCAAAATTTTTCAGAAAACGTCCTCCACTATGTAATAGGTTACAGGTTACAGCCAGTGGTATCGTCCACATATACACGTACGGGAACTCTCTCCTGCTGTCAGGATGATTACTTTGAGCCAATCACAGAAAGCCTTACTAACTTTTGAAGAAAGTTTCCAATTACTTTGCCCGAACCTAACGACTACCTTGTGCTTCACCAGCCTTTTGTTCTCTCTTGTCATCCAGATTTTTATCTCTGCTAAAAACGGTTTCTTTCACTTGGTGCACAATAAAGTTTTACGGCACAAAAGCCAACCTCACTCCTCACTCCTGCTGGGCCCGAGTGGTAAGCTGTTGTCCAAAGTTGGATTTCAGTAGAAAACACCTTTATGACTAGTGCTGTTCTCCCAAGAGAATATTCCCTTTCGCCAGTCGGATAAGAACCCCGAAGTTGCCGTAATTACAAGACTTGTTATTTTTGCTTTCATTTTTCATGCAGTGTTAGAGATTTCAATTGATTTAGTAGTCAAATATGTGCACTGGGCTAATAAACAGGTTACTTATATTGTAATCATTTATGAAACTATGTTATAATGTTTCTGCATTTGTATCTTGCTGTTTGTTTTAACGTACATTTCATTTTATAATTACTCTCAGTTTGTAACTTTTAACAGTCAACATCCTGCATGAAAACTGTTTATTATATTACATTTATTTACTTCAAGTATGCACATTTACTAATTCACATTTTTATAGTTTTACGCCTTTTTGGATTTTCAATGGCTGTATTATACACTCCTGGAAATGGAAAAAAGAACACATTGACACCGGTGTGTCAGACCCACCATACTTGCTCCGGACACTGCGAGAGGGCCGTACAAGCAATGATCACACGCACGGCACAGCGGACACACCAGGAACCGCGGTGTTGGCCGTCGAATGGCGCTAGCTGCGCAGCATTTGTGCACCGCCGCCGTCAGTGTCAGCCAGTTTGCCGTGGCATACGGAGCTCCATCGCAGTCTTTAACACTGGTAGCATGCCGCGACAGCGTGGACGTGAACCGTATGTGCAGTTGACGGACTTTGAGCGAGGGCGTATAGTGGGCATGCGGGAGGCCGGGTGGACGTACCGCCGAATTGCTCAACACGTGGGGCGTGAGGTCTCCACAGGACATCGATGTTGTCGCCAGTGGTCGGCGGAAGGTGCACGTGCCCGTCGACCTGGGACCGGACCGCAGCGACGCACGGATGCACGCCAAGACCGTAGGATCCTACGCAGTGCCGTAGGGGACCGCACCGCCACTTCCCAGCAAATTAGGGACACTGTTGCTCCTGGGGTATCGGCGAGGACCATTCGCAACCGTCTCCATGAATCTGGGCTACGGTCCCGCACACCGTTAGGCCGTCTTCCGCTCACGCCCCAACATCGTGCAGCCCGCCTCCAGTGGTGTCGCGACAGGCGTGAATGGAGGGACGAATGGAGACGTGTCGTCTTCAGCGATGAGAGTCGCTTCTGCCTTGGTGCCAATGATGGTCGTATGCGTGTTTGGCGCCGTGCAGGTGAGCGCCACAATCAGGACTGCATACGACCGAGGCACACAGGGCCAACACCCGGCATCATGGTGTGGGGAGCGATCTCCTACACTGGCCGTACACCACTGGTGATCGTTGAGGGGACACTGAATAGTGCACGGTACATCCAAACCGTCATCGAACCCATCGTTCTACCATTCCTAGACCGGCAAGGGAACTTGCTGTTCCAACAGGACAATGCACGTCCGCATGTATCCCGTGCCACCCAACGTGCTTTAGAAGGTGTAAGTCAACTACCCTGGCCAGCAAGATCTCCGGATCTGTCCCCCATTGAGCATGTTTGGGACTGGATGAAGCGTCGTCTCACGCGGTCTGCACGTCCAGCACGAACGCTGGTCCAACTGAGGCGCCAGGTGGAAATGGCATGGCAAGCCGTTCCACAGGACTACATCCAGCATCTCTACGATCGTCTCCATGGGAGAATAGCAGCCTGCATTGCTGCGAAAGGTGGATATACACTGTACTAGTGCCGACATTGTGCATGCTCTGTTGCCTGTGTCTATGTGCCTGTGGTTCTGTCAGTGTGATCATGTGATGTATCTGACCCCAGGAATGTGTCAATAAAGTTTCCCCTTCCTGGGACAATGAATTCACGGTGTTCTTATTTCAATTTCCAGGAGTGTATAATCGATATACACTTACGTAACAAAAGTCATGGGATACCTCCTAATGTCATGTTGAATCTCCTTTTGCCCAGTTTACAGGAGCTCGACATGATATGGGCTCAGCAAGTCGTAGGAAGACTCCTGTAGCCGTGCTGTCTCTATAGCCACCCATACCACAATTGCGAAAGTGTTGCTGGTGCATGATTTTGTGCACGAACAGAACCCTTGATTATATCCCATAGATGGTCTATGGGATTCATGTCGGGCGATCTGGGTGGCCAAACCATTCACTCAAACTGTCCAGAAGGTTCTTTAAATCAGTCGCAAACAATTGTGGCCCAGTGACATGATATCGTTCTTTGGGAACATGAAATCCCTGAACGGCTGCAAATGGTCTCCAGGTAACCGAACATAACCATTTACAAGCAAAGACCGGTTCAGTTGAACCAGAAGACCCAGTCCATTCCATGAAAACACAGCCTACACTATTATGGAGCCTCTACCAGCTTGCACAGTGCCTTATTGACAATCGGGACCCATGGCCTCGAGTAGTTTGCGCCACGCTCGATCTGCCCCATCAGCTATTACAAGCTGAAACTGAGACTCATCTGACCAGCTTACTGTTTTCCAGTTGTCAAGGATTCAAGTAAATGGTCAAGAACGCAGAAGAAGCACCGCAGGCGACGTCGTGTTATTAGCAAAGGCAATCGTGTCGGTCGTCTGCTGCCATAGCCCATTAACGCCACATTTCACCGCACTGTCCTAAAGGATACGTTCGTCTATGTCTCACATTGATTTCTGCGGTTATTTCATACAGTGTTCCTTGTCTGCTAGCAATGACAGCTCTACTCAAACGCCGCTGCTATCGCTCTTAAGTGGCTGATCTGTCCGTCGTGAGAAGTAATTCCTGAAATTTGGTATTCTCGGCATACCTTTGGCACTGTGTATTTTGCTATACTGAGTGCTCTAACAATTTTCGAAATGGAATGTTTCGTTCCTCTAGCTCCAACTATCATTCACGTTCAAAGTCTGTCAATTTTTTGCTTTGTTGTAACTGTTGATGGAAACTGCTGCTCACAGTACGTATTCTTTCCTGAGGCATATTTTTGTATTATATTTCTCTATTTTTACCACAGCTCAGCTGTATCTGATGATGATCAAAGTGCTTGAAAAAATTAATTTTCGATCAAGATCTTTCAGATGTCACTGTGTGCCGATTCTGAATGGTCACCTGCCTCATGAGCGGAAGCATTGGTTTATCAAGTGAAGCAACCATTCCTGTTTTGGTGTAAATAGGAGCCTACACGTGGGTCGGTAATTACCTAGTCTGGGTGCTTCTATCCTCCGATCAATGTTGCTGGATGACACGCAGCGTTGCAAGGAGTCATTTATTCTTTCATAAGGATGGATACGAACAGCTTTATAATGGTAATTGCCATTCTTTACTGTAGAGTGCAGATATTAGAGCGGTGACGGGGCGCTCCTTGTTACCTGCAGCGCTTGGCATAATGCTGTGGTATGAGGTCGCGATCTGACTAAACAATAACCACTTCCGCCATGTTGAATGCGAAGTCAGATAGCATGAAAAGATCTAGATATTTTATCTTGCTGTGCGGCATCGTGTTTCTCATTCTATCCTCACTCTGTGAGTGGTTTATAAGATGCAGACAGTAAAACTGTTACCCAGGGTACTTCGAATACTACTTGTCTATAAGTTTCAAAGGAAGGAATTAGCCTTTCTTCCGATGACACCTATTTTTTTGCTTGAACTTTTGTGTTATAATTTCGTAGCGTCTATATTGGCCAATTACAATCCTGAGACAGCGGTTCTATTTTCCTCGTGGTCTTTAGTCAGACTTCAAGTGGTGACGATTCGAAGAAATACTGGAACAGTAAAGCAGTTAACACCACACGCTGTGCATTACTTTCTGCGACGATAACTCACCACAGTATTACTGGACGCTATATATGCTCCACATTTGCACGAGGTGTGTTCAAAAGAAAGGTATGAAACAGCACTATGGGAATAGGTGAACTTTTTATTCAAAAGTAATTACCAGAGGCCCGATAACAACTATCCCACTGTTTCACGAGCCGAAGGGTTCCTTATTCCCAGAATTCCTACGGCTGTGACAAAATCCAGTTCTCCACTGCGTTCTTCCATTCGTCGTCCGAGTTGAAGCGCTTCCCTCTGAGATGTTTTTGAGCCCACTAAACACATGGAAGCTGTAGGGTGACATGTCTGGGATGCAGGACGGACGCTCAAGCTCCTCCCACTTAAACATACATAAACCCAGATACGTTATCGTGGAGCACAATCACTCCCTCCGTGACCAGCCGAAGCCCTTTGCTCTTGGTGGACTTGGCTAGGCTATTGAGTGCTGCTGCATGACCGAGGAAGCGAGCACACAATGCGAGATGGGTGAGCACAGCCCAACTGGATAGGCTACCCGCATCAGTTCATGGGGCCGAACACACAAACCATGACCGAATCCTAGGTAATGTTTGACAAAAAAAGAAGGTTCTCGTTCGTTGTGGGTCTGTCTGTAATGATGCAGCGTGAAGAGGCCAGTGTAGTAAGACTGAAACCAATGCGTAGACGTTAAAGAAATGGGAGGGTCTAAAAAGCGAAGTGTGGAAGGAGTTTCTGTTGGTTGTAGACAAAAACAGGAAGTCCACTGGATGTAGTGTTGTACACTGAGACAGCTCCTTCAGGGATACCAGCAGTAATAAAAAATAGCATGACAGCAAAATCTGTTTCAATGCATGCAAAAGATAGAAGACTTTTTAACGCTGATTCACGTGAAGGTACCAAAAATATATCAAGGTACTATAGGTGCAGAGTATGGAGAATTCAGCGTTTCAGACGTTGTATTATGTCCCTCAACTGTAAGCATTATGTGACAACTGCCTGGCCGCAGTAGTAACATCGGTTCCTGTCAGATCACCGAAGTTAAGCGCCGTTGGGCTGGGCTAGCTAGCATTTGGATGGATGACCATCCTGTCTGCCGAGCACTGTTGGCAAGCGGGGTGCACTCAGCCCTTGAGAGGCAAACTGAGGAGCTACCTGATTGAGAGGTAGCGGCTCCCTTCTCGTTAACTGACATACGGCCGGGATAGCGGTGTGCTGACCACATGCCCCTCCATATCCGCATGCAGTGATGCCTGTAGGCTGAGAAGGACACTGCGGCCGGTCGGTACCATTGAGCCATCAGGACCTGTTCAGATGGGGTTTCGTTTATTAGCACTATGTAGTACTTCAGAACAGGTGGAGAGAGAGAAAGGAAAGGAAAAGAACTGATAATATAAGCTGCATCCATACTTAATGCAGAATGAGAGACAGGGAACAGAACGAGGGATCTTCAGGTTACTTGGCAGTTGCGTCAACCACTGCACCCTGCGGACACGGTGTTTATCTCCAGTGCTCAGACTAACTAACCATACTCCTTGGCTGACATTTCCAAAAGAACAGACATCACACATTCATATAATCATTCGTCTCAATGGGCAATGAAGAATCAACCTTCAGTGCGGATGCAGATTTCACTAGACCTCCAGCGGGAATCTAAAATTCGCGAGCACTGAGATCATAGACGGGGACTGCTGGTCGGTGGTGCAAGGTGTGAATATGAGTCGGCTGGGCAGCATGCCGAGGAAGTCCGTGCACTTGCTGTAGACACTGTTCCCGGGTGGCGTAGTGGTAAACGCAACTGCTCAGTAACCTGGAGATCCCAGGTTCGAGTCTTCACCCGGGTCACATTTTCTGTCATCGCCACTTTTTCCACAGAAAGTTCCGATGCAGCTGATACCATCAGTTCTTTCCCTTTCGTTCTCCCCCTTCCACCATCAGTTACATAATATGTATCACAGCTGCGGATTCCGCGTGATCTTTCGATTCTAGGTAACTTTACTCTAAGGGGACATCTCAAAGAACAGGTTGATGCCATTTGACATAGCAAATGCCTTCCGTCATTACTGCTATTATTGATACAACATGTGCTGCAATATCTCCTATGTCGGCTGATTTGCGTAACCGGATGCAATATTTGACACTTACAGCACATTACATAAACACAGATTGTTCTCTTGTGAATAATGTTTCGTTTACAACTAATTTCCTCGACATTAAAAAGATGAAAGCAAATATTAAGAATGAAGCAGGAGATGGTATGGTCGACTGGAACATTGCGTCGGAAGTGTTCCATAATTTTGTTTTTGTCTCCGACTGGGGTGACAATATAACAAAAGCAATGGAAAATAGCGAAAGGCTTCTTTGTACTGCTAGTTGTATAAACACAGCCCTTAGCCATTCTTTCCATGAAGACAGATTCTTATTAAATGATGCGCCGCACATCGTGACAACAATAAATCTACGACTGCATCTACGTGAATACTCTGCAATTCACAATTAAGTGCTTGGCAGAGGTTCATCGGACCACCTTCAAGCAAGTTCTCTTCCATTCTAGTGTCGAACAGTGCGCGGCAAAAACGAATACAAAAATCTTTCCGTGATAGCTTCATTCCTCTTATATTCCCTATGTAGGTGGGCGCCAGCAAAATAATTTCACACTCTGAGGAAAAATTGCTGACCAACATAACATGAGAAGATCCTGCCGCAGCGAAAAACCCCTGTGTTTCAATGATTGCCACCCCTCTTCGCGTATCATATCCGTAGCACTCTCCCCCTAATTTTGCGATAGTACAAAAGGAGCTGCCTTTCTCTGGGCAGTTTCTAGGTCTCCCGCCAGTCGTAAAATACGGGTCCCAAAGCGCACAGCAGAACTCCATAAGAGGACGGACTAGCGTAGTGTAAGCAATTTCTTTAGTAGACCTGTAACATTTTTTAAGTGTTCTGCCAATAAATCTCAGTCTTTAGTTTACTTTCTCCCAACAGTATCTATGGATCGTTCCCATTTAAGTTATTCGTGATTGTAATCGCTAAGTATTTAGTTGAATTTATGACCTATAGATTTGTGTGATTCATTATGTAACCGAAAAAATACTCAAAAAATCACTGAAGAAATACGATGTCTATTTAACTTTGAAACTATCTTTCACACAATAGATCAGTACCTGCTGTAACAGCTCTTACTCTGTGCTGTAGTCCTTACACACTAAGGATAACGAAGATGTTGCTTTAGTGACGGTAAATACACTCCTGGAAATTGAAATAAGAACACCGTGAATTCATTGTCCCAGGAAGGGGAAACTTTATTGACACATTCCTGGGGTCAGATACATCACATGATCACACTGACAGAACCACAGGCACATAGACACAGGCAACAGAGCATGCACAATGTCGGCACTAGTACAGTGTATATCCACCTTTCGCAGTAATGCAGGCTGCTATTCTCCCATGGAGACGATCGTAGAGATGCTGGATGTAGTCCTGTGGAACGGCTTGCCATGCCATTTCCACCTGGCGCCTCAGTTGGACCAGCGTTCGTGCTGGACGTGCAGACCGCGTGAGACGACGCTTCATCCAGTCCCAAACATGCTCAATGGGGGACAGATTCGGAGATCTTGCTGGCCAGGGTAGTTGACTTACACGTTCTAGAGCACGTTGGGTGGCACGGGATACATGCGGACGTGCATTGTCCTGTTGGAACAGCAAGTTCCCTTGCAGGTCAAGGAATGGTAGAACGATGGGTTCGATGACGGTTTGGATGTACCGTGCACTATTCAGTGTCCACTCGACGATCACCAGTGGTGTACGGCTAGTGTAGGAGATCGCTCCCCACACCATGATGCCGGGTGTTGGCCCTGTGTGCCTCGGTCGTATGCAGTCCTGATTGTGGCGCTCACCTGCACGGCGCCAAACACGCATACGACCATCATTGGCACCAAGGCAGAAGCGACTCTCATCGCTGAAGACGACACGTCTCCATTCGTCCCTCCATTCACGCCTGTCGCGACACCACTGGAGGCGGGCTGCACGATGTTGGGGCGTGAGCGGAAGACGGCCTAACGGTGTGCGGGACCGTAGCCCAGCTTCATGGAGACGGTTGCGAATGGTCCTCGCCGATACCCCAGGAGCAACAGTGTCCCTAATTTGCTGGGAAGTGGCACTGCGTAGGATCCTACGGTCTTGGCGTGCATCCGTGCGTCGCTGCGGTCCGGTCCCAGGTCGACGGGCACGTGCACCTTCCGCCGACCACTGGCGACAACATCGATGTACTGTGGAGACCTCACGCCCCACGTGTTGAGCAATTCGGCGGTACGTCCACCCGGCCTCCCGCATGCCCACTATACGCCCTCGCTCAAAGTCCGTCAACTGCACATACGGTTCACGTCCACGCTGTCGCGGCATGCTACCAGTGTTAAAGATTGCGATGGAGCTCCGTATGCGACGGCAAACTGGCTGACACTGACGGCGGCGGTGCACAAATGCTGCGCAGCTAGCGCCATTCGACGGCCAACACCGCGGTTCCTGGTGTGTCCGCTGTGCCGTGCGTGTGATCATTGCTTGTACAGCCCTCTCGCAGTGTCCGGAGCAAGTATGGTGGGTCTGACACACCGGTGTCAATGTGTTCTTTTTTCCATTTCCAGGAGTGTAATTCTATTTGCGCTTCACACACCTATGATAATGAACTTCAAGGAAGAATTATGGATTACCTGAATCCTTTTAAAGAGGCCAGAGCTGAATTACAAGGCGAAAAAGAACCAGCAATTGTTAACTTTTCCTTCTTTTGACAACAAATTTGCGGGGTCAATTAAAACGACTTTGAGGTACAAATAATTAAAGCCAGGCTGCGTCAGTGATCTACTACTCGTTAACAGTAAGCACAAATTTTCTTGAAGGTACAAGTGACAGAAGTTACCGCAGTGAATATACAGGGTGTATCAAAAAGAATCATCCAATTTAAAAAAAGTGTTATTTGGGATATGTCCGTGAACGACGTACTGGTGGAAAAAAAAACTATCGAGTTCTATATGGTACCCGTTAGGTTGCAGCTGTATGCGCCCACTTCAGTTCTAGTAAAAGTGGTGTCGGCACAACAGAAAGCGTTTTGTGTTCTACGTTTGGCGCAGTGCGTGTCAGTAATAACTGTTGAGCGTGACTTTCGTACTAGGTATGGTGTGGATCCTCCTACAGCACACAGCATTAGATTATGGCATGAACAATTGCGAGAAACATGTTGTTTGTGTAAAGTCAAATCGCCAGGCCGTTCCCGAATATCTGACACAGACGCCGAACGCATCCCCCACAGATTCACAAGCTGTCCGCAGAAATCCATTCGACGTGCAGTTCGACAGCTCAATATGCCCCCGAAGTCCGTGTGGAGCGTGTTGCGTCAAAGTTTACACATGAAACCATACAAAATTCAGCTTCTGCGAGCTCTTCGTGAAGGCGACAAACAGCGTGTGGAGTTCTGTAATTTCGTTCTTGGCAAGATGATGACAGTTTTCTTCCACGCTTAGTGTTTAGGCAACATTCCATTTAAATGGGAAGGTGAACCGTTATAATGAGCGAATATGGGGTACGGAACAACCACTGAAGTTGTACAACATGAGAGGGACTCCCCAGAATATAATGTGTTTTGTGCAGTTTCACGTTGCCGATAACATTTTTAAAGGAAGCACATATTTCGATATGCTTGAGAACTTTCTTTTCCCACAGTTGGAGATTGATTTGAACGACGTCATTTACCAACAGGATGGGTGACTGACATCTGGACCAAATGCTTCACCCTTACATTACTGGCTTCCAAAGTTACTGGACCTGACTGTGAGTGATTATTTCCTGTTGGGGGTTTATAAAAGACTCTGTTTATGTGCCTCCGTTACCAACAACAGTGGGTGAACTGAGACATTGCATAACAGCAGCTGTGGAAGCTGTAACTTAAGACATGCTCATTGTAGTGTGGGAACGGTTTGAATACCGCATTGACATATGCTGTGCATATTGAACACCTATGGAAAGGTCTGAAAAAAAATTTTGAGTTTCCCTTTCATCAAAAACCAAAATTCATTGCATATGTTCATTAGTTTCAGAAATATAGTCATGCCAAATAGGATGATTCTTTTTGATACACCCTGTATAATGTTCTTCTTAAGTTTTCTTTATACAAGTAGTCTTCTCCTAAATTTCAGGGACAGTATTTATTTAAAGTGTATGTAGTTTCCTATTACTGACAAGCAAAATAAATCTCCTGTTTGGAATGAGCCACTTTTCCTGTGCCTGTACTGAATGCCAAATTATTTTCCAAGTATTGTATGAAGTTAACAGCGTCACGTAAGCGTTCTTGGAAACATGACTTTTGTGTTAAAAAAGGCAGTGAGAGAACGAGTGAGAAGTAGGGAAGGTGGCAACTGGCTTGTGCAGTGCAGGGAGACAAGGCGACGTGTCAGCGAAGAGCGGTCATGCTCGATTATCCACGTAACCGGAGTCTGGACAACAGGCGTCGTCCGAGTACCTGACCGAGCCGAGCCCCGAGGGTTCGGACACGAGCGTCTCGATGTCCCGTTAGCAGTGGTGAGCCATAACCGGTCAGATATTGAGCGTTGCAACACTTTGGCGAGCTACGGAGTGCCTCACGGTATAAGTCAGTGTTAATGGTTTTTGTCCTCGCGGAATTCGCTGAGGGTCGGTCCTGGAACGTCGAAAAAGACGGGGAGCATCAAGCTTGCTGAGGACGCAGCTATGAATTTTTTAGGGGGAAACGCACAACCACGCCGGACTCTACATTGGCGTCCCTAGATGTCTGAGTACATTATCCCGGAGCGAAATTGGCATGTTTCAACCGTTTTGGTACTCGCGACGTTTCGTACTCTTTCATTTGAACACTCCTTATAGTCAGTTACAGATGTTGGTCCGTCCCACGATAGTTGATGGTGATTACGAGTTGACCCACGTCCGATGACGATTCCACAATACACCTGAATATGGTCTTTTAAAGAGAGCTGACCGTGTAATCAATTGATTAATGCAGCTCAGGTGGTTCAAATGGCTGTAAGCACCATGGGACTTAACATCTGACGTCATCAGTCCCCTATACCTAACTAACCTAAGGACATCACACACATCCATGCCCGAGGCACGATTCGCACCTGCGACCGTAGCAGCAGCGCGGTTCCAGAACCGCTCGGCCACAGCGGCCGGCTGATTAATGCAGCTGTGTGCAACTGTAATTCTACAACAGTTTTTGCAAGCTGTAAATCATCGCCTTCTCAAAATAATGGGAATGCAAGCACGACGTCGTGGTTACAGGAAACTTATTTGCTCTCTGAAACCTTTTCTCCCATTCCTTTTAAGAGTTCTGGGCACAGTCAGAATTGTCAATTAAGCTAATCATTTGTAACAAGCGTACAACAGGGCGAGAAGGCGGAAACATGGATAGCGTGGATGACGACGGATGGCCTTCGGTTTTAAAGAAAAGAGGCTTGTACGTTACTAACGACTTCACGTCAGCGTTGTAATGGACTGTTCGCTTTGGTAATTTGGCTCGTCGGACATGTTTCACATTCGGTTTATCTTCACTCTATGTGACGCACAGTTGTACAACATATAGGAAGGTCCGGAATTCCCCGTTCCAAGTACACTCGTTTCTATTAATTACAGAAAAAGCACTAAAATAACGATAAGTCAAAGACTGTGTGTTGAAAGCGATTAAACGTAGTAGTACAGAACTTCTGATAAGGTTCATTTCGAAACTAATGTTTACAATTTCATTTATTTACGACGAACACGCCAACGAGAACTGGTCTCCACTGTACTTAGATACAAATTTTCACTGGTGATAAGATTGTTATTTTCATCAAAACAGTCCGCATCTCGTGGTCGTGCGGTAGCGTTCTCGCTTTCCACGCCCGGGTTCCCGGGTTCGATTCCCGGCGGGGTCAGGGATTTTCTCTGCCTCGTGATGACTGGGTGTTGTGTGCTGTCCTTAGGTTAGTTAGGTTTAAGTAGTTCTAAGTTCTAGGGGACTGTTGACCTCAGATGTTAAGTCCCATAGTGCTCAGAGCCATTTGAACCATTTTTGTATCAAAACATTTTTGACTATTTGATTTTCACTGTATGCTTTTTTCAGCTTTGCATCTTCACGAAATTCACTGATTAAACCATTTTCAAATAGATAGAACTGCCTATCAACCAGAACACTCTACACGAGATACAGGCTGCCATGCATAAACTCTGTTCTCACCCTACCCATAGGTACACAGTGAAGTAGCAGTCACATGTGATTTCAGTATACCTTCCGCCTTTAATATAAGTTCGTTTCAATTTTGTAAGAGGTTACAGTTGTCAATGTGATTTCGGTCAGAGAGTAAGGCATTCACAGCAGTTGGCAGTGTTGTATCGAGAGCATAGTGCATAAAGGAAAACACGATGTTTTTTGATCGATACTTCAGTTTGGTTTTGGTATCCAGCGAAGGAATGCGCACAAGAGGCCGCCATTTTTATAGAGGTTTTATTGTTGCTGGACATGACGTGTTTTCCGCAGCCTTTGTAAATACTTCGTGTTTTACACATTGAATATATAATATATTAAATCTACTTGGAATGTTTTGTAAATTATTCGGATATAGAATTCTCTGGCGAGCAGTTTGCTATAAGTTTTTAGAACAGTTTGTATAACATACGGAGAGCAGAGCCATATTTCTTCGGTCATGCTCTGTCTTGTGCGTTGGAACAGATGAAGGTCTTACCGTGGAACACGTGATACAAATGAAATGAAATTCCTTAATGTCTCAAAAATTTAATGTGTTTTTAAAATGCAAATTTGTGTTGCTTTCCAGTTTCTTCAGATTCCGAATGTGTTTAAGTTCTAACTGCCTTTTGATAATACTTCCGCTTAATTTGATTACGCTTCCGCTTTATTGATTGAGACGTGGAATTCCGGACCCGCCTACATGTTGTACAACTGTGCGTCACATAGCGTAAAGATACTCATTGGTCTGTAATAGTGTAACAATGTAACAGATAGATTACGAAATACAATACTAGAAGCAGCGCGGGATTAGCCGAGCGGTCTGTGGCGCTGCAGTCATGGACTGTGCGGCTGGTCTCGGCGGAGGTTCGAGTCCTCCCTCGGGCATGGGTGTGTGTGTTTGTCCTTAGGATAATTTAGGTTAAGTAGTCTGTAAGCTTAGGGACTGATGACCCTAGCAGTTAAGTGCCGTAAGATTTTACACATATTTGAACATTTTTACAATACTAGTAAGATTTTCTAAACTGCAATTTCAGCTGAATATGGAAAACACAGGAAACAACACACTATTTAAAACTTGTACAGAAACCAGACTGCAGGAAACCAGACGGCTATTATAAGAGTCGAGGGGCATTAAAGAGAAGCATTGGTTGAGAAGGGAGTGAGACAGGGTTGTAACCTATCGCTGATGTTATTCAACGTGTACTTTGAGCAAACAGTAACGGAAAGCATAGAAATATATGGAGTAGGGATTAAAGCTCAGCGAGGGAAAGAATGCTGTTTGCCGATGACGTAATTCAGTCAGAGTCGTCAGAGGATTTGGGGGAAGAGTTGAAAGAATGGACAGCGTCATGATAGGAGGATATAAGGTGAACGTCAACGACGACAAAACAAGAGTAATGTTATGTAGTCTAATTAAATCAGGTGATGCTGAGGAAATTAGATTAGGAAACGGGACTTTGAAAGCAGTAGATGAGCTTTGCAATTTGAGCAGCAAAATAACTGATGATGGCTAAAGAACAGAGGATATTAAATGTAGATTGACGATGGAAAAAACTCGTTTCTGAGGAAAATTAAAATGGTACAAATAGCTCTGAGCACTATGGGACTTTACTGCTGAGGTCATCAGTCCTCTAGAACTTAGAACTACTTAAATCTAACTAGCCTACGGACATCACTCACACACATGCCCGAGGTAGGATTCGAAACTGTAACCGTAGCAGTCGCGTGGTTCCCGTCTGTAGCGCCTGGAACCGCTCGGCCACTCCGGCCGGCTTCTGAGAAAGAGAAATTTATTGCCATCGAATATAGATTCAAAAGAAAGTTGACATCGAATATGGATTTAAAAGAAATTTATTGACATCGAATATAGATTTAAGTGTTAAATTGTTAGGAAGTGTTTTCTGAACGTTTTTGTATGCAGTGAAACATGGACGATAAACAGTTTATACAAGAAAAAGTTGGAGGCTTTTGAAATGTGATGCTACTGAAGAATGGAGAAAATTAGATGGGTAGATCACGGAACTATTGAAGACGCAATGACTGGAATTGGTGAGAAACGAAATTTGTGGCACAGGCTGAGTAGAAGAAAGGACCGATTGATAGGACATATTTTGACATACCAGTTTAGTATTAGAGGGAATCGTGGGGGGTAAATATTGTAGAGGGAGACGAGGAGATAAATAGAGAAAGTAGATTCAGAAGGATGTAGCTTGCAGTAGTTATTCGAAGACGAAGGGGCCTGCACAGGATAGAGTAGTATGGAGAACTGCATCAAATCAATCCTCGGACTGAAGACAACAACAACAACAACAACAACATTTGTTCGTAGGTACACGACCATGTTGTACATCAGAACATGTTTTCACGTTTTCGAGAGTAATTTTTGTATTTTCGGAAAGAAACTGCAGTATACAAAAATTTAATGCCGTCGTATACAAATGGACTAAGAAAATACACTGAACTTCTATTAAGGGCCTAGCAAGAGACAACAGTCTACGAAGTTTACCACGGTACAACACACTCTGTTCCCTACTAACATAATCGATTAATCGGGATTCTTGTAACTGTTCTCAGGAATTAGAAATAACACTTGCAATGCCATTGTCGTCGAAGACAGCTGCAGGTCAATCACTAAGCCGAAAGAGGTGACGCCGTGGTTCAATTCTTCCTTTAAATATTTCCTTGAATTATAATCTTAGAGTATACGCATACATGTAGCTCCTGGAATTTCTCTGGGATCCACCTACATTCCTTTACGTCATCGTCACGTTCTCTTTTTGTCTATTACGATCCAGTGAAGACATTCCTTCTCCCATCTACCACCGATTC
Organism: Schistocerca cancellata; assembly: GCF_023864275.1. Lineage (NCBI taxonomy): Eukaryota > Metazoa > Arthropoda > Insecta > Orthoptera > Acrididae > Schistocerca > Schistocerca cancellata. Next base: position 414,891,359 of record NC_064628.1, read on the forward strand.
TCTTACGAACATGTCTCAGCCACCGCCAATTCACTTTGATTAAAAAAAAATGGCTCTGAGCACTATGGGACTTAACGTCTGAGGTCATCAGTCCCCTATAACTTAGAACTACTTAAACCTAACTAACCTACGGACATCACACACATCCATGCCCGAGGCAGGATTCGAACCTGCGACCGCAGCGGTCGCACGGTTCCAGACTTTAGCGCCTAAACCCGCTCGGCCACAACGGCCGGCCCACTTTGATTACATTCATACGTCTGATGCCCCCTTCTGCCTCTTGCTCAGTTATTTTGTTTGCTTTCTTACCTCTCCGAGCAACTGCCAACTTGAACGCCTTAATTGCGCATTCTAGAACCCTCAGGATTTCAAATGTTTTCACATTTTAAGTACTCGTCTCCGTAGCAAAAGTCTAAACTGGTAATGCACACTGAGTGTAAAAAAAAAATTAAGACTCACTGGAAGCATAATCTCAAAAAACCCGTATTTAGATGACAAAAAGTATTCCAAACCATGTTTGCAATCCAGTTTATTTTTCTTGTTGTGCGCCTGGTCGTTCCCCACATATTGCCTAAGTACAAAAAGTCATCAACTGATTCTGTATATTGATGGTTGGATGGTTTCTTTTACGTCGTTTTAATTGTATGTCGTTATAGTTTTGTTATAATGGTTTTTCAGGTTTGCTTTCAAACTTTCTCTGTTAAATTCTGGCATTCATTGTTTGTTCTTATCTGCTCTAAATTAAGGTTATAACGTCAGATGCAAAATGAAGATGGTTCTGATAACTTACTTTAATATATAGCCATTCTTCGTTTTCTCAACTTAAGAATCTGCGATCTTCGTGCACAGCTGCTGAGAACAGGTTTGGTGCTACGGAATCTTCTCACCTCACATCTCATTCAGCTTTGAATGTCCGTCTATCCTGATGAAGTGTTATGAAAGGTGTAGCATTGAGTTACATACTCTGCAGTACACTAATATGTAACTAATCAGTGATTTGTTTATGAATGTCGTTGGCGATGTTTAGTTGGAAAAGCTCTGAAACATTTTTCAATATCTTGGAATCCGGGGCAAAGCAGGAGGCGTTTTATTATACCATCCTATAATGTACATATGAATTACAAATATACCATTGCGTTACATTCACCACTAAAGGCATCAGAAATGCCGGAGAACGAACAGGAAGATTCCAGTCCTATGCAGAACACAGGTACAAGGAAAAGAAAAGTGTTGAGGCGTGTTTCTGATTCTTCAGAAATATGTCACGTAACAGGAGAAGATTGTAATGTTTCCAGAATGTCCCATTTACAGAACGGAATAAACTAATGACGGAATTTCTTCAAATGGCTTCCAACGATACACAAAACTCACTTGACCAGAATTAACAGTGTAAATCCTGTGATACAAAAAAGACCTAAGAAAAGTTCAGATGGAACTCATGTCATGACTTTTCCTATGGCTATAAGATGCATATTAGTAGACAGACAAATACAGGATGTTCAGGTACACCAACCCGAATCACTGGTATTCAATGGTACTCCCAACATATGTGTTATTACTCTCAAAAAGGCACTGTCTGCTACGGGGAAAGCATATGTGGACACCAGAGGAAAATATAACACTACGCTAAACAAACTTAGCCGAGTGCATCAACATATACGATCTCTGGGAGGCCGAAAATCACATTATTGCATTCATGATAGCAAACGGCTATTTTTACCAGAATAAACTTAATATTCGAAAGTAAAGGCAGCAGAGGGTCAAGTAGGTAAAAAGACGAGGGCTAGCAGAAATCCTAGGGTAACAGAAGAAATATTGAATTTAATTGATGAAAGGAGAAAATATAAAAATGCAGTAAATGTCTCAAAAATGACATAGACAGGAAGTGCAAAATGGCTTAGCAGAGATGGCTAGGGGACAAATGTAAGGATGTAGAGGCCTATCTCACTAGGGGTAAGATAGATACTGTCTACAGGAAAATTAAAGAGACCTTTGGAGAAAAGAGAACCACTTGTATGAATATCAAGAGCTCAGACGGAAACCCAGTTCTAAGCAAAGAAGGGAAAGAAGAAAGGTGGAAAGAGTATTTAGAGGGTCTATACAAGGGCGATGTACTTGAGGACAATATAATGGAAATGGAAGGGGATGTAGATGAAGATGAAATGGGAGATACGATACTGCGTTAAGAGTTTGACAGATCACTGAAATACCTGAGTCGAAACAAGGCCCCGGGAGTAGACAACATTCCATTAGAACTACTGACGGCCTTGAGAGAGCCAGTCCTGACAAAACTCTACCATCTGGTGAGCAAGATGTACGAGACAGGTGGAATTCCCTCAGACTTCTAGAAGAATATAATAATTTCAATCCCAAAGAAAGCAGGTGTTGAGAGATGTGAAAATTACCGAACTATCAGTTTAATAAGTCACACCTGCAAAATACTAACGCGAATTCTTTACAGACCAATGGAAAAACCTCGGGGAAGATCAGTTTGTTTTCAATAGAAATGTCGGAACATGTGAGACAATGCTGACCTTACGACTTATTTTAGAAGAAAGATTAAGGAAAGGCAAACCTACGTTTCTAGCATTTGTAGACTAAGAGAATGCTTTGGCAAAGTTGACTAGAATACTCTCTTTCAAATTCTAAAGGTGGCAGGGGTGAAATACAGGGAGCTAAAGGCTATTTACAATTTGTACAGAATCCAGATGGCAGTTATAAGAGTCGAGGGGCATGAAAGGGAAGCAGTAGTTGGGAAGGGAGTGATACGGGGTTGTAGCCTCTCCCCGATGTTATTCAATCTGTATATTGAGCATGGAGAAGAAATAAAAACTTTCAGGTTCGCCGACGACATTGTAATTCTGTCAGAGACAGCAAAGGACCAGGAAGAGCAGCTGAACGGAATGGATAGTGTCTTAAAAGGAGGATATAAAGATGAACATCAACAAAAGCAAAACGAGGAAAATGGAATGTAGTCGAATTAAATCGGGTGATGCCGCTGAAATTAGATTAGGAAATGAGACGCTCAAAGTAGTAAATGAGTTTTGCTATTTGGGCAGCAAAATAACTCACGACGGTCGAAGTAGAGAGGATATGTAGACTGGCAATTGCAAGAAAAGCGTTTCAGAAGAAGAGAAATTTGTTAACATCGAGTATAGATTTAAGTATCAGGAAGTCGTTTCTGAAAGTATTTGTTTGGAGTGTAACCATGTATGGAAGTGAAACGTGGACGATAAAAAGTTTGGACAAGAAGAGAATAGAAGCTTTTGAAATGTGATGCTACAGAATTATGCTGAAGATTGGATTGGTAGATCACATAACTAATGGGGAGGTATTGAATAGAATTGGAGAGAAGAGAAGTTTGTGGCACAACGTGACAAGAAGGAGGGACCGATTTGTAGGATTGTTCTGAGGCATTAAGGGATCACAAATTTAGCATTGGGGGGCAGCGTGGAGGGTAAAACTTTAGAGGGAGACCAAGAGATGAATAAACTAAGCAGATTCAGAAGGAAGGTTGTAGTAAGTACTGGGAGGTGAAGAAGCTTGTACAGGATAGAGTAGCATGGAGAGCTGCATCAAACCCCTCTCAGTACTGAAGACTACAACAACAACAACCTATTATATTCAGAGAGAACTCCTCTAAACTCTGTGTTATGCGGACAGTTCCGACTTATTTTTGTGTGTAACTACGACGTAAGTTTTGTGTAACTCGGAACCGACCCATTTTGCGTGTTTAACAAATTTAGAGCCGATTGTTCCAAACTTGATTTACAGATAAATAACGGGAAAGATGCATCTCCGAATAAGCAGAAACAACATTTAACGATTTAAAATGAACCTCATAAGAGGAAACCAGAAAAGCTGTACAAGAGTAAACGTTCCGAAAAATTTGAAATCCAGAAAACCTATGATTAATGTTTCAACGAATGAAGCATATTACAGCAAGCAGCTATATTTTATTCCTTCAGTATTCATTTATTTTCTTCTAGGATATCTGTATGCATATGGAGAAACACTTTCGAACAGAGAATCTTGTTAGTGCGTTCAAAGCTGTCCTACTTCTGTTCGGAAATTTTACTTGACTCTATGCGTAAAGTGAATGTATTCTGTGATTCCTGTTCTGGACTGAATAAAACCACCTGAAAGTAATGCTGTGGGGCAGCTAAGATGCTGGACATCGACTTCAACTTTCTGTCGTCATGACAGTTCCATGGAGGTCAAAAAACAAGGGAGATGGGAATATAGACTTACGCTGTACATTGCTTTCAAGCCAGATTACGCTGGGCCTGTCAACATCTTCAATAGCCCAAAACATTAGCATCCTACTGTTTATAATTTCTTCTTGTTAATTATTTCTGTCTTGCGTAAGCAACAATTGTTTTAAATACTAAAAATTATAGTGCTTACGTGAATAGTATAGCGTCAGGAATGCAATTTCGTACATTTATCTGTTCTTGAATGCGCATTTGTTCAAGTAATTCGACATATTTGGCCTCGAAAATGTGTTTTGGTTTTTACTGATATATTTAGAATAACCAAGAAGAGAAGGAAGTGATGTGAAAAGCATGCTTTCGTATTCCGTTTAAATCCATTGTCACTAAATTTGTACCGACAGCATATGAAACTCCGAAAGCAATGCTTCTTTGCTTATTGGTATTACTTGTTGTTCGTTACATTTTCAGTTTTCATCTCGTATGCACAACATTTCTAATGTTCACGTTTGCAAAAAAAAAAAAAAAAAAAAAAAAAAAAAAAAAAAAAAAAAAAAAAAAAAAACTTAGCTACGTGTTGTTTGCTTCATCGTAAACATGTGCAATAAGAAAACAAGGCATGATATAGTATCTTTTGCATGTCAGCAAAATGAACATGTATTGAAATACCAAATAAGCAGAACTACATAGAGATATACCTCCATGGAGAATAGGTTGTCAGAGCATTAGTTTCGCTGTAGTTTACACATCTTATCACTTTGAAATCTTACTTATCATGTATTAGTAATAACAGCAGTTTACAGGGCAAAAAAAAAAAGATATAATTTCTAAACATGTTTCAGCTCTGTGCAACAGTACTAACGTGATAATGGAATGGTTTCAAACACTTACACCCCGTAAAATGGATATTATGCTTTCATGTGTATGTAACTCATTTTTTTTTAATAACGATGGCCTAACCTGAGTAACATACGAGTATGGCCTGCCTAACAGTAGCCTATTTACTTCTTTTCCGGAATATTTCTCGCTAGTAACTCTTGTCAGTTTTTGAGGAATAGCCAAACATAGGACAATTGGAATGTACGTCTACTTTGATCATTCTACTTTTGAATTTCATTTTCAGGCTTTTAAAGTATCTGTCTATATCATACTTTCTGATAATCAACAGTCAGTTTCATGTTCCATGTATCATAAGTTTTCTAACTACAGACAGATGTTAGTAATTCCTACCCATCACTATTTACACGTTACAACAACAGGTAGTCTTCTACGGAATAAGAGGAGTTGTCCAAGGGAATCGTTTTGAATTTAGTTTAAAATTTTACTTTGCTGTCTTTCTGGCATTTCATATCACTGAATTAGTCATCAAAACTTTTGGTTGCAGCGTTGTGAACACCTGTTTGTGCTACAGACAACCTTAATTTGGCATAATGAATGTCGTTTCTTTCTCCTGGTATTGTGATAGTGTACATCATCGTTCCTGTCGAAGTGCAGTGGGTTAACTGAAGCACACTTCATGAGAGAAAAAAAGTACTGTGAAGCGGATTGATTGCTACTCACAAGCCGAGCAGCATGCAGGCATCACGAAAAGAATGTCCTCTTAAGTTTTCAGCCAAAGCCCACTTCAGAAAGGAAGTATAGTGCACCATAAATTCATAGAATCATACACACAAAACTCACACACACACGTAACTGCTGTCTCCATCTGTTCTAGCCAGAATCCTTAGAGGGAACGACTGCGAACAATGAATAATTAACGGCAGGAAGAGTTTAGGGCATGCGATGCTGGATCAACAATGAGCATGGCCACGTAGCCATGTGTTGTGAGACGAGATCGTTGATTCATAATGGGTCGGATGTTGGAGCGTTTGCGGTTTGTAAGGCAATGAAAACCACAGGAAAGAATAGTAGTAAACAGTCGAATCATACTTCATGTATAAAAAAGAAAACGTTTTTTGAACAGCTCCACTTACGAATGAAATGTGATTCCTTTAAACTTTAGATTATGATCGAGTTGATTAGTACACACGCAAATGACGTAAGCTGGCATTTTTAGTGAAACAACTGCGTCTCCACACAATCAAACCACAAGGTGCTACTTGGGACACGACCAAAAAGTTGATACAGATACTCAACGGCCGAAAATGAGCATGTGGGAGTGACATCAAGGGGAACCAGCACTGCGGTGAACCATGGAGGTATGAATGCTGTGAACCTAATGTTTTCGGCTGGCGGACGTCGGCTTCAAATTTGTGACGTAACTACAACTACCTTCTTTTTCTACCTTCATGGACAACTCCCACTATTTTTCTTCCATGGCAATTACAAACATGTTCATTGCCGAGTATCATCGCTCTCTCAGCATCACAAACATTCTCCCCTTGATTTAGCTCACGGCTGACAGATGGCGTTGGTGCTGCGTCTCACATAGCACAAAGTACGAAACATATTATTATTCAAATTTGCAACAAATATAAAAAATATATTTTTATAGGATGTTATTATCCTTCTAGTCTGGTGAAAACAAGCATAAATGATTTAAAGCATGCAAAAATGAAAGAATAAATTATTGGAAGTCTCGGGGGCAGCTCGCCCTATGCGAAAAGAAAGAAAGGAAAATAAGTCGTAACTCATAGGTATATAGGTTTATTGAATGAGATTTATGATGCAATCAACAACTACATTAAGGTTATTGAAGGAATTACCGCAATTATTTTCTCTTTATGGGTAGATTTGCAATAGAATTTTGAAAAAAAAAAGAAAGGTAACTGAAAATAACAGAAATATAATAATAGTATGACAGTAAGTGTCGTTCGCTAAGGCCTTTTTATTGGTGAGTATCAGAGACGATTGTCCCAAAGGCACTGGACGTCCAGCAATGGGTTGTCAATGTCGATGTAATCAGCCTACTCATTTTAGCATCGTCTGAATAAATAATTTCCAGGAAAACCCGGATGCACTCAGCAGGGCACCGATGGGCTCTTTCCCTCCACCCACACCTCCCAAAATGAACCCAATTATTATTTTTTTATTTTGTAATATTAATGTTTCTTTAATACATTACCCTTACGACATCCTAATTACTACTAGTAAAAGGATAAATACAAAGTTACCTAATTACTACTAGTAAAAGGATAAACACAAAGTTACTCTGATTTAATTAAGGCTATTTAATATACATAACAAAAAGAAAGTAATATGTTCGATTCCATGGGAATGATTGTGCCCCACGACAATGACGTAACTATGTACAATTGTGACATGGCGTTTGATCAGTGCTGCTTCAATGTCTGATTCTTGTATGATTTCTATTTATAGCACTGATGATAAGTACTCTGTCACTTGAAATCTAGCTCTACGATGTAATAAGAAAGAGATGACATTACGGCCAGTGCTGTAAAAAGACGAATTTATTTTTATTTTAGAAAATATTATAGCTATGGAATTTTTAATAAAAGAAAATTGACAAAACCTTAACTATTACTGAGCTCTTCTGGCTGGGTTTCATTTTCCTTGGAGAAAATAGTATTTTTGAGTACTTCCATCCTTCACGATCATGTCTCTGTTCTTTGAGACGGTATGGTAAAATTCTACACGGTCGATTTGCATAGAAAGGTCCACTCCATTCTCTTCGTTTTATCTGTCCATTATATTCATGAACGTAAATATACCTTCTACATTGGCTTTATGGGCTGGCATTGCAGTTACTACCATCTCAGAGTACTGCTGAATTTGGTCACGGCTTTTATAAAAAAATTACCCACTTCTCATCACACTACAATACTGCTTTGATTTTATCATTCCACTTGTGAAGATTTTCTTCAGTCAAATTTATCAATATCCAGAACTGATCAAACGGAATGGAGTCATCGAATCCATGTTTCTCCACTCCAAAAACGAAACTGTCGGTTCTATAATTTCCCATTCTGGCACTCTCTTGAATAGCATACATTCTAACACCTACAATAATGATTAATATGAGGTATCCTTTTCCTCAGATATTCTATGTAAGTGTCATAAGCTGTGTAAACTTTTTCTTTTAAAGTGCTTTTCTACTGATTTTGTTACCTCCGCTCTTTTAAGAACAGAGTAAACAGTAAAGTAAACTGTTCCTCTTTTCTCTTAGTAACAGTTTCAAGAGTATTTTTCAGGACACCCGTTACCTTTATTACACTTTTAGTAGTCCCACAATTTTTTTTATACTGCAGAGTGCCAATCTGGCTGTGAATGAACCATAAGTAGGCTTCACGTAATGGATTGCTGAAAAACTGAGCCATTAGTGAGCCGTTACTTCATTTAGAAAAAAAACTGTTCAAATAGTCTCATGACTTAATGATACCATCAATTACTATTATTTACTGATCTTTTTACAAGATAATGATTTTTACATGTTGCGTTTCGTGGGGAGCGCAAATTTTTCTTAAATTATGCCCAATTTTGAGCTTGATGTCCTCCAATATATGTCAATGACAAAACTCAATCACTTGAAAATGGCATAAAATGCCTTAACCTGGGATGTAATTAAATAAACAACAATACAGTCAAATGGAGGTGTGTTCATTATGAAAAGTATGATGACTATTTGAACTGTTGGAAATAATGATAACTAGCGGGTTTTCTAGTGACACATGACTTTCATATATCCATCGTTGGACTCCTTCAGCCTCTGTGTTCTAATTGTGTGTAGGGAAAAGTACGAGAATACCTTCGCAATGATAGGTTCAACATCACAGTTCAATCAGCAGATGACTACATGCAGTTGGGTAAAACAAGTGTAGAGGACCCCTCCGCTTCAACGTTTTCATGAGATTTTGTCTTTCATTTGGTCAATACGTTACATCTGCCTTGTCTTCTTGAACCACGAAAGCTGTTCGTATTGTCGCCACAAAATACCAGAATTATATTTTTCCTGGATCAAACATTCCAGTAGTACTCGTATAACATTTTAAAATTTCGTCAGATGTTTTATTTGGTAGGGTCGTAGGGAACTCGCCTTCAAAAGATTGGACTGAATTCCTTCATTAACATCGAAAAACTGAACAAAAATCGGGTATATTGTAGCAGGTTTATTATTGCTGGCATCAGTGGATATCCCGCGGAAAGAAGACTTTTTGATGTTCTCAAGGTTTTCCTTTAAACTCTGGGAAGCAATAACTCATTTAACTAAGGCTGATAATTTAGTTCTTGACGAACTTAGCTTTTATGCTGTGGAAGAATCATCAAAGACAACAATGTTAAGCTTATTACTACGGTTACTAAATCTACAGGGGGCAGTGTTTAACCGTGTGGTAGGGCAGTGCAAGTTCGGATATTTGTATCCTCACTTGACTGAGATCATAGAAAATAATTTTGTGTTCTTTTACTACAGCTCGGTGCACATCTATTACTCTTGGTTCTTTGACTTGTGATCTTCTATGTCAGAACCCCCACAATGCCTGACACTAATAAAACTGTTACTCTGTTTAAAAATCAAATCGACCTTCCTGGATAAAACCCCACTACTTAGAATGAATTTACATGTTCTGGCATTGCGGTTTGCAACTCAATGACGACAATACGTCTGATACGAGAGGCCAGCTTGTCCGATATAACATCAACAACTACACTAATGCGATAACAGTGGTAATTGGTGCGACAATCGGACAGTGCTCAAAACGGGAATTGTTATAATAACACAAGTACTCTTAAGTCACAGTATCCCTCAAATAAATTATTGTTGTAGCGTATTATTGATACGCATGTTAGAGAAACAAGCTAAAATATATTAATTTATCGTGTCGTACTCCGTATACTCGAGCGAAATCTCTAAAAATTTATAGAATTTAATTAAATATATTTGAAAACTGAGTTTCGGAATTTTGAGCGTCCCGAAATAATATTCGGGGCACCGTATGTTATGATGAAAAATAGCCACAGTCCCAGTTTTCCGGGTAGTTTGGTTACCCGATTGTAGCATCACATGAGCCAATATATTCTTTGTCATGCGAGACTTCAGTTCACAGATACGCAGTCACGCGAAACAGAAATGATAGCGCCAACGACCTGAACGAGGAAATAGGATAAGGGCTCTTCTGACGCAGACGTGGGAGGCCAGGCACACCTACTACACCGATTTTAGCACTTAGTAACGTGACAACACACACTGGTGTAGATGTAGTAACAGAACGTTAACCGTAATTGCTCCTTACTGCAGGTACACACTCACAGCGAGCGGAGGTTAATGCCTTACTGTTCCCATACTTCTGTCATTTTAAATTCCTGTTTTTTTTTCGCAATGTGGTAGTAAATATATGAATAAAACAAAATAATGTATTTTACCATTTCCTGTTATATGATCCTTCAAAAAGTGTGCCGGCTACGTTCTATCAAAGAAGAACCTCATTTTTTTTTCAAAGCTAACAGAATACATGATCATGTTCATAACATCTACTCATTACAAGTATGAAATATTATATCTGTCTTATGACCTCATCCACCGCGCTGACTTGCAAGGAACTCTGTACATGAAATTCGCTGTGCGTGCCCCACTTTCATTTCGCCAACAACAGGTCGATTTTCTTCCTTTGTTTTGCAGATGGTTTATTGGCGTACGTCAATGATTTAAGATAACCCCAAAGAGAAAAGGGGTTAATCACTTGACTTTGATGGGCATTATTGAGATGGCGAGATGAGATGATCTGAAACAGCTAATGGCGCAGCCCAGTTGTTTCGCTGAGGTGCGACAGGTGACGCCCTGCTGCTGAAAATAAAGGAAGTTAAAAGAGACAGACAGAGAGAGAGAGAGAGAGAGAGAGAGAGAGAGAGAGAGTTGTATGGAGAGGACGTATATACTTGCGTATGATAAACCCTTCCCTCGACAAATTATCTCGTTCGTACCTCCTCTGTGTTACCACAGATGACAGAAACTGACCTCATTTGTATTAAGATTGCAGTACACGCAAGGTGACTTTTTGTATCCACCACCCTGATTGGAATGCATAAGTTCTAATTAGTGTTCACCAACCTGCAGTCTTCTATTGTTATCCCCTGTGCAGAAAACAGCATGTAGATTGTGAATCCATTATCTTGATTCTGTAATACAATTTTAGCGAGGAACAAATATTTTAGAAATAATTAAATTTCCAATTATTTTATTTATACTAGATCCTACTCGCTTTTTCTTATTAACAGAATAAGAGAAACTGCGCAATTACACTCGATTTTAGAGTCACAAATAATTTCCATTCTCGTACAAAATAATGATCTGCGTATTTTCGTAATTACTGTCACACTGCTCTCAACTACATAGACAAATAGTCACAAATTGCTAATATAGTCTTAACTTGATGCCGACCGCGGTAGGCAACAAGTCTCTCTTACAACACTGCCGAAACAGCTCTGATCTTACTGCCGAACCACTTCGCCATCCAAGTTAGGCGAGATCCGATCATCGAAGTGCTTCGTCTGCATTTTCGTTTCGCAGTTGTTTGTTATTCTGCTGGTTGTTAATGCTCGTGAAGTTATGGAATGATAGCACGCTATTAAAAGATGCTTCAATCCGAAATGCAAGTAAATACGCAGTTTAGTCTGTCTAATATTAATAACAGAAGATTATCATTTTGTTGCGCAACTTCCGAACGCAGCAGCCAGTCGGGAAGGACCACAATTTAGGCGGTCTTCCTCACGATACCCTTACCTAACAAACCATCTGTCATCGGTACCTCACAAGCCCTTACGTCATATTTCTAATGCTGCTTCTCAACTGCTCTAAGAAGAGCTTCTTGTACCCGGATATGGTGGCTACAAAGCTAGAAATATTACGAAACCACAACTCTGGAACGCCCATTCCACTGAAATGAGGCCACAAAAAGTCTCTTACATAGTCCGGTATTAGCTTCCATTAACTCTCATAGCTTGTCCTGGCTGAAGAATATCGTTGATTCCTTCGGTGTTTCATTGCTGGCTATAATCGTGCGAAGGCGCCTCGTAAGTGTTGCATAACTTTCTCTTTTCTGATAAAATGTTTTTATTGTTAGCAATCGCTGTGATAGTAAATGGCTCCTTAGACACATAATCAAGATACGTGAGGAATTCAGAGTGAGACAACAATCGGGATGTTTATGGAAGCCGGTATGATACACAACAAAGTAGCCAACGAACAAAAACCTCAGGATTCAAAACAGGCCATCTTTTATTACTCTTGTAAAGTTTAATTATACGAGTGCGCGGCAAGCGCCATTGCATTTAAACCAATGTCGAAATTATACTAAATGCCTTCTCTGAAAATTATTTTGAGCAGCTACATCAGGAGCTCACTCGAAGTGTAAACGGGTGCGAAAACTTGCTATACAAACGCCGCAGTCAGAAACCAGGAAATGTCCCTCGAGACTGCTTGTTCTGATATCCACAGGTTGCAGCCCACACTGGACACAGGCTCTATCAGTGAGTATTTCCTGTAAATAAAATGTCTGGCATTAATTAAGTAACGTAGACTTTCAAGGCCAGTGTTAACATCAATTAAATATTCCGGTCTGAGTGGTAGTCGATAAAAACATACAGGAAAACAACATACATTAATCGGTACTGTCATCAGGCTTCAGAATGTTTTATTGCAGTCTGCCACGAATTCCTCTCTTGTGCTAAACTCTTCATCTCAGAGTAGCACTTGCAACCTACGTCCTCAATTAGTTGCTGCATGTATTCCAATCGCTGTCTTCCTCCAGAGTTTTTGCCCTCTGCAGTTGCCTCCAGTACCATGGAAGTCATTCCCTCATGTCTTAGCAGATGTCCTATCATCCTGTTCCTCCTCCTTATCAGTGTTTTCCACATTTTCTTTCAGATTTTGCGCAAAACTTCCTCATTCCTTACCTTATCAGTCTACCCAATTCTCAACATTCGTCTGTAGCACCCCTTCTTAAATGCTTTGATTCTGTTCCGGTTTTCCCACAATCCATGTTTCGGTACGACACAATGCTCTACTCTGGACGTACATTTTCAGAAATTTCTTCCTCAAATTAAGGCCGATATTTGATGTTAGTAGACTTCTCTTGGTCAGGAATGCCCTTTTGCCTTTGCTTGTCTGCTTTTGAAGTCCTCCTTGCTGGTTATTTTACTGCCAAGGTAGCAGAATTCCTTAACTTGATCTACTTCGTGACCATCAATCCTGACGTTTTAAGTTTCTCACTGTTCTCATTTCTACAACTTCTCATCACCTTCGTCTTTCTTCGATTTACTCACACTCCATACTCTGCACTCATTAGACTATTTTATCCGGTTCAGTAGATCATCTAAGTCTTCTACACTTTCACTCAAGACAGTAATGTCATCAGGGAATCGTATCATTGATATCCTTTTACCTTGAATTTTAATTCCATTCCTGGACCTTTCTTTTATTTCCATCATTGCTTACTCGATGTACAGATTGAAGAGCAGGGCTGAAAAGCTACAGCCTTGTCTTACACCCTGCTTAATATGAGCAATTCGTCCTTGGTCGTCCTCTTATTATTCCCTCTTGGCTGTTGTACTTATTGTATATGACACGTCTCTCCCTATAGCTTACCCCAAATTTTTTCAGAATTTCGAACCTCTTCCACCATTTTACATTGTCGAAGGCTTTTTCCAGGTCTACAAGTCCTATGAACGTGTCTTCATTTTTCTTTCATATTGCCTCCATTATCAACCGCTACGTCAGAATTGCGTCTCTCGTGCCTTTACCATTCCTAAAGCAAGTATGATCGTCATCTAGCGCATCCTCAATTTTCTTTTCCATTCTTCGGTATACTATTCTTGTAAGCAACTTGGATGCATGAGCTGTTAAGCTGATTGTGCGATAATTCTCGCACTTGTCAGCTCATGCCATCTTCGGAATTGTGTGAATAATGCTTTTCCGCAAGTCAGATGGTATGTCGCCAGATTCATACATTCTACACACCAACGTGAGTAGTCGTTTTTTTGCCACTTTCCCCAGGGATTTTAGAAATTCTGATGGAACGTTATCTATCCTTTCTGCCGTATTCCATCTTAAGTCCACCAAATCTCTCTTAAATTTTGATTCTAATAGTGGATCTCCAATTTCTTCTAAATCGACTCCTGTTTCTTCTTCTGTCAAGTCAGACAAATCTTCCCCCTCATAGAGGCTTTCAATGTATTTTTTCCACCCATCGGCCCTCTCGTCGACATTTAACAGTGGAATTCCCGTTGCACTCTTGACGTTATCACCCATACTTTTAATGTCACGGAAGGTTGTTTTGACTTTCCTGTATGCTGAGTCTGTCCTTCCGACAATAATTTCTTTTACGATGTCTTCACATTTGTCCAGCAGCCACTTCGTCTTAGGTTCCCTCCTCGTCCTATTTATTTTATTCCCCAGCGACTTATATTTCTCTATTCCTGAGTTTCCGGGAACATTTTTGTACTTCCTCCTTCGATCGATCAACTGAAGTATTTCTTGTGTTACCCATGGTTTCTTCGTAGTTACCTTCTTTGTACCTATGTTCCCCTTCCCAACTTCTGTGGTTGCCCATTTTAGAGATTCCCGTTCTTCTTCAACCGTACTGTCTATTGAGTTATTCCTTATTGCGCTTTCTATAGCCTTAGAGAACTTCAACCGTATCTCGCCATGCCTTAGTACTTCCGTATCCCACTTCCTTGCGTAGTGATTCTTCCTAACTAATGTCTTAAACTTCAGCCTACTCTTCATCACAGCAGATTATGTCTCAACAGTGATTCTGCACGTAGTCTCACATGATGAGAGGTAGGAACGTGTAATGAAGCAAGGGTTATGTCGAACATGATCGTTTTGGTGGTCAACGTGTTATGATGTAGGGAAGTATAATGTTCTATGGCTACACCGACCTCCAAAATTTAAAACGCTAAACTAACGTGTCAGTGCTATTGTAAAACTATCCTCCTTCCCCATTTGTGTCTTTTCAGGGTTGCACTGTTGCATTTTTAAGTATCACAATGCGTGGCAGTTAGAGGAGTTCTTGGAACGAGATGATATTCGGTGAATGGGATAACCTACCCGTTATCCCGATTTAAATCCCATTGAGCACGTGTGAGAAGCGTTGGGGAAACGTTTTACAGCACGTCCGCATGCACCGACGTCCATTCAGCACTTGGCAGACGCGGTGTCGGAGCAACGGAACGGCCTACCACAATAATTCCTTACCAAACTTGTGACCAGCATGGGAGAACGTTGCAGAGCATGCATTTCCGTCCATGATGGGCACACACCCTGTTGAGAACCATGTCCTGCTTTTATGACGTCTATCATCATAAACCGCTGCGACTACAGTGTAATTACTGTATTTTGTAGCAGCCCGGCAGGTGCCGCCTCGTGCGTGAGTATGTGATAGAGGCGGAGGTGCGGTGAAGAGTCCTGTGGAGCGCCATGGTGCTAATGAGACATCGTTTAATTAACAATTATTTATTAGGAAGAGTTTTAAATTCACTCTGTCTTCATCCCCCCCCCCCACCGCCTAGTAACTGTCCCGCCTTGCACAAAAGCGCAGAGTAACACGTTAGTATCTGGGCAGGAATTCGCAGCTACAGGCTCTGGTGTTGTCAGATGCCTGTAGCCGTCTGAGCCTCAGCGCTCTTGTCAAGTGAAGCTGGATTCAGGCTCAGCCCAAGGAATCTGCGTGCCCCTGTTTTCGGTTGTCGAGATGGTGAGTAGGCGGAAAACCCAGCAGCGGCGCGAAAAACAGCCCGAGGTGCGGTTCCAGCGTACAGCTGGTATGGCGGCACTTGTATTACCTAGATATAGGGGCACAGACGTCCTGTTCTCAAGTGGAACAGCTTGCAAACGGGCAAATCGGTTCTTCATCCACAGAAGATCGGCCCGCCCCTCATCTTTAGTCGCCGTCATGACTGGCAGGAGTGCAGCTCGCAAAGTTCCCTGCTCAGCTAGACGTCTGCGGACTCCTGGCAGTGGATACGAAGGTGGCAGCAGCTGAGACACTTCTTTCTATTCTCCAAGGCATCCTGCAACTTGTAGAGCTCACCTTCCGTCGTATTCGTAACGAAGATAGAATGGCCAACTCTGAGAGTGAATGGAATTAAGGTAAGAGTTTTAGAGCAGTCGATGACGTGATTCCTCACGTATGGATGACCGAGGCTCCCGTTTCCTCAGCCTGTCAGCACTCTCGCCTCACCTAATGTTTACCTACAGGGCTTCAGACCATTTCTTTATGCAAAATCTGCAGCCGGAAAGGCGTTCTTGGGTCATCGTTAGGTGAAGGTGCTGCAAGTAGCCTCGTTGTAGAAGACGTTATGTGCGTTGCACTGTTCTCTAAGAGCTGAAGAAGTTCCTGGTATCCTGTCTCGCACAGCAGATCTTAAGAGAAGAATAAATATTTCAGAGGCATTTATTTTCAGCACGCCTTCGCACTGTCATTACCAGGATGCGAAGGCGCATTGCACTGAAGATTTTTGTGGAGCTTAGTGCATTTGAACGTGGGGCAAATTATGGGTACGTACCTCCATGATGCTGACTGTAGGATACGAGCATTTATTAAGAGCTCCGACATAACGCATTCACGACTCACACAACACTGTTATGACCACGGCTGGCACTTGTAACCTACTGACGACACCTTAGAGCTGTCGTTCGTTAGCAAATAAAACATGCATCCATCGAGGTGGTTTCGTATTTTTGACCACCCCGCTGTAGATGTGCATCGCATTTTACAGGTGACGAGTACTGACAATTTTAATGAGTGAAATCTCTGATTCCCAGCAACATTTGTTGATTGGTGTGGCAGTTGGCGTTTGAGGTAATCGCCGTATTGTTCAGTCCGTTCTGTTTATGGGGAGTGCCACGTATATATTTTTCCTTCATTGGATTTAGGGGCTGGCAGCAGCATAATACGTTGTTCTGCAGCCTACAGAAAAGTTAAAAATCATAGGAGACATCATAAAAAGAAAAACAGGTGATAAAACGGTGACTACTTAAAACGAACATGGTGAAAAGTTGCGGAGAAAACAAAAAGAAAAATGGTGGGTGATGCTGATTAAAACACATAGCCACGATTAAAAAATATGGTGACAGTCTAGTTTCTGTTCGCAACACATAAAAAGGGGGACGCACAAGGCTGAACACTCACGGAAAACATTGCACTGTAGAGTACAAATGCATATGATGGGTGGAGGACCCGGACAGAGGAGAGGGAAAAGGGGAGGAGGAGAGGAAAAGCAAAAAAATGGGGGGAGCCGATGGAGGGAAAGGACACACAAAATGGGGGGTTATGTGGACGCTAGGAGGAGTGGGGAAGGCAGTGGAGGGGAAAGCAAAAAGACTCGGGGGAGAGAAAGGACTGGGAAAAGAAACTGGATGGAAGGGAGGGAGAGGGAGCCCAGGAAAAGAACAGGGGGGAGGAGGAGGTGAGGATCAGAGTTAGGAGGGCATCATCTGGCAGGAGGTGGAGTTGACCGAAGTCACCTTTGGAAAGGAGATGAAGGGTGTAGAGATAGGGGGGACACATAAGTGAAGGCGTGGCGTTGGTTGGGGGCTGGAGAGGAGTGGAGCAACCAGGGGATGGGGGTGATCAAGTCGGCAGGAGGTGTGGAGGACCAAGATATGTTCAAGGGAAAGGAGCTGATGGGGGAAATGAAACATGTCATAGAGGATCTACATAGGAGATGGGAGGGGTATATGGAAGGTGAGATGGAATGCATGGTGCTCGAGGATCTGGAGGGACTTATAGAATTTGGGGGGGGGGGCGATATCCAGTTGGGACTGGCATAACAGAGGATGGGACGGACTATGGATTTATAGATGTGGAGGATGGCGGAGGGGTTCAATCCCCATGTCCGGGCAGAGAGGAGTTTCAGGAGATGGAAGTTGTTGTGTGCTTTTGATTGGATAGAGCAGAGATGAGGGATCCAGGTGAGGTGACAGTCAATGGTGAGTAGAAGGTAGGTGAGGGTGAGGGAGAGGCGGCAGGACGGGTTCAGATCGTAAGGGAAAAATCAAGGAGCTGGAAGAAGCGAGTGGTACAACCTAAGATGAATGCCTGGGTCTTGGAAGGATTGATTTTGTGGAGGCACTGGTAACACCAAGTGGCAAAAAGATCAAGGTGATTCTGGAGAAGGCGTTGGGACCATGGAAGGCGGTGTCATTGGCATACTGCAGGAGGTGGAACAGAGGGGTTTGGGGGTTGTGGCATATCTGCCGTGTACAGGAGGTAGAGGAGATGGTAGAGGACAGAGCCCTGGGGCACAAAACGCCGACGGGTAGAAGGTGTGGGAATCGGCGTTATGGATGGTAATGTAGGAGGGGCGACAGGAGAGGAAGGAGGCAATCAGACATAGTTGATAGAAAGGGTGTGAGTCTGGATACCATATGGGGTCGTAGGCCTTTTCGAGGTCTAGCGAGACAAAAATGGTGGAGCGACGGGAGTTAACCTGGAGGGAGAGGGGATGTGTGAGCTGTAGGAGCTGGTCGTCAGCAGGGAAGGAAGGTCGTAAGCCACATTGGGTGTTGGGGAGGAGGTGGTGTCAGTGGAGGTGGCGATGGATGCGCCAGAGACATATAGGGCGATAGGAAGAGGCATCAGATGGGTTTGGAGAACATCAGGATACGAGAGGTTTCCCACAGGTTGGGGTAGAAGCCAGTGGCAAGGATTACGTTGTAGTGGTCGGCAAGGACTGCAAGGAAGGAGGAAGGGCAGTGTTTGAGTTGGCGGTAGGTAACGCGGTCATGGCTGGGGATGGTGTTGCCTTTAGTGTGGATTGTGAGGCTGATGCCCTATGTAGTGATGGGAGTGTTAAGTTCTCATGGTGGTGTGTGGCCCAATTACTGGAAGTTAGGAGAAAGGTGAGGAGCAGATGTATCTGTACGTTCAGTGACGTCGAGGAAGAGGGAATAATCAAATTGGGGATAATATGGAATGGAAAAGACATTGGATAGGTGGGAGTCAAAGTGGTTGGCCTTACTGAGGTTGTCAGGAAAGGGACAATCAACCAGGAGGAGAGGGTACTGCAGGGTAGGGCGGATCCTAGTAAGGCGGTTCCACGTATGTTTGATGATGCTCCATTAACAGCAGTCCATACTGTTTTAGCCTGTGGGTGCAGGTTTGAATGGAAACCTTAAGGACAGCTAAAGACTTGACATGTGTTTTGTGCGAAAGTTTTGTGTGTCAAGGGGTGTCCATGTGGTTCAGTTTTCGATAACATAGTGGGGGATCTACACTGAGTGTGTTCCGTAACCACATTTGGGTTTCACTAAGCAGATGTCCTCCACCAACAGATGTCGCTCTCCCCCATCTCGCCCACTATTATCTCCAGCTCTCCCCACCTGGATGGTCCTTTGCTGATGTACGACTGTACATTAATTTTATGTCATTGCTATTGTATTCTGTAATGCTTTTCATTTTAATGTTGTTGTTTTACACCAATGTTGCCTATGAAATCAACGTGGTCCTATTTGTATATAATCATTTAACCCAATGATCTGTATGCCACGGGTTTAATTTCTGTACATGAAGTTATGGTCATGTTTCTGGTATGTCTGTAACTTAAGGTTACTTGGCCAGCAGTGGACATAAAAAGATTCTTGTGCCTGATATAGTATATAGGCGGTTAAAGTATGGTGTTTTTAACATAATTATTTTAATCGCAAGTGTTTTGTAATAAAAAGTTTATTCCTCCTGCCGTCCCATAGGCTGGTCCCTTCCACCTTTACCTGGCGCACACTATTAGCTTCCCTCCCATGCAACACGAGATTTCAGTTTGTCTCTAGTACAGTAGATATATTATGGTTTTTGGCGTTTTGTAATTAGACGGAACTTCAGGCTCGGATCTTCGTCATTTTCAAGCTTTCTACTAATTGTGTTTCATTCTAAGTATTAATGCTCACCAGCAGTGTCAGTCCGGCCTAGTTTTCTTCCTGATTCAGTTTCGTATTGTCTTAGAGATAAGATAGGTGATTCGATACTAACTCAGAAGACGGCCCACACGTGTTCTCATGTTCAACCAATGATTTAGTCAATTACGTTTCCATTGGGCACATGTTCATCGAGATTGCCTCTATAATCACTGGAAACATGTCGCCTGGTAGGATGACTCACGTTTCTTATTACTCCATGTCGATTATTTTGTCTGGATACGCTGTTATCCAGGCGAACGGCTGCTAGAAACATGCAACGTGGCACGAATTTCGTCCCGTGGGGGCAACATTACGGTACGTGGGACATTAAGTTTGGTTTCCATGGGATCTACGGTAGTAATCGAAGGAATCGTGACAGATGTATTGTTAGCTGCAACAGGCAGAAGACGTGCTCTGTTGGTGCAGCACAGTTTAGCGATTTTGATGGAAATAAACTCACGACGCAGTGTTCATCGTCGGCACACGAGTGTAGAAGTGTGCACCAAATCCCTTGTGTGAGACCGCGTGTGCCGATTTATAGTTCTAGATTCCCATATTTTAATGTTCGCGTCGCTTCTGCGTCATCTTTCATTGATTTTATCAATAGCCATTTGTATTGTGATATATTGTGAAATTCCCAGCTTTCGTGAGTGCCGCTATAAACTCGTAGTGTTACCGTTAATTGTAGGCTTGAACTTAATAGTGCTCTTTTAAAATTTTTGAGAGCGGTAGGCCTATCCTAGTTTTAAAAGTCGTTCTCTAATTTCATTGTAAATTACGTTAGAAGATATCACCCTTGAACTTCACTGAATATCAACGTAAATAAATATTCGTTTTTGAGAGTTTTCGGATTCTACCATTGTCCTTTGCATAATCTACGAGCAATTTGTAGCAAATCTGCGTTTGTGATTTAGTTTCAGTACCTGATTTTCTAACTAACATATTCTGCATTTTCCCTTAAAGAGGAGTAGCCCTATGTATTATCTGCTTTTATGGTAAACTAACTCTGCTTGAAACTATAACTAACCCCAAAACTTTTTAGGAAATTAGTAGTTTATACCACAAGTTTCTGTGTTTCCTTAATAGGAACCTAGTTTTGAATATTTGCTTCAATTCTTTTTGGGAATCAGCAAATTTTTAGCTGAAAAGATTAAAAGATAGTCAGCGGACTTCATTTAAAATTATTTCCTCACTGCCTTGTAAAACGTTGCACCAGGCGAAATATAGCCCCACTGTGAATGCTGTTATCGAACATGTGAGGAGTTCATTGACGTTGATAAGCAGCTGAAAATCGCCCTCACTACTGTCAAATGATTGGCAGCTGCTGTAAATTGGTCTGTTGGAAGAGCTCCTAAGAGTCGTGTACTTATGTTACCTCTACCAGTGGTAACTCAAGTACTATCCTCTCCTGTGGATCTTGTCTCCTCTGCAGAAAATACAGGATCGGTCATTACTGGTCCACTTGACTGCGAAAATCGTGTCAATGGTAGATGTAGGCGTATTATACAGTGTGGATGGGGACCACGGAGGAGTCAGGATGTTGTACCGATGACTGTAACGAACCAGTTTGAGGTGCTGTCTTTTACTGACACTGAATCAGTGGGGCTCACTTCACCTGTTTTAGGGAAACCTGTTTTGCTTGGAGTCAAGAGGAGGCAAGTAGCAAAAAGGTAGGGATCTATCAGTCGTCAGCAGTTCAAACGTACGGCAAATGATGGTATATCCTAGGGAAATGGCAGCAAGAGACAGTAAAGGCCACCAGGTGCATTCACTGTGTATGCCTGGGGGGCTTCATTTAACATGCTGAAGAGACTATTGCGGCAGCCATTGAGGGAACAGGGTGCAACCAACTGCAGACAGTGGTGCACGTTGGAACAAATGATGCCTGTCATCTGGGTTCTGAGGTCATTGGGTCATTCCAGCGACTGGCAGACAAGGTTTAGAAGACCAGCCTTGCGCATGGAATTTCAGCGAAACTCACAACTTGCGGCGTGTCCCCAGAATAGCTCTTTGGTTCTGAGTCGATTGGAAGTACTGAACCAGAGACTACGAAGGTTCTGTGACAGGCTAGGCTGCGATTTCCCGGACTTCCTAAACAGGGTTGAGAACTGTAGGTTCCCCTAACTGGGTCAGGTGTGCACTACACATCAGAGGCGGCTTCTCAGATAGCTGACTGTGTGCGGGGTGCACACACGAGTTTCTTAGATTAGGTGACTCTCCATCCAACCCTGATAACGGCTGTAGAAAACCCAGAAGTATTAGTGTAAGATCGAAGGAAATGCCCCCCACAGGTGAGAGCATTAGAATCCTAATGGTAAACTGCCAAAGCATTCACAACAAAATGCCAGAGTTCGAAAGGCTCATAAAAGCAGTGAAAATCACATAATACTCCTAAGAAAGCTGGTTGAAATTTTAAATTGATAGCAGTGAGATTCTTGGGGAAAATTTAAGCGTATGTCGAAAGGATAGGCAAATGGGGAATAGAGGCGGTGTATTTGTTGCAGTAGACACGGAGGTAGAAATTGAAGCTGCATGTGAGACTTTTTGGGCAGGACTCAGTATCAGGGGTGGGCATAAAACAATAACTGGATGCTTCCATCGCCCACCAGACACATCTCCTGCTAGACACATCTCCTGATATAATCAAAAACTTTACAGAAAACATCAGTTCAGGTGAACGCAAGTTCCCCAGTCACGCTGCAATCATTAGTGGAGACTTTAATCATCCAACAATTAATTGGGAAAGTTACTGTTTAGTTAGTGGTGGCGAGATAAGACATCCTGTGCAAGTTTACTAAATGCCTTCTCTGAAAGCAACCTTGAGCTGATAGGAACCCCACTCATGATGGAAGTATATTGGATTAATGGCAACAAATAGACCTGACTTTTTTGAGAATGTCCACATCGAAACTGGTATCAGTTACTACGATTAGGTTGTGGCGACAATGATTACCAAAGTACAAAGGACAACTACAACAAGTAGAAAGATATATATGTTCAGTAAAGTAGATACAAAATCAGTAGTGTTATGTCTGAATGTGGAACTTGAAACTTTAAGTACAGAGCAGGAGCATGTAAAGGAACTCTGGCTCAAGTTTAAAAGAACAGTTGACCATGCACTTGATAGATTTGTAGCCAGTAGAATAGTTCGCAATGGGGGGAACCTCCATGGTATACAGTCACTGCAAAGAAACTTGTAAGGAAATAGAGATTACTGTGTAATAGGTGTAAAACAAAACGTAGAGATACAAACACAGAGATGATGAATGAAACGCATTTGAGTGTCAAGAGATCAGTGCGTGATGCCTTCAATGACTACTGTAGCGGAATATTGTCAAGTGGCCTTTCACAGAACACAAAGAAATTCTGGTCGTGTGTAAAGGCTGTTATGGCACCAAAGTTAGTGTCCAGTGAATGAGAGAGGAACTGAAACTGAGGGTAGCAAAGCAAAAGCTGAGATGCTTAACTCCGTTTTCAACTGTTCCTTTACAAAGGAAACTCAGGAGAATTGCCCCAATTCAATCCTCGTATCACTGAAAAGATGAATGAAATAAATAGTGGTGTCAGTGCTGTAGAGAAACAGTTGAAATCGTTAAAACTGAACAAAGGTCCAGGGCCCGATGGAATCCCTGTCACATTATGTAATGAATTTGCAGCTGAGTTATCGCTTCTTCTAATTATAATCTATCGTAGATTCCTCGAACATAAAACCTTGCCCGGTTGTTGGAGAAAGGGGCAGGTCACACCCATCTACAAGAAGAATTTTTAACATTGTGCAGCCCTGTCAGCCACTGTGATAATTAAACATGTAACACATCAGCCTCAGTTGCAAATAGGAACCAATCTTTACCCAGGTTTTCGACGGAAACCTGGGTAAAGATTGGTTTCTATTTGCAACTGAGGCTGGCGTGTTACATGTTCATCTACAAGAAGGATAATAGAAGTGATCCAAAAAACTATCATCCAATATTCTTGACACTGATTTGTGGTAGAATCCTGGAACATATTCTGAGCTGAAACATGAAGAAGTATCTTGAACAGAACCACCTTCTCACTGTCATGCAGTATGAATTACGAAAACATTGACCATGTGAAACCCCTCTAGCACTTTTCTTACCTGACATTCTGAAGGCTGTGGATCAAGGCAGTCAGGTAGGCGCTGTATTTCTTGATTTCCGGAAAGCATTTGACTCGCTACCACACTTATGCTTATTGTGAAAAGTACGATCGTATGGGGTAAGAAGTGAAATTTGTAACTGGACTGAGCTCTTTGTGATGGGGAGGAGGCAGCATTTTATCTCGGATGGAGAGTCGTCATCAGACATAGAAGTAACTTCGGTTGTGCCCCAGGGAAGTGTGTTGGGACCCTCGCTGCTCACGTTGTACATTAGTCACCTTTCAGGCAATATTAATAGTAAAATCAAGCTGTTTGCAGATGATGCAGTTATCTATAACAATGTACTATCTGAAAGACGCTGCATAAATATTCAGTCAGATATTGATAAGATTTGAGAGTGGTTCAGGCATTGGAAACTTGCTTTAAATACTCGGAAATGTAAAATAGTGTACCTCACAAAATAAAGAAAAACGTAGTATTCTATGACTACAGTATCAATGAGTCACTGTTCGAATCGGCCAACTCGTACAAATACTTTGGTGTAACACTTTGTAGGAATATGATATGGAGTGGTCACACCTGCTCAGCTGTGGGTAAAGCAGATGGTAGACTTAGGTTTATTGGGAGAATACTGGGGAAGTGCAATCAGTCTGCAAAGGAGATTGCTTACAAATCACTTGTGCGACCGGTTCCATTATGTTGCTCAGGTGTTTGGGACTCGTACCATATAAGACTAACAGGGGATGTTTAACGTATAGAGAGACGGGCAGCACGAACGGCCATAGATTTATTTGATCCATGGGAGAGAGTCACAGAGATACTGAAGAAAGTGAACTGGCAGACTCATGAAGATAGACGTAGAAAACTGTCTCAAGACGCCACACTAACAGACATTCAAGAACCAACTTTAAATGATGCTCCTAGGAATATACTGGAATCTCCTACGTGTTGCACACATAGATCATGTAAGGGTGAGATCAAAATAATTACTGCACGCACAGAGGCTCAATCATTCTTCCCGCGCTACATACGTGAATGGAACAGGAAGGAACCCTAGTAACTGGTACAATGGGACGTACCCTCTGCCATGCACCTCACGGTGGTTGGCACAGTGTAGATGCAGATGTAGATGAGGACCACCTGCATGCCTTTTTGTTTGGTGTCTTCCCCGCTAGTGCTGGCTACTTCAGGCACGATAATGGTCCTCATCGTAAGTCCAGAATCCTGCTATAGTAGTTTGAAGAGCTTGATTGTGAACTCACATTGGTGTCGCTGTTACATAGGTGCTCGTGTCGATATACATAGACTTGAGTAGGAAATCGTAAATGGACATACATATGTTAATGAATTCACCTTCACAGGTGCATTTTGCAGCCAGAGTTACCTCACAGTAACAAAATGGCGATGTATTCATCTATAGCATGCAACTTGACTAAGATGATTATCTGAAATGTGGGAATGCAAGTCTTCTCTATACATAAAAGGCAATGTGGTGACTGACTGACTAACTCGTCATCGCCCAGTCCAAACCGCTAAGGAGAAGGTGTGGATCTTACACTGCAGGCATCATTTAAGAAGAGATTTTTCGAAATTACAACCCTGTGGGCTGAAATAGGGGATGAAGGGTTTTATTGGCTAATTTCGCTATAAAGGCAATTTTGAAGCTAGACCTACGAAAACAGCTATGTTTCTCGGTCGGAAATAAAGAAATTCGTGTTTCAGAATTTTTGGAAACATAGCCCTATGAGGTGAAAGATTCGATGAAACCTGTTTTTGAAAATATATCGTTGTTAAAGAACTACTGAAGCATTTTTAAAGCTACATCTATGAACATAGGTGTTTGACTTCCTGTTACAAATAGAAAAGACGTATTTCAGTGTTTTTTGAAATTGAACACTTATGGGAGTGAAGCATGGATGAAATTATTTATAAAGTACTTTTTTGCCAACGCATTTTTGAAGCTAAATCTACGAAAATTTAAATTTGATCACTGTTTTTGGAAATTTAACACCCATGGGGTGAGACGGGAGGTGAAAGTATTAATGTAAGAATTTCGTCGTGCAAGCAGTTTTGAAGCAAAATCTATGAAAATTTGTATTTCGCTTCTCTGCTAGAAATGAAATATGGATCTCACTGTTTTTTGAAATTTAATCCCTAAAGGGTGAAACAGGGGGTGAAACGTTTTATGAAAATATTTCATTGTGAAATCATTTTTAAGCCTAAATCTTTGGAAACTGTTGTTTCGTCTCTCGGTTGGAGATGAAAAAATACGTGTTTCCCTGTTTTTGGAAATTCAGTAACTGAGGCGGTGAATAGGATCAGACTAATTCACTGATTCATCATCGTCCAGCTCAAATTGCTAAGTATAGAAGTTTGGAGACGGTGTGGATCTTACACGGTAGTCATCGTCTAAGAAGGGATTGTTAGAAATTCCATTCCTAAGGGGGTGAAATATGGGATGAAAGGCTTTTCCGAAGTATGTCGCTATTAAGGGAATCTTGAACCTGCAACTACGAAAACTGGTATTTGGTTTCTCAGTTAGAAAATAAAAAATACGTGTTTCAATAGTTTTGGAAATTCAACCACTAAGGGAGTTAACCTACCCCCATGAAACATGGACCTTGCCGTTGGTGGGTAGGCTTGCGTGCCTCAACAATACAAATGGCCGTACCGTAGATGCAACCACAACGGAGGGGTATCTGTTGAGAGGCCAGACAAACATGTGGTTCCTGAAGAGTGGCAGCAGCCTTTTCACTAGTTGCAGGGGCAACAGTCTGGATGATTGACTGATCTGGCCTTGTAACATTAACCAAAACGGCCTTGCTGTGCTGGTATAGCGAATGGCTGAAAGCAAGGGGAAACTACAGCCGTAATTTTTCCCGAGGGTATGCAGCTTTACTGTATGGTTAAATAATGATGGCGTCCTCTTGGGTAAAACATTCCGGAGGTAAAATAGTCCCCCATTCGGATCTCCGGGCGGGGACTACTCAAGAGGACGTCTTTATCAGGAGAAAGAAAACTGGCGTTCTACGGATCGGAGCGTGGAATGTCAGATCCCTTAATCGGGCAGGTAGGTTAGAAAATTTAAAAAGGGAAATGGATAGGTTAAAGTAAGATATAGTGGGAATTAGTGAAGTTCGGTGGCAGGAGGAACAAGACTTTTGGTCAGGTGAATCCAGGGTTATAATAACAAAATCAAATAGGGGTAATGCAGGAGTAGGTTTAATAATGAATAAAAAAATAGGAGTGTGGGAAGCTACTACAAACAGCATAGTGAACGCATTATTGTGGCCAAGATAGACACGAAGCCCATGCCTACTACGGTAGTTCAAGTTTATATGCCAACTGGCTCTGCAGATGATGAAGAAATTGATGAAATGTATGATGAGATAAAAGAAATTATTCAGGTAGTGAAGGGAGACAAAAATTTAATAGTCATGGGTGACTGGAATTCGAGAGTAGGAAAAGGGAGAGAAGGAAACATTGTGGGTGAATATGGATTGGGGATAAGAAATGAAAGAGGAAACCGTCTGGTAGAATTTTGCACAGAGCATAACTTAATCATAGCTAACACTTGGTTCAAGAATCATAAAAGAAGGTTGTATACATGGAGGAATCCTGGAGATACTAGAAGGTATGAGATAGATTATATAATTGTAAGACTGAGGTTTAGGAACCAGGTTTTAAATTGTAACACATTTCCAGGGGCAGATGTGGACTCTGACCACAATCTATTGGTTATGAACTGTAGACTAAAACTGAAGGAACTGCAGAAAGGTGGGAATTTAAGGAGATGGGACCTGGATAAACTGAAAGAACCAGAGGTTTTACAGCGTTTCAGGGAGAGCATAAGGGAACAATTGACAGGAATGGAGGAAAGAAATACAGTAGAAGAAGAATGGGTAGCTCTGAGGGATGAAGTAGTGAAGGCAGCTGAAGATCAAGTAGGTAAAAAGACAAGGGCTAGTAGAAATCCTTGGGTAACACAAGAAATATTGAATTTAATTGATGAAAGGAGAAAATATAAAAACCCAGTAAATGAAGCAGGCCAAAAGGAATACAAACGTCTTAAAAATGAGATCGATAGGAAGTGCAAAGTGGCTAAGCAGGGATGGCTAGAGGACAAATGTAAGGATGTAGAGGCTTATCTCACTAGAGGTAAGATAGATACTGCCTACAGGAAAATTAGAGAGAACTTTGGAGAAAAGAGAACCACTTGTATGAATATCAAGAGCTCAGATGGAAACCCAGTTCTAAGCAAAGAAGGGAAAGCAGAAAGGTGGAAGGAGTATATAGAGATTCTATACAAGGGCGATGTACTTGAGGACAATATTATGGAAATGGAAGAGGATGTAGATGAAGATGAAATGGGAGATACGATACTGCGAGAAGAGTTTGACAGAGCACTGAGAGACCTGAGTCGAAAAAAGGCCCAGGGAGTAGACAACATTCCATTAGAACTACTGACGGCCTTGGGAGAGCCAGTCCTGACAAAACTCTACCATCTGGTGAGCAAGATGTATGATACAGGCGAAATACCCTCAGACTTCAAGAAGAATATAATAATTCCAATCCCAAAGAAAGTAGGTGTTGACAGATGTGAAAATTACCGAACTATCAGTTTAATAAGTCACAGCGGCAAAATACTAACGCGAATTCATTACAGACGAATGGAAAAACTGGTAGAAGCCGACCTTGGGGAAGATCAGTTTGGATTCCGTAGAACTGTTGGAACACGTGAGGCAATACTGACCCTACGACTTATCTTAGAAAATAGATTAAGGAAATGCAAACCTACGTTTCTAGCATTTGCAGACTTAGAGAAAGCTTTCGACAATGTTGACTGGAATACTCTCTTTCAAAATCTAAAGATGTCAGGGGTAAAATACAGGGAGCTAAAGGCTATTTACAATTTGTACAGAAACCAGATGGCAGTTATAAGAGTTGAGGGGCATGAAAGGGAAGCAGCGGTTGGGAAGGGAGTGAGACAGGGTTGTAGCCTATCCCCGATGTTATTCAATCTGTATATTGAGCAAGCAATAAAGGAAACAAAAGAAAAGATCGGAGTAGGTATTGAAATCCATGGGAAGAAATAAAAACGTTGAGGTTCGCCGATGACATTGTAATTCTGTCAGAGACAGCAAAGGACTTGGAAGAGCAGTTGAATGGAATGGACAGTATCTTGAAAGGAGGATATAAGATGAATATCAACAAAAGCAAAACGAGGATAATGGAATGTAGTCGAATTAAGTCGGGTGATGCTGCGGGAATTAGATTAGGAAATGAGACACTTAAAGTGGTAAAGGAGTTTTGCTATTTGGGGAGCAAAATGACTGATGATAGTCGAAGTAGAGAGGATATAAAATGTAGACTGGCAATGGAAAGGAAAGTGTTTCTGAAGAAGAGAAATTTGTTAACATCGAGTATAGATTTATGTGTCAGGAAGTCGTTTCCGAAAGTATTTGTATGGAGTGTAGCCATGTATGGAAGTGAAACATAGACGATAAATAGTTTCGACAAGAAGAGAATATAAGCTTTTGAAATGTCGTGCTACAGAAGAATGCTGAAGATTAGATGGGCAGATTACATAACTAATGAGGAGGTTTTGAGTAGAATTGGGGAGAAGAGGAGTTTGTGACACAACTTGACAAGAAGAAGGGACCGGTTGGTAACTTGTTCTGAGGCATGAAGGGATGACAAATTTAGCGTTGGAGGGTAGCGTGGAGGGTAAAAATCGTAGAGGGAGACCAAGAGATGAATACAGCAAGCAGTTTCAGAAGGATGTAGGTTGCAGTATGTACTGGGAGATGAAGAAGCTTGCACAGGATAGAGCAGCATGGAGACCTGCATCAAACCAGTCTCAGGTCTAAAGACAACAACAACAACAACAACAACAACAACAAGGGGGTTAAATAGTGGGTGAAAGTTTCTTTGAAAATAAATAATTACTAAAGAATAGCGAAGGAATTTTAAGACTACATCTATGACAACTGGTATTTGACTTCTCGGTTAGAAATAAAAAAAATGTACTTGTTTCAGTGTTTCTAGAAATTCAATGCCTAAGGGAATGTGATAAGGGATGAAAACGTTTGGTAAATATTTCGTTACATGAAATAAATTTTGAAGTTAAATTTATGAAAATTGATATTTCACTTCTCGCTTAGATATAAAGAAATATTGTTGAGGGGATGAAAGTTGCTATGGAAATATCTCCACAAGAATACAAAAGGTATGAAGAACAAGAACTTTGGATTCCAGCTACCAGAATCGCTTTTTGGTCTGAAGTGCGTTCGCAAAAGACCATGCTTATATGGTCTTCATTAGCGTGAAAAGGTTAGAAGGTGTTGCAATTTATGAACAACTTAAAAATTTGGTTAAATAAAACAAAAGGACAAATCTCTGCAGGCCATATAGTGTACGCGCGCGAAGCAGTGGACGCTAAGCTGGTTTAATTCAGTGGTATAGAAACTATTTTTCATAGATGACACACACTGCTGCTTGTATGATGTATCACTATTCACCGCATCATATTTGCGTAACAGTTATGTTCGAAATGTGACATCATATGACCTTTGTCTGTTTCATACCCCACCAAGTGCTGCGTGGACCAGACTGGCTGTGAAAACTGCGCTGCTCACGTGACAGTAAGTGACAGAATGGAATTACACCACACACCCACATACTGTCAAGGAAGTACTGTTTCTACAGTGCATTCTATTACCTTGTTAAGTTGTTGGAATTATGGTACGCCTAGCGTAGTTGATTTAGTAGTCACGCCATACTCGTTAAAAACCTAGGAATCCGCATTTAACGAAATCACCTGTTGTCTGATATTTAAAGTTCGTGTAACTTTTTCTGTCCAATTTGAACAACGACCTTGAAGCAATTTTAACCAAATAAAAAAACACTCTTTTGCATAACAAGTCCTGGATAGGGCAAGGTGAGTTAAAGGCTCATATATATGCACGCTCTTTACTTATTGGCTACCATTTTATCGCCGTATCTGCACAACAGTGTACTTTAGACCTACAGTCACCTGGAAAATTTAACTCGTTTCGTCACTTTCTGTCGTGCTATGAACCTCTAATCAGCCAACGGCCTTGCCTCGTTGAGTACACCAGTTCTCGTCACATCGGTTAAGCAATGTCAGTCCTGGACACCACTTGGAAATTGATAACCGCATGTGTACACCACGTGATGTTGACTGCTTTCCCTTTGCCTTGGCGACAGAGGGCAGGAGTGATATTGGATTAAGGACTCTGATCAACAGTCTTCGCGTAAAAATGCCCTGAATTTAATTATAAGCCTCTCCGCAGTGTCTCATGTAGTGAGGCCTGTGACACTGTTGACGCTGATTAGTCCGTTAAATCAATGGCTCCGAGCACTATGGGACTTAACATCTGAGGTCGTCAGTCCCCTAGAACTTAGAACTGCTTAAACCTAACTAACCTAAGGACATCACACACATCAATGCCCGAGGCAGGATTCGAACCTGCGACCGTAGCGGTCGCGCGCTTCCAGACTGAAGCGCCTAGAACCGCTCGGCCACAAGGCCGGCATTAGTCCGTCAGACGGGACGGATAAGCTCGGCGGATCCATTCGTGTTATACGAGAGGAGAGGGCAATCTGCCGGCACTGCATTTCAGTCTGTCTCTTCTCTCTTCATCATCCGACACAAATATGACACTAAACTACACACACAGTCACCTACACTTACCAATATACTCAACTCGCACACTTAGCGAACGAACGGCGCCATTGCGTACGAAGGATAGGAAGAACCTTTCCAGCTAGGTCGCTGCACTTACCCATTCGGCGCCTTCCAACAAATCATGCCATACCGCTGTACGTTTTCACCTTCTTATTATCCTTTTTGTTTTCAGGGAAGAGAAGTGTAAGTTCTTTCCTCGTCAGCGGGCTGTTGATGTTTCTGTCTACACTAAGACAGAAAAAAATCTGCACTGGGCTACGGAATGCTGCCACAGGGAGTTTCGCTTACTGTACAACGCGCGTCCGCGTAGTTGCGTGTAACACCGAAAGGGCAGTAGTTCCGTAGCGAGTAATTTATGCCATCCACCTTACAGTCCTCATCATGGGCCAAGTAACACTCACTTGTTTCAGAAGTTCAAGGTGTGCTGGCGTTGAAATATGTCTACAGATGACAACAAGGTTTAAAAAACAGAACAAAAATTGTCATACATGGGCTTACAAAATGTGTGGGTGTAGGAGGTAAGTGTATGGATGAACTGCTAAATGTATTTTCTCAGCCAGTATGTTCATATGTAGATATTGTCGTCGCATTATACATCTAGTCGTGTACTTAGGATAGCCCTGGTACTTAATTTATTATGCGTAACTATGTTACCTTAAATGTGTAGAAGAAACCAAATATATTGTTGTCAGAAGCACTCTGATAAGTTTATAAGGGTGATGTAGGGTAGGCTATACCGTGAAATAGAAAAAATCTATTTTGGGCCTTTTGTGAGTTAAATTGCATTGAAGTTACCCAATTAGGCCGTTGCATGCGCAAATTCAAGCGATCCATCAGATACAATTAGTGTCAGTTTTCCTCAAAGCGTATATGATAGCACAACAGACTGCTCAACCCTTGACTGGGGTTTCATTCTTACTAACGTTGGATGGTCAATGATTGTATCGCGCTCTTGTTAGATTTTACGAAACCAAACGGAGAATACGTTTTACGGCACAATCTCTTGCGGGCCGATAGAATTTGCGTGCACACTAGCATGATTGGCTAACTTCAGTGCCAATTAACTGGAAAACGGTACAACGTATAAAATGGTTTTCATAAAAACTATTTCCCAGGACAGCATATCCTAAAACATCATTTTCCAATTATGAGGATACCTTGTTATTATTTTAGATAGTCTTGTTACCTCAGTGTGGCAGACCATATTACACTGCTGGCCATTAAAATTGCTACACCAAGAAGAAATGCAGATGATAAACGGGTATTCATTGGACAAATATATTATACTAGAACTCACATGTGATTACAGTTTCACGGAATTTGGGTACAGCTGCCCATGCAGCTTCAACGCGATACCACAGTTCATCAAGAGTAGTGACTGGCGTATTGTGAGGAGCCAGTTGCTCGGCCGCCATTGAGCAGACGTTTTAAATTGGTGAGAGATATGAAGAATGTGCTGGCCAGAGCAGCAGTCGAACATTTTATGTACCCAGAAAGGCCCGTACAGGACCTACAACATGAGGTCTTGCATTATCCTGCTGAAATGTAGGGTTTCGCAGAGATCGAATGAAGGGTAGAGCCACGGGTCGTAACACATCTGAAATGTAACGTCCACTGTACAAAGTGCCGTCAATGCGAACAAGAGGTGACGGAGACGTGTAACCAATGGCAACCCATACCATCACGCCGGGTGATACGCCAGCATGGCGATGACGGATACGCGCATCCGATGTGCGTTCACCGCGATGTCGCCAAACACGGATGCGACCATCATGATGCTGTAAACAGAACCTGGACTCATCCGAAAAAATGACGTTTGGCCATTCGTGTACCCAGGTTCGTCGTTGAGTACAACATCGCAGGCGCTATTGTCTGTGATGCAGCGTCAAGTGTAACCGCAGCCAGGGTCTCCGAGCTGATAGTCCACGCTGCTGCAAACGTCGTCGAACTGTTCGTGCAGATGGTTGTTGTCTTGCAAACGTCCCCATATGTTGACTCAGGAATCGAGACGTGGCTGCACGATCCGTTACAGCCATGCGGATAAGATGTCTGTCATCTCGACGGCTAGTGATACGAGGCCGTTAGGATCCAGCACGGCATTCCGTATTACCCTCCTGAACCCACCGATTCCATATTCTGCTAACAGTCATTGGATCTCGGCCAACGCGAGCAGCAATGTCGCCATACGATAAACCGCAATCGCGATAGACTACCATCCGACCTTTATTAAAGTCGGAAACGTCATGGTACGCACTTCTCCTCCTTACACGAGGCATCACAACAACGTGTCACCAGGAAACGCCGGTCAACTGCTGTTTGTGTATGAGAAATCGGTTGGAAACTTTCCTCATGTCAGCACGTTGTATGTGTTGCCATCGGCGCCAACCTTGTGTGAGTGGTCTGAAAAGCTAATCATTTGCATATCACAGCATCTTCTTCCTGTCGGTTAAATTTCGCGTCTGTAGCATGTCATCATCGTGGTGTAGCAATTTTAATGGCCACTAGTGTATTTAGTTGCTGAGAATTGATGTAGTAATGATATCACCCTTAGTTTTTTCCCTGTGCCATTATTTGGCGTTCCTTTGATACCCTTCAGCTTATGAAGTGTTCAACATTTCTGTACTACACAGCAATTCTTAAACTATCGTAGTTTTATGTAATATATTTCATGATTCCTTTGATGCTCTGTCTTTTAAGGGATTTGTAGTTTCTTTTAAGAGATTTGCGGTCATCCCTTACAAAGTTAGGAATCTGCTTTTCTTTAATTGCTGTCTTTATCTATTGCACTGGTGATATTATTGGAAATACCTAAATATTAACTCGTTCTAGTGGCTGTAGCGACCTTGTACGTAATCCCAGTGGGTGAAGGTGTTTACCGAGAGATGATGTAGTAATATTCCCAGTTTCAAAAGCTTGGCAGCATTTTCCTCATTTTTGGAGAACTGTTTCGGTAGTTCGTTCGATGACGGATGCCTCCTAATCAGCAAAAATAGTGATTATCCAATTTCCTTGTGCCGAAGGGGAACGTGTTTCACATATTTATAGCAAGATGAAAGAAGTGTACAAAGTTCAGTGTCTCGCGCTGTGCACATTATTCTGATGATGTCAGTGCTATGAGGCGGGATATGCGTTAGGAGGACCCTCGAACTCCTTCAAAAATTTAGCTGGTAAGTACTGAAACATCCTTATTACGGCCCCCGTATCTTCCCATGAGACGCGTATATTTTTGGACGCTTCAAACAATCTCTGAAAGATCACAGGTTCACCTGTGACATGGATATGCAAGACTCTGTGGACAACAGTATTCGGCAGCCGACCAGGACTTTATACGCTGAAAGCATCTGTTCGCTTTCTGCACGTCGGGATCAGTGTAGCAGTGTCCATGGCAATTATGTATGGTTGTATTGTTCCACATGAACTGTAATTATAACAATGCTATTAAAATTTCTTTACCTGTGACTACAGTCTCCTTTTCGCCTTATACACCCCGCATGCTCACTTATGTAGTGTGGTGGAGGTTACTTCTGGCACCATTGCCTATTTTTCTTACTTCCATGTGTTATTCTCGAATGGCGTACTGTAGGTGAAACTCTGTATGATATCTAATTTTCCCCGTTTTCTCGTCGTGCTCATTTCGCGAAGCGTATGGGGGCGGTAGTAATATTTTGTGTCACTCTTCGCAAACTCTGAGCGCGTTTACACCTCTGTTGTAGGAGTAGCGTCTTTGATTAATGGTCAAAAAGTCTTCGGTCGCGAGTTCGTATCCGTCATCGCTTACATTTTGATTAATAATCAGCACTGGCGGAATAAGAAGTCACCCTCATTCTGCCAACGACCTTGTCAAAGAGGCCGGAGGAGCGGACAGAGGTTCATGGCACTCTCTTGTCGTTGGTATCGGAAACTGCTCCTAGAGGCCGAAGAATCAGCAATGATCAACGGCATGAGGATGCAGAACGCAATGGCATCCACTGCGTTAAAAGACACATGAAGTGTATCTATAGAACATGTCGCCTGTAGTTGGCAAAAGATTCCGGAATAGACCCACATTCGGATCTGCGGGAGGGGAATGCCAAGAGGTAGGTGAATATGAAAAAAAAGATCGAGTAACCAACGAAAGGACAGCATTCACGACTCGGGGCGCGGAATTTCAGAAGCTTGAATGTGTGAGGGAAATTAGAATATCTGAAAAGGAAAATGCATAGGCTGAATCTAGACGTAGTAGAGGTCAGTTAAGTGAAATGGGAAGAAGACAAGGATTTCTGGTCAGATGAGTATAGGATAATATCAACAGCAGCAGAAAATGACATAAAGGTAGTAGGATTCGTTATGAGTAGGAACGTAGGGGAGAGAGTGAGTTACTGTGAACAGTTCAGTGATAGGGTTGTTATTATCACAAACAACAGCAGACCATCACCAACAGTGATAGCCCAGTTATGCATACCGTCGTCAAGCTTAAGATGAAAGGATAGAGAAAGTAAATGAGGATGCTGAAAGGGTGATGCAGTACGTAAAGGGAGATGAAAATCTAATAGTCATGGGGAATGGAATGCAATTTTAGAGGAATGAGTAGAAGAAACGATTACAGAAGCATTTGAGGTTGGGACAAGGCGTGAGAGGGGAGACAGACTAATTGAGTTGTGTCATTAATTTCAGAAAGTAATAGCGAATACTTTGTTCAAAAAGAGCAAGAGGAGGAGCTGCACTTGGAAAAGGGCCGGTGATACGGGAAGATTTCAGTTACATTACATCATGGTCGGACAGAGATTCCAGAATTAGGTACGGGATTATAAGGCGTACCCAGGAGCAGATAGAGACACAATTTACTAGTGATGAAGAGCAGGCTGAAGTTTAAGAGATTAGTCAGGAAGAATCAATACCCATCTTGCTAAGGAATGACGTGATATGCTTGAAATTCTCTAAGGCTGCAGATACTGCAGTAAAGAGTAGCTGAGTAGGCAGTACAGTTGAAGAGGAATGGACGTCTGTAACAACGGCACTCACAGAAGTTGGAAAGAAAATCATAGGTGCAAAGAAGGTAAATGCGAAGAAACCATGGGTAACAGAAGAAATACGCCAGTTGTTCGGTGAAAGAAGTAATTACAAAGATGTTCAGGGAAATTCAGGAATACAGAAATACAAGTCGCTGACGAATAAAATAAATATATAGGGCAGGGAAGGAAAACGGTCAGGAAAAATGTGAAGAAATTGAAAAAGAAATGATTACTGGAAGGATTGACTCAGCATATAGGAAAGTCAAGACAAATTCGGGAAATTAAAAGTAAGGGTGTTAATGTTAAGAATACAACGGGAACTGCACTATTAATTGCAAAAGAGAGAGCGGATGGGTGTAAAGAGTACATTGAAGGCCTCTGCCAGGGGGATGATTTAACTAATGTGACAGAAGAAGAAACAGGAGTCGGTTTAGAAGATATAGGAGATCCGTATTAGAATCAGAATTTAAGAGAGCTTTGGAGGACTTAAGATCAAATTAGGCGGATTGGACAGACACCATTCCATCAAAAAATGGTTCAAATGGCTCTGAGCACTATCCGACTTAACTTCTGAGGTCATCAGTCCCCTAGAACTTAGAACTAATTAAACCTAACTAACCTAAGGACATCACACACATCCATGCCCGAGGCAGGATTCGAACCTGCGACCGTAGCGGTCGCTCGGCTCCAGACTGTAGCGCCTATAACCGCACTGCCACTCCGGCCGGCCATTCCATCAGGAATTCTAAAATCACTCGGGGATGTGGCAACAAAACGACTATTCACGTTGGTGTGTATAACGTATGAGTCTGGCAACATACCATCTGATTTTCGCAAAATATCATCAACACAATTCCGAAGGGTGTAAGAGCTGCCAAGTGCGAGAACTATCGCAAAATCAGCTTAACGGCTCATGCATTAAAGTCACTAACAAGAATAATATACAGTAGAATGTGAAAGAAAATTGAGGATGTGTTAGATGACGATCTGATTAGATTTAGGAATGGTAAAGGCACGAGAGAGGCAATTCTGACATTGCGTTTGATAATGGGGGCAAGACGAAAGAAAAATCATGACACGTTCATAGGATTTGGCGACCTGCAAAAAGTGTTGGACAGTGTAAAATGGTGCAAGATGTCGAAATCCTGAGAAAAACGGGGATAGGCTATAGGGATAGACGGGTAAAATACAATATGTACAGGAGCCAAGAGGAAATACTAAAAAAGGACGACCAAGAACGAAGAACTCGAATTAAAAATGTTGTAATAATGAATGTAGTCTTTCAACCGTACTGTGCAATCTGTACACTGAAGAATCAATGAAGGAAATAAAAGAAAGGGTCAGGAGTGCAACTAAAATTCATTGCGAAAGGATATCAATGATACGATTCCCTGTCGACATTGCTTCTTGAGTGAAAGTGAAGAATTACATGATGTGCTGAATGTAATTAACAGTCTAATGAATACAGAATACGGATGAGACATCAAAGAAAGACGAAAGTAATGAGAAGTAGCACATATAAGATCAGCGAGAAACTTAATATCAGGATTGATGGTCACGAAGTAGATGAAGTTAAGTAATGCTGCTACCAAAGCAACAAAATAACAAATGGCGGACGGATCAAAGAGGATATCAAAAGCAGACGAGGACTAGCAAGAACGGCTTTCCTGGCCAAGAGAAGTCTACTAGTATCAAACATAGACCTTAATTCGAGGAAGATATTTCTGAGAATGTACATTTGGAGCACCTCATTGTATGGTAGTGAAACATGGACTGTAGGAAAACTGGAATCGAAACATTTGAGATGTGGTGCTACAGACGAAAGTTGAAAATCAGATGGACTGTTAAGGTAAAGGAATGAGGAAGCTCTGCACAGTATCGGAGGGGAAAGGAATACGTGGAAAACATTGACAAGGAGTAGGGACAGGACGATAGGATACCTGTTAAGACATCAGGGAATGTCTTTCATGGTATTAGAGGGAACTGTAGAGGGCAAAAACTGTAGAGGAAGGCAGAGATTGGAACACATCCCACAGATAATTGAGGACGTAGGTTGCAAGTGCTACTCTGGGATGAAGAGGTTGGGGCAGGAGAGGAATCCATGGCGGGCTTCAAAGTCAGAAGATAGACGAATCAAAAAACAACAAAAACAACCTCACGAAATTTCTACAGCAAATGCCTCTGTGATGGATAACCCCTTACTTTTAACGTCTGCCAGTGGAGTTAGTTGAACAAGTCCGTAATGCTGGCACGACAAATAAACAACACTGTTTCAAAATGCAGGGATCTTCTGTTAATCCGTGTTGATACGGGTTCCAGACTGCCGGATAATGCTCAAGTACAGGTAGAATGAATGTTTTATAAGACAATTCTTTCGCGGATAAGCAACATTTCCTTAAGATTTTCACATTGTATCTAAATCTAGCATGTTATTTTTCTGCTGTTTGTTTTATGTTGTCATTCCGCTGTAGATCGCTCTGTATGGTACTCTTCGGTATTTTACGGTACTTTTCACTGATTGCGCTGCTTTCCTAGGTACTCTACAATATTTTCTAGTAATTTGTTACTGAAAGTGAAATCGAACAGTTGTGGGTCTCTTCGCTTATGGAACTGGTAGGGAGCAAGAATCTGGGTGGGAGTAGTAAGGCTCTGAGCGAAAACAAAATAATGTGTGAAGGAAAATTACTTATTTATTTACGACAGATGTCTGTTTTTTTGTTTGCAAAAGCAAGTGATACTTGTTCGTACTCATATTTTTCTAAACATTTTCTCAAACAACAATTTCTGTTAAACACTTTAGCAGACAGCTTGAAATGTCTGTGACAGACAGAATACACTGTAGCATGAATAATTTCAAAACACTTAAGGGAAAGAATTACTAGTAGTAAATTTACATATATGGTCGTGAAACAGCCATGGGGAATATTATGCCGCTAATATGAGCAATAGAAGATCTAAAGCAATTATGTACTCTTATTAACAACAATTTCTGTAATATGCATTAACAGTTGCCCGAAATCTGAAATAATATACACATCCGTGAAGCAGACAGGAAATATCGTAACATCAGCAATTCCCAAAACGCTTAAATAGAAGTACTAGCAAACATTTTTAAGAAATTGTGTGCACAGCTGTAAACCGACCAGAGGGGATTGTTGTGTGACCAGTTTGTACAATCATGGAAACCAAATGACCTGAAATGTCGATGCCTGTGAAGCAAACTTTTGCATCAACTAATGTCAGTCGCATGCACGACAAAATTAGCTGAAAAAATTCTTAAAATTTTGCAGACATGGCTATGGGGCAGCCAAAGGGAATTAATATGTCACTAACATGCGTAATCGTAGAAACAGAAAACTGAAAAGAATGTACAGGTCTATGAAGCACAATGAGAGAGTTACCAACCACTTTAATGAGCAACAAAGTCCCAGGCAGCCAAAGGGCCTAGAGCACATGAATTAGGCAAGTGCAGTAACGACTCAATTTCGACCGACCTCCCAGGTAGTTGCTCTACAAATTCTAAAACACACAGAGTACAAATTGAAGTTATCCAGCAACTGAATGGCAAACAGCACACGGACTCCCAACCACAACAGGGACATGAGAAGATACAACTGAGTCCATTTGGGCACTAGTACAAAAAATAAGAAAATACATGTGATAGGCACTGAAATGCAGGAAATGGGAGACACCGAAGCTTTAATTTAGAGCAGACATACGCCTTCTGAAACTCATACCCTCTTACAGTTAAATAATTATTTGATTTAGACAGGTTCTCATCGAATGGATGTTGAGACACATAAAAGCATCGGCCGAACACTGCCAAGAGAACGATTCGAATCAGTTTACTGTGAAGTAATCGGTCAAAAAAACGGTGCTCAATGTCGTTTCGGTGTAGTGGCATCCGTACATCCTCGAAGGATGGCGGCGTAATATACCCTGTTCAGTGTCTCCGACGTATGCTACGGCTGAAAAGTGTCAGGGAGACAGTCCCTACTGCTTTTTGGGTACTTGAAACGAGAGGGACATCGAACAGAAGCCCGTCTCCCTTTCCGTTGTGTCCTCTTCCTGATTTGTTCCTGTGTAAGTTCATCCTCTGGAACCTAGAACTCATTTCTCACAGTAGGTCGCCACCTGACACGGCCATTAGTACCATTTTCCCAACGTCTTGGATTAATACTGGCCCTAGCAAGGTCTCTCTTGCAGACATCCTTGAAGTGTAGGTGGCGTCTTCCCACTGGCTTCACACCCTCCTGGAGATCTCCGGATAGCAAATTTTTTCGGTATTTGCTCAGGACCCATGTGCCTAACATTTTGCAGCCACCTTTGATGACAGTGGCTCAGGAGTGTATGAATGCTGGTTGTGCTTGCGAGCTGTAAGACTTAGGTGCTGGGTTCTCTATCTCCCCAAGAGATCTGGAAATCTGGAATATAATCTAGAGACAGCAGAGATGAAGCTGTTCAGACGAGATTGGTAGTTAGCAAGATTTGTCCAGGAGCCTGATAACACAAGTGTTGTATACCTGTGATTTAGCTTTTATTGTGATCAGTCCATTGTTTCACACTCTGTTTTTCAGTCTAGCTTTTACGACTGTTAATAAGAGTCCACCGACAAATTCGTGTATATTGTACAACCCAAGTACGTAAAGTCATCAACTAGCTGGAGAGAACTGCCATCAATGCTGATGGATGGAATGTTAGTGGTGCTCTGCGCTGTGATCTTAGTCTCGTCGGGAATGATGGTAAGCACAAATTTTCAAATATATGTGATAATTTTTTAATTAAATATGGTAGTTCATCTTCTGTGTTTGCCACCAGAACTGCATCGTCTGTATTTAGATTTGTGTTGGCCTTGAGGCGGGCGATTTTGAAAACAATTCCGTCAGACCTAGTATGCAAATATACAGTCTTGAAATGCAAGATCCCAGATACAGTAGGAACTAACACACGTCCCTGCTTTCCACTCCTGTTAAGAGGGGATGCTTTCTATGTTTCCCGGTTGAAGCACAATGGTACTTGCGTTTTCTCATGGAAAAGGTCAGTCATTTGAAGAAGTTTAGGTGAGCATCCAGTCTTCTGCATCAACCTGAAGAGTCATTTTCTGCCCAATAAATCAAATGCTTTAAAAAGATAAAGAAAAGCAATGTCAGGCCGAAGGAAATCATGGACAGTGTACCTGGCCACATCCACGAGCCAAGGCAGCAGGAAAACACCCGAAGTACAACTGCGGCATATCCGTCACCGCACAGGCAGGTCAAAGTTGCAACTCCTCCGTATGCGAAGGCTCGGCCTTCGATATATCAACTGTACAGAGACAATGAGGTATCACCACGGCTCCCAGGTAAAAGCTGCTGTTCGAAGCCGAGCCGCCAAGGCACCGCCACCCGGGACGCCAAGGAAACTAAAGCTAAGCAATGCTATGCAAAGAGTTTCTGCAAGCACAGGAATCAATATAACCCTTATAGTGTATGTAGATTTAGAGAAGGTTTTTGACAATGTTTAGTGCAATACTCTCTCCTGTACGAACTGACCAAAAATTGCAAATATGGGCTTTGTTGTCGTCTCAATACCAAAATAGCAATGTATCGTCCGACAGCTAAACATGGAAATGTGGACGCACTTTCACACCTTCTGATTGGCCCTGATACACACTTTGTCGCTTCTGCTGCATCTTGTTGTCACATCGATGCTCAGGGTTCTGAATTGTTTTAGTCTCTTCCGCTGGACAATAATAAAATTGCAGAGGCCATGGAAGCTGATCCAGATTCGAACATTTTGCTCAGCTACATTCGCACATCTCGGTCTCACTCATTGAATAGCATAAAGAACTCTATCTATCGTGCGCCGCGTTAGCGTACAAGCTGTTGGGGGAGATAAGAGAGGCAGTTTTCCGGCGCAAAGTACGTGGCTGGCGGTTGCTATAGGGCAGTGGCGAGTGGCTAGCGATTACGTGGCCTTCAAAATGTTCGAGTGTGTTTGAGTTCTTAAGGGACCAAACTGCAGAGGTCATCGGTCCCTAGACTTACACATTACTTGAACTAACCTATGCTAAGAACAACACACACACCCATGCCCGAGGGAGGACTCGAACCTCCAGAGGGAGGGGCCGCACGGAGCCTTCGAAAAACCCAAGCGGAAGCTTGGCAGGGAAGCGTATGGCCGTTTTGCGCGCTTGGAGGAATTTACATGCCAGAGAAAAATTGATAAAAACGGAACTAAGAGTGACACGGAGGTGTGAGTTGGCATTCATGAACAGAAAAATATGCAAACCTAAATCATGTAGACGCTTCACAAAAATATATAATATTTTAAAAGTTATTGTTGTCTTAAGAATTGTAAATTTGTGGACGTTCAAAAGATAATATCTCGGCAATGCTTCAGCCGATTAATATAAACGAAGTGGCTACGGATACGGCTAGCAGAGCTGCATCGGCAATCATAGCCGATTTAACAGAATATGTACCATTTTTGAATGAGAGGTCGGAAGATGGGATTCGACCGAGACATACTGCGTTTTTGGTAAAACATAAATTTAAAGAGATGAATCTAGCGGCTGCATTCTAAAGGTTAAAGAGATCGGAGAGTAATGAAGTATGTGTTTTTATTTGTTTATTACGTTTAGTATCAAAAACCCGAGAAAAGCAAAATCACGCCACAACAACATTATTTGTGAAACAAACGATGGCAGATACAAAAAATAGTACTTTAGATTGTTATTGTACGGAAAATTTCTGTATATCTCAATGTGTCATATGTGTTTTTATGTTTAGTTTTAGAATAATAGTAATTTTTTTTCAAAGATTTTTTGTGTGTTAGGAAGTCGTTTCGGGGACCATAGGACGGCCATCTTTGGGCGGACCTGAGATGGAGCGACACCAAGAGCCGGAGGTGCCGCCCATCTGGGGGTAGTACTGGGTTGGTAGGCACGATCGGAGACAAGTATGTATGTAGTGACGCTCTAAAACGATCACGTTGAGCGCAACATAGTGATTTAGGACAGCAGACAAGAGTGTATTTTGAGAACTGTGAAAGGACTGTCGAGGGCCGTGATCGTGACATATGAATTTTTTAGTGAAGTGTTGTAGCATCAGTTATGAACGGTCGCACTAACGTCACATCCCCTCAGACTGCATTTTAAGTGTTTAGTCAATATATTGAAGACTACTCGTGAAAAAACAGAAATAAACTACTTGTTCGAATTATAAATTAACGCGAGTGACCTAGTATATTAAATTTCACCCCAATACCTGCCTGCATTGTTTTTTTTTATATTTAATTTCGTCTTGAAAATTAAATTAACGACAGATGTGACAGATATGACGAACAACGCAGCCAATCACTGAAACCAGCTACATCTCTGGGGTCACTCAGTTAAGCTGAGTGTTGAGCGTAACAAATATATATATATTTCTGTGTCCTAGCAAATGGGGGCACGAGCTAAGTATTGAATCTAAACTTACTTTTTTTTATAAATAATCTTAGAACTGCACCAACATCAACTATATAAATATTTTCAAAATTTTCAGCCAATTTTTAGAATACGTAGTGCCCACAACCGTCGTAATACGGGGTTTCTCGTCCGGTATTTTCTTCACCGAACAGGCTCGGCAGGCAGTGCAGGATTGCATTTGAAAAAGAAGAAGGTTGGGAGAAACGCGTTGCCGATCGCCCAGCAGTACGCTGAGTTCGACATCGACCACCAAAGCGGGAGTCGAAGCACAGTTGGCCGCCAAACATC
This sequence comes from Schistocerca cancellata, assembly GCF_023864275.1. Classification (NCBI taxonomy): domain Eukaryota; kingdom Metazoa; phylum Arthropoda; class Insecta; order Orthoptera; family Acrididae; genus Schistocerca; species Schistocerca cancellata. The sequence goes on from NC_064628.1 coordinate 414,935,974, forward strand.
AACCCGCCGACTTTGCCGCTCGAGTCACTTCCGCTGCCAACCTGCAAACCCTTCCTTGCGACACCTCACAGCACGGCAGCCTACAGCATTAGGCAGTAGTCGTCACACAGCAGCGGTCTCAACAAAGCTAAGTGTTGGCAGCAGGCGCATTAATTTCTCAGTTCTCTATCTCACAGCCAGTTTAGCTATGGAGGCCGAATTTAGCGAGCTGATGATAAATAAGTCAGCTGGTGATGTTGAGTCTAGCGGTATTGGGAGTGAATCTCAGAGCTCACACCGACAGGGAGAAGAAACGGAAGCTAGTGTAATGGCTATGCTCAGATCATTAATGAGCCAAATGGGGAAATTCAAGACTGAATTAAAAACTGATATTGGGGATATGGAAAGTTCTTTGAGGGCAAAAATCAGAGAATTAAATGATCAGTTGGGGGATTTATCAGAGAAATTTAAAGAGGTAGAAGGAAATCTGAATGCTAAGATTGATGCAGCGGCTGTTGAATTATGGGGTAGATTTGATTCAGGCAGGTAGTTGTGTGACACATGGAATGATGAGACAAGGCAAACTGTGATTGATGCAGATCGGAAGATTGTGGCTAGTTGTGATAAAACCAGAACTTTATTATTACGTAAAGTGACAGTGGTGCTAGCGACCTAAGAAAGGAAACTGAATGTGTGGCTGCTGTTACTGTAATTAGTAATGTAGAAATTGACGAAGTTAACAGCATATTAAGTAATGTAGAATTATGTGGGGCAAATGGAAGTATGGGGTGTCCTTTGGTACAAGTACCCAGACGTAAGACGTTTTCAGAGGAAAGCAAGTACTGTGCTGTAGATTTTCTAGCAGTATGCAAGGATTGTTTTATTGATGGTATGAGTGATAACAGCAAAATTAAACTGGTAAAAAGGTTGTTGTAGGGTTCTGCTGAGACATGGACAAATCAATGTAGTGAACGTTTTAAACTTATAGTGCATTTGAACAGATGTTTCTAAATAGGTATTGGAGCCAAGAAAAACAATGCAGATTACAGAATGAGTTTTTGAAAGGCCCAGTTTACAGAGGAGGCAGGAAAACTATGAGAGAATTTTGTCAAGAGGAATTAAGAAAGTTGGTACATTTGGATAGGTCATTGGGAATTTTGACTGAGATTTCTACTTTAAGGAGAAGGTTACCCGAAAATGTACAGTGGGAACTGATACATTGTCCAACAGAGCCTCTAGAAAATTTCTTCGATTTTATTGAGAAGATGGACCAGGCAATGTGCTATAAGCCAAACTCAGGGAGTAATAATTCAGGGAATAATCAGATGAATAATGGAGAGAGAAGAATTAATGCGAGTTTGGGTAATAAGCACCATTATTCAAGCAGGGAAGGAAATTAGAATGGTTATTGGAGAGAAAACAGAGATAGAATTATAAATGAAATTTGGAGGGATAACAGGAACAGATTTAACGATGATGTCAGATACCAAAGAGGTGCATGGGGAAATGGAAACAGTAGTGATTAAAGGTCAATGCAGGAACAGAGAGGTGGGAGACCAAGGGGACCACAGGGACAAAATTCTTTAAACTGAGATTCGTTCCAAACAGGGTCAAGTTTGGGAAAATAAATCATGCAGGAAACAGGACTATGAGATGGGAAAATAATTGTGGGAGAAATAATGATGGATCTTTCAATAGTCTTAGGCAAAATAATGGGAGGCATTTTAATGAAAGCAAAAGCAGAGGAACAAAGGAAGAGCAAGTATGGAATAACAATTATAGGCAACCTAATGGGGCGTTTGTTGATCATGATAAAAATAAATAAATGTGGGAAGAAAGGATTTGTAGAATTGAGGCAATTGTGGGTAATGAGATGTTTGGAGGCTGGTTTAATCAGTATGATAAGAAAGGGCCTTCAGAAGTAAAAAAAAAAAAAATAGGAAATGTAGGAACCAGGAAGGAGAAATAAATGTTGGGGGTGTGGTAAATAAAAGAGATCAAAATGTGGACGATAATATTCAAATACTATTAGCTTGGCAATTATGTTAAGTAATGAGCGTGTATCAGCTGTGCAACCAGTGGGAGAAAATGAGTGCTGTGATGTTGAGAGCGTGTATGTGAATGACAGCAGAAATAGCAATGTGTTGATTGCAATGCAACTTTCACTAGTACTAAGAGGTATAAATTATGTGGAGGCCACAGTGCCTGATTCAAATGTTGTTGTAGATGGAGATATACAGGAAGGTATGAGCTCCATCAGTGTAAATGTATTAAACAGTGAGCAGGCAGTAGACCCTGTACCAGATGTTGCCATGGGTAATGATGTTGATATGTGGCACAAGGCTGCCGAATGTGTTGTTAATGTATGTGGAGGCACGCACTCCAGTAATGATAGGGAATGTACCATTGAGCAGGCTATAGTTTCTGTAACCAATGAACAAGCAGTAGTTGAGGGTGAAGTTTTTAATGTGCAGAATGGAGCTGCAGGTGTTGATATTGTGGTTGAAAATGTGAGGGATTCTGTTGATTCAAGTAAGTTTATGTTTGTTGCTAATTGTACGAGTGAAGAAGCAGAGCAGGCACATGTTTTCAAGGAAGCATGGGAGATTGAGGCAGAGAGTGATTTTTAATCTGATAATTGGTTAGCCAGGGAAAATGGTTTCCTAAGTGGGCACCTGATGACTGGGAGATTAGCAAGCATGATTATTCCAGGCACGTCAGGGATTTATGGAGGGAAAGTGAGCTGTTCAAACATGCTTACAAGGAAATAGTTAATGGGGATAAAGATGTTAAGTTATTGGATGAAGAAAATGTATTTATAATGGGAAAAGATGGTAATAGGTGGTAATAACACTGTGAATAATGATAAAATTAGTGAGGTAGATGAGGGAGTTCATGAAATCCTAAATTTCATTGTGCATAATGATGAACAAAGGTAGCCACGCGTGAGGAGCTAAATAATGAATGGGGAAAGATGAGTGTGATTATGAGGCTGATGACTGGGATATTTTTGCAACGTTGCACCAGCAGTTGATACCAGTGACCTGGGAGGAAGAAAAACGTAGAGTTGCTACATGGAAAGTGAGGGGGGTTGAGTGTATGAAACTCTGGAATTAAAGAAGCCTTTGATTTAATATTTTCAGGGAATAAGGATATTGAATCATTTAGTGGAGAGCAGATGTGCACCATGATTAAAGATTGCATACATAAGATAGAGGAGGACTTATTGGCTGAAACAGAATTGAAGCATAATTTTATTGAAAAGGTGCAGCTGATAATAATTGTTGGTGTAGCAGTGGCCTGTGAAACTGTTTGGTGGATACTGGAAGCTCTGTGTCTGGGATGTCAGAGAGCTTTTCTGATCATATTAAGAACAGGGAAACAGTGGAATTCCTCATCTCAGGGATGAGAATTAAAAATTGTACAGGAACTTTCGGTAAACCAGTGAAAAAGGAGGTATTTCTAGGTGTAAACATTGGTGGTGAAGTATTTAGTCACTCATTTTTGGTGGTCCCAAGTTTAAATACGAATCTGGTGTTAGGGATTGATTCCCTGAGTAAATATGAGGTATATATAGACTGTAAGGACCAGATGGTGGACTGAAGATTGTTGAGAGAAGAAAAGGGTTAAATTCAAAAATGCACTCAGTGATGAAGAATTGGTGGCTAGTTAGCATGTATCACAGTGCTTAATGGATGAGATGGTGGTTGAGAAAGAGATAAGGAGTAAAGTAAATGGTGCAATGGAGATTTCTGAGAGGGTAGAATTATATCAATTATTGAGTAAAAACAAAAAAGTGGGTTTTCTGAAAAACCAGGGAAGGTGAACCCATTAAGGTCAAGTCATACCCCATAGAACTGGCAAAGGGGGCCTTAGACAGAAACCATCGGCATGATTTAAGATACAAGCCTACAAAGTACAAGACGGGAGACCTTGTATTAGTTAAGAAAAAGGAACGGTCAAAGGATAGATCAATGGTGAGATCAAAAAGTTTTTTGAATTTTACTGTAGTTCATTTGTTGTAATATGCTGCCCTCATCCAAATGGTTACAGGTTGGAGTATTGTAAGTCATGTAAACTGTTGGGACTGAGTAATGTAGGTGAGCTCTGAATGTAATGGGATTGAATCCCTGTATTATAGTAAGAATGGGTGTTTACTTAATCGTGCTTATATATTAAGGGTAATTTATAATGTGTATGTTAGCTAAGTTTTCTTTTTTCTTTTTTTTCAATGGATTCCTTGCTGTATACTATTTATATGTATGTGTTTAATTTTAGGAATTTTCAGGATGACCTAGCGGTTTTCATGTTTATCTTGGTAAAAGTATCGTGGTACTTGAAATTGTGGAACAGCTGGTTGACACAGCTGATTCATAATGGCTAGTGACACAGGCTAAAACAGTTGTACTCACTGTACAGCACTTATACGTACATGATAGGATGTGAATGTGAGAGAGGCACATTGAGTGGCATTTTTCTTATTGTTTATAATGATAGGAATATTAATTTTTCATGAGTGCTGATTGTGATATGGTCATAAACAATTTTTTTTGATGTGTGGGGGTGGAGATAGTTCAGCATGGGATTGAATGATGAGAATAAGGAACTGAATGGTATATATAATATGGTCTTGTAATCATTGAAGAAATGTCTGGATTTGGGAGGATGTATAATTTGATTTTATTTTTGTTTACATGTTTAGGATTACTTAGTTTCAGGGAAATATAGATTGATTTGTGGATTATGTTCTGTCTGGGGTATTTTATATATTTGATTTTATTCAGTATGCAGTGCTCTAATTTTCATTGGTCACTGAGCAGCAGTTAGATTATTGTTTGGGCTAAAACTAGGGGTAGGGTTGTTGGTGGAACCTACCATGGAACCCATCATACAATAAGTTTTTAAGTACTATTCTGGTAACATATTTTCCTAGTTTAACTTTGGTTACAGGAACCTTGTATCAATGTTGTACAGTTGCAATGATCTGACCCTTTTCTGGTCTTGGAAGGAACACATTGTGGCGATCAAGGGAAAGTCTGTAGCCAGCATCTATTTCTTGGTAGCATTTCCATCTGTATGTTTGTGTCAGGTTTCGCCCCGAAGTTTGGCTTTGACTGTGTCAAGTCTGGACAGCAGAGGGGGTGGGTTTACATCCGATAGGTTCTTAGTTCCCAGGCAACTTTTCTGATGGGAAGTTGATTGGGTGAATTTTGTTTGTCCCTGGCAGAATCAGATTAACTGACTGGCGGGAGAACTTGAGAAACTGTGCCTGAGGTCTGAGCTGCAGCACTGATGCAGGTCAGAGGCACACCACGAAAGACAACAAAAAGTGTAGTGCTTATTGTATGTGCTGCGTAATTTCTACTACGAAATAAAAAGATTGAAAAAAGGACTATATTTAGAGGACTTTAATAAAAATTGCTGGTCCATCTACGATTCGTGTGTTTTGTTACTTAATACCTTTGGCCAGTCATACCAGCATTATGGAAATGCTGATGAATAAATGTATTTAGCGTAATTTTAGTTAAGTTACGGTAGGAAGAGATACCGCGTAAGATAATATAGAGACTTGTTCATTTCGATTTTTCTGCTATCATATGTAGAGTTTATTTTTGTGCATTATTTCGTTTTGAGGGCGCAGACTGGGTTTGATGCTACTTGCGATACCTTGCACTGTGTTTATGCAGTAGCAAGTGGAGGTAATTGTGAGCATACAAGTTGTTGGGGAAGATTATAGCGGCAGTTTTCCGTCGCAGAGTACGTGAGGGCTACACGGCCGTGGCAAGTTGCTAGCGATTACGCGGCCTTCGAAAAACCCAAGCGGAAGCATGGCAGGGGAGCGTATCGCTGTTTTGCGCGCTTGGAGGTATTTATATGCCAGAGAAAAATTGATAAAAACAGAACTAAGAGTGACACGGAGGTGCGAGTTGGCACTCATGGACAGAGCACTATGTAAAGCTAAATTATCTAGACCCGCCACAAAAATTTGTATTAGTTTAAAAGTTACTATTGTCTAAGAAATTACAAATTTATGAAATTCAAAAAGTAATATCTTGGCAATGCTTTACCCGATTAATATAAACAAAGTGTTTGCGAAGGCGGCTAGTAGATCTGCATTGATCAATCATAGCCGATTTAAAAGAATGTGTACCATTTTTGAATGAGAGGTCGGAATATGGGATTCGACTGAGAGATACTGCGTTTTTGGTAATAAATAAATTTAAAGAGATGAAACTAGCGGCAACATTCTAAAGTTTAAAGACGCAGGTGAGTAATTAAGTATGTAGTTTCTATTTGTTTATCTATGTTTAGTATCAAAAATGATAGGAAAGCAAAATCACGCCACAACAACATTACTTGTGAAATAAACGGTGATAGGTACAAAAAACTGGACTTCAGATTGTTACTGCCCGGAAAATTTCCATATTTTACCATGTATCATATGTGTTTTTGTGTTTCGTTTTAGTTCGGTAGTAATTCTTTTGTCGAAGGTTGTTTTGAGTTAGGCAGTCGTTTCGAGGGGCATAGGTTGGGCATCTTTGTGGGAGTTGAGTAGGAGCGACGCTAAGAGCCGGACGTGTCGCCCATCTGGGGGTAGTATTGGGTTGGTAGCCACGATCGGAGACAAGTATGTATGTAGTGACGCTCTAAAACGATCAAGTTGAGCGCAACATAGTGATTTAGGACAGCAGTCAACAGTGTATTTTGTGAACTGTGAACAGACTGTCGAGTGCCGTAATTGTGACATGTAAATTTTTTAGTGAAGTGTTGTAGCATCAGTTAAGAGTTGCCGCACTTACGTCAAATCCCCTCTGACTGCATTTTAAGTGTTTAGTCAATATATTGAACACTACTCGTAGAAAAACAGAAATAAACTACTTGTTCAAATTATAAATCAACGTCAGTGACTCAATATTTTAAATTTCACCGCAATATCTGCCTGCATGATTTTTTTATATTTTTTTCGGCTTGAAAATTGAGTTTACGACAGATGTGAGCTGGCACCGTATAAAGAACAACGCAGCGAAACATTGAGACCAGCTATGTTTCTGGGGTCGCTCAATTAAGCTGAGTGTTGGGTGTAAAAAATACATATATTTTCGTGTCATAGCACCTGGAGGCTCGAGCTAACTATTCAGTCTAATCTGACCTTTATATCAAAAATCGGCGAACAGCAACAACACCAAATATTCTCATTAATTGCAGCGAATTTTTAGAGTGCGTTTTGCCATTGTCGTCGTAGCCGATACTTTGTATGTCGGCGTGGCCTCGCTGTACAGAAAGGAGTAATTCTTGTTCAGAATGACAGTGGACAGTCACGTGTGATGATCCCTAAAAGCTTTGCAAAAAAGAAGTGTTGCAGTTACTTCACTAAGGACACTGAGGGACTTTTCATTCGAAACGGTTAGCACGTCGGCACTGTACTTGGCAGGGGATGGACGCTCAAGTAGAACAGATGACTTCACAGTGTCATGCATGTACGGAAAATCGGTCCGTCCCACCACAAAAATTCTCTTCTTGGCCTCAGTCGGAATCACGATGGCAACACTTTGCGGCACCTTTTTGAAACACTCGTTTGTTGATTGTGGTTGATTCATATAAAAAGTTTCCATTTGCTGTGCAAATGAACTCGACTACGTCACGTAACACAATTCAGCGGTTGTCATTCATTTTTTGCCTTCAAGGTTTACCTGCAGTAGTAGTGTCAGACAACAGCCCTCAGTTCACGTCAAATGAATTTGAAAATTCTGTGAACACAATGGCATACAGCATCTAACCAGTGGCCACAGTCAAACTGCGAAGCGGACGATTTGACAGAACCTTCAAGCAGCACATGGCCCTACTTTGCCCTGCATCATCGCCCGCGGAATTGCTTCACGGCCGCCACCATCACACACTGCTTCATCCTCCTCAGCATCCGGCGCCAAAGGAAGGCCGCAAGTATCGCTTCGCGCCGCATGATATTGTGTTTTACAGGGTTTTTAGCGGCAGCAGACGGTGGGCGCTAGGCGAGATCGTCCGTCGACTTGGCGCTTGCATGTATCTTCTTTTAGGTCCAGATGGCCATCAAAATCAACGTCACCTCTGTCATGTACACGGTGATTTTGAAGTCTCTCTTCCCCCAGATTCACGGTTCCAGAGGGCAAAACAGTCAAAGCAGCCGCCAGAGGGTGTCATCACGATACCGCTGGACGACCCCATAGAGACGAGGCCTTCGCCTCCTTTGCCTCGTCTCGTCCTACGTATGGAGCGGGACCCGCCCACACCGCAGCTGTCACCGCCTTCAACTGGTTTATCGCAGCAGGAGGTGGACACGTACCCTTCTGCTCGGTTTCCGGGGGACATTTATGCCAGAGCGCGGGCTGGATTGCGGGGTACGGTCGGCACCTTGACGTCCCCTGTAGCCACAGCTTCCAGCCCAACGTAGCGCCCACAGTCCTGCATCCCCCGCCGTGGTCGTCCTCCCTCCAGGACGACGATCCTTCTCTTTGGAGGGGAGGAATGTTCTGGAGTAACCACAAGCGCTGGAACGAAGACGAAGAACGCGAGACCAGAGAAGGCGGTGAAACGAGGTCGGCCAGTGGTGGACTGATTGGGACCGCGCCATGACAGGAGCGACACCTGTAAGCAGTGAATATAAGCGCCGCTCCTGCCACCCTTGGCCAGACATTGGTGGTACGTATTCGCGGAGCATAGCACGACCCAGCAGAGATCTACAAGAACAGTTAGTAGTGATCCACACACGGTGTGTCAACTTGCAGGAGCATTAGATACAGCCAAGAGCTTCAAGCATATTGCATGTCGCCCATCGATTGCGACAACGTATTGTACATTAAAGTTAAATGTTGTCACTCTTGTTTATAGAAATAAAACTACTAATGTTATTTGCTTGAATTTTTGTATAGCATTCCCAGAACACAGCATCCCTTAGGCACCCTATACGAGACGATTGAACAAGACACAAGATAAAAAAAATTGCTAAACGATTTAGAAAAAATATGTGTGTGTTACAAAAATTGGCCATTGGCCGTAAATAACGAAAATCGTAATGCCATCCACATGAGTGCTAAACGGAATCCGTCAATCGTCGCTTACACGGTAAATCAGTCATATCTAAAGGCTGTAAATTCATCTAAATACCTAGGAATTATAATTACGAACAACTTAAATTTCAAGAAAAGATTAGAAAATATTATGAGGACGGCTAATCCAAAACTGCGTTTTATGAGCGGGACACTAATACAGAGACTGCCTACACTACGATCCTCTTTTAGAATACTGCTGCGCAGTGTGTGGTTCAAATGGTTCAAATGGCTCTGAGCACATCTGAGGACATCAGTCCCCTAGAACTTAGAACTACTTAAACCTAACTAACCTAAGGACTTCACACACATCCATGCCCGAGGCAGGATTCGAACCTGCGACCGTAGCAGTCGCGCGCTTCCGAACTGAAGCGGCTAGAACCGCTCGGCCACCGCGGCCGGCGCAGTTTGTGATCCTTACTGGATAGGACTGACGAAGTACATCGAGAAAGTTCAAAGAGGAGCATCACGTCTTGTATTATTCCGAAATAAGTGAGAGTGTGTCTCTGAAATTATACAGTATTTACTGTGGACATCATTGAAACGAAGGTGTTTTTCGGTGCGGCAGAATCTTCTCATGAGATACCAGTCACCAGTTTTCTCCTCCGAATGCGTCTATAGACCACCTGCATCAGCAACCGTAGTAGTTGAGCGCCTCAGAGAGAACCTGCAGAACGTCGTGAAGAAGTTTCGTGATCATACTATTGTAATAGGGGGAGACTTCAATCTACCAGGTATAGAATGGGATAGTCACACAATCAGAACTGGAGCCAGGGACAGAGACTCTTGTGACATTATCCTGACTGCCTTGTCCGAGAATTACTTCGAGCAGATAGTTAGAGAACCAACTCGTGAAGCTAACGTTTTAGACCTCATAGCAACAAATAGACCGGAACTTTTCGACTCCGTGAATGTAGAAGAGGGTATCAGTGATCATAAGTCAGTGGTTGCATCAATGACTACAAGTGTAATAAGAAATGCCAAGAAAGGAAGGAAAATATATTTGCTTAACAAGAGTGATAGGGCACAAATCGCAGAATATCTGAGTGACCACCATCAAACGTTCATTTCTGAGGAAGAGGATGTGGAACAAAAATGGAAAAAATTCAGAAACATCGTCCAGTACGCCTTAGATAAGTTCGTACCGACTAAGGTCCAAAGCGAGGGGAAAGATCCACCGTGGTATAACAATCATGTACGAAAGGTACTACGGAAACAAAGAAAGCTTCATCATAGGTTTAAGAGTAGTCGAATCATAGCTGATAAGGAAAAGCTGAACGAAGCGAAAAAGAGCGTAAAGAGAGCAATGAGAGAAGCATTCAACGAATTCGAACATAAAACATTGGCAAACAATCTAAACAAGAACCCTAAAAAGTTTTGGTCATATGTAAAATCGGTAAGCGGATCTAAATCCCCTATTCAGTCACTCGTTGACCACGATGGCACCGAAACAGAGGACGACCGAAGAAAGGCAGAAATACTGAATTCAGTGTACCGAAACTGTTTCACTGCGGAAAATCGTAACACGGTCCCTGACTTCAGCCGTCGCACGGACGCCAAAATGGAAAATATTGAAATAAACGATATCGGAATTGAAAAACAACTGCTATCACTTAGTAGCGGAAAAGCATCCGGACCAGACGAGATACCCTTAAGATTCTACAGTGATTATGCTAAAGAACTTGCCCCCTTTCTACCAGCAATTTATCGTAGATCGCTGGAAGAACGTAAAGTACCTAGCGACTGGAAGAAAGCGCAGATCGTTCCCATTTTCAAGAAGGGTCATAAATCAGATGCGAATAATTATAGGCCTATTTCGCTTACGTCAATCTGTTGTAGAATAATGGAACATGTTTTGTGTTCTCGTATTATGACGTTCTTAGATAATACAAATCTCCTTCATCATAACCAACATGGATTCCGCAAACAGAGATCATGTGAAACTCAGCTCGCCCTATTTGCCCAAGAAATTCACAGTGCCGTAGACACTGGCGAGCAGATTGATGCCGTGTTCCTGGACTTCAGGAAGGCATTTGATACGGTTCCGCACTTACGTTTAGTGAAAAAAATACGAGCTTACGGAATATCGGACCAGGTTTGTGATTGGATTCAGGATTTCCTAGAAGAAAGAACACAACATGTCATTCTTAACGGTTCAAAATCTGCAGATGTAGAGGTAATTTCGGGAGTACCGCAAGGAAGCGTGATAGGACCTTTATTGTTTACAATATACATAAATGACTTAGTTGACAACATCGGTAGCTCCGTGAGGCTATTTGCAGATGACACGGTTGTCTACAAGAAAGTAGCAACATCAGAAGACTCGTACTTACTCCAGGAAGACCTGCAGAGGATTAATGCATGGTGCGACAGCTGGCAGCTTTCCCTAAACGTAGATAAATGTAATATAATGCGCATACATAGGGGCAGAAATCCATTCCAGTACGATTATGCCATAGGTGGTAAATCATTGGAAGCGGTACCGACCGTAAAATACTTAGGAGTTACTATCCGGAGCGATCTGAAGTGGAATGATCACATAAAACAAATAGTGGGAAAAGCAGGCGCCAGGTTGAGATTCATAGGAAGAATTCTAAGAAAATGTGACTCATCGACGAAAGAAGTAGCTTACAAAACGCTTGTTCGTCCGATCCTTGAGTATTGCTCATCAGTATGGGACCCTTACCAGGTTGGATTAATAGAAGAGATAGACATGATCCAGCGAAAAGCAGCGCGATTCGTCATGGGGACATTTAGTCAGCGCGAGAGCGTTACGGAGATGCTGAACAAGCTCCAGTGGCGGACACTTCAAGAAAGGCGTTACGCAATACGGAGAAGTTTATTATCGAAATTACGAGAGAGCACATTCCGGGAAGAGATGGGCAACATATTACTACCGCCCACATATATCTCGCGTAATGATCACAACGAAAAGATCCGAGAAATTAGAGCAAAAACGGAGACTTACAAGCAGTCGTTCTTCCCACGCACAATTCGTGAATGGAACAGGGAAGGGGGGATCAGATAGTGGTACAATAAGTACCCTCCGCCACACACCGTAAGGTGGCTCGCGGAGTATAGATGTAGATGTAGATGTAGAAAGTATTTGTTGACGCCTACGTGATTTGATGAGTACCCATGTAGTTGAAGACGAACTGTTCCCGCTTCCGAATGGTTCATGAGATAGAACACATTATATCACTATTGTACTTTTTGACTGAATATTTAAAAAAATAAAACAATCTCCAGCCAAAACGTGTCGCAGTGCAAAATTGAAGTACAGAAAATTTCCTACGCAGAAAGTCCTACTCATTTTTTCTCTAAGATTTATAATTTTCAGGAAGATAGCACGAGAATAGTGCTAATTTCACGGGACGTGCATGCGGTGTTACTTAGGTAGTTTTTGTAGGTCAATTTATAGTAATTTCTCCACTTAATTGACAAAAGTTATATACATGGAAGAAGCCTGGAGATACTGGAAGGTATCAGATAGATTATATAATGTTAAGACCGAGATTCAGGAACCCGGTTTTAAATTGTAAAACATTTCCAGGGGCAGATGTGGACTCTGACCACAATCTATTGGTTATGAACTGTAGATTAAAACTGAAGAAACTACAAAATGGTGGGAATTTAAGGAGATGGGACCTGGATAAACTGAAAAAATCAGAGGTTGTAGAGAGCTTCAGAGAGAGCATTAGGAAACGATTGACAAGAATGGGGGAAATAAATACAGTAGAAGAAGAATGGGTAGCTTTGAGAGACAAAATAGTGAAGGTAGTAGTGGATCAAGTATGAAAAAAGACAAGGGCTGATAAAAATCCTTGGGTAACAGAAGAGATATTGAATTTAATCAATGAAAGGTGAAAATACACTCCTGGAAATTGAAATAAGAACACCGTGAATTCATTGTCCCAGAAAGGGGAAACTTTATTGACACATTCCTGGGGTCAGATACATCACATGATCACACTGACAGAACCACAGGCACATAGACACAGGCCACAGAGCATGCACAATGTCCGTACTAGTACAGTGTATATCCACCTTTCGCAGCAATGCAGGCTGCTATTCTCCCATGGAGACGATCGTAGAGATGCTCGATGTAGTCCTGTGGAACGGCTTGCCATGCCATTTCCACCTGGCGCCTCAGTTGGACCAGCGTTCGTGCTGGACGTGCAGACCGCGTGAGACGACGCTTCATCCAGTCCCAAACATGCTCAATGGGGGACAGATCCGGAGATCTTGCTGGCCAGGGTAGTTGACTTACACCTTCTAGAGCACGTTGGGTGGCACGGGATATATGCGGACGTGCATTGTCCTGTTGGAACAGCAAGTTCCCTTGCCGGTCTAGGAATGGTAGAACGATGGGTTCGATGACGGTTTGGATGTACCGTGCACTATTCAGTGTCCCCTCGACGATCACCAGTGGTGTACGGCCAGTGTAGGAGATCGCTCCCCACACCATGATGCCGGGTGTTGGCCCTGTGTGCCTCGGTCGTATGCAGTCCTGATTGTGGCGCTCACCTGCACGGCGCCAAACACTCATACGATCATCATTGGCACCAAGGCAGAAGCGACTCTCATCGCTGAAGACGACACGTCTCCATTCGTCCCTCCATTCACGCCTGTCGCGACACCACTGGAGGCGGGCTGCACGATGTTGGGGCGTGAGCGGAAGACGGCCTAACGGTGTGCGGGACCGTAGCCCAGCTTCATGGAGACGGTTGCGAATGGTCCTCGCCGATACCCCAGGAGCAACAGTGTCCCTAATTTGCTGGGAAGTGGCGGTGCGGTCCCCTACGGCACTGCGTAGGATCCTACGGTCTTGGCGTGCATCCGTGCGTCGCTGCGGTCCGGTCCCAGGTCGACGGGCACGTGCACCTTCCGCCGACCACTGGCGACAACATCGATGTACTGTGGAGACCTCACGCCCCACGTGTTGAGCAATTCGGCGGTACGTCCACCCGGCCTCCCGCATGCCCACTATACGCCCTCGCGCAAAGTCCGTCAACTGCACATACGGTTCACGTCCACGCTGTCGCGGCATGCTACCAGAGTTAAAGACTGCGATGGAGCTCCGTATGCCACGGAAAACTGGCCGACACTGATGGCGGCGGTGCACAAATGCTGCGCAGCTAGCGCCATTCGACGGCCAACACCGCGGTTCCTGGTGTGTCCGCTGTGCCGTGCGTGTGATCATTGCTTGTACAGCCCTCTCGCAGTGTCCGGAGCAAGAATGGTGGGTCTGACACACCAGTGTCAATGTGTTCTTTTTTCCATTTCCAGGAGTGTATAAAAATGCAGTAAATGAAGAGGCAAAAAGGAATACAAATGTCTCAAAAATGAGATCGGCAGGAAGTGCAAAATGGGTAAGCAGGTATGGCTAGAGGACAAAGGATGTAGAGGCTCATATCACTAGGGGTAAGATAGACACCGACTACAGGAAAATTAAAGAGACCTTTGGAGAAAAGAGAACCACTTGCATGAATATCAAGAGCTCAAATCGGAAACCAGTTCTAAGCAAAGAAGGGAAACCAGAAAGTTGGAAGCAGTATTTAGAAGGTCTGAACAAGGGCGATGTTCTTGAGGACAATATTATAGAAATGAAAGAGAATGAAGATGAAGATGAGATAGGCGATATGATACTGTGTGAAGAGTCTGACAGAGCACCCGAAGACCTAAGTCTAAATAAGGCCCCGGGTGTAGACATCATTCCATTAGAGCTACTGACAGCCTTGGGAGAGCCAGGCCCAACAAAACTCTACCATCTGGTGAGCAAGATGTATGAGACAGGCGAATAACCCTCAGATCAAGAAAAATATAGTAATTCCAATCCCAAAGAAAACAGGTGTGACAGATGTGAAAACTATCAGTTTAATAAGCCATGGCAGAAAAAAACTAACACGAATTCTTTACAGATGAACAGAAAATCTGGTAGAAGCCGACCTCTGGGAAGATCAGTTTGGATTCCGTAGAAATGTTGGAACAGGTGAGGCAATACTGACCCTTCAACTTATCTTAGAAAACAGATTAAAGAAAGGCAAACGTACGTTTCTAGTAGTTGTAGACATAGAGAAAGCTTTTGACAATGTTGACTGAAATAATCTATTTCAAATTCTGAAGGTGGCAGGGGTAAAATATAGGGAGCGAAATGCTATTTACAATTTTTATAGAAACTAGATGACAGTTATATGAGTCCAGGGACATGAAAGGGAAGCAGTGGTTGGGAAGGGAGTGAGACATTGTTGTAGCCTATCCCCGATATTATTCAATCTGTATATTGAGCAAGTAGTAAAGGAAACAAAAGAAAATTTGGAGTAGGAATTGAAATCCATGGAGAAAAAAATAAAAACTTTGATGTTCGCCGATGACATTGTAATTCTGTTAGAGACAGCAAAGGACTTGGAAGAGCAGTTGAATGGAATGGAGAGTGTCTTGAAAGAAGGATATAAGATGAACTTAACAAAAGCAAAACGAGGATAATGGAATGTAGTCGAATTAAGTCGGCTGATGCTGAGGGAATTAGATTTAAAAATGAGACGCCTAAAGTAGTAAATGAGTTTTGCTATTTGGAGAGCAATATAACTGATGATATTCGAAGCATAGAGGATATGAAATGCAGACTGGCAATGGGAAGGAAAGAATTTCTGAAGAAGAGAAATTTGCTAACATCAGGTATAGATTTAAGTTCAGGAAGTCGTTTCTGAATGTATTTGTGTGGATTGTAGCCATGTATGGAAGTGAAGCATGGACGATAAATAGTTTGGACTAGAAGAGAATAGAAGCTTTCGAAATGTGGTGCTACAGAAGAATGCTGAAGATTACATGCGTAGATCACATAACTAATGAGGAGGTAGTGAATAGAATTGGAGAGAAGAGGAATTTGTGGCACAACTTGACTAGAAGAAGGGATAGGTTGGTAGAACATATTCTGAGGCATCAAGGGATCTCCAATTTAGTAATCGAGGGTAGTGTGGAAGGTAAAAATCGTAGAGGGAGACCAACAGATGAATACACTAAATATATTCAGAAGAGTGTAGGTTGTAGTAGATACTGGGAGATGAAGAAACTTGCACAGGATACAGTAGCATGGGGAGTTGCATAACACCAGTCTCTGGACTAAAGACCACAACTACAACAACAACAATACACCAAAAGTTTCCCGTTTCAAATTGTTCGTCTTAACTTCCTCCACGCCATACTGTACTTTGTAAACAATGATAATGTCTGAATAATACAAGGAATAAATGTCAATGTACACTAATTGCGATCTCTCTCAGACATCATTCTTAATGGGACATAACTCTGCATGAAGTTTTTATTCAGAATCACTAAAACTGTCAATCCTCAAAGCAAATAACTTTCTTTCAGACTCACTCTGTATTTTGATATAAACGACAGTAAATTCAATTTACAACAACATTTGCTACATTGTAAAGTATGAAATCTTACGGGAGTTACGCTTAAGCATAGTTACAACTAGTTTTTTTCTGTGTCTTACGTGTAAGCATAAATATGTCATGAATTTGGTCCATAGTTATATTGGTATTGCTGGTTATATGTTGCGAAATGTTTCTTCTGAAGATATATGAACATTGCAGATAACATTTTTCCAACAAATTGTCTCTACATTGTTAGCCACTGAGATAACAGGAATTATTTCCTCCGACAGAGCACATTTAGGACGATTACTGAAAAATATGAATATGACAAGAGAATTTATGCACACACCTGAATATAAGAGCATATTATTTATTCCGTTTTGGTTGTTTTTCGTTGTCAAAGAAATATTACCCATATCGGTGAATATTTTAGATCTATAACAATGACTTCACAGAGATGCCATAGTTGCATGGAAAATGATATTCCGGCTGTAATGAACCTGTGGGGAAATGGAAGTGTACACCGAAGATTCAGAATGTGGAGGAGACTTGTAGTATGATAAAAAAATTAGGTTAAATATATTTGAAGTTTTTTCAATTTTAATCTGATAATTATATATATATATATATATATATATATATATATATATATATATATATATATATATATATATATATGAAACACAATATATATATATATATATATATATATATATATATATATATATATATATATATATATATATATATATTGTGTTTCATACTAGAATGTCGTGTTCCCAGTTTGGCACAGCTTTGCCACAGGAAACACGAAAGCGGTCGAAGACATCTGTCTTCTGTTCGGCTCCTGATCGTTATCAGAAGGAGGCTAGTTTTTGATTACGCAAAGACTTCTGTTATTTGGAAAAGAACAACCCGGATTTCTTTACGTAATCAGTATGAATTTTATAATTACCTAAGGGACCTATAACAATGAACAATAAAAAAATTGCATTTGCAAATGAAATCATTAATTAATTGTGCAGCGGCTGTGAGTGGTATAGAAGACAAGGAGCGGCCTTCTGTCTACGACCAGGATGCCGCAGTATTCTCTGCTGTAGTAGAGGCTGTTTGACATTTATAAAAATAATATGACATGGAGGTAAAAAAAAATAAAGGAAAAGAACAGAATAAGAAATCTGGTAAACACTAAATATATTCAAACAATTCTCACAAGTAATTAGGGCTTATTTATAGACAATATAACTTACATAAGTAATTATCTAGCTGTATGGTGCGATCAGATTTCAGCCTGTCCTGTACTAGCTCTTTGGTTCACGTTTTTGTCACAAATTACAGTCATTACTTTTCTCCTTCCCTCGAGACAATTCTTGCACCGTTCAACACTTTCATAACAATAACTTGCTGAATTACAGTTTCGAACACAAATCACTAGAATTTTATTAATTAATAATGTTGTCTGCATGCGGGCAGGACCGCTCACTTTTCTAGCTTAAAGTCGACCTTCTTTACGTTTTCACATTACAAGCAGCAGTACATTAAAAATCTGAAGATCTGCAAAAGTTTTCTACTGTCATCTTTTATTTAGATCGAAGCGGAACGTCAGTTCAGCTTCTGTTAAAATGTTTCTTTGACTGCGCAATCGATGTATTAGCGTCAGCGCTAGATGCGCACCTTTACAGTTATATAAATTATATAAAACAAATGTCTTTCAAAGAATATGTCTCATCTCATAAATTGATCATTTAGTATACAGATAGGTGAATGCCTTTCCAAGGGTACTCAAAGCTTTCATACGACGGATATCACAATAATATTACATCGCTTCCCGCGTGATAAGTAATGATTCTGGATGATCGTTACGACTCACGCGCAGTAGTAATATTATTGGATTCACGTACTTAGTGAATGAAGTATTTAAGGATCTCTCCTTGTAGAGAGCAAAACAAACATAACATAAGGCATATAGGAGTATATACGTTCCACATTGAGTAGTCAAAACTAATCACAGTTGCTTGATCATTAACAAACTTGGTAGTGGGTCGATGCTATTATAAGTGTTGAAGGATTTAACATAGGTTCCTTCTTTTTTTGCGTGCTCTCAAGAATTACTCTCATTCAATGAATAGAAACATTGAAATTCTAACATAGATACAAATACAAATCAAATACACATACATATATATATATAAATTTTGACAAGAAGAAAAGAAATTCGATTACAGGAATTCGTTTGAAGTATTGGTGCATTTCCGCCATTTTTGAACAGAACATAAAACAAATCAATCTTTCTCGTAGCGACGTCAGTCTTCACTTTGTAGTTGGGAGTATTTCTCATGAACTCGGGTGATTTTCACAGGGGAATTCTTTCATCACCTTTCACTTTTCACTGCACTAAAACTGGGGATCACCTTTTCACATTCTGGTGGAAAACACTGGGAATTTCACTATGTGAAGGGGGCAGTAATATTTCTTGACTCGACGATCCATCGAGTCATGTCGGGAAACAGGGAAGTCGATGACTGGTTCAATCACGAATGAGTCAGTTTGGTAGCTGTCTTAATCTCATTCCAATTCATGTTTCAGCATATGAAACCACAGAAAAAAATCTGTATTAGGACTTGTTCATTAACTAGCATCTTAATCTAAGGGAATATAGAGTAAGAATTTAAGACAATAAAAACTGCTATAGAGACTATGTACATATACATTATATATTATTCATGGTTTGTGTCTAGGTTTTATATTCTTTCGTTAGCAAACATTAGCAAAACACGTTTCGTCCTGTACAGGTCTTTCTTAAGCAATGTATTTAGCAATATTGCCTTAGCGATTTTCATAGTTAAGGAAAAGTTATCATTAGTGTCCTTTTCATGTATATATAGTAAAATCGTGCGTAGGTTATCAACGTTTTATTATTTTTATGTCCGTTTTCATCTCAAATCTGGAGCACGCTCGCGCCCGTTATGGAGAGGAGTGCTTATTGTTGTGTACGGGCCGGCGAGCAGCCATTGAATGTTGCCACAGTGCTTCACAGTCACGTGGAAACGAACTGGCAGTTTAACAGCGTTGGCAGTCAGCGCCCTGCACGAGGCAGGTAGTTCAGTGGCTACCAACCTTTTTTTTTTTTTTTAAGAAAAATAACTTGTGCATTTTGTTGAATCGTGGGCGCTGGAGCAGCTCGTCAAGCCGACATGGTCAACCTGGACGGTAATTGACTGCACCAGCGACGAAGAACAGTCATCGATGAAAATGACTACTGTCACCTATTGCAGTGAGTACAATAGCTTGTCTATCCTTTGACTGATACTCACTGTATCGTGGTTGCAACGTGAAAATACTTTTAATTCTACTTCACACGCGGAACATCACTCTTCTCCATAAGTTTATTACAGTTTCTATTCACACAAGAGATAAGTAGTTATTCGTGTCCATACATGCGTCAAATTACGATTTTACACACGTGTCCATCATTTTGTCACTGAGTCACACGCATCAATCCATACGTGTCCATTTAGGTGTCTTTATACTGCAGAGTAGTACAGGTAATATCTTCTGGTAAACCTTCCGGGATGTAAGGTCGTGGTCCATGAAACTCTTCAGCCCCTAACGTTTCGTCCAGAGCTGCGCTGGACATCTTCAGAGGGGTGTTTCTCCTCCGGTGAGTCTTGCACCCCCTCTGAAGATGTCCAGCGCAGCTCTGGACGAAACGTTAGGAGCTGAAGAGTTTCATGGACCACGACCTTACATCCCGGAAGGTTCACCAGAAGATATGTCATCCGGTCGTGAAAGCCTTCATACTGAGTACAGGTAATGCTAAAATTACTTATCATGAAAGGATCATTTACAAAATCTACATACTTTTCTTTTTAATTACTGTCCAAGACCTAACGAAAAACGTGTTTGCTATTCTGAATGGTGCTTCTGAGGCATGTTAAATTTTATATGTATTTTAAATCTGATTCTTTTCCTTTTCTTATTGTTCTATAACAGCCCTTTTTTGTTTCTTTGTTCATTTACTCGGTTACATCAATAGTCAGTAAAATATACCCTCTTTGGCGTGCCGAACAGTTCACGTTCAAAACTTCATCTAACAGAAATCGGGAAAATTATTCCTATTTCCTAGGATGCTTTTGCTCACAGCAAATCAGATTTACATCACGTTTCGGTAAGTAACTGCAAATACACATTAAGCATCGACTCACGATCTTCAGTACACACAATATACACACGTCAAGTCTTTTAAACCAATTTCCAAACTTCTTCCCCTACCGGGTAAGGTAAAATGATAAGAATGCTAAAGAAGAAAACTACAATAGGATAGTGCAAGGAAATGAAAGATACGAAGATAGATAATAAGTGAAATAATCAGCTGAGCAAATTCATTCTTCGGCTCCACCGTTTTTAGTGTCA
Source organism: Schistocerca cancellata (assembly GCF_023864275.1). Lineage (NCBI taxonomy): Eukaryota > Metazoa > Arthropoda > Insecta > Orthoptera > Acrididae > Schistocerca > Schistocerca cancellata. Next base: position 414,956,834 of record NC_064628.1, read on the forward strand.
TCCACGTGGCATAACTTGACTTCAGTATTAAAATGTCGCAAAAATCCGCTTCCAAAGCATCTTCAAATACATCTCAAAATCACGGCATGCGAACATAGCAGAAGAATATAAGCAGATTATCTCAGTCCTCAACTAGGTATCTTAATATCGAAGGTTTCTGCATGATACTCATGACATAGGAATAGTCTCTCTAAGTTTCTCCAATAAAGGACATAATTATCATTATAAATGCATATTTATTAACTGATTGACTCATAGTAATAAATAAATTAAAGTTTCTCTCCAGTTTCCCGTACCATTATTCATTTCTTTGTACATTAGCTATATGTTGCTGCTTATACTCGGTGTAGTCTACAGATTACAGTGTATCAGTTTTGAATCCTCCATGGTTCTAGCGACTTAAAATATCAATCCTTTGAAAGCTTAACTTAGTTTATTACTTCACATGTACGGACATTCGGGTCTGAATGAGGGATTTAAAGAAAACCTTTACTACTTGGTAAAAAGCAGATTTGCCATAACTTAAAACTAAAGCAGCAGGTGGCAATTTGGCACATCCCTTACTCAATTCAACGACTGCAGCCCTCTATTGCTCAAGAAACTTAAAACTACCTTAAAACTAAGGCAAATCTTATTTTTTCAAATACGTAGAGTACCTTCTTCATCACTTTATATCTTTCAAGCTCCATCATTACTTTGTGTCCACCTCACTCAAATGATTACGTCACCTGTACATGCTGTTGACTCACATACTTTCTAATCAGATCACACTCTTGTTTCAAGTTGCAGCTTAACGTAATAAATGACTCTTTTAAATGTTTTTCATGGTACTTCTTTAGGTCTATATGGTGGTAAAGTTCTTTTATTCGTCCACTAACTGGATCTGCCAACACGTAACAACCAATATATGGCTTCCTGACTATAACAAACGGTCCTTCGTATAGGTGTTGCCACTTACGATTGTTACGTAAGTTGAGAGATGGTTTGAAGTGTGTCCTCAGAAGAACACGCTCGTTCAAGCGATACAACAGAACTTTAATGATATGCCTGTCAAATGTCTTTTTTCTTAAATTGGCGTGAGTTGTGAGAGAGATCAGGGCTTGTCCTAACTTATTGTCTAGGTTGACTTCTGGACCTTGTATCTTGGGGATAGGATCAGTACATTCATTCCTTTCCTCTTGGCTGGAGATTAGTTCTGAAGGTATGAAACCGGCCGAAGTGTGCTTTTAGTTTTCCACATGTTCATTAGATTGAATTTCGCTCACAATTACTTTTGAAGTACTGGGCGGTACGCTCGCTACGAAGTTTGCTTCCGTATTCCACCTAAGTTGCGAGCTATTTGCCGGAATTTCAGCCGAGGTGGTGTGTGTTGGCTGGTTTTCTTGGGCATAATAGATGCGAGAATTTTGAGGTTCATGATTTTGAACTTGATTGTTAGTAAAAGGTGGAGGACTATTCCTAAAGTTTGGAGCATACCGTTGTTTGTATTGCTTGGAAGGATCTGGAGCATTTCTCCCTTGAGAACAGTGCTGTAATCTATGCTGGATAGAATACTGCTGTTGACTGTTGGTGTTAATCCAACGTCCTTTTCCATTGAAATTATTATTGCCTTGGCGATCGTTATTGTAATGATAGCGATCATTGTAATTAACTGGTGAATTACCGTATTGCTGTTGTGTTGTCTGGTATATGGGGTGGTACCCGTTTTGATCCTGGAATTTATGTTTCTGCTATCCGTTACGGCGATAGTAGTTATTATTATCACACGGAACGTCGTGTCCTTTACTGTTGTTGGGATGGTATGACATACCTGAGTCTGCGCCTACGCCGTGCGGCTGTGTAGTGTGCGGCCTAAGATTACAATTACTCTGCGCACTTGCACACACGTCTTCTTGAATCATGTCAAGGTTGCAAGTACTGGCAGAAAAGCCTCCGTGTAGTCGTCAGTGACATTTACTAACTTCTCCCTGATTAATACCGGAAGCTTTGACTTAAGGATCATAATTACGTCCTTCGTGGAAATGGGTGTGTCCCAATATTGTATTTTTCGCAGGTATTTCTCAAAGTACCTACGGAGACCAGCACTTCTCGTATTAAACGGTTCAGCATTATATACTTCCTTTCTAAGGCGTTGTTGTATGCCTGAACTCCATAATTTGTTCAGAAATTGATTTTCGAAGTCAGCGTAATTATTACATCTGTCAATTACTTCTGTTCCCCAGACAGAACCGTCTCCTTGAATGTAACCTACTATAAAGCTCATACGTTGGTTCAAGTGGTTCAAATGGCTCTGAGCACTATGGGACTTAACAGCTGTGGTCATCAGTCCCCTAGAACTGAGAACTACTTAAAGCTAACTAACCTAAGGACATCACACACATCCATGCCGGAGGCAGGATTCGAACCTGCGACCGTAGCAGTCGCGCGGTTCCGGATTGCGCGCCTAGAACCGCGAGACCACCGCGGCCGGCGCGCATACGTTGCTTGTCATCCCAGCTCTCAGGAAAAACACCATTAAATGACTTCAGAAAAACCATTGGGTGGATGTTGCGTTTCTCTGGCAGAAAAGGCTGGAACACGCGGTGCTTCAGAACGCTTTCTTCTTTCATGAGCTCGACAAGAGTTACTTGACCATTTTGGTTGCGTACTGACGGATTCTTACTGCTGTGACCATGTACAAGTGGAGAGAATTTTACACAAGACACGGGATTATTATTGTATTCATGTTCTGAAGAAAGCAAGTGTCAATACTCACTTCTATTGTCACTAGGAAAATCATTGACTTGTTGTTCCAACTGCTCGGTTTCCTCAGTGAGGTGTCGTTTCCACTCGGGAAGATCTCGGTGAATAACTCTACGAATCTCTCCTAATTCACTGAGAAGCGTATCTCCTGATGTACCTGGAGCAGCTAAAACTTCAACTGTGGCTGACTTAACGGCTTCTTTTAAGTCATGTTGAACCTTGTTTTCTGTGTACTGTTATTTAGTCTCGACCCATTCTACAAATTCTTTTCCTATCGTGGAACGAACGTTTGCGGCAGCGTCATTCACTCTTTTTGCAATGTTAATGTCGGATAGCGCCTGTGTCAGGTCATTGACCTGGCCTTGCAGAGTGACGACATTGTCTGCAAGCTTGTTTACTTTAGTTCCGACCTCAGCGGACTTCTTTGAAACTTGCGTTATTACTGCCTGGCAACTTTCGATTTGTACTTTGATGTCTTTGTGCACGTAACCTACTGTGCTCTCACATGCATCTACCTTCTGCAGAATACCTTCTATCCTTTCATTAACTTTAGTACCTAATTCCGCGATATATTCCACCGTGACTGTCCTTATTCTTGCCTCTAAGTTGGCATCAATATTATGTAACCTATTTTTCATTGTACCAATGGTGGTATTTAGGTCAAACCATTTTCGCTCTGTCTCCCGTTCCTTTTCCCTATCTTTTTGTTCCCTTTCTTGTCTATCGCGTTGTTTTTGTAATTCATGAGCTTCCCTTTCCAGTTTCTCCTCTTTCTTGAAAAAAAATTCTCATCATTTCAACCATCGAATTTTCTCCCGCTTGCTGTAACGATACGTCACGCACACCATCATCGTCTGCCGTTCTCTCCATTCGCGAATCGGGTCTGCCTGTTACCGTTCGCGAACGTAGTGGGTAAGACTTGACAACTGTGTCATCAACGTCATCCACACTGTTTTTCAGCTTGCCTCTGTCATCTGACATGTTTATTTTAAGTTTGCGACGTAACTGCTCAAAGAAATCTTTCGCAGCACGCCGATCGTCAACTCTCAGATACGCACGCTGCGACGCTTCCTGATAGTCAAACGTCACGCTGCGGTAGCTCACAATTGCAGAGCTATACCGGGTAGAAGACAAGATGGCACCTAACTTTGAAAATAAGTGACAAACACCTACTAGACACTTAATCCTGCTATTATGGCATCCATCTTGTGTTCTTATCCGTAGCAACAATGAAGATGCTAATAAAGCTAACAAAGAAACTTTGCATGAAGAGATGATCAGAAATGAATTCTAACTACGTAAATAAGCAACTCTTCAAGGAAATAACAGCGATAGGATAAAATGAAGCAGTAAGGGAAGAAATTCCGGAAATCAGTTTTTTTTAAATACAAGACGCGAGATTTTATGCGTAATGAAAACCGTACTTACATCAGTCGTTTTAGCACGGCTGTTATTTTTCGAATTTTTTTTAATACCTCCTTAGTTTCGTTCAGTACTTCCTTTACGGCTTCCCGATGTCCACTGGATGATGTCATGAAACAATAACACAACAGATTAAAATTTTTTTATCAGGACCCTGTTCGGGTGCCACATTTAGTGTGATAAAATAAAATTAGGTTAAATATGTTTAAATTCTTTCAATTTAAATCTGTGTTTCATACTAGAATATCGTGTTCCCAGTTTGGCACAGCTTTGCCACAGGAAACACGAAAGCGGTCGAAGACGTCCGTCTTCTGGTCGGCTCCTGATCGTTGTCAGAAGGAGACTAGTTTTTGATTACGCAAAGACTTCTATTATTTGGAAAAGAACAACCCGGATTTCTTTACGTAATCAGTATGAATTTTATAATTACCTAAGGGACCTATAACAATGAACAATAAAAAAATTGCATTTGCAAATGAAATAATTAATTAATTGGGCAGCAGCTGTGAGTGGTATAGAAGACAAGGAGCGGCCTTCTGTCTACGACCAGGATGCCGCAGTATTCTCTGCTGTAGTAGAGGCTGTTTGACATTTATAAAAATAATATGACATGGAGGTAAAAAAAATAAAGGAAAAGAACAGAATAAGAAATCTGGTAAACACTAAATATATTCAAACTGTTCTCACAAGCAATTAGGGCTTATTTATAAACAGTATAACTTACATAAGTAATTTTCTAACTGTATGGTGCGATCAGATTTTAGCCTGTCCTGTACTAGCTCCTTGGTTCACGTTTTTGTCACAAATTACAGTCATTACTTTTCTCCTTCCCTCGAGACAATTCTTGCACCGTTCAACACCTTCATAACAATAACTTGCTGATTTACAGTTTCGAACATAAATTACTTGAATTTTATTAATTAATAATGTTGTCTGCACGCTGGCAGGACCGCTCACTTTTCTAGCTTAAAGTCGACCTTCTTTACGTTTTCACATTACAAGCAGCAGTACATTAAAAATCTGAAGATCTACAAAAGTTTTCTACTGTCATCTTTTATTTAGATCGAAGCGGAACGTCAGTTCAGCTTCTGCTGAAATGTTTCGTTGACTGCGCAATCGATGTATTAGCGTCCGCGCTAGATGCGCATCTTTACAGTTATATAAATTATATAAAACAAATGTCTTTCAAAGAATATGTCTCATCTCATAAATTGATCATTTAATATACAGATAGGTGAATGCCTTTCCAAGGGTACTCAAAGATTTAAAAACTACTACAGTGGAAGGTGGTAGTCTGGATAACGCAGTGTCAAGTGGACCAGGGGTTGAAACGTCAGTACAGATGGAGCAGGACTAGTTGGCTGTACTTGGAGAAGTATTTCATGAAAGTCGCGAAAGTGGCTGTGATACTGAAGTGGCTGTATGTGTTTACTCTATATGTTTACTAAAAGAAGTTGGCATTGTTAATTTCATACTTTTTCAGCACAGATTTTTTGCTAATGTTCTGTAGGTATGAATGATTAACACACCGTAGCTCAAGGTTGATGTAGAAATACGTAATAAATGAGCTGCTTTATTCATTACTATCCTGAAAGGGTACATACTTATATGCATTTCTATTTTAAATTTTATTTTTGTGGGGACCCATGGCCTTGACGTGTTTTGAGTATGAAAACATAATCCAAGCTGGCCGTAATCTGTTTATTCTCTGCAATAGGGAAACTCACACCCTTGGACGATGTTTTGGACGTCCACGCAGCACAGTCGCCCGCCAGGATCGTCGTACTGTAAGGGCAGCAGTGGTCAGTGGTAGAGCTTGCGTCTACCACAGCACAGATAAGAGGGCTTGTGAGCCCTGGCGTGTCAACACGGACTGTTGCGAACCTGTTATTAGCAGTGGGACTACGGGCACGCACAACGCTAGGCCGTCTTCCACTCACGCCACTGCTTAGAAGTGCACAGCTCGATTGGTGCCGTCAGAGGATCACTTGGAAGAAGGAATGACACGTCGTAGTCTTCAGCGGTGAAAGCAGATCCTGCCTGCACAAAAATGATGGCCGTAAGCGCTTAAGACATAGACCTGTCATGCAGAATGCATTCGCCGGCCGTTGTGGCCGAGCGGTTCTAGGCGCTTCAGTCTGGAACTGCGCGACCGCTACGGTCTCAGGTTCGAATCCTGCCCCGGGCATGGATCTGTGTGATGTCCTTAGGTTAGTTAGGTTTAAGTAGTTCTAAGTTCTAGGGGACTGATGACCTCAGATGTTAAGTCTCATAGTGCTCAGATCCATTTTTTAACAGAATGCATTCGTCGAAAACACACTGGCCCCACCCTGGGCCTTATGGTCTGTGGTGGACCAAGCTACAACTCTCGTTTACCTTTGGTGTTTCTTGAGGGGATGCTAATTAGTGCTCAATACGCGCAGAATGTTGTCAGACCCGTTCTTTTGCCGTTCTTGCACCAAGAAGGCGACATGTTGTTCCAACAACATAATGCTCGCCCACGCACTGCCTGTGAAAATCAAGGTGATCTGCAAGACTGTAGCAACTTCACTGGTCAGCACGATCTCCAGACTTCTCTCCAATAGAGCATGTGTGGGGTATGATGGGACCAGAAGATACTCGCGCGATTTGTCAGCGTGTCTTGGACGATTTCTCTCTGCGTGATAGGTCTCTGTCGTAAGCGCTTTTACTGAACTACAGCAGGCGTGGCATAACGTATTCCAGGAGGACATGATTCGCCTTCTTTACGATCGAGTGGATGCTAGAGTCAGCTCCTGCATTGCCACTTCTGTAGGCTACACCATCTACTAACATGGGTGTTTCAGTACGCGTCGATACCTGCTATATCAGAACCACATGTACAACTGATTTGTAAATGTAATCCTTGCTTTTACTCCATATGCACTATTGCAACAACATATCTTCTTTGAATTGGAGAACTCTAAAAGGGTGTACTGCCTTTTCTCCTCATATACATCTACATCACCATGGATATTCTGCAAATCACACTTAAGTGCCTGGCAGAGGCTTCATCGAACCACCTACGCAATATGAAACTTCCTGGCAGATTAAAACTGTGTGCCCGACCGAGACTCGAACTCGGGACCTTTGCCTTTCGCGGGCAAGTGCTCTACCAACTGAGCTACCGAAGCACGACTCACGCCCGGTACTCACAGCTTTACTTCTGCCAGTACCTCGTCTCCTACCTTCCAAACTTTACAGAAGCTCTCCTGCGAACCTTGCAGAACTAGCACTCCTGAAAGAAAGGATATTGCGGAGACATGGCTTAGCCACAGCCTGGGGGATGTTTCCAGAATGAGATTTTCACTCTGCAGCGGAGTGTGCGCTGATATGAAACTTCCTGGCAGATTAAAACTGTGTGCCCGACCGAGACTCGAACTCGGGACTTTTGCCTTTCGCGGGCAAGTGCTCTACCAACTGATTCTCATTCTGGAAACATTCCCCAGGCTGTGGCTAAGCCATGTCTCCGCCCTCTATTGAGGACGTCTGCGGCGCGCGAGGTTAGACTCGATCGGGAGCAGTGACGGAGACTCGGTCGACGGCAGTGACAGAGGGAAGACAGCGCACGGGGCATCGCGAGTAGTCAGTCGGAGCTTGGTGTACTGCGAGGTCGCACGGTGTTTACATTCCGGCGTCTCGGTGTAGTGGCGAGCGGAACTAGAGTGCGGAAGTAGTCACTGGCCAACACAGGCTCTCTTTAAGATTCGTGTGCATCTCGAATCCTGAGGAGAGCGCGGGAGTTTATCCTGGTGTGCATGTTAACAGCGAACTCTTGGACTAACTTTGAATGATGAGCCATTTTGTGGTGGAACTTTTGGATGTGATTGCGGCTTGTAACCATTTCGATTATCACTAGTCATTCCCTAAACCACTTGGATGTAGGTCCGGGATACTTGGTATTGCAAGTCCATGCAACTGCGGTGTGCCCTGATTCCGTTGCATTTATATTCGGCGATTTATTTTCTTATTGTTAAACGTTAAGTGGTCAGTTTTATGAATCAAAGTGTATTCTATGTATGAAACTTCGTCCGCTAATTTAAATGGGAATTGCTAACCTTTTCCTTGTTGGTAACCATTATAGAAACAATTTTGCGCCGTCAAACGGTACTTTGGTATTTAAGGTTGTGTGCGGATTGTCTGGTCATTATCACCCTGAGCTAGTTTTGGTTTATAAATTTATCAAGTGAAATTTCACATCATTGGAGACTGTTTAATGAACTATTGCGCCGTCAAACGGTACTTTGGTATTTAACGTTGTGTGCGGATTGTCTGGTCATTATCACCCTGAGCTAGTTTTGGTTTATAAATTTATCAAGTGAAATTTCACATCATTGGAGACTGTTTAATGAACTATTGCTCTAATAGTAACGGCGGTTGTCACACTATAACGTTCAACATCTCTTCTTATATTTGGCGCTACCCAGTGCTTTGCTGTTGGTTTTAGTATCTTATTGAATTGTTTATTAATACTGGGTTTGCGTGTTTTAGAAGGCGTTATTGGTGTGCTCCTGAACTCTTGTTGTCACTTGAGCTCTCGAGCACGGAATTCAGATGTGAGGTCGATATGAACGCCAAACGTCCAGAATGTGCTGATTGCTGTGTAGATCTTTCAGGCTATCATAACATCATATTGCCGAATGTTTTCCATAATAGTTCATTCAAGTAGGTATGAGATCCTGCAATTACAGCATTTTTAAAACCGAATAGCTTTTACAAATTGTTATTTTTCATATTCACAATGCCTCATAAATGACTGAATTTCACAATTAGTGAGCTCAGATCTGCAGTTATGTTAAAGTTATATTTGTGTAAAGTAATTTTTTATTAAAGTTGGTGCCATACGGCTGTTTTCCTTTTAAATTTTTTTGAATTATTGTCATTGCTTTTATACAATTGAATAATCGATGTAGATCACCGCAATTTGGCAGCGCTAATTCATCATTGTGTTGTTACCAGTGCTCTGTTTTAATTAACATGGTGAAATTAAATTTTTGTATCCTCAAATGGGGTCAGCATTCCACTCCAGCAGCCCATGTGCCCTATACCTCACCAGCCCTATTACGCGATAATACAAAACGGGCTGCCCTACTTTGAACTTTCCCGATGTGCTCCGTTAATCTTATCTGGTAAGGACCCCAGATCGCGCAGCAGTACTCCAAAAGAGGACGGACAAGCGTAGTGCAGGCAGTCGCTTTAGTAGATCTGTTACATTTTCTAAGTGTTCTGCCAATAAAACGCAGTCTTTGGTTAGTCTTCCCAAAAACATTTTCTATGTGCTCTTTCCATTTTAAATTGTTCGTGACGTAATTCCTAGGTACTTAGTTGAATTTACGGCCTTTAAATTTGACTCATTTATAGTGTGACCGAAGTTTAACAGATTCCTTTTAACACTCATGTTGATGACCTCCCACTTCTCGTTATTTAGGGTCAATTGCCAATTTTCGCACCATAAGATATTTTTTTCTAAATCGTTTTTCAATTTGTTTTGGTCTGCTGAGGTGTTAACTAGACGATAGACGACAGCATTATCTGCAAAAAATCCTAAGACGGCTGCCCAGATTGTCTTCTATTACACTACCTTGGGGAAGGCCAGAAATCACCTATGTTTTACCCGACGACTTTCAGTCAACTACCACGAACTGTGACCTCTCCGACAGGAAGTTACGAATCCTGACATATACCAGTAACGATACTCCATAAGTACGCAATTTCACTACAAGCCAGTTGCGTGGTAGAGTGTCAAAAATTTATTTTAAGCTAAAGCTTCATTTCATTTTATTATACATCCCTGATACATATAGACAGGTATCCATCGTATGTCTGTGCGTAGGTATATTCGTGTACATGATTACGTTCATTAGGCACCACAAACAGTAAACTTTTTTTTCCAGCAAGTGCAGTATAGGCTCATATGTTATAGCAGACATAAGACATTTATAATCCTATATGTGGATGGTTGCTAACATAAAGTAACCTCCCGCACAATATTCACCGTCATATTATTTTCGTTATTCTCACGGGTACCATCTCATTAAAAGTAGAGTACCAAAATTCGTACATCATATGTCATGCCATATGTAATATTAGAAATTACAGTACAAAGTCTGAATCGCAAAATATTACATCTGACCTTTAAAGCTGGAGTGCCAGTCAGTCTGTAAAACAAAATAATAGTGATGTAGTAACATCACATTGGTACATTAGAACCAGTTACGTATATATATATATATATATATATATATATATATATATATATATATATATATATATATATATATATGGTGAGTCACTAACTGTTGTCACCTAGAATAACTCCGAAAGCATGATAGGAGCTGTAAAGTTTGTGAGACGAATGTTTCCGAATGTTTCATGGGACAATGGGGGCAATAATATGACGTTGGTTTTTTGTTGCTAGGTGGGGTCGCGTCAGAGTTTTGAAGGTCAACTTCGTTTTTTTTCTAAGTTGGATGCTATAGTTTGGTACTTATTTTCTGATGTCGGTTATCGAGACGAATCGAATTATGTGTAACAGTAAGGTGTTTGTGGGTCAACGAAGGTCACAAAGGTGGCATGAACGTCCATATACAACTCACCTTGCATATATAGGCGAAGTTTCACTTGACCCTTTGTTTAGTGTTAGGGTAACACTGGAAAACTGGGGTTGGATTAAACCATGTCAATACATTTAACTAACTGTACAACTCATTGCAAAATGGAGGTAGTAGCTATAGCTTTGAGAAAATAACCTCATTTAGAGCTCATACTTTGTAAGTATTACAGCACTAGTAGATGTATGGTTAATACATTATCTGCCACGTCACAGGTGCAAACCGCGAAAAATGTGCCGGACTTCCTCATGTGGTGGTTCATCAGTGCGTAGATTATTATCTGTGCCTTTTTTTTGGTAGTGGATGTTTCCCTCTCAACAGTGTTATTGTGGAATTCCCCATTGTGATGCCACATCTCCTCTTGAAGTATCTACATCTCACTGTACGTTTTCTTCAGTTTACTATACGCCTGCTCTATCGTAAAAAGTGGTCAGGTGCGAATAGGACTGACGCACTGAGTGTTCCATGCAAACTTAATTATGTCCAAAGACTGTTAGTGCATTTCGTGCATCGAGGATCTCGACGACTTTTGCTTGTTGCCGATATTGGCACTGGTATGGTATCAGTCCCAGGAATTCCAAGACTTAAGCGAGTCTTTTCATTTTAAATTTGGAGTCGAATAAAAATTACAAAGGAAATATTTTTTCGTCTGATATAATTAGAAATTCAATTTTATTTAGTTTTTGGCTTTACTTGTACTGCAAAAGCTTTGATCTTGCCAAATTTCTTGATACTACGTCAAGGGAAGGACCCAATAGTTTTTAATGAGTGAGTTTACGAATACCATTCCTCGCCAGGTGACTATGCTATTGCCTGGACTGATTTACATCGATTGTCATAATGTCCTAGCTGTTCAGTGTAAACGGTCGTATATTTCGATTTTATGTTTCAACTTGGTAAGTTTACCGGTTTCAGAGTAAAACGGTTCTGAACAGTAGAACAGGTAGACAGACGGACGGACATCAAAGTACTCCTATAAGGTTCAGCTATCACTGTTTTGAATACAGAATCCTGAAAACAAAAAGAGAAATTTTATTTGGATTAAATGAGTTTATTAATTCAGAGAATTACATTATTTATTTAATTGTTTGTTGGCAAGTGTAACACACATACTACCTTCATTCATCGATTTCTTTTGTTGGCAGTTTATTTTGGCTAATCGTACACGAAAACTCCCACACAAACGACTCGCTCTTAAAATTACGTATTCGTATGGCACGAACATCTGAACCGTTCGAACACAAACTGAGGAACAACTGTTTACGGAAATGCGGTGCCTTTTTAGGACGCTAGCATTTCTGCCCGGTCGGCACCGACGCCACGTGCGTCCTCAGATGCGGTCCTCGTACTTGTAGGCACCGAAAGGCTTGCTGTTGTGCACCGCGTTGGAGGCGCTGTAGCCGTACAGTCCGTACGCGCCCAGGCCGTACGGCAGGTAGCGGCCGTACGCCTGCGCCAGCAGCAGCGGCAGCAGCCCGCCTGCACCCGCGCCGTGCAGCAGCGGGTAGTAGCCGGCCGCACCGGGGCCAAGCAGAGAGCTTAGCACCACCGACGACAGCAGAGGGTTGGCGGGCCCCAGCAAGCCCAGTGAGCCTGCGGTTCCCAGCAGCCCTAGCGGCGACACCACAGAGCCGGCCGCCGCGTGGTCCTGCACCGGGTTCTCGCCCGCTCCCACAGGTGGCAGCACCGCAGTCGGCCGCATCTCGTGTCTGCGGCGCCAGCAGAAACCAGAAGCGCCACCGTCATCTGACAACACAGGCAACAGGTTGTGAGCCGACCATTATCTCGGCAAAATAAGGAATACACCTCTCATCACTGTTGAGTGATTTGATTCAATAGCAGTCTGCAACTTCTCGCAAAGGACTCAAATATCTGCATCCAGAACTACATGACTACTCTGGAATTCACAATTAAGTGCCTGGCAGAGCGTTCATCGAAAGAAAATTAGTACACCTGGAAAGATGACGTAGATTTTTATCCGTTGACGACATATACAACATGGGAGATAACAGATGCACTGGTAATGGTTTCAATATCATCCGCCAACAGATGGCATAGTGGTATAGTTACCAGAGCGTCATGTCTGTCTACCCTTTAAAGGGAATGCACCCGGCTAGAGGGACCCGAAATTTGTCTGTCTACCCTTTAAAGGTAATGCTCACGGCTAGAGGGACCCCAAATTCTATAAGTCCCTCCAGATCCTCGAGCGCCACGCAGATCCTCTACGACCTCATTCCTTTCCCCCATCTGCTCCTATTCCTCAAACATACCCGCATACTCTACACCTCCTGCATCCTTGATCCCCCTCACCCTCTGGTTGCTTTGCTCCTCTCCAGTCCCCGCCCTCTTCCACGTCTTTACTGTTGTATCGCCCCTACTCTCCATCTCTACACCCTTCATCTCCTTTCCCAAGGTGGCTTCCGTCAACTCCCCCTCCCAGATGATGCCCTCTGCCCCTCCATTTATCCCTCCTATCAACTCTGATCCTCACCCTCCCTTTCCTCTGTCCTTTCCCTGGTCTCACTCCCCCCCCCCCCCCTTTGATCCTGTTTTCTCCCCAACTAACCTCTCTTTGACTCCCCTGCTCCCCCCCCCCCCCCGAGTCCTTTTTTGTACCCTTACTCTGCCTTTCTCCACTCCCTGTCATGTCTGCCCAGCACTTGCCCCCTTCTTATGGGTCCTCGTCGTCCATCGGCCCCTTTCCCCCCTCCCCCCTCTTCGTTTTTTCCTCTCCTTCCCCCCTTTCCCTTCCCGTCATTTGTCCAGGTTTTCCCCGTCTGCCCTCGACTGTGGCATATCATATTTGTGCCAATTTTTAGTGGAGTGTTCAAGAGAATGTTCAGTGTTGTTTCGTCTTTCGAAAGTGTAGCGAACAGAAACCATGCTGTCGCTGGGTGTAAATTTTATATCTCTGGCAAACAGAAATCAGACAGTCGTCGTGTTTTTTTAATTATCTGTCTATTCTTTTACCGGTCTGCTTCGTATGTATTTTATTAGCATCATAAACCCTTTGTTCTATGTTTTAAGTTCCACGATTTTCCGCCATTTTACCATTTAAGTCAGCGATTTTATCGCCTGCTTTTATTATCTTCACCTTTTAAAACAAATTCTATAGGCTGAAGGGCGGCGTACTAAGCTGCTGCCAGCCCGCTCCCTTCGGGGGGGGGGAATCGAAACTCAATTAAAAAAAAAAAAAACTAGAGGGACCAGTGTGGTGCGGTCGTGTCAAGCTAGCAGGCAACCATACACCATACTACGGAGACTCACTCGTGCTTCCCACAGCCAACTGAGCGAATTTGAAACAGATCAAGTTGTGGCCTTCCGAATGTCGGGTCGGTGTTTTCGGAGAACTGCCATAAAAATTTGGACGTGGTGCGTCAGCTGTACGTCGATGCTGGTATCAGTGATCACGCGACCGTTCTCACACCCTTAAACGAGATTCTGGACGTCTACGCAGTACAAACGCCCGCCTGGATCGTCGTATTGTAAGAGCAGCAGTGGCAGACCGTACAACTGCCACAGCACAGGTAAGAGGGTTTGTGAACTCAGATGCCTGAGCAGCTATGGGCAAACACACCTCTAGCCCGTCTTCCACTCTAGCCACAGCATCGACAAATGTTATGCTGCTGTCAACGGATGACTTGGAAGATGGAGTAGCGCGCTGTGGTCTTCAGCGACGAAAGCAGATTCTACCAGCAGGGATGGTCATACGCACGTACGATGTAGACGTGCGTTCACCTCTTTCACTAAGTGCATTCATCCAAGACACACTGGCCCCTAGCCCCGGCCTCATGGTCTGGGTTGCCGTAAGTTACAACTCTCATTCAGCTTTGGTGTTTCTGTAGGCGATGCCAGTCAGCGATCAGGAGGTGCGAGCAGCAGTTTCTCTGGCCAGTACAATCTCCAGACTTCCTTCCAGTCGAGCACGTATAGATTATGATGGTACGAGAAATAACTCGAGCGGCTCTTCAACCAACGGCGTATGTGGACAGTTCGAGCAGGCGTGGCACAACGTATCTCAGGACAGTATTCACATCTGTACCACCGACTGGATGTCAGAGTCATCGTCTGCATTGCCACCCATGGAGGCTAGAACGTTCAAGAAATCTACGTATAAGGTATACCTGCTGGCAGTCGCTCTTGATTCGAATTATGGAATATTTGCTTCGTCATACTCATTTTACTAAGGTTTGAAGCTCCTCTTCTCGTTATTGCGTGTTTGCGATTTAAAAACTGGGTTATTTCAGAAATCAGCCTTATGCAAACACAACTAGTTTATTTCTATATTTCCCCAGACATGTTTCGACACCAATGTGTCACCTTCTGCGGGTTAACTTTTATTTTCTGTAAAGTACAATATCACATTTGTAATAATTTAACTACGGTAGGCCTAACAAATACAATATTTGCAATTTGCATCGTTTTGTTTGGGCACACATCTTAAAATTACATCGCTAATTGAACTGTATTATGAAACATCGATTTTAGTGCTCGTTTTCGTCGTTTTCTTTGACAGCACGTGTACGACTGTGATGGTGGTATCCTAACGCATTAAGTTCCTCCACGGCAGACCGTCAATGCACGGTATTACTGTTCTCGCTTTTGGAGAATCACCTGCGACCAGCTTTGCGAAAGAAGTGGCGACACTTTCTTCGCAACCAACCCATCATTTTGCAAGACAAGGCGCGGGGGCATACAGCGCAATCTGTGGCTGCTCTGTTCGGTCTATGGGACTGGGAAGTACTGTAGGCCATCCACCACACTCCCCAGACTTAAGTTCTTGTGACTTTGATTTGATTCCGAAGATGAAGAAACCACTTCGTGGCATTCGCTTCAGAACTGTTCCAGAGATTCGACGGCAGTAGACCGCTCCATTCGCACCATCAACAGAACAGGCTCTGCTAACGGTATGCTACGCCTTCCACATCGTTGGCAACGGGTTCTACACAACACTGGTGACTACTTTGAAGGACAGTAACAGGTGCAAACAAATAGCTCTTTTGTATCGGTTGTGAATAAATAATTTCCACCATTTAAGTTCCAAACCTCGTGCCAGTGGGGACAAATGAGTATTCTGTTATCATTTTCTTGCTAACGGTTGTGTTTACACCACACAACTAACTCTCTTAGGGGCAGTTGTAATTCATATATTAAATCGAGCCGTTTCTCACCTCGCCATAACCTTCCTGGTTATATGTATGCCACACCTGAGCAGACGGACGTGGAATGAGGTATTTCTGTATGATAAAAGCACAGTGATTTTAAAGGTTCACATTACAGTGACCAACATTACAATACAGGTGTATGTACAACCCGGTATTTAAGTATGCTGAAGAGGCAGCTCTCTATTTTTTTAATAAAAGGTGCGGAGGGAGGGGAGATGTATGATTGTTTTAGTCTTGCTGTTATCACACGATGTTTGAGATAATTATGTGTGAAGAGTATCTGAGACTTGTGTAAAGTTCTACTGCTATGATTGACAAATTTATAATTTGTGACGACTGTGTTGCTTAAAAACAATTATCTGGAGGAAAATAATCTCTCAGTGGTCCCATTGTAATTTCCTCGCAACTTAGTAAAACCCTGTGGGTATTTCATTCCAGCAACTAATTATGGTTGTAGTTAGATTACCTCAACAAATGTCTGATACAATGTAACATTAGTCGACCACTAGTGAGTATTGTTAGCAGTACTATTCCGACGATATTTGCCGCCGGTGCACTGCGTGGCGGTTGTCTACGTAGCTGGTCTGAAGCTACTGGGGCACCTGGGTTCTCAACCAAGTTGTGGTCGAAACAAATTTACGAATCTTTATCAAGTGCTGATAGTTAATTTAAAATTAATGGCTGTTAAAGACTACCTGACTGTGACAGTACATCAGATGCTCCCATTGCCTACTGTGCGATGTTTGACGTGGCCCGCCATAAATTCGTCTTCTGTGCCAACCGCCGCATGTCTGTGTAGCTGGGTAGCCCTTGCAACTTATGTCCCCAGTTATTCGCTGTTCACAGTTTTTGCCCTTTACAGCTCCGTCTAGTAGAATGGATATAAGATGAACATCAACAAAAGCAAATCGAGGATAATGGAATGTAGTCGAATTACGTCGGGTGATGCTGAGGGAATTATTAGGAAATGAGACACTTAAAGTAGTAAAGGAGTTTTGCTATTTGGGGAGCAAAATAGCTGATGATGGTCGAAGTAGAGAGGATATAAAATGTAGACTGGCAATGGCAAGGAAAGCATTTCTGAAGAAGAGATATTTGTCAACATCGAATATAGATTTAAGTGTCAGGAAGTCGTTTCTGAAAGTATTTGTGTGGAGTGTAGCATTGTATGGAAGTGAAACATGGACAATAAATAGTTTGGACAAGAAGAGAATAGAAGCTTTCGAAATGTGGTGCTGCAGAAGAATGTTGAAGATTAGATGGGTGGATCACGTAACTAATGAGGAGGTATTAAATAGGATTGGGGAGAAGAGAAGTTTGTGGCACAACTTGACCTGAAGAAGGGATCGGTTGGTATGACATGTCCTGAGGCACCAAGGGATCACAAATTTAGCATTGGAGGGCAGCGTGGAGGGTAAAAATCGTAGAGGGAGACCAAGAGATGACTACACTAAGCAGATTCAGGAGCAGTAGGTACTGGGAGATGAAGGAGCTTGCACAGGGTAGATTAGCATGGAGAGCTGCATCAAACCAGTCTTAGGACTCAAGACCACAACAACAACATAGTAGGATTGAAGTCATTCGCTGATGTCTTAACAGATGCCCCATCATGCTGTCCCTTCTCCTTGTCAGTGATTACCACATATTCCTTTCCTCTCCGATTCTCCACTGAACCTCCCCATTACT
This sequence comes from Schistocerca cancellata, assembly GCF_023864275.1. NCBI lineage: Eukaryota > Metazoa > Arthropoda > Insecta > Orthoptera > Acrididae > Schistocerca > Schistocerca cancellata. The sequence continues at coordinate 414,974,478 of NC_064628.1, forward strand.
AACCTTATCAGTCCACCTAACTTTCAACATTCGTCAGTAGCATCACATCTCAAATGCTTCGGTTCTCTTCTTTTCTCGTTTTCCTACAGTCCATGTTTCACTACCATAAAATGCTGCGCTCAAAAGTACATTCTCAGAAATTTCTTCCTCATAATAAGGCCTATGCTGTTTGACACTAATAGACTTCTCTTGGTCAGAAAGCTCTTTTTGTCAGTGGTAGTCAGCTTTTGATACCCCCTTTGCTCCGTTCGTCATTGGTTATTTTGCTGCCTAGGTAGCAGAATTCCTTAACTTCATCTACTTAATGACCATCACACCTGATGTTGAGTTTGTTCTCATTTCTGATACTTCTCATTACTTTCGTCTTTCTTCGATTTATTCTCAGTTCATATTCTGTACTAATTAGACAGCTAATTCCATTCAGCAGATCATTAATTCTTCTTCACTTTCACTCAGGAAGCAATGTTATCAGCGAATCGTATAAGTGATATCCTTTCACCATGAATTTTAGTTCCACTCCTGAACCTTTCTTTTATTTCCGTCATTGCGTCTTCGATGTACAGACTGAAGAGTAGGGGCGAAAGACTACACCCCTGTCTTACACTCTTTTTATTCCGAGCACTTGGTTCTTGGTCGTCTACTCTTATTATTCCCTCTTGAGTCGTGTACATGTTGTACATTATCCCTCTCTCTCTACAGCTTACCCCTACTTTTCTCAGAATTTCGAACATCTTGCACCATTTTACATTGTCGAAAGCTTATTCCAGGTCGACAAGTTCTATTAACGTGTCTTGATTTTTCTTTGAACTTGCTCAACCGCAAGGTCACAATTGTCTCTCTGGTGCGTTTACCTCTCCTAAAGCCAAACTGATCGTCATCTAATACATTCTCGATTTTCTTTTCCATTCTTCTGTATATTACTTTTGTCAGGAACTTGAATGCAGTCTTCAGAGTAGTGTGGCTGATATTTTTCCGTAAGTCAGACGGTATGTCGCGAGACTCATACATTCTACACTCCAGCGTGAAAAGTCATTTTGTTGCTACTTCGCCCAAAGATTTTAAAAATTCCGATGGAATAGTATTTATCCCTTCTGCCTTATTTGATCTTAAGTCCTCCAAACCTCTCTTACTTTCTGATTCTAGTACTGCATCTCGCATCTTTTCTAAATCGAGTGCTGTCTCTTCTTCTGTCGCATCAGACAAATCTTCCCCCTCTTTGAGACTTTCAATATGCTCTTTCCACCTATCCGCTCTCTCCTCTGCATTTAACAGTGGAATTCCCGTTGCACTCTTAACGTTATCACCCTTGCTTCTAAATTTACTGAAAGTTATTTTGACTTTCCTATATGCTGAATGAGTCCTTCCGACATTCACTTCTTTTTCTGTTTCTTCACATTTTTCCAACAGCCATTTCGTCTTAGCTTTCCTGCACTTCCTATTTATTTAATCCCTCAGCGACTTGTATTTCTGTATTCCTGTATTCCTCAGTTTCTCTCAACATTTTTGTACTTCCTTCTTTCATCGATCAATTGCAGTATATCTTCTGTTACCCCCGGTTTCTTCGCAGTTACCTTATTTGTAGATACGTTTTTCTTTCCAGTTTCTGTGATTGCCCTTTCTAGAGATATCCATTCATCTTCAACTGTCCTGCTGTATCTTTAGCCGTAGAGAACTTCATGAGTATCTCGTCATTCTTTAGTACCTCCCTATACTACTTCTTTATGTATTGCTTCTTGCTGACTAAACTTCTTAAACTTCAGCCTACTCTTCATTACTACGAAATTGTAAGCTGAGTCTATATCCACTCATTGGGTACGCCTTACAGTCCTGTATCTGATTTCGGAATTTCTTTCTGACCATGATGTAATCTAACTGAAATTTTCCCGTATCACCTACCCTTTTACAAGTGTACCTTCTACTCTGGTGATTCTTGAACGTAGTATTTGCTATGACTAACGGAAATTGGTTCCAGAACTGAATTAATCTTCCTCCTCTCTCATTCCTTGTCCCAAGTCCATATTTTCCTGTAACCTTTTCATCTACTCCTTTCCTGCAACTGTATTCCTGTCCCCCACGACTATTAGATTTTCATCTTTACCTACTGTGTTACCCTTTAATATCCTCACAGAATTTCTCTATCTCTTCATCTTCAGCTTTCGATGTTGGCATGTACACATGGATTACCTTTGTCTCTGTTGGTTTCCTGTCGATGCTGATAAGAACGAACCTTTCACTGAACTGTTAACAGTAACAAACTCTTGGGCGTAATTTTCTATTGAAAACTAATTCTATTCCCGTTATAGCATTTTCTACTGCTATTGACATTACCCTACACCCATATGACCAGAAAACCTTGTCTTCTTTCCATTTTACTTCACTGACCCTTACTGGATCTACATTGAGCCTTTGTATTTATATTTTCAGATTTTATAGCTTCCCTACCACGTTCAAGTTTCTGACACTCCACGCCCCAACACGTAGAACGTTATCCTTTCGTTGATTATTCAATCTTTTTCTCATGGTAACCTCGCCCTTGGCAGTCCCCTCCCGGAGATACGAATGGGGGACTACTCCGGAGTCTTTTGCCAATGGAGAGATCATCATGACACTTTTTCAATACCAGGTCACATGTCCTGTGTGTACACATTACGTGTCTTTAATGCAGTGGTTTTCATTGGCTTCTGCAGCCTCATATCGTTGATGATTGCTGAATCTTCCTCCTTTAGGGGCAGTTTTCCATCCCAAGGATTAGAGAGTGCCCTGAACCTCTGTCCGCTCCTGCGCTCTCTGTGACAAGTCCATTGGCAGAATGAGGATGACTTCTTATGCCGGAAGTCTTCGGCCGCCAATGCTGATTATTGATCAAAATTTAAGAGGTGGCATGTTTCGAACTACTTACTGATCAAAGACGCTACCCCTCGTCCATGACTGGACAAAAATTTGTAAAAAAAACTTCATAATTTCTGTTTCAGGGTTAACAGAAAATTGTACCTGTTAAACTCAGTTGTGTGAATAATTATTATAATTTTACTGTTTTTCTGATCAAGCAATTTCAAATAAATTAAAATTCTAAAAGGAAGTTGTTCTATTTAATTACGAATTTCCGAGAGTTACTTAATTGGAAGTTCTTTGCTAAATATCCACTGGAACACATAATCCACAGAAGATGCACCCAGAAAGCAGTATTATAATTAAATATTTAATAAATTGTGTGAATGTTTAGTTTCAATAAAATCTTGTAGGTGTCAGTCCACATTTCTGTCACCCAGTCCTCGCTCGATATCTGATATATCAGCAACGTTCTGATGGGTATTCTTCGAAGTTTAATCGTGTAATGCACGTGAGAAACAAGAGAAAGATTTTTGTGTGTAATAAAGACATAATTCTGAAGTTATTTAACTTATTCGAAGCTCCCACAGGAAAATAGATGATAAGGAACTTTTAGGATAGACCAAAAATCTTCTGTTCCTCAATCGAATGGCATGTGTTTCTCCTGGTATGACATAACTGCAGCCGCGAGATGTACCCTTACGTGACTCAGGCAAGCCATCAAGAACATTAGTGACCACGTGGTAGCTGCCCTGAGTCACTTCTTGATGTTATATGTGGACCCCCAGGAGAAATCATTTAATGCTATAACTCCCCTCCACTCCCTCGACGCAGTTCCCTCACAAGCGAGCCTAAGGACACGTCAATACATGAAAGATGCCTTTAGGTGAAGACGCAGTATAAGAAATTGAACTCTGGTGTATTTAGGAAACAAGATTACATGAAACTGTCAAAGTGAGGGAGATATCGAAAATACACGTCACATGAGGACAAGTTGTTCTACCGTAAAAGGTTTACTATTGTGAAATATTTATCCGAAACTGAGGAAAGATTTTCTTGTAATGTCGGACGGAACACCGTGTCACTTGGAAGATAAATGTACAATACGAGGAATGTAAAGAACAAACAGAAATTTTTATGAATGCAGCTGAAATATGAAATGAAGAGGTACCGGAATAACGAAGACGTTAAATGGTGTATTGGCTAAACCTCGCCAAAATACAGAGCTTCCAGTGACGCCTGCAACAGTCTCTTTTTAGGTTTTGACGAGAGGAAATACTACCTACAAAAAGTCATAAAATGGGACAGTTAACAGTTTGGGGACAAGCAAAAAATAGTAGTGGGCCGGGGCTGGCGGGAGAGAAAAAGAGAGAGACAGAGAGAGAGTGAGAGAGTGAGAGAGAGAGAGAGAGAGAGAGAAGGGGGAGGGTGGCGGGGGCGAGAATGACACTATTGCTCGTTGGTAGAAACGTATCAGCGACGCAGTAACCTTCTAACATCGGCTGGTTGTAGTTCTACATTGAGACAAGTGAGATACTAGGCACCATGTCAGGTATTCTGCAATTGCATCTTTGTATGTATACAGTATTAGAAATCTGCCTATTTCTAATTTAAGAGCTGAAATAGAGCTTGAGATGCCACATGAAACATGTTTCAGTTCTTTAAGACACTGTCTCACTGCAAATTGTGTACTAACACTCAGGTTAACCTATTCTCTAAAGCTTATTTTAAATCTCCAGAGTGCGGCTGGTCCCGGCGGAGGTTCGAGTCCCCTCTCGGGCATGGGTGTGTGTGTTTGTCCTTAGGATAATTTAGGTTAAGTAGTGTGTAAGCTTAGGGACTGATGACTTTATCAGTTAAGTCCCATAAGATTTAACACGCATTTGAACATTTTTTGAAATCTCCTGACCGTCTGGCCCTATATAAACGGCGGTCAACTGATAAAAGACAAATATGGAAAAAACTAGGTAAATCGTTTATAATTTCTAAATTAATTACCATAACTTTTAATACATATATCTCACTGTGAGACAAGACAGCCAATGCCTTCTTGAAGAAAAGTTTCCGTTCGTCTACGGAACCACTACTGTGCTCAGAAGTGCACCTCTTCGTCCGAAGAACAAGAAAGCCGTTCTTCAAAGCTGTATGGAGAATGTGTAAGGGCTTTTCAGTGAAACTTTTACAGCTTTGTCGGAACATGTAGGCTCGCCCACATCCCAAGGTTGCTTCGAGAACACTGAAGTTTCGCTGGGAAGGCCTTACGCATTACACAGGGCCCATTTCACCCCATACGATTTTTGGAGCCCTGAAGAAAGACATTTATGATTTGTCTCGTGTTCAGTAATAAAAAGATTGCATTCGCATCATTGAATTGAAATCAAAATAGTATCTACACCCTCCTGTGTCCTTCCAAGCATAACGAAAGAATCGTTGAAGTTTTTCTGCTGGTAAATGACTGTTCTTACGTGTACGGGCATAAAATTAATAAGGGGTGCGGTATGCAGGTTGTGCGTATCATTTTGTAGATGTAACTGAGAAAACGTCAGGTATGTAAGCGAGATAACTCTACCCGGTTAGTAAGTTCACTAGTTTTATGACATCGTACACATAAATAAATGATAATGAGGAGGGAGATATGATCTTAAGAGGTTTTGACAGGGAATTGCAAGACCAAAGTCGAAACAAGGCACCTGGACTAGGCAATACACTATCATAATTATTAAAATCCTTGGCAGAACGTACCACGTCAAAATTATTCTGCTTGGATGCAACATATGGGAGGGGTGAATTACCATCAGACTTCAAGAAGAATTTAATACTTACCATTTCACAGAATGCAAGTGCTGAAAGATGTGAATAGGACTGCCCATCAGACTAAAATTCCATGGTTGCAAAATACAGACATCATTTATTTGCAGAGCATTGCAAAGACTCGTAGAAGCCGACCACAGGACGATCATTTAGGGTTTTGGAGAAATGTACGAATGGAAGAAGCAATAATGATATTAAGATTTATCTTTCAAGATAGGTTGGTGAAAGTCAAACATACGTTTATTACATTTATGACTTTAGAGAAAGAGTTTGACGCAGTTTACTATAAAGTCTAATGGTAGCAGAGGTAAAATACATAGAGTGAAGGGCTATTAATAAATTGTTTAGAAATGAATCTGCAATTAACAGTAAAAAGACATGAAAGGAAGCATTAGTCGCGAAGGGAATAAGGCGTGTTTGGAGCCTCTCCTCGTTGTTATTAAATGTATACGCTGTGAAAGTAGTAAAGGAGACCGAAAATAAATTTGGAAACGAAACTGAAGTTCACAGGGAAGAAATGAAAACCTTGACGTCTGCCGATGGTAATGTAATTCTGACAGAGACGACAAAGAACTAGGAAGAGCGGGAACAGTTTAGCAGAAAGGTGTCTTGAACATGCACAGAAGTAAAATAACAGCAATGGAAGGTAACCGAATCAAATCAGATAATTCCGAGGGAATTACATTCAGGATGACGCACTAAATTCAATACGTGAGTTTTTCTGCTTGATCACTAAAATAAATTATGATGGCCCAGATGGCCTACAGACTAACAGATTCGGGCGCTAATGATCGTAGCAGTTTTGCGCCCTAAAACCATAACAAAAAAAAAGACCAACAGATTGGTAAAATCAAGAAAAAAGTTTATGATTAACAGAAATTTATCAACATTGAACACAAATTTAAGTATTGGAAAGAATTTTCTGCAGATGTTTTTCGATACTGTAATGTTGTACGGAAACAAAGCGTGGACGACAAACAATTCAGCCAAGAAGAGATTGTAAGTTTTTGAAACGTATTCCTGTAGAAGAATACTGAATATTAGGTGGTGAGAACAAATAAATACTGTAACGACGAGATAGAATAGCTTTTGGAAGGCAAGAAATACATGGTACAACTTTTTCAATTGATAGAACACATCCTGAGGCTTCAAGGAATTGTCAGTTAGGTAATGGGCGGACATCGACAGGTAAAAATTGTGAAAGTAGACAATGGCTTGATTGCAAACACCAGGTTCACATGGATATAGTTTGAAGTAGCTACACAGAGGTAGATTCATGCACGTGATAGGCTAGCGTGGGGAAGACCACCAGACTTCGTACTAAAGACCACAACAAGAACAAGTTTTAATGTAACACATTTAGTTATTGACGTCTCTCATGCTACAGGTCTAGTACATGAAGATAAATATGGATGCCCACGTGTTTAAAATTCACCTTTGCTACGGGCATGAGACATGATAATATAAAATTACGTCACTAGATCTTTCCTAAGGTCTGTAAATAGAGTTGACCTTCAATGTACATAACTTCTCTACGTACTTCCAAGCTATGTTTTTAATTGCTGAAAATCGTTCTGTGTTGAGTTTGGTGATCCTTAGTCCACATATAAAGCCAATTCTACGAAATATCGTCGCTGCAAAAAGTTCCGAGATTGATTGTATTCCTGGGGCACAAGCGACGTCAGCGCAGTAAAATAAAGTACGGTGGCAGCTTAAACTAACAATTGTAAATAACAGATCCTATCAGTTGCGAGCACGCAGTGTTACGTATTCGACGTGTGTCAAAGTAGTTGTGTCTCAAATTGCAGAGGAACAACGTAGATGAATCAAGTGTTCAAGTCATATCTAGAATGTTTTAAAGAAAATAAAAGTGTGTGTAACTTTTGTTCTGACACCTAGACTCCAGAACAAAAACAACGACACATGGAAGCACACAAAATCTTGATTGAAAAGCAAAACGCGGACTACTCTTTACTGTCAAAATCATCATGCGTGACCAGACTTGGTGTCATCAATACGAACCTACCACAAAACTAGAGAGTGCAGGAACTCACGTGAAAGATCAATGCTTTGACGACATAGCTGACAAAGAAGGCAATGTGACGCATGAGTTGAACAACATCCTAATGAAGGGCCTTTCTGACAGTTTCACATACATGTATGAATGTTCTTTGCGTTGCTCGGAAGTGGGAGAGAGACTTTGTAGGACACCTAAAGCTTTGAAACCAACATCTTAACTTTTATCTAACTTTAATCAAGTCTCAAAGTCTTTTGGACTGACTGTGTATCTCATTAGCGTCAGTTCTTGTTCAAACCTATTCAAGAAATAAATTCGATTCTTTGATCCATTTCCGAGTTAAATTAGCCTATCAGATCGTTGAATGCGCAAATTCATGCGGCCCGTCAGAGGGGTGTCGCCAAATGTGTTCTTCGTTTGGTTTGCTAAAACCGAAGAAGAGAGCGATGTAAAAATTGGATATGGCACAGAAGTGAGGATCGAACCCAAATCCGCAGTCTCACGAACTACCATTTACGCTATGAGAACAACTGACACTAATACTATCTGACTATCCGCCTGCATTTGCGCTCACAGCGGCTTGACTGGCTAACTTGAATGTTAATTAACTCGGAAACGGCACAACGAACCGAACTATTTCTTAACAATTGTTTCTCAGCAGAACCAATACTGAGAAACTCCTACACGCCTTACAAACACCTTACAGAAACCAAAGAATCGAATTTATTTCTTGACAGTTAGTTCTCAGCACAGCCTTGCAACAAGGTTACAAACTTTTCAGACTGTTTATGACCCCGTATGTGCTCGGGCTTCAGTTTCAGTTCTTTCGCTGGCTGGAGCAGCTAATTGTGTTGGTTGTTCTGCTGCAGTTGACTTATTACTCCCTGGAAGTTGCTTTGTCTGTATTTGCTCTTCGATACATGTTTTGCTGGTTTCAGTGTTCCCCTACTTTACAAGAGGTGCGCAGATTTATTGTCTCTTTAATGTGACTATCCACCAGATTCATTCGTGTTTCTAACAGTAAGACAAGTTGTGATTTAATCGGTATGCTCATACTCCTTCGAAAATGCGAGTGCTGTAACAATAAGTACTACGGGTACAATTGCAATTAATAGATTCTATACTGTTGGTAAAGTTGCGTTCTCGCAAATCGCTAACTGCAGAGGCCATGGCTCGATCCTATTATGGATCAGGGACTGGGAGTTGTGGTCTGGGTGTTGTAGACTGGGTGTTGTGGACTGGGTGTTGTGGACTGGGTGTTGTGGACTGAGTGTTGTGGACTGAGTGTTGTGTTTTCCTGATCTTCGGTCCGTTATAACTGATACAATCGCCTACACGGTGTCACATGACAAGGCTCACCCCATGTGCCTTCGTAGAAGGTACGGCTCGACTCTTAACGAATGTTCTGTACTGTCGGATCAACGGTAGTATCGTGTTTCCACAGTTGAGATGGCTGTTTAGGCACTTAACGAAAGGCAATAATTAAAAGAAAAAAAGTTGCGTTCCGTCTGATTACCCATTTTTGTACTACGAATTACTTTGCTGGTGAATTGTTTATGTTTATGAAAATTTTAAGCCGGCCGGAGTGACCGAGCGGTTCTAGGCGCTACAGTCTGGAGCCGCGCGACCGCTACGGTTGCAGGTTCGAATCCTGCCTCGGGCATGGATGTGTGTGATGTCCTTAGGTTAGTTAGGTTTAAGTAGTTCTAAGTTCTAGGGGACTGATGACCTGAGCATTTAAGTCCCATAGTGCTCAGAGCCATTTTTTTTTTTAAATTTTAACCATTTCATACACATCTTGTGCTAGACACGTGCCTTGATTTTGACTGGGGTAACAAAAAAGACACTGTTTGAACTGTGTATACAGGGTGCAATTCAGGAGGAAAGTTCCTGTGTTTTAAGGGGTGATGGTATTTGATTCTGAACAAAAAAATTCATATCGACACATGCCCTATTCCGAATGGTTCTCGAGACAGATCACATTTAACGTAGATTATTAGTATTTTGCGTACTCTTGAAATATTGTCAATGTTTACAACGAACTACAGTAGTGTAGAGGAAGGTGAGACGATTTGATACAGACCATTTGTGGTCTATTGAGTCGGGAAATTACCTCATATACGCCTACAACAACTACCTAAGCTGCAGAGAATTTTCAGTATTCTCGTGCTCTCTTCGCCAATAGTATTAGCGCTAGAGAGAAAAAAATGAGTAGGACCTTTTCTGTAGGAAATTTAATTTAAAGTAATTTTGTACTATGGCACGTTTTCATTGGTCGGTGCGGCTTACGAGCAATTCAAGAAAAACGTACTAGCTTGGTGGGAACTAATCAGAATAGGGCATATGTCCATGTGAAGCTTTTTTTGTTCAGAATTACTAACTCTAAAACCCCGCAAAGAAACTTTTCAGAACTGTCGACTAGGTTATTTAGGTCTGTCGCAATGTATATTTTAACATTCTGACTGCGATGTTGAATATACGGCCCGACACCGATCCGGCAAGGAATAATTTAACGCAGAAGTTTTATGCAGCCGATGTCGACTTCAGTCATAAAGTGGTGAAGTTCCTGAACATCATAATGGATAAAGTGAGATTACATGGTTTGCACATAGGCTCAGTTTTCTGCAAAATAGCCCATTAAGTGATAAAACAGTGCGCTGCTTAGGACATGGCAAACTGTTCACGACGTAATGCACAAGAAATGTGATGTGATTCGGATAACGCACTGTTGAAAACTCGTATCTACATACGAGGGAATAATTTTAGCGTTGAACTCAACATGTTCTCTTAGGTATTCTAAGTTACCTGGGTTAAAGTTATGCTGAGATGCACTGTGTGTTAAAAAAACGATGGCACAAGCAGTGACATAGTAACAGTAACTCTGAAGCGATTCCTTATTATAAAATGACACGCACTATCACTTTTCTCAAGACGGTAGACGTTAAACGTTTATCTCAACAGAACTGTGAACTTAGTTATGTCTCATAGAAGTAATGATTCAGTCTTGGTGATATTCCTCTCAAAATTCACCAGATCTTAAAACACCGTATTGTTAGTGACCAGATTAAAAAGAGTTTTGCAGTTCGACGAGTAAAACAACATCCCAGAGAAAGTTCAGTGATTTAGGCCACTAATGAGTCAATATTTTGATATTCATCAGACACCCGGTATAATTGAAATTTTATCTCCATAAAGCGTATAGGAATACGCAAGCTAATTCTGACCCAACGACTTATCCTAGAAGGCAGGTTGAAGAAAGGCAAGCCTACATTTACAGCAATTGTTGATTTAGAAAAACAGCTTTTGACAATAGGCTGGTTGAATGAACTACGCTCTTAGAAATTTTGACGATAGCAGGGATACGATACAGAGAACACGAGGTAATTCATCATAAACAGTAAACGTGTGCTGTGTAAAACGTAAGAAATGCAATTAGTAATGTAGAAAAGCACCCAAGCAGAAATCACCACCACAGACGACTCTTCACCGCAATAAAGTGAAACGTGTCTGGTGAAAAAACACGTATTTTCTTGTAGCTGTGACAACTGGCCGAAAATACCCATACGAACGAAAATTACACCGGGAAATTAAGGTTTTTCCAAACGTGGAAACATGTTACAATTTACAAGATGGTCATGTACCGTGGAATAAATTTTCGATAGAAATTTAAAAGCGTGTAACCGAGAAAATCTTGCCAGTACTGTATTTAAAAGTCTATCTGTTGCATTATTACGTTACCACACAACAATAATCAGTAGGTGAAATCAAATGATTTACGAGTATTACCCTAAACACTTTACATGCTAAAACGTTTTGAATTGAAAGCTATTGGAAAATTTCCATTTTCAAGACAGGTAAAATCTTTAAGACGTTAAAGAAATTTAGCACATTTGCAAGTATCACATTTTCCCGTGGTAAAAGACTTTCTGTTTTAAGGTGCAAGATCGTGTACGACGGACTTAACTATCCACGTCTTACGCAAATAGGACTAAAAATACGTATCATTTTCCTCACCATAAAATTCTGCATCTGATGAATTAAGAATATACCCGAAATAACTATAAAGATATTACAGAACACTTAAGTGGGTAGAACGCAAGATATCTAAAAACGCTGCGTGCAACACAACCTATTGTCTAACAACAGAAACTACAGATAATAGTGGAAACTGCTTACGGCTGTTTCTAGTGCCCATTCATTTAAGCGATTCTAAATTCAGTCACTAGACTGAAGTATCGATCAAACAACATGTTGTGTTCCTACGTAAACTATCTTCCAAAAAATGGTTCAAATGGCTCTGAGCACTATGGGACTTAACATCTGAGGTCATCAGTCCCCTAGAACGTGGAACTACTTAAACCTAACTACCCTAAGGACATCACACACATCCATGCCCGAGGCAGGATTCGAACCTGCGACCGTAGCGGTTGCGCGGTTCCAGACTGAAGTGCCTAGAACCGCTCGGCCACACCAGCCGGCAAACTATCTTCCAGATGCAACACTCTCCTTACAGATAATATTTTAGCAAAAGGCATTTCACAGGCACTAGGCCTTTAAACTGACCGTAGAAGAGCCATACGTGTTCAACAAAAATAACAGATACTAATTGAAGGGTATACTGAGCAGACGAAATAAACGGCGAAAAGAATAAAAAGTCACTACAATCATTTCACTCTTAATAAATGAAAATACATGTAAAAATGCAAAGCTAGTACAGGAGAAGGAAAACAACGCTGATGATGTCTGAAAGAAAACTCTTGCTTTAGGCAGAGTTATAATCCTCTCTTTCCCATCACCCTTATTCCGCAGTGTACATAAAAAAGTAAAACGCTTAGCTATTCGTCGTAAGTGATGTGGCACTTACCACTCCTCCTACAAGTTCCATGCTCTTCTCTCCGCAGTTGCTGTGAACGCTGAGAGTTGCAGAGCTCCGTTCTTTATACGTGGAGCTCTGTCCGGGAAAAGAAAGTAAAAGAAACTCGTGCATTATCGACGAGATAAGCCCGGAGCGGAGAAAGTCTATTCTCCGGGCACGGAGTGCGGGGAAATGAGTGAGCCGCCAGCGGAAGAGGAGTACCGTATCCACTGTGCGTCAGGGAGCTGTTGGGCGTAATGGCCCATGCTGCTAGTCGCCGCTTGCGTTATCTCGCGGTCCTAAATGGTGCCGAGCAGGGACTCCTGGCAACATTCTGAGAGTCTAGACATTAGGGTAAAGTCTTATAAGATGTACCGACTTTTAAATTGTACCACTAACATATCTAACGGACTATCTGCACGTGATGCCGAATGTTGGGTAGAATGTGTTCTAGGTTGTAACTACAGTAGCGCTCAAAAGTATGTTTTAGTTGCGGTATTACGTAGTCGGTATTGTTTGTATGCTGTGACAGCAGAACAACACATATCACTATGTCCATCCAACAAGAGTTTCTTTCCACTGTGGTCACATATTTACACATCTAGTAAACAACAAGGTCATACAACTACACTTAACTATTTAATCCTTTAGCTTAAAAGTATTTTGTAATTGGTTATTCTGGTAGTCATTAACTATTGTTACTCAAGCATTCAGACAAACTATGTTTATTTATAGAGACAATTAGAAACATGACAAAACACAACGAATACTCGGTTGATGTCAGAGAAACTGTTTTTAATGCCCTGAAGAGAGGAAAGTCTTTGTCTAACGTTGCTAGGAACTATGGCATAACAACTAATAAGATTGTGGGCTCGGCGGTAAAACAGGAAGGAACAGTAGTCAGTTAGCCAGGGTTACCAGGTCGTCCTCGAAAAACAACAAGTAGGAAAGACACAATGATTTGTAAGAAGTCGGCTGCTGATGCAAGGAAATCGGCTCGAGAAGTTAAGGATGGTCTGGAGTAGCAGCATGGACTGAACGTACATGTCTCTGCCGTAAAACCTAACCTAGTGGCAAGCGATTCAAAAAAAGGTCTGGCTACCATCACGTAAACAATTCTTAAGTTGAAAATATTAAGGCCAGGATAGAGTCTGCAAAGAAACATCAAACGTGGAATACTACAGATTAGTGTAAGGTTTTAAGGAAGATGAAGCTTAAGGTGTTCTCTTCTGATTCTGTGCTGTGTATACGTCGTCCAAAAGACGAAAGGGACATCAAAAGTATGAGACACCGATCATTCAGCATGGTGGTGGCTGCGACATGGTATGGGGATGTTTTTATAGACGTGGGGTTGGTCTTTTAGCCCAACCAGAAGGCGAAATGGATGGTTTCTTCTACAGTGACATTTTGGAAAAGAATGTTATTCCACATGGTAGAAAGAATATGCCACGTAATTGGATGTTTCAGCAGGACAGTGATTCAAAACACCGCTCCGGCCATTTAAAAAATTTCTTTTCCCGTTAATAAATGAAACTTTTGAAGTGGTCAATCCAGGGCCCGGACCGAAATCCAATCAAATACCTCTGGGATTAATTTGATCGACATGTTCGTCGTAGAAGATACTCAAACAAGGATCAATTTGATGCTGCCTTATTGGAAGAGTGGTCAAAACTTTCACTTCACCTATTACTAAATCTTCTAGGTTCAATGTCAAAGGGATTTACGGCTGTGATCAAAGCTCACAGGTGTGCAATGAAATATTGATTTGTTCTTCAGATTCCAAAACAGTTTTCTCTTAGTCTTACTCATTAAGACCTACAAATTACTTTTGAGCCAGAAGAATTGTCAGTTCTGTTTTGTTGAAAGATAGCTTCATTTGACCAAAATGTAGTTTTGTGTTAAAGTTGATATAACTACATATTTTTAATTACCCAAAGTCAGTTTTTTTCTATGCGACATTTATCATTTCGTAATTGTAGCTAATGCTATCTACAAAATACTTTTGAGAACTACTGTAGCTGTTGTACGTGACTTGCATGACAGGCGGTTGATAACTGATGTGGGGTGTTTACTTTGTGCTGCCAGGAAATAAACATTTGTTCTGGAAACTACGCATCTGCAATTTTACAGTAATGTAAAGACTATTTATAATTTATATAGCATATAACTACACGTATTCACCCTAGCTTCTGTGCAGAAAAATACGCTTAAAAATATGGCATAGTATTAAAAATTGTACCACTCTTCTTAATATTTCACCGGTGGATTTTAAAGCACTATTCACTACACATGTTTAAACAATATATTTGATCTAAAAACTGTTCTCATGTATGTGTTGCCTGCTATAATTTTAGCTAGAGACAGTGGTGTAATAATGCTTTGCCTGCCTTCGCACGCCACTGATAGGGTACAGCCACAAGAAATTACATTTTTTGCCGCTTCTTGCTTACAAAGCAGCTGACTAATGGATTCGTACAAACTCTGATAGCAAAAGTGGTTCGACAAGGATTGCTGAGCTGTTAGGAGCGTCAAACAGCGGAGCAGCGACATTACAAAATGCTGCCCGTGGCTTATTCAAAACTGGAATCTGGCCATTGGATCCAAACCAATTGTATATGCACATCGTGGCGACTAAACTCAGTCCATAATCGGAAGCTAGGAAAGAGGAAAAAGATATGAGTGAACAGACGAGTAAAATTTTGGATCTCTTACCCAGTGAAATAAAATGCCTGACAGGCAGCAAGGTAAAATTTGAAAACAAATTGAAACAGTTGCGTCTTGACAACTCCTTCTATTCAGTAGAAGAATTTCTATTATTGTAATATGTAAAAGGTGGTGGTTAGGAATTAGCAGCTCTGAGCTGTATGTTTAATAATAATTACACTCTTAAAATAAACGAATTTATAAATGAGCAGCAGGTGGCCATATTTGCAAACTAATTTCAATAAACTGAGGAAAACTTCCCAAGTCAAGATCGTAAAAAATGAATTTTATTGGATGACCACTTTCGATAGACATATACTGTCATCATTGGATCTTATGCCATAAAATGCTACAATATATTCTCCATCATCGTTGCAAGTGGCTTTCCACTGCATATGCACTTCCTACTAACATGAAATAGCAGTAGTAGTAGTAGCTCTACTCATCTGTAGATCCGTTTTTACAAGGATGTAGGACATGTCAATGTATTTACAAGTTTAGACCAATTTAAAATAAACTAATTCATACACATATATTTACAGACTTCTAGTTAGAGACAATCATTAGATTTACTACTGGTATCCAATACTTTTCTTTACTAACAACATATTAAATAGTATAATGCTACACTATTCACTCGTATCTCACTATCAGTCGCTGCACACACTATACTCACATTGTTTCATAACACTTCACTCACTATGCACACACACACACACACACACACACATACACACACACACACACACACACACACACACACACACACGCACACACGCGCACACACACACACACACACACACACACACACACACACATTTACTATCCATCCATAATGAGTGAGATCTTGAGTTCAGCAAGAGGAAGAGGTGTTCGTATTGTGCTATGCATAGCTTGGGGGTAAGTATTTCTAGAAAGGAAAAAAAGAAGGAAACAAACATAAAGTGAAGGTGTTATGTGGAATGTTGAATGTTTTATAATCATTATTAATATTATTTATTTGTATAACATTTTTTTATCAAACCCCTACTCTATTTAATCTATGTAATCCTTCAATGTATATAATGTATTGCATAATAGGTACTTTTTAGCTACCTTTTTAAATAAATGTATCTTTGCAATTTCTTTAACCTCTTTTGGTAATTTATTGTACAGTTTTATTCCTTGATAGAAACTGCTGTTTTGAGTTTTATGTTTACTTTTCTTGGTAAATTTAAGTTGAGTCTATCTCTTGTTGCATGGTCACAGACAGAGCTGTTTGTGCAGTAATTACGAATGTTATTTTTGACGTGTACAACTGACTGGTGAATGTGTTCACATGGAGTAGTTAAAATCCCCAGTGTTTTCAACAGATCTTTACACTGAGCTCGACTAGTATTTTTGGTTATTATTCTTATGGCTCTTTTCTGGAGTTTGAGAATTGTGTTCATATTTTGTGGATTTGTACCCCAAGAAAGAATGCCATAGTTAAGAATTGAGTCTACATATGAGTAATATGTAACTAAAAGACACTGCATGCTACACACTGTTGACAGGATTCCAAGGGCACAACATGCTGATGACATTCTGTCTACAAGTACCTCTGTGTGTTCACACCACTACAACTGAGAATCAATATTCATTCCTAGAAATTTAGCATTTGTTACACAGTCTATAGAGGTGCCATCTACATTTAATTTAATATTTATTCCTAAAAATTTTGCATTTGCTACACGGTCTATAGAGGTGCCATCTCCATTTAATTTAACATTGTCATTTTTCCTCTTCAAACTGAAATTCATGGCATCAGTTTTCTATATGTTCAATGTCACTTATTGCTTATTGACCAATGTTAAACTACCTTGAGATTTTCATTTGTTTTCTTAGCAAGGAGTTCTCTTGTCTTCTCAGAAACTATAATATTGCTATCATCAGCGAAGAGAATTTTTTCACCATGAGTAACACTACTGGGAAAGTTATAGAGGTAAATCAGGAATAGTATTGGTCCTAATATGCTACCATCTAAGAATCCCTATATTAATGTATTTTGGTTCTGATAAGCGTTTTACTAAATGTTTACATCTATTTGAAGTATGTGTTATCTCTACTCTTTGTACCCTATCTGCTAGGTATGATCAAAGCCAGTCATTAACTACCCATCTTATTCCTAATGCTTCTAAGTTATTTAATATAATCCTGTGGTCGACTGTATGAAACGCCTTAGAAACATCCAAAAATATGCCTGTGACACACTCATCTTTATCAAGAGCATCAAGTACAACTTTCGTCAATTCTACTATGGCTGACTCTGTGCTTTTGCCACTTCAGAAGACAAAGTGTGATTCGCTTAAAAGATTGTATTTATTCAGGTAATTTATTAATCTGTCTTTCACAATTGCTTCTATTATTTTTGAGAATGCCGGCAGCAGGGAGATGACCAGTAATTTTCTATGTCTTCTGCATTACCTTTCTAAAGCAAAGGTACAACTCTTGCCTGTTTTAACTGCTCTGGAAACGTCCATGATGTGAAGGATTCATTTAATATATTTGTATTCCCTAGGCATTGTTTCAGTACACACATTGGTACTTCATCTAAGCCTACTGAATTTTTATTTTTTTGTTTTTGAACAGTTTTATTGACTTCATTCTCTGTGGTTGGAAGTAACATCATTGTATTTAGTGCAACATTATTTACAGGTGTCGCATTTGTTTTGGGAATTTTTGCTGCATTACTTGAAAAAATGCTCGTTTACGCAGTCTGCTAAGTATTGTGGATCGTTTATTACCTTATCCCTTGCCAGTGTGTTGCACTGCATTTGTTTGCCTCTCCCCGATTCCTTTTCTATAACATCCCAGATTGCTTTGCTTTTATTCTCTGCATTATATAACATTTTGTCACTAAATGACATTTTTGCAGCAGTCAGTACCTTCCTTAAGATCGTTTTGTATCTATAATAGAAATTTAAGAATTCTGGATCATTGTGAATCTTTTTCATGGAACAGGTGTTTCGGAGGACTTCTTAATATCTGCTGTTATCCATCTGTTTTTGTGAGATGTTGATACAGACAAGCATACTTTTGAAAGTGCCTTTTCAAAATTCAATTTAAACAATGTGGAGGATTTAGAGAATTCCATGTTCACATTGGTTTCCTTATACACTTCATCCCAGCTTTGTTTTTTAGTTCTTTTGAAACATCTTTTATTTCGATTTCTAATAGATGTTGTTTGTAGGCTTGTAGTTTATGGAATGATTTGATGCCTGATTTTGCTGCTGTTATTTGACAGAGATGGTCTGACAGTCAGATCTATTACAGCTACATTACATTTTTCCCTGTCCATATTTGTGGCCACATGGTCAATTACTGATGCAGTCGTTTTAGTAACACTTGTTGCACTATTGACCAACAGGGCATGCCAAAATTTTGAAGGATTTATGCTGACCCTTGTGCTTGAGACTTTATCTAGAACTTCTGTTAAGTTATTGAAAAAGTGTCCACACTACCACTAGGAGATCTATACACACACAAAATGATTAATTTCTTGGTGATATCAAGCCATGTTAATTCAATAGCTGATATTTCAAAGTGTTTGTCTTCACTTACGTACTGAGGTCATATCTTGATTTGAGCTGTGTTCCTTTTCTGATATAAATGCATGATCCTCCACCCCCTGAAGCAGTTCTGCAGTAAGACTTTGCCATTTCATACAATGATAATACTACATGTTGGATTTCTGTGTCTCTACACCAGTGCTCAGTAATACAAACTACTGTGCAGTTCAAAGATTGGAGCTCAACTTCTAATAGTTGTATTTTATATGTTTTGGTGGAGGATTGTAAAGTCTGTGAAATGCCCCATCTTACTCTATCCAATGGTTCGTTTTTCTTTGTGACATCTGGTATGTGTAATGTTTGAAGTGTTAAAATCTGTCTTGTGAGTGATTGTTTCAGTATTTTTTAAACTGCTGGAAATCATTAGAAATTGCCAAGTCATATGTAAAATATTTACAAACATAACTGATGGACAATACGTTGTAATATTTTAAGTGGAGGTGCTGGTGAAATTTCAACCTGTCGTAAAAAATTCGTTGTGGGCTGAAAATATGTCATGACATATCTTGACTTGGTGATTTCAGTGGGTAAATTCAATCTGCTAAATAAATTCGTTTTCATACTTTTTGATTTTTGGAAAAAAGCAATATCTTTTTTTTTAATCCGGATGTGGAGTTGTTGGTTGTCACAGAATATAGTCACAAAAATATTCTGAGCCAAAAATGTTTAAAATTGATGGAGGGCTAGCATTTTTTAAATGTGAAAGTTTTGAATTTTTCAAAAACTTGAATTACAGTTAGTTTTCTATTAGTACACTGATACATACGGTGCAGAAATTTAATAGAATATGTCTGTGTATGTGCATAATCTCTACGAACATCCGTAACTGTGTGTGTACATGTGCCTAATGTAGATGCACATCCGAAATAAATGTAAATAAATATAACAGTAATTTACGTTTTTCTGCAATTTCCAGTCATGTGGGTATACGCTTCCAGTGGACTCAGCTGCGAATTGGAAAGTAAATATTTAGAAAGGTCTCAGGTTCAGAAAGGGTGGTGGTGGGGTATGAAGTACTTAGGGCAAGCGGATTATCAACACTAGAACACAGTATAGTAAGTTTACATAGGTTTATTCATGCTACGACACACACATAAACTTTAGCTGTCAAGGCCCCTGCAGTCTACGTACTCTAACACGATGCAGAAACCCAGCGATTAATGACAGCAAAGTGCTTGTCGGCCAGAAAAGGCTCACTTTTATCCCGCGTGGCCAGCTACACCCACGGCCGACGAATCACCCGTGTGGAGGCAGCGGAGACAGGAATTTGTGATGTAATATGTAACCTGAAAATAAGGAATATAATTTTCGAACGTATCAAGTCGTCTTTTATTTATTTTTCCTTCATGCTGGGCCAAATATTGTGTAATGTCATAGTAGTTTTATTTTACGCCAAATTCTTGTTATATACTATAAATACAGAATTCATATAAATGATTTCCGCTTTTCTTATGTATGTAGTGTTAAGAAGGTCCTTCGAAAAAAATGAGAATGGCCAAAACGAAAAAATGTTACTCTTCCGCCAATTCTAAACATTCTTTGCACAAAACATTTTTGTGAACACATTACGTGATAACCAACAACTTTACATGTGAGTTTCAAAAAATATTGATTTTTTTAAAAAACTCCCCTTAATGCGTAAGCTCAGATGGTGACGCATAGCTCTGCGAAACTAGTCATAGAATAAAATGCTTTTATGGCGATCCTGCTTGTGAAGTTTTCTTCAGTTACTATACACTGCAGATAGTTCACATACTGACAATCACAGGAATATTTAAAATAATTCCAGATGTAAATGTAAGACGACTCATTCTACATCATTAAGGTTTATCGTGCAGATGATCAATGGAACTTGAATCTAAGTAATTAACTCTCTAGAAAATCAAGAAAAACTACGTGCAGTTATGCACTCCTGAATCTTTCAAGTCACACAAAACAAACCAGCTGTAAGAGAGTGAGAGCATACCGATAAGCCTGTAAGGTGGCAGAATAAATGAAGGTCAATTTCGCACCTTACGTAAGAGTTTTATATATCGTAATGGGAAGGTGATACGACACCTAACATACTTCGGCGGACACGAGCAGATTTGCCTTTACGCATGTAATGCCCCTGGAGTAGACAACATTCCATTAGAACTACTGACAGCCTTGGGAGAGCCAGTCCTGACAAAACTCTACCATCTGGTGAGCAATATGTATGAGACAGGTGTAATACCCTCAGACTTCAAGAAGAATATAATAATTCCAAGCAGGTGTTGACAGATGTGAAAATTACCGAACTATCAGTTTAATAAGTTATAGCTGCAAAATGCTAACGCGAATTCTTTACAAACGAATGGAAAAGCTGATAGAAGCCGACCTCGGGGAAGATCAGTATGGATTCCGTAGAAATGTTGAACACGTGAGGCAATACTGACCTTACGACGTATCTTAGAAGAAAGATTAAGGAAAGGCAAACCTACGTTTCTAGCATTTGTAGACTAAGAGAAAGCTTTTGACAATGTTGATTGGAATACTCTCTTTCAAAATCTGAAGGTGGCAGGGGTAAAATCCAGGGAGCGAAAGGCTATTTACAACTTGTACAGAAACCAGATGGCAGTTATAAGATACGAGGGGCATAAAAGGGAAGCAGTGATTGGGAAGGGAGTGAGACAGGGTTGTAGCCTCTCCCCAGTGCTATTCAATCTGTATATTGAGCAAGCAGTGAAGGAAACAAAAGAAAAATTTAGAGCAAGTATTAAAATCCATGGAGAAGAAATAAAAACTTTGAGGTTTGCCGATGACATTGTAATTGTGTCAGAGACAGCAAAGGATTTGGAAGAGCAGTTGAACGGAATGGACAGTGTCTTGAAAGGAGGGGATAAGATGAACATCAACAAAAGCAAAACGAGGATAATGGAATGTAGTCGAATTAAGTCGGGTGATGATGAGGGAATTAGATGAGGAAATGAGACACTTAAAGTAGTAAAGGAGTTTCGCTATTTGGGGAGCAATATAACTGATGATGGTCGAAGTAGGGAGGATATAAAATGTAGACTGACAATGGCAAGAAAAGCGGTTCTGAAGAAGAAAAATTTGGTAACATGGGGTACAGATTTAAATGCCAGGATGTCTTTTCTGAAAGTATTTGTATGGAGTCTAGCCATGTATGGAAGCGAAACGTGGACGATAAATAGTTCAGACAAGAAGAGAATAGAAGCTTTCGAAATGTGGTGCTACAGAAGAATGCTGAAGATTAGATGGGTAGATCATACAACTAATGAGGAGGTATTGAATAGAATTGGGGAGAAGAGGAGGATGTGGCACAACTTGACTAGAAGAAGGGATCGGTTGGTAGGACAAGTTCTGAGATATCGAGGGATCACCAATTTAGTATTGGAGCGCAGCGTGGAGGGTAAAAATCGTAGAAGGCGACCAAGAGATGAATACACTAAGGAGATTCAGAAGGATGTTGGCTGCAGTACGTACTGGGAGATGAAGAAGCTTGCACAGGATAGAGTAGCATGGAGAGCTACATCAAACCAGTCTCAGGACTGAAAACCACAACAATGTAGTGCAAAAAGGATGACACTCAATCGGCGGTACTAGCACACTGCTCCTATACAGGATGAGTCACCTAACGTTACCGCTGGATATATTTCGTAAACCACATCAAATACTGACGAACCAATTCCACAGACCGAACGTGAGGAGTGGGGCTAATGTAATTGGTTAATACAAACCATAAAAAAATGCACGGAAGTATGTTTTTTAACACAAACCTACGTTTTTTTAAATGGAGCCCCGTTAGTTTTGTTAGGACATCTGGACATATAAACAAATACGTAATCAGTGCCGTTGGTTGCATTGTAAAATGTTGATTACATCCGGAGATATTGTAACCTAAAGTTGACGCTTGAGTACCACTCCTCCGCTGTTCGATCGTGTGTATCGGAGTGCACCGAATTACGTAGGGATCCAAAGGGAACGGTGATGGACCTTAGGTACAGAAGAGACTGGAACAGCACATAACGTCCACATGCTAACACCTTTTTATTGGTCTTTTTCACTGACGCACATGTACATTACCATGAGAAGTGAGGTACACGTACACACGTGGTTTCCGTTTTCTATTACGGAGTGGACTAGAGTGTGTCCCGACATGTCAGGCCAATAGATGTTCAATGTGGTGGCCATCATTTGCTGCACACAATTGAAATCTCTGGTGTAATGAATGTCGTACACGCCGCAGGACATCTGGTGTAATGTCGCCGCAGGCTGCCACGATACGTTGTTTCATATCCTCTGGGGTTGTAGGCACATCACGGTACACTTTCACCTTTAACGTACCCCACAGAAAGAAGTCCAGAGGTGTAAGATCAGGAGAAAGTACTAACGTTTCGGATTAGTTCGCCAATGTTTTAAAAAAAATATTGATTAAAAAAAGTATGTTTCTGTATATTTGGTTATAGTGGAAATTATTTTAATGGTAGAATTTAGAAGACCTCTTTGCAAATTGTACCGTCTTGCACCTCTCCAGCAACTGGGTTACGTCTTTTAAATTGTAGGAAATCTTGGCGTGTGTGTCAGAAAATGGGCTACACAAATATTACTATTACATTTGATTAATGTATATTACATTTCAATAAAATCAGAAAAATACTGGAACTGGTATTATAGTGATCAATATAAATGTTGCATATTGTTTTACTGTCAATACTGGACTTAATAGAAAAAAACCTGATTTCTTTCTGTCGGGTACAGAAAAAAATAAAATAAATAAATAAATAAAAAATAAAGAAGATAAACATTTCCACTTCATAAACAAACAAAAACAGAATCCTACAAAAAATTTTCGCTGCAAACACAACAGTTCCGTAACACTGTCATCTTCCAGAAAAACATTGTTTGTGAACCAATTGGCCTTACTCGTAACTGGAGACACTTTTTAATGCGGTTATGCGTAATCCTTACCAATTTGTTCAGAGAAGCCTGTGGAATATTGCCCATTCCTCCACAGCGGGCTGTATGGTGCCCCGAAGTGGGACAGGACGATTGCAGAACCGAGCGGGGTGGCGCAGTGGTTAGACACTGGACTCGCATTTGGGAGGACGACGGTTCAATCCCGCGTCCGGCCATCCTGATTTAGGTTTTCCGTGATTTTCCTAAATCACTCCAGGCAAATGCCGGGATGGTTCCTCTGAAAGGGCACGGCCGACTTCCTTCCCAGTACTTCCCTAATCTGATGAGACCGATGACCACGCTGTCTGGTCTCCTTCCCCAAACCAACCAACCAACCAACGATTGCAGAACACTCGCCTTAGGATGGCACGTGCATTATTAATACAGATGATACCTGGAGCATATGGAGGCCACTCCATCTAACTCTACGCTCCACTAGGGAGGTGTTCACAAGATTGTGACGATGGGAGCGTGCATTTTCGTCCATCAGCGCAAAGCCTGCTCCGATACGTTCGCCAAACAGAGCGACAATGCGTTCAAAGATGTAGGTGCGATACATCACACCAGCCTTCTTACCATTTAATGGTACAAGGGGTGTCCTACGGTCATGCAAGATTCCACCCCAAAACATGACTCGACAGGGGTTGTGGTCTGCGATACACTTGCCCCCCCACACGAGTATCAGTAGTGTCATGAAGGAGACAGATACAGATCTCGTCAGAAAAGAGCGTGGTTCTGGCTGCTGCCTAGTCCACAAAGCGTGGTTACGTGCCATGCAACACTAGCTCCTCTCCAAACCCGAATCAGGGAAGGAGCCTTGAGAAATCTTCTGGCACCGCAATTCGTATCGTTTGTGATGATACGTGCATTCCTGCAGCTTTTTGGAACTGCCGCTGTGGGCGTGTAGCATTGTCTTCTGTGTTTCTGTTTGGTTTGCCGGCCGTTGTGGCCGAGCGGTTCTAGGTGCTTCAGTCTGGAACCGCGTGACCGCTGCAGACTCAGGTTCGAATCCTTCCCCGGGCATGGATGTGTCTGATGTCCTTAGGTTAGTTAGGTTTAAGTAATTCTAAGTTATAGGGGACTGATGACCTCAGATGTTAAGTCCCATAGTGCTCAGAGCCATTTGAACAATTTTTTTGTTGTTGTTGTTGTATTATACGCAGACACTGGCCCTGCGCACCTGTTGCTTTTCATCTGCGGCGACATCTACGACGATCCTCGGCTGATAGTGTGGCTAGAAATTGCTCCAGATTCTACAGACATCACTTTGACTCACAGCGACATTCGCTGCACGTGCACCTGTCTCATGCCCTGTTCTACCCTCCTGGAAATTGAAATAAGAACATCGTGAATTCATTGTCCCAGGAAGGGGAAACTTTATTGACCCATTCCTGGGGTCAGATACATCACATGATCACACTGGCAGAACCACAGGCACATAGACACAGGCAACAGAGCATGCACAATGTCGGCACTAGTACAGTGTATATCCACCTTTCGCAGAAATGCAGGCTGCTATTCTCCCATGGAGACGATCGTAGAGATGCTGGATGTAGTCCTGTGGAACGGCTTGCCATGCCATTTCCACCTGGCGCCTCAGTTGGACCAGCGTTCGTGCTGGACGTGCAGACCGCGTGAGACGACGCTTCATCCAGTCCCAAACATGCTCAATGGGGGACAGATCCGGAGATCTTGCTGGCCAGGGTAGTTGACTTACACCTTCTAGAGCACGTTGGGTGGCACGGGATACATGCGGACGTGCATTGTCCTGTTGGAACAGCAAGTTCCCTTGCCCGTCTAGGAATGGTAGAACGATGGGTTCGATGACGGTTTGGATGTACCGTGCACTATTCAGTGTCCCCTCGACGATCATCAGTGGTGTACGGCCAGTGTAGGAGATCGCTCCCCACACCATGATGCCGGGTGTTGGCCCTGTGTGCCTCGGTCGTATGCAGTCCTGATTGTGGCGCTCACCTGCACGGCGCCAAACACGCATACGACCATCATTGGCACCAAGGCAGAAGCGACTCTCATCGCTGAAGACGACACGTCTCCATTCGTCCCTCCATTCACGCCTGTCGCGACACCACTGGAGGCGGGCTGCACGATGTTGGGGCGTGAGCGGAAGACGGCCTAACGGTGTGCGGGAGCGTAGCCCAGCTTCATGGAGACGGTTGCGAATGGTCCTCGCCGATACCCCAGGAGCAACAGTGTCCCTAATTTGCTGGGAAGTGGCGGCACTGCGTAGGATCCTACGGTCTTGGCGTGCATCCGTGCGTCGCTGCGGTCCGGTCCCAGGTCGACGGGCACGTGCACCTACCGCCGACCACTGGCGACAACATCGATGTGCTGTGGAGACCTCACGCCCCACGTGTTGAGCAATTCGGCGGTACGTCCACCCGGCCTCCCGCATGCCCACTATACGCCCTCGCTCAATGTCCGTCAACTGCACATACGGTTCACGTCCACGCTGCCGCGGCATGCTACCAGTGTTAAAGACTGCGATGGAGCTCCGTATGCCACGGCAAACTGGCTGACACTGACGGCGGCGGTGCACAAATGCTGCGCAGCTAGCGCCATTCGACGGCCAACACCGCGGTTCCTGGTGTGTCCGCTGTGCCGTGCGTGTGATCATTGCTTGTACAGCCCTCTCGCAGTGTCCGGAGCAAGTATGGTGGGTCTGACACACCGGTGTCAATGTGTTCTTTTTTCCATTTCCAGGAGTGTATTAGAGTGACAGAACCTATGGTCATACGTTACTGTTTTCCAAACCCTCCTGAAGCAAAACAACTCCTAGTGACATAAAGAACAAGAACAGAAATATTTACAGGTGGTGCGGTTGCCACAGTCTGCACGTACTGCTCTTTTATGGTAAAAACATGGGATGCTTCCACTAGAAATGCATTACAAACAAATCAGTGTATTGATATAGCAATGTATTTCTGGATCACGTTGTTCAATATTGAAATTTCAGCAATATGCATCATTTATTTTGACCAACGTGTTTACATGACATTACTCTCCATTAGAAATCGGAGTTTCTAGATGTGAGTGTGGAATCAGGATTATTTAGGAGGAAATGGGGGCTACAAGTAATTTGGCTTTGGATTATACGTTTACCCAACAGATAATTAGGAATATAAAGCTTCCAAGATTACATTTAACAAAAACTTTACCATGTAAATCCGAATATTATCAGTGATGTGATATAATAAACTATTTGGTTTACAGTAAAATGGAAGAGAAATAATCTTGTGCTTTGCTTTTTACAAGATGTCTATTGGAAGGATCATGAGACTAATTGCAACCTTTTCTCCACGTACAACGGCACCTTTCGTTCGCGAAATTAGGAGTTACGTGTATGTTAACTATAGGTAATTTTCAACGTGCGTGAGAGCGCACGTGTATCTGCAAGCGTGCGCTTGTGTGTGTATGTGTGTGTATGTGCGAAAGGAAGGAAAAGAAACATTCACGTGCTTTGTCGCATGTATTTTCGCTTAAACGTATCGTTTTAGGATGTCCTTTTTAGTGAGGTCAAATGTGTTCTCTATTGTTCCACATGCCCTGTTTAAACGGAACTCAGTATTAGATTAAGAGGTTATGACGGATGGTCGGTCAAATTCAGACTGCTGCTTTTAGTGGACGATGCTGTAACCAGCATTTAGGAAATTTCCAGTCTGAGCTTCTCAGACTGTTGCACAGCTTCAGTCGGAAAGTATCCTAACGACACGCATTTCTAGGACGAAATTTGTTGGAGTGTTTACTGGTGGTTCTCGATATCAAGAGACTTCAAGAGTAGGATGTGCGTTTCACGTGCTCAAGCTAAAATATTCCAAGCAATTTCGTCTGCTCCCCGTGTTGTTCAATTTTTTCCGCGGAAGTGAATGTGATTAGAGTGGCTTTCAGATCTGGTCGTCATGTGGGGCTGCCGAACCTGCTCGTAGTATCACTCAAAAAGCATACCGCAGTACGTTGAAAATCCAAAGTGAAGCGGAGAGATGAATATTGAACTACTAGAACCCATATGTCAATCATTGACAAAAAAGGTCATATGAGAGTTTCCACTCTATGGGTGCCATCGCATGTAGGATTTTCCTACAGTGACACGAACCAACTGACGAATAAGGACAGTATTTTTGGCTTGCAATTAACATCAATCTGCGTTATCCCTATTTCAAGTTATGGATACAGCAAATGACTGAGGAAGAATTGATAGAGGACTTATACCATTCGATCTGCCATAAGGGTGAACTCTACGCCGCGATACAGCCAGTAATTAGAAGCATCCAGAGATTGCGAAAATTTAGGGCGAGCGGGAATGTACTAACTACCGTGGTAGAATGGGTACCAACCATAGTTCATCTCATGAGGCACAGTCATCAAGGATACATTCTCTGAGACTGTCGGAAGAAAGAAGAATCAGATGTTTAGCACTTTATGTTTTCCTGGCTTTATTCGAACCACAGAAAACCCACTTACTGAAAAACTCTATGAATCTGAAGGCGTCCAACAAGTGCTTCTGTTTCAGTATGTCATGAAGGTTCTACTTACCTTACTTTTTAGTGTCCGGAGATTTGTTTCAAAGCCTTTCAGCCCAATGTCGGGCCAAGTCCAATGTTTCTCTCTTCTCAAGCCATAGTTCGTCAAGGGTACACCTTGTGGGGCAGATGGAACACTGTAGAAGGTGTTCCATATCCTGAACTTCACCACAGTCGCATTTGTTGTCTCCTTCGTCCTTGAAGCCCCATTTGAGTAGGTTTGCTTTAACTGGTGCTACGCCTGTTCTGATGCGGTTAAGTGTTCTCCAAATCTTCCAGCCTGATGTACTGCCGCTGGGTATTTCTCGTGAGGCAGGGTAGTCCTTCGGGGGCTCGTTCAATTCACTAGTGAGAAATCTCTTGCGGGATTTAAGTCTGCTACGTCCACATGAAGAACCACGCAGCGGGTGGCGCGCGTCGAAAATCTGTTTAAATTTTTCTGTATGTTCGTGCGCAATTCTTCGGGATTCAGGAGATGAGAATCCAGCTGCTTTGTATATTTTCCCAAGTGGAGTGGGTTTCATGCATCCTGTTGTTAGCCTGCATGTTTCATTAAGGACTGTAGTGACTTTTTTGGCATGTGTGGACCGAGACCGTACAGGGCATGCATATTCTGCCGTGGAGAAGAAAAATTCTTGAGCAGTTGTTCGTAATACAGTCGGACTAGCTCCCCATTTACTATTCGTCAGTTTTCTTAAAATATTGTTCCTGGCAGGTTTTTTCACAGTGATATCTGTACGTCAGTGATCTATCCAGCACGACACCAAGATATGTTGGTTTGTCCGTATGGTCCAGTTTGTTGCCATTCCAGGTGACGTTCAGCTTCCTGTTTGCCTGTTTTGTGCGGAGGTGGAAAGCGCTAACCTGTGTCTTAGATGGATTTGGTTTGAGGGAGTTCTCTTTATAGTATTCAGACATTACGTGTAGCGAGCTTTCTAATTTCCCTTCTACTTCCTCGAAGCTATTTCCTTGTGCTGTAATGGCCAGATCATCGGCATACAAGAAATGGGTAGTACGTTCCGGTGTTGGTTGATCATTGGTGTATAGGTTAAATAGTAGGGGGGGGGGGGTAGGTCCTAAAATATACAAAACCCTTTCTCTTTCTATACGATTTTGTAGCGTGCATATTTGAAGTTTTATGTTCTGCCTGTGGTTGTATAAACAGTAGAATCTCCAAGTGTATGCTCCGCATTCTCTGTTGATCTGTCTCTTTCTTTTAATACTGCACTGTCCATTCACATTAATGTATTAATGTGACCACTTGTCTAAAGCCTGAATAACAACCTCTGCATAGAGAACCGCCACGAGACGTCCAGGAATAGAGTCAGCGTGGTTCTGGAAGGTACCGAAAGTGTCACTGCGTAAAGCCAAGCTCTGGTACGCCACTCGGGAACGACAAGGAAGAGAAGGCTGTGAGAAGAAGTCTGCCAATCGCACGCTGACCGACCTCCCTTCCAGGACGACAACCGTCAGCAGTGGACCCTATGTGAAGAGGACATAAGTGCCGCGACCGAATTTTATTTCAAATGTCGCCCTTTGCTTGCGACACATCTGTGTTATTGCCATAAGTATCTGTAATTGTCTTGTAATAAAATTCATTAATACGAGTTGTTTGATTGTTTATTTAGCTAACCGAGTATGCAGGCTTCCTAGACGCCACAAGATAGGGATGTTGAACCATGTCGACGCCAATGAAGTGGATAGCTACCTCAGAGTTCTCGGTTGAGGATCCATGACGTGTGCAGCACAAACGAGGTGGTCTCACAACTTCTCGATTGGATTTTAATCTAAGGAGTTTACTTACCAGGGGAGTAAGGTATTTTCATCCTGGTGCTCTTCAAACCACACACTAACACTGAGAGCTGTGTGGAACGTTACGTTGTCTTGCTGGTAGATGACATCGTGCAGAGGAAAACAAAACTCCAAGTAGAGGTGGACCTGATTCCCAAGGGTAGATGTATACTTGTGTTGATCCATTGTGTCTTACAGAAAGACGAGATCACCCAGAGAACACCCCGAAAACATTTCCCAGATCGTAGCGCTCCCTCCCCCTGCCTGGATCCTTCCGATGACTGATGCAGGCTGTTTGCTTTCAGACGTACCACGGCGTCCGTGACAGCGGTCATCTGATGGTTCAAATGGCCCTGAGCACTATGGGACTCAACATCTTAGGTCATAAGTCCCCTAGAACTTAGAACTACTTAAACCTAACTAACCTAAGGACATCACACACACCCATGCCCGAGGCAGGATTCGAACCTGCGACCGTAGCAGTCCCGCGGTTCCGGGCTGTAGCGCCAGAACCGCTAGACCACCGCGCGGTCATCTGACCAGTAGAGTATAGAAAGTGATTAATCAGGAATGGCCACCTGTTTCTATTCAGTGGACGTGCAGTTGCGGTGCTGGCGTGAAAATTCCAGCTTTCGTCGCCGATTGACAGCAGTCAGCATGGGTACATGCACAAGGCGTCTCCTGTAGAGGCCCACACGCAACAACGTACGCCGAACGGTCGGTGAGGAGACGCTGTTAGTAGACCCCTGTTTCAGCTGGGCGGTCAATTGCTCAACAGTTGCACGTCTTTAAATTCATTTGTTTGGTCATATTTCCGTAGTTGTTTTGCAGATCTTGAGGGTATTTTCGTACCGTCCACTGTAAGAAAATAAGTGTTTTCTCACCAGATGCGGTGTGCTTTATTGAGGTAAAGCATCATCAGTGGTCTGTAATTACAGATGTGTACAACGTGTTTTTTTTTTTTTTTAGAATCGAAAAACCGTTTACAATTAGTTGGTTTTTAATTCCTGTGATGATACTTGTCAAATTTTTTGTTCTGCAGAACTTTGCATTTTTTACCTTTTACGGAGCACACTTTTCCTTGCACCACTGTTTACAGTTTATTTTCATCTACATCTACATCTCCATCCATACTCCGCAAGCCACCTGACGGTGTGTGGCGGAGGGTACCTTCAGTACCTCTATCGGTTCTCCCTTCTATTCCAGTCTCGTATTGTTCGTAGAAAGAAGGATTGTCGGTATGCCTGTGTGTGGGCTCTAATCTCTCTGATTTTATCCTCATGGTCTCTTCGCGAGATATACGTAGGAGGGAGCAATATACTGCTTTACTCTTCGGTGAAGGTATGTTCTCGAAACTTTGACAAAAGCCCGTACCGTGCTACTGAGCGTCTCTCCTGCAGAGTCTTCCACTGGAGTTTATCTATCATCTCCGTAACGCTTTCGCGATTACTAAATGATCCTGTAACGAAGCGCGCTGCTCTCCGTTGGATCTTCTCTATGTCTTGTATCAACCCTATCTGGTACGGATCCCACACTGCTGAGCAGTATTCAAGCAGTGGGCGAACAAGCGTACTGTACCCTACTTCCTTTGTTTTCGGATTGCATTTCCTTAGGATTCTTCCAATTAATCTCAGTCTGGCATCTGCTTTACCGACGATCAACATTATATGATCATTCCATTTTAAATCACTCCTAATGTGTACTCCCAGATAATTTATGGTATTAACTGCTTCCAGTAGCTGACCTGCTATTTTATAGCTAAATGGTAAAGGATCTATCTTTCTGTGTATTCGCAGGACATTACACTTGTCTACATTGAGATTCAATTGCCATTCCCTGCACCATGCGTCAATTCGCTGCAGATCCTCCTGCATTTCAGTACAATTTTCCATTGTTACAACCTCTCGATATACCACAGCATCATCTGCAAAAAGCCTCAGTGAACTTCCGATGTCATCCACCAGGTCATTTATTTATGTGAATAGCAACGGTAATATGACACTCCCCTGAGGCACAGGCACACCTGAAATCACTCTTACTTCGGAAGACTTCTCTCCATTGAGAATAACATGCTGCGTCCTGTTATCTAGGAACTCCTCAATCCAATCACACAATTGGTCTGATAGTCCATATGCTCTTACTTTGTTCATTAAACGACTGTGGGGAACTGTATCGAACGCCTTGCGGAAGTCAAGAAACACGGCATCTACCTGTGAACCCGTGTCTATGGCCCTCTGAGTCTCGTGGACGAATAGCGCGAGCTGGGTTTCACATGACCGTCTTTTTCGAAACCCATGCTGATTCCTACAGAGTAGATTTCTAGTCTCCAGAAAAGTCATTATACTCGAACATAATACGTGTTCCAAAATTCTACAACTGATCGACGTTAGAGATATAGGTCTATAGTTCTGCACATCTGTTCGACGTCCATTCTTGAAAACGGGGATGACCTGTGCCCTTTTCCAATCCTTTGGAACGCTACGCTCTTCTAGAGACCTACGGTACACCGCTGCAAGAAGGGGGGCAAGTTCCTTCGCGTACTGTGTGTAAAATTGAACTGGTATCCCATCAGGTCCAGAGGCCTTTCCTCTTTTGAGCGATTTTAATTGTTTCTCTATCCCTCTGTCGTCTACTTCGATATCTACCATTTTGTCATCTGTGAGACAATCTAGAGAAGGAACTACAGTGCAATCTTCCTCTGTGAAACAACTTTGGGAAAAGACATTTAGTATTTCGGCCTTTAGTCTGTCATCCTCTGTTTCAGTACCATTTTGGTCACAGAGTGTCCGGACATTTTGTTTTGATCCACCTACCGCTTTGACACAAGACCAAAATTTCTTAGGATTTTCTGCCAAGTCATTACATAGAACTTTACTTTCGAATTCATTTAACGCCTCTCGCATAGCCCTCCTCACACTACATTTCGCTTCGCGTAATTTTTGTTTGTCTGCATGGCTTTGGCTATGTTTATGTTTGCTGTGAAGTTCCCTTTGATTCCGCAGCAGTTTTCTAACTCGGTTGTTGTACCACGGTGGCTCTTTTCCATCTCTTACAATCTTGCTTGGCACATACTCATCTAACGCATAATGTACGACGGTTTTGAACTTTGTCCACTGATCCTCAACATTATCTGTACTTGAGACAAAACTTTTGTGTTGAGCCAACAGGTACTCTGAAATCTGCTTTTTGTCACTTTTTGTAAACAGAAAAATCTTCCTACCCTTTTTAATATTCCTATTTACGGCTGAAATCATCGATGCCGTAACCGCTTTATGATCGCTGATTCCCTGTTCTGCGTTAACTTTTTCAAATAGTTCGGGTCTGTTTGTCACCAGAAGGTCCAATATGTTATCGCCACGAGTCGGTTCTCTGATTAACTGCTCAAGGTAGTTTTCAGATAAAGCACTTAAAAAAATTTCACTGGATTCTTTGTCCCTGCCACCCGTTATGAACGTTTGAGTCTCCCAGTCTATATCTGGCAAATTAAAATCTCCACCCAGAACTATAACATGGTGGGGAAATCTAATTTTTGCACTTCTATTGCTGTAGTGTGTTTGTAGTATTGCAGACGTAACATTGTCACTCGTTTGTTAACCTGTACTTTGTATAGGAAAAGTGTAAAACGTAATAAATACGTAGTTCTGTAGAGGAAAGTGAAATTAGACTACAGGTATAGTGTCTAGTGAAGAAACACTAAAGACGTGCTAGCACACGTCATTTTCTGAACTAAGCGAGAAACCAAGCAGAAATCAGGTTATGGTAAATACGATACAACTCTTTGAAGCGTCTGAACTTGTGCTTTATTGACGGTCACACCAAAGACTACTTTTGTTGGGAATTTTCTTATCATTTGGGAAGGCGTGGTTAGACCGGAACGTGTGACGCTAATGCGGGGGTATGAACACAGTTTTACTGCAGCCAATGAATTTAGAAGTGGTGATGCACTCGCCTGCATTACCAACAATCTGACAACATTAATTAATCTCTGATTATCGTTAAGATTACGTGAATTGTTTCTTACAATTTAGCCATTATTTCTCCTCAACATGTTCTATTGGCTTCATTCTGTATACAATGTTGTAATTCAGTATCAAAATCTATAATGAAGAAGCCTGCCTAAGTTGGTGAAACACCTGCAGGAGACTTCCTATCCCATGAAACGCCTGCCCAGGTATTTTAAAACAATATGGCCCATGGCCAGCAATATCAGTCTAGTTAAACTGAACTGAAGCAGACATCAATGCATTGGTAAATTATCTAATATTTTTAGATCGTTCCTAGTATAGTCGCAACTCTGATCTATGACTTTTGAAGCTCATCAGAAACTTTAGTGGGCTGTACGTTAACCTTTCCTTTGTGGCAACACATGATAGCTGAACTATCACTGTACTCCCCTGAAAATGACCTTGCACGCCAATGTACGCACATTTATTCGATGTTATCAACCCTTTGCGTTTCCGTTCGGGCAGAGCAATTATTTTTATCTACTTGCACTGATATCTTGATGGAGGTGAAGTAGGTAAACTGGCGACACTGTGTCTTTGTCTTGC
Organism: Schistocerca cancellata; assembly: GCF_023864275.1. Taxonomy (NCBI): domain Eukaryota; kingdom Metazoa; phylum Arthropoda; class Insecta; order Orthoptera; family Acrididae; genus Schistocerca; species Schistocerca cancellata. Next base: position 415,009,103 of record NC_064628.1, read on the forward strand.
ACTAATTGCTGCCGTTCGTAATATTAGTATCTGTTTAGATAGCTTAAATAAACTCACATTCGATAATCTAACCATGCAGGCTCATAAAAGCCATACAATTTGTGTAAAAATTTCTTAGATCGTCACTGAGCAGCGACCACCTGATATTTCAAAGAATACCTTACGCACCACGGCGCGGAATACGAATTGTCCATAAATTGTATCGATAGAGTTATTTTGTGTTTCTTATTCTTTGACAGCTGAAGAATTGTAATCCTCTTCTGTTTGCACAGTCGTGATATTTTTTAAAGACGGCGGACGCGTATATGGCGTGGTCCGTAATCACTAAATAGTTATTATAAAATATTACTATTCTTCAGTGCTATGTAAGAATTTATGTGTGCATCTAAGATGAAATATCGAAGACGTTAAAGGACTTTATTTACGGAAACTGTCAGAAAGATAGAAAATTGAAATTGTACGGAGCCTATTGTTAACAATACTGAATAAGGTAATTAAATAAGTTATTGTGCTCTCAAATGCAGTAATGCCTGCTTATTACTTAAAGTATTTCTATGCTATCCATCTCCTATTAATAGCAACAGAAATAACGGTGTTTTTATAGTTTTCATACAGCTACCAAGGACCGACTGCATGTCGGCAAACGTCGTAGTTGAGGCAGAAGGCGCATTGCTATTTACCTTGATTGTGATTTAAATCCAACTTCTTTTACTGTGTGGTGTAGTACAGCAAAGAAAATTTCCAGCTCTGTCTGGTCCCTTAGATTTCTCTGTTCGTAGTTGCTATGTCTCATATCCGCTCGTGATCGAACGTAATCACTACACAAATAAATTAAGTGGCAATGCGAACTCTGTTCTTGATCTTGAGAACGCTACGCCTTCTGCCAACGATTTCAGGTGAAATATAAACTATCACTTACAATACTTAAGTTTTTTTTTAAAAGAGTTTGCTCTTCCCGCCAAGAAGTGGTGCAAAACTCACAACAGATTTCTGAATCTTCACAAGAGAAAAATAATTTGATCAAAATATATATATATATAAAAAAACACCACACGTTGAGCTCCTGCTCGTAGCTGGCTGAAGTTGTCTTTGTTCGTCACTTTGTCCGACATTCTTCTGCGGTCTGTAACACGTTCCAGTAGTCTGGAACACCCTCTGGTTGGATGTCTTGTTCTCGGTTTGCATGTCGTGCCCCGTGGAACTGTGGGAACCTGAAATACAAAAGAAACCAGTTAGGAGACTTTTAAAAGTTTTTGGTTTTGTAATTATATATTTGTTAAAAAATTAATAAGAAATAAATGTTACTGCCAATACATGTTTGTTTTACATTTAATGGTGATGCAGATTAATGGTACTGAGATTAGGAGAAGTGCACATAACGTCGCTAACGCTGTAAAGTAATGGCGAATTAAAAGTTAAATAAATTGCAAAATATTTAAAAGTGTCGTATTACTGTCTTGAGCCGCTAATAAAATACTTCTTTTATACAACCAATTTCAGTCGTGACCATCATCATGTTAGACGAAATATGAAATCGTTATCGTCAGTTAACACACTGTTATCATATCGCAATATACCGGATGATCAAAAAGTCAGTATAAATTAGAAAACTTAATAAACCACGGAATAATGTAGATAGAGAGGTAAAAATTGACACACATGCTTGGAATGACATGGTGTTTTATTAGAACCGAAAAAAAACAAAGTTCACAAAATGTCCGACAGATGGCGCTGGACAGCAAAACTGCTACCGTGGCGGGTGAGAGGTACGCCGATATGTTACAGAATCGCATCATCCCCAGCCTGGCTGATAAACACCTGATGGAACGTACGATGTTTATACAGGATGGCGCTCTACCCATGTTACTAGACACGTGAAAGATCTCTTGTGCGCGTCGTTTGGTGATGATCGTGTGCTCAGCCGCCACTTTCGTCATGCTTGGCCTCCCAAGTCTCCAGACCTCAATCCGTGCGATTATTGGCTTTGGGGTTACCTGAAGTCGCAAGTGTATCGTGATCGACCGACATTTCTAGGGAAACTGAAAGAAACATCCGACGCCAATGCCTCACCATAACTCCGGACATGTTTTACAGTGCTGTTCACAACATTATTCCTCGACTACAGCTGTTGTTAAGGAATGATGGGGGACATATTGAGCATTTCCTGTAAATAACATCATCTTTGCTTTATCTTACTTTGTTATGCTAATTATTGTGCTATTCTGATCAGATGAAGCGCGATCTGTAGGACGTTTTTTGAGCTTTTGTATATTTTTGGTTCTAATAAAACCCCATGTCATTCCAAGCACGTGTGTCAATTTGTACCTCTCTATCTACGTTATTCCGTGATTTATTCAGTTTTCAAATTTATACTGACTTTTTGATCACCCGGTAAATTACGTCGTTAATGTATAAAAACTGTGCTAGGGAGTGTACTCATTCATGTTAAAATTGTATTCGGCGGTAGCGATGTGAACACGTTTGTACCGCAGAGAGACATGTCATACAAATAAAGCGATTGCACTTTTCTTCAAACTAGAACTATTACGTTGCAAGATTCCTCAGGAACACATGCAGCCTGTCTTCGACTGAAGGCAACGAAGATTGGAGGCTCTGTTTGCGACGTGAGATTGCTCCACAAATAGTAGCGAACTAGGTGGCTATGCGGTCAGGAGACTGGATTTGGATTCGGGAGGACGACGATTCAAACCGACATCTAGCCATCTAGATTTAATTATTCCGTTACTTCCCTAAGTCGCTTAAAGAACGCGCTGGGGTAGTTCCTTTCAAAAAGGGTGCGGCCGAATTCCTTCCCCATCTTTAAACAGTAAAGCTTATGCTCCGTCTCTTAACGGCATCGTTGTCGACGGGCCGTTGCAAACTCATCTTTCTTTCTTTTTTAATCCATGTAGTGAACTATTCCTCTGCGACTGCAGATTATTGCATAGCTGCAGAACGCTGTGATTATAGTAAAACACACAAACGTTTGTGAAAATGGCAGTACACAAACAATACCTCTTAATGAAATAAACTTAATGCTATTATGTCAACATATTCATTATTGAGACTACAGAACCGCACTAACTTGTACCGTGGGATCTGCCTAGGAAGACTAAAATGTAAGCTATCAATGTAACTACGACTCTACACACTGAGTCGTACATTTGAGGATTTGCAAGAAGTGTGTATGTTAAGGGAAAAATATGAGTAAAACTGTCAAAGAAAGGGATAAAGTCATTCATTCTCGTGGACTGTACAGCAAACTCACAAGAATGTGCCACTTTTATAAAAAGAAAAGTCTACGTATATCGTCGATGGACTATGTTATTTTTCACTTATTGCAGAATTTTATGATGGCGCTCAGGCGACGGTGTTGTGCTCTGTAAGATGGCTTGCGTTCAAAACGGTTACACCTAAAGCAGCGAGGAAAGGCGTTTTAGTAGGCGAGACGTTTGCTGTCGGGTGAGGGGGGGAGAGGGGGGAAGCTAGGTGCGTAGGGCGGTCAGCCGTGGCCGACAGCGACCGCGCATTACGCGCCGGAAGAGCGCTTCCGTCTTCACGGCCCGCATTCGCACGTGCGTCACGCCGTTCTGCCTGCTAGACTCTTCACCTCGCACGTCTGGCGAAGTGCATGACGACTATGAGAGTAAAACCAAGCAAATCCCACAGTACGCATCGTTCGTTAATCATTAAAATGGATTAAAAGCACTCATTGACCGCTGTAAGATACTTATTTGTAATGATAATCGGTTTCGGTCAGAATGTGACCGTCCTCAACCCATTTATACCGTGATAGTAGGCGGTGGCGGTGAACACTTCAAGTGCCGCAACGTCGAAGCAGTTGACGTTTTTAGAAAGACAACACCTGCTCTGTTCACCGCCACTGCCTTTCATTACGGTATAAATGGTCTGAAGATGGTCACATTCTGACCGAAACCGGATACCATTACAAATGAAACTTCCTGGCAGATTAAAACTGTGTGCCGGACCGAGACTTGAAATCGGAACCTTTACCTTTCGCGGGCAAGTGGTCTACCAACTGAGCTACCCAATCACGACTCACGCCCCGTCCTCACAGCTGTACTTCTGGCAGTATCTCGTCTGGCAGCACTTGCCCGCGAAAGGCAAAGGTCCCGAGTCTCGGTGCGGCACACAGTTTTAATCTGCCAAGAAGTTTCATATCAGTGCACACTCCGCTGCAAAGTGAAAATCTCATTCTGGAAACCGTTACAAATATTTCGGATGACTATTTTCAATCCATTGTAAACTAATGTAGCTAGACCGTTAATTTTGCTCGAAGAGAAATGTTTTCAAAAATTAGACAATCGCTAATCTGTATTGCTAAAAGTGTAAAATGAAGAACAAAAACAGCTGCAGGTTGCCTCTCTAATGGCTTCCAGGGGCAAGAAAAATTTGGTTTTCAGTGTGTCACATAATTAGGACCGAATCTAAAATTTTTAAATCCTGCTATAGCCTAATCATTAAGTGGTATGATCTTATATTAAAGGTGTAACACTGTAAGACAGTAACTAAAGGTAGATAGTGTATATACACTGAGGTGAGAGAAGTCCTCGGACAGTGGTATGCACATACACAGATGGCGGTAGTACCGCCGACACAAGCTATAAAAGATCAGCACATTAGTGGAGCTATCATCTGTACTCACGTGATTCGTGTGAAGAGATTCCCGACGTGTTTGTTACCACACGACGGGTATTAACAGACTTTGAACGCAGAATGGTAGTTGAGAAGTTCCATTTCAGAAATCGTTAGGACATTCTGAGACTGACAATGTCAAGAGAGAGCCGAGAATACCAGATTTCATGCATTTCTTCTCACCACTGACAACGCAGTGGCTGACGGCCTTCACTTAATGACTGAGAGCATCGACGTTTGCATAGAACTGTCAGTACTAATAAACAATCAACACTGGGTGAAATAAACACAGAAATCAATGTGGGGCGTACGAAAAACGTGTTCGTTAAGACAATGCAGCGTAATTTGGCGTTAATGGGGTATGACAGCAGACGACCGACGCCAGTGCCTTTGGTAACAGCACCTTTCCTGGGCTCGTGACCATTTCGGTTGGATACTAGACGATTGGAGAACCGTAGGTAGTCAGATGAGTCCCAATTTTAGTTGATAAGAGCTGATGGTAGGGTTCGAGTGGAGCCATGGACCCAAGCTGTGAACAGAACACTGGGCAAGCTGTTGGTGATACAATAACATTGCGAATGGACTGAGTCCTTTGGCCCAACTGAAACGATAATTGACTGTAAATGGTTATTTTCGGCTACTTGGAGACCATTTGCAGTCATTCATGGACGTCATGATCGCAAACTACGTTGTCATGTCACTGAACAACAATTCGTCGCCAATGGTTTGAAGAACATTCTGGACAATTTGAGCGAATGATTTGGCCACCTAGATCGCCTGGCACGAATCCCATCGAACATTTGTGGAAGATAATCGAGAGGTCATTTCGTGCACAAAATCATGCACCTGCAACAGTTTCGCAATTATGGACAACGATAGAGGCAGTATGGCTCAATATTTCTGCAGTGAACTTGCAACAACTAGTTGAGTCCATGCCACTTCGAGCTGGAGGTCCGGCACGATATTAGGAGGTCACAGGTCACCTCAGTGTATGCCTTGAGGCACCATAACTCATGGCAATCATATTACCCCCAGTGTATCCATCCAGTACTGGAAACTGAGAGCACTTAGCGGTTTCCAACAAACTTTACGTACAATTTCAAACCGTTTCGGCGTCTTTTGTTGCTGACAACCCGACCGCCCCCGCCCCCCCCCCCCCCCAACTCAATCACAAAAACAAAGTAGTGAGGCGAAAATAGTTTATCGCTTACTACCATTTTCACAGTTCATGCAGTAAAATTTAAGCATCAGTCACGACGTTTTACTACTGAATCTATCCACAACACATTCTTTAGACAGTATTCACACGTGCCTCTGAATGTACCTCCAGTATTATATCTCCGTGCGAAACTTAGTTTAGGAGACATAAAGTCATAAATATTAAGATATGTGAAAAACTTGCTTGTCTTTAAACAAAGCCTAAAATGATCCAGAGTATTTTCTTCCGTTGTTTAGTAATGGGGGCAGTTAGCTCATTGCGACGAACTTTGAACATAATTTCAAAACTTTTCTTAGCTTTTTTGTTACTGTGTGGGTTGCTAGTCCGAAACTAACAGAGCCGTCATCATCGGCGTAATCAGACATCTGCAGCTGTTTAATACACGTGAGCTCGATTCCTGAAAGATTCGCGGGATGAGGGGTTACTGGTGCAACTATAAGAAAAGAGAAGACTCTGGTACTCCATATAGCCTTATGCCACCGTTGATGGGTTACGGAGTAGAAGGAGATGCGAAACTGGGGTTGGTTTCCTTTCTTCGCGAAGAGGATCAAAATGTGCTACTTTCTCTTCTCGCCTCCTTTCGCCCATCCTGTAATATAATTAGAAGTCAGTCTAACCTTTAATGTATCACACATGCCAAGGATTTTAATTTTTTTGTTGTCATCGGTCTTCTGACTGGTTTGATGCAGTTCGTCACGTTTACCTCTCCTGTGCCAACCTCTTCATATCAGAGAAGAACTTACAACCTATATCCTCAGTTACTTGCTGGTTGTATTCCATCTCTGTTTTCCTCTACAGTTTTTACTCTCTACAACTCCCTCTAGTACAATGGAAGTTACTATGTGATATCTGAACAAATGTCATTCCATCTGTCCCTTCGTCTTGTCAGTGTCTTCCATATATACCTCATGGTTCTGCAGAGAACCACCTCATTCCTTACCTTATCAACCCACCCAATTTTAAATGTTCATCTCTCGCACGAAATCTCAAATGCTTCGCTTCTCTTCTTTTCCGGTTTTCTCACAGTTCAGGTTCCAGTATGACACAACTCTGTGCTCAAAACGTACATTCTCCTTAGCTAAAAATGCCGTTTTTACATATGATAGTCTGTTTTTTGTGTCCTCTTTGCTCCGTCTATCATAAGTTATTTTGTTGCCTAGCTAGCAGAGTTCCTTAACTTTATCCACTTCGTGATACCAAATCCTAATGTTAAGTTTCTCGCCGCTCTCATTTCTGCTATTTCTCCTTACTTTCACCTTTCCTCGATTTACTCTCAATCCTTATTATTTATTCATTAGACCGTTCATTGCACTGAACCAAATCCTACAATTCTTCCTCGCGTTCACTGAGGATAGCAATGTCATCAGGAAACTTATCATTGATATCCTTTCACCCATAATTTGAATTGCACTCTTGAACTTTATTTTATTTCCAACACTCATTCTTCGATATGTAGATTGAACAGTAGGGGCGAAAGATTGCATCCCTGTCTTACATCCTCTTCAATCCGAGCACTTCGTTCTTCGTCTTTCATTTTTATTCATCCCTCCTTGCTCTTGTATGTATTGTATTTACCTATCTTTCACTTTAGTAATAATAACAGTAAAGTAGAAAGAACAAGTATTTGGATAGACTACTTAGCCTGCCTGGCGATTTTATGTCAGGACTTTAAAAAAGAGCATAGCTCCACATGGATTCTTAAAAAAGTAGCAAATATATTTTGTCTCCAGGTATCAGTACAAAAGGAATATGAGTAGCAACAACCTGACACTCAAAATTCTGGAAACTAAAGAGAGTTTCTCAGGTCATATATTTGTGCGAAACCACTCAGGATGTTTGACGATTTACACAGTCCAAGCTTTACACAATCAAATCGAGAAACTACCACGAATGGTGACGATGATGATAATGATGAAATGATGAGGACAAATGGAATTCTAAAAAAATTGGCGTAAAGCTAAAGCTGAAACATTGAAACGACTCGAAGCTGTAAAAGAAGATATAAAGGACGCAGGAGCAACGCCACTTGATACACAACTTGGTCTGATGAGATGAAAGAAGTCCATTCTGAGAAAACGATAGTAATAAGGGTGCAATTAGGAGCTAAAATAAAACTATGAAAATGTCGTCTGTTGTACATGGCGTAGCACAATAGGACTCAAACGTGAATTATGAAAACCAGTAGCTACATCCAGAATAGTTTGGTTCAATAATAATAACGTTTTTACATTAGCACTTAGTACGTCAGTCTAGTACAAGCTAATAGAAACTGTAGTTCAGGAAAATACGTCGTTTTATGAGCACGTGACCTAAAATTTAACAATTTCAAGCGTCATGCAGTTAATTTGAGAGCTGTAATAACAATAAACTCTCAAAAATTTGATGATGTGATTTACACAATTATAAGAAGGTGCGCTCCCAATTGTCATAATTTCATTTGCAAGAGGTATTGCCAGAACTCTGCATGCACATAGCAGAACTCTGCATGCATGCAGTGCTCTCAGTCGTGTGGAGAGTTCTGTCGCCTGGCTGCACACTTTCCCCACTATAATGCCATTCTTTCTGAGTGCGATGAGGGGGAAATAGCGAACACCGCAGATGTAGATGGCACTGCAGTCACGCAAGGAACACTGAACGCCTTGCATGCAGCTTGCTTTCACATTTCATAACCACAAAGACCACAAATAAAAACAACCTGTATTATTTAATTACTTTCTGAGCACTGAAGACATAACAAAATTTATATCTGGTACAAACTATCGGCAGACGAGCAGACAAAACAAATTTCGCAGACTTTTTTCATACGTATTGCCACATAATCGTGAATCAACTAGTGTCACAATCGAAATATGGTTCAAATGCTCTAAGCACTATGTGACTTAACATCCGAGGTCATCAGTCCCCTAGAACTTAGAACTACTTAAACCTAACTAACCTAAGGACATCACACACATCCATGCCCGAGGCAGTATTCGAACCTGCGACCGTAGCAGTCGCGCGGTTCCGGACTGAAGCGCCTGGAACCGCTCGGCCACACCGGCCGGCCTAATCGAAATAAACCTTTCACTTACATATGTGGATCGAAATATTGTATCTCGTTGGCAACCTTATTATCGAGACGTGGAAAATAACGTAGAACACCAGGATAGTTTCATCATGAAAGAACATTTTAAACGGAATCGCATTGTAGATCGATCGGTACCGTCTGCGCAAGTGCAGGGGCGGGTTCAACAAAAACGGCACACGATCTCGAAACCAGCTCGAAAGCAGGCGTCCTCCCTTCAAAATTCGCCATTTCTTCAACTCCATTGAGCTCAGGGAAATGGACTGTTTGTCAGAAGTTGCTCCTTTGAAAAAGCGATTTTCTTTCTAAGCACATAGCCCTCAACTCCGAAATAAGTTGTTTTTCACGTTACAATGTCTTTCTATGGATAGGGACGTCCACTTAAAGTGAGAGATCTGCAATCCATTTTGAAGTTATGATTTTCGTTCGTGCTTTCCTTTATCCTTCAGAAACTCTACAGTAGCGAGCATTAAATGGGACAATTGTTCCAGGCATGCCCCTAGATTTAATTAAAGTTCTTTGCAATAATAAATAACTCCTCCTTACCATTCGCTTGATTCTGTAAACAGCTGTTGCAACTAAGGTGCTATACATTCTAAGACAAAAAAAAAGAAACCACCACAAATTGTTAGATGTGATGTAAATGTATAGGCAAATAAATTGCTACAGTTTCAGAAAAATTGGATGACTTATTGAAAAAGGAGAGCTTCACAAATTGGACAAGTCACAAATGCATTGATCCACCACTGGCCTCTCAGGTAGTTACTCGGCTTCACACTGATTGACCGAGTCACTGAATGTCCTCCGGGGGATAGCGTAGCAAATTCTGTTGATCTGGTGCGTTTCATCGCCAAAATCACGAGCTAGTTGCAGGGTCCTGTCCATAATGCTTCAAACGTTCTTGATTGAGGAGAGATCCGGCGAACCTGCTGGAAAAGATAGGGTTTGTCAAGCACGAAGACAAACTGTAGAAACTCTCGTCATGCTTCAGCCAAAGGGATTCTGCTATCAAAAGAAATCACATCCCAGACCAACAGTCCTGGTTGTCGGGCCGTATGGCGGGCAACAGTCAGATTGGTATCCCACCATTGTCTGGGGCGTCTTTAGACACGTCTTCGGCCTGAAATCTCACAGAGTTGAGAAGAATTGTCATCAGTGTTGAGTCTCGCTTCGACCTGAGGCCCGACGACCAGCGATGACATGTCTTGTGACAGTGGTGGGATACGAACCTGACTGTCGTCCGCCATTCAGCCCGACAGCCAGACCCACGTTTCTTTTTATAACTGGATTCCTTTGGTTGTCACCCGCGGTATCCTTACAGGAAAGCAGTATGTCAAGGGTATTCCACGCCCTGCTTTGATGCCCTTCATGGCAAACCATCCAGGGCTTACATTTCAGCAATATAGTGTCTACCCGCATACGACGAGAGTTTCTACTGCTTGTTCTCGTGCTTGCCACACATTGCCTAGGTCAACAAGGTAGCCGGGTCTGTCCCCAATTGAGAACTTTTGCAGCATTATGGGCAGGGCCCGTCAACCAGCTCGGGATTTTGACCTTTGTAAAGCACCAGTTGGACAGAATTTGACACGATATTCATCAGGAGAACATCCAAAAACTCTGCCGATCAGTGACATCCGAATAACAGTTCGCATGAGAGCCAGAAGTGGACCAACACATTACAACGTTGCCCGATTTGTGTAGCTCTTTCTTTTCAATAAATCATCCAGTTTTCTGAAATTATAACCATCTGTTCGTCTACACAAGTACATCACATCTACCTATTTCCGTTTCAATTGGAGAATTCCTTCGTAGTGCGTCCTTTTATTTTGTGTCGGATGAAATAATGCGTGAACTTCAGAAAATTTACTGTTTGTAAAACTAACAAAGTTCATTATATGCTCCATGTCGCTGATGTACAGAACAACAAAATCGTATGTCCATTATTTCAATTTTTTGCCCTTTCATCATAAAGTAAATCTTTAAATACTCTCTGCATTGTTTTGCAATGCCGCCCATAACAAATCTGCAGTACTTATCGATTACCAACTGCTTAATAGATACTGAAATTTCTCATCCTTTCCTTCTGTGTTTCACATCCATTTTTAAATATAGATCGGTTGACTGACTGTTTTTGTGGAAACAACCATGAGATCCGTGAACTTCCTCTATATCACAAATAAATAGCGAAGGATACGCAGCACTGATACCAAGATTCTACAGAACTGAGGAAATTGGGGCCGACCGCAAAAGGCCGCACCAGATGCCGGAAGAAACAGTGCTGCATCGAAACTGCTAAATGAGACGTCGAGCTGTAGCAAGCAGTACCGAGAAAAACCGAGGAAAGCCGAGACGTCGCGAGAGGGACGAAGCCTCTGACCGGAAGCGTGCAGCACACCGTGCACACTTGAAATTTAGCATGCCGTGGCCTACCATGATTTACAAGGAAACATCACCAACACGACTTCAATTTTTAAGGAGAAAGAAGCACAATAGCAAGCAATTAGCTCCAACAGCCGATTCTGTGCGAAAACGTGGGCAATACTGACAGTATACAGTTATGACTCTCTGAAAGTACTGTTTTCAAACAGGGCTTGAACAGATTGACAGCTGCTCCGTCCCAATGCTACCACTTAATGCATGGGGCCACATACTGTACAGTGGTGTGAGTAGGATCACCATCACGTACATTGTTGGGTTAGACAACTTTGCTGTTCCGAAACCAAGCAGTTTTAAGCTGGTCGCACCATCTTCTTCGTGGTCCTCCCATCCCTCGTCTACTACTGAGCCTTTACTTGTCAGTTTTCTTTGGTATCCAGCTTTAATCTATGTGTAGTAGATGTTCATCCCACTCCTTTCTGAATTGTTGGATATTTTCTACTATTCCTAGAAAATGGAGTTCCTCTCCTCTCTCATTGTTCCTCTTTGGATCGTCCACTCTGAAGGTTTTAGACATCTCATTTCTGCAGTTTCTATTTCCTGTAACTATTTTTACATTAAAGTTCATACTTCAGATCCATAGAGCAGCAAGGCTACAGTCATATTATTATAAAATTTAAATGCTGTCTCTTTCCTGATCTCGGTGAGGAGCATGCGTAAGTACCGCTGTTCTTTTTTTTTTTTTTTTTTTTTTTTTTTTTAATTGAGGATCGCTGTCGTAGAGTAACAGATATCACAGACCAGACAGTCGAAAATATGGACTTGTTCGAATATGTTTGTTTCTATCATGAATTTAGCTGTAAGATTTCTTTGCCATAAAAGACCATAACTGATTTTTTGGTGGGAAGTGTTAGGTCATATTATTTAGCCATTGTATGTAATGTCTATACGTCAATACTGACAGTATACAGTTATGACTCTCTGAAAGTACTGTTTTCAAACAGGGCTTGAACAGGTTGACAGCTGCTCCGTCCCAATGCTACCACTTAATGCATGGGGCCACATACTGTACAGTGGTGTGAGTAGGATCACCATCACGTACATTGTTGGGTTAGACAAACTTGCCTTGTGTGTAATCTGGTCATACGCAAAAAGGAGTGAGTTAAAAACTTTATATCTTGGTTTGTAGGAATCTTCGATTTTCTTTTGCCGTTTATTACCAACGTCTTTTATATGCATATTAGATAATGTGAGTGACAAAGGACACTATTGTCTCACCCCTTGTGTGAATCTTCTCGCTCCTCTACTAATGGTTGAGCCGACACATATCTTGATATGGTTATCAGCGTACAAACTCTCAACTGACCTTATTAAACGCCTGGGAATGTCATACTGTCCCAAAATTTCCCATAACTTAGATCTCACTACCAGATCGACGGCATTTTCAAGATCGTTAAAAGTCATGTATGTTGAGAAATTAAGCTACGTTTTCCTATTACCTGGTTTATGGAGAAAACACAAAATATACATGATCTTTCTGGTCTGAAACCACTTTGTTCGTCTATCAGAAAAGTCTGTGTTTGAGAATTTAATTTTCTTAAAGTATCTTCTCCCCACAGTGTAGTAGGCTTCCATCTCAATAGGTCATTTTCCTTTTTTTTTTTTTTTTTTGAGTCATCAGTCTTCTGATTGGTTTGATCCGGCACGCCACGCATTTCTCTCCTGCACTCTAGTGCCATGGAAGTCGTTCTGTGATGCTTTAACAGGTGTCCTCCTAATCTGTCTCTTCTTCTTGTCAGTGTTTTCCATGTACTCCTATACTTGCAGATACTCTGGAGAACCTACTCGTTCCTTACCATATAAGTCTACCTAATTTTTAACATCCTTTCGTTGAACCACAACTCAAATGCTTCGATTCTCTCATACTCTATGTTTCACTACCGTACAGTCCTGATCTCTAAACGCACTTTGTTAGACACTTCTTCCTAAAATAAAGGCCTAACTTTGATACTAGTAGCCTTCTCTTGGCTAGGAATGCCCTTTTTGCCACTACTAGTCGGCTTTTTACATCTTCATTTTCCGTCCGTCTTGGGTTACTTTGCCGCCAGGTAATAGAATTCCTTAATTTCATCTACTTCGTGGTCATCAGTCCTGCTGTTAACTTTCTCGCTCATATCATTTCTGCTAATTCTCATTCGTCTTTCTTCGATTTACTCTCAGTCCATATTCTATACTCATTATACTGTTCATTCTGTGCAACAGATCCTGGAATTCTTCTTCACTTTTACTGAGGACAGGAATGTCATCATAGAACGTTATCGTTGCTATCCTTTCACTTTGAATTTTAATTACAGCCTAGAACCTTTGTTTTATTTCCTTCATTGCTTCTTTAACATACAGATTGAACAGTAGGGACGAAAGACTACATCCTTTTCTTTTACACCTTTTTTGATCGGAGCACTTCGGTCTTGTTATTCCAGTCTCATTGTTTTCTGATGGTAGTTGTACATGTTTTGTATTACACGTCTTTCCCTACAGCTTACCCCTATTTTTCTCAGAAACACCTAGCGCCATTTGACACTGGCTCTATAGTTATTATAGTCATTCAGGTCTCCTTTCTGAAATGTAGGGAAGACTGCTGAGCTATGACAGCCTTCTGGAACATGGGCATCCTTCCAGGATAAAACTACTCGTATTAAAAGCTTTTTGCCTGATATTAAGATTTTTTTGCGAACATATCAGCTCCGAATTTATTTTGTCTTCTCCTGGACATTTTCTATTTCTCATGGACGTTATTGCCTTTTCCAATTATTCCAAGAATAGTGGATCCACATTTACATCTGCTGGGGCTGTTACAATATTTTCTAATATCCTTGTCCATTGGTTTTGGAAGTAATCTAACGACGTCATATCAGAGATATTATTCCACCGTAGGGTATCTTTCTCCTCTTCCTTTAGTGCTTTCATTATTTTATAACCTCACATTTATTTTCCAAGGACGTCGTAATCTAAATGTTCAAGGAATGCCTCCTAATTCTGTCTCTTTACTTTTCTCGTTTTTCTTTTAGCTAATGCTGCTTGTCTTTTATATTCAGTGTGGCCTTGTAAACGTCTTGCATCGGATATTTTACATAAGCCTCTTTCTTTCTTCTAATAACCTTATCCGCTTCTTCATTCCAGACAGGGAGCCTTCTTTTGTTCTTGTATTTCGTCCTCTTTTTTACGGCCTCTTTCGCTGATCGTTATGTGAGTGATTTCTCTCCTTTTTTACTTTAGGTTTTGTTTACTGTTGAATCTTTTAACTTTTCGTCCATTAACCACTGATAAGATTGCCCCATGCTGGGATTTTCTAGAAGATTTATCTTGAAGACTTCTTCTCCCGGTGCTCGCGTTTTAAAGTCAGCTCTACAATGTGACATTTTTATTTTAGATAACACCAGGAAACGGTCTGAATGTATATTGTACGATCATGCACTCTAGTATCTTACACTAAAGGTGTGGTTTGCCTGCCACCTCCTGCACATCAGGTGAAACTATATATATTCTTCTAACGGAAACAGCCATATATTATCCTCAGTTTCTCAAATGTTAATTCTCTTAACTGTTCACCACTCCAATTCTTAAAATCTCCTCTCTTAGTCCCAATTATCCCTTTTGAACGAGTATTTCCTAACCTTCTCGTAAAATCTCCAGCCGTTACGGAATGCTCATGACTAGTTTACTTATTCACTACAGACTGTGGGTAATGATGAAAGTCGTGTGTGTCTTCCTTTCTGCCTTCCTCGGAGCTCATAGACATATGATGTTGACATTGTGTTTTAGTTCGAGGCTTAGATGCATAATTCCTTCATTAATGGGAGTGTATGAATGTAAGCTTTTTTCAAACTCATTTTCCCCACTTCACCAACACCTGCAATTACTCTTTTCACATATCCACTCCTCTTTACATCAAAACATAAAGTTTCATTATTCTTTCTTTCTTTTTTTGTTTCTGTTATTCCTGTTATATGAACTTTTGCCTTCAGTAGCTTTTGATTAAGTTTTTTTTTCTTTGCTTATAGGCGCAGTAACTTATTGCTCCGATTACAGTTGTTCCTTTTCACATTCATGGTTGTTATTTAGCATCAGTCTAGCGTTTATTTTGTTGGCTGTGGCTAGCGAATGGTTTATTTCCCCTGTTACAGGTGACCACGAGGAAGTGGATGTAGTGTCCGTATAGTTGCCACCCACATACTGCATGAAGGGAGGCCTCTAGGAGGACTCCACCACGTCTGGAGTCTTCCCAATGAGCCGGTCTGGTATAGGTGATCCTACCAGGAGCATTTCTCCTGCCAGCATAGTCCAGCAGATCATTGAGATGCACAATCCTCCCCACCAACGTTAACGTGAAAGTCCCTGGGAACGAGGGTCAGTAAGACGTTTACGAAATATTGTTTTGACATTCCCTGAGGTTGAAAATACCGCTTCAGTTGTAAAGTTCCATTATTATCACACGATCGGTTTCGGGCTCTTATAATCCCATATTCAGGTGTCGTACTGGAAATAGTAAGACGCGGGAGAAAAGTTTTACACACAACAATACACATAAAAAACAAAAAGATTCATAAAAATGTTTTAAAAACATTTCAAAACAGCCAGTCAGGCTCGGTGCTGTGAAACCTATGTCAGAAGAATACCAGGACACTTACACTTGATGCTGTAAGCCCCTAGCGCCACGGTGGACGTATACTAGGCGCAGTGCGCTACCTTCGAGCGCAGAGCAAAGAGTATCGGATGCGATGGAGGAAGCAACCTGTAAACCAGAAAGGCAACAGTGCTGCCATCTGTTGACGGGGTAAAGGAAGCAGGTCCACAATTAAAATGAAGAAACGACAAAAAAATTACATATAAATACACGAAATAAGAGTGCATTAAGCATAGTAAAGTAGCATATCGAACAGGTCAATACAGAACTGAGTGGAAACTGCGATATAAAATTTATATGTTAACCGTAAAACGCAATGAAACTTTCCCTTAACATGAGTGGCAAACAAGTTTCTAATTTTGTGGGGATATATAAGTGGCAACGTGGAACAACACGCCGCACCCGCCTGACAGTTTTATTCTTCGTCGTGTGTGCTACAAGTGGGTTTTAAGTGTGTTGTTCTGGAGTGTTTTTAATACTGTGGCTGACTTTTAACCTGTGCATGTGCATTCAGTGTCTTCTCTGTGTTTTAAGAATCGCCAACTGTGTTTTTTAACTTTCTGGTGCCTTTTTTAACTGTCCCACATGAATGTCTCCATGTCAGTCTGTTTTTACCCACATCTTCTCCCTTTACTCTGTTTTATGTTCCCCTTTTTTATCGCCTTATGTATGTAACATTTTATTCTTATTTTAGTTGCCATGTCACTCGGTTGAAGAGTGGCGGATTGTGCCGCTGACAGCCCTCCCCTACCCATCACAATAAAGAAAAAGAGAAAACACGCCGCAGTCATAAGTTAAAAGAACATACACAAGTGCCACTCCTATTTAAAAGCTCTCGATACTGACCAAAATGAAAGTAGTGAAACCTTACAGTCCACATTGACAGAAAGAAATGTGGCAATGAATAACTTAGCAGCAATAGCATAAAAGGACACATTAAAAGTGGAGTCAATTTAAAACATGCTAAGTAACGGTCGACAACTAATTGAGGCTTACATGGGATGAGACCTGAGACGCATTTTACATCATAAAAGACAGGTAAATTTTCAATTAGTGAGGGTACAGATAATGACGCAGCACGATAATGCGCCATAGTCATAGGATAAAACGAAAAACGTGGAAATTTCTATTAAGAGAGGACAATTTTACAGCTATGTAAAATGACCTGGATGGACCTTGCGGACCTCACTATAGGGACCGGGCATGTGTTGTACATTCCTTAAGCCTATTGATGGCCACAAAAATAATGGTAAAAGGCATTTACCCTATTAAGAAATGTACATGTATGGCGTACAGTAATCAGGAACCAGAAAGAGAAGGGATTGAGGCTGGACGCTGCATCAAAAAAGAAAAGTTATTCAGCAGGGCTGCGGGATTAAGCGCAGTTTCTTCGTTCAAAATGCCAGACGGATCACGGCAGAGCCTGCGGATGATTTCTATTTCTTCTAAAACGTTTAAAACTGAGCCCTATCGTTTAATATGTAGAATGCTGAAATTTGTGTTTATATTTGAAATGGAATAGTTATGATCCTTCAGGTTGTTAGTGAGAGCGGGTTTGGAATTGCTAAGATCCTGATGCTCTCTGAACTGTGTGTTATAGGAGCGGACAGTTTGGCCTATGTATGCGAAGGCACTCACTACACTGGATGCGATAGACGCACGATTGCGCTTAGCGATTGTATTCTCTGGTTTCGTGGTGTTTCAATATGTGCCCGATTTTTGCTGGGTGTAGAAGGCGGTTATAATCCCCTCTACCCTTCAGATCTAACACCTACTTGTGGGATCCTACAAAAATAATTTTAGAGTTATCATTATTGGTGGATCAAAGGGTAATCTCTTACAGATCATTGGAAGCGGCTTTCTATTGCATTTGCTGATGAAGAACATCAACAACATTTGGCTGGTAGGCATTAGCATGTGCTATGAATTTGATGGTGCGGATGATTTCTATTTCTTCTAAAATATTTAAAACTGAGCCCATACGTTGGATATGTAGAATGCTGCAATTTCTGTTTATATTTGAAATGGAATGGTTATGATCCTCGCGCTAGTAGTTTTCTTTTTCGAGAGGGACTCTGGCCGCGTGGTGAAGCATGTTTTTTATTTTATCCTACGACTATGGCGCATTGTTGTGCTGCGTCATTATCTGTGCCCTCACTAATTGAAAGTTTACCTGTCTTTCATGATGTAAAATGCGTCTCAGGTCTTATCTCACGTAACCCTTGATTAGTTGTCGGCTATTAGTCAGCATGTTTTAAATTGACCCCACTTTTGATGTGTCCTTTTAATGCTATTGCTGCTAAAAGTTGTTAATTGGCATATTACTTTCTGACAGTGTGGGCTGTAAGGTTTCGCTACTTTCCCTTTTGCACAGTAACTAGAGCTTGTAAATAGGTGTGGCACTTGTGTATGTTCTTTTAACTGATGACTGTGGCGTGTTGTTCCACGTTTCCACTTATATACCCCCACTAAATTAAAAACTTGTTTGCCCCTCATGTAAAGGGAAAGTTTTATTGCGTTTTACGGTTTAAATATAAATTTTATACCGGAGCTTCCACTCATTATTACTACAGTTCTGTACTGACCTGTTCAACATCTTCCTTTACTACGCATAATGCAATCTTAACATATTTCGTGTATTTATATGTAACTTTTTTGTTGTTTCTTCATTTTATATGTAAACCACTAATTCAAATTGTGAACGGCCGCGGTAGTGGCTCCGCTTTCTTCTCGCCGTCAACAGATGGCAGCACGTTTACCACTCTGGTTTACCAGGTTGCTTCCTCCTTCGCATCCGACACTCCATGCTCTGCGCTCGTAGGTAACACACCACGCCTAGTACGCGTCCACCGCGCGCTCGGGGGTCACAGCATCAAGTGTAAATGTGCTGGTATTCTTTCTATATTTCTCTAACCAGGCAGTCGTCCGTAGTACTGTCTGGTATCATTTTCGCATTGACATAGGTTTCACAGCACCTAGCCCGACTGGCGGTTGTGAAATGTTTTTAAAACTTTTTTTAATGAAATTTTTTGTTTTTATGTGTATTACTGCGTGTAAAAATTTATCTCCCGTTTCTTGCTATTTCCAGTACGACACCTTCAGATGGGCTTATAAGAGCTCGAAACCGATCGTGTGATAATAAAAGAGCTTTGCAAGTGTGGCGGTATATTCAGCAGCTGGTGCAATGCTCAGTTGTGGATGTTCCGCCAACAAGATTGTTTGTGTTTTGACATTGTTAACGTGCTTTCCTCTCCGTGTGAGGTTGGGTAGTTTCTAACCTGTAACTCGTGACAGATATATTTTTGCGTTGTAAATTTTTGTTTTGCGATCTATAAATGCTGTGTAAATGAATTAAACGAAGAAATGTATCATTAAAGAAGTAGCGTAGCACCATTTAATGATTAACATTGCTGTTGTGAGTTACTTTCTTTGGATTTTAAAGCCTGCACTGTTAAAGTTATATACATCTGCAGGAGATACATTATTCTGTAGTGTTCTGGCATGGTTAAATTGCAAATCGAAAGACGATCCCTGATAGCCGTGCGTGCTAAAGCGACGCTTTCAGAAAGAGGACGTGCGCTCGCTCCGAATGGAATCCTCCAGGCGGATTAACGACAAGTATCGGTGTGAGGAATGCTCCCTCTGACTGTATTAAACTGCTTCTCAGGCGATCCTTCCTTCGACTGTCATGATCTGTATTGCTTCCAAGCTAGAAGAATTTCTGTATTTCTTCTACTAAATGGTTTATTACTAATCTCATTTCCGCTACCCCACAATAATTTCGTCTTTCTCTGATTTACTCTCAGTCTATATTCTTAGGTTGTTATATTGCTAGCCATGTTCAACAGCTCAAGTAAATTTTCCTCATTTTCACCTAGAGTAGCAGTGTCCTCAGAGAATCTTATCATTTATACCAACCGTGATTTTTAACCACACTCTCTGGACTTTCATTCTGCTTCCGCCGTTGCTTCTCACTTACTTATAGATTTTCATCACAAACAAACAATTCTCTATCTTCGAGGGCGATCCCAGAGTCGGTGCCCCTATTTTTTTCAGCCAGATTTTAGGTGCAAATGCGAAGTCAACTTGCCCGTACCCAGGGGTGGACCTTTCTAGGACCAGCCCGGCTTTATCTGCCATTAGCTCTGTGGCATGGCACTACTGTCTCTTTCTGAAGAGGACGGTTGTGCTTCACACATCCACGTTGTTCGGTCAACAAAGTGCGACTCATTTTCTATGGAGTAAGGACGGATGTTCAATATGTTCAAATCTGTGTGAATTACTAATGGACCAAACTGCTTAGGTCACCGGTTCCTCGACTTACACACTACTTATACTATCTTATGCCCGAGGGAGGACTCGAGTCTCCTGCGGGAGGAGCCGCGCAAAGGACGAATGAATGACCTTCCAAATCTACAGGATAATGCAGGCTACGTATGGGGAAAAGTGTCTCGTTTTGGAAGTGTGCGGTGGTGGTATGAGTTCGCAAAAGGTGGTGAGGACCTGCATGACAATGGACGTCCGGAGAAGCTGCGTTCGTCGCTGGCGGACAAAAAAATGGTTCAAATGGCTCTGAGCACTATGGGACTTAACTACTGCGGTCATCAGTCCCCTAGAACTTAGAACTACTTAAACCTAACTAACCTAAGGACATCACACACATCCATGCCCGAGGCAGGATTCGAACCTGCGACCGTAGCAGTCGCGCGGTTCCGGACTGAGCGCCTTAACCGCGAGACCACCGCGGCCGACCGCTGGCGGACAACGTGGGTGCAATGGTGAAGGCGGATCATCGTAATGCACCTCGTGGACAGTTCCTGGGAGCTTGGAATTTAATGCGGAGGTGTTTTCGACAACATCGCTCACCGGTCCTCAGCCATGTCTCTTTTCGGTGGCTGCCTAAGTAAATTTAGAAATTTGTGGTAAGGTCTTATGGGACCAAACTACTAATGTCATCAGTTCCCCAGCTTACACCTTACTTAATCTAAATTAAACTAACTTACGCTAAGGACGACACACACACACCCATGCCCGAGGGAGGACTCGAACCTCCAAGGGGGGGGGGGGGGGGGGGGGAGCCACACGAACCGTGACAAGACGCCCTAGACCGCGCGGCTACAACGTGGCTACCTAAGTAGTTGGATAATATGATGAAAGGCAAGCAGTAATTTCACAAGGAGAGTCTGGATCGCACGCCACACAATCCGTATCTAAGTCTAGTGATTACCATACGTTCAGTAAGTTGATTGGTTGACTTGGGGGGAGTGGAACAAACAGCGAGGTCATCGGTCCCATCGGGTTAGGGAATGACATGGAAGGAAGTCGGACAATCTCTTTTTAAGGAACCATCACTGCACTTTCCTGGAGCAATTTAGGGAAATCACGGAAAACCTAAATCACAATGGCCGGACACGGGTCTGAACCGTCGTTCCCACGAACGCGAGTCCAGTGAGCTAACCATTACGCCACCTCGCTCGGTCATGCGTTCAGTCCGCTGAAGAAGTTCCTGACAGGACAGCGATTCACGTCCAACTGTGAAACCAAGATAGCACTTCGACCGTGGTTCACAGTCAGGCGAACGTATTCTACCGCAGGGGCATCTCAAATGTGATGGTATGTTGGGACAAGTGCCTGAAGCGGTGTGGTGACCACTGACAGTTGGTGTAAGCTACGTAGAATAGTACATATATTTTAATTACCTGTATGTACCTTATTTCGGTTAATAAAAATGGGAGCAAAGACTATGATTCACCTTATACTCTACTGGTTTATACCTCTTTGTGAAGTCCGCTTTTAAAACCCTTGCATGTTCTCCTGGGACACAAGACATCACCGGGTAGATAGTCCTATTGACAGGAACCAATAGCGAGAGAAGTTATGTCATCACATAACTTTTTTTTTAAATGACAGAACGATGTTCTCGACTCCCCACGTCTTGCATGTTGAACTTTGACAGTTCTCTGGTTACTTACTGTTACTGTGGTAATTGTTAGTTATTACTGAGATACGTTGTGTACTTCATGAATGACTTTACCAGCGAAATAAGTGACATCGAGCGTTTATTATAACAAGTTGGTACTACGCTTCTCATGAGAATCTTAGGACTAGACATCGTTGTCACATCAAGCAAAAGGTTGCAAGTATAGTAATTTACTGTCGCTCTTTTACCCGGAATACACGTGAGAATAGGATCTATTGGTTCACAGGTTTGACCTTGTAGCTTGTATGTGTTACGTCACCGAATAAGAAATCCTTGTCAAATTTCACGTTCCACAAACCTTCTGTATGTTCCAATGGTGTGAATGACGTCACCGAATACGAAATCCTTGTCAAATTTTACGTTCCACAAGTCTTCTGTATGTTCCAATGATGTGAATGACGAATGTAGGGTCACATTTCACTGTCTGTTGAATAGGTTACAACATCAAGACATAAAACAGAATGTGTGACAATTCTCAATAGTTTTTCTACGTACCGTCGAGGATAAAAAGTTACTGGAAAAAAGTATGGGACCTCTCCTGTCTTATAAGTAGTGGGTAGGGTCGTAAGTAAGCTGGTAAATTTTATGTCACCTCATCGAGACCTGTTAACTTCTTCAAACTCTCTCTTTTTCTTGCAAAGACCGGGGACAATGCTGAATCGCTGTTTCATATGAACTCCTTCGTCACCTGTTATGTAGCTAGACAATACTTCCTTCCAGACTTTACTTAACAGTGATTTGCATGTGCATTACATTTCCTTCTCGTTTCCGAGAAATTGTATTCATCTCCTTATGTACAAAATTTAATCTTCCGATAACAGTTTCTACAACGCCGTGCTGAAAATTAATGACTCCGAGTTTTTAATTTGGAAACACTTAAAACTTTTTAAATAAAAACAAATGTTGTTAAACCTCTACTTCTTTGTCCTTCATGTCAACATACTTGCAGTCCTCTGCCACCCCAAATTGTAGCATGTAACATAGCGATATTTAACTTAACTATGTTGATGCATGAGAAACACTGAGCTCTGAATGTAAGAGTGTATGATTTTTCTTTGCATAGAATGCTAAGACATGTAGAACATGACGATTGCACTTAGAATCGTACGGAGTAACAAGGAAATGATTGCATGGGGAGTACCTAATTTCTTTGCTTTTCCTTCCTTTGTTGAGGTTTCATATCATGAAGTGTAGAGGTGGAAGCTTTGCCGTCTGGGACAGATGAATTTCGGCCAGTGAGGGACAGCTTTAGAGCTTTGGGACAAGGGCGGCAGTGTCCCTTCATAAGCTGGGCAGTGAACTCACAATAGGGAGAAAAATGGTTCAAATGGCTCTGAGCACTATGGTAACTAACTTCTGAGGTCATCAGTCCCCTAGAACTTAAAACTACTTAAACCTAACTAACCTAAGGACATCACACACATCCATGCCCGAGGCAGGATTCGAACCTGCGACCGTAGCGGTCGCGCGGTTCCACACTCAAGCGCCTAGAACCGCTCGGCCACCACGGCTGGCCACAATAGGGAGAAAGTGGGAGAAACGGGCTTTGTGGGACATGCTGACAGGTACCATGCCACAAATAGACCGCGTTTGGAGCAATACAGCATATGCAGTCGTGGTGCTAAAAATAGAACCCCTGCTGCATCCTTAATTCGAGCCTGAGGACAGAATAGCGTGTCCACAGGTGGATAAGGTGGTCGTTGTGGCCGAGCGGCTCTAGGCGCTACAGTCCGGAACCGCGCAACTGCTACGGTCGCAGGTTCGAATCCTGCCTCGGGCATGGATGTATGTGATGTCCTTAGGTTGGTTAGGTTTAAGTAGTTCTAAGTTCTAGGGGACTGATGACCACAGATGTTAAGTCCCATAGTGCTCAGAGCCATTTGAACCATTTTTGTGACTTTATTGCTTGGCTGGTGGCCCTGCAAGCGTATGCTGAGAGAGTAGGATGTAATTTTTTTTTTCCACGGTGGTGAAATCGCGTCAGCGGAAAAAACGCGCGCTATCACTTGTAGGCAGCCTGTGACTTGTCCTGACTTCCATCTTTTGGACAGAGAAGGATGGAAAGGAAGTATATTGGGGAAATTTTTACAGAGCTGCTGGAGGGAGTATGAAAAACGCTACAAAATTACGATACTGGCCAATGGTGATGCCAAAACAGGAATGCTAAAAAGGTCGCCAGCCATGGAGGAGTGTGCTCTTTAGACTTTTAGGCACTCAGGTTCAATCTTTCGAGAGTAATGATTCAGGATCCACTTTTTGAGTAAGGACTTTTTGGGGCTCTGGCTGTAAAACAGGAAAGATTCAGATTCACATTCTGGTCTTCGAATCCGATTTTGGTCCTTGAGATTCAGAGTCTGGTGGGCTCAGAGAAGCGCGTATTTGACTTGCTCTGACTGAGGGGCAACACGAGTTACATTGGTTGTTGGTTCCGACGATCGGAAGTCAGGCTAAGATTACACTGCAGCACCGGCATGACTGATAGGCAAAATAACTTGTAAATTCCGACGGAAGCAGTGACTTCTCTGACGGGTGCTCTGCAGAAGTACGGTATTTGTCGACATTTGCTTTCAACTTCATATCTAGCAATCATTGCATACCTATCATATGACTTCGTAAGACTGCAGTCATCATAGTGAATCCTAAGAGTGAAATTGGCATCTCTTGTATCTCTGAACCTTGCGCACATCTAGGCACTGCCACTAAGTGACCAGCCATGTACTGTTGCGAGTGAGACTGTGAATAATGAATGTTCAACCCTTGTAAACTGTAACATGCTCATTGTGGAATAAATTCTGAATCTGATGTACTCCGCGGTTTTACTTTCACAGTCAGTTAATCCAACGTTATGGAAACGATTAATAGAAAATTCCACTAGACTTATTTAGAACACAATGATTAGGCCCTTCATGCCTGATCGCATTATTAATCACCACTGGTTCCTGAGGAGTGATCTACTGCCAAAATTAGAACGGTCAGATCAGACAGATGTAAAGCCTTGGCGAGGGTGCGGGAGGGGGCAAATGTCTTGCAAATGAGCTAAAACATCAGAAACAATGTTATAAGATAACATATGAATTTCGTTTTTGCTGATTACATCGAAAATGTTGTGTAATTTAGTAGCACTGTTGACTGTTTTGGAAAGAGTTTGTATTTCGCAAAATAATTTGCAAGAATCAACTCTTTTCTTAATATGAAACTTCGCGTTTTCTTCTAATTTTTTGTAATCACTTAAAAAAATTGACTTTTAATTCTCTGTCAATTCAGTTTGCAAGGAATCTGTTCCAGGTCCATACGATTTTTTCGTTTAATATGAACATTAGCGCCGACAGCTCTGACCGTGCGGTTCTAGACGCTTCAGTCCGGAACTGCGCTGCTGCTACGGTCGCAAGTTCTAATCCTGCCTTGGGCATGGATGTGTATGATGTCTATGATGTCCTTAGGTTAGTTAGGTTTAAGTAGTTCTAAGTCTAGGAGACTGTTGACCTCAGATGTTGAGTACCATAGTGCTTAGAGCCATTTGAACCATGAACATTACCCTATTGCTGTTACCAGACTGTAGGGTGGCCTTTACTTTGCCGTCGAAGTCTTAGGTTGCTAAGCTCGTCTGACGGAATGAACTCAGAAAAGGTGCCAGATTACACCTTCACATGCACGCTGATGACCAAAGCAGTGAAAACACGGTGTCTCCCACTGAAAACGAGCCCAAGAAAGCAACGCTCATGTACCGTAACCGAAATTCTGCAATTTATCATCTCATATGTCGTACACAGGATGATTGTTATTGACGTTTAGAAAACCATGAAGCGACATAGCGCAAGGGGCCGCGAACGTCGGGAAATAACCCGAAATTGGATGACAGGCACTGAACATGTGACATTAACAGATGACGTATCTCGTTACACGTGCAGCGGTGACGCCTATCCGTTTGTCACATCTGATCATCCAGACTCCTTTCAAGTATTCACATCGGTGTGGCTCCTGGCCTACGTGCGAGACTTTAGTGCGTCTAAGGGTTAGAGTCTTGCATCTGAGAGGCAATTTGTTTCTTGCATTGTGTTAGACAACTACATGGTTACATTGAGGCGAGATTTATTATTTTATTTATCGGTCTTGTCACCGCTGCGTAACTGCGAAGTACAGTACAACAAAATCATGCTGCATAGAGTCACAAGGAACTAAGTATAAACTTCCAAATTGCATTGCTGCCAGTAAATGACTTACGTGTTCTATACTAAATAAAGCCTGTAAACAGAAAAGAGACAAAAGCAAAGAAACATTAAATAATTAAGCTCTATGTTTACAACACATCACATTTATAATACGTATTCCTAAACAGAATAGCCTAGTGGAGCGATGTGTAGCACTGCCTCCTACCGGTAGTATCGACAAGCCCGATGGCGGCACGTGCGGCGAGGAACATCGCCTAGTGACATTAGAGATAGGGGATCCGCTCTTGAACTAATGCATAGAGTTGCATCTTTCAAAGGAGTGAACAATCAATGATTCAGAAAAAAAGAACGGTAGCTCCAAACGTTTCCCACGGCAGAGAGAGAGAGAGAGGGAGAGAGAGAGAGAGAGAGAGAGACGGAGCATATCAGCAGCGCCTCTGCTGGTCACAGCACAGTGCACGCCACACAACACAGCCAGCGCCGGCCTCTACCCTGCTTCTACCTTGGCTGCCTGCATTGTACAGTGCCCCATTGGATTTTGTGTTTCACATATGCCGTGCCGTCTCTGTGCGTCGTCTGCCGCCTGCAGTGTCTGGCGCAGCGTAACTTCGCATCGCACTCTGTCGGCGATCGTTTCAGTCGCACATCCTGCCCTCTGGGCAGTTGATGCGAGCAACAGGACAGAGAGCCACCTAGCGGATAACATAGGAACTACTTGCAACAACCTGCTCGCAAGGGAACGGACGATTTGTCTCAGAGCGGGTGAGTTCACCGCTCCCCCCCACCCTCGGAACTCACCCGCTCAACGCTCGCCCCACCGTCTCGACTCTAGCCAGAGCATTGAGAAAAGCGACTCAGGTGTCACTCTGGTCTCTGCAGTCTCAGCTCACACAGTAATACAGCTCGCGGCTCGACCTGCTCGACTCAGCGCCTCTGCATCGGAGTTCGTTTCTACTGGATATTGTTCTTCGTAGTAGTACCGCTATGTATATTACATTATTATGTTATGTATACATCAATTGTTTTTATTTTATTTTTCTTTGTTTAAACTGATTAGATTAGGTTCCTGACGGCTCCTCTTACTATAGGATTTTTATTATGGACACTCGAATTTACGCTTTAATTACGAGCGAACCGATAAACGTATCGCAAAATGTGATACACCAATATTTTCCTTGTTTTATTCTGCGTAAGGCTATATGCAGCACTTTCGTTTTACAGTTAAATTTATATATTTTTTTTCTTATTCTGGTACGGATTTTGCGATTTTAGGCGTCTTCGGAAGGAAACGTTCACTTTAAAAATATATGGCTTCCGATGTATTTGTATGAGGTTAATGAAATTTTAATACATTATAGCCAAATATATTGTTAATGTAAATCTCAAGTTACAACATTTTCCGATCACCCAAAAAACCACGATAGTGCAAAATAAATCAATAATCCAAAACTTTGTCATATCGTGGAAATTTCAATAAACAATACAAAATTCTTACTCATTATCTGTGTTACTTCAAAATAGGATCAAATAAGATCAATATACAGGTATAGTACTGGAATAAACCAAGTTTAAAGGGCAATGTGCCTTCCATTTATTTTCTATTGTAAATGAGTGGTGAGTCATGAAAAAGAGCTAATTCATTTCAGGGAGTGAACAGTTCTGATCCAATCTCTGAAAAGAACAGTTTTGCCCATCTCTAAGTGACATCACATGTTCAACACTTGTCATCCACCTATGGGATATATCCAAACGCATGTGGCCCTGTGTATTTCGTATTAAACCACTTGTCTCAAAGTCGTCTAGGTCACATCGGGGTTTCTTTCTTAAAAATTAGTAAAAATGGAGAGGCCATGTGGCTAGGGCCACCCGTCGCTTAGGCCGGTCGCCTGGTACAACTCTTTCGAGTTGACACCACTTCGGTGACTTGTTTGTTGGTGGGGATGAAATGATGATGTACGAGTATAATGACTTTTCTGGAGACTAGAAATCTACTCTGTAGGAACCAGCATTGGTTTAGAGAAAGACGATCGTGTGATACTCAGATCGTGCTATTCGTCCACGAGACTCAGAGGGCCATAGACACGGGTTCACAGGTAGATGCCGTGTTTCTTGACTTCCGCAAGGCGTTCGATACAGTTCCCCACAGTCGTTTAATGAACAAAGTAAGACCATATGGACTATCAGACCAATTGTGCGATTGGATTGAAGAGTTCCTAGATAACAGAACGCAGCATGTCATTCTCAATGGAGAGAAATCTTCCGAAGTAAGAGTGATTTCAGGTGTGCCGCAGGGAAGTGTCGTAGCCGTTGCTATTCACAATGTAAATAAATGACTTTGTGGATAACATCGGAATTTCACTGAGGCTTTTTGCGGATGATGCTGTGGTATATCGAGAGATTGTAACAATGGAAAATTGTTCTGAAATGCAGGAGGATCTGCAACGAATCGACGCATGGGGCAGGGAATGGCAATTGAATCTCAATGTAGACAAATGTAATGTGCTGCGGATACATAGAAAGAAAGATCCTTTATCATTTAGCTACAATATAGCAGGTCAGCAACTGGAAGCAGTTAATTGCATAAATTATCTGTGAGTGATTTAAAATGGAATGATCATATAAAGTTGATCGTCGGTAAAGCAGATGCCAGACTCAAATTCATTGCAATAATCCTAAGGAAATGCAATCCGAAAACTAAGGAAGTAGGTTACACTACACTTGTTCGCCCACTGCTTGAATATTGCTGACCAGTGTGGCATCCGTACCAGATAGGGTGGATAGAAGAGATAAAGAAGATCCAACGGAGAGCACCACGCTTCGTTACAGGATCATTTAGTAATCGAGAAAGCGTTACGGAGATGACAGATAAACTCCAGTGGAAGACTTTACAGGAGAAACGCTCAGTAGCTCGGTACGCTTAGCTTTTAAATAGTTTTTCTGGGAAAACCTAGCGTAGTTTTCGCGTCTCGTATTTCAGTGAGTGTTTCTTGATTATCAGAGTAGCTCATCAGAAGATTATCTTGGGAATTTGTCACCGTATAGGGTAGGGTAAACATAGTCATGTGTAGGGACTGTGGTTGTTGTGAGCGGACGCAAGGAGAATTGGCCACTCTTCGGGGGCAGGTGGAGGCTTTGTCTGTTAGGCTCATCGAGCTCGAGGCGCAGGCGTCGGCTCGTAGTGGCGTTGGGGCAACTGTGGTGAGACCTATGCCTACTTCGGTGGCCTTGGAATCACATGGAACCCCTGATGTCGCTGCGTCTTCCGGCAGTGAGCATCTTACCGGTCAGCCATCACTCCAGGGTGAATGGCGGACAGTGGTGGGCTCTCGCGTGCCTGGCCGAAAGGCGAAGGTGGGATCTGGCCACGTGGCAGCTGCCTTACCCCTTTCCAACAGGTACGGGGTGCTTCCTAGTGGTGATGACATCGTTTCCGAGCCACCACAGGATGCCTCGCCTGTTGGGCCAGTGGCCGATTCTCCGGCAAGGTCCCGACAGTCACAGAGGGCGGGCCTATTAGTTATAGGGAGCTCCAACGTTAGGCGGGTTATGGAGCCCCTCAGGAAAATAGCGGGTAGGTCGGGGAAGAATGCCAGTGTGCACTCGGTGTGCTTGCCGGGGGGTCTCGTCCGTAATGTGGAGGAGGCCCTTCCGGCAGCTATTGAACGCACTGGGTGTGACCGGCTGCAGATAGTAGCACATGTCGGAACGAATGACGCCTGCCGCTTGGGTTCTGAGGCCATCCTTGGTTCCTTCCGGCGGCTGGCTGATTTGGTGAAGACAACCAGCATCGCACGCGGAGTGCAAGCTGAGCTTAATATCTGCAGCATAGTGCCCAGAGTCGATCGCGGTCCTCTGGTTTGGAGCCGTGTGGAGGGTCTTAACCAGAGGCTCAGACGACTCTGCGACTATAATGGTTGCAAATTCATCGACCTCCGTTATTGGGTGGAGAACTGTAGGGTCCCCCTAGACAGGTCAGGCGTGCACTACACACCGGAAGCAGCTACTAGGGTAGCAGAGTACGTGTGGCGTGCACACGGGGGTTTTTTAGGTTAGAGGGACCCCCCCTTGGGCGAAACGATAAAATACCTGACGGCTTACCAGAGAGGACATTATCATCGTTGATAAAGAACGTCCGTCCTCAGAGACCAAAAACAGGAAAAGTTAACGTAATATTGGTAAACTGCAGGAGTATCCAGGGCAAGGTTCCTGAATTAGTATCTCTTATTGAAGGAAATAGTGCGCATATAGTATTAGGAACGGAAAGTTGGTTAAAACCGGAAGTGAACAGTAACGAAATCCTAGACACAGAATGGAATATATACCGCAAGGATAGGATAAACGCCAATGGTGGAGGAGTATTTATAGCAGTAAAGAATTCAATAATATCCAGTGAAGTTATTAGCGAATGCGAATGTGAAATAATCTGGGTTAAGCTAAGTATCAAAGGTGGGTCAGATATGATAGTCGGATGCTTCTATAGACCACCTGCATCAGCAACCGTAGTAGTTGAGCGCCTCAGAGAGAACCTGCAGAACGTCGTGAAGAAGTTTCGTGATCATACTATTGTAATAGGGGGAGACTTCAATCTACCAGGTATAGAATGGGATAGTCACACAATCAGAACTGGAGCCAGGGACAGAGACTCTTGTGACATTATCCTGACTGCCTTGTCCGAGAATTACTTCGAGCAGATAGTTAGAGAACCAACTCGTGAAGCTAACGTTTTAGACCTCATAGCAACAAATAGACCGGAACTTTTCGACTCCGTGAATGTAGAAGAGGGTATCAGTGATCATAAGTCAGTGGTTGCATCAATGACTACAAGTGTAATAAGAAATGCCAAGAAAGGAAGGAAAATATATTTGCTTAACAAGAGTGATAGGGCACAAATCGCAGAATATCTGAGTGACCACCATCAAACGTTCATTTCTGAGGAAGAGGATGTGGAACAAAAATGGAAAAAATTCAGAAACATCGTCCAGTACGCCTTAGATAAGTTCGTACCGACTAAGGTCCAAAGCGAGGGGAAAGATCCACCGTGGTATAACAATCATGTACGAAAGGTACTACGGAAACAAAGAAAGCTTCATCATAGGTTTAAGAGTAGTCGAATCATAGCTGATAAGGAAAAGCTGAACGAAGCGAAAAAGAGCGTAAAGAGAGCAATGAGAGAAGCATTCAACGAATTCGAACATAAAACATTGGCAAACAATCTAAACAAGAACCCTAAAAAGTTTTGGTCATATGTAAAATCGGTAAGTGGATCTAAATCCCCTATTCAGTCACTCGTTGACCACGATGGCACCGAAACAGAGGACGACCGAAGAAAGGCAGAAATACTGAATTCAGTGTTCCGAAACTGTTTCACTGCGGAAAATCGTAACACGGTCCCTGACTTCAGCCGTCGCACGGACGCCAAAATGGAAAATATTGAAATAAACGATATCGGAATTGAAAAACAACTGCTATCACTTAGTAGCGGAAAAGCATCCGGACCAGACGAGATACCCTTAAGATTCTACAGTGATTATGCTAAAGAACTTGCCCCCTTTCTATCAGCAATTTATCGTAGATCGCTGGAAGAACGTAAAGTACCTAGCGACTGGAAGAAAGCGCAGGTCGTTCCCATTTTCAAGAAGGGTCATAAATCAGATGCGAATAATTATAGGCCTATTTCGCTTACGTCAATCTGTTGTAGAATAATGGAACATGTTTTGTGTTCTCGTATTATGACGTTCTTAGATAATACAAATCTCCTTCATCATAACCAACATGGATTCCGCAAACAGAGATCATGTGAAACTCAGCTCGCCCTATTTGCCCAAGAAATTCACAGTGCCGTAGACACTGGCGAGCAGATTGATGCCGTATTCCTGGACTTCAGGAAGGCATTTGATACGGTTCCGCACTTACGTTTAATGAAAAAAATACGAGCTTACGGAATATCGGACCAGGTTTGTGATTGGATTCAGGATTTCCTAGAAGAAAGAACACAACATGTCATTCTTAACGGTTCAAAATCTGCAGATGTAGAGGTAATTTCGGGAGTACCGCAAGGAAGCGTGATAGGACCTTTATTGTTTACAATATACATAAATGACTTAGTTGACAACATCGGTAGCTCCGTGAGGCTATTTGCAGATGACACGGTTGTCTACAAGAAAGTAGCAACGTCAGAAGACTCGTACGTACTCCAGGAAGACCTGCAGAGGATTAATGCATGGTGCGACAGCTGGCAGCTTTCCCTAAACGTAGATAAATGTAATATAATGCGCATACATAGGGCAGAAATCCATTCCAGTACGATTATGCCATAGGTGGTAAATCATTGGAAGCGGTAACGACCGTAAAATACTTAGGAGTTACTATCCGGAGCGATCTGAAGTGGAATGATCACATAAAACAAATAGTGGGAAAAGCAGGCGCCAGGTTGAGATTCATAGGAAGAATTCTAAGAAAATGTGACTCATCGACGAAAGAAGTAGCTTACAAAACGCTTGTTCGTCCGATTCTTGAGTATTGCTCATCAGTATGGGACCCTTACCAGGTTGGATTAATAGAAGAGATAGACATGATCCAGCGAAAAGCAGCGCGATTCGTCATGGGGACATTTAGTCAGCGCGAGAGCGTTACGGAGATGCTGAACAAGCTCCAGTGGCGGACACTTCAAGAAAGGCGTTACGCAATACGGAGAGGTTTATTATCGAAATTACGAGAGAGCACATTCCGGGAAGAGATGGGCAACATATTACTACCGCCCACATATATCTCGCGTAATGATCACAACGAAAAGATCCGAGAAATTAGAGCAAATACGGAGACTTACAAGCAGTCGTTCTTCCCACGCACAATTCGTGAATGGAACAGGGAAGGGGGGGATCAGATAGTGGTACAATAAGTACCCTCCGCCACACACCGTAAGGTGGCTCGCGGAGTATAGATGTAGATGTAGATGTACGGGCTTTTGTTGAAGTTTCGAGAACACACCTTCACCGAGGAGTCAAGCAGTATATTGCTCCCTCCTAAGTACATCTCGCGAAGAGACCATGAGGACGAAATCAGAGAGATTAGAGCCCACAAAGAGGCATTCCGACATTCTTTCTTTCCACGAACAATACGAGACTGGAATAGAAGGGAGAACCGATAGAGGTACTCTAGGTACCCTCCGCCACACACAGTCAGGTGGCTTGCGGAGTATGGATGTAGATGTAGATAAGGACAACCCAACACCCAGTCCCTGAGCGGAGAAAATCTCCGACCCAGCCGGGAATCGAACCCGGGCCGTTAGGTATGACATTCCGTCGCGCTGACCATTCAGCTACCAGGAGTGGACAAACGTTAGGAAGAAGCATCCTATATATTTATACACCTGCATTGTATTACTTTTACAAGAAAGGCTCTGTTGTCAAAAAATCAAAAAGGGCAAAAGCATTGCTGATATCAAACGACTTCACCTCATTCACAGATATATTTTGAACTCAAAAGCATTACACGCTCTCACGTCAGTTCCCTATATCGTACTAATATCTTATTACATTTAGATGGCAGTTTTCCTCTGTTCTTTAATAGTTGGCCTTAAAATATTATTTACATTTTATTTTCTAATAACTACAGCCACCTTTTCTGTTTGCGTAAGTATCCCTGTTAAATAACAGTCCATTTCATCTACGATGTAGAGTCCTCATTTGCTAAGATGTTGCACTTGTTTCTTAATAGTTTATGTAATATGTAAAATAGGCTTCCGCGGCCGTTGTCACAGTCAATAAATTTTTTCTGGGTTTTGGACCGCATTTTCAATATGTAGAACTATCGACGTTTCCGCCGCGACCTTCTTTAGGGTGTTTTTGTTTACTGCGATAAGGAATAGCACAGTAGGCAGTACAATTGAAGACCAATGGACATTTCTAAAAAGGGCAATCACAGAAGTTGGAAAGGAAAAAGGCAACTGCGGAGAAACTGTAGGTAACAGGAGAAATGATACAGTTTATCGATGAAAGAAGAAAGCACAAAAATGTTCAGGGAACTTAGAGAATACAAAAAACAAGAAACAAAAAAAAAAAAAAAAAGAAAACAAGTCACTTAGAAATGAAGTAAGTAGGAACAGCGGGGAAGTTAAAACGAATGGCTGAATGAAAAATATGAAGGTACCACAAAACAACTGGGTGTCAGAAGGACTGACTCAGCTTGTAGAAAAGTCCAAACAACCTTCGTTACAATTAAAAGGAAGGGCGGTAATATCAAGAATGCAATGGGAATTCCACTGTTTAGTATATAGGAGAGAGCCGACAGGTGGAAAGAGTCCATTGAGGGCTTTCGTGAGGGGGAGGACTTATCGGATGACGTGATGGAAAAGGAAACAGGAGTCGGTATAGAAGAGATTAGGGACTCAGTATTAGAATCAGAATCTGAAAAAGGTATGGAAGAATTAAAATCAAATAAGGCAGAAAGGATACATAACGTTCCACCGGAATTTTTAAAGTCATTGGGCGTAGTGCCAACAAAACGATTATTGACGTTGGTGTGTAGAATGTGTGAGACTGTGCGATATACCATCAGGCTTTCAGAAAAACATACTCCAATTTCCAAGATTGTAAAGAGCGACAAGTGCGAGAAATATCACACAATCATCTTAACAGCTGATGCATCCAAGTTGCTGACAATAATAGTATACAGAAGAATGGAGAAGAAAATTGAGTCTCTGTTACATGACGGTCAGTTTTGCTTTAAGAAACGTAAATACACCACAGAGGCAGTTCTGACGTTACGGTTGATAATGGCAGCAAGACTGAAGAAAAGGCAAGACACTTTCATAGGATTTGTCGACCTGGAAAAAGCGTTGGACCATGTAAATGGTGCAAGATGTTCGAAATTCAGAGAAAGATATGGTTAAAACAGGGAAAAAGGGTAATTTAAGATATTCGCTGTCATCAGCGAAAGTGAAGAAGAATTACAAAATCTGTTGAATGAAATTGCCAGTCTAATGAGTACAGAATATGGATTGAGAGTAAATCGAAGAAGGGCGAAAGTAATGAGAAGTATTAAAAATGGGAACAGCGAGAAACTTAAAATTGAAGTTGGCGAACTCGAAGTAGACTCAGTTAAGAATTTCTTCTACCAAGGCAGCAAAGTCACCCTCAATGGACGGTGCTTGGAGGACATAAAAAGTAGACTAGCACGGGGAAAAGGGGAATTCCTGGGCAAAATAAGTCTGCTGGTATTCAGAAATTTCTGAGAGCGCAGCATTGTATGGTAGTGACTCATGGACTGTGGAAACGCCGTAACTGAAGAGAATGCTGCGCTATATGAAATTTCTTTCTCAAGAAAGGCCTAGTTCTCATACTAGCAGAATCATCGAAGAAAATATATGGAAAACACTGACAAGAACAAAAAGGTACTGCTAGACACCAGGGAATATTTTCAATGGCACTTGAGGGAAGCGTAGAGGAAACAGGGACTGGAATACATGCGGCTAATAATTGAGGACGCAGGCTGCAACTGTTACTGTGAGTTGAAAACGTTGGCACAAAAGAGGAATTCTTGGGAGGCCTCATCAAACCAGTCAGATGACCGATGAATCTGCATCTCTTAAGTGTATATGCTCTTGCAATTTTGAAATATTTTAGGATCGTCACCATTCTTCTTCTGAGATAACGTGTTAGTGAGCAGACTGTGCTTCTCCCTGCCATTTTTTTAATGTTCGACCTTTATTATTTTACGTATCAAAGCCCAGTTTTTCAAAAAAATATCATTATTTAATTTTTTAGCTCATTTTCGCAAAAAAATTCTTGTGTTGCTAACTTGCAGTGGATTTTCAACCATTTTCAGGTTTAGCATCGCTTCATAAGAGAGTACTTCATCAAAATGACAGTACGTCAGTTCTTGGACTCAAACGACGATGTATCATTTGTTTATTTTTGAATCCAGTTCTGCTATTCTGCCTGAGATTGCATTAATATTTGTAGTACTCTCTTCAGTTTTCTCTTTCTGAATATAATAAATGCAAGAATTTTCTCCCGGCTCAGCATCACTGTAACAGAGCACGTCATGTTTCCTATTTGGTCTTCATACTCTCACCATAAGTCTGTTAACCCTATTATTTTTCATTTAATGTTATTTTATTACTCTTCCTACTTTAAAGTTCTAGCTTCGGCCCGAAAATTTACTCATTTTTGTCTCTAAATAGAAAAACATATCAGAAACAGATCTACGTAGTAAATGTTATATAGTCTTTGGCCTAACATCGTGTGACAAACACATTACGTTATCCAGTTCTTCACTAACATTTTCTCATATTAGTTACCATATTGTCGTAGATGATACACACAGTTAGCGAAACGTTGTTTAGTAGAAAAGTTCTCTTTGTATCTAACAAGATAATATTCATAAGATATTTTGCTACACTATAGATTTCGGTAATACATTAATCACAGTTCGTTCATTTTTATACGGTATGGTAGACCTTTAGAAGAATATTAATCCTTAGTTTATGTAGTTTCCAATACGCCATCATCGTTTTTTATAGCCTTTAAATGCCGAACAGTGGCATATCGCACTTTCTTTCCGTTGCAAGGTAGACACAGTTAAGATGTATCGCCCAGAGGTCTTTCTACAACTACATCTACATCTACATCGACATTTATACTCCGCAAGCCTCCAAACGGTGTGTGGTGGTGGACACTTTACGTGCCACTGTCATTACCTCCCTTTCCTGTTCCAGTCGCGTATGGTTCGCGGGAAGAACGACTGCCAGAAAGCCTTCGTGCGCCCTCGAATCTCTCTGATTTTACATTCGTGATCTCTTCGGGAGGTGTAAGTAGGGAGAAGCGATATATTCGACACCTCATCCACAAACGCATCCTCCCGAAACCTGAACAGCAAGCTACACCGCGATGCAGAGCGCCTCTCTTGCAGAGTCTGCCACTTGAGTTTGCTAAACATCTCCGTAACGCCCTCACGCTTACCAAATAATCCTGTGACGAAACGCGACGCTTTTCTTTGGATCTTCTCTATCTCCTCCGTCAATCCGACCTGGCACGGATCCCACACTGATGAGCACCACACAAGTATTGGTCGTACGAGTGTTTTGTAAGCCATCTCCTTTGTTGGCGGACTACATTTTCTAAGGTCTCACCCAATGAATCTCAACCTGGCACACGCCCTACCAACAATTAATTTTATATGATCATTCCACTTCAAATCGTTCCGTACGCATACTCCCAGATATTTTACAGAAGTAACTGCTACCAGTGTTTTCTCCGCTATCATATAATCATACAATAAAGGATCCTCCTTTCTATGTATTCGCAATACATTACATTTGTCTATGTTAAGGGTCAGTTGCCACTCCCTGCACCAAGTGCCTATAAGCTTCAGATCTTCTTGCATTTCGCTGCAATTTTCTAATTCCGCAACTTCTCTGTATACTACAGCATCATCCGCGAAAAGCCTCATGGAACTTCCGACACTATCTGCTAGGTCATTTATATATATTGTGAAAAGCAATGGTCCCATAAGACTCCCCTGTGGTACGCCAAAGGTTACTTTAACGTCTGTAGACGTCTCTCCATTGAGAACAACATGCTGTGTTCTGTTTGCTAAAAACTCTTCAATCCAGCCACACAGCTGGTCTGATATTCCGTAGGCTCTTACTTTGTTTATCAGGCGAGAGTGCGGAACTGTATCGAATTACGATGAATTCCTCCATTACTCCATTTCACCACTTAGAGCTAGTTTATTCCAGCCACAATTGTCAAAGGTATTTCGTTGCTACGAAAGTGTAATTCCTTCTGATTAATGACTGAAGAGAAGTATCCCTTCATCCGAGGATTTTTCTGCCTTGCCTTTAAGTATTTCCCAACGTCTTATCACATTAATTTTCTCTGTGTACCGTAACACTAAGTGGCTTAATTCCACACTGATACTACTCTTAAGATCATACTACATTGCCTGATAGGACAGTGGGGCACCAAGAAGACACGGGCGGATGTCAGTATAACTCGTATGTAAATGTAAATTACAGAGTGCTTTGTAACAAGTGGAACGGCCAGCAGAGTACATTGAAGTTGTTCAAATTTACTGTTGTTAGTCGAAATGAAGACAGTCAGACGTTGAGTGATCACTGTGAAGTACACTGAGATGCTGCGTACTCGTGTGAGACTGCTTTATCAGCAGCCCACAGAGTTTGAAAGACGCCACGGGTGTAGACGTGGCCCGATGTTGGCCTGCATGGGAACGTGAGGGCAGAAATCCTCGCCATCAAGGTTTCGCTCAACCACGTCTGAGCACCACAAGCAAGGATCGTCGTCTTGTCCACGAAGCACATCGTAACCAGTTCGTGTCTGCGCTTACATTCCGAGAAGAAGTAATGGGATCTCTGAGACGTTCTCTGACATCCCACACCACTGCTCGAAGACTAGTAGCAGCCGGATATGCTCATGATGTCTCTGAGAGCACAGAGACACGTGACAGGCATGCTGTGTCTTCATGTGTTACCTCTCATGTGACAGTTTCGTGGTTTCATTTTTCAGCAGGACAACAGCACAAACGTCTGCGTTTCGAATGGTGCTGTGATCTGGAAACATGAACTACTGATGAAAGACGTCCCACGGTATTTAGCGATGAATGGTGCTTTACAGTGACCCGGAGGACCGTCATCGGTGATTATAGCCGCGACTTGGGTAGAGGCCCAATTATTGCAATGATTTGGAGTGACACAGCAGTGTCGAAACTGGTACAATAGCTTGAGGCGACATGGGGTATGGCTGGCAGCGATTGAGGGAATTATAATGGCACAAAGGTACAGTCTGGTAAGTAAGAATGTGTTCGGGTCAATCAGGAGAAAAATTTGACAGGAAAGTAAGACATATACATATATCATATATGAACAAAAGAAAAATACATTTACAATTAACAATACGTCGAATCACCCACAGCGTCGATAATTGTTTGGCATCTTCGGGGCACGCTTGAAACCAACCTTCCCACGTATTCGCATGAAAATGACCTCTAAATACGTCCAATTTGCATTGACAGCCGTTTAAAAGTTACGATCGTCTTGCTCTGTATTTATATGCCTCGTCATGACTCATATTCGGACCTCTTTGCTATCTGCAGTGACACTTCCTCAATATGCGACGTGTAAGCTGCAGTGATGCTCCTTCTTGTGTATCTCTGTTAACAGTTCAATGTAAAACAATATATGAACGTTTCATGAAGGACCCGGTTCCCTGTAATGGGTTGTGGAAGAACTGCAGCGATATATTTTACCATCTGTATTGTAACGCTGACGCCGGTCTTACTTAACAGACTATACTTCACAGACATACTGCGTTCTCATGTGTTACCTCTCCAGCGAGTCATTTTTCAGCAGAACAAGGCTCCTCCACACGCGACATATGTCTCTGTGAGCGGTCTGTGTGAGCCAGGGCGGACGCCATACCCATAAGAAGGCTCATGCTACCAATTTCTTTGAAAATTTGTCTCGATTTTGTAATCTCTGAAATTACATCACATACCCTCTCAAACCTATAAAGTATCGTCGTCTCCTTCCGGGTTCTTCGTTCTTCTTTTGTCAGGCAGTGTATGAGGTAATAGAGAATCAGTACTTCGTCTTATCCTTCCGGGTGTTTCATCCTTTTTTGTCAGGCAGAGTACGAGGTAATAGAGAATCAATACTAACGATAGACGTTAGGAGGCCTTTCGCGAGAGTCTGCTGTAGTGGGAATAACGAATATTTTTGGAAAGATTCAGATCATTTGTTGTTGTTCCCATTGGAGTGCTTCTGAAGAGCTGACGGCCGCTATTTCTCTTGTGCCAGGAACTGCGATATTTTGCATGACTTTGATTAACTTTTTACAAGAGCCACGTAGCAGCGAAACTGCATATCGACTGCGAATATCGGAGCAGGTTTATTATCTCATACTAGGAGACTGTGATGTCTATTGAAATGGTTAAAACATTTCTATGCCCCTATAAGAGGAGTTTCCAATTTACTTCTTGCTAAATTAAAATCCGCCGTTACAAAGGCCCTCGCGGTGCATCAGGCTGCTCCTTTTATACGTTGCTCCCCTCTGGGAGGCTGCAGCCAATCAGCGGCCGACGGTTCACGTGTTCTCCCGGCCAGAGGAGCTTCTGGGTGACATTCTCTCTGCCGAGGGGGTGAGAAGGTTGGAGGGGGTTAGGCGGGTAGCGCTCTCGACTTTTGTACTTCATACGAAATTGTGAGCAGTTTTATCACTGTTTTCCAGTTCATTTTTATGCAATGGTTGTGGAGCAGCATAGTATTATTTAATGAAGACATTTATAGATTGCTATAGGTGGAGGTACTTCACAGATGTATGATATCAAAGCCATGTCAAGGGGATTACTTTATGTTATCGCTTTGATGGTGTCTACAATTGCAGCAGTCACTGCATATTAATCAGTGTCTTGTTTATTCTGAAGCAACTTACATGATCACGTACTAATGTCTGTTTTTTTATTTGTTATCATTCAGTAGCAAAATTTATTCACAAGTATTTCTCAAGATTCATTTTCGAAAGTGCGTGGGAAATTATGACGAAGAAGTCTACTTTATTCGATGTTTTCGCTCACTTCGCAAGTATCTGCGTAATAACAATATGTACGCCGACAAGAAATACGTTGCTCAATGAGTAATGAATGCTGTAAAGCCCACATTAAGATTCCTGAAAAATCGTGACCTCGTAAGGAACTGTGTTCATGGCAAAATTGTAAACGCAAAATCCAATTGAATCTCTAAATGCGCATATCTGGAAGCGTTGCATAACACAACATTTTCGTCATCTGCGCCTGTAAAACTTGCAACATGTGATACTACGAGGGTTGGAACATAAATAGTGGCAACTATTTATTCATAAGCGATACGAAAGAGTTACACGATTGCATCTATTATTGTCCTTCAATGCCTGTCAAATCTCTGGAACAGTTCTGAAGCGAATGACAATAAGTTGTTCCTT
Organism: Schistocerca cancellata; assembly: GCF_023864275.1. Lineage (NCBI taxonomy): Eukaryota > Metazoa > Arthropoda > Insecta > Orthoptera > Acrididae > Schistocerca > Schistocerca cancellata. Next base: position 415,050,226 of record NC_064628.1, read on the forward strand.
CATCTTCGGAATCAAATCAAAGTCAAAAGGACTTAAGTCCGGAGAGTTTAGTGGATGGTACAGTACTTCCCAGACCCATCGACCGAACAGAGAAGCCACAGTTTGCGCTGTATGCGCCCGCGCATTGTCGTGCAAAATGATGGGTAAGTTGCGCAGAAAGTGTCGCCGCTTTTTTCGCAAAGCTGGTGACAGGTGAGGCTCCAAAATAAAAAAAAAATCTTTGCGAAAGAAGCAGCGACACTTTCTCCGCAACCCACCCATCATTTTGCACGACAATGAGCGGGCGCATACTACGCAGCTCCATTCGCACCATCAACAGAACAGGCTCTGCTAACGGTATACCACGTCTTCCACATTGATGGCAACGGGTTGTACAGACAGCTGGTGACTACTTTGAAGGACAGTAACAGGTGCAAGACTCTTTTGTATCGGTTTTGAATAAATAGGTGACACCATTTGAGTTCCAGCCCTCGTATAATGGTTTTTAATCATTGAAACACAGGGAGAGTGGAAGTGTTACAGCATTTGCGCTTCAGGGCCGGTGCATTCACTCTATACATTCTTGAGGAAATTGACCGTCGTTATATATAGCAGTAACTGGCGGTTAGTGAGTGGAAGTGCAAAAGAAGTGATGTACTCGGTCACTTCCTAATCAAGTACTTGTAAAAGTTGTCGCGTTATCAACATGTTTTCAAATGGTTGCAGCAAGTAAACGGTACATGTCCGGTCGGACATAGGTTCCACTTACAAATATTATCTACACATACCCTCTAAAAGCCCTGGAAGACTGTCGTGGAAATTTCCGAACATCTTGAAGAAGTAGTTTTTTGAATTCCCTTTTCGGGAAGATACATTTTTTGATAGTTATGTCCATTTTTCTCAGAACATCTGTCATGTAATGCCTTGATATTTGGCCTATACGTTTCTCACAGTGCACGAATGCGCGAAAAAATACACAGAGTTAAATTTTCATGTTTTTAAAGATGAGATATGTAGATAAAGGTGCTGAAATTCCTATAGCGATTCTTACCAAAGACACGTGCAACATTATAAAACATCTTTCTATTAAAGATATTCAAAATTGCTTACATACAATTGTGTACACTGAAGCACATAACACATGTCAACTTTGGCAATGATTGGTGTAATAAGGTATGAGGAAAAGGAACGTTAGTAAAATTTTGGAAACTGAATTTAAACTTGCATTACTCCGTTGCGAAGCACCTTTAAAATTTTAGGCACGCTGTGTGATAACATGGCGGTATCCGTTTCACGCAGGTCCCTCCACCCCCTCCACCCCCCACACTCGGAGAACCGCCTGTCAGAAAAAAATGTTGGTAACAGTGATTCCGATTCACAGGTCGATCACATCTCCGGCATGCTCTGTCCCGAATACATCGGTAAGTCACTACATCTGAGTGCGTGGGAGGACGAGACGTGTTCAGTGACCAACTAAATAAAACACAAAATGGTGCTCACGATAAAACAGCGCGTAATAATTGTCGAGTGTCATGAGAAGTACAGTCCGTGGAAACATGTAGAGTTTACGACTTGAAGTGTTTTGGCAAAAGCTTCAGCAATTTCTACTGTGCAAACCACAGTAGCAAGATAGCGCGAAACAGCTTCTGTAGCGAATAAAAACGGTAACTATGCGAAAATGAGTTCTTACACCACAAAACATTGTTCGAGTGAAAATAGGTCTGGAACGACGTCCGACGGAATCTCAACACCGTTTATCTAAGCATGTTGGAGAGATTGATTGTTGAGTTGAAACAATATTAAAAATATCCGGCTAAGTGCGAGTAGGGCTCGCGGTTCGAATGTTCCGTAAAAAATTTAGTGTATTGATAGTTCATCCATACTGGGAATCGAGAATCAGGACGGTTTTTGGATGTGTCGATATTTGCTTCTGGCACGATATTGGTCCTGGTAATTCCAAGACTTTTGAGAATTTTTTAATTTTAAGTAAAAACTTTTTGTGAAAGTTTCAAATTTGCTACTGCAATTTATCATTTATTGTATTAATTTTGAAGTTATATTAATGTGCTGTGCTAACTGCAAAATGTAGATGCCTTGACTTCGTCTGCTGTTTTCCCTGTTCCTGTTACGATGCAGATGATATTTGACGGAGGGAAAAACACTACAGTTACTACACCTTGACACAGGGCTACTGTTGTTACGCTGGTGTCGAATAAATCAGTGGAATACTTCAATAATTATTTTATGAGATGTTAGGAACGTTATACTGAACAATGGAAGGGTAGTCCTGCATCAGTTACCAGTATTGCTTTGCTCAGAAATACTATAGATGCTGTATCTGTTGTAGGCAAATATTGTCAGCGCAGTAGTCATGTGGCACGTCAAAGACAGGGTTTTCACAGCGGCTGGGGACTTCATTTCACCATAGCTCAGCCACATAGGACGAAATATATGTTGATTATATACAAAAACCTTCCACGTGGATCACTCTACCTGTTACTGAAAACAATATTAAAATCTTTCCGGCGCCATTTCATGAATCGCGCGGCCCCTCCCGCCGGAAGTCCGAGTCCTCCCTCGGGCATGGGTGTGTGTGTGTGTGTGTGTTGTTCTTAGCGTAAGTTAGTTTAAACAGTGTGTAAGTCTAGGGACCGATGACCTCAGCAGTTTGGTCCCTTAGGAACTCACACAAATTTTAACATCTTTTAAAATACTGCCCGCAGTTCCTGTTTTTTTTTTTTTTTTCTTGACACATTAGGAATGCTATGTAAGATTGTAACGCTAAAATTTATTTCTTATGAGATATAATTACAAGCCGGCCGTGGTGCCCGAGCGGTTCTAGGCACTTCAGTCCAGAACCGCGCAACTGCTACGGTCACAGGTTCGAATCCTGCCTCGGGCATGGATGTGTGTGATGTCCTTAGGTTAGTTAGGTTTAAGTAGTTCTAAGTTCTAGGGGACTGATGACTTCAGATGTTGAGTCCCATAGTTCTCAGATCCTTTTGAACCATTTTTATAATTACAATATATCAACTTTCGAATTTGTCCCTTTACTTGTACTGTGCGACCTTGCTTCTTGGTAAATTTCGTCATTCTGGGTTAACAGGAAATACCCTACAGGTTATGATGAGTGAGTTTTATGAGTACCAAAATATGTGACATAAATGGCCATAATTTTTCATTAAATTATATTAAAAGCTCAAAAAATTTACACCGTCCAGGGACCGTAAACCTTAGTACGTGACATAGTTTTCAACTTGGTACGTCTACCAGTTCCTGAGAAAAAGGAATTTAGCAGTCGGACATTCAACCAGACAGACAGACAGATGGGCAGAGAACAAAGTGATCCTGTAAGGGTTCAATATTTGCACCCGTGGTCTAGGGCGTACTCGCTTCGGCGGTACATATACTAAAACTGGAACGATACAGAGAAGATTAGCATCGTCCCTGCGCAAGGATGACAGGCAGAATCGTGAAGCTAGCCGGCACGGTATCTCAGCGTGTTTGGTCAGAGGGCAGGTAGTCCTCTCTAATAAAAAACTGAGTAACGCAATCAAATATCAACTTGAACGGATGCTATGTGACGTCCGCCCAGACCAAACGCAACGAAATATGCTGAAAAAAAGGAGTAGCGTCTTTGATTCATTACAAAAACGTCTTCGGTCCCGGGTTCGAAAGTCGTAACAGGTTAAATTTTGATTAATAATCAGCATTGGCGGCCGAAGACTTCCGGCATAAGAAGTCACCCCTAATTCTGCTAACGGGCAAGTCAAAGAGAGCGGAGGAGGGGTTCAGGGCATTCTCTTCTCCTGTGGGTGAGGAGCTGCCCCTAAAGGCGGAAGAATCAGCAATGTTCAACGCCATTAGGATGCAGTAGGCAATGGAAACCACTGCATTAAAGATACATGAAGTGTAGCCATAGGACATATGGATGTAATTGAATAAGTGTCATGATGATCTCTCCATTGACAAAAGATTCCGGAATATCCTCCCATTCGGATCTCCGGGAGGAGACTGCCAAGCGGGAGGTTGCCATGAGAAAAAGATTGAATAATCAACGAAAGGAAAACGATCTACGCGTCGGGGCGTGGAATGTCAGAAGCTTTAACGTGGTAGGAAAACTAGAAAATCTGAAAAGGGAAATGCTAACGCTCAAACTAGATACGGTAGGGGTCAGTAAGGTGGAAAGAAGATAAGGATTTCTGCTGAAATGAGTATAGAGTAATATCAACAGAAGCAGAAAGTGGTATAACGGGAGTAGGATTCGTTATGAATAGGAAGGTAGGGTAGTGAGTGTGTTACCGTGAGCAGTTCAGTGATAGGGTTATTCTTATCAGAATCGATAGCAAACCAACACCGTCGACGATAGTTCAGATAAACATGCCGACTTCGCAAGCTGAAGATAAAGAGATACGGAAAGTATATGAGGATACTGAAAGGGTAATGCAGTAAGTAAAGGGAGTGGAAAATCTAATATTCATGGGGGAGTGGAATGCAGTTGTAGGGGAAGGGGTAGAAGAAAAGGTTGTAGCAGAATATGGGCTTGGGACAAGAAATGAGAGAGGAGAAAGACTAATTTACTTGTGTAACAAGTTTCAGCTGGTAAAAGCGAATACTCTTTTCAAGATTTACAAGAGGAGGTATACTTGGAAAAGGCAGGGTGAGACGGGAAGATTCCAGTTAGATTACATCATGGTCAGAAAGAGATTCCGAAATGAGAGACTGGATTGTAGGGCGTACCCAAGAGTAGATATAGACTCAAATCACAACATAGTAGTGATGAAGAGTAGGCTGAAATTTAAGACATTAGTCAGGGAGAATCAATATGCAAAGAAGTGCGATACGGAAGTATTAAGAAATGACGTGATACGGTTGAAGTTGTCTAAGGCTGTAGATACAGCAATAGGGAATAGCTCAGTAGGCATTACAGTTGTAGAGGAATGGTCATCCCTAAAAAGGCCGATAACAGAAGTTGGGAAGGAAAACATAGGTACAAAGAAGGTAACTGGGAAGAAACAATGGGTAACAGAAAAAATACTTCAATTGATCGATGAAAAGAGGAACTACAAAGATGGTCCAGGAGACTCAGGTATACAGAAATACAAGTCGCTGAGGAATGAAATAAGTAGGAAGTGCATGGAAGATAAGACGAAATGACTGCATGAAAAATATGAAGAATCTAAAATAGAAATGATTGTACGTAGTACCGACTCAGCATACAGGAGAGTCACAAGAACCTTCGCTGACATTAAAAGCAAGGATAATAACATTAAGAGTGCAGCGGAAATTCCACTGTTAAATGCAGACGAGAGAGCGGATAGGTGGAAAGAATACACTGAAAGCCTCTGTGACGGGGCAGATTTGTCTGATGTGATAGAAGAAGAAACAGGAGTCGACTTAGAAGAGATAGAGGTCCCGGCATTAGTATTAGATTTTAAGAGCTTTGTACGGCTTAAGATCAAATATCGCAGAAGGCATAGATAACATTCCATCAGAATTTCTGAAATCGTTGTGGGGTAGTGGCAACAAAACGACTATTTACGATGGTGTGTAGAATGTATGAGTCTGACGACAAACCATCTGACCTTTTGAAAAACATCATCCTCACAATTCCGGAAACAGCAAGAACTGACAAGTGTGAGAATTATCACCCAGGCAGAATAACAACTCATGCATCCAAGTTGCTGCCAAGAATAATATACAGAATAATGGAAAAGAAAATTGGGGATACGCTAAATAACGATCAATTTGGCTTTAGGAAAGGTAAAGGCACGAGAGAGGCAATTCCGACGTTGTGGTCAATAATGAAAGCAAGACTCAGGAAAAATCAAGAAACGTTCATAGAATTTGTCGACCTGGAAAAAGGGTTCGACAATGCAAAACGGTGCAAGATGTTCGAAATTTTGAAAAAAGTAGGGGTATGCTATAGGGAGAGACGGGTCATATACAATATTTGCAACAGCCAAGAGGGAATAATAAGAGTGGACGACCAAGAACAAAGTGCTCGCATTAAAAAGGGTATAATACAAGTATATAGTCTTTCACCCCTACTGTCCAGTCTGTACATCGAGGAAGCAATAATGGAAATAAAAGAAAGGTCCAGAAGTGGAATTAAAATTTAAGGTGAAAGGATATCAATGATACGATTCGCTGATGACTTTGCTATTCTGAGTGAAACCGAAGAAGAATTACAAAATCTGTTGAATGGAATTGCCAGTCTAATGAGTACAGATTACGGATCGGGAGTAAATAGACGAAAGACGAAGGTAATGAGAAGTAGTAGAAATGAGATCAGCGAGAAGCTTAACATCAGGGTCGACGGTTAAGAAGAAGATGAAGTTAAGGAATTCCGCTACCTAGGCAGTAAAATAACGAGTGACGGACGGAGTAAGGAGGACATCAAAAACAGACTAGCAATGTCAAAAATGGCATTCCTGGCCAAGAGAAGTATACTAATATCAAATATCGGCCTCAATTTGAGTATGAAATTTCTGAGAATGTACGTCTCCAGTACAGCATTCTATGGTAGTGAGACATGGAAGGTGGGAAAACCGGAACAGAAGAGAATCGAAGCATTTGTGATGTGGTGCTACAGACGAATGTTGGAAATTAGGTGAACTGATAAGGTAAGGAATGAGGAGGTTCTGTGTAGAATCAGAGAGGAAAGGAATGAGTGGAAAACACTAATAAGGAGAAGGGACACGATGATAGGACATCTGTAAGATATAAAGGAATGACTTCCATGGTTCTAAAGGGAGCTGTAGAGGGCAAAAACCTTAGAGGAAGACAGAGATTGGAATACATGACAGAGGACGTAGAGTGCAAGTGCTAGTCTGAGATGAAGAGGTTAGCACAGGAGAGGAATTCGTGGCGGGCCGCATCAAACCAGTGGCATTTCAATGAAGTGGAATCAGAACTTCGATCCCCAGTCACTCATTTTTCTGACGAGACCTCGTTTAGCCTGTTTCTCACAGAATATGTACCATGATGGATCACAAAATTTCCACCAGTACTTTGAAGATTCGTTGCAAAATCTCTATATTGGTGCGCAACATCTGGTGTTAATGTTAACCAGTAGGCCCTATAGCCAAAGGCAGTTTAATCCGTGAGTGGATCAACTCACAGATGAAAGATTATATATATATATATTTTCAGCAAGACGGAACAACAACACACACAGCTTTGTCAACATTGTCATGATTGTATAAGACTTCTGTGAGGAAAAGACAATTAGCACAGGCAGTGCAATCTCATGACCGCCTCGACTGTCTTGTCCCTCTCCCTGGGACTGTTACCTACAAGAAAAATTGAAGTCACAGTTGTGCTACTAAAATCGTCACACGACTGAAGTGCTACAGCAGAACATGAAAATGCTGTTGCTGTTGTCTCTCCGGCACCGCTGCTGCGTGTGTCTGACAGTGTGGTAAATCGAGCATAGCCCTGCATCGACGCCAACGCTGGCCACCTCCAACACCCTCTGTTTTGTACATTAACAACGATCAGTCTCGCATCAATCTTATTGTAAATGATGTAAATTTTGACGTTATGATATCGTTGCTTAATATACAGGGTGTTTCTGTAAGAGCATGCAAAAATGTAACAGGACACAGAGAATGCTACACTGAACAATCTGAGGTAGGGAACCTGGGATTGGAGAAGCCAGCTTAAGGTGATGCGGAAGTAAACTTGTCTACTGCTTTATTTAGCATTTTCTGTTTTCCAACTTATTCACAGTTAACATGCGTACAAGTTTACACGTAATGTGTTGTTTATGTATATACACATTCTTTATTTTCTCCAAGAAAACAAGGAGGACGAGTCTTATTACTAGGACGTCTACCTGGCCGTATGGATGGCCACATGTACTTTAGTGTCGTGCAAAAAGTTTTATATGAGTTGTTAGAGAACGTACCCTTGGCTGTTCGTGAGAGAATGTGGATACAACATGATGGTACACCGCCTTACTTCAGTGTGGATGTCCGAAACCATCTCAGTGCTGTATATCCTGGTCGCTGGATTGGAAGGGGATGCCCTATTCGTTGGCGTGTGGGGTCACCTGACGTGAATCCCCTTAATTATTTCCTATGAGGATATGTAAAGTCAATTGTGTATGAGACCGCGGTGGATATGGAGATAGAATTAGTTGCAAGAATTGTAGCTGCCTGTGACACGATTCAAAACATACCAGGGATATTTGTCAGGGTGCGTCAGAATCTTGTTTGCCGATTTCATGCCTGCACTGAGGCTGAGGGCCGTCAGCTTAAGCACATTTTATTAAAGGTACAGTGCAAATGGTACGTTGATAGTGTCAGTGATGGTATTTGCAGTTAACTAATGTAAATAAAATAGTACACAGTTATGTGATTTTATTCGTATTATCTCCTTAAGCTAGCTTCTCCCAACCCAGGTTCCCTACCTCAAATTGTTCAGTGGAGCATACTCTACGTCCTGTTAAATTTTTGCACGGTCTTACGGAAACACCCTGTATACATGATGATCACAAGCAATCAGAATAACTGTCATATTTTTCTGTTTGACTCTTGCCTACATTTGGCAGTTACATAACACCCTGGGTTCGGTGTGGAGCGGCGGGGGTGGGTGGACCGCTGTGGCTTGTTGTGGGGTTGTGAACAACTGAGGGCTACGGCGGGACGAAGCCTCTCCGTCGTTTCTAGGTCCCCGGTTCGATACACACATACACCTCCGACATGTTTGCATGGTGACTGATCCATGCAGGGCTGATACTGTTTTCAATTCACTGCACTACGTCGCATGCTTCAACAAGGTAAGGTGGTGTTCTTCTTCTTCTCCAAAAATGGTTCGAATGGCTCTGAGCACTATTGGACTTAACATCTGAGGTCATCAGTCCCCTAGAACTTAGAACTAGTTAAACCTAACTAACCTAAAGACATCACACACATCCATACCCGAGGCAGGATTCGAACCTGCGACCGTAGCAGTCGCGAGGTTTCAGACTGAAGCGCCTAGAACCGCTCAACCACGGCGGCTGGCTCTTCTTCTCCTCTTTCATGGTGAATGAAATATATTTTTATTAAGCTGGGCACCGTGTGTGACATTCGGCTATATTCCATTCTGTTCTTTTATAGGACACCGTGCAATGTTCGGGAATGTTTGATGAGAGCAGTTATTAGCTGGGACTCTCTGTATGCTCGGTATTCCATGTACCAGATACCTTTTAATATTCAGTAAGTAATTTTACGATTACTTGCTAGTAAATGCAATTTTTCAAAATGGGTTCAAGCCATTTCTAAAGAAACACATTTTTACGTAGACATTTTTTTATGTAGATGCCTGAATCTGGCGAAACGCGTCATTGGTAAACAAAAAATAGATACTACCCTGCAACCAAGGCTGACTGTATGTTTCTGCATATGAGTGTCAATATTTTTCCGGTTCGGTTTTATTTTGACCAAAGGTTAGCATCCACATTCACACTGATACAATTTTTATTTTTAATGATTAATAAAAACCACCTCAGCTATGTTATTACACATTTATTGTGTTACGACAGGTTTCGTTCTTTGAAAATCTTCAGGTTCAAAGACCGAAATCAGTAGTAACAAAAAAATGTGTGATAATAAAGCTGAGAATAATTTTATTAATTATTAACATTAGTGTCAGCTGTGGGCTCTACACTAACATAATTGCAATTTGTATTAGATGTGTCATTTTTTTGGAACGTATCAGTAGAGAGGTTTTAGAATCACTGGTTAACTGACGCAGCCTGTCAAATTGTTTAGGGACTTAGACTAACACTATGAAGTTGCAGGAAATGCAGTAAATGCATGAAATCAACACAGCAGAGATAAAATGGAAAAATTACATTTGTTACTAAAATTCTGGGAAGGGGTGGAAGACCTGTTAAACATAGGAGGGTCATTCCATTAGTGATGGCAACTGTGGCATATCGTGCGAACGTGTGGCATCAGCGTAATCGCTGTAAATACATTCGAAAGCTCGCGGCAAACATCAGGAAACCAACTGACACATAGCGACCGCATACGAGGGTGGCTTGTTATCAGCGCCTGAAACGTTCTGTGTGAGCTTGGCCGTTCTACAAGATGGGTACTCCCCCCCCCCCTCCCCTATTCTCCATACGTCAGTTCATGCGACTTCGACCTCATTCCACATCTGAGGATACCGCTGCTTGGGAGGCGCCTTGTAAACAAAGCTAATGTCCTCATGGCATTACAGAGACTGGTGGCGCATACTGATGGCAATTCCAATGCCATTAAACGGTTTGCCCTTCTTTGGCTACGCTGTCTGCATGCGCTGGGGGATTATTTTGAAGCACGGTAGTTGATTTTTATTCATTTTTCTTCCATTTGCACTCGAGTACAATATATTTACACAGACTTCTAACGCGTGGTTTTCATTTGAAAAGTTACCATTGTGACGTCGCAAGTTACTACAGGATAACATTTATTGCAGCAAGATACCTAGACGTGGAGCCCGGTGAACGTGCAAGAGGCTGCAAACTTGTGTCTTAGCCATGACTCATAGCATATCTGTCGCTACTAGCCAGCATGAGAACGGGCTTCTGTTTTACTTAGAACGACTGTATACTCATACCCTCTCCGAAGCTATATAAAACATACTAAATATTAAAGCATTAATGTCAAACTTGGTATACTATTTTTTGTTATTCAGAAAAAGATCTCCTCCAAATTTCAGAGTTGTACATATAATAGTTTCGGAGGTTCAGAAAATTACCTAAAGCCCACCAAACTGACACCCAGTGTGGAAAATTCAGTTAGGAACGATTACAGTTTTTGTTACCATTTGAAATCATTTACAGGGTTCTCAATATATCATATCAATTAGTTTGGATTTTTATTTTCAAAACTTCCATTAATCTTCATTTCATAGTATAAAAATTCAGAAAAAATTAGTATCTGTTTATTATGTTGTTGTGCCAACAAATGAGGATGAGTGAGAGTTTGTATGTGGGACATACGAAAAAATTCAATATTGTATTATGCATAACATTAAGTAATCGTAATGTGGGCAAGATGTAATTTACCCACATTGCTGATGACGTGTGTCTAGGTGTGATTGCTTTTGTAAGAAGGCAGCCAGAATATTAGTTTAAAGTGCAATCGTTTTCTAAATTATTTTCAAGATTAATTTTATTTCGTTTTACTTTATTAAACGTTGTGTTAGTATTTGCATTTTGGGATGACATAAATTACTTTCTGAACAGTGAGCGGCCTAGGCGAGTTTTGCTGCGAGAATGATCTCGAAAGATAATTCTGACTGGTCCGTCAAACTGATCAGCCAGACAGAATTAAGTAGTTCCCGCTCACAGCTAGTTAGTCATGCTATGAGTGAGGCAGTATCGGGAGAGTCGCTCGCCAGCATCAGACGTGTAAGTTCCTCGCATTTAATACGAACACTTTGATGAAAGTTTGGAGTTTCGGGACTGTTTAGTTGGAAAGTTAGTTGTGAGTGAACTTTCGGCCTTGATGAAAATTCCGTGAGGCGTGTTCTGTATTCAGTTATGGAGTATTGGCGAGCAGTTTCCTTTAAAGAAACGCACTGAAAAGGACTGAATGTGAAACTCATTTATAGTAGCGGATCTGTGACTGTGAGAATCAAGAATAGCTGCCAACATGGGTAACGTAGAAGTAGATAACCTCAGGGATAGTGAAGTAATTGAAATCACTTAACAAAAGCAAGTTTTCCGGTCCAGGATGTATACCAGTTATGTTCCTTTCAGAGTATGCTGATATTATAGCTCCTTACTTAACAGTCACGTACAACCGTCCGCTCGACAAATGATCCTTACCTACTGACTGGAAAGTTGCACAAGTCACACCAGTAATCAACGAAGGTAGTAGGAGTTATCTACTGAATTACAAGCCCATATCGTTAACGTCGATATGCAGCAGGATTTTGGAACGTATACTGTGTTGTGTTCGTACATTATTTATTACCTCGATGAGAATGGGCTATTGACACACAGTCAACACGGATTTACAAATCATCGTTCTTGTAAAACACAACTAGCTCTTCACTCACACGAAGTTTTGAGTGCTATTGACAAGGGATTTCAAATTGATTTCGTATTGCTAGATGTCCAGAAGGTTTCTGACGCTGTACCACATGGGCGGCTTGTAGTGAAATTGACTGCTTATGGAATATCGTCTCAGTTATGTTACTGGACTCGCAATTTCCTGTCAGAGAGCTCACAGTTCGCAGTAACTGACGAGAAGTCATCAAGTAAGACAGAAGTGATTTCTGGCGTTCCCCAAGGTAGTGTCATAGACCCTTTTCTGTTCCTTATCTATATAAACGATTTTGGAGACAATTTGAGCAGCCCTCGCAAGTTGTTTGCAGATGATGCTATCGTTTATCGACCAGTAAATTCATCAGAAAGTATTTGTATGCTGTAATAATTGGAAACTGACGGTAAATGAGTGCTAAAAGGCACCCGTTAAACTTCGTTTACACGGTAAATCAGTCAAATCTAAAGGCCGTAAATTCAGCTAAATACCCAGGAATTACGATTATGAACAACTTAATTTGGAAGGGACGCGTAGAAAATGTTGTGGGAAAGGCTAACGAAAGACTGTGTTTTATTGGAAGGACTTAGAAAATGTAACAGACCTACTAAGGAGACTGCCTATACTACGCTTGTCCGACCTCTGTTAGAGTAGTGCCGCGCGGTGTGAGATTGTTACCAGATAGGATTGACGGAGTACATCGAGAAACTTCAAGGAAGGGCAGCACGTTTTATACTACCGCTAAATAGGGGAGAGAATGTCACTGAAATGATACAAGATTTGAGGTGGACATCATTAAAACAAAGGCGTTTTTCGTTGCGGCGAAAACTTCTTGCGAAATTTCAGCCACGGACTTCTCCTCCGAATGCGAAAATATTTTGTTGACGCCGACCAATATAGGGAGAAATGATCGCCATAATAAAATAAGGGAAATTAGATCTCTTGGAAATATAGATGTTCGCTTTCTCCGCGTGCTGTACGAGATTAGAATAATAGAGAATTATTGTGAAGGTGGTTCGATGAACCCTTTGCCGGGCACTTACATGTGATAAGCAGACTATCGATGTAGATGTAGATGTAGACTGACTTCATACATGAGGATTCTAAAGTGAATAACGTCAACGGCACTGGCCAGGCCACGCCACCAGGTAACCATTTCAAACGATCAAGCTAGAATGAACGATAGCTGCATCAGTTGTGTCGTTCCATCGGTAGGACCCCTAATGCATAATCTCAACCAAGAAAGTCCAAGTATGTCAAGCCAAAACGAAAGAAGAAAACACTACACGAGGTACAATCCCGGACACTTTGATAACTGGATAAATCGGTGGCATAATAATCATCACAGTCGGAAGTATTCTGATTTAGGAAATCATGGTCAATCAAATGTAAATGATGGACACCAGGGAAATAATCAGGTGCAAAATCACGTTGCTGTAACGATTGCCACACTGAGGCTCTAACAGGTTAAGGTGGTGGAAGTTGGCCACACAGTTATACCAAATTCAACAAAACAACACCATTTTGATCTCAAAAGTCAGCCAGGATGTGAGGAGGCCAAAGATGGCAATTCCATTAACCTACTGCAGTACATTCATGGAACATATATTTGAGGTGAATTGTATACTGGTCTTAACATTCATGATAAACTACATAAAAACCTAGTTCAGGCTGCTATAAATGATGTAGTGGAAAACGTACCGTGTAATATTGTATTAGGTACTGCAGAAGTCATTGTGATGTCCAGTTTAATGAACAGAATTAATAATATTACCAGAGGGCGGACCTTGGCAGTTCAGAACTGTAAAATCATTGGTGTGGTCGATAGCAGCTCTCACAACGTCAAGATGCAAAAACAACAGCCTATAATTGCAGGTAATGGAACCAATACATGCATGTTACTAATTGTTGAAGGTTTTATCGTGAACTGATTTCTTGCTATTAAATTTTTACAAGAGAGAGACGCCAAATCGGACGTCTCTGTTGGTAAATGCTACCTGTGTATTGATGGAAAGAATATAACTGCATATTTATTGAAAACAAAAGCATTGCATGGTAAGAACTGTCAAAGTTTTCAGCCCAAATTTATTGAAACAAAAATGCTGCGTATAAGCACTCAGCAACCTCACTAAATGGACATAAACTCCAATAAGTTCTACTTAGTGGTAAAGTGTCAAAGTCCAAGTATCTCAATTGTCAGCACGAAACTGAACTAGTCAACGAATATTAAGTATATAGATGTATTTGCAGAGAAACCAGATATCATCCAAGGTTATAAAAAAATATAGAGATTAATTCCTCACAAACCCTTAGCATATGCCTTCCTTCATCATGTGGTCCAAGTGAGAAGCTCTTATTAAAGAAATATACAAAATGTTATCGTGGAAGATCTATGAGTCATTGTTGTGACTGATACCCTTATCAGGACTTAAGGAAATGTATACAATAATTTTAAGTTTCCTACACGTAAGGTTTGTGCAAATGCATAGCAGCTGTGAGTTATATAAATGTCAGCTACTTTATAGGCAAAGAAAAATTACCAAATAATAATAATATATATAAAGAACTACAACGCTTTGACTATTCTGTAATAATTATTACGATCTTTACTCACATGCATATTGTATTTATAATATAAGGTGACAATTATTGAACTACATGAAATAAAACAGTCATAACTTCTGAACTGTTAGCGTTAGGACGTTCAAACTGCACTGTTGGCCGCAGTGCATGGTGGGAATTAGTATGATCATGTGTATATCAAGCCCGTTTTCATTGGCGTGGATTACTCAATAAGCAAAATTGGCACATTTGGGGGACTAAGAATCCGCGTTTCGCGATAGAGAACTCTCTTCACCCTCAACGTGTGACTGTGGGGTGTGCAATGTATTCCTTGATGGCACAATGACTACCGAAGGGTACATGAAGGTCTTCGAAGACGATTTCATCCCCATTTTTCACAGTGACCCCGATTTCGACGGGATGTGGTTCATGCAGGACGGAGCAAGAACCCATCGAAACAGAAAAGTGATGTCCTGGAGGAGCACTTTCGGGACCGCATTCTGGCTCTAGGGCACTCGGAGGACACTGGCATGGGTGTCGATTGGCCGCCATATTCTCATGATCTGAAAATACATGGTTCCTCTTTGTGGGGCAATATTAAAGACAGGATGTACAGCAATAACCCGAAAACAGTTACTGAGCAGAAAACAGCAATTCAGGAGGTCATCGACAGAATGGATTTTCGGACACTGCAGAGGGTCATAAAAAAATTTCGCTATTCGTCTGCACCACGTCATCGCCAATGATGGCAGACATTTCGAACATGTCAGAACTTAAATCAGAATATCTGTAGTGACTTTTACATGTTGAATAAAATATAGTACGCCTTATTTTGCAACTAATTTACGTTTCTTTTCATAGTCACTCTGTATATCTATTTAGTATATAGTTTAAGTGATATCCAGAAACAGAAATTGTCTTCAGTCAGTTACATGAGTTTTACATGCAAACATGACTGAGCTGTGAATAGAGTAAGTGAGTGACTAGTTAATTTTATCCATGCATAAAATTACTTGTACATGATAGCGATTAAACATATACAGTGCTATGTACTTCTAATTAATTTAAAGTATTTGAAGCAAGAATAGGGCTGTATTTACCGCCAGGTTGTTGAACTACGTACATTAACAGTATTGTGGAATGATAGTCTGCGGAACACAGAGATTAACAATATATTCAAGTGTTCACTTAGGGAAACACAAATGAGTGCTATGACAAAGGACAATATACTTTTCTATGTGAACTCTTACATTCAAGGTAAGATGTATGCTTTGAGGGGTGATAGTGTTATGGATTCTAAACAAAAAGCTTCTCATTGACATATGCCCTATTCCTAAAGGTTTGCGAGCTAGAAAGCATTTCATGTACGTTGTTATTTACTTTTTGTGTTACCTAAACACTGTCATTGTTTACGCCATCGCATAGTAGTGTAGAAGCTTAGACAAACAATTTGATACAGAGCACTTGACACACACTGTTTGATACAGGACCGGTGTGATCTATTAAGCTGGGAAACTGTCTCAAATTGGCCTGTAAACTACCTAAGCTACAGCGCATGCGCATCACACGAGATTTTCAATATCTCTAGAGAAAAAAATTAGTAGGACCCCTTTTGTTGGAAATATAATGTAGTTTAATTTCATACTGCGATACGTTTTCACTGGAGGGTTTGGTTTTCGAATTGTACACGGAAAATACATAAATGTGATGTTAAATGTGTTCTCTCTTGGGAACCATTTGGAGGAGGACATGTGTGCATATGAAGTTTCTTTATTCAGACTCACTAATAAAATAACCCCTAAAAAGCATGTACTTTTCCTCCTGACACCCATTTAGATGTCAATGCAATGTAATCATAGTGAAAAAGTTAGAATCACTGTGTGTATTGTACATGGTATAATAGTTATGCTCCAGGAGGAACCACTGGCACACAGTAGAAGTGTAGCGTCGCAGCTATTACGCGACTGCAGATTTTTGCAGTAAGTTTGTTCCGTTAGGGCAAGCTGTTTTGGAAACCTGCAGTATAGTATCGTTCAGTGGCGGCCCGACGTGTGCCCTGCCGTATGCGTCATAGCCCCACCTGTCGCTGAACTCGACTGTGAGAATGCTCACTGTGGCGCGTACTAAAATCACTTATTCACCTCACCTAAGAAACTAAGTACCAACGCCAAATATTAGCTGTTTCATTCTAAATTTGGTAGATGGTATTTTGTTATTGAGACGAGCTTTGTGTTGAAATTTGATACCACTACCTATAACAGTTTCTGAGATATAAAAAACCTATTAAAAAGTACTTAACCGACATTTAAGAAAATAAATTCAGTTAGTAATGATAACAGTTTATATGTCTTTAATTATTTGAAAACAGTAATAGCTCTCTTAGTGTGCTGATTTATTTTATAAAGATTTTCAATTCTAAACTTATGATAATTTTTCATTCATAATGGAAACAACAGTTTAAAAGTTAATATTTTTGTTTTGTTAGGGTGAGAGTAAATGAGAGTGAATGTGAGTGTGTATGTGGGACATACGTCAAATTTCAATTCTATATTGTGTGACACCTTACATAACTAGCAAGTGTTATGCCATCAGGATGTCATGGAAAACTGTGAATCCCCCTAACTGGCGGATGACGTATGTCTATGAGCGTTTGCTTTTGTAATAAGGCAGCCAGAAAGGTAATAAAAGGATAGTCAGTTCTAAAGTATATTTCAAGCATTGTTCTCTCTTAGTTTTCATTTCGTTTGGTTTGGTGGAACATTTGTTAATACTTGCAGCGTGAAATGACGTAGATGCATCGGCGAATGTTGGAGTAAAGCAGTTTGAGCGCGAATATGATCATGAAAGATTAATCTGATTGGCTGTTTGTTTTGATCAACCAATGAGAGTAACGTTTTTCCCGTGCACTGGAATGAGTTACATGCCCTGAAAGCAACGGCATTCAGTCAGTCGTGGACTAGCTGCCGGACAAGTAGCTCATGTTAAACGTGTCCGAAAAAATTATTTGTAAAATGAAGAAATGACTGTTATATCGCATTTGGTTTATATTGCTGTTCAAGCAGATGCAGTTATGGACAGTTCTGTGAAGTTTGAGAGATTTTGGACTGTTTGTTGTAGAGACAAGAGCGTGTCAAACTATCGGCCTTTGTAAGGAATTCTGCGTGGCATGCTCATTATGAATTTACAGAACATTTTTGGCGAGCATCTTCTTTTGAAGAATCCACTGAAAAGGACCGAGTGTGAAACTCATTTCGTAGCAGAGTATTGACTGTATTAATCTCGTAATATTTCTGGCTGGACTTAGTACTTTTCTGGCTGTCTAGCGTGTGACATAAGCTTCATGAACTAGTAGTGGATGTGCTATTGACGTAAACGTTAGCTTGTTGACACAATAGCTAAAAGGCATTAAGAAAGTTAGTACTGATAAGCGGACAATTTCAATGAAGGAAGGAAGCATCCCCTTATGCCTGTTATTACTAGAAATTCGCAGGTTTATTTTGTTACCTGAATTACGCGGACTATGCAGTCGTAAGTATGGACAGTGGTTTTCTTCAACGCTTCTTTTAACGTCGTCTGTATAGTACCTACGAATGCCGAGCAACGAGTGGTGGACGAACGCTACACTGAAGTAGGTGGACATTACTTTAGCAATTTGCTTCACACAGTGCTAACAAGCATTTGTAAACCCGCCCAGCCGCAGAAGGAATGTTTTTACTGTCATGAGGGATATAACTGGCAAAAAGGAATCTATGTTACTATATAGAAAAAAGTTGCAGCTTGACGTTGTTATGAAAGATTTTTAAGAGTCGTTGATCGGTTTACTTCAGATTTTCGTGCGGCTTTCTAATAAACGTTCGGCCTGACATAGGCGTCCCATTTTTCAATATGAATGGTATATAAATATATATGAACTGTGTAAACTGGAAAGGGTTTTAGTAAAAGCTTCTGAAAGTTCTCGATCGGTGTTCTTCAACTTCTTATGCGATGCTCGAATAAAATTTCATATGGACACAGTCTACATTTTTTTAAAATTATGTAATGTATAAACACATCTGTATACTATTTGCAACAGAAACGTTCTTGGCCAAAATCTTGAAAACTTGTTGACCGATTTTTTTTAAAAATATTTACAAAATACTCTAAACACATTCGGACAGACATAAAATATTTATATTTTGATTTATGTGTTATATAAATATCTACATCCTATATAAAAGGGGCTAATTGTTGTCAAAACATCTCGAAAATTTCTTGACTAATATACCTCAGATATTTACACAATACTCAAAGATTCGGACAGACATGAGTTATATATACACTCCTGGAAATGGAAAAAAGAACACATTGACACCGGTGTGTCAGACCCACCATACTTGCTCCGGACAATGCGAGAGGGCTGTACAAGCAATGATCACACGCACGGCACAGCGGACACACCAGGAACCGCGGTGTTGGCCGTCGAATGGCGCTAGCTGCGCAGCATTTGTGCACCGCCGCCGTCAGTGTCAGCCAGTTTGCCGTGGCATACGGAGCTCCATCGCAGTCTTCAACACTGGTAGCATGCCGCGACAGCGTGGACGTGAACCGTACGTGCAGTTGACGGACTTTGAGCGAGGGCGTATAGTGGGCATGCGGGAGGCCGGGTGGACGTACCGCCGAATTGCTCAACACGTGGGGCGTGAGGTCTCCACAGTACATCGATGTTGTCGCCAGTGGTCGGCGGAAGGTGCACGTGCCCGTCGACCTGGGACCGGACCGCAGCGACGCACGGATGCACGCCAACACCGTAGGATCCTACGCAGTGCCGTAGGGGACCGCACCGCCACTTCCCAGCAAATTAGGGACACTGTTGCTCCTGGGGTATCGGCGAGGACCATTCGCAACCGTCTCCATGAAGCTGGGCTACGGTCCCGCACACCGTTAGGCCGTCTTCCGCTCACGCCCCAACATCGTGCAGCCCGCCTCCAGTGGTGTCGCGACAGGCGTGAATTGAGGGACGAATGGAGACGTGTCGTCTTCAGCGATGAGAGTCGCTTCTGCCTTGGTGCCAATGATGGTCGTATGCGTGTTTGGCGTCGTGCAGGTGAGCGCCACAATCAGGACTGCATACGACCGAGGCACACAGGGCCAACACCCGACATCATGGTGTGGGGAGCGATCTCCTACACTGGCCGTACACCACTGGTGATCGTCGAGGGGACACTGAATAGTGCACGGTACATCCAAACCGTCATCGAACCCATCGTTCTACCATTCCTAGACCGGCAAGGGAACTTGCTGTTCCAACAGGACAATGCACGTCCGCATGTATCCCGTGCCACCCAACGTGCTCTAGAAGGTGTAAGTCAACTACCCTGGCCAGCAAGATCTCCGGATCTGTCCCCCATTGAGCATGTTTGGGACTGGATGAAGCGTCGTCTCACGCGGTCTGCACGTCCAGCACGAACGCTGGTCCAACTGAGGCGCTAGGTGGAAATGGCATGGCAAGCCGTTCCACAGGACTACATCCAGCACCTCTACGATCGTCTCCATGAGAGAATAGCAGCCTGCATTGCTGCGAAAGGTGGATATACACTGTACTAGTGCCGACATTGTGCATGCTCTGTTGCCTGTGTCTATGTGCCTGTGGTTCTGTCAGTGTGATCATGTGATGTATCTGACCCCAGGAATGTGTCAATAAAGTTTTCCCTTCCTGGGACAATGAATTCACGGTGTTCTTATTTCAATTTCCTGGAGTGTATATATATAAATATAAGGCGTTGTTCAATGTTGTTACCTAAGATCTCGATAACTTACTGGTCGAACAAATTTATATGTAGACACGAGGAGAAATGTTAGCAAAAATCTCGAAAAGTTCTTTACCTATTTCCAATAGACTATACACTTTTAGATATATATAGTATGTAGTTTTTAGACAGAGGGCAAAAGTTGGCAAAAATCTCGGGAAGTTCTTCATTGCTTTACTTCAAATTTTTGTGCGATACTTTGTACATTCAGAAGCACACCAACATATACGTTTTCTGTTAAAACCGACTGTGAGGAAAAAATCTGTACTTTCCTGTGAAAATGTACTGAATCGCCCGAAATTTTGTAATCCTTCCTATTTTCAGATTAAAACCTTTTGGAAAATTGTCAACGAAGCTACTATCGTGGTAGATCCAAGAGCTCTACCTTGTCAGACGCCATATACGAGTGATCGCAGTCGATTTACTAATTCGTTTTAAGCGAGTTCAGTTTCTAGTTAATGTCTCCTTTGCATAATTAATAAACAAGGCTCAAAGTCATAGAGAGAGAGGGGGGGGGGTGAAGAGGTGGGCCGAGAAGGGGGAGGTGAAAATAGGGATGGGGAAAGGGGAGATGAAGAGAAAGAATGGGGATGAGGTGATGGACGCAGAAAAGAGGATGAGTGGAAGATGAACAAAGGGAGAGAGAGGAGAGGATGGAAAGTGAGAGGAGGGGGGGGGCAAGATTAGGTCGTACATCCAGTTCCCATTCATATTCAGCAATTACGAAGCATTTCTGAGTTCGTTAGTATAGAATAAGTACACAGCTCAAGATTCTTCATGTTAGTGGATATGTATCTGTGAGTGATCATTTACAATTGTAGGGTGGGAAAAATTTCGAAATTGATGCTTGAGGATGTTCATTGCTCTAAGGTTAGTAATATTATACTTACATGGGATTTGAACAATCTGCTGTGGAACTGACTCTAGTTCCTAGCCAGGAAATGATTATTATTATTGAGTCCCACATTCTGATATAGACCTTTGAATGTAAAAAATAATGTTTCAGACCTTCAGTGAAAGTAATACGTTCGTGTCAGCATATATGAGTATAAAGTTGCGGCCAAAACGTCACTCTCTTATAGATATGCGAATCGCAGTGATTAGAGTTCTTGTTTCCTACGAAATACGCAGATACAATGTAAACCTTTTCGGTTATACTTTGTATCATGAGAAATAACGTTCCGTGGAGACAATATTAAAACGTCTGTTTACATAAAAACAGAAGTAAAGGAGTGTAGTGCTTCGAAATCTATGTAGAAGTGATTGTATTTAAGCTCTGCAGAGTGAACGGTAAGCAACTTAAAGTGAAACTAGCAAGTGCTGATATGGACAGCAGGTCTAGTGCATAAATAAATACATTGTCATCCCTTACTCACCTAATAGAGTCTGT
Source organism: Schistocerca cancellata (assembly GCF_023864275.1). Taxonomy (NCBI): domain Eukaryota; kingdom Metazoa; phylum Arthropoda; class Insecta; order Orthoptera; family Acrididae; genus Schistocerca; species Schistocerca cancellata. The sequence continues at coordinate 415,071,969 of NC_064628.1, forward strand.
AATAAGGTGTGTACGTGAGAGCTTAACTTCTTCCGGCGAATCGAATGTTCAAATAACTTACGGGTTTGCTGCCGGGTGACGTCGTCGGACACCGCCGATATTTCGACAGGAGCACACCCTGCCATTCTTAAGGCACAAATGCAAGGAAGAAAAAATGTGCAAGCAAATTTAATACCTCGGTTCATAGAGGAGAAACAAGGAAGATACCACACACAGAACAAGTGTCAACACAACCAAAGATAACCAACATCAGAAATGTCGATGGTTACTATTAATCAACAGGTGAGGTAGCACTAATTTTGTCCCTCAGAGTAAGGTTGGAATGTGCATTATCGTTTTTATTGAAGTGTCGAAATCATAGTGTGGTTCCAACGTTTGCTAAGGTTGTGCATCATATTAATTCTCCTGCCGCCAATCGCATCAAGCAACGTGCTGGTTTAGCTCTTGTTCGTGAAAGGATCCACTATACTCGCCGTCAATTAGATTTTGTTTCTAAGGAATTATTTCAGCTTCATTTAATGATGGCGTCTAATGTTTCTGAATTTTCTTGGGATTGGGTGGACGGTACCTCTTGGTCGCAGTCCGACTGGGAATTTCAGTCTGTAACTGCTCGTCATTCGGCGAAGTTTGAACGTTTCCTTGGCTCAGTGTCTAATTCTAATTCTTGACGTTCTGTGATCAATCTCACGGAGAAAACGTTTGACGACGCAGCTTTGTCTGTGCTGGGGAAAGGTTTGAACTTCGCACCGACGCCTAAGAGTTTGCCAGTCGTTGATTTTATTGGTTCTATCGAACAGGCTGTTTATAAACTACCTTCCGAGGCTGCGGAAGAGGTTAGGAGGGAAGCTTGTCATGTGTTGACTGGGGCCCGTCCACCCAAGTGTAACATTACAGCAGCTGAGGCGGCTGCTTTACGTTCACTTAGAATGGATTCTGATACTGTTATTTTACCTGCGGGCAAGGGTAACGCCACCGTTTTGTTGAACAAGCACGATTACATTCAAAAGATGCAGTGTCTACTTTCTGATTCGGCGTACCGCAAAATCGGCGCTGACCCTACTAAGAGTGTTGAGAGAAAGACAAACAGCCTCCTGAAGAAAAGTACTTTGTCACAGGAGATTATCAAGAGTCTTAATTCTTATTGTGCTGTACCACCTAGATTATATGGCCTCCCTAAGGCTGTCCCGTTGAGGCCTGTTGTTTCTAATATTGGTGCTCCGACATATCGTGTAGCTAAACATCTTGCTAGTTTGTTGAGCCCACTAGTAGGTAGGTGTGAACACCACTTTAAGAACTCTGCAGATTTCTTACGTCGATTGCAGGGATTGCGTTTGAATAACTCTGATATTTAAGTCAGTTTTGATGTGGTTTCTCTTTTCACTTACGTTCTTCTCTCTGATTCGTTGCAGCTAATTGAGATTCAGTTTGGTGTCGAATTAACAAATTTGTTTCGACATGTGCTGACTTCCACTTACTTTTTATTCAATGGTCAGTACTACGAACAGACTGATGGAGTTGCAATGGGAAGCCCGTTGTCACCTATTGTGGCCAATTTGTTTATGGAGGACTTTGAAGAACGTGCATTGGAGTCAGCGACCTTGAAACATGCGTGTTTTTTCAGATATGTAGATGATACTTTTGTTGTGTGGCCTCATGGTAGTGAGAATTTAAACCGGTTTTTGGAACATCTGAATTCAATCCACCCGAATATTCAGTTCACTATGGAGGTGGAAAAGAATGGATGCCTTCCCTTCCTTGATGTTTTGGTCAAAAGGAAGACTGATGGTACGTTGGGACATTCTGTTTTTAGGAAACCCACCAACACTGACATGTATCTGCGAGCTCATAGTTGTCACCATCTAGCTCAGCGTGAAGGGGTACTTCGCACCTTGGTTCACAGGGCCCACGTTATCTCAGACTCTGAAAGTTTGGCAGCTGAGCTATCACATCTCGAAGTCACCTTTCGTCAGAATGGTTATAGTGAGAGGCAGATCAAACGTGCGTTGCGCCATCAGCCTTCTGTGCAACGGGTGAGTGACGATAGCAACGATGTGGCACCTTAGTCTACGGCCTTTTTGCCATACTCAGGAAGCATTTCCAACAGTATTGGCCGTATTTTACGGAAATATGATGTGAAACGTGTTTTTCGACCACATTCAAGGATTAAGGCCCTGTTGGCGTCCGTAAAAGATGATCTTGGTTTGCGTAAGGCTGGGGTCTATCGTATTCCTTGCAGTTGTGGCATGTCATATATTGGTCAGACAATCAGGACTGTGGAAGACCGGTGTACTGAACATAAGCGTCACACACGCTTACAACAGCCGAGCAAATCCGCTATTGCAGAACATTGCCTTGACACCGGTCATCCTATGGAATACAACAACACGGAGGTTCTGGCTTGCACGTCAAACTATTGGGATAGTGTTATTAAGGAAGCTGTTGAAATCAGACTATCAAGCAACCTTATTAACAGAGATGGTGGATTTTGTTTAAATGCTGCTTGGAATCCGGCTCTGTCTCTCCGTCGTCGGACGTGCTGCACCATACATATTCTTCATTCATGGATGTTCACCGGTGTTTGTGCTTCGGCAGCCAAGAAAAAATAGGACGCTGGTTCTGTCTGGACGCATTTGGTAAAAACGTCGCCATAGTTCACGTTTCCGCATTTACCGCACTCACTTCGGAAAGCCACGAGTACCACGCTAATAATTTGCCTGTTTCGGTGCTAATGCAGTGTATCTACATAAGAATTGGGCAACGGTACTTATATGTTGCAGCAACACCCTCAAAATGAAACATTTTGATCGCCCCTTATAAAATTAACTCCAAACTTTGAGTAACATGCACCACCTATTGACCATAATCCATAATGCTTACTATCATCAGTATTATTAAAGTCTGAAGGTCCTTTCGTGGTTTTCAGATGAAGTCTCGCACGGACTTCTTCAGAGTAGGTGGTCAAATGTGTCAAATGTGGCTCTAAGCGTTGATAAAGAAATCCTGACTTTAACAATACTTTATGATCTTTGACTGCCTAGTGTAAACTTGATGAGATCTATAACTAATTAAAGAAGTGATCAGCAAGCCATAGAAGACTCTGATGACAAAGTTTGCTTCGTAAAATTACATTCGAAAGACATACACTAAAAATCACTCAAATAATTCCCTCATGACGGACACTAAGTAATCAATTACAGTAGCTAAGTGATTTAATTTGCTACACATTTTTGAAGTTTTTGGTAACAATTAAAGTTAATAACATGTAAGCTAATGGTGGAAGCCGGGTTACACTGTTGAAGCTTCACCAATCAGTGGGGCAGACAAAGATGAGGTCTTATGGCTAACTAAATAATCCTGAAGGTAGACCACAGTGACGATGTGAAATGACATTCCTTCTTGTGAGATGCTATATAACTACTGATATCATTTGAGTTAAAATGTCTGAGAGTTTTGTCATTTCGACTGAATGAACAATAAAACAATATTTCTTTGTTTTGTACTTATGACAAAGCAGAGACATTGATGTCACACTGATCTATATAATGACTGTTCTCTCTGAAAATATGTGACACTAGCTTTTTTTTCTTGTGCTGGCATGAATAGGATACAGATGTGGATTGTACTAGATGTATCTATTTGCCAGTAATAACGTGAAAAGTACATTTGAACCATGTTTTTTTTATGTGAAACAACAAACCTCTCAGCTTTCCTGTTTTATTGACATCAGACAATTAATTTCTACATGTATAAATAGCGGGCAGATACATATGGTATTGAGATAGCCGGCACGGTAGCTCAGATTGTTGGGTCGGAGGGTTAACAAAAAAACTGAGTGAATGGATTAATAGTGAACTTGAGCAGGTTTCATATGGACGTACGCCCCCCAAAAAATGCAACCAACATTAACGAAGAAAATGAGATCGAAAAATAAAAGCGGGGGGTAGCGTGTTTGATTACTAATCCAACCGTCCTCAGTCCCGGATTCGAGACCCGCCACCGCATAAATTTTGATTAATATTCAGCGTTGGCGGCCGTATACTTCCGGCATAAGACATGAAGATGGCATCTGTTCTTTCGGACGTGTTCGAAGGAACAGATACCATCTTCATAGCGTTGAGGTTAACCGGCTGATGACTTTCAGTGCTGATGCACACGAATTGGCTAAACTCTTACGGGACTCGGTGGATTGTCTACCACGAGTAATGGGTATAGTTGCAGAGGCACTACGAAAGTAATGTGTGGACTATGAGTTGAGAATTTGGGTCTCACGGGGAGCGTGCCGGGGATAAATCCCTGCAGACGCGCTATCCTCTGTGCCCTCGGTGGCTCACTCACAGTCGTGTTCCGGCACTCGGCCAGTGCACATCGCGCGGTGACGGGCGGTAGCGCGGGCCAGTGTTTACGTCGCGAGCAGTGCTGAGGTGGAGAGCTGAGCAGCGTGTGCGAGCGCTGTTAACGTTTGTTTCTGTATAACTGTTGTAAGTACGATGTCGACAATTAACAGAGCGAACAGCGTTCAGCGTGTTTTCGATCGCGCTGCCTTGCGACCGACGGCGTTTGAAATTCACGAGTGGATCTTTGAGGATTTGAAATTGTCTGAAGATATAGTCGACACGTACCAGTTGGACTTTGTGCAGTACTCTTTATTTCTCAAATTTATTTCGAGTGACACTTACGAGAAATTCGTTGAGGAGCATGCTGGCGTGAGACCATTTCGTCATAATGATGGCAGTATTAGTAATGTCCAAATCGTGCCTTCGGGATACGGAGTGAGAACCGTCAGGGTATTTAATTTGACACCTGAGTGCCTAATGATCTGATTGCACGTTCTCTATCACTGTACGGCGCTGTTTTGTCAGTTATAAATCAAAAATGGTCGAGTGCATATCACTACCAAGTTAACAGCGGCGTGCGAAGTGTACGTGTAGACTTATAAAAGCATATACCTTCGTATGTTGTCATTGGCGGCTCTCACGCACAGGTAACTTACATTGGACAACCCCCTACCTGTTCGACCTGCCGTTCAACAGAACATCTGCGGATGAACGGCACACGACGACGTCAATTTCAGCTTCCACGGGAACGTCCTGAAAACGGCAGTGAAAGGCTTGTTCCGCTATTGAGTGAGGTAGTCGCGGAGACTGTACCACAATCCCGGCAGCCGGAACATGTTAGCGAGGCGGAGATGCCAGTTCAGGTGGAATACAGTGACGAAGACATTCGCGGAAGGACGGACGTCGATTCGGCCCCGTCATCCTCGATGGGACAGTTACCGCTGGATACCAACGGTCTGGAACCGCGAGACCGCTACGGTCGCACGTTCGAATCCTTCCTCGGGCATGGATGTGTGTGATGTCCTTAGGTTAGTTAGGTTTAAGTAGTTCTAAGTTCTAGGGGACTGATGACCTCAGATGTTAAGTGCCATAGTACTCAGAGCCATTTGAACCCAGCTAGCTGATTTCTTGTACGGTACCAGCGTTGACATTGCCCTCCTACAGAAGGTAGTCACAGTCTTAGAAGTTCCCGGTTATGTTCTTATTGATAACATCAATATCCCGGATGCCGTAGGCACCGTCATACTTCTGCGCGACGGTATAACCTTTACGGACGTGCAGCGGCTGCCTAGTCGTCGTGGCACTTCTCTTCGAGTGAATGGTCTGCAGATTGTTAACGTGTACGCTCCCTCAGGTAGCACTCATAAGAGAGATCGTTCAAATTTTTATAAAAACGATGTTCCCATTCTTCTTAGCGCTTATCGTGCACATCTCATCCTTGGTGGTCACTTCAATTGTGTGCTTAACGACAGAGACCAAACTAACACGAACAGATGTATCGAACTTGAACATCTAATTCATGGCATGCGTCTTCACGATACATGGGAACAACTGCATGGTGAACGGGTAGGGTACACCTTCGTACCTTCGTAACCAGTCATTATGCCAGTCGGCATAGGATATATGTGTCCGATGCCCTCCAGCGCCACACTGTGAACTTTGACATAGCTCCTGTCAACATCTCCGACCATTGCGCATATCAGTGTTACCTTAAGCTACAACGCCAGCAAATTTACCACGGGAAAGGCTACTGGAAATTGAATGTCAGCCTTCTGCAGGATGCCCAACCTGAAGAGAAGGTGAACATAACATGACAACAGCTCCAGCGGCACCGACGTCGTTACGCTAGCGTTCTACAGTGGTGGATTCAGTGTGCTAAGCCTAAATTACGCCTCACCCTCATGAACTACGCCAGACAAAAAATCTTTTGGCAGAAACAGACTATTGAATTTTATTATCGCTGTACAGTCGCACTACCAACCCTTCTCGCGATATCGATGTAAAGATCAAACGATACAAAGCGAAAATCACGGCGATACAACGCCAACAAATGCAAGGCATCATCGTGCGAGCCCACCCGAAGACGGTGTCGCCGAAGAACGGACCTCTCTGTACCACATCCTGAGAACGACGAAACGGTGTAAAGCCATGTTGATTGAAGCCGTCGTTGACGACACTGAGAATATCATCACGAAGCAACGTGACATCATCTCGCACGTCTACGACTATTATAGTCAACTTTACAAGAAGCAATCCGTTGATGAACACTCGTGCGACGATTTTCTTAGGACCTTGAGCTGTCTCTTGTCACAGCAGGATAATGCAAATCTGGAATCTGTTTTCACAGAGGACGAAATCCGACTGGCGGTCCACAGTGCAAAGGAAGGGAATTCACCAGGACCCAACGGTTTCAGCGCTGAGTTTTACCAGCGATACTGGAACCTGCTCGGTCCGACACTCCTCAAGATAACGAATGAACTCTGGCACCTGGAAGTAATACCCAAGGCATTTACGGAAGGTATCATCTTGTCCTTAACGAAAAAAGGTAACAGCAGGAAAGTCGAAAGCATGCGACCCATCACACTCCTGAATGCCGATTTCAAAATCATCACCAGATCGATGAAGCTACGGATGCAAACCGTTATGTACAACGTTTTAGGCAATTACCAGTACAGTGCAGTACAAGGCCGTAGTGCAATCTCAGATGCCTGAGATTTGAGGGACATCATCTGTTCATACGCTGAAACCAAAGGACAGGGCGCTCTGATCTTTCTTATGACCGTGTACGTCATGACTTCCTCTTAGAAGCATGAAGAAACTAGGATTTGTACCTCATCTCATAGAATTAATTCGCAAACGTACTACAAACGCCTCTTCACGGATTCTCATTAATGGCCATTTTACAAAAGAAGTTTCCATTGGGCAGTCCATCCGCCAAGGATGCCCTCTGTCAATGAATTTGTACGCCATTGCCGTAGAGCTGCTACTGAACAACTTAGCGCATAGCGAGATCGGGCTTAGCGTCGAGTTTGTCACTATCCCATGCATTGCAATTGCTGACGATATATGTGTAACTGTGTAATCATCGCAACAACTTCTGTCAGCAGAAACTCTTTTAAAAACATTCACGTTTCTTTCAGGAGCAATACTAAGTAGAACTAAAACCATAGCTTTGCAGATCAGAGGCGTTATCGGAGACGTATCCCATGTTACCTGGTGCCAGGTCAAGGATTATCACACAACCCTCGGTGTTACCTTTGAGGCCAAACCAGACAAATTCCTGACGAAGAATTGGTCACATATGCTTAATAAATTACTTGCTGCTTTGATACTTCACTCCGACCGTGACTTGAACATACTACAGGAAGTTAAGACCATCGCCATTACGAGCAAGATGAATTGTTTGGCGCAAATTCTTCCAATCTCCGACCATCTAGCCAAGAGTATACAACAAGGGTTATGTTGATTTCTCTTTACGGGGCACATTTTCAAAGTTCAATTCGATACCATAACCTTACCTTTGTCCAAAGGTGGCCTTAACCTCATTAAGGTACACAAAAAATTTGTCACCCTGCACCTGAACCGCATCAGGAAGGAGTTTCGTACCCGGAGGACCAGTATCATCACAAACCTCATTCAGCGGTGGAAGCCTCACAGCATTGATCTACCCGTTAATATCACCAGCATTCCACTTTCTTACCGACTTGTGCGACCGTACTACATGGAAATGAGCTACATTCGACACAATATCGTCGATAACGGAAGCCTGACGAACAGGAAACTTTATTACCTTCTCATGACAACAAATCACAGGAATCGTCTCGAAGAAAAACATCCACATACGCATTGGAGTATGGTATGGCGGAATGTGGTTCAAATGGCTCTGAGCACTTTGGGAATTAACTTCTAAGGTCATCAGTCCCCTAGAACTTAGAACTAATTAAACATAACTAACCTAAGGACATCACACACATCCATGCCCGAGGCAGGATTCGAACCTGCGACCGCAGTGTCGCGCAGTTCCAGACTGTAACGCCTAGAACCGCTCGGCCACACCGGCCAGCTGGGCGGAATGTGCACAGAGACATGTTACCATCATGCGTCATAGCCGACTGGTATCTAACAGTCAACGATAAAGTAACAACGAATGGAAAGGTACATAAGAGAGGCTTTCATCCAACGCCCAACTGTGACTCATGCGGAAGAGTCGATACGCTTATTCATAGGTTCACGTGCCGACATGTAGAAGAAATTACAACATTTCTTCGTCAACGATTGTCTGTGATAGACTGTACGACGCCCAGTGGTGTAGACCTTTTAGAGATCATTCAGCAACAAAAACTGATATATCCACGAGCAAAAAAACAACGCTACAACGTGGATCATGGGCCACACAGCATCGTTTATTATGCAGAATAGGCATGCTACTTTCCTCGACTATTATTCTTACATAGAAACTGAACACTTTAAAATGAGCCAACATTGTGAATACAGGAGGATAGTTGGAAATATGCTGAAAATCATAATTAACGGTTAAACACTTCAAATACAATATTGCGGATAATAGAGGTTGCTGGTGATCTGTATGTATGAATCATAATTGCTTCCTGGGACTTTAGTTCTTGTCGGAATTTTAAGATAATATGCAGACACTGACCAATGCAGAAGGCAGTTTTTCTTTCCCATTTTCGCTTTAACATTTTCCTTCTCTCGCAGAGCAGCGGAGCAACTTTCCTTCAACAATGAAGTGTTAGTCTTTTGTGCACCATAACATTTTCTGTTTACTACTTATATTGCGCAACGGCAGCCTGGAAATGACATATACTTTGTTCATTCTATTCTCATTACAAATTGGAGCAAATGTTTATTTTCCCTTTCTTATAAAAAAATAAAATAAAAAAATTAAATAAAAAAACAAAAACAAAAAGAAGTCATTTCATTTCCTATAAAAATGGACTGTACAATTAAAAATAAATAAATAAAAAAAGATGGATAGAGCGTCTGGCATGTAAACAGGGGATCCCGGGTTCGAGTCCCGGTCGGGGCATACATTTTCAACTGTCCCCGTTGATATATATCAACGCCCGTCAACAGCTAATGGTATTAATTTAATTGTAATTTCATCTAGCATAAGAAGTCCTCCTCATTCTGCCAACGGTCTTATCAGAGAGGGTCGAGAAGCGGACAGAGGTTCAGGGCACTCTCTTCTCATTGGGGTGGGAAATTACCCTCAATGGCAGTAGAATCAGCAATGATCAACAGCATGAGCATGCAATGGGATTCACTGCATTAAATACACATAACGTGTGGAACTGCAAAGGCTAGGTGACCATGAAAAAAAGATTGAATAACCAACGGAAGGATAATGCTCTGCGAGTCGGGGCGTGGAATGTCAGAAGCCTGAACGTGGGAGGAAAGCTAGAAAACCTGGAAAGGGAAATGCAAAGGCTCGATCTAGATACACACATGAAAGAAGTTTTGCCTCACATTGGTTCCCAGAGCTCCTGAAGATAGAAGTTGATTGTGGATATTTTTTCACAGACACTGTCTCTTTGATTGTTCAGAGATGTCACTAAACCCGCCCAAAAATCTAAAAACGATGCATGAGCGGAGGGGGCCCGACAACCGATAAGTTCCTGGTACACGGCTCGTGTGGTCTGTAGTTCAACCATGCCATTCGATCGCGTCCGCATCGTTACTTTGTGCCAGGAAGGGCTCTCAAAAAGGTTCGTGTCCAGGCATCTCGGAGTGAACCAAAAGCGATGTAGTTTGGGCATGGAGGACATACAGAAAGATAGGAACTGTCGATGACATGCCTCACACAGGTCGCCCAAGGGCTGCTAATGCTGAGGGTGACCGCTATCTACGGATTATGGCTCGGTCAAACCCTGCCAGCAATGCCATCATGTTGAATAATGCTTTTCGTGCAACCACAGGACATCGTATTCCGACTCAAACTGTGCGCAATAGGCTGCATTATGCGCAAATTCACTCCCGTCGTCCATGGCAAGGTCCATCTTTGCAACTACGGCACCATGCAGCGCGGAACGGATGGGTACAACAACATTCCGAATGGACCGCTCAGGATTGACATCACATTCTCTTCACCGATGACTGTCGCATATGCCTACAGCCAGACAATCTTCGGAGTCGTGTTTGGAGGCAACCGGGTGAGGCTGAACGCCTTAGACACATTCTCCAGCGAGTGCAGCAAGATGGAGGTTCGCTGCTGCTTTGGGGTGGCATTATGTGGGGCGCTGGTGTTCACGGATGGCGCTATACGTAAATGCCGTCTCCGACCGATAGTGCAACCACAGTGACAGCATATAGGCCTCCGTCGCGCACGTCTCGTGAATGACTTCCTTCAGGATAACGACATAGCTCGACTAGAGTGGCCAGCATGTTGTCCAGATATGAACCCTATCAAACATGCCGGGGATATATTGAAAAGGGATGTTTATGGACGACGTGACCTACCAACCACTCTGAGGGATCTACGCTGAGTAGTCGTTGTGGAGTGGGACAATCTGGACAAACAGTGCCTTGATGAACTTATGGAGAGTATTCCACGACGAATATAGGCATACATCAACGCAGGAGGCCGTGCTACTGGGTATTAGAGGTACCGGTGTGTACATCAATCTGGACCATCACCTCTGAAGATCTCGCTGTATGGTGGTACAACATGGCTTACATAAGCAATAAATGCCAGCCGCTGTGATCGAGCTGTTCTAGGCGCTTCAGTCCGGAACCGCGCGACTGCTACGCTCGCAGGTTCGAATCCTGATTCGGGCATGGATGTGTGTGATGTCCGCAGGTTAATTAGGTTTAAGTAATCCTAATTATAGGGGACTGATGACCTCAATGTTAAGTCCCATAGTGCTTAGAGCCATTTGAACCATTTGAGCCTAGCGATATACCATCAGATGCAATAATATCATCCGCACAATTCCGAAGACTGCAAGTGCTGACAAGTGCGGGAATTACCGCACAATCATCTTAATAGCTGATACATCCAAGTTGCTCACAAAGCAATATATAGAAGAATGGTAAAGAAATTTGAGGATGTATTAGATGTCGATCAGTTTGGCTTTAGGAAAGGTAAAGGTACCGGAAGGGCAACTCTGACGTTACGGTTGATAATGGAAACAAGAATAAAGAAAAATGAAGACACGTCTATGGGATCTGTCGACCTGGAAAAAGCGTTCGACAAATTAAAGTGTGCAAAATGTTCGAAATTCTGAGAAAAATAGCGGTAAGCTACACAGAAAGACGGGTAATACACAACTTGTACAAGTGCCAAGAGAAAATAATAAGAGTGGACGAACAAGAACGAAATGCTTGGATTTAAAAGGGTGTAAGGTAGGGATGTTGTCTTTCGCTCCTACTGTTAAATCTGTACATCGAAGAAAGACTGAGGGAACGATAAGGAACTTTCTGAAGTGGAATTAGAATTCAAGGTGAAATGATATCAATGATACGATTCGCTGATGACATTTCTATGCTGGGTGAAAGCGAAGAAAAACTGAAATTTGTGTTAAGGTCTTATGGGACAAAACTACTGAGGTCATCGGCCCCTAAGCCTACACACTACTTAATCTAAGTTAAACTAACTTACGCTATGGACAACGCACACACCCATGGGTAAGGGAGCACTCGAACCTCAGACGGTAGCAGCCGCACGGACCGTGACAAGGTGCTGCAGACCGCGCGGCTACGCAGCGCGGCGAAGAAGAATTATATGATCTGTTGAATGGAATGGATATGGACTGAGAGTAAATCGAAAAGAGACTAAAGTAATGAGAACAGCGAGAAACTTAATATAAGGACTGATGGTCACGAAATGGATGAAGTTAAGGAATTCTGGTACCAAGGCAGCAAAATATCTAATGTCCGACGGAAGAAGAAGGAAATCAAAAGCTGACGAGCACTGGCATAAAGAGCATTTCTGGCGAAGACAAATCTGCTGGTATCAAAACATAGGCCTTAATTTGAGGTTGAAACGTCTGAGAATGTACGTTTGGAGCACAGCATTGTATGGTGGTGAAAGATGGAGTGTGGGACAACCGGTATAGAGGAGAATCCAAGTATTTCAGATATGGTGCTACGGATTAATGTTGAAAATTAGGTGGGCCCTTACTCAACTCCCAGTTGTGCTTCCTGATGATTTACAGACAGTGTCAGACTTGCCATTGATAGCAGATACGGTCAGTCTGGGAATGCGCACAACTACGTGACTATAATGGGCAGGCCCTCATCCACGCAGATGAAAACTATCCTGTTTTCAATGTAGCTGGCAGTTTGAAATAATTCGTTGCTGTTGACAAGACACTTAGTTTGGATTATTTTTCATTCTCTGGAAGTCCACTGTGAAGTTTGGAAATTCGTATGTAACATTATAGATGCTTCTAGAAAATACGCTTCGCGGGGGGTGGGGGGGTGGGGGGTGGGGGGGGTGTATCCGCCCTTAATCTCGACTGTTAACTTTCTTTTCTTCCTTGCTCTTAGCGATGCTCTTAGCCAATAAATAATAATTCTATTTGAGAAAAGTTAAAAAAAGAACTCTGTGTATGCTTTTGTGTGTCGGTGAACAGGACAAACGGTGAAGATCAGACAAAAATGTTGAACGATGGACGCAGAGCGTCCGGCTGGCGTGTTTTCGAAAGCAGTGGCTGGCGCTGGGCGCAAACAATCGGCGCGGCTGTGGCAGCCCCGGCCCCCTCTCCCTCGCACCCCCGCCCACGCCGGGCTCTCCTACTCCAGCCTGGCGCCTGACGAGGTCCCGCGTTACTTTGTTAGCGGTGTGAAAATTCAATTGGGTCGCTGGCGGGCGCGAGTGGTGAGCTGTGAGCCGCCGCCTGCTTCCCGAACGCGCCTGCCGCCTCGCAAACACCTCGCCATTCTTTAGCCACGGGGCCCACGCAGCAGGCAGTCCTACCTGGCGCGCCTGCGCTCCATCACATCTGCCCGTAGTCCTAGTGTACCTCGTGTCGCCAGGGATCTATCTGATCTCCACCCTAACGCATATTGCACACATGATTATAAGATTATAAGACAGTAAACTGCGTCTACATTAATCTCCCAAGCCACCTTGCAGTGTGGTGAGGGATAATTAAGGTCTCCCTCTTTCACTCTGTACCATTCATCGATTATGCTTGGAAAGAACTACTAACTGTAGGCCTCCGTTTTCTTTTATCAGGTTACAAACCTAATAGCAAGGGAAAGAGAAATACGCGTTGGTCGAGACGAAACCTAACATTGCAGGTTTGTAATTCGAATAAGAAATGTAAGGGTAGACGCTTCACACCGACGCCTCACTACTAACACATGTGTTGGTGTACAACGCGCTACAGGCGCTACGCCGGCCGGTGTGGTCGAGCGGTTCTAGGCGCTACAGTCTCGAACCGCGCGTTCGCTACGGTCGCAGGTTCGAATCCTGCCTCGGGCATGGATGTGTGTGATGTCCTTAGATTAGTTAGGTTCAAATAGTTCTAAGTTCTAGGGGACTGATGGCTTCCCATAGTGCTCAGAGCCATTTGAACCACTTTTGAACATGCGCTACCATAGTGAAGCTACAACTAAAACCTGTCACCTGTCATAATGAAAGTAAGAGGAGCAGAACCCTTAGGGGCTGAGACATGAAGGGACAAATATTTGTAAAAACTCAGGGAGGATGTGGAGCATTGAATTATGGAGAAGAGGAAAACCCTACGTCTAGTGGTTATCGGAGAAGAACGTTCAGTCTAAGAAAGAAAACTTAGGTAGAAGGGGTAGCTTCAAAGTAAGGCTCAAGAAGAAGTAAGGTGCCACTGGGAGAAAGTGTGATACCACTAGATACAACAAATTTCCTGAGGCACGGAAGAGCGTATACAATGTGAGAACTACATCGAGGTGACAATAACCATGGGATAGTATACACATCTATAGACATAGCGGCATATCGCGTATACAATGTGTAAAAGGCTAGTACATTGACGGAGTTGTCATTCGTACTCTGGCGATTCATGTAAAAAGGTATCCGGCTTGATTATGGCACGACGGGCATTAAGAACTCTGCCCTTGAATAATAGCATTTTGGAAATCGATCCACAAATCGGGTATTCCTAGATCTACAGTGTCAGGAACGTGCCGCGAATAAGAAATTCCAGGCATTATCTCACAACACGGATAAAGCAGTGACCAACGGTCTTCATTTGAAGAACGGAAACAGCAGCGTTTGTGTAGACTTGTTAGTGCTAACAGGCAAGCGCAGAAATCTGTGTGGGATGGACGACCAACGTATACTTTAGGTCAGGGCGGTGAAACTGGGCGTTAATGGGCTATGGCAGCAGACCAACGACGCGAGTGCCTTTACTAACAGCACGACATCGCCTGCAGCGCCCCTCCTGCTCACGTGACCACATGGACTTCACACTAGATGACTGGAAAACCGTGGCCCAGTCAGATGAGTCCTGATTTCACTTGGTAAGAGCTTATGGTAGACTTTCAGTACGCTGCAGACCCCACGAGGTAATGGAACCAAGTTGCCAACAAGGAAATTTGCAAGCTAGTGGTGGCTCGTTAATGACATAGGCTATGTTTACTTGGAACGGTCTGGATCCTCTGGGCCAACAGAGCCTATAATTGACTGGCTGCTTAAAGGCCATTTGCATCCAATCACGGATTTCATGTTCCCAAACAACGATAGAAAACTGATGGATGACAATGCACCACGTCACCGACCCACAATTGTTCGTCGTTGGTTTGAACGACACACTGGACAAATCGAGAGAATGAATCGTCCACCGAGATCGCCAGACATGAATCCCATCGGGCATTTATAGTACATAATAGAGAAGTCAGTTCGTGAAAGCCGCGCGGGTTTAGCCGAGCGGTCTGAGGCGCTGCAGTCATGGACTGTGCTGCTGGTCCCGGCGGAGGCTCGAGTCCTCCCTCGGTCATGGGTGTGTGTGTTTGTCCTTAGGATAATTTAGGTTAAGTAGTGTGTAAGCTTAGGGACTGATGACCTTAGCAGTTAAGTCCCATAAGATTTCACACACATTAGTTCGTGAAGAAAACCCTGCACCGGCAACACTTTCGCAGTTATGGACGGCTACAGAGGCAGCATGGCTCAACATTAATGCAAGGCACCTCCTACCACTATTTGTTCTCATGCCACTTAACGAGTTGCTGCATTAATAAAACGAAGTCCGACACGATACTGGAAGGTATCTGATGACTTTTGTCACCTCAGTGTAGTACAAGAGACAGAAGTACAGTTCAAGCAGTATTATCAGATACTGTTACAAGATTGCACACAGTATTATATGATAAAAGAGGTGGTTTTACCACGGGAAAGGCCAGATAGAAAAACAACACGGGGAGCTGTAAAGAAATGTCCGAAGAGAGCAAAAAGGAACAAGGCTCCTGCTCCAGGAAACGTTAGAAGTATATGTGGTGAAACGATTGTGGAATATTTTTGTGTAATTTATAACGAAACAGAACAAGGGGAGGTTACAACTAGAAAGCAGAACCCGTGTTTCACTAGTAACATCTATAAAAAGGGAGAAAATAAGTCTTTCTCAAATTACGCGGGAGTCAGTGTAATACCATCAGTACCACAAATTTTTTCTGGGATTCTTAAGGGAAAGATTGTAAAGGTCTGAATGTTGGGCTCCATGAGGTACCCTTTCTGTGCAGCGACCGTGGAATATAAACTTATAACGAATGTAGCAACCAGTCGCGGAAACATAATTTAGTTACGTTGTTGCAAATCGATTCCGGCTGAAGTCAGTCATCATCGGTGCTAAAACAAATACAAGAGACAGGGCATAAACAACAACTACTTTAACAAACGAAAAAATTGACAATAAAACATAGTTACACCAATTACAACATACACATATATCTGAAATTAAAATTCAAAGTCATAACATACCATTTTTCTAACCGATACATGCCGTAAGTAGAAGCACTGTCCTTGGCACATTCCTATCATGAAGCGACACATCATAGGTCAACACTACAACAAGACAACATGAGGTGGCGCCACGTTGCAGTAAGCGCCATCTATGTAAAATACAAAAATCATGTAAACTACAAGCAATAAGGAACATATGGCATTACAAAAAAAATTATACAGTGATGGTAATTGATAACACCAATTTAAATAACTACAAGTGAAAATGACTGAACATTGTCAGATATAATAACAAATTAAATATATATGTCAAAACTACGATCATCAAAATTGTAAGAAGAGACATACTCGATAAAAATATGATTTCATTCACACAAATTTAGGAAATGAATCTTATTTGTCATTATGACGAAACCGAATAGTGGTATCAATGGCCATCTGCCGTTGTACATACGAATTACAAGTGCATCAAAAGGCACATTTATGTTACTTCCAATAGGTGACGCATGTTACTGTATGCACAAATCTTAAATTGACAGAGTTCAGGTAAAAATTGCAGTACTATAAAAACAATCGTATTAGTTAAATAATGCGATTAACAAAGGGTTGCTCATATAAAGAACCATATATGTGGATAACGACTTTAGATCTACTATGCAAACTCTATCCTCATGGACAAATGTACTATGTGCCCTTATGTTTCTCATGAGTATGGTGGTAACCAACTTGTCTTCCCTCTTCATCTCCTGCCCCACGTGTCTCCTGCCCCTCAGTGTACCCGCTGACACCCCTACTCTGTTGATCACGCCACCTCCCCTGCTGCCCCTTGCTCTCCCCTCCTTTTCCATCCTCTCTGACCTTTCCCTCAGCAGGTCCCACCTGGCAGTTTTATTCTTCATCGTGTATGCTCCAAGTGGGTTTTAAGTGCGTTGTTCTGGAGTGTTTTTAATAGTGTGGCCGACATTTAAGCTGTGCATGTGCATTCTGTGTCTTCTTTGTGTTTTAAGAATCACTAACTGTGTTTTTTAATTTTC
Source organism: Schistocerca cancellata (assembly GCF_023864275.1). Classification (NCBI taxonomy): domain Eukaryota; kingdom Metazoa; phylum Arthropoda; class Insecta; order Orthoptera; family Acrididae; genus Schistocerca; species Schistocerca cancellata. The sequence goes on from NC_064628.1 coordinate 415,089,236, forward strand.
TGGTGACTTTTTTTATTGTCCCCCATGAACGTCTTTTTTATCGCCTTATATGTGTAACATTTTTTTCTTGTTTTAGTTGTCATGTCACTCGGCTGAAGAGCAGCGGATTGTGCCGCTGACAGCCCTCCCCTACCCATATGGGGCAGGGGAATGAAATCACAATACAGAAAGAAAAGGAAAAGTGGTAACCAACACAAGGATTGCCATATCAGTGCCTATCACTGGCGATAGAATAGGTGCTCAAAAGTCAATCACAGAACAACGAGAGCAGCACGCTCAAAATATGTAAAACCAACTCTAAACACTGAAAACCATTTACCATTTAACAACCACTTTTTGAATAAGAGCCGGCCGCGGTGGTCTAGCGGTTCAGGCGCTCAGTCCGGAACTGCACGACTGCTACGGTCGCAGGTTCGAATCCTGCCTCGGGCATGGATGTGTGTGATGTCCTTAGGTTATTTAGGTTTAGGTAGTTCTAAGTTCTAGGGGACTGATGACCGCAGATGTTAAGTCCCATAGTGCTCAGAGCCATTTTTTTTTTGAATAAGAACAGCTCAGTTTAGGTGCGAAAATTGGCAGTTGCATTAGATTACACAAAGTACATATTTTCTTAAAAAATTAATACATATAAGGAGATACAGAATCATTTATAAAACAAAAACTTAAAATTATAGTATAAATAGAAGTCACTCGATGTAAGGTGACATAAATAATCATCAGGAAGAGAACAACACAACATACTGTATTATACCGTTCTAATGTGAACAAATATGAACAAAATAAGATTTTCACTCTGCAGCGGAGTGTGCGCTGATATGAAACTTCCTAGCAAATTAAAACTGTGTGCAGGACCGAGACTCGAACTCAGGACCTCCCGAGTTCGAGTCTCGGTCCAGCACACAGTTTTAATCTGCCAGGAAGTTTCATATCAGGGCACACTCCGTTTCAGAGTGAAAATCTCATTCTGAAAAAATACCCAAGGCTGTGGCTAAGCCATGTCTCCGAAATATCCTTTCTTTCAGGAGTGCTAGTTCTGCAAGGTTCGCAGGAGAGCTTCTGTAGAGTTTGGAAGGTAGGAGACGAGGTACTGGCAGAAGTAAAGCTGTGAGGGTGGTTTGTGCGCCGTGCTTGGGTAGCTCAGATGGTAGAACACTTGCCCGCAAAGTCAAAGGTCCTGGTACACAGTTTTAATCTGCCAGGAAGTTAAATATGAACAATCTTGTGATCACAGATCATCTAGTCAATGCAGCAATCTTACATTCTAATGGCCTAAAATATTCGTTGAAACAACGATTAGCTACGTAAGTTTGTTCGGAAAATATAAAGGTCGTAAGGTGTTACTGATAACGACATGTCCACCATCAGAAAATGGAAAAAAAGTAACGACATAAACTGTTAATCTACTACTTCAGCGAACTAGATCGAACCACCGATGCCAACTACAAGGAAAAAAACATAGTTAGTTGAAGGCATAAATGAAGAACACACCTTCAACTTCGAAAACACGAAGGTACTGTGCCGAGCATCTGGCTTCTGGGAGAGCGTTATCAAACAATCCATAGAAATAAGGATTCACGACAATCTGGTCAACAGAGATGAGGGATACCAACTCAGCGCAGTATGGAACCCTGCGATAGCAGCAATCCATCGGGAGCGCGCCCGTCAACGTCCTCCGCCGTGGAAGGAGACAGAATGCTTACACCGAGAACCGAACGCGGCTGCCGGGGCCGACCGCCATCCCCACCACCGCACAGCATGCCGCTGATTCACCACAGCCACCCGTGGTGTAGTGGAGGGGGGTGACCGCGCGTATAAACAGCTCGCTCTCCTCTAATCTCGACACTTCGCCAGAAGGCGGGTAGTATGACACTTCCAGAAACGTCGCGAGATACCAACGCTACCATCCGGCTGGAGACCCAAGAAATCTTCATCAGTAGTATTACTTTTTTTTTTTTTTGTCATCAACCTTCTGACTTGACTGATGCGGTCCACCACGAATTCCTCTCCTGTGCCAACCTCTTCGTCTCAGACTAGCACTAGCACCTACCTCCTCTACTATCTGCCCGATGTATTCCAATGTCTGTTTCCCTCTACTCATTTTGACCTCTGCAGCTCCCTCTAGTACCATACAAGTCATTCCCGGATGTCTTAACAGATGTCCTATCGTTCTGTTTCTTCTTCTTGTCTGTGTTTTTCACATATTTCTTACCTCTCCGATTCTGCGGAGAACCTCCTCGTTCCTTACTTTATCAGTCCACCTAATTTTCAACATTCGTCTGTAGCACCACATTTCAAATGCTTTTACTCTCTTCTGCTCCGGTTTTCTCACACTCTGTGTTTCATTACCATACAATACGGTGCTTCAAACGTACATTCTCAGAAATTTATTCCTCAAAATAAGGCCTGTCTTTGGTACTAGTAGACTTCTCTTGTCCAGGAATGTTCCTTTTGCCAGTGCTAGTCAGCTTTTGATATCCTACTTGCTCCGTCATTGGTTATTTTGCAACCTAGGTAGCAGAGTTCACAACTTTATCTACTTCGTGACGACCAATCCTCACGCTAAACAATGTGGGGATTCGATGGCAGGATGTGGGTATGACGAATGTCCCGTGAACGACATCTGCCATCATGTGTAGTGCCAACAGTAAAATTCGGAGGCAGTGTTGTTATGGTGTGGTCATGATTTGCACCCCTTGTTGTTTTGAGTGGCACTATCACAGACCTACATTGATGTTTTAAGCACCTTCTTGTTTCACACTGTTGAAGTGCAGTTCGGTAACGGTGACTGAATCTTTCAAGACAATCGAGCACCTGGTTAAAATGCACCGCCTGTGGCGGAGTGGTTACACGACAATAACATCCCTGTAATGGACTACCCTGCGCACAGTCCTGACCTGAATCCCATAGAACACCTTTGGGATGTTTTGGAATGCACACTTCGTGCCAGGCCTCAACCACCGACATCGATACCTCTCCTGAGTGCTCCTGAGTGCAGCACTCCGAGAAGAATTGACTGTCATTCCTCAAGAAACCTTCCAGCACCTGATTGAAAGCAGCCTGTTGTAGTGGAAGTTGTCATCAAGGCTAAGGGTGGACAACACTATATTGTATTCCAGCAATACCGATGGAGGGCGCCACGAACTTGTAAGTCATTTTCAGTCAGGTGTCCGGATACTTTTGATTATGTAGTGTAGCAATGTCAACAGTGAATCATATCATTGGCATCATTTCACCTTGAATTTTAATTCCACTCCTGAACCTTTCTTTTATTTCATTCATTTTTTTTATTTTTATTTACAGGTGTGGCATTACGGGCGAAAGGTTACGTCCCTGTCTAACACCCTTTTTAATCTGAGCACTTCGCTCTTGGTCGAGTTCTCTTATTATTCCCTCTTGTATAAGTTGTATATAGCTTACCCCTATTTTTCTGAGGATTTCGAACATCTGGCACCATTTTACACTGTTCAACGCTTTTTCAGGTAAACGAATCCTATGAACATGTGTTGATTTTTGTCCAGTCGAGCTTCCATTATGAACCGCAACTTTAGGATTGCTTTTCTGGTGCCTTTATCTTTCCTAAAGCCACACTGATCGTTATCTAACACATCCTCAGTTTTCTTTTCCATTCTTTCGTATATTATTCTTGTCATCAACTTGAATGCATGAGCTGTTAAGCTGATTGTGCGATGGTTCTTGCACTTGTTAGCTCTTTCAGTCTTCAGAAATGGGTTTATGATACGTTTCCTAAATTCAGATGGTATGTCGGCAGACTCCTATATTCTACACACCAACGTGAATTGACTTTTTGTTGCCGCTTCCCCCAATGATTTTAGACATTGTCTTGGAGTGTTCTCTGTCCCCTTCACCTTATTTAGCCTCAAGTCCTCCAAAGCTGTCTTAAGTTCTGGTTCTAATAGTGGATTACCTATCTCATGTAAATGGACTCCTGTGCCTTCTTACATCACATCAATAGAGGCCTTCAATCTCCTCTTTCCACATATCCGCTCTTTTTCCTGCATTCAACAGTGGAATTCCCATTGCACTTTAAGGTTATAATCCTTGCTTTTAATTTCATCGAAAGCTATTTTACTTTCCTGTAACCAGATTCAATGCCTCCAACAATGATTTCTTCTTTGATTTCTTCGTGGTTTCCATGGAGCAATTTCGTCTTATGTTCCTTGCACTTCCTATTTATTTCATTCCTCTACGACCTATATCTCTGTATTCCTGAATTTACCTGAACATTTTTGCTTTTTGCGTTTTTCAACAGCCAACTTAAATATTTCTTCTGTTATCCATGGTTTCGTCGAACTTCTTTGCGTCTATGTTTTCTTTCCTACTTCTGTGAGTGCCCTTTTTAGACATCTGCATTCCTCTTCAAATGTACTCCCTACAAAGCTATTCTTTATTGCTGTATCTCTAGCATTAGGGATCTCCATGTGTACCTCGTCATTCATTAGTAGATCCGTATCCCACTGCTTTGCGTATTGATTCTTCCTGACTAATCTCTTAAACTTCAGCCTACCCTTCATCGTTACTAAATTGTTTCCTGACTCTATATCTGCTCGTGGGTACACCTTACAATCCAATATTTGATTTCAGAATCACTATCTGACCACAATGTAATGTAACTGGAATCTTCCCGTATCAGCCGGTCTTTTCCAAGTATACCTCCTCCTCTTGTGATTCTTGAACAGTGTATTCCCTATTACCAGCTGAAATGTATTACAGAACTCAATTAGTGTCTCTCCTCTCTCATTCCCTGTTCCAAGCCTTATTCTCCTGTAACCTTTTCTTCTACTCCTCCCCCTACAACTCCATTCCAGTCCCCCTTGACTATTAGATTTTCATCTCCGTTTACCTACTCTCTTAACCTTTCAATACCCTAATACACTTTTTCTATCTCTTCATATTCAGCTTTCGAAATCAGCATATATACCTGAACTATCGTTGTCGGTGGTGGTTTGCTGTCGATTCTGACGAGAACAACGCTATCACTGAACCGTTCACAGTAACACGCTGTCTGCCCTCCCTTCCTATTCATAATGAATCCCATTACCTTTCTACCGTTTTCTGCTGCTGTTGACGTTGCACTACACTCATCTGACCAAAAATTCTTGTCGTCTTTCCATTTTACTTCACTCACCACTACTGTATGTAAAATGAGCTTCTGCATTTTCAGATTTTCTAGCTTCCCTACCACGTTAGCGTTTCTTTGGTTATCCAGTCTTTTCCTCATGGTCACCTCTCCTTTGCAGCCCATCCTGACGATCCTGATTGGGGGCTATTTCGGAAATTTTTGCCAATGGAGATATCATCATGACACTTTTTCAGTTTCAGGTCACGTATCCTGAGGATGTATATTATGTGTTTTTAATGCAGTGGATTCCGTTATCTTCTGCATCCTCATGACGTTCATCATTGCTGATCCTTCAGCATTTAGTGGCAATATCCCACCGCAGTTACAAAAGAGTGCCTTGAAACTCTGTCCGCTCCTCAGCTCTCTTTGACAAGGCCGCTGGCAGAATGAGGGTGACTTCTTACGCCAGAAGTCTTCGGCCGCCAATACTGATGACAATGAACAACAAATTTGAAGTGAAAGTGTGTAAATTGCATGATTTTGACTTAGTTACGTTTAGTTCAGTATAAAATGATACAAAATCATCATCTTCATAAATACTTAGGTGTAGTTTTTTTTTAAAAGTAATCTACATTTTTGTGTAAATCAGTAACAAAATATGCATTCATGTTCCAAGATTCAGCTTAACAAATTTTAAGTAAATAATTACTTGAATTATATTATGTGTTATACAATGATAAATTTCAGTGCCGTTCTGGTAGTACAAAAGTGAAATATTAAGAAAAAATGAAGATAATGTTACACGAATGAAAATACTTTGTAAGTTTACTTTGTACCAGAGCTTTTAAAGAACAAAAGAAAATATATAAATTAACTGGTCACAGATGTATGTAAAGGATTGCCCCAATGTTAAATGTCCTTATGTACAGCATATATATATAATTACATATTTAGTTCAGAGATAAATTCAAAAGATGACCGTTTTCGTTTGGCTTGACGTCTATGCACATACTCGAGAACATCCCTTATGACAGTCCAGCAGTAATCTGCTAAAATAGTAGGACTCCACTTTCTGGCATACCTCTTCTCAAATGTGTCAATATCTTGATGAAATCGCTCCCCATTTTTCATCACTTACTGCACCACAATCTTTGAGGGAGAAGTCAAGATGACATGTTGCAACCAAGTTTTTCATAAGATGACAACATGTTATCTACTATCTCCTTGTAAATTATTGCATGTTGGATCCCTAAGAACCGTAAACAGACCGTCTTAAAACATTCCCATGCATGCTTCTCACCACCTAGTATGATTCCATCGAAGGTATGGCCTCCAAAAACCTCTAGAATCTGTGGGTCTACAAAGATGCCCTCCTTTACTTTGGCATCACTTAAGTAAGGGAATTTTTGCCTTAAATACTTAAACACGTCACCATTTTTGTTCATTCCCTAAACAAAGTTTATCATGAGGCCCAGCTTGATGTGCTAGGGCGGGGGCAGAATCTTTTTAGCGTCTACTAGAGGCCCGCTCTTAATGTTCTTTATATCTAGTTGAAGAGATTTTCTGGTGGGCCATTCATGTTTACTGTAACGAGATGCACGAGCTCAGCTATCCTATTCACAGAGAAAGCAGCAATATTTAGTATATCCTAACTGCATTCCTAATAGCAGTGCAACCACTTTCAAGTCTCCACATATCTGCCACTAAGAGTTATTATACTTGATGGCTTCTAGTAAAATTTTCATGTTTCTGTATGACTCATTCAAATGCACACTATGCCCAACTGGAGTAGAAGGAAACTCATTAGCAATGTGTAAAAGCAATGCTTTTAAGCTCAACTTCGACAATTCCATAAAGAGTCCCCACTTATTAGAGCTGTAATTAATTCTGAGAGCCTTCATTAGACCATTTATGTCTACACATGCCACAAGACTGTCTTGTATGTTAAAAAAAGGAGAGAACTGTTGCTCTCTTCTGAGGTAGAATGAAACATTTACATTGCTTCCAGAAAATTGCACTGCTGCAATCTTGATGCTAAAATCTCTGCCTTAGCATAAGAGAGCTCCAAATCTCTAATATCACTTAACTCATTTTGAAGCAATTTTTGTGGATTATCAGTTGATGTTATATTTGGAGGAAACTCTGGATCATGTGATGTACATGGTTCAAGACAGAATCCCTATCAGAAGCAATCTCGTACTCTGTTGCTGGTTCAGGTATTGGCAATCTTTCCCCGTGTAGACCTGGACGTATGGCAGATGGAATGTTACGATATATTACTGTCCGCTTATTCTTCTTAGATATTCCTTTCCTGATAGAAGGAATCATACAAGGAGTAGTCACTGACTGACATGGCTAGCTGGTTCAATCCAGACCATGGGTACAGCAAAGGGAGTTGAACGCTCTTTCTCATGCATCCAATTCCTGAGATTGCTGGCCCAAGTGTTGCAGATCACATGTGGAGCCCAGGGTTTATTCTGATCACCTATTTTGCACCCAAAATAACAGCTGTAGGCTTTCTTAATGAATGGAGTTATTTGCTGTTTTTGTGAAGCAAATGTCACTTCTCCACACACATAGCAAAATGTATCAGCATTGTTAACACAAACTCGTGGCATTTTTGTTCATTTCAATAGCAGTCACATTGAACAACTGGTAGTTAATCTGGAAACAATCGTGCAAGAATTATTGCATGAATAAAGTCACCGAAGCTGAAGAGTAAGGAGACAAAAAGATCACTAAAATTGATATCAAAATGTTTATTTCCAAAATATAGCACACAAGTAAGACCAGGGACAATAATATAATCCATTGTTACTAGTTATTATGACTTTGACGAACTATTATAATATTTGATTTTAAACTTAACATAAAAATCTGTATATAGTTATCTCACTGTAATAAAACAGTGAAAAATGAAAACTAGAGCTAATTTTGAATTGTCTGGGTGATATTCGCGATCAGCACATTAGAATTTATAGGAATTGGCTATTTTCATTCGATTTACATTTTCATTGTTGCACAGTGTGATTAATCAAAATTTAAGCGGTAGCGTTTTTGGAACCCGGGACCGAGGACGTTCCCCCTAGGACTCAGGGGCAATATTCAAGAGACCTATAGAAAGCATATTCCACAGTAGTCTTGACAATATAGTTATGGTGCAAAAGTGTGACCTCTTGCTAGTCAAAAAAAAAAAAAAAAAACTGGACCAGATCAGGACAGTGGAATTTGATTTTATGAGAAGTTACCAGCAGGTCATCTGTCAACGCATCAGAACATCAAAAATAAGGGAACAAATTGCAGTCATATAGTCCATAACGAGCAGACTGGATTTAAATCTTCAGTTGTGTGAGTAACGACAGGGAGCACAAGAAGGTGTTAATGTGGGCACTAAAAGGCGACATCCACCGTCGTTATTTGAATTGTATATTCATCGCGCGTTGGATGAGAAGGGGTATTGATTAGAATAACTGAGACTACTGGAGGAGAAAACGATGAACTTCTAGTAGGAAGAGTCAAAGCAGAAGAAGAAAGAAAGATGAAGGATTTCGCAGAAAACGCATATTGTTAGGAAAATGGGATTAAAAGGCCATAATTACAAAGGAAAAGAGAAATTGATAAGAGTGATCTTTTCATTTTGGATGAAGGAATTAACACGAACTGAAAGTATGAACTCCCATATCAAGTAGAAAATGTACCAAAATATTACCATTGCCTTCGTGATAACTTACTAAGGACATGACAGACACCCCATCAGAAGACATCCCATCCTCCGAGAAGAAGAATAATTTACTGAAGAACATCTCAAGAACTGAAACATCATTGAGGATATATAATATAAATTAATCAAGAGGAAATAACTGATTATGTTAAAGTAGCGTCAGTTATTACAGATGCATTGGCAAACTTTGTCATCAAGAAGATGGTCTCGTGATGAGTGGGTGCTTGACAGTAACTCTAGCTACAATTTCCGTTACCTTCTATTCTGTCACTCAGAATAATTTTCAGGTAAGTTGTTTAATTTTATATGTTGAGGACAGAGAAGCAAAATATAAAAAAATAGAGGAAAATGAAGTAGACAGGTTAGTAAAAATTAGATAGAAGTCCTAACATACAAAATGGAAAATATGCATACAGAATAGTTCTGAAGCTAATTAGCGCATGTATGATCTTAAATGGATGTTCATGACACACGGGAAGTGAGAAGTGGGCCTACTTAAACCGTGATGAATACATTGATGAAGATACCACCAGACGAAGTTAATTAGGTAAGAACTCATTACTGTAAAACTACCGTTAATGTCTCTAACGAATACGTAGTCATTAAATTACAGACAAAGTTGAAGGTGAAAACAAAGGAACAGGAGACGCGAAAGCGTTTACAGTAAGACACTCATTGCAATGAAATAACAGCACCATCTCTGACGAAATTAGACAATACTTTACATTACATATTGTGGCAATAATGACTGTGTGGACGATGTGGCCTATTCTACAGCTTATTTTAGATCTTTGTGACGATGTTGTGCTGATTATATTTATATGTTTTGACGACGCCATTATGGCCTTTTCACTTTAGGACATGGTATAGAAAAGATCTGAGGATGGTCATTATGGACTGGAACCGGTCATCGTCAAATAATTGATATTGTGATCAGGGACTGGAATAAAAAACATTCTTCAGTTTTAATCTACAATTCATAACCAATACATTGTGGTCAGAGTCCACATCTGCCTCTGGAAATGTCTTACAATTTAAAGCCTGGTTCTTAAATCTCTGTCTTACCATGATATAATCTATCTGAAACCTTTCAGTATCTCCAGGCCTCTTTCGTGAATACAACCTTCTTTCATGATTCTTGAACCAAGTGTAAGCTATTAATAAGTTAAGCTCTGTGCAAAATTCTACCATGAGGCTTCCTCTTTCATCTCTTACCCCCATTCCATATTCACCTACTACGTTTCCTTCTCTTCCTTTTCCTACTATCGAATTCAAGTCACCCTATCACTATTAAATTTTCGTCTCCCTTCACTATCTGAATAATTTGTTTTATCTCAGCATACATTTCATCAATCTCTTCGTCATCGGCGGAGCTAGTTGGCGTATGAACTTGTACTACTGTGGTAGGCATGGGCTTCGTGTCTATCTTGGCACAAAAATGGCTTCACTATACTGTTTTTAGTAGCTTACCCGCACTCCTATTTTTTATTCATTATTAAACCTATTCCTGCATTACCGCAATGTGATTTTATATTTATAACCCTGTATTCACCTAACCAGAAGTGTTATTCCTCCTGCTACCGAACTTCACTAATTCCCACTATATCAAACTTTAACCTATCCATTTCCCTTTTTAAATTTCCTAACCTGCCTGTCCGATTAAGGGATCTGACATTCCACGCTCCGATCCGTAGAACGGCAGTTTTCTTCCTCCTGATAACGACCTCCTCCTGAGTAGTCCCCAACCGGAGATCCGAAAGGGGGACTATTTTACCTCAAGAATATTTTACCCAAGAGGAGGCCACCATCATTTAACCATACAGTAAAGCTGCATGCCCTCGGGAGAAATGACAGCCGTAGTTTCCCCTTGCTTTCAGCCGTTCGCAGTACCAGCACAGCATGCCGTTTTGGTTAGTGTTACAAGACCGATCAGTCAATCATCCAGATTGTTGCCCCTGCAACTACTGAAAGGGCTGCTGCCCCATTTTAGGAACTACACGTTTGTCTGGCCTCTCAACAGATGCCCCTCAGTTATGGTTGCACCTAGGCTATCTGTAATCGCTGAGCCAGCCGCGGTGGCCATGCGGTTCGAGGCGCTTCAGTCCGGAACCGCGCGACTGCTGCGATCGCAGGTCCGAATCCTGCCTCGGGCGTGGATGTGTGTGATGTCCTTAGGTTAGTTAGGTTTAAGTAGTTCTAAGTTCTTGGGGACTGATGACCTCAGATGTTAAGTCCCATAGTGCTCAGAGCCATTTGAACCATTTTTTTGTAATCGCTGAGGCACGCAAGCCTCCCCACTAACGACAAGGTCCATGGTTCGTGGGGGTTCCATCACACTACAGCCTCTTAATATACGAGTGCGAAGTACTGTACACTGGAGATAATAATAGGTATGCGAAATGCTATTTTGACATTGGTAACATACCTTGTTCTTTGTGTAATAGTGCATAATTTCTAACCATCAAAAGGTGTCATAGGTCAATTTGATGTGATTATTTTTATGTAGCGTTTCTTATATGAAGTGTTAATGAATGAAATGAATGTGTTCGTCATTAAAGAAGTAGTGTAGCACTTTTTAATTATTTCCCTCGTTTTTTTTTTTAACTGACACTGTTACAGTAAAGTGCATTTGCAGGAGATACCCTGCTCCTCATAGTGAGTGGCATGAATACATTTTAAATCGACAATCACTAACTTTATTTCATAAAAATTTTCCAACTGCTAAGGCTTACTCATTCTGATTTTGAGGCGTATATATAGCTCCAGACTATAATACTGAATTTGTGTGTGCTTGAGACTGACGTATAATGTGTTGGTATTACTGACCGGGAGAGTGGCGAACAACCGGTGTGCGCGAAAGTTAAAAGCTGTACATTCAGAAGGTAATAAACGTTTAGTATCAGAATTATTGCCCTGATTTTCAAGCAGTGATGCTTCCTTGCTAGACATGCAGGATTAACGTTCGTATGTCCATTTTTAATATCCTTTCGTCATTGATATCCTTCCTAGAGTCGTTCTGAAATGCACGGAAGGAGGTTATATTAGTAGATTATAGTCTCGGCACTAGCTGAGGTCATCTGGTGGCCATGCGAAGTTGCTCACCGTGTTGCCCTGGTTTCGGATCCTTCGGTTCTGTGACGTACTACATTTAACGTAGACGTCACCTGCCGATCGCCAAAACCACTTCCACAGTGAAAGTATTTCCATTACCTAACGGAGTTCCGGTGTTCGTACATCAGAAGTATTTACTAGGGTCGTTCCGAAATTAATTCATCCTATTTTTATTCATGGAAACTACAGGACATACATAAATCACAACAGCACAGCTAAATAGAACAATATTTCAGTTACAGACTGTCATTTTCCCACATAGTCACCACCATACCTTACGCATTTTTGCCAACGATGAACCAGCTGAGCCTAAGCACTTCCTTACAACTTTGACAACAGCATCCGAGTCTTGAAAATGTTCGCCACGTAGTGTATTTTTCAGAGGCCCAAAGAGATGGAAGTCCGAAGGCTCTAAATCGGGATTGTTTGGCGGATGCGGGAAGACAATCCAGCCGAATGTTGCAATGAGCTGCGTGGTCGCAAAACTAGTGGGGGGAACTGGCGTTAGCATGTTGGAGGTGAAAGTCTCTCTCTGACCTTCATCTTACCATGGAAATTCGGGCTTGTAGCGTGCTGAATTGACAATTTCTCCAGGCTCGAGGACATCCGAAAGAACCAGACTCTGGCTATCCCAGAACACTGTGTATATCACTCGCCTGCCGACAGCTGTGTCTAAAAAGTTCTTCTTTGACGGAGAATTCTCATGTCGCCATTCCATGGAGTGTCTTTTCCAGTTCATATAGGTGACGCCGGGTCTCATCTACGGCGACGAAGCTATTCAGAAAATTGTCACTTCAGCTTCATATTGGTTCAGCAATCCCGACAGATTTTCATTCGATGAGTTTTTTGTTCGTCTGTAAGCATCCTTAGGACCCATCTCGCGCAGACTTTAGCGATAACCAAGATATTCCAACATTGTTTCCAAGGCATTACAGCCGACATTTAGTTTTGCACATAATTCTCCGGTCGTTACCCGCCAATCAGCACGAATGAGTTGATCAAGGCGCCGTTTATTGCGAGGGATGAAAGCTGTGAAGGGTCGACCAGGCAGTGGCTTGTCATGCACAGGCTTTTCACTACCTTGAAAATGCCATACCCATCGCCTCACATTGCTCAAGTCTATTTATCGTCTCCATACACCTTTAGCAAGCGTCGATGGATTTCAGTCGGAGATATTTATTCGGCAGTGAGCAACTCAATCGCACATTGCTGTTTTATAAGCGCATCCATATGAGACTTCATTTTGACCACTCCTCTGCTGGTGCGAACTACTGCAGAACAACGGAACGAGCTGCAAATAAAAGAGGAAGGTTCAAGCATTTTCACTACACCGACGACAAAAAAATAGGAGGTATTACTTTCAAAAGGACCCTCGTACAAAGTGAGTTTGAGAGCTCTCTTCTGCAACCTCTGTAGGTGATCGATATACAGTATGTATCAGACTTGAAAAGAGCAGTGAGCATCCCTTTTTTTATTCCCCTGTTTTTCTGTACTTCGAATCATATTTGAGAGATTGTATCTCAACTGAAATGAATTCATTGCGACAGTTTTAGACAATGTCATAATAATAATAAGAAAGAAACACTTACTTAATGTTTTCAACAGAGCCTAGCGACATAATTTTTTATCGAACGGTGTCTATATCGTAATTTAAAAAGGTGTAGAGCTAGAAGACAATATTTCGTTTTGAAGTTTGATGCTACAGGATGATCTAAAAGCCAGTTAATGTTTGAAAAGGGACTAATTCACGGAATCATGTAGGTAGGGACGTAAAACTTTACGCACGTGGCTGGAACGACATGAGGTTTTATTGAAAGCAAAAATGAAAGCAAAAACCGCCCAACATATCGCGCTGGACAGCACGATTTCAGTAACGCTGCATGAGAATCGTGATAGATGCGAGGTACACTGATACATTACAGAATCTGGAATCCGAAGGCACGACTTTTATGAAGGATGGTGCTCCACTGTATACTGCTAGATTCGGGGAAGATCTCTTAAGAACGTCGTTTGGTGAGGGTTGTGTTCTGAGTCGTCACTACCGTCATACTTGTCCTCCCAGATCCACAGACCTCAGTCCGTTAAATTATTGGTTTTGTAGTTATCTGAAATTGTAAGTCAACCTCGATCGTCCAACCTCATTAGGGATGCTAAACGACCACATCCAAGGGCAAATTATAACCATACCATGTGTTATTGTGTACACTGCTGCTCACAATGTTGTCTGTCGACTACTGGTATTGTTGATGATTGATGGCCGACATGTTGCGTATTTATTATAAAAAACATCGTCTTTGCTAAAAATCAATTCTTATGCTAATTTTTCCTTTTGTATTACATGAAGCGTTTTCTGTTGATCATTTTTTTCACATTTTTGTTTCAATGAGAGCTCATGTCATTTCAAGTATGTCTGTCGATTTTTACCTCTCTACCGACATTATTCCGCGAAGTATTGAAGTTTCAAATGCAAACGGACTTTTGGGTCATATAGTATTTTGTTTTTTCGCCAGCTAGTCATCAATGGGGAAGCATAATCAAATTTTTCTGTCTTGAATTTACAACAGCAGCTGAGTTCAGACATTTAATTTGATTCTTAGTGAGTATATTACACTATTTTTTTAATAGCTACACTACCCATTTGATTGTATTGTTCTTTATTACGACCCAGGTTTCGGCGTTTTTTGCCGTTTTCAAGTGACTAAGTTTATGTCATTAACACATACTGCAGGACATCAAGCTCAAAATTCGTCATAAATTAAGAAAAATATTCGCTCCTATAAAGACTCCTATTATTACTAGGCTAATTACTATTTAGCTCTACAGGGCCTTTATACTGAAATGGTTCTCCGCACCACCTAGTATTGACTTCTATGTGTGTGAGTAACTGTTTGTTCACTGTTGTGGGTAAATACATACAGCGTACACAGGGCGGTGTGTGAAACTGATAGCGATTACACTCTTCCGCTGTTGTAGAAATCTGCTCCAGATGCTGCAGATACCGTGTTGAACTGAAAGTGGTAACCAAAGTACGGAGAAATATTCTTCGGGGCTCTGTTGCATAGCAATCAGATTGCTTTCAGTTCTGAGAAATGTCCAGTTACTATTGTGGATTTGAATGATCCATGAAGTGACTTCTTTTCCGAAGAAAACATCGAACTATTTCACTAGAACTGAACGCTCCCGTCGGAACTGTTCTCAGCTGTGGGATATTAGTAGATCACAATAGCAGTATATCGCTGGGTGTATAATAAGACGTACCTTCTTGAAATGAACAATATTTTTATTGTTCTATTAACTGATTTCCTTCCATATGCACTTATATTTTACAATATGAATCACAAACTCGCAATGGCGTCGATTTTTACATCACAAGAATGGCTCTCCTCTCCTCAAATTACTCTTAACAAGAACAAAACAAAAAAAACTATATCCTAAGAATAATTATGTGAGCGCTGACCGCCACAGAGTAATAAACAATATCTTTGTCTCTCTCTCGCACTGTCACAGCAAGTTACGCTGCATGATACATCATATATGCCCCTCTTGTGGACGAACGTTTTTGGGCAAAAACAAACACGAGCGCTCACACAACACTATATCGATGATTGTTTATGACGCTGTATTAAAGTCCACTAGAGTATTAATGTCCACTGTATTTCTTATGATATTTGGTATTAGTGAATGACTATCTAAATGTAAATTATAGATTTGGGTGCATATACTGCTGACAAAGGCTGTTCTGAATTCCTGATGCAGCATATATGCATAGCTTACATGCTGCTTTTATTCATTTGTCGAGGATGGCATGAGATGTGATCAGAAACCTTTTTCATCATCACTCAAAGCTTCTGTCACTCGCCTTGGGATGTCTCAAACGGATAATCTAGCCATTCGGCCAAGCCCCACAAAGGAAAACCAAGGAAAACCTCGGGGTAGATTTACCATCCTCGTATTTCTCATTTGCAAAGATAATTAATTGAATTACAATGGAAAATAAAAAAAATATTTACAATATGGATTTTTTAAACACTGTTCACAAAAGAAACACAACACTGTTAATCTTCTGTGTCTTGAGGTGAACCGTCGACGCGTTGGTTTACGTCCATCTACGATTCCCTTCTATCAGTCATCTCCGGGTAACTGATTGAATTCTATTCCCATTTCACTGTCTCCTCGTGGGTATTATGGTTTTCCGCATATGGTTAACATGAAAATAAGAGTCAGTGTAAGTTCCGTGGAAAAGGTGTTTGATCTATGCTGAGCTGAAATAGAATCTAAGATTAAAGTTCTTTCTAATTCTCTGTCCTGAATTCGAAATATTCGGAAGTCGTAAGGTGTTCTTCATTTCTATCAACAACCCTAGAATGCACTATACACAAATCCAACTGGAGCTGCCGTGTCAACTTATGCTCGTCATCCTTCAGATGGACTTTAACACTTGTTGATGTGCTTGTAACTGAAAGGCATTCGCTCAGTTGGTAACTTCGCGAGCAACAATTGATACAACATAATTTACATACACAGGTATGTTACAACAATAGTACAATTCTAAAGACAATGTTCATCACAAAAGATTGAAACAAAGTGATATGCGTCCTTTTAAAACTGAGAACGGGTTACCCCTTCCGAACAGCATGACTTCAGCTCAGCGAGTAAAAAAAACAAATACAAACATACATTGAGATTGTTAAATTGACATAAGAAAAAAATATCTTGCCATAGACCAGATTCATTTGAGTTACTAACCCATGGTCATTATGCATTGTGAAACCTGATTGAAGTTACTATCAACTAAATAAAAATTAAAAAAATTTTAAAAGAAATCATTCATACTATAGCTAAATTCTCTGTATACTGAAAAGAAAACTTATCTTTACAGTGGAAAACAAATACATAATGCCTGCATATCTCTCGTACATTATGCCTGAAAAGAAAAACTAACTACTAAATTGCAAAAAAAAGAAACTATCCTAAGTATGATTCATAGGTTTAATGAAAATTTTGTAATCAATATTATTTGATAAGAATAGTATTTTCAATCTTCAGAATCTTCAGTCATCATGAAATTGCTTTAACAAGTGATGAGGATACATTCCTTTCACCCTTCCATTCTTCACATCCTTCAAAACATAAGTTCCAGGATGGGGTATTTTGGTAATCACAAATGGTCCTTGATACAGTAATTGCCATTTTGTGTTCTTCCTCTGTATAAGTGAAGCCTTAGGATGAGTTTTTACTAAAACTTGGTCTTTCACTTTATATGTTTTTATTTTTCCAAGTCGATTGTCAAAATATATTTTCCTTTTTCTTGCCTTGTCCATTATATTAAGTAAGGATTGTCGTACTTTATTTTGTAGGTCTATTTTGTTAATAGCTACTTTAGGAATTGGTCGAATCCAGTCATTCTGTTCCTGTTTTCCAAACATCAGTTCGTATGGGGTGTATTCCGTCGTAGTATGTGGCATATTGTTTACAATTTCCTGAAAATCGTGAAGATAATCGATCCATTTGGGTTGCTGGTTGTGGCAATATGTTCTCATGAACCGGTTTAATTCACGAAAAATTCGTTCCACGGGATTCGCCGAAGGGTGGTACACTGATGTTAGAATTTGTTTTATATCACAACTGGCTAATGTTTGCCTCCAACGAAATCCAGTGAACATTGACCCATTGTCAGAAAGAATAGCCTCTGGTTTGCCAACCTTGACTATATAATCCTTGACCAGCTTCTTGGCTATGGATGCAGCAGTAGCTGATTTTAATGGATAAAGTTTGACATACTTAGTAAATATATCAAGAAAAGCTACAATATATTTGCATCCTCCCTTTGATGATGGTAGAGGACCACAGACGTCGACCGAAATGATTGACAGCGGTTTAGTGGGTATAATAGGATGTAAGAAATCTTTCACACGAAAATTTCCTGGTTTGGCTAGCTGACAAATTTTACATTCCCTTAACTGTCTGTGCACTTTCCTGCGAATGTTTGGGAAGTAGCAATATGCTTGAATCTTCCGAGCACACTTTAATACTCCAAAATGTCCCCAAGTGATGTGCGTGTGCAAAATTAAGTCATTCTCATTCTTCTCGGGAATACACACCTTCCAATTATCTGAATCAAGATGCCCTTTGAAGAATAAGACGTCGTTCTCAACTTTGTACAGTCTCTTCAGATCATCGTTTCCAGGCTTTGCTAAAGTTTCCTTTATTGAATGCCAACGAGGATCTTCATTCTGCAGTTTTTCCATGTTCTTACACATGTCAAGAAAATGTTTCCTATATATTCTATCAGTCATTATAAGAACATTAAATTCGGACGGATTGTCCGTGATGTTGATAGTTGACAAATCTCCATCTGGCATTCTAGACAGTGCATCAGCGATGAAATTATCCTGTCCGCTTACGTATTTAATTTCAAATTGAAACTCTTGGAGTGAGAGCGTCCATCTTGCTAATCTTGGATGTAATAATTTACATGTTTGCAAAAAACTTAACGCTTTGTGGTCACAGTATACTGTTGTCTTCGCTCCATATAAGTAATAGTAAAATTTCTTAAATGACCAGACAACGGCCAATGCTTCCCTTTCGGTAGTCGTATATGTTCTTTCACAAGCAGTTAAGAGTCGGCTAGCAAAGGCTATTGGACAGAAAGTTGATTTTCTGTCTATCATCCTTACTTGGAAGAGGCATGAACCTATTCCAATTTCCGAAGCATCTGCCATTAAACCGAATTCTTGGCTCATATCTGGATGATATAATATTTGTGAATTGACTAAGGCATGTTTTATTGCTTCAAATGCATTCTGACATTGTTGCGTCCACACCCACGGACTATTTTTGCGCAACAAGCTGTACAACGGTTCTGCGTTAATAGAGTGGTCGTGAATGAAACGCCTGAAGAAAGAGACAACTCCGAGGAAGCCCTTTAACTGCTTTTTTGTTGTTGGAAGTGGAAAGTTTTTGATTGCCTTTAGTTTCTCGGAGTCCGGTAAGATGCCTTTTCCATTTATAAGATGACCCAAAAATTTGATTTTATCTCGAGCAAAGTGGGACTTTTGCAGATTTGCGGTTATGCCTGCTTCCTTGAAACGTTCTAACACTCTTCTCAATAAATCAACGTGCTCCTCCCATGTGGTCGTAGCTATGAGCATGTCGTCCACAAACAAAGTTAAATTGCTTCGAAGTGCAGGTCCCAATGCATAATCTAGAGCATTTATAAAAACTCCTGAGCTCACGTTTAACCCGAAAGGTAAAACCTTAAATTGATAGCTTCTACCTGCATGTACAAATGCGGTGTACTTTTTTGATGGTTCGTCTAGAGCCACCTGCCAAAATGAACTTCTCAAATCAATATTTGTTAAGTATTTCATCCCCTCGAACTTTTGAATTAGCTCATCGATATTTTCCGGATGAGTTCGCACGGGCTCGATAATCTTATTTATCTGCCGTGCGTCTAGCACGAGACGAACTTTTCCTCCCTTTTTCGAGACAACATGAAGCGGACTACAGTATGGACTCGTCGAAGGTTCGATCAGATCCCATTCAAGCATCTGGTGGATTTCCGCATCAACTGCCTTTCGTTGGTGCCACGGTACTGGATAAGAAATACGGCAGAAAACTTGGTGTGGTATCACATCTAAATGACATGTGTATCCCTTGATTACACCAGGTCTTTCTTGAAAGACTTCATGATATTCCTGTAGAAGATCATATAATTGCTTTCTTTGGTGTTGTTGCAAATATTCAGGTTCTTGTACCTTTTCATATACCGTATCTTCAGGGTTTAAAACTGGTTGCAAGTAATTAATTTGGTAATACCGTACAGGTTTGCTATGTATCCACTTTATTTGCAGCTTTCGTCCCTGACAATACTTTCCATGGGTACTATATTCCCTGAGAAGATTCACTTGATGTTTCTGATCCATTATTGTAAAACTGGCACGGCCTAGAGAAAAATCGATATGCCAATTTCTCTCTCTAAATTCATCTATACCCAGGATACAGTCCTCAACCAATTTTTCTATTACAAGGAACGTGCAATTTATAGCTACATTTCCTATATCTAACTGGAGTTGAGTCTGCACTTTAACCTGAGAAGACTTATGACCAGTAGGACCTACAATTCTACAACATTGAACAGGAAAAACCGGTGGATTTGCTTTCTGGAGTATTCTTTGAAATAACTTCTCAGAAACGACATTTACTGCTGCTCCTGTATCTAAAGTAACTTGCACAGTAATGCCTTCAATTGCCGCCTGAATTTTCGCAACAGGTTCAGTGATATGTTCCTCTTGACAAGGCATCATATCTTTCTGAAGTTCTTCTATTAATAATTTGCCATCATTGTACCGAAAGAAATTGACGCTTGATTTTTCGCCCCTGAAAACTTCCTCGACTGCACCGTCGGGGCTTCTGACAGTCGAGTTTAGTTTGACGATCGTCCATTATTAGTAGATCTCTGCTCCGTTACGTCGGTTATTATTGGTGGTTGATTTCTCCATTCATTTGCATTATCATTTGGTATCCAACCTGAAGTTTGTGGTTGGTTGTGATATTCTTGGGTTGGTTGCTGATATCGGCGTTTTTGCTGATAATTCCCTTCTTGATAGTATCCTTTCCTCTTCTTATTATTCTTCCTCCATTTCCGTTTATATGTTTGTTCACATTGTTGGTCATGATTACACTGGTCGGGATTTTCGTTACCAAATTTCACGTTTTTCTGGAAATAATTCACCTGTGGGTTTGGTGAATTGTGTGCAAAAGGTTTGTTTCCATACTGTTTGTTGTTACTATTATATTTGTTAGGTTGGTAACTTGGCTGGTTATAGCGCACACGTGATTCTTCGAACAGAATGTCTATCGAATCCAATGTGGCTAGAAAATCTTCCACATGTTGTTCAGGCACATGTAGAAGTTTTTCCTTAACTTCAAGTGGAAGTTTGCCCCTTAATATTCGAATGACATCCTGCGTCGGGATTGGTTCATTCCAGTATTTACTTTTATTTATATACTTCTCGAAATACTTTCTTAAAGATCCATTTTTGAAAGAAAAAGGTTGTGGGTCAAAAACTTCCTTACGTAGTCCTTCTTGTACTCCCTTATTCCAGTATTTGTGCAAGAAAGCGCGTTCAAATTGGTCATAATCTTGACACCAATCGGATGCTTCTGACGCCCACATCGATCCATCTCCATGTATGAATCCTGCAACGTACATAATTTTTTGTTGCTCAGTCCACATTTGCGGCAATATCCCTTTAAATTGCTTGATAAATACCACGGGATTGATCGACTTCCTTTCGGGAATAAATATCTGGAATTGACGATATTTAAGCATTTTTTCTTCATTCATGGTCACAGGTGTATTCTGGTGGCTACTTCGCGGCGAATGATAATCTCGATCATCTGTTTCTGGTTGATTACGTAAATATGCACCAATACATGGATATTGTTGCATGGATTCGGTTTCACTGGTTTCATCAGGAATAATGTCTGCCTTTGATAAACTGCAAGTAGTATGTGCCCCTCTAGTATTAACTAGACCTTGCTGGCATGCTTTTAATGTATTTTCTATCTTTGCTTTCCAAGCAGGAAATTCATCTCCTATATTCTCCTTAATCTCTTTAACTTCTACCTTAAGTTGTTCTTGTGCAGCTTCGTTGTTAACTTGCACGTTAGAAACCGTTTCTTTCAAGGTTTTGTCAACATAATTTCGCACTGTCTCGGTTTGCTCTTTCGCCCAATCTTCAATGTCCTTAGAGAATGCGATCTTATGTTCATTGAAAAGTTTCTCTATGTGTTTCTCGCCTTCGAGACTGAGAGTGTCTATCCTCCGAGTAAGCTCAATGACAGCTTGCTCGTTATCGTGCTTAATTGTATTCACTTCTTGCGCAATAGTGTTCTGTACATGAATAACTTCCTGCACTTGATGATTTAGTGTATCTTGACGACATAAGATGTCTTTGTATTTGTTTGTTAATTCCTGATACTGTTGTTCTTGTGTAACTATGAGTTGTGCCTGACTGGTAATCAAGTGACTCTGCTTGCGGAGAACCATTTCAGTATAAAGGCCCTGTAGAGCTAAATAGTAATTAGCCTATTAATAATAGGAGTCTTTATACTCCCCACAAAATTACATATGTAAAATCATCATCTTCTAAAAAGATCAGTAAATAATAATGGAAGCACGTCATATTTAATAAAAAGAAGTTTACTTTAGTATATAAAAGTTGAAAACTTGTCCTTGAGTCGTAATGATAGTCACTATTATAGATACTATCATTACGACTCAGGGACATGTTTTATTGATAGTATCTATAATAGTGACTATCATTACGACTCAAGGACATGTGCTAATCATTTATATACAAAAGTAAACGTGCTTTTAATAAGTATGACGTGCCTTTACTATTATTTACTGATCTTTTTAACAAGATGATGACTTTACGTCTGGTATTTTACGGGGACCGAATATTTTTTTAACTTATGGCCGATTTTGAGCTTTATTTCCTGCAATATGCGTTAATGACCTAAACTCATTCACTTGAAAATGGCATAAAAGGCCAACCCTGGGCCGCAATCAAATAGCAGTGTGTTCATTTAAAAATTATTGTTTGAATGTTGCTCAGCAAAATAAAAAACTTTATATTATTTTAGTTTAAGTTAAATTGAGAAGTTGTTCTGTGCCCAACTTCTTGGCACAGCTTAACCAAGATGCTCAAGGGAATAGAGATGTCATTACCCGCTATAAAGAGAAAAGGCAGACGATGTAACACGCAGTTAGAAAGACTCCTAAGACGCCATCATTCTTACGCTGCTGTTACTCACTTGGTATGTATTTCTAGCTGTCAGCTGTCAAGTTTGTATAAATACTACACATTGTTTGTAGTATACAGTAAAAGTAAATTAAATTCGTGACGCGGATCTTTGAAGACATATCATCTGAATCCCTAGATGCAGAAAAACAGTCGGTGCTGAAAACTACCTATAACGGATTTTATAGTAGAGCAGAAGCATTGAGATGCATTTAAAGCGTCTTCTGAAACTCCAAAGGATATCTGTGCGATAAAAATGCCTGGACCATATTCGTAAATTAATTCCATCGGCATCCCTCTTTCTTCCTTTTTTTTCTGCTTCAAAATAGTAGATAAGCGGGACCTTCCAAAACTTTAAAAACTTCTACTACTGTTGCAAATTTCTAAAGTTTAAAAATGACCACTGACCAGCATAATTGTAAGTTAATCACGTGTCCCATGTGAGTCAAGATTTACGCCATTGCTCAGTTTTGCGGTCCATGTGGCAATTATAATGCACACATTTCATAAAACATCATGTTTGTATATATACTCGTTAGCAATTGCGATATTTGAACGAATTCTTATTTTACCGAAAAATTCCTTAATGCTGCACAACGAGTACTAACAGTTGTGGAGGAAAAACTAACTTTATCTGTATTAGCTGATACTGCGGCTATTTATACGACATTTAATACAAATCAGTCAGTTTTGGATCTGTATATTGTACTCAATTCTGTGCTACAATATGTTTACTACCACACAGTTTCCCACGTCACGTCGATTATCCAAAGAATTTATAGCGGTGGTATACTCAAGAGCGATCACCAACCTATGCTGTGCTGGAATACTTATCCAAACACTTCTTCGTTTTTGAGAAGACCAGTGCTGGTAACACAGCAATATAAATGGTGGTCCATTGATAGTGATCGGGCCAAATATCTCACGAAATAAGCATCAAACGAAAAAACTACAAAGAACGAAACTCATCTAGCTTGAAGGGGGAAAACCAGATGGCACAACGGTTGGCCGGTTATATGGCGCTGCCATAGGTCAAACGGATATCAACTGCGTTTTTTTTTTAAAATTAGAACCCCCATTTTTATTACATATTCGTGTAGTACGTAAACAAATATGAATGTTTTTGTTGGACCACTTTTTTCGCTTTGTAATGGATGGCGCTGTAATAGTCAAAAACGTATAAGTACGTGGTATCACGTAACATGTTCATGTCCTGACAAACTACTTCAAGGTTTTCAATAGAAAGAAGCCTTATCAGTCAAAAATAAACTTCACTTGTACGAAGTTTCGGATACAGCTATAAAAATTAATTGCCAAAATTACCTTGGGAATGAAAATAATACCAGCTGATTAAACATACCATGAACTGAGGTTCCTTTTTAGAAGATCGGTGACGGAGATATTCGAATGAATTGCGGAATACGCATATTCGATCACATTTTTATATACTTGAACAAGTAACAAGAATCAATTTCTTCTGCTGTTTAGGACTACATTACGTGCGCGTTGTCGGTATCTTTTAAATCTGGCGATAGGTAAGTAGCCGCAGGTGCTTACCTTTTAAATTATCACAGAATTTACCAAACATGCGAATGCTACAGATTCTTTGAAGGCTCACTTACAAGGCATACATTTTCCAACTAGGCAGCTCATTCCTCATGCTTCCGTCTGCACAATGTAGATATTGCGTCTGAGTTAAGAGTTAACACAAAATACTGCCCCACAGTGTATTAGTCTCTGAAAATATGTTCAATTATTTATTTCATGTTCTCAACGGCGGCCTCAGTCTTACGCCAAGAGCTGCTGAGCTATGCTGGTTACAACTCGACTGAAACATCCTTTGGAGTTACTAAAATGTGCACTGTAGATACCCCAGTATAAATCATTAAGATAATTACAGACGATACCTGAAATGAAACATTGAGGGTAAATAGTTTGGACAAGAAGAGAATAGAAGCTTCCGAAATATGGTGCTACAGAAGAATGTTGAAGATTATATGGGTGGATCATGTAATTAATGAGGAGGTATTGGATAGGATTGGGGAGAAGAGAAGTTTGTGGCACAACTTGACTAGAAGAAGGAATCGTTTGGTAGGACATGTTCTGAGGCATCAAGGGATCACCAATTTAGTATTGGAGGGCAGCGTGGAGGGTAAAAATCTTAGAGGGAGACCAAGAGATGACTACACTAAGCAGATTCAAAAGGATGTAGGTTGCAGTAGGTACTGGGAGATGAAGAAGCTAGCACAGGATAGAGTAGCATGGAGAGCTGCATCAAACAAGTCTCAGGATTGAAGACCACAACAACAACAACAACAACGACCTGAAATGTTATCTTAATATATTAGTTCCTTCAAATGTTGGCTATATTTCTCCTAAGCACGTACCACTTTTGTTTCAAAAATTCTACTGATAGTACAGACTTAAATATTACCCTCTCTACTAATTGAACACGTTCACAACTACACTGGAGGTAGGTAAATTTTCCTTTAATCTGGATCACCATTCGTTATGAAATGTTATTTAACGGTGGCGCTAATTCTTTAACAAAAGGGAAATAGGTTTCTAAGTCTCATTATGTGAGTATTGTATGAGTACGCTGACTAATCCACAGTCTCCATTGAAATGTATCAGTGCTTAACAAGTAGGCTCTTGTCGCTTCATAGAATTCTCTTGTCGCTTCATAGAATTCGAATTTGATGCCGCGCCTTTCAAGCGCGACTGCTACCGACAAATGGCGACTGATTCGCCGGTAATCGGATAAATTAGGCAGAAAGGCGAGACTACATCTGAGCCGACGGCGGAGGCTGAATGGTACGAATCCTTTGAAAGCAGCAGCAGTGTTTCACTCTGTTTCGTTTTAACAGTCTTCCAAAGTCTGATTTCGGTCCTCCTTTGTCACGATGAAACGTGGTATTATTTGCGTCAACAGAAAATCCCTCCGCGCTTTTAAGCTTATATTTCAAGGTTCAAAATCATACCGACGAAACCAATTCCCCAATAGGCTCTCGATTTCATAATACTTGTAGATCTGCTACATGAATCCACAGTCGTTAGTTATGGATAGATGTTATTTCTATGTGAGAATGGTTTAGGGTTGCTCTGCGATGAACAAGTTGGCGCAGGAAAGGAATTTTTTTGCGGTCCGCATCAAACCAGTCAGGAGGCTAATGCCCCAAAAAGGAAATAAATAACAACTGTTCCACTCAGCTTACGCAACATACATTTGTGCGTAGGTATTAAGGTGGTAAATAAATTCCTGAGTACGTACTGTTTGATCACAGCGTTATATGGTAATACACCATGGGATGTAATACACCATGGGCTATGGAAAAAGTTTGACAGAAGATGTGTTTCTGTACAAGGGTGTTGTAAATTAGGCGGAGTGGTAAGCTAAGGAACGAGGAGGATCTCCGCATACTCGGCAAAAAAGGAACATATGGAAAACATTGAAAAGAAGGAGGGACAGAAGGATACATTGGTTACGCCATCAGGGAAAATTTCCGTGGTTCTAGATTGAGATGTAGATGATTAAAACTGTAGCGAATGACTACAAACGAACCGTCACATTCAGCGTGGCACCTGCTGACTTTATCTCTGACATCCTGATGAAAGCTGAGAAAGAACCCTGCTTGTGCGTACGGTACATATCCCTCAGGGTGACATACGGAATCGCAGCGCACTGCAGTGACTGAATCTGGTTTGGAAGTGATACGTCTCTTTATTAAATGGTTGAGCGTAGAATTCCTACATTAGCTCTAGTAAAACGCACATGTACTCTGTGCTATACGTGCTTGTCATGTTTTTCTCTCTGCAGTACAAGTAAATAAAAACTACAATGATCGTGAGCATGTTATAAGCCATGATGGAAATTTCTATGTTTAGTCAGTGCACGGCTCAGTCATATTAATATGATCACTGTTGACGTCAACGTGCAATAACAAATGGCTTTGAGCACTATGCGACTTAACTTCTGAGGTCATCAGAAGCGGTCGCTCGGTTACAGACTGTAGCGCATAGAACCGCACGGCCACTCCGGCCGGCGTGCAATAGCAACTCACAAACGAAACGTGACAGCTGTAATAATGGTGGAGGATATAAAAAGCGTGTCTGCGACGGGAGGGGGGGGGGGGGGGAAGCGATTGGGGAGGGGAGATAGTGAGCGCGGATAACTGTGCAGTCGTCTTCGTAATGTGCAAAAACGTAGCGATTTATCTGACGTCGAAATCGGCATCATTGGCTTTCGGGACAATGGTGGAAGAATTTCCGAAACGGCTAAGTTTGTAAACTGTTCGCATGCAGCTGTGATTAAAATATGCCGTGCGCCGGAAAATGGTGCTATCCAAAACAGGCGCCGGCACAATTGCGGAGCACCACAGGGCGAATGACGGCCTGTGGAGATGTGTAGCGGCGAATAGAGGTGCAACTATTGAGCAACTGACCGCCCAGATGAACCAAGGGCCTATCAATAGTTTCTCCTCAACGAACATTTAGCGAACGTTGCTGCGTATTGGCAACCACAGCAGGCGCTTGGCTCCTGCACCCATGATGACTGCTGCGCATCGGTGGAACTTGCACAGAAATAACCAACTTGACGTCCGCTGAGTTGCGAGAGGTGGCATTGTCAGATTAATCACGGTTTATGCTCCTTCAGGCTGAAAGCAAACACTTTGCAACAATAGTTGGAAGAATCGAGGCTGGAGGAGAGAGCTTTATGGCCTGGAGAATGTTTTCATGACATTCCCTGATAAATCTTGTCTCTCTGAAATGCACAACGCATCAGAACACGTGTCCATCTATCCTTGCGGACTTTGTTGACCCGTACGTTAAGTTTTTTGTTTCCTGGCACGATGACATCCACCAGCAGTACAATGTAATGTGTCACACAGCTCGCAGTGTACGTGCGGGTCCTAAGAGCACCAGTATGAGTTTACGGTACTTTTCTGGCCACCAGACTCCCCGGATAAAAACCCAATCGATATTCTCTGGGACCACGTCGACTGGGCTGTTCGCATCATGGATTTTCAACCGAGAAATCTAGAGCAGCTGGAGTCGACATAGCTCCACATCCTTGGGTACCTTCCAGAACCCTAATGATTACACTATGTGTTAAAAAATATCCGGACAAATGGCTGGAAATGACTTACAATTTCGTGGCGCCCTCCATCGGTAACGCTGGAATTCAATATGGTGTTGGCCCACCCTTAGTCATGATGACAGCTTCCACTCACGCAGGCATACGTTCAATCAGGTGCTGAAAGGTGTCTTTGGGAATGGCTGCACTGCGGAAAGGTATCGATGTCGGTCGGTGAGGCCTGGAACGAAGTCGGCGTTCCAAAGCATGCCAAAGGTGTTCTATAGGATTCATGTCAAGGCTCTGTGCAGGACAGTCCATTACAGGGGTGTTATTGTCGTGTAACCACTCCGTCACAGGCCGTGCATTATGAACACGTCCTCGATCTTGTTGAAAGGTGCAATCGCTCTTAAACAGTGGGAAGCAAGATGTTGTTTAAAACATCAATGTAAGCCTGTGTTATGATAGTGCCACGCAAAACAACAAGGTGTACACGGTCCCTCCATGATAAACACGACTACACCGTAACACCACCAACTCCAAATTTTACTTCTGGCACTACACACGCTGGCAGATGACGTTCATCGGGCATTCGCCATACCCTGCCATCGGATCCCCCCATTGTGTACCGTGATTCGTCACTCCACACAATGTTTTCCCACAGTTCAATCGACCAATGTTTGCGTTCCTCACACCAAGCGAGGCGTCGTTTGTCATTAACGGGCGTGCTGTGTGTCTTATGAGCACCCGCTCGACCATGAAATCCAAGTTTTCTCATCTACTACGTAACTTTCATAGTACTTGCAGTGGATCCTGATTTAGTTTGGAATTCCTTTGTGATGGTTTGGATAGATGTCTGCCTATTACACACTACGAACCTCTTCAACTGTCGGCGCTCTCTGTCAGTCAACAGACGAAGTCGGTTTGTACGCTTTTGTTGCTGTACGTGTCCCTTCACGTTTCCACTTCACCATCACATCGGAAACAGTGGAGTAAAGGATGTTAAAGAATGTGGAAATCTCGCGTACAGACGTATGACAGAAGTGACACAACCGCCTGAGCAAGTTCGAAGGCCGTGAGTTCCGTGGAGCGCCCCATTCTTCTCTCTCACGATGTGTAATGACTACTAAGGTCGCTCATTTGGAGTACCTGGCAGCAGGTGACAACACAATGCACCTAATATGAAAAACGAAAATAAAAAAATACGAATTCAAAAACTCATCATTTTACTGAGAAAAGCAAAGCAAAATACATATCGATATAATAAAAAACTGAAATTCATATTTGGACCAGATATATTATGCTTACAAATAGCACTGTATCAGTGCTGCACATATATTTAATTATTAACTGCTTATTACTACATTAAAAACAAGTTTTGGAATTATTGGTGGCCCTCTTTGGCGTGAAAAGCAGAGCAAAGTTTTTATAATATTATAAATTTTAGAATATTATAAATGTACACTCTGAGTTCTTTATCGCAGCTATTCTTCCTTCAAGTAGGCCATCGCAGGAGATCCTGCCCATTAAGATCCTAACGTTCTCCATAGGGAAGATATTAGGCAACTTTGCTGGCCATAGTAAGGTTTGGCAACTAAAAGGGCAAGCAGCAGCAACACTTGCCTTCTGTAGGTTGGCGTTATCTAGCTGAAATGCAAGCCCAGGTTGGCTTACCACGAAAGGCAAGAAAACGGGGTGTAGAATATCGTTGACATACCAGTGTGCAGTAAGGATGAAGTGGATGACGACCAAAGGGGTCCTGCTATGAAAAGAAATGGTATCCCAGACCCTCACTCCTGATTGTCGGGCTGTATGGTGGATGACAGTTTGGTATCCCACAATTGCCTGGGGCCTCTGCAGATACGTCTTCTCCTATCATGGGGGCTCTTTTCGCAGCGGGGCTTATCACTGAAGACAATTTTACTCCAGTCAGCTAGATTCTAGGCCGAATACGTGCCTGGAGACAAGGCGGACAGCGACTGGATACCAAACCGATTGTTACCCACCTCACAGCGTGACAGCCAGGAGTGATGGTCTGGGGTGTCATTTCTTTTCGTAGCACAACACCTTTGGCACCCTTACAGCATAGCAGTACGTCGACCATATTTTACATCCCACTTTGCTACCATTCATGGCAAGCAATCGTGGGCTTACATTCAAGGAAGACAGCGAGAGTTGCTAGTGCTTGTCTTCAGGCTTTCCAAACCCTGTCTTGCCCAGCTTGGATCATTATAGATAGGGCCCTCTAGCACGTAAGGAATTTTGACTATCAACATGACAGTTAATGCAGAAGATGGCACAATATACCACAAAGGACGTCCAACAACTCTTTAAACCAATGGAAGCCGAATAATCCCTTGCATAAGGGACAGAGGTGGACCAACTTGGATATTGACTTCCTCAGTTTGTGAAGCTCTTTCTCTTGAATAAATCATCCAATTTTCCTGAAATTATATTCATTAGTTATATAAAACGCGATATATATATATATATATATATATATATATATATATATATATATATATATATATATATATATATATATATCAAACAAGTTTTGCATCAACCCGGTTCCCAGAACTCCTGAAGATAGACGTTGACTGTAGATATTGTATCAAAGACACAGTCCCCTTCACTGTTCAGAGATGTCACTAAATCCGGCCAAAGATGTAAACAACCATGTATGAGCAGCGCCTATTAGACGGAGTGGGTCCGACAACCGATCAGTTCCAGTCATTCCATCAGGAAGGAGGTCCGCGGCTCGTGTCTTCTGTAGTTCAACCACGCGTAGACCGTCAATACCGCTGTTCGATCGCGTCCGCATTGTTACTTAGTGCCACTAAGGGCTCTCAAAAGGGAAGTGTCCAGACGTCTCGGAATGAACCAAAGCGATTTGTTCGGACATGGAGGAGATACAGATATTCCAGAACTGTCGATGACATGTCTTGCTCAGGCCGCTCAAGGGCTACTACTGCAGAAGATGACCGCTACCTACGGACTATGGCTCGGAGGAACCCTGACAGCAATGCCATCATGTTGAATAATGCTTTTCGTGGAGCCACAGGACGTCGTGTTACGACTCAAACTGTGCGCAAGGGGCTGCATGATGCGCAACTTCACTCGCGACGTCCATGGCGAGGTCGATCTTGGCAACCACGACACCATGCAGCGCGGTACAGATGGGCCCAACAGCATGCCGAATGGACCACTCAAGATTGGCATCATGTTCCCTTCACCGATGAGTGTAACCTATGCCTTCGACCAGACAATCTTCGGAGACGTGTTTGGAGGCAACCCGGTGAGGGTGAACGCCTTAGACACACTGTCCAGCAAGTACACCAAGGTGGAGGTTCCCTGCTGTTTTGGGGTGGTATTATGCGGGGCCGACGTAAGTCACTGGTGGTCATTGAAAACGCCATAACGGTTCCACGATACGTAAATGCTATCCTCCAACCCATAGGGCAAACAATCCAATTTTTTTTTTTTTTTTTTTTTTTTTTTTTTTTTTTTTTTTTTTTTTTGGTCATCAGTCTACTGACTGGTTTGATGCGGCCCGCCACGAATTCCTTTCCTATGCTAACCTCTTCATCTCTCAGAGTAGCACTTGCAACCTACGTCCTCAATTATTAGCTTGACGTATTCCAATCTCGTCTTCCTCTACAGTTTTTGCCCTCTACAGCTCCCTCTAGTACCATGGAAATCATTCCCTCATGTCTTAGCAGATGTGCTATCATCCTATCCCTTCTCCTTATCAGTGTTTTCCACATATTTCTTTCCTCTCCGATTCTGCGTGGAATCTCCTCATTCCTTACCTTATCAGTCCACCTAATTTTCAACATTCGTCTATAGCACCACATCTCAAATGCTTCGATTCTCTTCTGTTCCAGTTTTCCCAGAGTCCATGTTTCACTACCATACAATGCTGTACTCCAGACGTACATCCTCAGAAATTTCTTCCTCAAATTAAGGCCGGTGTTTGATATTAGTAGACTTCTCTTGGCCAGAAATGCCTTTTTTGCCATAGCGAGGCTGCTTCTGATGTCCTCCTTACTCCGTCCGTCATTGGTTATTTTACTGCCAAGGTAGCAGAATTCCTTAACTTCATTGACTTCGTGACCGTCAATCCTGATGTTAAGTTTCTCACTGTTCTCATTTCTACTACTTCTCATTACCTTCGTCTTTCTCCGATTTACTCTCAAACCATACTGTGTACTCATTAGACTGTTCATTCCGTTCAGCAGATCTTTTAATTCTTCTTCACCTTCACTCAAGATAGCAATGTCATCAGCGAATCGTATCATTGATATCCTTTCACCTTGTATTTTAATTCCACTCCTGAACCTTTCTTTTATTTCCATCATTGCTTCCTCGATGTACAGATTAAAGAGTAGGGGCGAAAGGCTACAGCCTTGTCTTACACCCTTCTTAGTACGAGCACTTCGTTCTTGATCGTCCACTCTTATTCCCTCTTGGTTGTTGTACATATTGTATATGACACGTCTCTCTCTATAGCTTACCCCTACTTTTTTCAGAATCTCGAACAGCTTGCACCACTTTATATTGTCGAACGCTTTTTCCAGGTCGACAAATCCTCTGAAAGTGTCTTGAGTTTTCTTTAGCCTTGCTTCCATTATTAGCCGTAACGTCAGAATTGCCTCTCTCGTCCCTTTACTTTTCCTAAAGCCAAACTGATCGTCACCTAGCGCATTCTCAATTTTCTTTTCCATTCTTCTGTATATTATTCTTGTAAGCAGCTTCGATGCTTGAGCTGTTAAGCTGATTGTGCGATAATTCTCGCACTTGTCAGCTCTTGCCGTCTTCGGAATTTTGTGGATGATGCTTTTCCGAAAGTCAGATGGTATATCGGCAGACTCATATATTCTACACACCAACGTGAATAGTCGTTTTGTTGCCATTTCCCCCAATGATTTTAGAAATTCTGATGGAATGTTATCTATCCCTTCTGCCGTATTTGACCGTAAGTCCTCCAAAGCTCTTTTAAATTCCGATTCTAATACTGGATCCCCTATCTCTTCTAAATCGACTCCTGTTTCTTCTTCTATCACATCAGACAAATCTTCACCCTCATAGAGGCTTTCAATGTATTCTTTCCACCTATCTGCTCTCTCCTCTGCATTTAACAGTGGAATTCCCTTGCACTCTTAATGTTACCACCGTTGCTTTTAATGTCACCAAAGGTTGTTTTGACTTTCCTGTTTGCTGAGTCTGTCCTTCCGACAATCATATCTTTTTCGATGTCTTCATATTTTTCATGCAGCCATTTCGTCTTAGCTTCCCTGCACTTCCAATTTATTTCATTCCTCAGCGACTTGTATTTCTGTATTCCAGATTTTCCCGGAACATGTTTGTACTTCCTCCTTTCATCAATCAACTGAAGTATTTCTTCTGTTACCCATGGTTTCTACGCAGCTACCTTCTTTGTACCTATGTTTTCCTTCCCAACTTCTGTGATGGCCCTCTTTAGAGATCTCCATTCCTCTTCAACTGTACTGCCTACTGCGCTCTTCCTTATTGCTGTATCTATAGCGTTAGAGAACTTCAAACGTATCTCGTCATTCCTTAGTACTTCCGTATCCCACTTCTTTGCGTATTGATTCTTCCTGACTAATGTCTTGAACTTCAGCCTACTCTTCATCACTACTATATTGTGATCTGAGTCTATATCTGCTCCTGGGTACGCCTTACAATCCAGTATCTGGTTTCGGAATCTCTGTCTGACCATGATGTAAACTAATTGAAATCTTCCCGTATCTCCCGGCCTTTTCCAAGTATACCTCCTCCTCTTGTGATTCTTGAACAGGGTATTCGCTATTACTAGCTGAAACTTGTTACAGAACTCCATTAGTCTTTCTCCTCTTTCATTCCCTGTCCCAAGCCCATATTCTCCTGTAACCTTTTCTTCTACTCCTTCCCCTACAACTGCATTCCAGTCGCCCATGACTATTAGATTTTCGTCTCCCTTTACATACTGCATTACCCTTTCAATATCCTCATACACTTTTCTCAATCTGTTCATCTTCAGCTTGCGACGTCTGCATGTATACCTGAACTATCGTTGTAGCTGTTGGTCTGCTGTCGATTCTGATTAGAACAACCCGGTCACTGAACTGTTCACAGTAACACACCCTCTGCCCTACCTTCCTATTCATAATGAATCCTACACCTTTATCAGTAAAATCTTCCGGGCTAAGTTGCCGTGGTCGATCTGTAGAACTTCTTCTTCCTGACGTTTCGTTCTCAACTACGGAGAACATCTTCCGAGGTGAGTCGACGACTGGCTGTTAGGAGCTGGGGCCGCCGCTTATAGAGATCGTAGGGGGCGCCACCACACGTCACGTGGCGTCGATGTGCAGCTATCTCTGGCTATCGTTTGTTCTCTCGATTGCAGGCAATCGATTGTCACGTGATTGATGCAACGTCGACCGCCATATCTTATCCAATTTTAATCCTTCTTCTTTACGATTAAAATTGTATTGATGTTTGTGGATTTCAATTGCCTCTCTATACATACGTGTATAATAGTGCGACGTCCTCGCTAGCACGCTTGTTTCACCAAATTTTATTTCGTGATCTCCATCCTAAAAACATGTTCCGCTACTGCCGATTTGTCGATATGTCCCAAGCGACAGTTTCGTTTGTGCTCCGTCAGCCGTGTATTGACGCTTCCTTTTGTAGTTCCTATGTAAACCCTGCCACAACTACACGGAATTTTATATACCCCTGGGGTGGCTAGGGGGTGACGAGCATCTTTTGTTGATCTTAGGCATTCACTAATTTTCTTAGTAGGTCTAAAAATGGTCTCTACCTGAAACTTGGCTAGTACTTTTCCAATGCGATCCGTGATATTATGGATGAACGGAAGAAATACTTTTCCAGCTGATGGTTGTTGCTGTCTCCTATTTTTAGGCATTTTCCTATTTGGGTGAAGTGCTCGGTTAATCTCGTTTTTCGTATAACCATTTTTCGCAAAGGCCATTCGTAAATGATTTAGTTCTTCTGTCAAGTAGCGCGGTTCACAAATATTATTGGCCCTATCCACTAGTGTTTTTATGACCCCTCTCTTTTGCCTAGGGTGGTGGTTTGAGTTCTTATGGAGGTAGCGATCAGTATGTGTACCTTTCCTGTAGACCTTATGGCCTAAGGTCCCATCTGCTCGTTTGATAACTGATACATCCAAGAAGTTAAGTTGTCCATTCTTCTCCTTCTCCATAGTAAATTTAATCTTTGGGTTGATGCTATTTAAGTGTACCAGAAAATCATTCAAGTCTTCTTCCTCATGATTCCATATTACAAAGGTATCATCCACATACCGATACCACTTCGAGGGGCTTTTTTTGGCCGACTGCAGTGCTTGATGTTCAAAATATTCCATGAATAAATTTGCAATTGCGGGACTTAGGGAGCTTCCCATGGCTACCCCATCGATCTGTTCATAAAATTCACCATTGTACTGAAAATAGGTCGAGGATAGACAGTGTTGGAACAAGGCTACTATATCAATAGGGAACATATCGGCTATATGGGAGAGAGCTTCATCAACTGGAACCATCGTGAACAAAGACACTATATCAAAACTGACAAGTATGTCATTAGGACCGACAGTAATTTCCCTCAATTTCTCAATGAAATGTAGAGAGTTTTTAATATGACTCTCAGTTTTGCCTATGTAAGGTTGTAACAAAGAGGCAAGGTGTCTGGCTAGTTCTTGGGTAGGAGCTCCAATTGCGCTGACTATTGGTCTCAAAGGAACATCAGGTTTATGTATCTTTGGTAATCCATATAATCTCGGAGGATAAGCCTCCGTTTTACAAAGATACTTTTTAACTTCTGTAGGAATGGAAGACTGTTTTATCAGACGATTGGTGGCATTCATCACATTCGTTGTGGGATCCTTTTTCAACTTCTTGTATGTGCTGGGTTCTAGGAGATCACTTATCTTCTTGTGATAATCCTCAGTATTCATTAAAACAGTAACATTTCCCTTGTCAGCGGCAACTATAATAACATTCTTGTCTGCATTGATCTCCTGCAATGCTTTCCTTTCCCCTTGAGACAGATTGCTGCTGGGTGGCTGAGCTTTGCGTAATATCCTGGAGGTTTCCATTCTAATTTCATCAGCAGAATATGATGGTAACTGACGAATTCCTGCCTCTATATTAGCAATAATGTCCTCCACAGGAATCTTGGATGGAGTTATTGCAAAATTCCCTCCTTTAGACAGAACAGAAAGTTCTTCCTTAGACAATTCTTTTTCCGATAAATTAATAACCGTATGGGAATTGTTTGGAATCGGTGTTTCCTGTCGACCCTCTTGTAGACGATCAAACTTCTCCTTCTGCCTATTGGAAGACACTTCTGCACAAATCTCCATGGATCTAAATGTTAAACTGTCTACTTTGTTCCAATGACTAAAATGCATAGTATTGCTAATAAGTAAATGAAGATTTAGCAGTTGGCCATCACATACCGCCAGTCCTCGTCGTGTCTGATGTATCCGCTCACGTAGTAACGCCAGTCAGGAAGAAGAAGTTCTACAGAGCGACCACGAACTTAGCCCGGAAGATTTTACTGATAAAGACGCCGGCCGTGAAAGCCTACATGGAATGATTCGACGCCTCTACGGGGAGGAAATGTCAACTAGGGTACGACGACTGGAGAACCTACGCAAGAAGAAAGGTCATTAACTTTGCTCAATCACTTTTCTGCTACGCTGTCGTGATACCGGTATAGTTCCCAAGTTTTTAAAAGTGAGAAGAATGTTTCATTCGGCACAAGCTAACCGTATTTACTCTCGTATGGAACTGGCGTTACTACGTTAGCGGATACATCAGACACGACGAGGACTGGCGGTATGTGATGGCCAACTGCTAAATCTTCATTTACTTATTAGCAATGCTATGCATTTTAGTCATTGAACAAATTAGACAGTTTAACATTTAGATCCATGGAGATTTGTGCAGAAGTGTCTTCCAATAGGCAGAAGGAGAAGTTTGATCGTCTACAAGAGGGTCGACAGGAAACACCGATTCCAAAAAATTCCCATACGGTTATCAATTTATCGGAAAAAGAATTGTCTAAGGAAGAACTTTCTGTTCTGTCTAAAGGAGGGAATTTTAAAATAACTCCATCCAAGATTCCTGTGGAGGACATTATTGCTAATATAGAGGCAGGAATTCGTCAGTTACCATCATATTCTGCTGATGAAATTGGAATGGAAACCTCCAGGATATTACGCAAAGCTAAGCCACCCAGCAGCAATCTGTCTCAAGGGGAAAGGAAAGCATTGCGGGAGATCAATGCAGACAAGAATGTTATTATAGTTGCCGCTGACAAGGGAAATGTTACTGTTTTAATGAATACTGAGGATTATCACAAGAAGATAAGTGATTTCCTAGAACCCAGCACATACAAGAAGTTGAAAAAGGATCCCACAACGAATGTGATGAATGCCACCAATCGTCTGATAAAACAGTCTTCCATTCCTACAGAAGTTAAAAAGTATCTTTGTAAAACGGAGGCTTATCCTCCGAGATTATATGGATTACCAAAGATACATAAACCTGATGTTCCTTTGAGACCAATAGTCAGCGCAATTGGAGCTCCTACCCAAGAACTAGCCAGACACCTTGCCTCTTTGTTACAACCTCACATAGGCAAAACTGAGAGTCATATTAAAAACTCTCTACATTTCATTGAGAAATTGAGGGAAATTACTGTCGGTCCTAATGACATACTTGTCAGTTTTGATATAGTGTCTTTGTTCACGATGGTTCCAGTTGATGAAGCTCTCTCCCATATAGCCGATATGTTCCCTATTGATATAGTAGCCTTGTTCCAACACTGTCTATCCTCGACCTATTTTCAGTACAATGGTGAATTTTATGAACAGATCGATGGGGTAGCCATGGGAAGCCCCCTAAGTCCCGCAATTGCGAATTTATTCATGGAATATTTTGAACATCAAGCACTGCAGTCGGCCAAAAAAAGCCCCTCGAAGTGGTATCGGTATGTGGATGATACCTTTGTAATATGGAATCATGAGGAAGAAGACTTGAATGATTTTCTGGTACACTTAAATAGCATCAACCCAAAGATTAAATTTACTATGGAGAAGGAGAAGAATGGACAACTTAACTTCTTGGATGTATCAGTTATCAAACGAGCAGATGGGACCTTAGGCCATAAGGTCTACAGGAAAGGTACACATACTGATCGCTACCTCCATAAGAATTCAAACCACCACCCTAGGCAAAAGAGAGGGGTCATAAAAACACTAGTGGATAGGGCCAATAATATTTGTGAACCGCGCTACTTGACAGAAGAACTAAATCATTTACGAATGGCCTTTGCGAAAAATGGTTATACGAAAAACGAGATTAACCGAGCACTTCACCCAAATAGAAAAATGCCTAAAAATAGGAGACAGCAACAACCATCAGCTGGAAAAGTATTTCTTCCGTTCATCCATAATATCACGGATCGCATTGGAAAAGTACTAGCCAAGTTTCAGGTAGAGACCATTTTTAGACCTACTAAGAAAATTAGTGAATGCCTAAGATCAACAAAAGATGCTCGTCACCCCCTAGCCACCCCAGGGGTATATAAAATTCCGTGTAGTTGTGGCAGGGTTTACATAGGAACTACAAAAAGAAGCGTCAATACACGGCTGACGGAGCACAAAAGAAACTGTCGCTTGGGACATATCGACAAATCGGCAGTAGCGGAACATGTTTTTAAGGATGGAGATCACGAAATAAAATTTGGTGAAACAAGCGTGCTAGCGAGGACGTCGCACTATTATACACGTATGTATAGAGAGGCAATTGAAATCCACAAACATCAATACAATTTTAATCGTAAAGAAGAAGGATTAAAATTGGATAAGATATGGCGGTCGACGTTGCATCAATCACGTGACGTTCGATTGCCTGCAATCGAGAGAACAAACGATAGCCAGAGATAGCTGCACATCGACGCCACGTGACGTGTGGTGGTGCCCCCTACGATCTCTATATAAGCGGCGGCCCCAGCTCCTAACAGCCAGTCGTCGACTCACCTCGGAAGATGTTCTCCGTAGTTGAGAACGAAACGTCAGGAAGAAGATGTTCTACAGATCGACCACGGCAACTTAGCCCGGAAGATTTTACTGATAAAGACGCCGGCCGTGAAATCCTACATGGAATAATCCTACACCTGTTATACCATTTTCTGCTGCTGTTGATATTACCCGATACTCATCTGACCAGAAATCCTTGTTTTCCTTCCACTTCATTTCACTGACCCCCACTATATCTAGATTGAGCCTTTGCATTTCCCTTTTCAGATTTTCTAGTTTCCCTACCAAGTTCAAGCTTTTGACATTCCACGCCCCGACTCGTAGAATGTTATCCTTTCGTTGATTATGCAATCTTCTTCTCATGGTAACCTCCCCCTTGGCAGTCCCCTCCCGGAGATCCGAATGGGGGACTATTCCGGAATCTTTTGCCAATGGAGAGATCATCATGACGCTTCCTCAAATACAGGCCACATGTCCTGCGGATACACGTTACGTGTCTTTAATGCAGTGGTTTCCATTGCCTTCTGCATCCTCATTTCGTTGATCATTGCTGATTCTTTCGCCTTTAGGGGCAATATCCCACCCCTAGGACAAGAGAGTGCCCTGAACCTCTATCCGCTCCTCCGCCATCTTTGACAAGGTCGTTGGCAGAATGAGGCTGACTTCTTATGCCGGAAGTCTTCGGCCGCCAATGCTGATTATTTATCAAAATTTAAGCAGTGGTGGGGATCGAACCCGGGACCGAAGACGTTTTCTGATTACGAATCAAAGACGCTACCCCTAGACCACGGGTAAACATATCGGTCGCATCTTGGCGTCTTCATGGACGACAATTAGCGCCTCCATCCTGCACATCTTGTGAATGACTTCCTTCAGGATAACGACATCGCGCGACTTGAGTAGCCACCATGTTCTCCAGACATGAAGCTTATCGAACATTCCTGGGAGAGATTGGAAAGGGCTCTTGATGGACGACGAGACCCAACATCCACTCTGAGGGATCGACACCGAATCGCCGTTGAGGTGTGGGACAATCTGGGCAACAGCGCCTTGATGAACGTGTGGATAGTATGCCACGACGAATACAGGAATGCATCAATGCAAGAGGACGTGCTGCTGGGCATTAGAGGGGCCGGTGTGTACAGCAGTCTTGAACACCACCTATGCAGCTTCTAGCGTTAAAAGGTTTTTTGTTTGGCTTTTCACATTTAACCAAATATAACATTGATGTTGATAATTCATGGCAATGTTTGCCGACAAGATAAAGAATGCAACCTTTTAACACTAGATTTCGTACTCACGGCAGTTCTCCTTGGCCGTTTCTTGGTACGACTTGTAAAAAGAGAAATATTAATGAATGATCGATGATGCGTCGGTTCTCGATTTTGTTTAGGAGACGTACGGATTGATTGCGTGAAAATAGTTTCTCAAATGACCTCTTAACCCGGATTGCTTTCACGCAATCAGACTCTTCAATGAAATTACCTAAGGGACCTATTTGAATATTAAAAAAATTGGAAATGAATGCAAAACAGTGAAATTTTGTAAAAAAAGTTGTCAGATCGTAAATTGAACACGTTAATGGTCTCCCAAGTACAATCGACACACCGCGATAAAGAGCGAACCTGTAACAAAGTTCATTTAAACATAAACATTATTTGTGGTTAATTTAAAGAAAAGAATAAGCATAGATTTTCTGTACAGTGGAGGAAAAGTATATTCTCAAAGAAGAAAGGCGTTAAACTATAAACATTACCAAATTTACAATGAATACAAAACTTACATTTTTATGTTTTTCTCATACATGGAGCAGTCCAACAATCGCTGCTTTTGTATGTGTGATATTTTGTAAAAATTAAATGTCCTGGCGTGCGCGTAAGTACTTTTTATCGTCACTAGGTTTACAAAAGCGTTTTCTTTCTTGATGATAACGTGGTTTTTCACACTAAACTTGTAGCGGTGCTACACAACACGTCTTAACAAGTCGGCAACCAAACATCAAAGGTAATGAAGTACATGTTAACATATCGGCGACCAGAAGTACAACTAACTATAAAGACTCTAGAATTTTCCTAACAAATGATAAATTGTTCTTTCTTCTGTTTCACAGCTTCTTGCTATCAAGCGCTGCGGCAATGATTTTAAATATCTGCGCCCAGCGAGTCATAGTATTTAAAAGTACCTTTTAAACGCTGGCCGCGCGTCTTGGTGTAGGCGAACGTTATAAACAGATTTCGTTTTTTTTTACTCTCGTGTTGTCATGCTTAGTATCACTGCAAACTACAGCTTGGTGGCTGTCCTTCTCTCATATGAAAAATGGCTGAAATCCAATAATATCACATTGCTTCCCGCGTGAGGAGCGATGACTCCGTCATGATCATCGAGACTCACGCGTAGTCGTGATATTATTGCTTTCGTGAAACAAGTTAGTATTACTTGCAAAAATTCTTTACAATAGATTTTACACACTGCATCAGACAAAGTGGTTAACATACAGAGTATCGGGTAAGTATATTCGTACGACTGAAATTGATAGTAATTTGTCCATAGGGTAACGACATGACAATTGAACTATGCTCTTTCTAATATATTGTACAAGGATAACAAATGTTCATTTCTCGGTAAAAGATAATGAAATTACGATAAAGATACACATACATAGATACATTATACATGGCATACTAAATATAAAAAAATAACAAAGAAATAAATTACTTGACTTCGCAGGAAGTCTGGGTGCTGTGTGCACTCGTGGAAAAAATATGTTACAAAAAATTGACATTCTTGTTTTACAGTGACATACTACAGGAATATTTTTGTCGTTGTTTCGTCGAAGATTTCTTGCAGTAAAGACGTAGCACTTTACTTATTTGTGGCTTTTATGACCTGCAAAAAAAAAAATGTTTCACTACACTTGGGTAGGTTTGAGTTGCACTGGGAGTGGTAGAGCTTCGGGTATAAATGATAGCACTGCACTTGAGTGGGGAAATTGATTACACTTTCACAGTGGAGGAAAAGTAGGGCATCACTTTCACTGTGGAAGTTGGAGTAGTTGTCGGGGTGTGATGTTGCGTTGGAAATACGTCGTGGGTCAGGAACTGGAAGACTGGTTCTGCAACATGTTGAGCCGTATGGTGGCGGTCTCTATTTCACTTGACACTTGTCCATGCTTCCATTTATGTTTTCGTACATGAAAAATACAGAAAAAAAATCTGTATTAGAATGTGCTTACTTACTAATAACTTAGTCTAAAAGAAAATTGGGTTAGGTAAGGATAACAATTGTTTATGTACATAAGGTCTCATTCTCTTAGGAATGCTTAGTTCTCATATTTATCTATTTTCCTGGTTTTATTTGGTTCGACACGTTTTCGTCATTACTCGGCCTGGTCAGTGAATTCGGTAGCAATTGTGAAAATCGAGCTTAAGACTCTTCCGATTATTGTCTTTATAATTTCACAAGGTACATGAGTGCTTAATTCATTGCTTTATCATATTTTATTCTGAATGCATTTCAAACACATTTGGCATCCGCGCTCGTTGTGCAAAGAGAAATTGATTGTTGAGCGCTCAGGGTACACAGTGTTACGTCCGTTGGTCACAATCACGTGATAATAACTTGACAGTTCCACAACGCTAGCAGCAGTATTCTGCGAGAAGCAGAGCGTTAGGTGTCTACTAGCCGTGGTGTGAGTTTTTACACAGTTTTTCATCGACTCTGGATTACGGAAGCAGCCAGATGCAGCGACTCCCGCAGCTGTTTCGAAGAATGTGTCCGTGGAAAGGCGTACAGTACCGTTTGTGGTAAGTACAACACTTACTCACTTTCACTCTTCGGCTTTCTACATCGTGGTTTCGTGGTACAAGTACTTATAACATTACTTCACACGCGGTATTTCACACGTGCCCTTGGAGTTATCACCTTTTCAGTTCACACTTTATTATTAATTCGTGTTCACATTTATTTGGTCGTCATGTTAAGGTTCACACGCACCACTTTTAACCGTGTCCATTAATTACTTGTCTATAGTCGGTTCACACGCAGCAGCACATACGTGTCCATTTATTAGTGACTGCATTATTACTACAAAGTACAGTTAACATTTGGTATACATATCATGTGTAAAAATTATTTACAAAGAAATATTTAGTCTCTGTGACTACAAGGCCTGACGAAAAGCGTGTCTCTTGTTCGTAGTTTGTGCTTCCAAGGCACTTTAGGTTTACACTTTGTTCGAAATCTTGTTATTCTTTTCTTTTTACAATAGTTACTCTTTTCGCAAGTTCAGCTCTTTTATTTTCTCTCTATTACGTCGTTAGTTTGAAGACATAGTCAATGTGGCTTCGTTTACGTGATGAACAGTTCGTGTTCAAACTACCATTGGGAAATTGGGAAGCTTGGTGTTCCCTGTCGTGCAATTGCACATAACAAATCTTAATTGAACTCGCAATTTGCGAAGAATAAGCATAGCCCGTCGACAACCAATGTGTCACGACTATCCATTCGTATAGCCTGTATGTATCAATCATGCAACCAGCTCGTAAAATTCACTTCTCTACTGGATAAGGTAGGATGGTAAGGATACTGGTTAGAGGAAAACACAAAAGACTTTTATGGAGTGAAGAGATTTGAAGACACAGTGTTAATGACGTATGATATGATGAGCTTAACATAAATTATTATCACCTTAGTTTTTCATGACAAATAGTATAATTAAATCGATACAGTAGTTTCAGTGTCGTCTGATCCAGCTCTCGTAAAATTGTTTAAAAAAAAAATCGTCGTATCTCGAGGACCTGAAATAGATATTTCTAGTACTAAACTAATTTATTTATAAATGATCTTTGTATTTCAGCTGCACTGTGCCGTAAAATTGTTATGAGCGTATACGGTTTTCTCCGTATTATAATAAAATAATTGAGTTGCGCACTTCTTTCCTGCTACCTGGATCGTTATTGACTTACTTGATTCTTATACGCTAAGCTGCTGCTTTTTGCCTGCTGCGTTTCATAGGTGGTCTCATAAAATTTGTTGTCACACACTCCTTATGCATAACATAACATTTACCTCATTAGAGTAAGCGACCATGATAATTTTTATTTATTTATTTATTTATTTTTTACCTACGAGCAATCATTCTGGTCTGAATGATCATTTTAATTTATTTCATTCAAGAGGAGAGAGCTTTGCTATACTTAAAACTAGTGGTAGCAGGTGGCACTTAGCACGTCCCTACTACAATATATGTCAGCTCTTTCGGCTGTGGCCGTTCATGGCTCAATTAACTTAAAACTAACTTACATCTAAGGCAAATCTTGCTCTCCTACAATAAATGTGTTTTACTTAAGGTGCTCATATAAATTACTTATCTTGTTGTGGCAGGTCGACAGGGTGTTAGTCCTGTGTACTACTCTTACATACGTTGGTACTTCACACATAGTATGACAACTTATAGTGTGTGTATATTTTATTTTAGCAGCTTAACTTAACAGATATTTTCAATGGTTGACTCGGTATTTCTTCAAGTCTGCGTGATGAAACAATCCTTTTATTCGTCCAGATACAGGGTCAGCTAATAGATAGCAACCAATGTGCGGCTTTCTTAAGATAATATATGGTCCTTCATACAAGTGCTGCCACTTGCGATTCTTATGATGAATCAAAGATGGTTTGAAGTGGGTCTTTAATAGCACTCGTTCATTTATACGATACGATAAGACTTTGCTAACGTGTTTGTCATGCGCCTTTTTTTCTTAGGTTGGCATGAGTGGTTAAAGATAAGAGAGCTTATTGGTTCCGCAGCTTCCCCGTGGAGGCCTAAAGAAGCTGCTAATGGTTTTCCGACTGGGGTGGAGCTGAAATGTCAGTTATTTTTATTTGACTAGTATTTTGCGACCTACCAGGTCGAAAATT
This sequence comes from Schistocerca cancellata, assembly GCF_023864275.1. Taxonomy (NCBI): domain Eukaryota; kingdom Metazoa; phylum Arthropoda; class Insecta; order Orthoptera; family Acrididae; genus Schistocerca; species Schistocerca cancellata. The sequence continues at coordinate 415,134,023 of NC_064628.1, forward strand.
TGCGTTCGTATCCCATACGACTTGTGCATCTGTTGATTGCGTGTTATTTGACATCGCGTTTGGTGCTTGGTTCGCCTGTGTGTAAAAAATAGTCGGATTTCCTTGGCTATTATAACCGGCGGTGTCAGGAAAAGCATCCGACGAATTGTCCTGACTATTGTTCCTGAACTGTTGGTTGGGTTGGTGAGAAAATGTCGCATTTTTCGGCTGTGAAAAATTTATTTGCTGAGAGGGTGTGAAGTGACTCGGCTGACTGTACTGTTGTGGATTGTTATAATTGTTCCATTTCTTTCCCTTGTGACGATTTCCATTATTCGTCTTGTTGTTCTGGTACTGGTAATTACTGTTATGATTTATCGGTGAATTACCGTATTGTTGCTGTGTGTTTTGATAAATCGGATTGTACCTATTCTGGTGTGGATGTTTGTTATATTGTTTTCCATTACGGCGGTTGAAACTGTTATGATTGCCGTAAGGCTGAGCGTTTGGTTGTCCCGTGTCATGTTGGTACGACATTCCATTGACACAGTTTGTTATGTGCTGCTGCGGAGCGGGCGGTCCATTATTATAATTATTCCGCGCGCTCGCACGCACATCCTCATAGATCATATCCAAATTGTCAAGAACAGAAAGAAAGGCTTCTAGGTCTTCTTCACTCACATTAACTAGTTTTTCTCTTATTGACACAGGAAGTTTTGACTTTAAGATCATGATTTCATCTTTGGTTGAAATGGGCGTGTCCCAATACTGAATTTTACGTAGATATTTTTCAAAATAACGTCTCAAACCTCCTCCTTTGGTGTTGAAAGGTTCGGCGTTGTAAACCTCTTTTCGGAGTCTTTGTTGTATACCTGAACTCCAGAATTTATTCAAAAAATGCTTTTCAAAATCTGCATAGGTGTGACATTCGTTTATTATTTCTGTACCCCAAATTGATCCTTCACCGTGTACATAGCCTAAGATGAACTGTATCCGCTGCCTGTCGTTCCATGATTCTGGAAAAGCGCCTGTGAATGATTTTAGAAATACCATTGGATGTATATTTCGTTTTTCAGGTATAAAAGTCTGAAAAGCTCTGTGTTTTAGCACACTCTCGTCTCGCATTAGTTCAACGAGTGTTAGTTGATCGGCATGACTACGTGACGTAGAAGTTTCGCCACGCGTATTATTTACTGTTGGTGAGAATTGTACCTGACACTCGGGATATTGACGATTATCGTGTTCTGGCGGTAGCGAATACTCACTTTGATTGTCACCTTGCAATTCCGTAACTTGTCGTTTTAGTTGATTTATATAATTGCTTAGCTGACGTTTCCATTCCGGAAGATCGTGGCTAAATGCTCGTCTGATTTCACCTAATTCACTGGTTAAAGTGTCACCAGAAGTACCGGGAGCGGTTAAGATTTCTGCTGTAGCAGATTTAACCGTACCCTTTAGTTCAGCGTGTACCTTGCTGACAATGTACTGTTCTTTGGATTGCATCCACTCTTCAAATTCCCTATTAAGTGTATTGCTTACACCGGTGTTGACATCTGCGATCTTTTTGTCAATATTGACATCGGATATTTGCTGAGCAAGGTCTTCGACTCGCTCGCCAACGTGGTTGACACTTTCTGTCAATTGGCTTACTCTCTTTGAAACATCACTGTAATGTTTCAAAGAGACACTCGTAGTTCATTTACACACATCTATTTGGGCCTGCATATCTATGAACTTGCTACCAATATTGGTCTCGGCGGATTCCACCATCGAAAGAACACTATCAATTTTTGCGTGTACGCTTGCATTTAGCTCGCTTGCGTAAGCAGTGGTAATGGCTTTAATTTTTTCCTCCATGGTGTCATTCGAATTTTTGATTTGTGCTTGGATGTCCTCTATCCTTGATTCTAAACTGCTGAACCTGCTGTCACTTTGATTTGCTAACTGACTGATTTGCGTTCCAAGATTGTCACTTTGGTTTGTTAACTGAGTGATTTGCGTTCCAAGATTGTCACTTTGGTTTGTTAACTGACTGATTTGCGTTCCAAGATTACCCATGTTTGCTTCAAAACTGGTTTTCATATCTGCAAACAATTTTAGTATATCTGACAGCGAGCATTCATGTGACTGCGACGCGGTCTGTGGCGCCGACAGCTCACGTGTCGCTTCGTCCTCTGTTGTTCCCTCACTACGAAATTCAGGTTTGTTTACACCCGCGCGCGGTCTAAGTTGCCTTGGTTGCTCATCAGCCATCGTAAATTTAAAGTAGTTACACTGCACGAGCTAGAAAAGATAATTTTTTTTTTTAATTATGATTTTCACTTGTCAGGTGCGCCAAGGATTTCGCGTCCTGATTTTTCAGATATTGCTTGCGCGTTATAAACAATTGAAACTCTGACACACGAAAATACCAATATGGCAACGAGAGAGATAAAATAAATGAAAAACACTTATAGAGCACTGAAACTGGTGGCCATTGTGATTTACTAAAATGCACAACAATGGAATTCTTGCTAACTAATTCTAACTATTGTAAGCGAAATGATGTGATAGAGGCGGATCTAATAGCAAAAGGAAACAGAAATTTGGAAATTAAATTGCTTGAGGAAAAGGAAAAAAACGTAGAGAGTGAATGTCACGAGCCGACTGAATGCTCGGTACGCAAAGCTTCAAACGTAATGAAACATCGTACTCACATTAGTTGTCTTGCGCGCTGCTATTTATTGCTGTTGTGGATTGTTGCTGCGATTTTCTGCATATGGGTCCTTTTTTTATCACTGGTTTTGGCTTCCAATTTTCTCCAGATGGTAGCATGAAAATAAAAAGAACAAATTAGTTTTTTAGTCGAGTCCCTGTTCGGGCGCCACATGTAGCGTTAAAAGGTTTTTTGTTTGGCTTTTCACATTTAACCAAATATAACATTGATGTTGATAATTCATGGCAATGTTTGCCGACAAGATAAAGAATGCAACCTTTTAACACTAGATTTCGTACTCACGGCAGTTCTCCTTGGCCGTTTCTTGGTACGACTTGTAAAAAGAGAAATATTAATGAATGATCGATGATGCGTCGGTTCTCGATTGTGTTTAGGAGACGTACGGATTGATTGCGTGAAAATAGTTTCTCAAATGACCTCTTAACCCGGATTGCTTTCACGCAATCAGACTCTTCAATGAAATTACCTAAGGGACCTATTTGAATAATAAAAAAATTGGAAATGAATGAAAATCAGTGAAATTTTGTAAAAAAAGTTGTCAGATCGTAAATTGAACACGTTAATGGTCTCCCAAATACAATCGACACACCGCGATAAAGAGCGAACCTGTAACAAAGTTCATTTAAACATAAACATTATTTGTGGTTAATTTAAAGAAAAGAATAAGCATAGATTTTCTGTACAGTGGAGGAAAAGTATATTCTCAAAGAAGAAAGGCGTTAAACTATAAACATTACCAAATTTACAATGAATACAAAACTTACATTTTTATGTTTTTCTCATACATGGAGCAGTCCAACAATCGCTGCTTTTGTATGTGTGATATTTTGTAAAAATTAAATGTCCTGGCGTGCGCGTAAGTACTTTTTATCGTCACTAGGTTTACAAAAGCGTTTTCTTTCTTGATGATAACGTGGTTTTTCACACTAAACTTGTAGCGGTGCTACACAACACGTCTTAACAAGTCGGCAACCAAACATCAAAGGTAATGAAGTACATGTTAACATATTGGCGACCAGAAGTACAACCAACTATAAAGACTCTAGAATTTTCCTAACAAATGATAAATTGTTCTTTCTTCTGTTTCGCAGCTTCGTGCTATCAAGCGCTGCGGCAATGATTTTAAATATCTGCGCCCAGCGAGTCATAGTATTTAAAAGTACCTTTTAAACGCTGGCCGCGCGTCTTGGTGTAGGCGAACGTTATAAACAGATTTCGTTTTTTTTTTACTCTCGTGATGTCATGCTTAGTATCACTGCAAACTATAGCTTGGTGGCTGTCCTTTTCTCATATGCAAAATGTCTGAAATCCAATAATATCACAAGCTCTCGCTGTGTGGTGGTACAACATACAATGTGTGGTTTTCATGAGCAATAAAAAGGGCGGATATGATGTTTCTGTTGATCTCTACTACAATTTTGTGTGCTGGTTCCGGAGCTCTCGGAACCGAGGTGAGGAAAACTTTTTTTTATGAATACTGAAAGATTGAGAAAAGCTGATGTACACCATTGTATTAAAATATTCTGCCCTACTTCATAGTTCCGAATCTTCGCACTCCTATCCATCCCTTCGCTGACTGCTATCTCTTGTACGTTCTTCATTGCCTCTTCGATCACTTCTGTATACCGCAGATGATGCACCTGGATAATACCGATTATTTCTGCTCTTTTACTTTCTGCTGCCTTGTTCTTTAGTTCTGTCACTTTGTGGCAAGTTATTCATCATGTCCTAGAAGTCGTTCAGGAACACATACCATGATGCCTGTTGCTTACTGCTGTATAAGTGTCAGAACATTCCCAGTGCTCTCATGATTCTCACAGAGGGGTTGTTATATGAAGATACTGCTAGCTAACTTCAATCACACCTCGTTGCATCATCCTATGTATTTCATCTCATACTTGATCCTTGTATATGAATGGAATCGCTATGACTTTTACAAATAAACTGGTATGGGGTTTCTCCATAAATTTATATTTAAATTCCGTCATGTAACTACTTTAGGTAGTTCAAAATAATTTCCCAGTCGTCCTTGACCAACGGTTCCAACTGCGCCTACAATTTATCAGTTTCCTCTTCTGTCTTCTGGGGGTGTAGCCGAAGAAAATCCTATTCTTCCTTTGATCCCGTTCTGTAGTTTTTTCCATTGTTCTCTGGCCGTACATACAGCTTTAAGCAGCTCGATGGCAGTTGTTCACAGGCTACATGTTCCTTGAATCAAATGGGTTTTCCTCTTCTATTTTAAGACGATTTCTCTTCTGCCTGAGTTCATTCCTGCATGATATGTCTGCCTAAAGAGCATGCGTAAAATCATTGCTATGGTCAGATGCGATATTATCAGAAAAATCCATTTAAAGGTTTCTGCTTATTGAGTCTCTAATAAGTGAACCAAAGTTGTCTCATAAGTCCTACCATAATACCAAAATACAAGTGCTGACACCGAACTCCTTTAGGCCTAACTCCCCCCAGTTGTCAATATTAGGCCTATAATACCATAACACCTCCAACACCAATTTAGATGTACTGTACCTAAATTGATTACCCTAGAATATGATGGTGACATCTTTCAGATTCTGGCCATCTAGAAACAGTAATGCTCTTTTAACAGTATTTGGTAAGTAGCTGATGTGGTTCAAGGTCTTATAGAAAACTTTCAAGCAGACACTTATTGAAATACAAGAAACATTTGTTAAAAATTGATCTTCGATCTCTTTTGTTACAAAGTATGATACTATATTTCGTTTCAACCGTAAAAAGAATTATTTAGCGTTGGGTTTTTGCTCTAATCCAGGTACCAATACACCATAACATACTGCATTACTGTCTTGCAACACTTCGTTGTCCGCTTCACATAATTTCTCTAAATGAGTCCGGTTAGATTTGCCATCAATGTTAACAGATCTCCCAAGTTCCAATTACACATCAAAAACATATCGATTTCTTCCATTATATGTACTCCAAAGATATGCCAGTAGAATCATATCCTTGAACAGAAAACTTTCCTAACTCATTGCAAAATGTGATCAGTGGCTTTTTTCAATACTACCCTCTTCTTCATACATTACCTTCGGAGATTGATTTTCTTTTGATATTCATTCAGTATATAAACTAATATAGTGAACATACACTTTCATCATATTAGCTCTCCGACGCCCACTTGAGGTCCTCGTGAACCCCAGGCGCACCCATTTTTGCCTGCCCAATCGCCATCTTGCCCTCCCTCCCCCCCCTGGCCCTTCCTTGAATAGTTTTCATCTCAGTAGTACTTAAGAAGTTGACAAGCAGCATCAGTCCTGTAAGTAATTAACACTTAATTTTTCGATTGTTTTGTTGGAAAACGTATTTGAGATCCGAGCGAACCCCATGTGAGATCCCGTGTAAAGAAAATTTGACGTGCAGAAACTTTTTTCTCTTAGATTTTCAATGTAAGGGTTACTTTCGGTCTCTGTGTCATTGATAAATCTGGGAATGGGAAACCGTTTTCTTGTCCATACTGGTGTTTCGGAAAGGTATTACTTTTTCCAATCTGAACGGGACTTTTTGCTTTTTCAGGTTTTTCTTTGTTGAGAAGATATCAGATCCTTGCGGAGGTCCTGGGTTCATCGGTGAGTAGCAAATCATAGCAGAATGAGAGGCATATGAGAGAGAAGAGCCACTTGGAGATGACATTGAAATATTGCCAAATGAGGATACCGCGTATGATGAGTTCTTCGCTGCTTCTGAAGAAATTGGGGACCGATTGCAACAGCCAGATTTAGACGACTGTAACTATAGAGATTTAGAATTGAGGAAGGATGGAGAGATAATATGGATGACATTGCCAATGATAAACTATACAGCCAGAACTTTATGCAAAAAATATTGGTATTCAGCTTCCTGGTGCAAAAGGAGCTGCTTGAACAGGCAAAACGCGTATCGTCTTCTTTGAATTATTCATGAGTGAATATGTTATTCAGAAAATTGTACTTCACACTAATGAAGGAATCAGTAAAAGACAGGCTTTGGTCCCGAAGTTAGACAGGCACACTGCACCCAATGATGACATAGAGGTGTAAGTGCTTATCGGATTTATCTTTCTTGGTGGGGCCACCAAAAACTCTGATGTGAATCTCTACGTTATTTATTTCCAAATATTTTGGTGTTTCATTTTCAAGATGTTTGATGTTCATAAACCGATTCAGATTTGAGATTTGATTGTAAAAAAAACTACTAGGAGAAGGAGAAATGTTAAAATTACACTCATTTGTGAAGTGTGGAACATTTTCAGTGTGAAAACTGTGGGAATTGTTAAACCCCTTCCGAGTATGTGACTGTCGATGAATCTTTTCTTGCTTTCAGAGGCAATTTATACCCCTAAAAACCTGCTATATATGGAATGAAAACTGTGTCACTTTGCGACGCTTACACATTTTATTTTTGTGGTGGGATACCATATGTAGGTAAGAATGCAATTCAGAGGGAAGGCTTTGTTTAATTAATTAATAAATGTCTCGTCCCCAGTGTGAAACTCATTCAACAGAAATATAAGCCAACCATGACCTGTAATTACCACTCAGGGTATACTTTAAAGATTAGCAGTTACTGGCCTACCTTCAACAATGCGCTTTAAAATAGCTATATACTATCACCAATGATTAAAATAAAACTCCTCGAATAAAATGACCATGTGAACCTAGACACACGCAATCTAGTCGTGATAGTGCCACACGTCCGTTTTCTTGCCAGTTGCCACGCCTCTTACTTTCGTCTTACATAAGTTTGTAACAACACTAACGCTATCCTATTGTATATGTAATAAATTTTTTTCTTCTGAATTTCGATAAATTAGTATAATCGATATTCTGGTTTCATTTCTTTTTTGTTTCATGCCATTATGTTGAAGAAGCTATAAACAATTTTCGATGTAAATTTTAATATTTATGTCAAATTTCAAGCAATGTTGTAATCGAGGGGAAGTGTACCTAATGTTGAAACTATTGTAAGATGTGAAAGTTGTATTTGTACGCCTGGTCCATACGTAGGCAATGTATTAGATTATGTGGAATGTAAAACCTTTGGTGAATACCCTGTCTGTAGGGGGGCGGTAAAAGGTGGAGGCAGGCGAGCGCGGAAAAAATGCACACGGGCGCTGCACGGCATAACGGGCTCAGCCGAGTTAGTCGGAGTTGGGCAGCGATCTGAGAAACACGTGCTGGACCGAGGAGGCTCTCCTGGAAAAAGTGGTTTCGTTGAGCCTCGGATGCGCTGTTTCCGACGTCTATACAGCATGACAATATTCCATAGGCACTAAATGGAAAAGCATTGCGACGCCATGAAGAAGTAAAGTGCCGATATTTCATGAGGCATTGCTGTAATTGCACGTGTGCTTTGTGCCTCGCCGTCTCGCCGCCAGCCGACCGCCTCATCGATACGAACAGGTTGAAACTTTCAGTACTGTATTCGTGTGGACCAGTGTCACTTTTGCTACATACTGTTCAATAATAACTTAAATTTTACCAGAACTGTCCTATCCTCACAACTAACCTAGAGAGGGTCCTTTCCACATGTTGTGCAATACGAGTATCCCAAGATGAAGATTTAAAGGTTATGTTAATAATAATTATCTGCAGATCTATCTATGTTAGAATGATGTTTAAAGAACTTTGTTGTCAATGAAATACTGGACGAATAATATAGGTCTGACCAAGTTGGAAGATAATATTGAAATTGGTTTAGTAATGTAGTTTATTTAAATTGAGACAAAAATAACAGTAGTTAAATGAGCAGGAAATAAGACAAAAAGAGTGGTAAATCATATATTGGAAATCTAGAATGCTTAAGGCTCTCAATGATCAAACTTTCACTACAGTGATCATAACAGTTTCAGGGTCTCCCCCCCCCCCCCTCCCTTCTCCTTTCTTTCTTTTCTATTCATTTGAATCCTGAAGTGTACTGAACTGCTTTGACCAGCAAAGTTAAAGTCAATATAAAAACTAAATTTATCAGTGTTTTTACCCTTCTTAAAATTGACTTTGTATGTGTGTTTCAAAAGTGCTATTTCTAGGGTAACCTATGCCCGATTTCAGTCGGATCAATAGACAAAACGCAGTTTTTAGTAATCATTATAGTGTAATGTTGTGTATTTATAGCTTGTCCAAATTAGTACAGAAAGGGAAAATATTAGTTCAGTAGATTTTTCTGGTTCTAAAATTTACCATATAATGCAGTATTACTACGTGTTGTTATGCTTGTACGTACATCCACTTGTACAAGGAAAAAAACTCACTTAATGCCTAATTAGGCTGGCGACCGTATTATTATTAATTGGTAGCATCTACTGTGTATGTTTCTTGCCCGTCCTAACGTGTAGTTGCACTTTAGACTTGCTTGACGTATCATTGTTGTTACTGAGTGGGTGTAAGTCTGATTTTGCCTCCATTCAGGTACACGCGGTCAACATATTTACTAAAATCCTTTCTTATAAGGTGAAGCCCGTCAACTTACCATAGTACAGGCTTTAAAGAGTTAACGTACGCCCGAGCGTAGACGTTACAAGTGGCTTTCCGGTGTCAGGACATCCAGTTGTTGTCGGTCACAAATTAACGTGAATACCGGACAGTGGATGTTCAGTGGCACGAATTGCAATATTAATTAGTAAAATAAATAACATTGAACGTCAAATACGGTAGTGTGGTGCAATTTGCATTCAGTATGGAGGGGAGAGTAGACAGAGTAGATGTGCCGAGCGTAATGGAAGAGGCGCATGTCAATAGCAGGAGTTTACGCGGCCAGATAACAGATGGCGTTAGTGAAAGGCAATTGGCGTATATACAGTATCACGAACATGTTAACGAACAGATTGAAATATCAAGATTGCCTCGAACACAGCAAGGGATAAAACAAGAAGTGGGGGATGACTTTGTAGACGATAGTGGGTACGTGAACGAATCCACTGACATGTTTGATTCTCCACAGATGAAGAAAGAACCGAAAGAAAATTTTGAGGTAGGATCGGAACGCACAGATTCCGTAGAACAGGACAGTGAAAATTTTAAGCTTGAACGACTTATTTGAACAATTAACCAAACAAATCGCTGGACAAAGTAATCAGCTCAAAACACAGAATGATCAACTTAAAACACACATTGCAGAGCAGCTCAAAACACAGAATGATCAGCTTAAAACACACTTTGCAGAGCAGCTCAAAACACAGAATGGTCAGCTTAAAACACACGTTGATGAGCAGCTTAAAACACAAAGTAATCAGAGTAAAGTACAGGTCGAAGAACAAGGAATTAAAATTAGTAAACAAATAGAACAGGTAGAACGAAAAGTGGGTAATTTAAGTTCTGTGGTAAATACTATGAAATTTGAAATTGACACAATTAACAAAAATATGGATACTATGCAGGGGGTAATTGACAACATTAACAGTAGGTTTGATGTTGAAATTCTCAGCATCCAAGAGAAAGTAGAGCCTCTGGTTGAAACGAAAGTAGACGAAAAAGTTTTCGATCTTAAAACTGAGATCGTAAACGAATGTCAACACGGAATATCACAGTTGAAAAAGGCAGTTTCAGACACTGAAGGAAATTTAGGCGAAAAATTTACCGGACATGTACAAAAGTGTGAACAAAATACATCGAAAGTTCAAGGCAAAATTTTCGATCTTGAGAATAAAATCAAAGATACGCCTGGTGTTGTCTGTAATGGCACACCACTTACGAAGCTATTGGAAGGTGAGGAACGCTTCGATCCCGCCAAGAAACATAACGGATGGCATCCGTTAGATTTCATCAAAAATTGCGAGAGAATGTTTCCTGAACACTTGTCTGATCAGGAAAAGATAAACGTAGTAATTAGCGCCTTAGCAGGTGACGCTAAGCGCTTGGGAATTAATTTGAATACCGAACGAATGACGTTCGAAGAATTTAAGCAAAAGTTTACGGAAGAATATTGGTCCGAACAAAAACAGGATCATTTGTGGCGCGAATTTATCATGGCCAAACTCCATGATAACAGGGGCAGGAATTCTTTGAAAGATTTCTGCGAATATTGGTACCGAAAATTGATGCATTTAAGAGGGAGAAGATCCGATTCAGAAATTATATGGGAACTATATAAAAAGCTTCCAGAAGATTCAAAGAGATATGTGGGAAGCAATCATTGTAGCTTCCAAGCATTTCTCGAGAGGGTCGAAGACGAAGACGACTGGCGTGAAAGTCGTGCCAATTATCCAAATTTTAGTAACAGAAATAGTCGTAATAATGACGAAAGAAATGACGGCGATGGTTTTCGCGTCAATATGATACAGAGAGGTAGAGGCAGAGGCAGAGGAAGAGGAAGTTATCTAGGTCGCGGTAGAGGGTATACCGCGCAAGATAATAATGACGCGGGAAACTGATTTCCGCGAACGTTGCGGGCCAAACGGAAGCGGACAGTACATACCGGCCCCGATTTAAGAAATGTTATCGGACCGACAGTAAAGTTATGAGACAGGTTAGAGACAGTTGTGGAACGACGCAACGTGTTGTTGCGAAACAATCGTCAGGTGCGGGCATAAATGAGTCATCGTTGCCGCGCAGAGCGCTACATGTTAACAGGCGAGTGGAGCATCAGAGGGCAACGGCCCAGCCTAGCAGAACAGCTGTTCAGAGAGAAACCGATAGCAATGCGGCAGCATTAGATACGAACACTGCCGTAAGAACTGATGAATACATTACGGGTGGTAATTCTGTGGCGAAGGAAATAGTAGATGAAACGGTGGAGACACAGAGAGGCACGGTTAGCAGTGTTAGCAAAAAAGTAAATGGCGAGAATGAACTAGCAGAAGTAACTGATTGGTGTGTGCAGATCGACGATCTGTACAAGGGCCTCAAGCAATGTGAGTGGGAGGATTTTAAGAAGGAATTTGAGGCAAGGAAGTTAATTAGTGGAAAAGGGGATAATAGAGGCGTCGATAAGGTGACGTGGCCCAAAGTTGAAGAGGAGAGAGTAAACAGCACCACGCAAAGTACGCGTGCTGCCGATGGGACAATGATTAAAGATAGGAAGGAATTGGAGGATGAAATCCTAAGCATTGACGAGGAAGTAACTTCCGTTAACGATCCGCCAACAGTACGAGCTGCTACCGAAAAGCACCGTGAGGAAGGAGCAGGTAATTGCCTGAAAGTAATTGAAGTCCACGAGGATTACACGAAATATGAATTAACAGTAGATGTGAGTAAAGCTGATAATGAGGACGTTTTGCCGAAAGAGGATACTGAGTTAAAATCTAAACCTGACGAAAACGCAGAGGAAGAACTTAGTGCCTGTCTCAGAAAAGCTTTTATGTTAGAACCTGAAAGCGATCTGGAATGGTCGGATTCGGACGACAGTTAAGAGGACGAGTATTTCGGTATTAGTGGAAATAATGGAAATATAGTTAATTGCGATATTATACCTAATGATGACGAAGTTTCAAAGCAAAATCCAGATTTTGAGACCGAACAAAGAAAGAAAGAGCCACCTGACGACTCAGGGTCTATTTTGCAAAGAGTTCAAGTAATCAATGACTTTGAACTCCCGGAACCAAAGAAACCGCCAGATATAGGTGGGGTGAATGTTAAAAGCATATCTTGGGACGATGTTATCGTCGACCCGGATTTGCTTAGGGAAGATCACAACAATGAAAAACATTCGACGGTGAAACAAACTGTAATATAAGTTGAAATTTATAATGTGAAATTGCAGGTACTTCTTGATACTGGATCTCAGATAACCGCAATCTCCCAGTCGTTTTTCGAACACATTTGTGATAAGCCTGGACTAGTAATTATGTCAGTGATGGGTGTAAAAATTGTTGGTGCTACTGGAAAGACTAGCTAGCCGGTAAAGAACCAGATTTTGGTTGAATTTAGTATAAAAGGACAAAAGTTTGAACACGATTTTTTGGTTGTGCCAGACTTGAGTACTGAAATGATTTTGGGAATAGATTGGTTAGATAAAGAAAAGGTTATTATTGATTGTAGCCAGGAAGTGATCAAAGTTAATAGTGCATCTAGGAATTTAGAATTAAAATTTGAGGAATATGGGAAGGTGTTCGATTCAGAAATTGAATCTTTATTGTTGGAGATTGACCAAGGGAATGATGGTTTGACAAACAAGTATGAGGTGTACCATGTCCAGAGGTTAATAAATGAGCGTGACAAGCAGGGACATGATTTTAAAGAAATGGTGGAAAATTTGAAGGAAATATCTCCCGAACAGAAAACAGAATTGCTTGATATTTTAGAAAGTAATAGCACCGTATTTTCGGACAAACCTGGCCTAGTTAAGAACTTTGAATACCACATTGAGACAATAGAGCATAAACCTTTCTTTGTAAGACCGTTTTCGGTACCCATATCAAAGAGGCAGGCTGTGCAAATGGAAATAGTTACAATGATGGAATGGGGTGTAATCGAAAGGAGTAGCAGCGAATATAATAGTCGCCTTATCATCGTGAACAAATGGGATGGGGGAGTAAGAGATGTTATTGACGCCAGGACTTTGAACAAAATTGTAAAAAAGGAAATAGACAGACCTGAAAATCTGGACGAAATGCTTCAAAAATTTTATAATGTGAAATATTTAACCATTCTGGACATGACCGCCGGATACTGGCAAATTCCTTTGAGTAAAGAATCCCGTAAATATACCGCTTATCTATTTGCCGGGAAATGCTATCAATATAAAGTAGTACCATTTGGGCTTAGCACTTCGGTGGCAGTATTTATTAGGGCACTGGACTTTGTATTAGGGAGAGAATTGAGTTCCCGGCTAACCATTTATGTAGATGATTTACTGATTGCTACAGAAGAATGGCAAGAGCATTGTGAATTTTTGCAGAAAGTTTTTGTTGCTCTACAAGCAGGTGGCATGACGTTTAAGTGGAAGAAATATGAATTTGTAAAGTCGGAAATAAAGTTCCTGGGGCACATAATTACTACTACCGGTATTGGCAAGGACCTGGAAAAGTTAAGTGCAATAGTAGGGTGTCCAGCTCCTAGAAATAGAAAACAGTTGAAAGCCTTTTTGGGTTTATGTGGGTTCTATAGAAAATTCGTCAAGGGGCAAGTTTTTAATAGTCCTCATTTGAATAATCTACTTAAGAAAAATAGTGCTTTTGTGTGGACCGAAGGGGGCATGAGAGATTTTGAAAATTTAAAAAGTGAACTTTTGAACGACAATATTTTGCATCACCCCATACTGTCAAAACCTTTCCATATGAGTACTGACAGCAGTACTTATGGTGCTGGTATAGAAGTTTTCGAAGAAATCTGTGATGGCAAAGAAATCCAACACAGGACTATCGCATTTGCAAGTAGAACTCTAACAAAATACGAGAGAAACAACACTATATCAGAAAAGGAAGCTTTAGCCATTATATGGGGGTTAAAGAAATTCAGAAATTATTTGTGGGGCCATAGACTCATCATACATACTGACCACAAAGCTTTAACTTTTCTTAAAGATTGTCGTTTACTTAATGGCAGGCTAACTCGTTGGGCTTTGTACCTGCAACAATTTGATTACGAGATTTGCTATGTTAAGGGTACTGAGAATTATGTGGCAGATGCGTTATCTCGATTGCCTAATGGTATGAGTGAAATGCCCAATGAAAATGGTGAAGAGGGTACTTTTCAGATAAGGTATATGAAAGAGGTTTCAGGAAAAAGGAAAATGGAACAAATATGTAAAAATATGAGATACCATCAAAATGAGGATCCGACATGGAAATCTGTGAAAGTAAATTTTGACAGTGTGCAGTATCCTCAAATTAAGAAGTATTACAAAATATTTAAAGGCATTTTATGTAGGAGGAAAGAATTAGCCACTGAGGAATGGAGAGTATGTTGGCCACACCAGTTCGATACCGAGGTCATAGACTATTTTCATTTAGCATTGGGGCATAGTGGTCCAAAGAAATGTTTGGATAAATTGAATAATGTAGTAGCGATTGCTGGTAGTGTCAGTAAGAAGGTAAAGGAACGAATTCAGTCGTGTGATGTCTGTCAAAGGGCCAAAGTACCGAACAGAACTAATAGAGGTCCAATGCAAAGTACATTACCTGAAGACACCCTAGAATTATTATCGGTAGATTTATATGGTCCCCTCCCAAAGACTTCGGGAAATTGTGCATATATTTTAGTAATATTGGAAGTATTCTCAAAGTTTGTGAAATTATACCCCTTGAAAAGAGCAACAGCAAAAGCTGTTTTTAATAGGATGGTCGAATACTTCAGAGCCATCGGGAAACCCAAGGCAGTACTATCGGACAATGGACCCCAGTTCATATCCAAAATTTGGAAAGAAGGAATGGAGCGAAATGGTGTGGAGGTTAAATATATATCAGCTTATCATCCTGCTAACAACCCGGTTGAAAGGTACATGCGAGAAATCGGAAGATTGTGTAGAATGTACTGCAGTCATAACCATAGGGCCTGGGGCAAGTTTATATCGGACTTTGAGAATGTCATGAATACCTTGCATCATGAATCTACTGGGTTCCCATCGGAAGAAATTTTGTTAGGCAGCAGAAGTAAAAGTTTAATTGAGGAAAAACTAGAGTTTCCGCCTTGTACAAGCTTGGGGTTGAGTCAAAAGAAAGAATTAGTCAGAAAAAGGGCAAAGCAAAAAGCTGAATCTAGATCTAAAAGACATGATAAAAATCTGAAAGTTTCGAAATTTAAAATTGGAGATTATGTTCTTTTAAAAAGCGACGAAAAATCTAGCGAACTGAACCATGATATTTCCAAATTTAAATATATTTATAATGGACCATATATAATACAGAACATTCCACACGATAATGCTTACTACCTGATCTACCAAAAATCCAAAAGACCTTTAGGTCTAAGAAATGTTGTGGACCTGAAACTGTATGTTCCTAGAAGTGAGTGAACTAAGTACAATCAGAATACAATTTACAGTAATTATGCTGCATATTATGCTGAAGCTAATTTATGCCAACTGTAACAAACCTTTGTAACATAGGTAGACCAATATCAGTGTACTAATGTAATTATGTGAGTTTCAGATTACCAATTGTACTATACATGTAAAGAGGTATGGAGAAAAAGGGCTGAAAAGAAAGGATAAATGCTGTCAGCCAGATAAAAGATGGGACTGTCAAAAATGAAAATGGGCAGTGTATGAGCCATAATATAAAGGACTGCCAAACACCAAAGAGGGCAGATAAATAGTCAAAGGAGAATTGTAAGTGTGATATAGGAGATGTGACAATATGAGGTGAAAAGGACTGCCAAAATCTGAATAATAGGCAGCAAATGTGTGTAGTAATTTTCTAAATATTACTGTGTGTGTTTTATTTTAGTAAATAAGGAAATGGACTGCCATTCAATACAAGCAGCAACAAATTGTTTTATAGTGTATATAGATAATTGTATTTGCTTTTGTAAATAAGTATTTTTGTTCCAAATTTGGTTTTATTTGTCTGAGGAATTGAACAATGATGAATAATTTGCTACTTAAATAATGTTGTGATTGGAGGTTGGACTGTGCCAAAGGCACTTAAGCAAACGATAGGTAAATGTTCTAGATATGTTAAAAATTATAGACTTATGTAAAGTGAGTGAAAGGAAGTTTGTGGTATAAAAATTTATTTGATGGGACACTCACACAAAGATTCAGAACCACTGTATAAATATAAAGTTCAGTGTTCCCATCAAATTTGCACTTAATGAAATTTAATGGAAACGGGCATGTGTAACAACACTAACGCTATCCTATTGTATATGTAATAAATTTCTTCTGAATTTCGATAAATTAGTATAATCGATATTCTGGTTTCATTTCTTTTTTGTTTCATGCCATTATGTTGAAGAAGCTATAAACAATTTTCGATGTAAATTTTAATATTTATGTCAAATTTCAAGCAATGTTGTAATCGAAGGGAAGTGTACCTAATGTTGAAACTATTGCAAGATGTGAAAGTTGTATTTGTACGCCTGGTCCATACGTAGGCAATGTATTAGATTATGTGGAATGTAAAACCTTTGGTGAATACCCTGTCTGTAGGGGGGCGGTAAAAGGTGGAGGCAGGCGAGCGTGGAAAAAATGCACACGGGCGCTGCACGGCATAATGGGCTCAGCCGAGTTAGTCGGAGTTGGGCAGTGATCTGAGAAACACGTGCTGGACCGAGGAGGCTCTCCTGGAAAAAGTGGTTTCGTTGAGCCTCGGATGCGCTGTTTCCGACGTCTATACAGCATGACAATATTCCATAGGCACTAAATGGAAAAGCATTGCGACGCCATGAAGAAATAAAGTGCCGATATTTCATGAGGCATTGCTGTAATTGCACGTGTGCTTTGTGCCTCGCCGTCTCGCCGCCTGCCGACCGCCTCATCGATACGAACAGGTTGAAACTTTCAGTACTGTATTCGTGTGGACCAGTGTCACTTTTGCTACATACTGTTCAATAATAACTTAAATTTTACCAGAACTGTCCTATCCTCACAACTAACCTAGAGAGGGTCCTTTCCACATGTTGTGCAATACGAGTATCCCAAGATGAAGATTTAAAGGTTATGTTAATAATAATTATCTGCAGATCTATCTATGTTAGAATGATGTTTAAAGAACTTTGTTGTCAATGAAATACTGGACGAATAATATAGGTCTGACCAAGTTGGAAGATAATATTGAAATTGGTTTAGTAATGTAGTTTATT
The DNA here is from genome assembly GCF_023864275.1 of Schistocerca cancellata. Lineage (NCBI taxonomy): Eukaryota > Metazoa > Arthropoda > Insecta > Orthoptera > Acrididae > Schistocerca > Schistocerca cancellata. Next base: position 415,151,408 of record NC_064628.1, read on the forward strand.
TAAATTGAGACAAAAATAACAGTAGTTAAATGAGCAGGAAATAAGACAAAAAGAGTGTTAAATCATATATTGGAAATCTAGAATGCTTAAGGCTCTCAATGATCAAACTTTCACTACAGTGATCATAACAGTTTCAGGGTCTCCCCCCACCTCCCTTCGCCTTTCTTTCTTTTCTATTCATTTGAATCCTGAAGTGTACTGAACTGCTTTGACCAGCAAAGTTAAAGTCAATATAAAACCTAAATTTATCAGTGTTTTTACCCTTCTTAAAATTGACTTTGTGTGTGTGTTTCAAAAGTGCTATTTCTAGGGTAACCTATGCCTGATTTCAGTCGGATCAATAGACAAAACGCAGTTTGTAGTAATCATTATAGTGTAATGTTGTGTATTTATAGCTTGTCCAAATTAGTACAGAAAGGGAAAATATTAGTTCAGTAGATTTTTCTGGTTCTAAAATTTACCATATAATGCAGTATTACTATGTGTTGTTATGCTTGTACTTACATCCACTTGTACAGGAAAAAAAACTCACTTAATGCCTAATCAGGCTGGCGACCGTATTATTATTAATTGGTAGCATCTACTGTGTATGTTTCTTGCCCGTCCTAACGTGTAGTTGCACTTTAGACTTGCTTGACGTATCATTGTTGTTACTGAGTGGGTGTAAGTCTGATTTTGCCTCCATTTAGGTACACGCGGTCAACATATTTACTAAAATCCTTTCTTATAAGGTGAAGCCCGTCAACTTACCATAGTACAGGCTTTAAAGAGTTAACGTACGCCTGAGCGTAGACGTTACAAGTTGAATGAATGCCATTTGTTCCTTTGAATACATCGTTGAAGTATGTCAAATGGCACTGCCGAAATTTGGCTACAACTGTCTTCATTGCCCTCAGCACTTATTTCACAGACTAAAAGGTTGACTACTGGATGTATGTTCTGCGGTTGTATGACCTTTCTCTCTTCCAACAACACTTCTCGTAGGTCTTCATGGATAATGTAGCTTATCTTTCCCATTCCGAGTCAATTCATGGGGCTTTCCTTTACTGTACCTATGCATCTGGAGAGTCACTGTGGTAATGACAGCCCTGAAGCAGGTTCATTCATGGCTCAGATCCGTATACTTCAATAATCTCTGTTCATGGTCGTGATTGTACACACTCCTTCACCCTCTGTCTGCAGTCTGTATCCATCGATAATTGATATTACCATACTCCATGGTTCAGCTGATAGGTCTAAAATGTTCGCCACTGTTGGAAATTGACCTGTTATTTCCCTGGTCGTGGTGCAGTGTCTGCGGACCAGAAATGTTTCGTACTTGTATCGTAAGCTGATTTGTTCTGTGATAGCTACAGTGAAGAAATTCGATTTCCTAAGCAGGTCCTTGAACACGTCTATATCCAGGCAGCGCCATCCAGTCAGTATATGTCGGTAGTGCAAGGTTATCATTTGAAAACAAAATCCAACCATCTCTTCTGTGCTCTACTGAACACTGAAGGATTAGTTTTTCTTTAACATCTCCTCGAAAAATTTCTCTGTACGTCTGAGCCCTGACCCCTTGAAACCACCGTTAATTTCATCTGATTCTTAACTCACGCTTGCTTATGTGATGAGCAAAAGCTGGCTAAAAGTGCTTCTTTAAACACTCTATACGAATTGCACTTTAATGCTACTGCCCACATCTTCAATGCAGACACGCCTTCGAATAAATTACACATATACTCCAGTTTGTGCTTTAATGACCACGCTGGTGGATTCAGACTTCGAACGGCTCAATCCGTGCCTTGGGGGAGCACATTTCTGTTCTCCTTAAACACATGGTACTTTCATAAGGACATATATTGGTTACAATCAAGTTGTTCGAGCCCAGGTCTTCCTCTCTGGCTGAACGACTCTGCCCTCAGCACTTCACTATTCTCTTGTGATATCATTCAGATAACTCTTTCCACGTTTCCCCATCCTTTATCGCATCTGTCCTCATAATCGTCAGACCTTATAAGCCTTCTTATAAGCCCACAGTTGTGGATTCATTCCTCATTTATTTATTGATTTACGCGTCTAGTTCCGTAGGACCAAAGTGAGGAGCAAATCTCCAAGGTCATGGAACGAGCCAATACTTGAAATTACAAGATAAAAGTAATAAAAGATAAAATGAAATGTTTATGAACCCAAAAAAGACAAGTCATAATTAACAATATAAGACAAGAATCAGTTTAATTTTAACACTACTGCTTGTTCTTGTTGCTCCTATCTCTAGTGCTCCCTGTTTTCAAGTTCTGCCTGGTGTTCTACTTTTTTCATTGCCTCTTGTTAATGACTTCCTGTTTCTCTTTTAATGCTAATAACACTTGTACTTCTTGAATCTGACCAGCTGGAATTAGGGTCGTTCCCTCCGCAATTGTGCACTCATTCTGCGTCTCTTCTAGAGTAATCTGCCTGTTTTCTTACTTACTTTTAAGGGCTTCTCCACTCTTCAGAAGTTTTCCTGTATTCCCATTCGCCATCTTTCACGATCACGGCCGTCTTTGTCTTTGGGGTCTCTCTTCCACATCATTGTAGTAGCTCCCACTCTCCATGTTAGTCTCTATCGTCCACGCCTCCACCTTCCTGGCGGCAACTATTCGAGGAATACTTTTGACCATCGACCTTGCTCCATTAGCCGTACATGGCCATACCGTTGAAGATCTCTGTTCTCAATTCTTTGCACAACTGATTGTTCCACATTCATTATCTACCTCATTTCCTCATTTCTTGTCCTCTCTCTCCTGGATGTCCTGAGTGCCATCCTTATTCCACCTCCACTGTCTGTACTCTACTTCTCTGCCACTCTCCCAGAGTTCATCCTTCTGAACCGTATGCTACTATGCTTTCCACTACTGTTCGCAGATTTCTATTCTTTGTTTCTTTTGATATTTCCTGGGTCCACAAAATAGCTCTTTTTGCTTGCTGAATCCTGCATTCCAAATCTGCATCATAGCTTCCGGAGGAATGGATAATCGATGCAAAGTATTAAAACTGCTTTATAGCTTTAACAGTTCCTTGTGGCACTATTATATACCTTCCACCTCCTCCCACTAGTAGATATTTTGTTTCGCTCATATTTATTCCAAAACCCGCCTCTTTCAAATGCTTCCGTTAACTTCTTTATCACAAATTTAACATCCTCTCTGCTTTGTGCTATCAGTATTTGGTTATCGGCAAATAATAATGATTAGATAGTACCATGCTGGAAAGGAAATCCCTACCCCCACATGACCGATTTCACAGTTTGAAACAGCGTCGGCGACATAGTGGAACACTCTCTAAAGTCCTTTTGATGATTGGAATGTCTCACTCAACTTTCTCTGTACATTAACTGTAGTGTAAGATTGGTAACACATTTCTTGAATTAGGGAGGATATTGGAAGTAGAACTATAGAGGATACAAAACATTCACTACGTGATTAAATGTATCCAGACACGCCCAAAAACACACGTTTTTCATATTAGATGCACTTTTCTGCCATCTACTGCCAGGTACTCCATATCAGTGACCTTAGACATCGTAAGGCAGCAGAATTGGGCGCTCCGTGGAACTCACGGACTTCGAACGTGGTCAGGTGATTGGGTTGGTTGTCACTCGTGTCATACGTCTGTACGCGATATTTCCATACTCCTAAACATCCCCAGGACCACTGCTTCCGATGGGATGGTGAAGTCTGACCGCCACTGTCACCTTTTCTTTGAGCTCCAAAATACTTCCGTAGCGGAGGGGAATCACTGTGTCTTTTATATTATACAATATAAAATTCGTAAGTATGAATCAGTTTTTACATTGCAGTTTCTCATATGTAAACAAACATATTTAATAAAATTCCATTATTTAAGCGCACTATTACGTTAAACAATTTATACATCATAACGTACCACCTCCGTCTAATAATCCTAAGAACTTAACTAGTAACGAGTAAACACTTCTTAAATAAAGTTGACCTGTACCGATTGTTCACAATCGATTATGATGTTACAAGCTCCATAAGAACACAATACTGCAGCTGGATGCTATGGACAGAGAGGCACAATGAATATTCTATTCGAATAGAAGTGGCAGCATCCAGTATGGTGGGTTTGCCCCAGTAGGAGAATCAACTTCATTTTCTGTAAAGTCCTTCTTAAGCAATCACTGCTTGTCTACCACACAAGTTTCTAGGTCTGTAAGTATGATACAATCATGTCACAACTTGATTGATATCCTTACTTGCTTCTGAATCTAGCCAACCAGTGTTGATGATTGTCAGTGTGAACTGTCATATAGTTATTGAGATGAGATTGCTAATCATAACTGTTCAGTTTTCGAAAACTCCTACGTTGTTTCTAAAATAAATTCTGGGTATTGTAACATATTTTACTTTCATAGCTAGTAAATTCCATGTTGTAGTAAAGAGTGAGATGGGATTCGAAAAGGCCTCACTTGGGATACAGTGCTTCGGGCCCCATCCACCAGATGACGTCTCCCAAAATCCATTGCATAACTTCACTAATTGGCACTGCAACTTGAGGAGAGATTTGCTGTCAAAATAAGACTATTCAGATCAAACAGTAGAAGTACGACTAGAGTGGAATTTTACACACACACACACACACACACACACACACACACACACACACAGGCGGTCTCTCATTTGGCATACCTTGCCCAGGATTTGATACAATGTGATATTTTGTTAGCAGTGAGAAAATTTTGGAAAATGGTATGACTAGGCGTGCCAGGATTGATGGTGAAAAAGTTTTGAACACAAAAAAATAAGAATAAACGGAAATATTCTTTCCCAGTACGGTAAAACTGTAAACACAAAAGCACAAAAATCTCGGTACCATTTGACAACGAGCACTGTTACATTCTGGAAGGGTATATTTAAGTGATTTTTAAGGGGAATGGGACAATCTTAATATCTAATCTGTGGCATTAGAAGCGTGCAAGGAGATTCGGGTGAATTATACAATGAATGCATACATGCAGTTAGGCAGTTGTGTTTGAAGGTATACTTATGGGTGTTACAGTAGAGCAAATGAATACACTACGAGACGCAGGAGCGGCACTGGAGTTAGACAATGCGATAAATTACCTTGTAGAGAAAACAGAGTATGTAGAAAATGGAGAGGTTATTACGGAGACGCTTAAAGAAGCACAGGCTTCATTAGCAGATTGCTGATGCTAAGGAAGAGGAGATTAATTTTGGTGAAACGAGAGTTGATTTTACAAGTTAAGGAAAGAACAGAGGGCTCAGTGGGGTGAAACGAGTGCATAAACAAAGAGGACAGATGACACTAATGAACCTGCTATGCCCGATTTCATGGCTTTTCTTCTGGGAAAAATAGAATATATGAATAAAAGAAGCTATAATGAATTGAGGAATTACTGAAACAAGTGACAAAAGAAAAGAGAAATATGAGCAGCTGAACGAGTGAAGTGAAGCGAGATGCCAGAGGAAAGGTGTGCAAAGGATCTAGAAGAACAGGAAGCAGCTGTTGTCACAAGTGTCAATAAATAAATGCAATCGAGGAGAAGCAGAAAGAACGGAAGGAAAAGACGAATGAAGTGGACAGATGACTAGGTATGATAGAATGCAGAGTTATCCAGCTAGATAGTTACGTGAAGCTACACATAAGTATTTAAAACAGGTAGATTTGTACATCTTTGAATTAGGGATATCTGTTACCCTTCTACACCTGTACAAGCCATCGCTTCCCATAATTCACTGATGGGTACATAATCATACACTTTTTCTGATTCAACAAATATTAGGTGTACTTCCACACTCTTATCGAACACCACGTGTAGTCTGTGTGCCATTGCCTTTGGCATCTGTAAAATCTGTGCTACATGGGGTAATCGCGAGACCAGATGAATGTTAACAAAATCCACCTGTTGTAACATGTCCAATGCTCTCAGGAGGTTGCAACAAAGAATTTTGATCCGTAGACCGCGTCGGCAATAGTGAAACATGCAGTTCAGTACTCGTATGCTTTAAGTATTGTGAAGTATAGTCCTAATCAGACTGTAAAGAAAAGCCCTTGTATTGCTTTAGTATGGTATTTTCTATAAGTCTGTGTTGCACTCATGTTACAGTTACTCCTGAAGGGAGAAGAACTGCAGTGTTAAACAATGGAATTTGTATAGGACTGAAAGGCTGAATTCCTATTGGTGGCTATAGTATTCCTAACTCAGGTGTTGGGGCTAATCTTCTTCTGAAAAAAGCTCAGAAGAATGATACAGAAAATAATACCTCTGATGGAATGAATGAAATTATTCCTCATCATAATTAAAGACATACAAATCCTGTATGTAATCGTGGTATGTTCCTTCGCATACTATGTCTCATCATCATTGAATTATTGTTAATAAGGTAATTCCAAATCCAATGATCAGTAGATTAATATTAAATAAGTGAAATTATTTTGCTAACCCTGATACTAGAACTATTGTTCCAATTGCTCCTGTTAGTGGTCAAGATCTATAATCTACTAAGACAAATTGGTGCTTTGAGTGAGCTGTTAATGTAAGTTTAATATACATTCTAGTATATCAAGTTCCTAAAATTGAGAAAATATAATCTTGGATTATAGCTACCACTGGTTCTAGAATTATTAGAAGTATTTGTCCAGTGATTAATAATGAAATGAAGTATGTTGCTATGGCCAGTTCTGTGTTTCTTAAGAAAGTTAGCAATAAATATCCAGCAGTTATATTTTTATCTAGTCATACTGCGATTATACTCAGTCAAATAACATTTCTAATTGTTTCAAATAGTACCATAAATGATATTAATGCAGGTGGCGTTCCTTTGGGTACATGGTCTGTGAATATAAGGTTAGTGTGATTGATAAATCCTAATAATATCAATCTCATTCATATAGGTCATCCAGTTGCAAATGTTAATGCTAGTTGTCTTGTTCTAGCAAAGATATAAGGGAATAGTCCAATGAAACTATTGAATAATACTATAATGAAAATTGAGATGAAGATCAATGTTTTTCCATTAAATGTTTTTGGTCCTAATAAGGTTTTAAATTCATTATGCAGGGTTAACTTTAATGCATTTCAAATAGTATTAATCCATAATGGTGTATGACAGAATAATGATGGAATTACTAATAATCCTGAGAACGCTCTACTTTAGTTTAATGATAAATTAAAGATGTTAGTAGATGACTCAAATGTTGAGAATAAATTTGTTATCATTTAGAGGTTATATTCTTTATATCAATTGTTCTTTTGTGCTCATTTAATAAGATTAGATTTAAAACAGAAAAAATTATTTACTTAAATAAAATTAAAGAGCCTTAAAACATAATGAATAGAGAAAATCTTATGAGCAGTTATATTTGAGGGACTTGGAGCAATAATTCCTAATCAGAAGTAGGCATTAATTTACTATTTCTTGGCTTAGGTGACCATACTTACTTTCAGTCATCTGATGTTTCAAGGTGTACCAATCATTTAGTTATTTGAGATTGATACTCTAATGTTATATTTTTAACTAAATCCGTAAATTATCTTAGATAATCACTTGATGAATAAATTTACTGACGTTCTTTCAATTTCAGTTGGCATAAGCTGTTTTTTGCTCTACAAATTTCTGAGCATTGTCCAAAGAACAGTAAAGTTCGATTTATTGTGAATGTTCCTTGGTTTAATCGTCCAGGTGGTGCAGGTGTGGCATCAGTCAACTCCTACAGCAGGTACTGCTCATCAGCATGGAACGTTTTACATCTCTACAGTCTCAGTATTGACATCTCCAGTAACAGTGCGACACAATTGTTTTAATTGTAATTATTGCAGCCATTGAGTCATCAAGTAAATACAGTAGTCATAATGAGGGAAGCACAATAAAGATTAGACTAATTGCTGGTAATGCTGATCAGATAGATTCAATTAAGTGCCCATGAAGTATATTTCAGTTTGTGTAGGCCATGAATAGCATATACCTTAGGGCATAGCCTACAATAATACAACTATATTATGGTTGGTCATGGAACAACAATAATTAATGGTGAAGCTCCATCTTGAAGTGATAAATTTGATGATGTTGCCTACATGAATTTCTAATGAAAGTTCAAACCTTTATTTGTAGAGCTTAAATCTACTGCATTAATCTGCCATATTAGTATCTAGTAATCAATGGTAATTCTGAGTAGCCATGTTCTGCAGGAGGGTTATTTAGCAATCATTAAGTTAATCTGCTTATATTAGCTATGAATATAATTGCTCGATTTGTAATAATTCTTTCTCATATAATTACAATGAATATGATGATTCCTGCAATAGAAATTGTTGATCCAATCCTTGATACTACACCTCATGATGTATATGTGTCTGGTTAGTCTGAATATGGTCATGGTATTCCTGCTAAACTTAGGAAGTGTTGAGCAAATGATGGATATCATTCAATAACACCTCCTATAACTCCAAATACTGCTTCTAAGGACAATACATGATGGAAGTGGTCTATTACATAGTACGTGTAATGGAGTACAGTATCAAGAGATGTGTTTGCTAGTACTAGACCTATTAATCCACCAGCTGTGAATAAAGGAATAAGTTCTAGAGCTCCTAGTAACAGCAGCTTAAACTTGAATTTGGCTCCATATGATGTAGCTAATGATCTGATTACCTTAATACCTGTAGGTACAGCAATAATAATTGTTGCTGATGTGAAGTATGCATGTGTATCAACATCCATTCCTACTGTAAATAGAGGTGTGCCATACAACAAATCCTATTAATCCAATTGATAATATGGCATAAATTATACCTAAAGTTCCACATGATTCAATTTTACTCTTTCTTGAATTTCAATATGTGAGATAATACCAAATCCTGGTAAAATTAAAATATAAACCGTACGGTGTCAAAAGAATCAAAGTAGGAGTTGATACAGAATTGGGTCTCCCCTCCTGCAGAGTCAAAGAATGATGTGTTTAGGTTTTGGTCTGTTAATAATATGGTAGTAATAGCACGAACTAAAATGGGAAGTGAAAGAAGAAGAAGATGGACTGTAATAGGAACAGACCAAACAAATAAGGGTGTTTGGTCTAGGGCTATACTTTGTGATCGTATCTTGAGTGCTGTTGCAATAAAATTTACTGCACCAAGAATAGATGAAACACCTGCTAAGTGTAATGAGAAAACAGTTAGATCTACTGATGTACCCCTATGTGCAATAGCGCCTGCTAGTGGGGGTAAGCATTCCACCCTGTACTAGGACCCTTATCTACTATAGAAGATGTACAAAGAAGGGTTAATGAAGGTGTTAATAGACAAAAACTTATATTATTTATTCGAGGGTGTGCTACATCTGGTGCCCGAATTGTTAATGGTATAAGTCAATTACCAAATCAATAGGCGTTAGTATCAAAAAAATTATTATGAATGGATGGGCTGTAATAATAACATTATAGATTTGATCACCCCTAATTAGTGATCGAGGTTGACCTACTTCAGCATGAATAAGCATTCTTATTGATGTTCCTGCTATTACTGCTCATGCTGCAAATAGGAAGTATAAAGCTCCAGTGTCCTTAAGGTTTGTTGAGAATAATCATTTTTGCAGTAACATGGCTGAACTTATAGACAGTAGACTGTAAATCTACTTATCAGATATTTTCTCTCTTATCATTGTACGTCTTATATTCCACTGTGATTCCAGACTGCAATTAAAGAGTTGCAAAATTTTACTAAAGCCTAAAAATTATTCTTTTAATTATAACTTTGAAGGTTATTAGTTTAGTTAACTGAAGTCCTAAGTATACTTAAATTAGGACTGATGTTGAAATAAATCCTATTCCTGAAATTACAATAGTTATAGCAAGAATAGATCTTGATTTGTGGGACCTTATTTTTATTGATCATGAATATTTGGTGTATAATATCATTAGTGCTAAATATCTAATTTGTATATAATAATAAAGGGTTGATTGTGGTTAGTACAACTATGATCCCTACAGTGGTTTTTTGTTGTTTAGTATAAGAGTCATATGAATATTAAAATTTTAATGTCAGTTTTTATGTTTCTTGCTGAATGCCAGCAGCCATGGCTATATGATTGATGTAGGTGAATATTATTGGTTAAAACAGCTATTAATACTATTTGGGTTAAAATATAATATTTATTTACAGCACTTTTTATGCATCTGTGAAATGTAAATAATAAACTAGGATTATTAATCCAATTATTTTAAATGTTGATTACACTAACAAGGGTATAATTAGTTAAGGTTTTTAAACCCAAACAATTTGGCAGTGTGTCATACCATTCAGAGAAACCTACCCTGTGTTTGATAATACATGATTTACTCTATGTAGTTTAATAGTTTGTGTAACTCTGGTATCAAAGAATCTTTTTAGAATTATAATTCTCTAGATTTTTCAATGCAAATCAAGAAAACTTGATTATTTGATGTACAATATTGGGTTTCTGCTTATTTAATTATTAATAGAAATACTTTTGTTGTTCTGTATTGTCTTAATGTATTTTTAGAACTGATTATTTATATTATAGTTTATTGCTAATGAAAGTGTTTTATAAACTATGAGATAAAATTTAGTAAAGTAGGTTTAATTTCTTGTATCTTTTGTATCTGGATTTATCAGAATTTTAGTATTTATTTAACTTGCTTCGATTTAGATTGATTTATAAATACGGATTGTTAATGTATCATAATTATTATTTTAAAAATAAAATGTTAAGCGTTTCCTATGATATGTAGTTTGTTAAAAATATTTAATTTCTTAAAGTTATTTGTTTTCACTTAATTTTTTAAATCAAAATATTAACCTACTTATTTTTTAAGTGGTTAGCTTTAAAATTATTAACCTATAATTTACTTATTTTAGAATATACGAAACCCAAAAATAAAGTCTCCTTTTTTTATAAGTATATAGACCTGTTCATTTCTACAATAGTTTACAGCAGTTAACAGCTTGAACATTTAGCTATTTTCAACAAAATTAGCATTTGTGTCGATGTATTTTTGTAGACACTGTGGCAGTTTTATGTATGCCCATTGAGCTATGGTAAAATTGTTGTTTTGAAGGGCGCGCTGCAGCCCATAGTGTGAAGCAGTTACCCTCCGTTTCTGGCGATGGCGCTCCTTTGGCAATCGCAGCTTTGGTGCCTTCCCTCTGGCGGGGAAGGGGGAAAGGGTGCTGTTCATGTGCATTTAAGGGGTGCTTTGAGCTCGCCAGGAAGCAGTCTGGGCCAGTCTCTCGTCCCCAGCTTGCTATTCTGTCTCTCGTCTGAATTTGTGAGGCAGTTAGTGTCTGTCCGTCGTCCAGAGAGCTAGTGTGTCTCTCGTTCGGATCAGTCTTTAAAGCTGGATAAATGAGAGTCTTTGCCAGTAAGAGAACTCAGCGAGTGGTCGCCCGGTCGGCCTTAGTTCCTGCATCTGTGTGCACTTTAGGCCACCAGTCTGCTCGAGTTGCTCAGCCAATGGTCATTGGTGGTTGGATCGATCGGTTGGTCGGCCTTGAGCGTCGGCGCATATGAGGTCGCCACGTGAGTCCAGTGGGCCGCGCCGTATAGCAGGGGGTAGTGGCTTCATGGTCGACATGAGAGCAACAGGAGTCAACCCACGACATCTTCCTGGCCGGTGCGAGCTGCGACCTGTGAGAGGGGAGACCAACACGCCTTCCTGCGTCCGTTGAAGCGGCTGGCAGCAGACGGTTCGGGAAAGCGATTTAGGGGTGCAGCGCCAGGTTTTCTCGAGAAATCGCACTTTATTTGTAATTAAGTAATTGGTGATATGTTGTGTGAATTACTCTTGTTAAAGTCTACTTATTTTCTTGGTCTGTCTCTCGTTCCCATCTTGCTTGTCAGTCTCTCGTCTGCATTTGTTAGGCAATTAGTGTCTGTCTGTCATTCAGAGCTGACTCTGTCATGTTTGTCGGATTTGGTGTGTTAAAGAATTTATTGCTTGGAGTGTAACGGACTAATTCCTGAATCATGTTTTGAGCTTGCCCATCATCCTGAGAGGCGGTATTTGTGTACTCTTGAACACGTTAACTTGTTTGGTCAACCCTGTAGAATTTTATATAAGACTGCATTTCATGGGCTTTTATTTAAATGATCATTTTAGTACATAAAGTTGCCTAGCTTTAACCATAATACTTTCTTAGAAGTTAAAATCAAGTAGCACCTTCAGTGGCAAAGTTAACATTTTAATTTTTAGAGTTTTGTACTATTTCCATACCTCCTGTGGGGTGCACAGTTTGTGTGCTTGTGTAAATTGTTAAAACTTTTAGTTTAAAGTAAACTGGCGTGTTGCAGATTTGCACCAGTCTAGTCTTTCAGAGGCTGTTGTGAGCAGTCATATATATGGCCGTGTCAAAAGGGAGCGGCAAGGTTCCTTGCCTGGAAGCTCATACAGTCAAAACTTGTTTCTTTCTGGTTCTGAATAAATTGTAACTTGATATTTAGAGGGTGCTTTCTGATTATAATTTTAAATCTGTTTCTTCTAAAAAATGCTTTAGGCGCCTTCAAAGTGAATAAATTACCATTTGTTGAAAAGGAATTTGCTTATTATTTCATCACTTAATCCCTGGCAACTACTTCCACCCACACATAGTGTGATGAAATGTGTTAATGTTCTTGATGAATCGCTAGTAAATAATATAAATTCGTAAGAATATTCTTTGAAAATAAATCACAGTTCACCCATGTCATACCAGCTTGCTGCCATACTGTTCAGAAAGTTATGAACTGGCGTGAATGTTTGCTTGGTCTCAGGTGTTAAGTGGTATGCTCAGGTTTTGTCACCCGTGACACTTGAGTAGAGAAAGTTTTCCTGCTCGGCTGCAAGGCGGTGAAGGAATGCAAGGGAAGTATTAACCTATTGCTGCATGTGGTCCTCAGTCTGCATGCATGGCACCCATCTTGCACACACCTTCCGGTAGTTCAATGTCTCTGTTAAAATTCTATGAGCGGTATTTCGGGAAACCTCAGGAGCCAATGTGCTGAGATCATCCAGGGTGATCCGCCGATCTTCACGCATGCTTTGCTCAACCTTCAACACTGTCCCCTCAGAAATTAAGTCTTCCGCTCCTTCGTTCGTCGTGAATTTCGGTCCGACCAGCTGCAAACTCTCTACACCACACACAAACATTTTTGACATCCATGCATGACTCACCATACACTTCCATCAATTGGTGATGGATTTCAATCAGCTCAGTGCCCTTTGCGTTCCATAACTGCACACATTTCGCACTTGGTGGTAACATTCAATGGGAGCTCCATTTTCAACGGTGGCCAAGCCAAGACTGAGCACCTCAGCGTGGCGTGAGCATGTTTACACACAGCGTGTGAAGCACTCTTCATAACAGTGTGACCAACTGCCACACAAACAAAGTTCTGTACTTATAAAAAAAAAGTGGGAAACCTTACTTTTGGGATTACCGTCATAGTAGTTGGCTTCAAACCAACTATCAGGATTAGATTTTTGTTGATTATTTTATAGATATATTTTATAATTACTTTAGGTTGATTTGATTTAATAATCTTTGTAATAGTGATAGAATTAGTATATTTATTTGTATGAAGATTTTGGTTTTGTTAACTTATTACAAGGAACTAGGAAAAACTGATTTCTGCCTGTTTATCAAAAACACATCCTCTCGAAAATATTTTGAGGTATGGCCTGCTCACTGAGTAAATTTTCAAAGTGCCACAGTATTTTGACTGTGAAAAGGTAGCATAATCATTAGTCCCTTTATTAGTAGCTGAAATGAATGACTTGATGAGAAATCAACTGTCTCTTAGTATATTTTTGAATTTAACTTTTAAGTCAAAAAGCTTAAATTTGTCTTTAGGATGAGAAGGCCCTATAGAGCTTAACATTTTATTTTTATATAGTTTTTGGTTGATGTTTGTGTATTTAATGGTAATGTTTTGTTGGGGTGACAAGAACAATAAATACACTCTTCGTTATTATATCATTAATTTATGTTTGATGTTTTGATCCATAATTTATGATCATAAGATTAAGTTACCTTAGATATAACAGCATAATTGTTTTCGAGAACTCATATCGACAAAGGCGATAGCTATCTCAATGTTGGATTAAGACAAATTTTGGGTGCAGGGGCACAATAATAAGCATCTCTTCAAACTCTAAATTCTTACATGATCTGAGTTCAGACTGGTGCACAGTGGGTCAGAATCCTAAAAAGCTGGTCAAAATATAAGGAGTTGTTGAATTTGTACCAAACTTAGTATATAAGGGTTAACCAAGTTTCTGATTAATAACATGATATCAAAAAGTGTAAAAACGAAAAGGCAGATACAAGATGGGGAGCTCTATGTACACTACTGTCGTTTTATTCATATAAAAGTAATTTTTAGGGAATTATTAAGGTTGTAGATGAAGGCTGAGTTCCAAAATCATAAAAATGGTGGATCCAAGATAGTGAACCAAAAGTGACAGGTCTTTTTATTTATATTTATTTATATATTTGAATTTATTTTTATATAAAAGTCAGTATTTAGGGGTTGTTGTAGTTAATGGTTAAAAATATAAACGAAAAAAGTGGAAAGCTCAAAGAAAGGACCAAATAGAAGACAAAAGATGGTGTAAAATATGACAAAATAATATTTCATTTCAATTACAATTTTTTATTTTCTAATTTTTCTTAACTAAAATTACAAGTTTTCGTTTTCTTGTTATTTTTCATCTTCATCATCTTCTTTTTCTGCTTCATCTGAATAGACATCATCATAATGAAACACTGTTTTCTCATCATCTGCATCTGAATCTTCATAATCTTCCCCCACAGGAACTAATAAGGCAACAGCTTCTGGTGACAAACTCTTCAGTTTCTTTAACGAAGATTTGGGGGAAGGAAGAAGCGTAGCTGTCTCTCATTGCCAACAATCTTCTGAACAAGTCCTCCACAGTCTAACTTTTGTAAACTTTCGAGAAAAAGTCCGGCGATATTGCTTTATCAACTCATTGGTTGATACCTGAACAACCTACAACAGTTGACCGATAGGTAAAATAGCTGAGGAAATAATGTCTGGACTGTGAATCAACAATCTATGGACTGTTGTTGGCATGTTGTACGATGGGTATTCTTTCACGTAATGCTTGGCAGTTGCTAAGGCGTAGCTTGAGATTTTTGAACGTTGATCTGACGTTCGCTCGAAATCACCTGCAAAATGATATGAAAACAGAAACTCCAGTTATCAGCGCTGATGCTGTAGTGTTTTCAAGAAATGTCGACGGTGTTTCCAACGTTCATACTGCCAAACCCTAATTTAGGCATGTCAATTAAAATTCCAAGATGCTCTTTGAAAGCTTTTTGAATGTTGAATTTCAGTATTGCTTTTTCCTCTCTATTTTCTGCTTTGCGTGCTTGCCACTTTTTTGTTTTCATTTGGTATGCCAATTTAATACAGCATTCACAACATCGAATCCAAGCGTGAAGAGTTGACAGTCTGTAATGCAGATAATCGGCGGTAACGTTGTCTTTTCAAAACGTCGTCAATGTTAATAAATTGGGCGGACGTGGCCTGGAAGAGATAGCATCATTGCGCAGATTTTGTGTTGGTGATAGCATTTCACACTTTACCATCTACCATGGTCATTCTTATATAGTATTTAATGGAAACGTCTTTCCCATGAATGACTGTTTCGAATTCCTGGAGTTGATCGATCTGTTGTAATTCGCTTTCTCATTTAAAGATGTTTGCTGTGTTTCCTTTGTACATTCTAACTCGAGTGGTTTGCAAAAGAGGATTGAAGACGGCTTCGCATTAATCCATAAGATATTTTATTCTTTCGTTTCTTCATTTACACCTGCAAGTGTCAATGGAACAAGCGAAGTGAGATATAAACTTACATCTGAAATACTCGAATCTGAAAAAATCATTTTATACATGCTTTACCCGGAAGTTCCGTCGAAGTTCCACTTACAAATATAAGCCATATTATACATTACTGAATCATACGTACAACATCGTCTCGTTTCAGCAGTAGGATACGTTGAACGGTGTGGTTTAAAAAAGCTTGCAACCTTATCTCAGCTTTTGATTCGGTAAAAGTGAGGGTTTCGTCTGGAGGGCATAAAGATTTTTTTTACTGCTATAACAGCTGGGTACGATGGATAAAGTGTATTTAATTCCTTTCTTTTAGCCCCATTTCTGAAATGCTGGTCAGATTCTTTTGACAATATCAAGTCTAGAAGAAGTGCTAGACCTTCGTTTGCATCATACGAGGACGGAGATAATGTTGACAATCGCAAGCACACCTTGTATTTTGGATGGACTTGCGAGTGTGACGTGTTTCACAATCTTTGCAGCTTCTGGGTGCCACGAAGATCGAAAACTCATTTGCGCAGCGAACAGTAATTCGACAGGAATGAACTTCGTACGAATCTCCTCAGTTCTCCTTCTTTTGAACCCATCAGATAATGTTTCAAATTTTGTAGCAGATCTCGCATCAATCTGAATGTATGCTACTGTATTTAACCAGCTTTCGTTCTTCTTGAAAAAATGATCTTATCGCCGAGTTGCTTCCTTATATTTGCTTATTAATTTTGTCAACAGAATCGAAATGGTAGGCCTCAAATCAGCAGGAATTGTATTTGTGAGTCCACTGTCAACGACTTTTCCAAATGTTCTATGACCGCCTCCAAATCGCGTGACAAATACTTTTTTGTTATTAGAAAAATATCTTTCCTTGAAAAACCGGTTCTGGAATACGCTAGATCAGATGAAACTGATACTTTTTAAAAAAAATCTGTGTTACGCTTTTCATCATTTTCTAATTATTTTATTCTTTACATTGCTTCCATTAGTCGATTATAATTTAAATTGTACAAATGTAGCTCATAACTAATTAATTCTACTGTCATTTTCGAAGATGTCTCAACAATGACATTTTGCAAGTGTCGTTTAAAGCCTGGCTCAAAGCCGGAGTAGCAACTAGTAGCAGGATTTGAAGCTTAATTTACAACGGTAGTAATATATACTTGCGGCAACAGCCCAAAAGAAAGCGGAATGTCGTGAAATTCGTAACTTATCTCTACTTTTTAAGTGCATTTTACAATTTTCTCCTCCATTTTCCTGTGGCACGTTAATTGGAAAATAAACATGTATAACTGATGATTTAATAGTGACATAAATGTTTTTTCATTAGTACATACCTCCTGAAATACCTTCCATATTCAAAGTATTGGCTTCACTTGCACAAAACAGTAATAACTATCTTCAACAACAAGATTGTTTTTGTAGCCTGGCCAGCTGCACGAACAATGAACCGCCGCATTTGACCTGAGATATAACCGAACAAATGAACTTGTGGTCGTCCGCACAGCCGGCATTCTGTTGTCCCAGCATTGCTGCAGCCAAGCTGATAATCCAAAATTCACATCTATCAACTTCTTTTTTCATTTTTGGTCACGTTTTCAAGATTCTGACCCACTGTGCAGCTTGAGTCAGGGTCTCCGGGGGCAGTCATGGAGGCTCGAAGAGCAGCAGCGAACAGGAACGTTGTCCTAGCAGGCTGCACATCCCCATCCAGTAACCCTGTTGATTAGCAATCGTTGGTTGGAGCACCAGCATTCGCTGCTGACACAGCGGTGGGTGTATAGTTATCTACATCGTCAGACCACATAAAGGTGCGTGGATGGTGTGCGTCCAGTCGAGGACCTGTCGAGTTTGAAGGCAGTGTCACGTCGGCGTGAGAGGAGTAGTGCTGGATCAGCTGCTGTTCAACGTCCATAGGTACAGCGCCTGGTGCATGCAAAGATGGGGGGAGGGGGGGACAGGCTGATGTTTCCATCACGGAATCGTCCATCTGGGAAACATCTTGAGAGTTGTGATCCTCAACGTTCTGAGATTGCAGATTGCCTCCTGCAGGTGTAAGACGGGGCGATCCGCGGTTTCCGATGTCTCTTTGGCGACCGTTGCTCGCGCACTTGTCTTCAGTGTCCGAAGATGCCAGGGGATCCGGATAGTTAGGCACAAAAGCATCGCTAGGCACAACCATGGAGTCAAGGGCCATCCCCTGTACTACAGATGGCTTACCACTGCACATGACGGGAGGAGAGGGCAAGGGCGTCGGTTAGCAACAGCCTGAGGCATTACCAGAGACGACGATGAGTCCGTATTAGGAACCAGTGGTCATCGCAGTCGGGGGGGGGGGGGGGGTCGTTGTGGAGAATTTCGACAAACGTCAGCGGGAGCGTTGTCGGAGCAGTCGTGGCCTGCAGGTCCCTAGGAGGAACCTGTGTGATTCTCTGTTGCAGACAGCTGGAACGTAAGTGTCCTGCTTGGTCGCCACCCGAGCACATCTTCTGGTGGCACGGCAGCCACCATTATATAAGC
Organism: Schistocerca cancellata; assembly: GCF_023864275.1. Taxonomy (NCBI): domain Eukaryota; kingdom Metazoa; phylum Arthropoda; class Insecta; order Orthoptera; family Acrididae; genus Schistocerca; species Schistocerca cancellata. The sequence goes on from NC_064628.1 coordinate 415,169,770, forward strand.
AGGACAGCACACATTTGGCTAACTCTATGCGGATTTGTCTCACTCCATTGAGAAACGGGTATGTGGTGAATTGAACCCACTTTTCAGCTGTATGACTAATCACCTTTTCATATGGGCGAAATGCAGACACCTCTACCTCTGAAGGCACCTCGAAAGGGAGTTCCGTTACACGGATCGTCCGCAGTCTAAGTCCCACATGTTCCACAGTTACGTCACCGATGTGTCCATCAGAGTGACGGAACTTAAAACCACTTCGAGTTGCACTTAGAATTTTGTCACATATTTCTTACTTAATAAATTTCATGTATACCACAATGCTCACTATAGACAGGTGGATGCCATCAAGATCGTGACAATCTTGATTTTTTCGTTGATAAACTGCTGGATTTCAAGCCTTTTTGGTCGGGCATATTCAGGTGAAAAGCTAATCTTCAGTGCCAATTTTTTGTGGGCATAAGCCATTGTCTGTCGAAGGAAATATAGCGCAGAATCACGTAAAACAACTCTGCGAACGAGCTGCTCGGAGAGGACGTAAACAAGACGCCCGCGCGAAATGCGACGTTTTGCTATTTGTGCACGACTCACGGCCCGACCCAAACGTCCGTAAGTCCTCAAACATTTGTCGACAATCTGTACCGTACATTAATTATGTATACTTCCGCGTGCATGTCCAAACGAACTTTGCATCGTATTCAGAATAACAAAGGCACTGCAATATCGTATGTATCTGCTGACAAGGGCAAGCATCTTTCAAGTAAAATGTCTGGCCAGTAAGGGAATATACATAATGCATGTACAATTACAATTTGTCGACACATGGGTGTTGACGGCATATGGAAGTTTGTATCTGGTCGAGAGTCGTGCACTGACAGCCAAACGGTTGGGCGTCGCAGTATCTTATAAAGTATTCCATCTCTCACCCATGGCTGCTTTGCATTTACCTTCTTTGTACCTTTGTTTTTCTTTCCAACTTGCGTGACTTCCCTCTTTAGAGACACCCAGTCCTCTTCAACTGGACTGTCTACTGAGCTATTCCTTATCGCATGATGTGTAGCCCTAGCCAACTGCCAACTTAAAGCATATCTCTTCATTCCTTAGAACTTCAGTATCCTACTTTTTTGTATAGTGATTCTTCATGACTAGTCCATAAACATCAGCTTGCTCTCATCTCTACTATATTGTGATCTGACTCATTATTAGTGATACGTCAGCGTAAGCAGAAGAAAGTAATGTTCAAATTCCGAGAACAATTTATTGGACTGTTCAATTTTAACCAAAACAAATTCTCCAAGTATAACACCAACACAAAACAGTGATCCGTCTTCGAATCACAACTACATACAAGAATAATATAGAAAACAACTGAAATAATTTCCTACTAGTCTCCTCCAATGTGATACATGTACCTTTGTGAATTTATCATTTCTGAGAAAGCATGCTGTACAGCGTGATTACCTGTAAATACCACATTAATGCAATAAATGCTCAAAATAATGTCCATCAACCTCAATGCAATTGGCAATACGTGTAACGACATTCCTCTCAACAGTAAGTAGTTCGCCTTCCGTAACGTTCGTACATGCATTGACAATGCGCTGAGGCATGTTGTCAGGTGTTGTCGGTGGATCACGATAGCAAAATCCTTCAACTTTCCCCACAGAAGAGAAATGCGGGGCCGTCAGATGCGGTGAACGTGCGGGCCATGGTATGGTGCTTCGAAGACCAATCCACCTGTCATGAAATATGCTTTTCAATACCGCTTCAACCACACGCGAGCTATGTGCCGGACATCCATCGTGTAGGAAGTACTTCTCCAGTCTGTCATGCAGTGAAACGTCTTGTAGTAACCTCGGTAGAACATTACGTAGGAAATCAGCACACATTGCACCATTTAGATTTCCATCGATAAAATGGGGGCCAATTATCCCTCCTCCGCACCATACATTAACCCGCCAAGGTCACTGATGTTCCACTTGTCACAGCCATCGTGGATTTTCCGTTACCCAATAGTGCATATTATGCCGGTTTACGTTAGCGCAGTTGGTGAATGACGCTTCGTCGCTAAATAGAACGCGTGCAAAATATCTGTCATCGTCCCGTGATTTCTCTTGTGCCCAGTGGCAGAACTGTACACGATGTTCAAAGTTGTCGCTATGCAATTCGTGGTGCATAGAAATATGATACGGGTGCAATCGATGTTGATTTAGCATTCTTAACACCGACGTTTTTGAGATTCCAGATTCTCGCGCAATTTGTCTGCTACTGATGTGCGGATTAGCTGCGGTAGCAGCTAAAACACCTACTAGGGCATCATCATTTGTTGCAGGTCGTGGTTGACGTTTCACATGTGGCTGAACACTTCATTTTTCCTTAAATAACGTAACTATCCGGCGAACGGTCAGGACACTTGGATTATGTCGTCCAGGATACCGAGCAGCATACATAACACACGCCCGTTGGGCATTTGGATCACAATAGCCATACATCAACACAGTATCGACCTTTTCCGCAATTGGTAAACGGACCAATTTAACACGGGTAATGTATCATGAAGCAAATATTGTCCGCACTGGCAGAATGTTAGGTGATACCACGTACTTATACGTTTGTAAGTATTACAGCGCCATCTATCACAAAGCAAAAAAAGTGGTCCAACTACAACATTCATATTTCTTTACGTACTACACGAATACGTAACAAAAATATAAAAATGGGGGTTCTTATTAAAAAAAACGCATTTGATATCCGTTTGACCTATGGTAGCGCCATCTAGCGGGCCAACGATAGCGCCTTCTGGTTTTCCCCTTCAAGCTAGACGAGTTTCGTTGTTTGTAATTTTTTCGTTTGATACTTATTTCGTGAGATATTTGGCCCGGTCACTATCAATGGACAACCCTGTATATTGGGCCTGAGTAGGTGGTGCTGCTTTTACTGTGTTATATATTTTCAGCGTTGTTTCCTGCTTGCTTAAGCCTATATTGCAGCGTTGAGAATAAATTTTCGTACGTTTTCAAGTCAGTTATGGCGTATACTGTAACGGTTCAGTGCCATTTATTCGTATGCCGCGAGAACTTGATGCGACGGAAATTTTTCCACCATAAAGTGGGTCCCTGATCCTAACCGGTAGCGAATAAATGCATTGCAGTACACCACAGTGTGCATCAAGCATTTCCTCAAGTAAATAATAACAACTGGCATGGATCAGTATCTAGCAACACCACTAATCCTGCAAGTAATTCGGAGCCAAAGACCAGTGTCTTACCAGGCAAACCAAAAGACTTTAGAAAAGTCTCGACGTACCACACCACAGCACGAACTTCTTGAAACTTGATATCCAAATAGAGGCGTTTATGACAACAACGGTGGTTTTTCTGTCGCTGTTGTCATAAATCTCCTTACTTTGGAGTAGTTTTAGTTGATTTCTTTCTTTGCGTTGCTACAGATACTAAGGTGATGGTTTATGATTGAACCCAATACTAGCAATAAATGAATACAATACAGCTATGCCTCATACATTTTTTAGGACAAACAAATGCAGTTGATAGCCACTGAAGAAAATGTTTGATTAATCATTTTCCACTGCTATACAAATTTTCTACGCGAGACACAAGCAGAATTATCGTTTAACTGCTACATTGTATGGTGTAACTGTGTGTGACGAGAATATGGTTACGAGTATTACGTGGCTGATGCATACAGTATGGTGCATCTTTTAAAGCTCACTCCATTATCACAAGAAACTCTTCACGCTGTTACGGTTCCTTTGTCTCCTCTCTTAAATAAACTTGAAAAGGCACCCTCACTCACATATCCCTTCTCGCTACCAAAATAACGCCTTTGAGCTTTCAGTGCATCGTCGTCTCAGTACCGGCAAGCTCGTGAGATGTTTCTTACGGCCCTGTACCATCGCCCTATGCTCTATTTGTCTAAAAATTAATATTCTCCTAACATATTTTTATTATTATGTATAGCTTTTACGTTTTCCAGTATCGCAATCTTTGAAGGCTTATTATAATAAGTATACGTTTCAGCAGTGCCACGAATTACTGCCAGATCAGTAAGTGGTCAACAAGTGTTAGATTGTTTTATATGTGCATATATTGAAAGCATGGTGGAACATAGTCTCTTTATGTTATTCTAAACTTCTAGTAATGTGAACACTTTTTCATATTGTCTTAGAATTAAACTTCTTTTTGTGTAATATGTCGGAACTATGCATACCTGAGAAGAAAAACTATGCCTATAATTAAAACTTAGAAGCAGTAAATTCGGCTAATGGTAGCCATTGAGAGTTTGCGAGAGTGGGGTGTCGGTTCCCATTAAGAGGCACATATATGTGTCCCAGTTCACGCACTTCATATCTACGAATCAAGCTATTCCCTTACGGGTGAGACATTTTACTTGAAATGCATGTCCAAAGGAATTTTGTATCATTAGTCGTAAAAAAACAGGTACTGCAATATTGTATTTATACGCCGACACCGGGCGAACGTCTTTCAAGTAAAATGTCTCGCCTCTACGCGAATATACATAAAGGAAGTACGAGTGCAAGTTGTAGGCCCATGGTTGACGACGTACGAAAGTTTGAGTACTACACGGATAGCCAAATGGTAAGGCAATTGCTCGCGATAAGGGGGAAATCCGGGTCCGGCACAAATTTTCGTCGTCGTCATTTCGTTGAAAAGCTAACAGTTGTCCTTATTCGCAGCAGCGAACACATTTAATGTATTTATGTATTTCATAACGGCTATAGTCACCGCAGCGCCTATTCCTTTGGACATGATGCGCGTAAAAAGATACTTTCCGTCGTAATTTAGAATAAAACAGGCACTGCAACATCATTCCGATTTTAAAGTTTGTTTTCTGATGAGGTGAAATATCGCGATGTTGATACCGTCGTTTTTAACTATGTACACAGTGTTCCATTAAGTTCTTCCAGTGGTACTGTTGTACAGTAAACATGCTCCATGAGATAATGAAAACAGGTGTACAGTGAAAAGCCTGGACCTTTACAAACTCTGAACTGTAGAGGTAGCTGTATACGAAGATAAAGAAGTTGATGTAGGCACCGGCGTTGGTGTCGACACCGGTTCGTGTAGGAAAAGCCTATGAGGGACGAAAAATACGGTTGCGGGCAGAAAAACCTGGAGTGGATTAACTGGTGGAAATATGCCATCGATTATCCTCAAGGAAAACTGAATTGTTGTAATATTACGTGGTTTTTATATTCAGATAGGCAATGACGTGGAAGGCTGCGATGAAATTGATGTGTTCAATTGTAGGTGGAAAACTGAGGAAATCGTTTGGCTTAGATATGTACAGTGACATACTGTCTAATAAAATTTGGAAAGAACGGATTGTATTTGGATATGTGGAAAATAAAGGGACGGTGTTTGTTCAGTACTGTATGTTTTAGGGAGAAAGGTTAAAAAAAGTTATGAACATTTGTAAGCGGAGTTCAGTGCAATAAGACAAAGTACATCATGTTTAATATACCATCAATAATGTATTGAGTGGACACATTCAGAGGAAATTAATACAAACTTCTCGCTGTATACGTCCATTGACAGAGTTCACATCTCCAGGCGACAAAACTGACTGATCGGTTGATGCATGTCATCGTTACACCATCATCATCATCAGCCAGTTGACATCTACTACTGGATAAAGACCTCCGCCAGACTTTTCAATACATTATGGTCTTTCTGGTATGCATCCATATTGATTTTAGATGTTTTCTAATGTCATCTGCCTTATTTCCATTTGTTCGTTATTTCGAGTTTTTCTTATTTCTTAATATCCATGGAAGAGGTTCCATTGTGAATCTGTCATCCAATACCCTGGCGCCATGGCCTGCTAATCTCCTGTATATTTCATAATTAATTCCTCTCCAGTTTGTTCCATGATTCGTTCGTTTATCATCCCGACTCTCTTCGTAGTTCTTAATAAACAGCTCTGCTTTGCACGCTGAGACGTGTTGAATTTTGGTTAGATATTTTCGGGTTATACGTCCATGTGAATGCTGTGACTTAAAATCTTTAACAGATACAGTTCGTAAGTTATTCTGTGTTATTTAGTTTACCAGAAGCACAGCAGACCAATTTCACTATTGTGCTTACTGTTTTTTCTGTGCCTGTGTCGCCCATCCAGGCCTCAATGCAGCAACCGATGAACAGCTTGTAAGTCTACGTTGTCATGTGGTTGAAATTTGCCAACAAAACGTAGTTGGTACAAGCATTTTTCCTTCTTTATCGACATGAAAACTTCATTGAGGGCTGCTGTGATGTGGTGGCATGGAATCAAGTAGCTATTTAGTTCTAAATTTCCCATTACCCACATGAAATCTAATGAATGGCTCTGAGCACTATGGGACTTAACATCTATGGTCATCAGTCCCCTAGAACATAGAACTACTTAAACCTAACTAACCTAAGGACAACACACAACACCCAGTCATCACGAGGCAGAGAAAATCCCTGACCCCGCCGGGAATCGAACCCGAGAACTCGGGCGCGGGAAGCGAGAACGCTACCGCACGACCACGAGCTGCGGACAAAATGTAATGAATTTGTAGCACCGATGTACATATTCATCAACATATTATCATTGGACGAATCAATGCTTTGTTTGTCAAGGACCATTCACACATTTGATGTAGGAAACAAGGTTTACCGAAGTTGGTTAATCCTATCCAGAGCGGTAATTAATCCTCATTCCTCAGTTCTATAATTGCAGTCACAGCTTTCAAAGTATCCTATGTTTTTTTTTCTCTTTTGCTTCATAATACTATCATGTTATTTCTACGCAGTAAGTAATAATTTCAGTGAATATGTTACACAATACCCACGATCACCAGTTTATATTTACACTGGACATTGATATTGTTGGCAGATGCTCTCCAGGTACCAATCATTGCCATGTGCAGTGAACGCTAAAATACTGAGACTATTAGTGACAATTGCTTCTCGACTATTTTGTGAAGAAACGGAGATAAGATGATGACAGAACTAGTATAGCAGTACATCAATATTTTGTTACTAACTGCATGAAATTATAGAGACGTAAATCATAATATTGAGCAGAATATAATTTTATGATTTATTTGAACAAAATCTAAGACAAAATGAAATTATTGCTTACGACATCTAGCTAGTACTACAGATGCTGTCAAAGAGCTAACGAATCTGTGTGTCATTGGTGAAACAGAAAATTACCTTGTCATTGTTGCTATCATAATTCTCATTGACAAAAAACAAGTTACATGGAACATGTATCACCCACTTTGGTACCACAGTCTGGCTGACAAACATACAAGACCATGACTGACACATGTGAACGAGATACATTAGTTTTGTGAACCATCAGAACGGACAGGAATTTTGCTAGGGTAGGGCAGGCCACCACCATTTAAGTAGTGGTTTGACTGAATACAGAATATTTCAAAGATCAACTACAGACATATGAAGCCTATGTTTCGAACGATTCCAAAACTAGCTTCAAATGGTTCAAATGGCTCTGAGTACTATGAGACTTAACTTCTGAGGTCATCAGTCCCCTAGAACTTAGAACTACTTAAACCTAACTAACCTAAGGACATCACACACATATCCATGCCCGAGGCAGGATTCGAACCTGCGACCGTAGGGGTCGCGCGGTTCCAGAATGTAGCGCCTAGAACCGCTCGGCCACCCCGGCCGGCTAAACTAGCTTCACCATCTCAAATTTCTCCCAGGTACTCAGTATAAAATACGTGGAAGGACTGGACCGGGGTTCGAGTGACATCGGTCACTGTTTGTAATATACTGAATTTTGCAATAAGCAAACTTTCTAAATATACCCAAAGGCTATTTCCGCTGAATAGATTGTAAATTGACTGAATCAAAAAAAAAATTCTTTATCAATTTAAGAACAAGCCCGCAGAGCACTTAAATAAACGTTGAACATGAAATAACGGAATTTACTCTTATTTTGAGTTAAACATTTAGGAAAAAAGGAAAAAAAACTATCAAAGCCGATATACCGCGCAATTATTCTGATGCAGAAGACCAGCTGACCATCTTGTGATATTCATAATTCAAATCTACAAATTTAATCGCAGTTAATATGAAACCTAGAACATTATGGGTAAAGATGACAATCACTTATAATGCAGCGCATGAACAGATTGTCTTTACATCTAAAAGTACCTGTCATTCAGAAAACTTGCTCAGTGCTAGATAATGAAACGCCTCGTCACAAATTTAAACCTAGCCAGCGCCGGATAATAAAATTTAAGGAAATTTGACATCCTGGGCAGCGACTGTACCGCCCTGAGATTAGTGAAAGGCGGAAATGTATATCGCCCACCGAGACATGCGTCCAGTTTTTTTGAGATGCACCAGGACGCAGCTAAGAGCCTGATATTCCGTCTCTTATAGAAAATCTCTTTGCTCAAGATAAAACTTGAACTTTTCGAGATGAAAGGGGACCGTCAAGGCTTCACATTTCTGGACAGAGTATTACATCTCAGCAAATACCATTTTCTCGACGCATAGCCTACTGTACGCCACCGGCCTTGCCGCAAGGGTTCCCAACAGATCACCGAAGTTAAGCGCTGTTGGGATGGGTGACCATCCAGTCTGCCGAGCGTTGTTGGCATACGGAGTTTACTCGGCTGTAATGAGGCAAATTGAGGAGCTACTAGATCGAGAAGTAGCGGCTTCTGTCTCGGAAACAGATATACGGCCGGAAGAGCGTTGTGCTGACCACATGCCTCTCCATATCCACATCCAGTGACACCCGTGGGCTGAGGATGACACGGCGATCGGGCGAAACCGTTGGGCCTTCATGGCCTATTCGGGCGGAGATTAGTTTAGGTTATAGGCTACTGTACGTTACCATTTTGCACCTGAAAGAGGACTGCTGCTAGCCCAGAGTAACGTCCCCTTAGAACAATTATACGGGACTGTGCTTAAACTGACACACAATATTTTTGGCGCAACGCAATCTGACTTTCAAAAATCCCTACAAAAGAATGGCCCTGACTAACATTAAACTGTACCTTTCACAAATAACTTACCTCACAAAAATCTTCATTACTCGAACTACTGCAATACAGCGAGCGCCACTATTGCCAGCTAAATAAAAGATTCAAACTACAGAAGGCACTAACTACTGATAGGGATAGTTAGCAAATGAAGGATATTAATAGAGAACAAACAATGTATTTACCTTAATAGTCATAGTATATATATAGCAGTTCATGACAAATTACAAAACTCCGCCATTTCTCTCCCCACATCCACCACTGCTGGCGGCTCACCTCCAACTGCGCAACGCTAAGCGCTGTTCACATCCTGCTGCCGCTGCCCAACACTACAATGGCAGACAACAATGCAAACTAGCCACAGACTGCACACAGCACAGCCAGTGATTTTCCAATAAGGAAATATAAACAGCCTACTTACACCGTTTCAACCACAAATGGAAGCTCAAAGTAGGAACTAGACAAAATGAGTGAAATGCTAAGTTTAGCATTAATGGTTTGAAAGCATGCCTGGTGACTTTCGTCCTACCTAAAAATGTCGCCCTTCATCCGCAGGTCATTAAGAGGACCAGGTAACTGTGCAGAATTGAGCACAAATTGGCGAAAAATTGGCCATGCCAATGAATCTGGCGACACATTTCTTATTCTTAGGCGTAGGGATTTTGTGAAATTCATTATTCCGCTCCTGGTCGTAATGCCGTCGGCAGAAACTAGATGCCCGAAGAACGAAATCTAACGCCATTGTAACGTGGTTAGATAGCCTCTCTAGAGCGGACCAAAACTGCCTCCAGATGTTGCCGACGTTCCGAAAAGGTCGCGCTATAAATCACCACATCACAACATCATCCAAATTATTATAGAAGGCTTGAACTTAAGATCTCTAAAACATAATCTAGAACACGGAGCAAGACGGCAGCTCCAGATGATAAACCAAATGGAGCCCTTTTCTATTCGTATAGATTCCAATCAGTACAAAAGGTGGTAACGTGCTTTGAATCCTTGGTTAAAAGAATCTGATCACATGCTTGGTTGATATCAAGAGCTGTAAAATATTGGGCCTCAGTAAACCGCGTGAAACAGTTACGTAAATCTCGAATAAGTACAGACTCTAAAACCACCTTTTCATTGACTAACCTATAATCTACCACGGGACGAAATTCTTCACTCTTGCCCTTAGGTGCCAGAAATATGGGCGAAGCGTACAGTGACGTGGAAGGCCTGATGACCTCATTGCGCAGCATATCATCAATCAAACCACTTAAACTCCTAACCCTCAGCGGAGATTGCCTATACGGTGCTTCTCCCACTGATAACTCATCAGTAAGGCAGATCTTGTACTAAATTTACTGGTAACACCAACCTTGTCTGTCAACACGCACAGGAAGCGACTTGGACTTCCAAACGCTGGTAAAACACCACAAATTCCCAACGAACTTCGGTAGGAGCATAAGGCCAACCTCTCAGCAGGACGAGACTTAAGCAACCCAACATCAAGTCCATGATTCATATAAAATCACAAGCCAAATCAACTTCTTGTCCACCAACAAGTTAACTGACCATGAAAAGTTCGAAACAATTTCACTCGCAACTCCCCAACCAGAGGTATATTCCTAAAAGAGTATTTGGTATTTCTAAGTATTCAATGAGTTAGAAATGAGATGCGGATGAAAGATGTTTTATCAGATGAATGGAAAATGAACATAAAGTTGGAATGACTCGATTTAAATAGGGCAAAACCAAAGGAACAGTGTATTGAGGTCAGGGCTCTATTGAACATAATCGCTGGTAGTTTGAGCACTGTGGCTGTCGATAACTGCAATAACTGTAATACGGCAACTTTAATACAAAGATTCTAACAAGAAGTCTTTATACCTCCCCGCCATTATTCTTTCAGAAGAAGACGAACCTGTAAATTAATACTCGTAAATACATATAATTTGTGGTGTACACGTTGCTGTACACGGTCACCAAATTGGTACACTGCCTGACAGTAAAAGGGAAACGCCACTAATTATATATATTTATTAATTATTCAAAGAACTGTAACTGACGGCCGAACAACAGGGACTTACATGCATTGAGAATAAAAAACAGCGCATTGAGAATGGCTAGCTACTAGCCGAAATCTGGATTTGCATAATAAAAACTAATAAGAACGACTCATTGCTGCGCTCTATAGTTAATAAGTCACATACAGACGCTAAGTGCATCCACTTCCCGAATGGAAGGTAATCTGACAATTTTAACATATTTTTACTTCCCATATGCAAGTCGTTACGAAAAGCGAACAACAAAATAAAATGCCCCTCCCGGCCCATAAGTCGTACGGTTCCCTTCTGGAACACATTTTTGAAAATATAGACAGAAGGTATGGAGACTTCCTGACTTTCCGGACTCTCAGCCGTCTTCACGATGCAATGGTGTTTACATGTCTATGGCACGTTAGATGGATACGCCGTATGCGGCGAATTTTACTATTTGCACGATATACGAGAGAGAATTGTCAGAGCTTGTGCTTTGATAAGTTCCGAAGTGATAAGGAATACCACTCAATCCATGGTAAGAAGATTGCAGCACTGCACTGATACGAATGGTCATCACTTCGACCAAATTCTGTGAATGGACGTTCACGCCACCTTTGACACCTTCGTTGACACTCAAAGACCTTACTGTTACACATCATTGGATTCGTCTCTATAGCAGCTATTAGAAAAGAAGCACCAAACTATAGAATACCATTTAAAGAAAACCTCAGACGCGGCCCCACCTAGCAACAGAAAACCAATGTCATATTATGGCCCCCGCTGCGCAATGCAACTTTTGTCCTACAAACTTTTCAGCTCCTATCATACTTTCGGAGTTATTGTAGGTTGCAATGGTTAGTGACTCACCCTGTATATAAACTCCTCAAATTCATCGTCAACTGATCACCAGAAAGTCTTTAAAGACCTTCAGAAGAAAAGTAACATATTTCTTGTGGTAAGTTGGAGTTCGCTTCAGCATCGAATGTTGGTTCTCTAGGAAAGTTCTATAACCACCAATGGCAGGTTCCGATGTGCTTAATATGTAGTACACGGTGACTCCCATTAGTCAGTGGTAAGTTGGGGGGGGGGGGGGACACGTTCCGTCGCTGTCGCAACATGAGGGTGCCGTACACACTGCGAACTGCGGACACATCGCCAATCCACAGCATCCTCCTCAGGTAGCTGTAGTCTACGAGAAAAGTACTGCAGTGAGACAGTGCTGGAGGGGTGTGGTGAATGTCGGCGAGACGAGGTTGGGTGACACAATTTCCGTAAGGAGGAATGAGATCACACGGCTATGGTCACGTTTCTATTGCCACAGCGTCAGTCACACGAATAACACCCAAGCCTTGACGTACACATTGGTGAGTCCGAGGCCGCCAGCAGTCACAGGGAGAGATAGCGTCGTGTAACTCACTTTGAAGAGATGTCCTTGATCCACGTAATGTCCGAAGGCTGCCTGGGGTCTGTTCGCTGTCATTCGCGGCATGGGAAATGTTCTTGCCAAATATATGATCTTCGACACCAAGTAGGCGTGAACTAATTCGAACTTTTGCTGCGCATCTAGGGACCGTATGGAATGTAGGCGGACGCAGGCGCGAATATTGTTGAAGATGTGTTTGTAGTTGAGAGCGACGGTGCGGCACGTTGTCTTAGTGTACACCACGCACAAACATTTCATCTCAGTAAGCACTTTAATGTGGCCTTGCGGTTGCGCGGGTAACCTGCAACCAATGTGCATATTCCCGATTTTCGCCTGTTCATTTGTGCCCGGTGCACGAATTTATCTCCTCGGGCAGTGACATCCCGTAGCGGTTTGTGGACTCCAAGTCGACCGCAAGCGTGGCGCCTTGATTTCTGCATTCATCTGCGGTGGCTATCAGATCGATGTAGTCACATAATGCCATTTGAAGAGTGCTGCTGTCACGGACTCCTGTCTAGTCTTTTCCCGTCGACACTGTAAGGGCTGGTCTTAAACGAAGTTCGAGAAGTCTTGCAGAGATTTTTAGTCGCTATTAAGAAGTTTTATCGGCCGGAATTGATGCACGGAGCCGGCCGGTGTGGCCGAGCGGTTCTAGGCGCTTCAGTCTGGAACCACGCGACCCCTGCGGTCGCAGGTTCGAATCCTGCCTCGGGCATGGATGTGAGTGATGTCCTTAGGTTAGTTAGGTTTAAGTAGTTCTAAGTTCTAGGGGACTGATGACCTCAGAAGTTAAGTCCCATAGGGCTCAGAGCCATTTGAACCATTTTTGATGCACGGAATATCCTGACGATGTCTTCGGAATGGGGATGATCAGACCTTGCGTAAAGTCGTGAGGTACGTTTCAAATGGCTATGAGCACTATGGGACTTATCATCTATGGTCATCAGTCCCTTAGAACTTAGAACTACTTAAACCTAACTAACATAAGGACATCACACAACACCCAGTAATCACGAGGCAGAGAAAACCCCTGACCCCGCCGGGAATCGAACCCGGGAACCCGGGCGCGGGAAGCGAGAACGCTACCGCTCGTGAGGTACGGACACTTCGAGGAAAAACTGTCGCAACGTCGGCGTTAGTATATCTTGAAATTCCCCGTAGAATTCTATGGGCAGTCCGCTGGGTCCAGTGGATTTATTCTTGCGAACCTTTGCCAAGGCCGTCACCATCTCCTCCTCCGAAACACCTACTTGCATCTCATCAGCAGTCTCGCGGACCAATCGGCGCGGCAGTACCGTGAATATGTCGTAGAGTACCGCTCCATCCGGATTCTTCTGCGAGTACAAACGGGAATAGTAATTTCTTTTCATCTCTGCGCGAGTTATTAACTGCTGGTTGCCCTCTGTCCGAAGTGTCGTGACAAGTTCCCTTTTCGACTCCCTCTATTCTCCTACTATGTGGTGCATGGAGGGTCGTTCATGTGTGACCACACGTCCCTATCGTGATCTGATGACTGTGCCATCCATCTTTTGGCGCATGAGGTGCAACAGTTTGTCTTTGACATGGTTGATTTCTACCAGACGTACCGGTTGCTGTTCTGGACTGTCGTGCAGTTCACGGAGAACATTAAAGTAAAATTCCGGGTGTCGTTATACCATCGCATTCTGTCTCGGTAGTAGTTCATCAAAGTCCCCTACAAAGCAGATCTGGCGCACTTTATCCACCTCAGGAGCACCTACTAATATCCATGTTTGTGACGTAAGCATTTCGTCCAGGTTTCGACGACTACTGAAAGGCAATCTCGATCCTTCAGAACAGCTGCAATCAATTTCCACAACCCTCTCTCGCGACAGGTGGCCTAGTACGCCCGAGTAACGGTGCAGATATATGCCAAGTGGTCTGAAAAGATCGTCGGCCTGAGTTTCGACTGTTGAAGATTAATACGAAGCTCGCGTGCAGTATACAGGGTGGTCCATTGACCGTGATAAGGCCAAATGTCTCACGAAATAAGCGTAAAACAAAAAATCTACAAAGAACGAAACTTGTCTAGCTTGAAGGGGAAAACCAGATGGCGCTATGTTTGGCCCGCTAGATGGCGCTGCCATAGGTGAAACGGATATAAACTGCTTTTTTTTAAAAAAAATAGAAACCCCCATTTTTATTACATAATCGTGTAGTACGTAAAGAAATACGAATGTTTTAGTTGGACCACTTTTTTCGGTTTGTGATAGATGGCGCTGTAATAGTCACAAACATATGGCTCACAATTTTAGACGAACAGTTGGTAAGAGGTAGGTTTTTTAAGTTAAAATACAAAACGTAGGTACGTCTGAACATTTTATTCCGGTTGTTCCAGTGGAACACATGTACCATTGTGAACTTATCATTTCTGAGAACGCATGCTGACACAGCGTGATTACCTGTAAATTCCATATTAATGCAATAAATGCTCAAAATGATGTCCGTCAATCTCAATGTGTTAGGCAATACGTGTAACGACATTGCTCTCAACAGCGAGTAATTCGCCTTCCGTAATGTTCGCACATGCGTTGACAATGCGCTGACGCATGCTGTCAGACGTTGTCGGTGGATCACGATAGCAAATATCCTTCAACTTTCCCCGCAGAAAGAAATCCGAGGATGCCAGATCTGGTGAAAGTGCGGGCCATGCTATGATGCTTCGACGACCAATCCACCTGTCATCAAATATGCAATTCAATACCGCTTCAACCGCACACGAGCTTTGTGCCGGATATCCATCATGTTGGAAGTACATCGCCATTCTGTCCTGCAGTGAAACATCTTGTAGTAACATCGGTAGAACATTTCGTAGGAAATCAGCATACATTGCACCATTTAGATTGCCATCGATAAAATGGGGGCCAATTATCCTTCCTCCCTTAATGCCGCACCATACATTAACCAGCGAAGGTCGCTGATGTTCCATTTGTCGCAGCCATCGTGGATTTTCCGTTGCCCAACAGTGCATATTATGCCGGTTTAGGTTACCGCTGTTGGTGAATGACGCCTCGTCACTAAATAGAATGCGTGCAAAAAATCTTTCTAGTCCTGTAATTTCTGTTGTGCCCAGTGGCAGAACTGTAGACGACGTTCAAAGTCGTCGCCATGCAATTCGTGGTGCATAGATATATGATACGGGTGCAATCGATGTTAATGTAGTATTCTCAACACCGACGTTTTTGAGATTCCCGATTCTCGCGCAATTTGTCTGCTACTGATGTGCAGATTAGCCGCGGCAGCAGCTAAAACACCTACTAGAGCATCATCATTTGTTGCAGGTCGTGGTTGACGTTTCACATGTGGCTGAACCCTTCCTGTTTCCTTAAATAACGTAACTATCCGGCGAACGTTCCGGACTATTGGATGATGTCGTCCAGGATACCGAGCAGGATACATAGCACACGCCCTTTGGGCATTTTGATCACAATAGCCATTTATCAACACGATATCGACGTTTTCCGCAATTGGTAAACGGTCCATTTTAACACGGGGAATGTATCACGAAGCAAATACCGTCCGCACCGGCGGAATGTTACGTGATACCACGTACTTATACGTTTGTGACTATTACAGCACCATCTATCACTAAGCGAAAAAGTGGTCCAACTTAAACATTCATATTTCTTCACGTACTACACGAATATGTAATAAAAATGGGGGTTCCGGTTGAGCTATGGCAGCGCCATCTAGCTGGCTAATCACAGCGCCATCTGGTTTCCCCTTCAAACTAGACGAGTTTCACTCTTTGTAGTTTGTTCGTTTGATGCTTATTTCGTGGCCGCAGCTCGTGGTCGTGCGGTAGCGTTCTCGCTTCCCGCACCCGGGTTCGCGGGTTCGATTCCCAGCGGGGTTAGGGATTTTCTATGCCTCATGATCACTGGGTGTTGTGTGATGTCGTTAGGTTAGTTGGGTTTAAGTAGCCCTAAGTTATAGGGGACTGATGACCATAGCTGTTAAGTGCCATAGTGTTCAGAGCCATTTGAACCATTTTTTGCTTATTTTGTGAGTTATTTGGCCCGGTCACGATCAATGGACCACCATGTATATGCGGTCCAGGAGGCTCGCTGACGCAGCCGTCAAGTACGTGAACCCGGCGGGTCTCTATGTAGGCAGGTCCATGTGTCCAGCAAGGCCATGTCACGTATGATGGAGGAGAGCAATGGGTACGTGTAATTCGATGTGTGATCACGGGTTGACAGCACGCAGTTAAGTCACCACCGAGAACGACATGATTGTACCTGCCCTTGAGTGGGCCATCATCTCCGTCCGATAGAATTCGGAGCGAGTGCTTCTGTTGCTAGAGCCAGATGGGGCGTATACATAAATAATTCGGACGTCGGTGAGCGTAAGCACTGTTGCTCTCGACGAAGGTAGAAACTTGACATCGGTTATTTCCATATCTTCTTTAGTTGCAATGCTCCGTTCGTCCGCGGTACCAGGATGGTTATGAGCGTTATAAGCGCGTAATGAGTGGAGACCCGACTCCCTTACCTCCTGTAATAAGGCAATATCGACTTCTGCTACCCGTAGTATGTGACTTAAAAGCTGTAATTTACATTCATTGCTGATTTTGTTGATGTTTATCTTCGCTGATCGATATGCCTGTTGAGAGTGCATTCTGCACAACTCCGCTCCCTGTTCTCCAAGACGTCGGCTGTCTCATTTGCACCTCCTCGTATTGCGGTGGTTGTCGGCCACGTCCTGTGATGCTGTCGGTTTATCCGTCGTTCCTGCAGCCTGATTGTCAAACTTACCATCATACGCCCAATTCATAGGACTGTGCATAGGGGCGGCTCGGTGCAAGGTCGGAATTTGTCAATCTGAACCACCGTGTGGTTCGGGTTGTCGCGTCGCACCCACGGGCGTCGCACCACTTTCTTCACTGCCATAGTGACCTCGGGTTGTCTCTTGCTGTATGGGCTCCTGATCTTTTGCAGGACCCGTCGTCGAAGTGCTGCGCAGCGTTTGTGCTATGTCTTTGGCTTTTTATCGATGTGAGTGAGCAGCCTCGTCCTCATCAGGGGGTGCGATACGTTGTTCCTTGAGCTCCTTTCGGTGGTGCCGTGACGTGTGCCCTCCCTCCACGTCTGATGTTTGAGACTGCCCCACATTTGGAGTTTCTGTATCCTCTCGTGTCTCGTGCATCACGTCAGTGACCACATCCATCTCTTCCGTTCGTATAGGTTCAACACAGCTTCTGCCCCTGGTCTCACTGGCTGGTCCACTACCGGGCCATACTGCAGCGCGGCTTTCTCTTATCTGGAGGCCCTTGTGCAACATGGAGTGGTGGCGTAGTTTCTCGCACAGCCTCAACGTGTGTGAGGGGCATTGCTTGGGATCGTTGCTGGTCAAGGTTCTCTCCCACGGGCAGTTGCGCAGTTCGTCGTTGTAGACACTCTGAACGCACGTGATCACCTTAGCCACAACCGGAGCATGTCCGAGATTGCCCGTCATACATAACGATCGCACGGCAGCCACAAATGTATAGATAAGAGGGGTCGTGTTTCTGAAGATCGATTCTGACTTGACATACACCACTGAGACCGGGATACGTCTCAAAGCTCTACCACTTTTCCACCGTATGGGCTGCAGTGCCGACGTTACTTGTGCTGTCACTTCAAATGGTGATTCAAAAACACGCACTGTTCTTATTCCAATGTTCGCTGGCGGTTCCTACATTGCCATCGGAATGAAGGAACTTGTAGAATCTGCCTTACGTTCGAAGGAATCGGTCACAGCAATCGTCATTGATAAGTTGTACATATACAACAGTAGCCACTAGCGAAAGCTGAATACCAACAACACTAGCCACTATCGAAAGATGAATACCAATAAGTTCGTGGTATTCTCATTCTCCAATTCTCTCAAAAAACGTTCAACTTCAAGCGCTTTTCATCGGGCAAAGCGGGTGGCCCTCACTGTCGATTTTCGTAAAGAGTTTGCCATGTGAAAGTCGTCTCTGTATGCTGGACGTATCGCTGCTGTGCACAACACGACATTCGCTGCTTCCTCTTGGCTGTTTGCCGCGGCTAAGATGTAAACAGCACATCCTCGTCACACGGCTTCTCAAGCCCGACCTATTTACACTACTGGCCATTAAAATTGCTACACCACGAAGATGACATGGTACAGACGCGAAATTTAACCCACAGGAAGAAGATGCGGTGATATGCAAATGATTAGTATTTCAGAGCATTCACACAAGGTTGACGCCGGTGGCGACACCTACAACGTGCTGACATAATGAAAGTTTCCAACCGATTTCTCATACACAAACAGGAGTTGACCGGCGTTGCCTGGTGAAACGTTGTTGTGATGCTTCGTGTAAGGAGGAGAAATGAGTACCATAACGTTTTCGACTTTGATAAAGGTCGGATCATAGCCTATCGCGATTGCGGTTTATGGTATCGCGACATTGCTGCTCGCGTTGGTCGAGATCCAATTGCTGTTAGCAGAATATGGAATCGGTCGGTTCAGTAGGGTAGTACGGAACGCCGTGCTGGATCCCAACGGCCTCGTATCACTAGCAGTCGAGATGACAGGCATCTTATCCGCATGGCTGTAACGGATCGTGCAGCCACGTGTGGATCCCTGAGTCACCTGAGTCAACAGATGCGGACGTTTGCAAGACAACAACCATCTGCACGAACAGTTTGACGATGTTTGCCGCAGCATGGACTACCATTTCAGAGACCATGGCTGCGATTACCCTTGACGCTGCATCACAGACAGGAGCGCCGGCGGTGGTGTGCTCAACGACGAACCTGAGTGCACGAATGGCAAAACGTCAATAGTTCGGACGAATCCAGGTTCTGTTTACAGCATCATGATGGTCACATCCGTGTTTGGCGACATCGCGGTGAACGCACATTCGTCATCGCCATACTGGCGTATCACCCGGCGTGATGGTATGGGGTGCCACTGATTACACGTGTCGGTCACCTCTTGTTCGCATTGAGGCAGTTCGCAGTGGACGTTACATTTCAGATGTGGTACGACCCGTGGCTCTACCCTTCATTCGATTCCTGCTAAACCCTACATTTCAGCAGGATAATGCACGACCGCATGTTGCAGGTCCTGTATGGGCCTTTCTGTATACAGAAAATGTTGGAGTGCTGCCCTGGCCAGCACATTCTCCAGATCTCTCACCAATTGAGAACGTCTGGTAAATGGTGGCGGGGCAACTGGCTGATCAAGAGTCACTACTCTTGATGTTCTGTGGTATCGTGTTGAAGCTGCATGGGCAGCTGTACCTGTACACACCATCCGAGCTCTGTTTGACTCACTCAATGCCCAGGCGTACCAAGGCCGTTATTACGGCCAGAGGTGGTTGTTCTGGGTACTGATTTCTCAGGATCTATGCACCCAAATTGCGTGTAAACGTAATCACATGTCAGTTCTAGTATAATATATTTGTCCAATGAATAACCGTTTATCATCTGCATTTCTTCTTGGTGTAGCAATTTTAATGGCCAGTAGTGTAGTAGGCAGGTGCGGTAACCAGTGCACCATCCGGGACAGTGTTATTGCACTTTCAGGGACTTATTGGTGTGCCTCATGGCTGCTGATTCCGCTGACTCTCCCGCTGCAGCTGACAGCAGTGATCCGCCTTCCATTTTTATCTAGAAAGATTTTTCTTTGGAATTTTATTTATACATTTTCAAATTTGAAATCAGCAAACTGTCTACTGACTCCTTCCATGGCTGGGGATCTGGGGCTCATATGATCCAATCTCATAGCCTCACATTCGCGTCTAGATCGAGAGAAGTGACGGTTTGACGTTTCGTGAAGTGTAATTTGTCGGTGACGAAGCCTTCCGTTCCGTTGAAGCCCAGTGTGAGTGGGCCGTAAATGTGACTGCCGTTCCCGCGACTTCTGGCTACTCAGTTTATTTTCGGTAGGTGGTATCGAGCCGTGGTACCCGCTGTGTCGCAGTGTGTGTGGCTGCCGCCACGCGGAGTCGGCGGATGCCAGACGGGCGGGCGGCACGGCGCAGGCGCGCAGCCTCCTGAGGTGTGGCGGACCACGCGGCCCCACGGCGCGGCGGCGGCGGAGGCGGCGGCGGCCGGCGCGCAGTGCCAGTCCAGTGCTGCTGCCGCTGCTGCTACAGCACGCGACAGCTCGGCAATCCACGCTGTGGCAGCGGCGGAGACGCCCAGGCGGCGCGGGAATCTCGCGCGGCTCAGGTAGGTCACGGCTTCTCGTCTTGTCTAATGTTAGCCAATTACTGCAACCACTTGTTGGTTTTTCCCCAGTTTTGCACCCTACTGAAGGGTATTTTTTTTTCTCTCGCTTTGGAGCACACAGCCTATTTTCATATTGATATTTCCCTCATCTGTGTTTATTATTTACTGCATGTGCATTCGGTTTCGAGCATTTTATGCCTACTGCTGTGGTCTTCAGTCAGAGGACAGGTTTGATGCAAATCTCCACGTTAGTCTGTGCTGTGAAAGACACCGAGCGGTTCTAGGCGCTACAGTCTGGAACCGCGCGACCGCTAAGGTTGCAGGTTCGAATCCTGCCTCTTCCATGGATGTGTGTGATGTCCTTAGGTTGGTTAGGCTTAAGTAGTTCTAAGTTCTAGGGGACTGATGACTGATTTTCAGTACTCTTCTGTAGCACCACATCTCAAATGCTTCGATTCTCTTCTGTTCCGGTTTTCCCACAGTCCTTGTTTCACTACCATAAAATGCTGCCGGCTGCAATGTCCGAGTGGTTCTAGGCGCTACAGTCCGGAACCCCGCGACCGCTACGGTCGCAGGTTCTAATCCTGCCTCGTCCATGGATGTGTGTGCTGTCCTTAGATGGTTAGGTTTAAGTAGTTCTAAGTTCTAGGGGACTGATGACCTTAGAAGTTAAGTCCCATAGTGCTCAGAGCCATTTTTCCATGATTTAGAATAATATCAGAACAATAATACTTCCTAGCAGTCTTTATGAGCTACCTCATCTATATGATACGTAGAATAAGCAATCACATTACGAGAATCAAAACTCTCCAACGCTTGGGCAGTGGGAGCAGTACTACCATTTCTTACAAAAACGTTTATTTGCAACCTCTCCTGCATGGAAAGTGCCATAAGCATTACGAGAATTCATACCCTCCAATCTAGCAGCAGCAGCGTACCTGTCCTTCAGTAACAGTAAACTAACTGTTCCTATGACTGAAAGTATTATTACTAATACAGGCTACACTCCAGACAAATACTTTCAGAAAAACATCATGAGCGATGTTGATCTCTCAGTTCTCAGTTGTCCTTAACACTATATTAAATTTTTTAGATAAAGACTTTCTGTATTCAACTGAATAAAGGCTTTATTGGCTTATCCAGGTGTGTTTCGCTTCATTTTATGAAGTTAACCCTAAGAGGGTAACATCGCAGAAGATTCCATGTGCACTCCGTGTCCTGTGCTGAAAGAGAATTTCAGCTCTACAGACAGAACAGCAGTGTCACCAGCGATGTAGCAAAAGCACACATTCGCTGACATAGCCACTGATGATGCATTAATAAAGCGTGGAAAAACAAATATCGCCGTTTTTAAGTTTCTTGCAGATAGTCTTAAATGTCATAAATACAAACGTCAGGAAACCATATGAAATGTTAAGGAATATTAAATGTTAAACAATTTCTCGTTTTGAAAAAGTCTTCAGTCACGATCATTCAAGGTATTCGTCTGTTGTACTTTTCAAAGTTTTAACTTACCATTTCATTTGTTCCACAATATTGGAACAGGAGAAACATATACTGGGGGTATATTTCATTCCGATAACCCAACCTATGTGTGTCAGTATGTATACATTAAAGGCTTGGGAATCGATTGTTAATACAGTAAACGGCTCGTACAGCTATGTGTAAAATTAGTTTGGGAATAGCCTGTGTGCTTCAAAGCAAACTAATTCACGTCTGGAGTCCCCAGTTCCCAGTGTCATGGAAGTAGTAAAATTTTCATATCTTCATATCCTCCCCATTAACATGGAAATAGCCTGTGTGCTCCAAAACAGAATAATTTGCCGCTGGATTCTCCATTATCCAGCGTCATGGAAGTAATAAAATTCTCTTTTCTTCATATCCTCCCAGAACTTTGTCATCTTCTTGCTTCTGGTCTCATTCAGAATTGTTTTTTTTTTTTTCATATCGACGTTTATTTTCTCGGATGGTTATTCTTAGTCAATTGATTTTCATCAATTATGGTGTTGAATTTTATTCTACCTTGAACGATTTCTCCACGAATGACGATGTAATTTATGTTTTCATTCAGTTTTGTCAGCGAGTGTTGGCTGTTTCAGCGGTACGACTAGATGGTAATTACTTTGTGAGTCTGTTCTTGGGTATCCTATATATGCGAAGCACCCATTCCTGATTTGGCTATGCTTTCCTATCTGTAACTTGATTTGTATCTGGCGATGTTATTTTCGTCCTAAATCGGTGTTTTTTGAATTTGTGTGCAACATTTTCATCTCCTGTTTTTCTACATTGTTTTGTTTGAGATTTGTCTTCAATCACTTTCGTTCTAGCTGGCTAAAATGCTTCCTTTTTTAAAACTATGTCCTGTGTTTGTAGACTTGCCTTTAGTGATGGACCCTGTTGTATCTGCTCCTGTTGAGTTTCTTAGACTCTTGTTTTGAAATTCTCTCTTTGTTTACTTCCCATTTTAGAGGTGCGCGATCGATAGCTCTTAGCACATTCTTAAATAAGATCGATTAAAATATGTTTCTGAATTTTGTAAACAGAGCATACTTCCTGAATTATTTAAAGGTGTCTTCTAATACTGCCTCTCCTACTGTTCAGTTTACGGTCTGTTATTTATATTTAAGTTTTTTATGGACTGATTGGACTGTGAGTGCTATTAGCAAACATTAAAAATTTATTATCAAATTCAAAGCAATTTAGGTGAACTTTGTTTTAGAAAAATCTGCGAATATTTACATATTTAGTTTCGTTTTGTCATTTTCTAATCTCTTCTTCCCAAAGTACGAGTGAACTGCTGATGGGGATAAACCCCTTACGTGCCAAAGCCCTAAATCAATTTCAGATGATTCATTAAGTTCTGCAAAGAATACTATTTTTCATGATTTGTCGTCGAGAGTACTGTCGAATCAAATGATATGAATAGAAATACAGAAATAATACTTATTTTTGTTCATGGAACCGAAGAGCAGGAAGGTTAGGGTTTGATACCCTGTCTACGAAGTGGCCATTAGAGACTGCGTACGGGCTCTGACTAAGGAAGGATAGGGAAGGAAGTGGCCGTACCTTTCTCAAGGGGACTAACCATCGTGGTATTTGCAGCGGGAAATGCCGGAAAGCCTAAAATTCGATGGCCAGACACGGATTTGAACCATCTTCCTACCGAATACACGCAGAATAAAATTCCCTGTGTCCTTCTTGAGAGGTTCCCTACTGATATATGGCTTAAGTGACTTAAGAAAACATGAAAATCTAAATGTGGATGGCTGGACAGGGATCTGAACACCGAGTCTCCAGAATCCGATTCTAGTGCCTTGATGGGTAATATCATTATTACGGCCTAAAAAGGGCGTTTATTGACAATTTTTGGCAGAAGGAAAGGTGAGAGAGAAATAATACTTAGAGTCGTTAATGAAGATACAGTTAAGTATATTGAAAAAACGTTTTGTCCAAAAATATCACAAAATAGCGACATTGAAGCAACTTTCCCTAGGCATGCTGAATTTGAGGCTACCTGCGACACACACTGTAAGTGGTGCCAATTTGAAGCAGAAAAACAGAAAAAAACAGTGAATGTCATCTGCATGAGAGTATCTAGTGGACCACGTACTGATTTTTGTGTAATTGGCGAGTGTTTAAATAAAGTCGATCCATTTTCACCAAAAAGGACTGTCATTCGTTAATAAATATTGTTGGAATTAACTAATCGAAAAACCCCTATGTGGTTCACTTTGAAATGTTTTTACAAAGTTGTGGTTAAGTGTTCAAATATGGATCTGAAAACTGTTGGAGATTGATCCGCGCCATGATGAAAAATCACACACCAAGAAAAACGTGTTTTGAAATGTGTTATAGACACGAACAAATGAGAAAAATTATGATTTTAGAAAACTCTTACCATTCATCTGCTATTACTTCTGAGATAGAAATCGTAAACGCAAGTTTATCACAGAACGACTGAAATATCAGTCGTGGCCCAATTCGATGAATGCATAAAATTTTGCAATTCCATTCAGCACTACTATAAGAAGGCGGATTGGCAGGACGAGTCGATGGTTGATTTCATATGCGTTCCGTATAGACTTACTGCTTGGTATAAAAGCTTTTGGGCCTTCTGTACAAGGAAAACCTATTGTGAAGCCTAAATCTCTAGGAATTTATTCTTGCAGTGTAACGTCCGTATTGAACGTTTTACATTTCATTGTTAACAAGTAACGGAGAAAACAGCATAAAATTTATAATTCTATAGCTCAATCTGTAATTCACATCAAAATCCCGCCCACCGTCTTTCAATTTCTTAGCAGAGGCAGTGACCCCTTCCGAACTGCTCTCAGCATCACATCTGCCCTTTAGACGCTTTCACGACAGACGCTGCGTTGAGTACGATGTTTTCATACCTTTTCTGCCCAAATACAATGTATTTCCACTCATTCTTACGAGAAAGACAAAATTGTATACTATAAGATCGAAAATAAACTATCAAACGTTATTGCAGCACACAAAAATCAAGATTCGAAGCGAGAAATTGTCTTGCTTACGCCAAGCTAACGTATTATTGTTTTGAAATGCTTCTAACTATTAACCAGACTCTTCAGGGGGTGTCGCAGTTGGCGCAGGTAGGCACTAGAGGAGTAGTTCGAAATTTCTAGAATAAATTTCTTTCCATGGATTAGAAGGTTCGAAGCGTCCTTTAAGCCAGTTAAAATGATTTTTTTGAAAATTTTACAGTGGTGTTACCCTTTAACCGCTGCCCCTTCTTGCTAGATACAGAAATAGTAGAATTATTTGTAAATGATCTTTTTCGTTTGACACTACCAACGTTTTTGTTGCCACGTTACCATATTATTCTCCATATTTAATTCGCTGAAGATTTTCCCTTATTTATGAAATTAAAAGCAGCACGTTCTGCGCTAAAATGTCATAATTAGCGTGGGGCTCTCGTTTCATTGCGCCACCTGCGAATGAAATTTGCTCATTGTCAGTCGTCACAACACTAATAAAACTGAAATTCAAATTATCATTTATTAACTGCAAGTACGTGATAGTTTGAAAATGTGAAACGGAAATTTTTATAATGTAGAGAAAATTATTATTACTCGATTCGTATATATTTACGCAAGAGAGGAAAAAGCTTCTGCAAATAATCAAGGGTTTGTAAACTACACGAAAACCATGGATATGAAAAACAAACAAAAGATGTTGTTAGTTTGTTTCCGGAGAAGTAAATCTCAAAATGATGGATCGTTATCATCATATTCGTATTCAAAGATTCCTAATGTGCTCTTTTATTGAATCCCGGAATTGTTACTGATTGTCGGCCACCTGATCTCTCCGTCCTTCCCTCTTATGGAACAAATTTCTTTAAATCGTAAACACAAACATGCATCATCTCAAACAGAGCAAGATGGCGCGGTATTAAGACAGTGGACTTGAGTTCAGTGGGGACGGTGATCCGAATCCAGTCCGGACACTTGCATTTAAGTTTTCCATGATTTGCATAAACCGCATAACCTCTTCAGTCTTTATGCTGCATACATGCTGCATCTTTTACTTTTTCTCTAGCTCAGGGAATAAACTCTCTGTACCTGATTGCAGCATACACAATACAACACGTGCGTTCTGTGTGCACACATTAGAACACGTACGTTCTGTACACCACCTGGTTTCGTTTCTGCATGTTCCCAGCAGCTGGTGGTGCACGCTTCAAGAAAGTCAGCATGCCCTTGAGAGATAAAGTGTACTTGTTTTTGCTTTTAGTAATTTTGATTTCGAGTCTGTTCAGAATATCCTGTAATATGCTGATATACTCTGCACTGTCGAATAAATGATTACTTTATTACAAAAACAAAACTACTTTTTTCACATAAAAATGGGTCTACATTCGTTAACGACCTATAATTTTACATTCCAGAGTCACTATTTCAAATTTTTTGGTGTTTAATACTGAGATTTCTGAGTATTGCATGTATTTCACTTATTTTCTAACATAAACAGAATTCGCGTTGAATATGTCCAAAAATTTTCATGAGTCACATATTTTCACAAGCTGCGACATTGTCGCGAATAAAACGGTGACCCGTATATGCAATAAGTTTCCTTTAATTTACGTCCTTGGTCACAAACTTTTTGTTAACAGATTACCGGCTTCGGTCTATAATGACCATCATAAAACAGATCTAACGACGGTCTTTATAGACAGAAACCGGTAATCTGTTAACAAGAAGTTTGTGACCATAGACGTAAATTAAAGGAAATCATATAGTTCTTTTTAAAATTTGGTGTTTCGATCTTAAACTGTCCCCGAACAATGCACTGATCACCGATGCAAACTTTTCATCCATAAAATATAAGCACAGGACTGAGTGGGTTAATGCTAATTTCGGAATAGCTTCCTCGAAACTGACTCGTTCAGTTTCCCTCTCCATCCTTTCCCATTCCTTGCTAGAGCTGCATGCATCGATATAGACGGGACGTTGAACCGAAATCTTCCTTCTTTCCTTGTGCAAATTTGGCCAAGGAAAGGATACTGTGACTTTTTTTTGTCACATACGAGGGGGCTGGACCCAAAAACAACCTGAATTATTGTTATTTTACATTTTATTGAACTTTTCATTCACAGTACTTTATCTGCTATAAAGAATTTTTGAAGTGCTTTAATGCTCTTGTAAAAACGCTTTTGCCACTGCTGAAAACGTGTCTGGAACTCTTGAGGCAAGATATTCTTCAAATCGGTTAACGTGTTTTCTTTGACGTCATCTACATAACTGAATCGCTTTCCTTTTAGGTTGTCGGACGGAACGAGAACAGGTGAACAGGGTTTATGAGGCAGAAGCACCAAGTTTCTTGCCATGAACTGTCGTACCGTCAGAGCTGTGTTAGCTGGCGCATTGTCATGGTGGAGCAACCAGCTCCCACTTCTCCAGACTTCTGGCCGTTTTCGTCGCACACTCTTTCGTAATCTTTGTAACATATCCAGATAAAAATGTTCGTTCACTATTTGTGCTGGAGGAACGAACTCCTTGTGGACAATGCCACTGACGTAAAAAAAATCGACATTGTTTCCACAATGGATCGCACTTGAGGTGTTTTCTTGCGTCGCGGTGACGTTTGAGTTTTCCGGTGGCTCGACGCTTGCTCTGGCTTGGATCGTACCCGCAGCACCAACTCTCATCTCCACTCACAATTCTTTTAAGAAAATTTGGATCATTATGAACTTTACTCTTCAGGTCCCGCCAAACATTCAAGCGGTTTTCTCTCTGGTTGTCTGTGAGCAAGAGGGTGACAAGAATTGCAGACACTTGTGTTACGTGCATGTTTAAAAATCTTCGGTTAAAATTCGCTAGACGGTGCTCCATGACACTTCCGTTTTGTCAGAAATTTAGTCAATGGTCCTTCGACAATCTTCATCAATTGCACGTTTCATTGTGGCAACGGTTTCGTCATTTCTTTCTGCCAAATTTGAAACTAGAATATCACAATACCACTAGTAGATCAGTGATTTACCTAAATCATTGTCACTAAAGGCTTCCGATGCATCCCAATAGTCTCCGCTGCAGGTTTGCCGTAACAGGAAACAAAATTTCACCCTGATTCCTTGCTCCTTTTTGTCGGTCCTGTCGTTAATCGACAAAGAGTTGAAGCAGGAACGCAAATAACAGAGCACCGCAATCAAACCACTTAACTCCGACCGACGCCAACTTACTGAGTTATATGGACGACCCCAAACTGACATCACTTATTTATATCTGGATTCCCCCTCGTATAACTACTCTCGTACACCTTGAGGCGACACAGACTTTTCATTGTATCATTACAGCCAAAAATGATTCTAAATCTTCGTTTACAGCTTCGCTTATATTTTCTAGACATACAGCTCCCCTTCAGAGTTAATGATGAAAGAATTTCACTACACTATATTTCAGTTTACGTGATAAGTAATATTCAAGCTTGTTGGAAGATTTACGGAAACAAGTTAACTTAAGACTACAGTACAAAATTTGAAAATTAAATTTGTGTTACCTCTTAAAAATTTAAATTTTGTTCTCCGAAGGTACAGAAACCTGCAGACTACTTTTTGAAATGAAACAATTCTAGAAAGCTTCTTCGACGAGCTGGTTTCCTTCGGGATATTTACGATAATTTAACTTTTGTGCATAGTCACTGTATAGCACTGCATCTATTAAAGCCAAATTGGGAACAGAAGAAATATTAGTGGTAGCTAGAGTAGCTCACCCGTACGCAGGCGATTTTTAGGAACACTTGGCGCACTATTTCCTGTCACGTTCTTTGCAGTATTTCGGCTGTAAGGTATATTAAAGTGGCTTACGAGTCCCGCTACTTAAGAAGTGTAGTGTAATTCTGTTAGAACAGGGACGTTCGCTTGGAGATTGTGTGGGGAGCAGTACCACCGTTCCACAAATTTTCTTGACAAATGCATCATCCCATTTGGCAGAAGTGACTGAAAAAACCATGAAAGAATAATTCCGAGATGATTATTTTGTGTGTCTCTCGAATACTATCGCGTTCTTGTCGTTTTTGGCCACTGGAATGCACTATTTCTGAACGAAAGTGCTAATGGGCGATGTTTCCTTGGATACAACTTTCCTTTTTTAAAGTTCTGAGTCTGTCTTGCGTATTTCTAACAACTACCGAGAGGTGATCCTTAAGATCAAAAGACGATAAAATGTGCCTAGGAACACATGCCAAAAAGAGCGTTGTCCTAGAGTCATGCACTACAACGTTAGAGGTCGTATCGAACAGATAGACAAGCGTTATGAACACCGTGTTCCAGGCCATTGGGATCTTTCTTCTGAGTAACATACACCACACTTCATATGATCCTGCAACCAAAAATCCAATGAGAGAATGCGATAGGACTGGATCGTCACTCCAAGCCACCACCTTTGGAAGGTGCTGTAGATAAAAACATGTAGAGTGTTAGATACCAATTCTACACCACGTGTGGTATTAGAGGTACACTTCTACGGTGGTACAAGCAGCATTGGCCTCAAGAGGACCAAATACATCTACATCTACACGACTACTCATTAGGCACACATCTTTCAGCGAGCAAGCAGTTTTATGCTTGCTATATAGTAAGCTATTATATCAGCATACTATGAAAATAGTTTAATTGATATACCTGGACCGGATGGCTTGCCTTTATTAAATTATTTAAGCTGCTTCGCTACACCGAGGATATCTACTTCTAGGTTATGTAGATCATTCCGTTTTCTGGACAGCTTGCCCAATGTCCATTATAATTATCCGGGCTGTCATGCCGTGGTCGGTTGATGAATTCTGTGTCGATTCTCAACTGACACACAGTCAGTAGCGAGCCAGTGGGTGTGTTGGACCTTCCATTGAGCTACGGACCCCCTTGAAGATGTCTCCCGCAGTCGGAGACGAAACATTGGGAATCGACACAGAATTCATCAACCGACCACGGCATAACAGCCCGGATAATTATAATGGACATGATATTTCCGGCCGTGAAAGTCTACATTTTAGCTTGCCCAATTCCAATAATATCGCAGATAATATTAAACCACTTATTGTACCGAGATTGGAATTGATGATAGTGACAATCGCATCATGGAGAGTAATAACTGCCTACATGTGAGTATTATGTACTTTTAATATTCCTTTCATTCAAACGTAAGCTCTTCTCTGAAACGTTAGCGTGACATTGACCTTGTGAAAGCACCTGCAATATTCTGATCCCCCGTGTAAATCGGCCTCCCTTTTCCTTGTATCCTTGGCATTTGGATATAAAGCGTAACCTTGTAACATTCGTGTTACAGAAACACGGCTTAAATGCGTTTCACAGTTCGAATATTTTCTTGAGCTGGGATCACTGTTCGCTACTAACACACATTCTACCATAGCAGGTGTTCATGAACGGAGTTGCCGACTCCCATCCACAAGCATGGGCGTTTCTAAGCGTGTGTCATACATATCCTGTGCGATGGCTGATTTCTGAGCAGAATATGCACGCGATACTGATGTCCGACTTCACGTCTATTACTATTTGCACCAATGCAAATGATCAACATGTTGCTGTGTCCTTGTTTTCCATAACACACTACGTTTGACACATGAACGCTTGCCTGCCCTGTTGCAATGTCCATTACTCCCTTCCACAGAGTAACAGCTGTCCCCTCCTTCCAGTACAAAGCATGCTGCTAATCTGAATGACCATCTGTGTAATATGTAGAGAGGTACGTTTATTTCGTGCAGCATTTGAGGTAGTACAGAGGTCTCCACAACAAATGATTTTTCATGGTACGTTCTGGTAGGGTAGTATGGTACCACCTAAGGAACAGATCAAGTACCTTGTCATCGAAGTGTTTCTTAGGTAATGATGATATGAACTTTATTTCGTTTTCATTCTAGTGATCATCCCACTACAACCATTACAAATGTTTAGGAACATTCCACAAATTGCTTCTTTGACGACCTGGTACATCTTTCACACTAAAAATTCAGATTAGAAATCATTTTTTTTGTATAGAGACTATTTTCCAGTGTTGCGTCTTCTACGCTCAGTATTTATTTCCATAGTAAGTTCGAAATACGAAGACAAACGGCTTTCTACTTTTCCTAATGTGCAGGAGGAATAAAAATGTATCCCAGAGAATTGGCGCATTGGGTTCGTGTGGGCAGAGTTCCAGTGGATTTCCTAAGTCACTTGTGGTAAATCCGGAGAAACTTGCTTAAAGTAGACCACACTTTCCCCATTCTCGGTCCTCAGTTCGCGCTCTGCCTCTCACGACCCTGTAATGAATGAAACTTTAATCTCTTGCTTATCTGACAACATCCTTCTCATCCTCTCTTACTCCTTCCCTTTCCTAACTGTATCCAGAACTGTGCTTTGCAGTTGAAGCGGAGTTGGAGATGGGTTTTTTGTCACTATATGACATTACATGTCTTCCAAATCTACTGCAAATCGCTTTGGAGACAGGCAGTTTTTGATACTTATAATAAAACTCTCGTCTTGATCACAAGTATTTATTACAATTTATTAATGCTTCCACATTTCAGCATTAAGCCATTTTCAAAGGAACTAAATGAAGAAACATACATTGAGAAACATACAAACAGTATCAACTGAGCAGATACGGTCACAGTAAAACTTGCACCTACCAAAAGCCTTTCGATACGAAGTGCTGGTGTGACTTAATCACACGAAACGTAAGTGCCTATTTGCTTACATGTGGCCATGAAATGGAAGGAAAAAAGCTCTATAGCAAACTAGCGGATAGCAGAAACATTATGACCACCTGCATAATAGCGTGTTCGTCCGTCTTTGGAACTAAATACGCCACTGATTCTGCGTATCAGGTATGTGGCATTAGATGTCTACACATAGATCATATATAATTGCGTAGACTTCGTCGGCCAGAGTCAGTCGACATAAAAGTTTTCTGGGTATGGTACCGCGCCATAATGTAAAAAAACTACTGCTGATAGAGAAAAACCAACGTTTCGGCCACGGTTGCAGCGGCCTTCTTCTGGGTCTAGATCATGTAATTCGTGTAACTAACGAGCCTTTTTTTGCGTACGTGGTGATGGCGCCCGATAACGAGCCGGATGGGTTCCTTAGGAGTTACATCAGGTGAATTGCGTTGCCGAGACATCAACGCGAGTTCACTATAATTCTCCACATACCAGTGTAGCACTGTTCTGACTCCGAGATACGGACAACTATACCGCTGAAAGACGACATCGCCGTCGGCAAGGACATCAGGCATGAAGGGATGCAGCTGGCTCGCAGCTGTCAGCGAGTTTTCGATTACTATTCCAGGGCAAATGGAAGTTCAGGAAAATGTGTTCACTAGCATAATGCTGCTCCCACCAGTCAGTGGCGCGCTGTACGTTTCGAGCCTCCCTTCACTTCGATGAGGGCATTTGTGGAGACGACCATAGATCCAGTGTTTCCCAAATGTTATTCACCCGAAGAGCCAACAAAGTTCCATTGATCGACGGTCGAATCCCGATGGTCCCATGCCTACTGTAATCGTTAATTGACGATGACGTTGGGTCAACATGTGAACACGTAGGGGTGGTGTGCTGTAGAGCGCCATGATCAACAATGTACGATGTAAGGCGTGCTCCGGAACACTTGTGCTTGCACCACCAAAGCGTTCTTTCGGCAGAGATGCCACAGATCAGCATCTGTCCTTCTTGATAGTGCAGACAAGCTTTCGAACCCCACGTTCTGCGAAAAGTCGTGAATGTCGAAATGTTTAGCGCATATTGTTAGTATCACTGTCCTACCTCTTTTTGTAGATGCTCACGACATTAGCATGCCGCAAGGGCTAGCTGCATTGTCTGGGGCGCCTTGCCACGGTTCGTGGGGCTCCCCTCTCAGGGTTCGAGTCCTCCGTCGGACATGGGTGTGTGTGTGTTGTCCTTCGCGTAAGTTAAAGTTGAAACGTCCCCTTAGAAAAATTATACAAGACTGTGCTTAAACTGACACACAATATTTTACTGGCTATTAACACTACTACACCACGAAGATGACGCGCAACGCAATCTGACTATCAATAATCCCTACAAGAGAATGGCCCTGACTAAATTAACCTACACGTTTCACAAATCACTTATCTCAAAAAAATCTTCGTTACTCGAACTACTGCAATACAGCGAGCGGCACTAATGCCAGCTAAATAAAAGATTCAAACTACTGAAGGCACTAACTACTGATAGGCATAGTTAGCAAAAGAAAGATTTTGATAGAGAACAAACAATCTATTTACCTTAATAGTGTTCAAAAGTCATAGTATATATATCAGTCCATGATATCCAATATTACAAACTTACTCTTTCTGATGCACACACGTCCAGATCGCCCGCTCTCAAAATTCCGCTATCTCTTTCCCCACATCCACCACTGCTGGCGGCTCACCTCCAACTGCGCAACGCTATGCGGCGTTAACAGCCAACTACCCAACACTACAATAGCAACTATTGCAACAATGCCGACCAGCCTCAGACTCCACACAGCACAGTCAGAGATTTTCATATAGAGCGCTACGGGGCGGTGGCGGTGGCGGTGGCGGTGGCGTTAAAAATATAAGAACCAAAACAGCCTAGTTACAAAGTTACGTTAAGTAATGTGTACGCCTAGGGACCGATGACCTCAGCAGTTTGGTCCCATGGGAACATACCACCACCACCAGGACATTAGGACGTCAACATAGGACCAGCTGCGTCGTTTCCGACATACTCGTTCACAGGCTCTGCATAATAATAGTACGTCCTTTGTCAAAGTCAGTTGTCTCGATGGATTTCCCTATTTGCAGACCATATCTTCACTAGGGTGTTCCTTCGTCCGTATCTACTCCGCTTAAATATTTTTGTACATGACGTGCCCGTAATGCCACCAGGCGGCATCCAACGACGCGGTAGTCAGTGGTCGTAATGTCTTTTGGATGATTTGTTCGCAAGTTATATAAAAATATAAAGACTACGAAACGTATAAAGACAGCTGCACTACTGGCCATTAAAACTGCTACACCACGAAGATGACGTCCAACAGACGCGAAATTTAACCGACAGGAAGAAGATTCTGTGATACTCAAATGATAAGCCTTACACAGCATTCACACAAGGTTGGCGATGGTGGCGACACCTACAACGTGCTGACATGAGGAAAGTTTCCAACCGATTTCTCATACACAAACACCAGTTGACCGGCGTTGCCTGGTGAAACGTTGTTGCGATGCCTCGTGTAAGGAGGAGAAATGCGTACTATCACGTTTCCGACTTTGATAAAGGTCGGATTATAGCCTATCGCGATTGCGGTTTATCGTATCGCGACATTGCTGCTCGCGTTGGTCGAGATCCAGTAACTGTTAGCAGAATATGGACTCGATGGGTTCAGGAGGGTAATACGGAACGCCGTGCTGGATCCCAACGGCCTCGTATCACTAGTAGTCGAGATGACAGGCATCTTATCCGCATGGCTGTAAGGGATCG
The DNA here is from genome assembly GCF_023864275.1 of Schistocerca cancellata. Lineage (NCBI taxonomy): Eukaryota > Metazoa > Arthropoda > Insecta > Orthoptera > Acrididae > Schistocerca > Schistocerca cancellata. The sequence continues at coordinate 415,204,432 of NC_064628.1, forward strand.
AGCAGGCACGTCTCGATTCCTGAGTCAACAGATGGCGACCTTTGCAAGACAACAACCATCAGCACTAACAGTTCGACGACGTTTGCAGCAGCGTGGACTAACAGCTCGGAGACCATGGCTGCGGTTACCCTTGACGCTGCATCACGGGCAGGAGCGCCTGCGATGGTGTACTCAACGACGAACCTGGGTGCACGAATAGCAAAACGTAATTTTTTCGGATTAATCCAGGTTCTGTTTACAGCATCATGATGGTCGCATCCGTGTTTGGCGACATCGCGGTGAACGCCTATTGGAAGCGTGTATTCGTCATCGCCATACTGGCGTATCACCCGGCGTGATAGTATGGGGTGCCATCGGTTACACGTCTCGGTCACCTCTTGTTAGCATTGACGGTACTTTGAACAGTGGACGTTATATTTCAGATGTGTTAAGGCCCGTAGCCTTACCCTTCATTCGATCTCTGCGAAACCCTACAGGATAATGCACGACCGCATGTTGCAGGCCCTGTACGGGCCTTTCTGGATACAGAAAATGTTTGACTGCTACACTGGCCAGCACATTCGCCAGATCTCTCACCAACTGCAAACGTCTGATCAATGGTGGCCGAGCAACTGGGTCGTGCAATATGCCAGTCACTACTCTTGATAAACTGTGGTATCGTGTTGAAGCTGCATGGGCAACTGTACCTGTACACGCCATCCAAGCTCTGTTTGACTCCATGCCCAGGCGTATCAAGGCCGTTACTACAGCCAGAGGTGGTTGCTCTGGATTCTGATTTCTCATGATCTATGCACCCAAATTGCTTGAATATGTAATCACATGTCAGTTCTAGTATAATATATTTATCCAATTAATACCCGTTTATCATCTGCATTTCTTCTTGGTGTAGCAGTTTTGATGGCCAGTAGTGTATAATCTAAACTAAAGGCAGCCTATGTAAAATGATAGCACGCATGCACAAAGGAACAGACACTGCGACGACTACAGCCGTCATGAAATACATTAATTGTATTCGCGACTGCGAATATGGACAACGAGTTGCCAAATTATAAGGAGACCGCTAGCGATAAGGGGGAAATCCGAGTTCGAGTCCTTGCCCAGCACAAATTTTCTCTGTCGTCATTCAATTCTACAGCTGATAGTTATCCATATTCGTAATTGCGAATATATTTAATGCAATTCATAATGGCTGTAGTCACCGCAATGTCCAAAGAACCTATGCTTCGTAATTTGGGATAACACAGGCACTGAAATATCGTGTCGTATTAATAAAGTAGTTCAAAACGTTTTTTATGTTTACTGAAAACACGTAAGTAAAACTACAGAACATAGCGTGATTTATTTATACGACTTCTGATAAATCTTATGCGTAGGACAAAGGCTTGCAAAGAAAACCTTTGGAATTTCAAATGTTCAAATGTATGTGAAATCTTATGGGACTTAACTGCTAAGGTCATCAGTCCCTAAGCTTACGCACTACTTAACATATATTATCCGAGGACAAACACACACACACCCACGCCCGAGGGAGGTCTCGAACACTCCGCCGGGACCAGCCGCACAGTATATGGCAGTAGCGTCTGAGACCGCGCGGGTAATCCCGCGCGGCACTTCGGAAGCATTTCGCCAATATTATCACTTTCATTGCGATATTCTTATGGTACTGAAATTCGGAGATGATACTACAGTGTCCACTATAACTTTATTTTCATTATTCAATTATTTTCTGCATTAGAAAAGGTAAAGCGAAAGACATTGCAGCAGTTATTTTACGTTTGAGATCAAGTACGATCGTAATGCGAATAGTGGTGCCGTTTGCTAGACGAGATCAGTACCCTTATATATTGGTTACTTGTACCGCTTTTTAGCTACCGTCCTCTCTTATTATGCAGAAAAGAGAATAATGATTATCGGCGTTGCGAAATCAATGTAATATTATGGGTATGTTTTTAAAAGTATAAAATCGAAAGTTGATTTTTCACTTCACTTGTCTTTCGGATTATTTTTAGATTTCAATTCCATCCCTCTCCATTTTTAAACGTCTTAACTTACACTTGTAGTAAGCCGTATGTTTTCCCAACTTGACTGAGATTGCTCGGTGCGTTACCATCACTGCCCCCATTCCTAGTGGTCCTACAAATACCTAAATGCCATAGTACTTTTTCAATTATATATATTGCATGTGAAAGATTTGCAACAATAATCTCTGCCCAATGGCCACGCATTGAGAGCGTTATGCTCCCCTCTTGTGATGTAACGGAAGTGAATTAACTACAACTGGCATTAAATCTGGCGCATGCTCCACCTCTGAATATACGGGCTTCGTGCCATCAAAGCAGAGACGAGCCCTTTAATCGCCCACCGATGGTATAGCTGTACGTATGTGGTGCACGAGAGGATGCACGTTTCGGCTGAGAAACGTTATTTTATGAAGTCAGGCAGTAAATATCGGTTACAACAGCGAAGCGAGCTGGAGAGGCGGAGGGGAAGCGTAAACGATACGACAGCACGAAACCAAGTATCTGGTGCTGCTGAATCCTTCCGCTATGGAATTTTATATGCTAGCGCTTGCGAAATCACTCCGGGGTCTGTAAATTTATCCGTTAGATGGAACAACGATGGAAACGTACGACAGAATATTTCAATTTTTGGGGTATACGTAAGTTTACTGATGAAAACTTGAACTGAAGGAAGAAATATATTTCTGAGCTGATCTAAGAATGAAGATCTGCTACTTTTGTTCTTCGTACAGTTGCTAGTCTTGGAATAAATCTCGTAATATACAAGGTGTAAATTTTAAGTTGACAGACCAGAATAAATCGAAAAATAAACTTCACACGAAAAAAATGTGTAGAATCCTAAGTTGATTATTTTCGAGGGGGACATCTGCTAGTGTTAAAATTAGCCCACCACCCCAGGCCCTGGGGGTGGGGCGGGAGGGAACTTTAAAATTTCAAATGGGGACCCCCATTTTTTATAGCAGAATAAGATTCTACATAAAAATCTACGTACATTTTGTATTAAACGTTTGTTTTGATTCTTGGTAGTTGGCGTTGTAATTCAAGAAAATCCATGTTCTCATTTCTGCGTGGAAAATGATTCCGGATGAATAAGAAATACTTATTTACTACATAAATTTTGATTCGATAAAACTAAAACTTTCCCTGTCTCCCCATAGGGTGGGGTTTGAGAGAGAGGAATTAGAGTTTTACATATGTTGACCAAACGATGATACTTTCGTGTAGACCACATCATCACCAGTGACCAACATGCTAGTGGTTATGAACTTCTCTAATGAATCTTTTACATCTATTAACAACAGTAGCGGTGCTACTAGGATTCACTGAAACCTACCCAATGGTGCTTTCCTTTTCGTTCAACTTTCGCAGTCGAGTAAGACGTACCACATTCAATTAGTAAATATAATCTTTCATTCATAATGTCTTCGCCTCATTTTATACGTAATACACTGGGGCGACAAAAGTCACGGGATAGCGATATGCACGTATACAAACAGCTGTGGTATCTCGTAAACAAAGCATAAAAAGGCAGTGCATTCGTGGAGCTGCCATTTGTACTCAGGTGATTCATGCGAAAAGACTTCCGACTGCGATTATGGCCGCACTACGGGAATTAACAGACTTCGAACGTGGAATGGTACTTGGAGCTAGGCGCATTGGATATTCCGCTTCGGAAATCGTTAGGGAATTCAGTATTCCGCGATCCACAGTGTCACGAATGGGCCGAGAATGCCAAATTTCATGCATTCCTTCTTACGACGGACAACACAGTGGCCGACGGTCTTCACTTGACGACCGAGAGCGGTGGTGTTTGCGTAGAGTTGCCAGTACTAATAGACAAGCATCACTGCGTGAAATGACCACAGAAATCAATGTGGGACATATTATGAACCTGTCCGTTTAGGCAGCGAAGCCAAATTCGGCGTTTATGGGCTACGGCAGCAGACAACCAACGCGAGCGCCTATGGTAACAGCACAAAATAGGCTACAGCGCTCTACTGGTTTCGTGAGCACTTCGGTTGGACACTAGCCGAATAGAAGACCGTAGTCTCGTCACATGAGTCCCGATTTCAGTAATAGCTGACCGTAGGGTTCGAGTGTGATGCAGACCTCATGAACCCATGACCCAACCTGCCAACATGGCACAATGGAAGCTGGTGGTGGCTCCAGAATGTGTGGCCTGTGTTTACATTGAGTAGATTAGGCCCTCTGGTCCAACTGAACCGATCATTGATTTGAAAAACACTACTGGCCATTAAAATTGATACACGATGAAGATGACGTGCTACTGACGCGAAATATAACCGACAGGAAGAAGATGCGGTGATATGCAAATGATAAGCTTTACACAGCATTCACACAAGGTTGGCGCCGGTGGCGATACCTACTACGTGCTTCCATGAGGAAAGTTTCCAACCGATTTCTCATACACAAACACCAGCTGACCGGCGTTGCCTGGTGAAACGTTGTTGTGATACCTCGTGTAAGGAGGATAAGTGCGTACCATCACGTCTCCGACTTTGATAAAGGTCGGATTGTAGCCTATCGCGATTGCAGATTATTGTATCGCGACATTGCTGCTGGCGTTGGTCGAAATACAATGACTGTTAGCAGAATATTGAATCGGTGGGTTCAGGAAGGTTATGCGGAACGCCGTGCTGGATCCCAACGGCCTCGTATCACTAGCAGTCGAGATGACAGACATCTTATCTGCATGGCTGTAACGGATCGTGCAGTCACGTCTCGATCCCTGAGTCAACAGATGAGGACGTTTGCAAGACAACAACCACCTGCACGAACAGTTCGATGACGTTTGCAGCAGCATGGACTATCAGCTCGGAGACCATGGCTGCGGTTACACTTGACGCTGCATCACGGACAGGAGCGCCTGGGTGCACGAATGGCAAAACGTCATTTTTTTTTCGGATGAATCCAGTTTCTGTTTACAGCAACATGTTTGGCGACATCGCGGTGAACGCACATTGGAAGCGTGTATTCGTCATCGCCATACTGGCATATCATCCGGCGTGAGGGTATGGGGTGCCATTGGTTACACGTCTTGGTCACCTCTTGTTGGCATTGACGGCACTTTGAACAGTGGACGTTACATTTCAGATGTGTAACGCCCCGTGGCTCCACCCTTCATTCGATCCCTGCGAAAGCCTACATTTCAGCAGGTCAATGCACGACCGCATGTTGCAGGTCTTGTACGGGCCTTTCTGGATACAGAAAATGTTCGATTGCAGCCCCGGCCAGCACATTCTCCAGATCTCTCACAAAACTGAAAACGTCTGGTCAATGGTGGCCGAGCAACTGGGTCGTGCAATACGCCAGTCACTACTCTTGATGAACTGTGGTATCGTGTTGAAGTTTCATGGGCAGCTGTACCTGTACACGCCATCCAAACTCTGTATAACTCCATGCCCAGGCGTATCAAGGCCGTTATTACGGCCAGAAGTGGATGTTCTGGGTATTGATATATCAGGACCCATGCACCAAAACTGCGTGAAAATGTAATCACATTGCAGTTCTAGTACAATATATTTGTCCAATGAATAGCCGTTTATCATCTGCATTTCTTCTTGGTGTAGCAATTTTAATGGCCAGTTGGAGACCATTTGCAGCCATTCATAGTTTTCATGTTCCCAAATAACTATTTATTTTTATGGATGACAAAAGGTCATGTCACCAGGCTACAGTTGTTCGCAGTTGGTTTGAAGAACATTCTGAACAATTCGAATGGATGATATGGCCACCCAGATCGTGCGGCATAAAGCCCATCGAACAGTTATTGGACATAATAGAGAGTACAGTTTGTGCGAAAAATCCTGCACCGACAACACTTTTGAAATTATGGACAGCTACAGAGGCCTATCCTTTTTTTCCGGTGACTTCCATCGACTTCTTGAGTCCATATCGGGTCGAATTGCTGCACTACAGCAATCAAAAGAAGGCCCAACACGATATTAATAGGTATCCCATGACTTTTGATGCCTCAGTGTAAATACGTTTTGACTATAGATCGTAATCAGAACTAAAGATCTTGTATGGTGTTACGAAAGTACATGTCAAGTCGTAATCAAACGCTCAGTGTTATCACTTAAAATTGGTACTATACTGCACAAATAGATGACAATATCGGTCTTAAAGTTTCTAAAAAGAATGAATATACCGATTCAGGGTAGAAAGAGGAAGACAGTGTTCAGCTAATAAAAAAAATTACTAAATGAAGAGACTTGCTACTTGACCACATTTAACGTTTTTTAAACCTGTTCTGTTCCAGTATTTCTTCCTAGAGGTACAATGTACCGTGTATTATTCACGAGCACTCGACCGCTGCGTTCCAGATTTTGCGAAGTTGAGTGTTCGCCAGAATGTTGCCGAAACTTGGCGCGGCGAAAGCTCCGCATGCTGCGCGAACGACCCTCGCCGTCTGCCGAGTTTCCTCGTTAGAGCGACAGGGCTTCGCTGTTGACGCAGCGAGCTAGGCTGCAAGGCATTCCCTGTCGTCTTCCAGTACAGGCATGGAGTCACCGACCCAAGTTAATCGCTGTTCTTCCCAAGCGGAAAGCTAATACGAAATGGGCTGGAGCACAGACAACGTCAATGGTAAATTCGTTTCCATCAGAAATTCTGTATCTCTATGTTCGTCTACCTACAGTGATGAACCACACCACCATGACTCCACTGAAAGGTTGAATATGGGCGCGTTTTGGGCAAGTAACACTGTGGGGAAGTTGTGCAAGTGGAGCAAAAACAATTGGGGAATCATTCTAACGACGATACGGATCGCAGACTGGGAATTACACTAACATAACCGACTTTATAAAGAGCAGATAGTTAAGGCCAGGAGCCTGCGATCGGTCATGTCGGATACGGCGAAGCTGCTGAGCATCAGCGCGCTAGTGTCATGAACACGTATGGGAAGTGGTTGAAGGACTGTGAAACCACGAATACGCGACAATATGTTGGAGGTCCACGTCTAGTCCCGGAATATAGATGTCGGAGGCTTGTCCGCTATGTCAAAAAATGGCCCAAATGGCTCTGAGCACTATGGGACTTCACATCTGATGTCAAAATGGCTCTGAGCACTATGGGACTTAACTGCTGTGGTCATCTGTCCCCAGAACTTAGAACTACTTAAACCTAACTAATCTAAGGACATCACACACATCCATGCCCGAGGCAGGATTCGAACCTGCAACCGTAGCGGTCGCGCGGTTCCAGAATGAAGCGCCTAGAACCACTCGGCGACAAAAGGCCGGCCCGCTATGTAAAGCAGAGTAAGTGCTGATCTGTGGCGCATATGACGAAAGAGGCTATTGATGGGACAGGAGAATTTGTTTCGGTGTACACTAGCACCCACTGTTGAATACGGTGCTCTGCATCTGGACACATTTACGTGTACCCTTGCTGATGCGACATCATCAATTACTATTTGATCAGCCTGCAAGTGATGCATGAACGGATCGCGTTGTTAAATAGCAAGTCTGCAGATACCAGTGACTGTATGCTGGCCCCTATTTCGACTGTACATGGGTCTGGATTCTTCCTACACGTCGACCATGGAGCCTGAAGGTGGCATAGTGGAACGTCGAAACTGATGGCAAAAGTAAAATAAAATTGGAAATACAGACAAATAAAAGTTTGATTCAACATTTTATTTTGAACAGCCGAAGTTCCATAACCATCCTGTATAAAGGTGGACTTGCAAAGAGTTACAATTTCAGTGGACTCGGAATCATCGACATTGGACCTTGGATAGATGGAAACATGTCGTCTGGACGTATGAGTCATTTTTCTTGATACAACAGGTCGATGAGCGAGCCCAGATACGCCGTTATCGGGGTGAACAGTTGTCCGCAACATGCAGTGCTCTACTGATGCATGCCGGTGGGAGCAGAATTACGCTATGAATAACACTCATCTGGTCTTCCACGGGACCTGTGGTAGAAACCAAAGGCACACAATAGCTGTAGAGTATGTGAACGTATTTGAGGAACACCTGCCTGATAAGGCCAGTATCGCGCTACAGTGCTTTAAGGTGGATGATGGTAAACCGAATTTGATGCCTTGATTTAAAAATTCGACATATGTGAAACCGATGGGAGACATCTTAAACTCTGTCGAGCGCTATCCCCGCGCCTCTATATCACCGGCATTAATATACGGGAAGTGGGTGACCTGTGCTTATACATCTGGTGTCACAAACCCTAGATTTAGTCCATTATTTTACAATTTTAGCCTTATTTTCTCCAGATAAATATCTACATATTTTTGCTTGTAAATGGTATCTCCATTAGGTGATATTATTTGGAAAGGCAAATATACCAGCAGACGATCTTTGCTTGATGCAAAGACCGACTCTAAATGAAAGCAGGTGTACATCCTTGTATTATGTAAATGGAAAGAACCCACCATGGCACATTGCGGAAGAAAAAAAATTTTTACTTTTTGAACGTCTAACTACAACTGAATGAAACACAGTTTTCGTGTCTTAAGCGTTCAGCTTTTATTCTCTGCAAGGCATCTCCAGTGGCGTGAAATATGTTCATATATTTTATTATACTATTTAGCTTACATTTTGGGACGATGCATAATAGGTTATAAACATTTATCGGGGCTGGCTTTTCTAGATTTAGTAATAATTCAGAACTCTACTCACAAGTTCCATGGATGCTGTTCTACATGTTGTGTTTATTTCCATATTTTGACGCTGTTCTTCCTCTTATAATTTGCACCTGAAATTTTTTCAGTCTTCAGTAACACTAGGAGCTGAAGACTGAGTGTAATTTTGTGATATTTGTGATCTGTGGTGCGTGTGCGTGTTGTGTGTGTGTGTGTGTGTGTGTGTGTGTGTGTGTGAAATGGTATTTGCTTTCACGTGATCAGGTGATTCTATGCATACTTTTTTATTTTTTTATTTTTAAAAATTATATTGACAAATCTCTTACACAAATGCAAGAAAATTTCCACATTCGAAAAGCCATTGACGAAAACAAGCATGTGATAAATGAGCAAACACACATCAATACAGTCTCTCTGCCACATTTAATAAAAGTAGCGATAAGATAAAAATCACTCCACTTGCACATGCAGCAACAATAAAACAAATGCATGCCCTCTCTCTCTCTCTCTCTCTCTCTCTCTCTCTCTCTCTCACACACACACACACACAAACACAAACACACACACAAACGGATCACAGATATTACAAAATTTCACTCAATACTGGGCAATAACACACAACAGTCGGCAACACCAACCAAAACACAGCACCAAAACAAGTGTTCAGTTCCTAGTGGTGTGAAGTCTAAAAACAAAGTTTCAAATATCAATTATATGAAGAATAACAGTGCCAAAAATGGAACGAAAACGCAACATACAGCACAACACCCATAGAACCAGTAAATAGAATTGTAAATTATTATTACGCTAACTACCATAACTGTTTACAACCTATAAATGCATCGACCCACAACGTATATTGAACAGTACAAAAGTATATATGTAAAACACTAAACTGGTAGCCAACATCGCAGGGATTATTTTTATTCCATGATTACCGGTTACGGCGAAACTAAAGCCGCCATCATCGGATCGTAGGATACATACAGGTTACAACGTTAAGGCAAACAATGGCGATATTAATAGCTGCCTATAACACGCAGGACATACAAAATTTTCGTAAGTAGCACATAGGCGTCTAAGATAGATGACGTTATAAATGTTAGGTGTCTCCATCACATTCAGGCGCAAGCTAGAAATATGTACAAACTACAGACCACTGAAGATATCTTTCAGAGAATAAAGGGACGAAAATAATGCTTCATTCAGTTGTAATCAGACTGCCAAAAGTAAAAATTATCAACACACCGCAATATTACACGCAACGGAGGACGACGGGACTGCAAAAGTTGAGGGTGTTCCCACCCTGGCTGTTTATCCCATCACCGAGCAATCTATGGAATGAATCACAAATGCCAGATGTGTGAGGTCATCTTCCTACGATGCCAGAGATACATTTATTGGAAAATAACTGTGGGATGAACACCTGCGGAGCATGCATTCGATCGCTTTTGAGTGCTGTTGATCTGCCAACAAAAAAATGGCTCAATGGTTCAAATGGCTCTGAGCACTATGGGACTTAACTTCTAAGATCATCAGTCCCCTAGAACTTAGAACTACTTAAACCTAACTAACCTAAGGACATCACACACATCCATGCCCGAGGCAGGATTCGAACCTGCGACCGTAGCGGCCGCGTGGTTCCAGACTGTAGCGCCTTTAACCGCTTGGCCACCACGGCCGGCGCCAGCAATTCTTACTAAGTTCATGTAATGGAAGAGGCAGAAAAAGTTCAAGTAAAGGCTAAATGTGTGCCCAGAAGTTTTTCCAATCATAACTAATTACAGAAACGTTTAAGAGAACGATAATTCGTGAAGCAGAATCTTACATTCAGAAGTTAAAGAGACGAGACATGAATAAACTGGAATAACCGGCGGTCAATAGTTTCAAATGAGTGTTAGGAAATAGTTCACCGAACAGGCGATAGGAATACAATATACACGAATGAATATATTTGACAGATGTTGTAATGAAGGCTTCAAATGATCCAGTAAGTAAAAAGACAAGACACAGCAGAAGTTCTTGGATAACATGAGATAATGAATCAGATTGACGAAAGGAGGAATTGTAAAAATGCAGAAAATGAAGCAGCCAAAGGGGATTGCAGGCCGTGATTGATGAAAATGGATAATGGCAATGCAGGAACGGCTAACCAAAAAATACAAAGTCCGAAAAACATTCATGTCTTCAGGAAAGTTAAATAAAACTAAGGGCACAAGAAAAGCACCTCTACGATTATTAAGAGTTCATATCTCAAGTCAGTATCAAGCAAACAAGTGAAGGTTGAAAAGTGGAAAGAACATATGAAAGATTTATACAAGAGAAACTAGCTTGAGGAGAGTACTGTACAAATGTAAGAAGAAGAAGAAGAAGGAGGAGGAGAACTAGAAGAAGAAGACGCTGAGTTGGAATGTATGACACTGCACCAAAAATCTGACAGATTGCTAAAAGACCTAAGCGAAACATGTTAAAACCACCTGGATGGTCCTTGTAAGTCCACTTCCATCAATAACTCGAAAACAGATGATTTATGGACAGATGTTTATACGGCCTTTTTCTTTTTTTTGGTGAAAGTTTTAAACAGTAGTTTCTTAAAAGACCTTATATACACAGAGTGGTCAGACACAGTCTCAAAATCTTTTAAGATGTTGTAGGATAGATTCTGCTGATAAATAACTGTTAAGAACAAAATTCATCACTTTACGCTGTTTCAGATGTAATTAGCGTCACGTTCGCCAATGAAGCCGTTGCGCCTGCGAATTCAGCGGCTCACCAGATACAATTAGGGTCAGTTGCTCTCCTAGCGTAGATGGTAGCGCACGAGACGGCTCAACCTTTGGCTCGGGTTCAATCCTTACTACCTTACTGTGTCCTATTATTGTACCGCTCTCTTGTTCTGTTTTAGGAAACCAAACGAAGCACACGTTTGGCGACACCGCCTCTGGCCGGCCGTTTGAATTTGGGGACGCAATGGCCTGACTGGCGAACTTCAACGATAGTTAGATCGGAAACAGCGTAACGTATCTAATTTCTTCATAGCATTTATTTCTCAGCATAACCTACCATGCATCAGCCTTACACGTTTTACCGACCCAAAGACGCCAAAAAGGCAACTTATCCACACTGCAATGACACGTAGCTTACGGCAGGTACCGTGATTCCAGTTTCTGAAACTGTGCCGCACAGTTTGTGCACTGGGCAGAGTTATGTTTTAAAGTACTTCATTTCGATATTTCGATTCCAGGTGTAGATATATATATTTTTTTAATTTTCTGCTTGTAAGTCTGCATGATATGGTACCCAGGTTTTTAATCGTTGCAATTGCAACAGTTCGTTTACTAACTGTGAGCGGGAGCGACTGTTTAAGACCAGTACAGAAATGAGAGTACAACCATTTGAAAAATTTTGCTTTCAAAGAAATATTTTGCACTTAAAAGATTCCGCTCTCCTCTTCTACATCTACATCTACATGGTTATTCTGCAATTCACACTTAAGTGCCTGGCGTAGGGTTCATCGAACCATTTTCTTACTACTTTTCTACCATTCCACTCTCGAATGGCGCGTGGGTAAAAGGGACACTTAAATCTTTCATGAGCTCTGATTTCTCTTATTTTATTATGATGATCATGTCTCCCTATGTAGGTTGGTGTCAGCAAAATATTTTCGGTTTCGGAAGAGAAAGTTGGTGATTGAAATTGCGTAAATATGTGGCGGCGCGGTTCTTTCCGTCGCTTTACGATGTACCTACACCTACCTGCGAACATTGTCTCAGCAGATCATCAGTAGGGAAGCCGAGCGAAATCTACTGTACTTCGACGTGAACCAGGCTAAATTGTGATCTGAGTCTATATCTGCTCCTGGGTACGCTTTACAATCCAGTATCTGATTTCCGAATCTCTGTCTGACCATGATGTAATCTAATTGAAATCTTCCCGTATCTCCCGGCCTTTTTCAAGTATACCTCCTCCTCTTGTGATTCTTGAAAAGGGTATTCGCTATTACTAGCTGAAACTTGTTACAGAACTCAATTAGTCTTTCTCCTCTTTCATGTCCGCCCCGGTAGCTGAGTGGTCAGTTCGGCGCTAGCGGCCGTGCGAAGCGGAGGTCCGCTACTTCCGCCTGTGCGGCGTGTGCGAGTGTTTGTTTACTTGCGGGCTTAGTCTGCGCGCGGGCTAGTAACAACGATCATGGCGAACAAGTACAGGAAAACTACATTACGATTCACTTTCTGCAAAGACTACGAACGACCAAAGGCTTTAGCAGTGGAACGATTCATTCGAGAGGACGTCAAGATACCGCCAAACGATATTGTCGGAATTCATCTGTCCATCGTTAGTCCCACGGTGTATGTTAAGATGGTAAATGACGCGGCGTGTGAGAGAATTCTACAGGCGACAAAAGCAGGTCTCCGATTTTGCCATAGTGACGGGAATGTCGGCACGGTAACTGTAGAACATGCTGGTCTGGGTGTACGGACAATACGTGTTTTTGAGCTGCCTTTTGAGCTCCCGGCTGACGAAGTTATCGAGGCTTTTAAGCCATACGGCACGGTACATGGTCACACAGCAGAACGCTGGACACAATTCTCCACGTACCCAGTTCTTAACGGAGTGCGACAGATCACTATTGATCTTCAGAAGCATGTACCGTCCTATCTGACAATTGGTGGTTGTCGGGCGGTGGTGTTTTACGATGGTCAACCACGTACATGTTCTGGCTGTGGCCAGGAGGGACACCTCAGGTCGAACTGTATGCAACGGCGGATTACGCAATTGCCTTCAGATGTGCGGGAGCCGTCGCCAGCGATGACAGTACTTCCGATCACCTATTCCAAAGCCCTCACTGCGTCCGCTGATGACCGAAAAGACACAGCCCTGGTGGAAGATGGCACTCTCCGAAACCTTGTAGCAGACGACGGGATGACAGAGGTTGCTGCTCCATCGAGTATACAATCTACGGCGGCAACATCCGATGAGACCGAACTCCCACCAAGCACACCGATAGTACATGAAGCAGTTCCAGCCACTACGGATGCTGTACCGTCTGGAACGCACTCTGTGACGACAACATCAGTTTCGACCGAACTCCCGCCAAGTACAACGATGGGACTCGAAACACTTCCTGTTCCTACGGATGCTTTTCTGTCGGGCAGCCGTGATTCCCTACAATCTGAGGACACGGATGGAAGATCACGCAAACAACGTTCCCCGAAAAGGAGGAAACGGCGTCGTCGCACGACATCTTCTAGGGATGACTCCCCTTGCCCCGACGACGATGTGCCTGTGGACCAAGACGACACAACAGCCTCTACGAAACAGGATGAGGCAATGGAAACTGTTAGATCAGACCCGCAGCGGTCTGTCACATTGACGGTACCGGGACGTGGTGATGCTGAAGAGGAATCACAACCAATTGGCTCTCCCGAAGCAGATGCTGTGGCAATGGACACGAATATATTACAGCCTGCAAAGATGTGGTATGACGATATTGAGGAGGCGCCGGACGTCATACAGAGGCAGCCGGCACTCACGAAGACGGCCTAATAATTGCTGAAGGTGAAGGGAGAGGGGCAAGAGAACGTCTTATAACTCAGTCCCCAGCGCCGATGCAGGGAGATGGTGTTGCGCATCGACAGAGTAGGATTCAACGCCATGCGAACCGTATTGCGACATTAAATATCAATGACGTGCGTTCACCGGCCAAAGTACATCTACTGAAGGAAACGATTTGGGCATCTGATGTGGATATTGCTTTGCTGCAGGAAGTCCACATAGCTGCACTCCCATACATCGCAGGCTACCAATCCTATTCGTCACATGGCGATCACAATGGGAGTGGGGTGGCAGTTTACGTGCGAGATGGCTTCCCAGTGGAAAACGTGTGTTACCTTCCCTCGGCTAGGGGAATGGCTTTCACGACGTTTGGGACACGCATCTTCAATCTTTATGCACCGTCGGGAAACAATCGGCGGCGGGAAAGGGCGCGATTTTATGCAGAAGACATTGCCCCACTTTTCCATGGACGTTATGAATGTGTAATAATTGGTGGAGATTTCAACTGTGTTCTCAGCCCGAACGACCAATGGCCGCAAGCAAACATCAGCCAAGAGTTGCGAATCGTTGTCAACGACCTTGTACTTAGTGACACGTGGGAATTACGACATGGAGATGCACCGGGATACACCTATGTGACAAGTCATTCGGCGAGCAGGTTAGATCGCATTTATATCTCACGCGCTCATGCAAATGATGTCCAGGACGCGGAAAGCTGGCCATTGGCATTTTCCGATCACAGCGCTTACATCTGTACGGTGCTTCTTCCCCGTAGAGAGGTGTGGAACAGTAAGGCCCCGTGGAAATTAAACATTCAACATCTACATGATCCTGAATGCCGTCACCGGATCATTGAGACATGGAAGAAGTGCGAGCGAAGGGTTGGAAGGTATGCGACGAAGCTCGATTGGTGGCTGACTTGTGCTAAACCGGCGCTTCGCCGTACGTTCCTCTCATATAGCAGGGAGATGGCAGAATGGCGCCGCCGTACGACCGACTTTTATTTTGCAGCGCTGCGCGACCTGGACGATGGTCCGCCGGGACAGAACGTCTGGATCGAACGCAAAAGGATAAAAGCTAAACTAATGGCTTTAGCTCGGAAACATCTTCAGGGAACCATGGTGCGCGCCAGATGTCACGATACGATAATGCACGAGATTCCTTCCATGCACCACGTCGTGAATGAACGAAAGCACCGACGACGCGTTTTGGTACGGGAATTAATTATCCGCGAAGACCGGAGAGTGACGCGTCAAGCGGACATTGTCTCTGCATTCGTCGACCATTACCAACACATCTATCGGGAAGAAGCAGCCCCTGTCGATGACCTCGAACGTATAGCCACGTACGTCTCCCGTACACTGACGGTGGAAGCCACGGGAACCTTACTGGAAGCCATTAGCTGTGAGGAAGTACGTGATGCGATCGCAAAGGGTGCGTTGAACCGGTCCCCAGGCATTGATGGACTTCCTGCTGAATTTTATCGAGAATTTCACAACGAAATGGCACCGCGATGGACGGAAATGTACAACGAGATATTAAATTCCGATGCGCCTATTCTACCGGCTTTTATGGAAGGCCTCTTGGTGCCAGTACATAAACCGAAGCCAGGAATTACGGTCACACATTATCGCCCCATCACCCTGCTTAATGCCGACTATAAGATCTTTGCACGGTTGCTAGCGTCCCGATGTCGTATGTTAATTCGTAGCGTTCTCTCTCCAGAACAGACGCCACCGGGTGGATCGGTGAATGTGCAAACAGCTACTGGCGAATGCCGTGATGTGATAGCGCTGGCGGAGGAGTGCCGGCTTAAAGCGGCGATGGTGGCGGTTGATTTTGACAGTGCTTTTGATAAGGTGCGCCACAACTATCTGTACGCTGTACTGGAACAAATGGGATTTCCAGACCGTTTTACTGGTCTAATTAGAAGGATTTATGGGGGCGCACAATCCTTGGTACAGGTTAATGGGCGTCTAGCAGGGCCCATTCAAATTCGACGATCCGTTCGCCAGGGCTGCCCTCTTTCGATGCTGCCGTTCGCGATAGCGTTGGAACCATTAATTGGGAGGCTAACAAATTCTCTTTCTGGGATGGAATTGCGGGGCTACACCTTCAAATGTCGTGCCTATGCGGACGACCTCCTGCTGCTCGTTCGTTCTGAAGAAGAGGTGAAGACGGTCCTTGAACTGTTGTTGGACCACAGTGTGACGGCGGGTAGTGCTGTGAACATGAACAAATCGGCAGCAATGCCGGTTGGAAGGGGCCTTACGCCAGAAGAAATCAGTCCGTTTCCTTGTGTGCAACGATTCCGCTATCTCGGCATAGACTTTACCTCATCTGTAAAACATACTGCGGCAGTTAACTACCGACGTATTTTACAGACAACACGTACCATGGTCCGACAACATCTCCTACGGCGCCTCGATTCTTTGCAGCGAGTCGAATATCTGAACACTTATGTGGTTTCTCGAATGGTGCATATTTCGCAGATCCTGCCCCTACCACTCACGCTCGGACGTCGACTTCAATCAGCACTAGGCTATTTTGTGATGATTGGATCGCCCCTCAAAGTGCGATACACAACGCTCACGCTCCCTACGGACAAGGGGGGACTCGGACTTACGAATGTTCACTGCCAAGCGACGGCGCTCCTTCTAGCCACGATGTACAAGCAATGGCGTAGCGGGCGTGATTCCCTTACATCCCGCCTACTGGATCTCCTAGTTCCAGCGTCCCTCACACCTCCGGTAGCAGTGGGCAACATTACGCCACATTTTGCGCATGTATCAACATTTATCGTGGAACTTAGTTATGTCAGAGACGAGCTTCTGCGCACGAGACCACCATGCGCGAAGGATTTTTATGTTTGGCTGCAACGACGGATAAGTCGTAATGTCATTGAACTCAAACACCCCAAGTTGCATTGGCCGAAGATTTATAGACATGTGCACCAAAAATTCCTTCCTACCTTCGTTCGGGCACTGTGGTTCTCTGTCACCTGTGGCAAGTTCAACACCAACGAACGACTCTATGCAATTGGACTAGTGGACACTCCACTATGCCCGAAATGTCGCCGAGTGGATGACGACCATCACCGCTTAACTTGTATCGCGGTGGAGGACGTATGGCTCCTAGGAAGACAGATGGTGGCTTGCTACCTCCGTGTGACCCCGCAACATATTACACCTGCTTCCTTCTTATATCCGGAGAGTGACTACTTTCCGGCGACTAAATCACACTCGATCATCTGGGTCAAAGGTTGGACGATCGCGTACCTCAATGGGGATGCTGCCAAGTCGCGACTCGACTTTTGGTATTTCTTGCAGCAAGCCCACAATGAGGTTCATAGATGGTCACACTATGGGAAAACCTTTGCCAGCTATCTTCACGCAGTCTTCCTCGACCCCCCACGCAGTTGGGATGTTCCGGGTGCAGTCGTTGTGCACATTTGACGCTTCTCTCACCGCTCCATATGTAATGCACATACTATACCATGAAATGATCTACATGTTCCTTTTAACAGAGTGATCTTTATGGAAAATAAATAAATAAAAACAACATCCCTGTATCCCTGTTCCTTTACATTTGTGATTAAAAAACAAAGTGGTCAGCGTGACAGACTGTCAATTCTAAGGGCCCGGGTTCGATTCCCGGCTGGGTCGGAGATTTTCTCCGTTCAGGGACTGGGTGTTGTGTTGTCCTAATCATCATCATTTCATCCCCATCGACGCGCAGGTCGCCGAAGTGGCGTCAAATCGAAAGACCTGCACCAGGCGAACGGTCTACCCGACGGGAGGCCCTAGCCACACGACACTTCCATTTTTTTTCCTCTTTCATTCCTTGTCCCAAGCCCATATTCTCCTGTAACCTTTTCTTCTACTCCTTCCCCTACAACTGCATTCCAGTCGCCCATGACTATTAGATTTTCGTCCCCCTTTACATACTGCATTACCCTTTCAATATCCTCATACACTTTCTCTATCTGTTCATCTTCAGCTTGCGACGTCGGCATGTATACCTGTAATATCGTTGTCGGTGTTGGTCTGCTGTCGATTCGGATTAGAACGACCCGGTCACTGAAATGTTCACAGTAACACACCCTCTGCCCTACCTTCCTATTCATAACGAAACCTACACCTGTTATACCATTTTCTGCTGCTGTTGACATTACCCGATACTCATCTGACCAGAAATCCTTGTCTTCCTTCCACTTCACCTCACTGACCCCTACTATATCTAGATTGAGCCTTTGCATTTCCCTTTTCACATTTTCTAGTTTCCCTACCACGTCCAAGCTTCTGACATTCCACGCCCCGACTCTTTTTCTCATGGTAACCTCCCCCTTGGCAGTCCCCTCCCGGAGATCCGAATGGGGGACTATTCCGGAATCTTTTGCCAGTGGAGAGATCATCATGACACTTCTTCAAATACAGGCCACATGTCCTGTGGATACACGTTACGTGTCTTTAATGCAGTGGTTTCCATTGCCTTCTGCATCCTCATGTCGTTGATCATTGCTGATTCTTCCGCCTTTAGGAGCAATTTCCCACCCCTAGGACAAGAGAGTGCCCTGAACATCTATCCGCTCCTCCGCCCTCTTTGACAAGGCCGTTGGCAGAATGAGGCTGCCGATGCTGATTATTTATCAAAATTTAGGCAGTGGCGGGGATCGAACCCGGGACCGAAGACGTTTTGATTGTGAATGAAAGACGCTACCCCTTTTCTTTGAATCTCATTTTGTTCGTTTTCGTTCGTTGTATCTGCTCGGGGCGGACGTCGAAAGACACCCGTTTCAGTTCGATGTTGATCCATTAACTCAGTTTTTTTATTACAGAGGGTAGCTGATCCTCTGACCGAACACGCTGAGCTACAGTGCCGGTGCCCCTAGACCACGGATACTGATGATTTTACTAGACGGTAAATTACAGCGTCATCTGCAAATAATCTAATGGGGCTGCTGAGATTATCACCTAGATCATCTATGTAAATCATGAACGGCAGAGGGCCTATGACACTACGTTGCGGAACGCCAGATATCACTTCTGTTCTACTCGATGATTTACCGTCTATCACCACGCACTGTGACCACTCTGAGAGGACATAACAAATCCAGTCACACAACTGAGACGATACTCCATATGGCCGCCATTTAATTAATAGTCGCTTGTGAGGAACGATATCAAAAGCCTTCTAGAAATCTAGGAATATGGAATCGATCTGAGATCCCTTGTCGACAGCACTTTCTGGGCCATTGTCAGCATCGGTTCTCTTTTCTTCCGTCATACCTCTTTCCCTTCTCCCAACCCCTCTATTTCCTGCTTCATCCCTGCTTCTTTTAAGTTGGCAGCTCTTCTGTAACTACGCAAATCACTCAATACATCGTCTAATTATATTGTTTTGCATCACTTCATCAACCACTTTCGAATCTAGTTTTCCGTATACCCTCCATCCATTAGTTCTGTCGAGCGGTACCAGCTATCATGCTTAACACTTTGGCATCCTTTTATTTACGTAGGACACTATCTTACCAAATCAGGTACAGAACACTTCACAGTTAATTAGAGCTCTGCCATTCTATTTCGCCAATGAATGTTAAAGTACTGATAGTGCTCTTCCGCACTGCTCCTGTAACTGTAGAAGCAAGTATGCTGCGAAGTGTTCGGAGAAGCACGATCGAGTGAGTCGCTACTTGTTTTGAGTTGCAGGGAGGTATGTTCTGTGAAAGACATGCTGTGTTTTCAAAAGAAACAGGAATTGAAGCATTCAGAAGACTTGGCCAGATCTAAGTGTAACATCGTGTATGTACGCACTACAGGCAGGTGTATAAATGATTACGACTGCCATCCTGTATTAGTGTCGTTTTCGTTTAGTATTGTTATCAGGCCTGGTGGAGTACGTAAAGGGCGTGAACAGCGCCGGGTCTTGAGTGATCGCTGTGAATGACAGGGAGACGTCGCGTGCACGTGTGAGACAGTGTTATCAGTACCTACCACAGTTTGAACGGGACCTCATAGTGGATTCTCATTTGGCTGGCTGGTCAAATCGTGCAATTTCCAGATTTGTAGCCGGTAGTTATGGCCGAGCGATTCCAGGCACTTCAGTCCGGAACCGTGCTGCTGCTACGGTCGCAGGTTCGAATCCTGCCTCGGGCATGGATGTGTGTGATGTCCTTAGGTTAGTTAGGTTTAAGTAGTTCTAAGTTCTAGGGGACTGATGATCTCAGATGTTAAGTCCCATAGTGCTCAGAGCCATTTGAACCATTTGAACCAGATTTGTGGGGCATTAGGATGTGACAGTGGCCCAATGCTGGATGACATGACAACGTTAGGGCAGACACACTAGTCGTCAGGGTACCGTTTCACCACGTCTGACCGACACAACGGAGGAAAGCCTTGTTATGTCCCAAGCACATGGCAACACCTTCACATCTGAGCCTGCTATTCCAGATAAAAAGTATTTGATTCCCTACAGCATTCTGTATCATCCCGCAGCATTGGTCGGAGACTAGTAGCAGCAGGACTAGGGAAATAGCATCCCATGCGCAATCAGCCACTACCTCTCCACAACAAAAATGGCTTCGTTTGGAGTGGTGCAGTGACTGCGAAGCTTTGACTGCAGACGAATGCCTTCGTACTGTGTTCACCGATGAACTGCGCTTCTGCCCTACCACAGATGACCATCGTTGATGAGTATGGTGATTGTCTGGGCATACGACCCATTCTTTCAACGATTTTGAGATGCACAGCAATGCTAGTCCTGCTATAAGTGTATGGAGAGATGTTCAAATGTGCGTGAAATCTTATGGGACTTAACTGCTAAGGTCGTCAGTCCCTAAGCTTACACACTACTTAACCTAAATTATTCTAAGGACAAACACACACACCCATGCCCGTGGGAGGACTCGAAACTCCACCGGGACCAGCTGCACAGTCCATGACTGCAGCGCCTAGACCGCTCGGCTAATCCCGCGCGGCTCAGTAGCATTGTCCAAGTTAACAACTACCACATACTACAGTTGTGGAACAGCTTGCCTCACGAGAGGATTCCACCGGTTTTTGGTCACCTTTCCCAATCAAATCAGTGCATGCTTCCTCGCCGAGGTGTGCATCGTCACACTGACAAATGGGCTTGTGCTGCGAAGTTCTTTGCAAATTTGATTCGATTTTGCAGTGACTGAAATAACAACACATACCCCTCAACCATTGAACCTTCCCCCTCTTCTTCTGAATGTTTAGACTTTTCGGTTACTTCTTCCCCATGACAGTCAATGTGTCTTTAACTGAGTGTTGCTGTTCAATAATATTTACTACATGTCTGACCAATAAATGTCTGTTCAACTTTAACAAAAACTGTAATTGTTGGCAATATCTAGTTTACATAGTAGTGTGTTCTACAGTTTATTGCGCAAATCAAAATTGCAAAATGAAACAAACCTCTGAAAAAGGAGTATTGTAACACAAGAGGTACCTAGTCCTCTAACTGAGCAGCACAGCTACATATTATTGTATCTATACACCTGTCGCGCTTGTTATGTAGTAAGGTGGACAGGTAATATAAGGAATGAGGAGGTTCTCTGACGGAAGAGCGAAGAAGAAAACATAGGTAAAACATTGACAAGAAGAAGGGACAGCATGATGGGACAATGTGTTAAGGCATCAGGGAATAACCTCCATGGTAGCAGAGGGAAATGTAAAGGGTAAAAACCGTTGTTCAAGACAGAGATTGGAACGAATCCAGAAAATTAAGGAAGACGTAGGGTCCAAGTGCTACTCTGAGATGTAGAGTTTGGCGCTGGACAGGAATTCGTGGCGGGCAGCGGCATCAAATGGTTCAAACGGCTCTAAGCACTGTGGGACTTAACGTCTGAGGTCATCAGTCCCCTAGACTCAGAACTACTTAAACCTAACTAACCTATGGACATCACACACATCCATGCCCGAAGCAGGATTCGAACCTGCGACTGAAGCAGCAGCGCGGTTCCGGACTGAAGCGCCTAGAACCGCTCGGCCACATCTTCCGGCTGCAGTAGCATCAAACCAGTCACGAGCCTAATGACTGGAAAGTAGCATTTATTGACAAATTCCATTTTCCCATAATTCATTCAGTGAATCAAAGTCTGCCACATGCCGTATCTACGACAGAACCTCTACGACAGAACCAATGTGATCATTCCATTTGTTATCCCTAGAAACTGTTACAGCCAAATACTTTGAGCAGTTCACTGATCCTAAGTGTGAATCACTGATATGGTACTCATAGGGTACTACATCTTCTCACTATGTGAACTGCGCCATTTTACTTTTATCTTTTCCTTATAATTTAGGATTGTCACATTTTGACATTAAGTGATCTGCTCAACAGTATTCGAAATTTGAAACTATAGTAATTACACTGTCAGAAAAAAATTAACATCCTCAAGTACTGTGTTCAGTGGCAACAGTGAGTGAGGGATTGTAGAGTCTATGATTCATTGTTCACAGTCGTCGGCGATCATTTGGTGCTTAGGGGGCCTGACTGTGCACTCTCTGTTTTGGCTCTGTAGGCAGTAAGTGTTCTGAATTTTGCAGCGAACAGTGTTTGCTAGTTTCATCGTAGAGTACAAATGGTTCAAATGGCTCGAAGCACTATGGGACTTATTCTGAGGTCATCAGTCCCCTAGACTTAGAACTACTTAAACCTAACTAACCTAAGGACATCACACACATCCGTGCCCGAGGGAGGATTAGAACCTGCGACCGTAGCAGCAGCGCAGTTCCGGACTGAAGCGCCTAGAACCCATCGTAGAGTTCAACCATGTTCCCATCGACAAGTACGTACACGTGCTGAACATCTTCAGCCATCCGAAGGGGGTCACTTTGTGGACCAGAGGAAAAATGGATGGATGTGTCGATGGTCTGCTGCATATGTTGGACACGACGTATCGATGATGCACCTACAACAGTGGCTTACGGAGCACTCCCACCCCTGCAGATCAGGTTCTGGAAGCCTGCGTAGTACAGAGGCGCAAGATCGACGTATTGTGTTTGCAGCAGTAGCCGTCCATACATCACCCAGTGACGAAGTTCGGTCACCTGTTGCACCACCAGTGTCATCAGCGACCATTGAAAATTGTCTGCTTGCAGCATGATTAAGATCATGTGTGCCTCTGGCCAGACTACCACTGACACCTCGACACAGCCATGCGTGGCTACCCTCGTGCCGCGAAATAGTTGCCTGGAGAGTGGAATGGTGCTCTGTCGTCTTTAGTAACTTTTGTCTGTATGCGAATAATGGACTTACACGTGGATGATGCAGACCTGGGGAGCTGCCTATTCAGAGTACATTCGCCCATGAAAGGCCGGCCGCATCACAGGCTTCAGAGTGTGGTGGGCCATCAGTTACAACTCCCAATCACATCTGATATTTCTGCAGGGTGTGCTAATGCCATTTCTTCGAAAGGGAGGTGATGTGCTTTTTTTTCAGGAGGACAATGCACATTCACATAAGGCTGCTGCAACACGGCGTGCGCGTCGTGGTGTACAACTGCCCTGGCCAGCAAGATCACCAGATTTCTCGTCCACTGAGCACGTATGGGACACATTGCAATGGCAATTCATTCGTTCTCCAGGGCCTGCAAGAACAGCTGCCGAATTGCAACAAGAGGTGCGAGGTGCTTGAGGCAATGTAGCGCAGGAGGCCATTCTGCCGCTTTATGATCGTCCCCGTGCGAGAGTACACCCCTGCGTGACCGCCAATAAAGTGACAGACTGTGTATTAAAGCGACTGTTTGGTCGCACTATTTTGGCAAGCATGTTTCATCTAGTCTGCATTTGTCATCACATACTGCTATAATGATGAAGTATCCTCCACCTCACTTGCTAATAAAATGATCGTGTCCTTGATGTAGTTGCTGTTCTTGACTTGGGCAGTGTATACTGATAGCATTTAACATCAATAAAATAGACTGCGTATAAAATTTTATAGCCAAACTCGTAGTTAACAATATATCTCTTGACAACTAGTGCAACTAATGAACTACTGTCCAGACTATACTTTCTGGCTTCATACTCTACAGGGCGTTACAAAAAGGTACGGCCAAACTTTCAGGATACATTCCTCACACACAAAGAAAGAAAATATGTTATGTGGACATGTGTCCGGAAACGCTTACTTTCCATGTTAGAGCTCATTTTATTACTTCTCTTCAAATCACATTAATCATGGAATGGAAACACACAGCGACAGAACGTACCATTGTGATTTCAAACACTTTGTTACAGGAAATGTTCAAAATGTCCTCCGTTAACGAGGATACATGCATCCATCCTCCGTCGCATGGAATACCTGATGCGCTGATGCAGCCCTGGAGAATGGCGTATTGTATCACAGCCGTCCACAATACGAGCACGAAGAGTCTCTACATTTGGTACTGGGGTTGCGTGGACAAGAGCTTTCAAATGCCCCCATAAATGAAAGTCAAGAGGGTTGAGGTCAGGAGAGCGTGGAGGCCATGGGATTGGTCCGCCTCTACCAATCCGTCGGTCACCGAATCTGTTGTTGAGAAGCGTACGAACACTTCGACTGAAATGTGCAGGAGCTCTATCGTACATGAACCACATGTTGTGTCGTACTTGTAAAGGCACATGTTCTAGCAGCACAGGTAGAGTATCCCGTATGAAATCATGATAACGTGCTGCACTGAGCATGGGGCCCAATCAAGACATCACCAGCAATGCCTGCCCATATGTTCACAGAAAATCTGTGTTGATGACGTGATTGCACAATTGCGTGCTGATTCTCGTCAGTCCACACATGTTGATTGTGAAAATTTACCATTTGATCACGTTGGAATGAAGCCTCATCCGTAAAGAGAACATTTGCACTGAAATGAGGATTGACACATTGTTGGATGGACCATTCGCAGAAGTGTACCCGTGGAGGCCAATCAGCTGCTGATAGTGCCGGCACACGCTGTACATGGTACGGAAACAACTGGTTCTCCCGTAGCACTCTCCATACAGTGACGTGGTCAACGTTACCTTGTACAGCAGCAACTTCTCTGACACTAAAATCAGGGTTATCGTCAACTGCACGAAGAATTGCCTCGTCCATTGCAGGTGTCCTCGTCGTTCTAGGACTTCCCCAGTCGCGAGTCATAGGCTGGAATGTTCCGTGCTCCCTAAGACGCCGATCAATTGCTTCGAACGCCTTCCTGTCGGGACACCTTCGTTCTGGAAATCTGTCTCAATACAAACGTACCGCGCCACGGCTATTGCCCCGTGCTAATCCATACATCAAATGGGCATCTGCCAACTCCGCATTTGTAAACATTGCACCGAGTGCAAAACCACGGTCGTGATGAACACTAACCTGTTGATGCTACGTACTGATGTGCTCGATGCTAGTATTGTAGAGCAATGAGTCGCATGTCAACATAAGCACCGAAGTCAACATTACCTTCCTTCAATTGGGCCTACTGGCGGTGAATCGAGGAAGTACAGTACATACTGACGAAACTAAAATGAGCTCTAACATGGAAATTAAACGTTTCCGGACACATGTCCACATAACATCTTTTCTTTATTTGTGTGTGAGGGATGTTTCCTGAAAGTTTGGCCGTACCTTTTTGTAACACCCTGTATATTTGAGGAAGAGTAGGTCGTAGACGGAAATACCCTCGTCCAAGTCACGCGGTTAAATCACGTTACCGTCGCGTATGGGTGGGAGTACAGCCTGAGCGGCATCCAGACACGCCACATGCGCTTAGAGGAGATTCGGCGACAGTACATACCTGCTGCAGTGTGGTGTGCGCAATTGTGTGCTGCCGCGACTATCGATTACGCAGGTAGCAGGCAGCGGGAGCACGCGGTATCCGCCGCAGAAGCGGAAGCTGAGGTCAGCGGCGCTCTTCACGGGTGGCGGTCGCCCATTACCGGCGCACACTCCCTCTGAAATAGTTAGCGAGTAATAGGGGCCAGCGCGCACATCCTGTTCGTTAATGCCTTTCACGTGGAACATGAAAGGCACTCACTTACCGAAGTCAGGTTGGCCAAAACCTGAAGCTGCAATAAAAGTATCTTCTACAGAGAGACGTAGATAGAACTTGGCCTATATGTGTGTACGTGTATGTTTGTGTGAGCGGTTGCGTGTGTGAAAGCGAGAAACTGAGCTGCTTACAGACATGAAATAAATGGAGGGTGTTGGTTGTCTAGTGTGGTAGTTGAAAATTTGTGCCGCATTGGGACTCGAGGCCTGATGCTCCACTTGTCTGCAACGGTTGCATTAACCGCTTCAGCCATCCGGGCGCGCTTCTCGACCATCCAAAACTCTCAACCTCTCACACGCAGTAGCGCCCCTGTCAATCAATCTCACAGCTCGTAGCATTCGCAGAGTCCCGCAGGGAATCGGAAGAAAAGGTGCATCCGCACTGAACGTAACCATAGCCGTTTTCGCTCACATATCATAATTGATTGTAGATAATTAATTCCTTGAGTCTCTTCTATGGCAAAGAACCAGTGAAGGAACTGAAGGAAAATTTAAGAACAGACAATAAAGCGGAAGACATACTCACAGTCTAATCCCACCGCTAGTAGACGAGGCAGCCTCTGCAAACATCTCGCCACAATGTGTAACTCACGATGTGTAACCAATGCCTTTTCTTAAGTCACTTCCCGGATGGTTGACAATATCACTCAGACTATAACCCTACCTGTAAGTAACCGATTCTTCCCTGGATCATTTCACTCCTGTCCTTTCTAGGGAAGAGTGGTTTCCTCTGAAAGAGAACGAAACAATTAAGTCGCCCGGTAGGGATAGAATCCGTGTTCGGTTTTACAAAAAGTGCTCTACGACAGTGGCTCCTTACTTGTTTTGCAACTATCATGAATCACTCCAAACCCAAATTTCGAAGCGACTGTAAAAAAATGCCAGATGATTCCATTTTGCAAGAGGGGTAAAAGCAAGGACCCAGAAAATTATAGACCAATATCCTTAACATCGGTTGGCTGCAGAATTCTCGAAGTTATTCTCAGTTCCAATTTAATAAACATCCTTGAGACGGAAAAACTTCTGTTCACAAATTCGCATTGTTTTAGAACTCATCTCACCTTTTCTCCACGATATCCTGCGAGTCATGGATAAGGGCACGAGAAGGATTACATATTTCTAGATTCCTGAACGCGCTTGACACGGTGCCCCACTGCAGACTGTTAATGAAGGTCCGAGCACAGGGGATAGTTCCCCTTATACGCGAGTGGCTTGTAGACTTCTTAAGTAATAGACTAAAATAAGTTGCCTTCTGAGGTCTTCAGTCCCCTAGAACTTAGAACTACTTACACCTAACTAACCTAAGAACATCACACACATCCATGCCTGAGGCAGGATTCGGACCTGCTACCGTAGCGGCCGCGCGGTTCCAGACTGTAGCGCCTAGAACCGCTCGGCCACTCCAGCCGGCAAGTGTGATGGGACCGTTGTTATTCTCTGTATACATAAATGATTCAGCGAACAGGGTGAATACCAATCTGCGACTATTTGCTGATGATCATGCGGTGTGAGGGAAGGTGTCGTCATTGAGTGACCGTAAAACGGTTCAAGATCGCTGTAATAAAATTTCTAGTGCATTTGATGAATGGCAGCTAGCTCTAAATGTAGAAAAATGATTAATGCAGGTGAGTCGGAAAAACAGTACGGTAGTGTTCGAATACAGCATTAGTCGTGTACTGCTTGATTCAGTAATGTCGATTTCTTATCTAGACGCAACGTTGGAAAGTGATATGAAATGCAATGAGAATGTAAGGATTGTATAAGGGAAGGCAAATGGTTTTTATTCGGTTAATAGCACTATTTTAGGAATGTGTGATTCATCTGTAAAATGCACCGCCTATAGAACGCTAGTAATACTCATTCGTGAGTACTGCTCGAATGTTTGGGTTCCGCACCAGGTCAGAATACAGGATGACATCGTTCATAGGTGATCTACTAGATTTGTTAGGTAGCAGTAGATTCGATCAACACGAAGCTATTTCGAAGATCTTCGTGAACTCAAATGTGAATCCCTGCAGGGAAGACGACGTTATTTATGGGAAACACTAATGAGAAGGTTTAGAAGACCGGCATTTGAAGTTGCCTGCGGAACGATTTTACTGCCGCTAACGTAAATTTTGCTTAAAGACCATAAAGATAAGACTGGAGGTGTTACGGATAGTATGGAGGCGTATAGAGAGTCGTCTTACCCTCGCTCTGTTAGCGAGGGAAAAAGAAAACCAATGACAAGGTACCCTCCGCCACATACCATAGCGGAATTTTTATGTAGATGAAGATGCTAAAAACCCTTACCAGATTATATTAAATTTCAGCCCCCAGTTGCATTTAATGAAATAATTACATTTTACAGCTGCTGACTCGGTTGCACCATGCTGAAAATATACTTACCAAATTTTTTGACCACAATCCCATAATCAAATGGCTCTGAGCACTATGGGACTTAACATCTGACGTCATCAGTCCCCTAGAACTTAGAACTACTTAAACCTAACTAACCTAACGACATCACACACATCCATGCCCGAGGCAGGATTCGAACCTGCGACCGTAGCGGTCACGCGGTTCCAGACTGAAGCGCCTAGAACCGCACGGCCACTAGCGGCCGGCAACCCCATAATCACTACTGAGCATTCTGACATCCGTCCAAATCAAAGCACACCCCGTCAATCCCTGCGTCTGATGAAATTTAGCACAGGAGCAATCATTCTCGAGAGTGAGGAATTCTTCGACGAAGTCCCACATGACGGCTGAATTTTTTTAAACTGTCCGCGGTCGACATTCCAGGACATATAATTGACTCTTTCCTAACACAGAGATTGTGTTCTGTAAGATGCGGCAAACATGTAAGTACAATGAAGAGAGCGGTGGCCAGAGTTTCTTAATACTAGATTTTATACCTGTATTTTACACGTTATACAGCAACAACTTACCAGAGATATCTTTTACGCGACTATAAGGCAGTTTCAGAAGCAGTTGCGATTTGATTTGCTGAGTCATCTAAGACACTGTCACCAATTGTTTTAATGTCAGGGAGAAAAATATACGTCAACACAAAAGCATCGCAACAATCCGCCAGGATAGCCGAGAGCGCTAACGCACTGCTTCCTGGACTCGGGTAAGCACACCAGCCCCGGATCGAATCCGCCCGGCGGATTAACGACGGCGGCTGGTGCGTCGGCCAGCCTGGATGTGGTTTTTAGGCGGTTTCCCACATCCTACTAGGAGAATACCGGGCTGTTCCCCACGTACGCCTCAGTTACATGACTCGCAGACATTTGCAACACATTCACACTATTTCACTATTTACATTAGATGCAGACAGCTGGGGTGCACTGATTTTGTCCCGGGGGTTATGGGGTGTCGGCAGGAAGGGCATCCAGCCACCCCTTAACTTAACCATGCCAAATCCGTACTTAACCCTGCCGACCCCGCGCCCAGTGCGGGACACAGGCAGTAGCGAAAGAAGAAAGAAAAGATAGAAAAATCGTCGCAATAGTTGTCACTTCCAAATCCAAACTTCCGGACACTACATTTATTCAGTTTTACTGCAGTGCTAAAGCATCAACTGTTGAGGCCTTTACCTCAACAGAAGCCTAACCTTCGGTAACAGATTAACTGCTGCATTAGCCGGCCGGGGTGGCCGAGCGGTTCTAGGCGCTACAGTCTGGATCCGCGCGACCGCTGCGGTCGCAGGTTCGAATCCTGCCTCGGGCGTGGATGTGCGTGATGTCCTTAGGTTGGTTAGGTTTAAGTAGTTCTAAGTTCTATGGGACTGATGACCACATCAGTTAAGCCCATAGTGCTTAGAGCCATTTGAACCATTTAGTAACATTCTACCGGATATGTCAGAACATTGTCAGTATCTAAAATTCTGTCGACATTTTGGCCTCTGTTGTAAACGGCCTTCCTTTGGGTGTTTTGCTTAATAAAACATTTTGATAACGTGCTCAGATACCCCGAAGTATTGTATGGAGTGTTGCATGCCAGCTTTGTAGAAGGGAGAAAATGGTTAAAATTTACTAATTCCCAGAACGAAGTTATCTCGCTTACATTACGTTGGTGTCGACATGAGGCCGGCGCGACGAATATTTCACCTCCGAAAGTGGATCAGGGGAAAACGCAATATCGGCGTTTGTGGAGAGCCAGATCGTGGACGTCAGCAGAAATGTGGTGAGACAGAGCATCTCGACTGGCTCATGTCATCTTCTTTACGTGCTGAAAGAAACGTTGTTACTAATGCAACAACGGGTACCAAGAGCTTTTACGAACCAGCCCTATACTATGACAAACTCGTTAAGCAAGCACGAGAACCTCTGACATCTTCGTAAAAGCAAGGACTATGCGGTCATGACAAGTGACATCTGGTGAACAGTATCCACTACTTTGTCACTACCAACCTTCCGAGGGAAACTGGGAAGGAGCGAACAAGAGGAGTGCCTCCTGACACAGAACCACCTCTGCTTCTGCCTTCACAACAGTCGCCTCTTGCAGGACGGTCACAACGGCCTCATAAGCCTACGTTTTTATACAGAAATATGTCTAACAGCCCTTCACATTAGGCTCAAATGTCAGCCATAGCCGACTTTAATGTCATGAAACGTGGTACGTGCGTAATGGGGTACACATACATTTCTCTGCTAATATATATCTATGTAACGTCTCTGCATTTCTCACTTAAGTGCCTGGTGGAGAGTTCTTCTGACCACCTTCCGGCTACTTCTCTATCTTTCCACTCTCTAACAGCGGTGGGAAAATCGAGCGCTTCAGCCATTGTGTACGATATCTGATTTTTTTATTTTATTACGAGAATGATTCTTCCTAATATAGATTGGGAACAATGTGATCAAAATTTCGTGAAAAGATCTCGCCAGAACGAAAAAGCCTTTGTTTTAATGATTGCCACCCCATCTCCGTCATCACGTCTGTCACACTCTCTCCCCTATTTTCAATAATACAAAACGAGATGCTTCCTTCGGACATTTTCGATGTACCCTGACAATCGTATCTGGAAAGGATCGCAAACCCCACAGCAGTAAAACAACGTGTGTTTATTTCTATAAAAAAAGAGTGCGAAAAATGGCAACAGTATCCACATATTATACAGTATTTTCATCACTTCGAACGTCTCACTTTTCAATTACTTATTTATCACATTCTTTCGTTTTCGCTAATTCGTCTCCGATAACAATAAGTTTGAGGAATATGTAATTATGTTAGTATTTGGGCTTAAAATAGACGCTACACGACCACTCCCTATTGACTTCAGTGAACCATGCTAAACCTTTATGTCATGCATTGCCACAGCAAGCTGTAAGGCCGGGCTGTTACCAGCAACGGTTATTTCTAGTACCGTCCACATCTTGCACCATCATGGAGAGACTTATGGTAATACCTAGGAATATACACTAATCCCCCATCACTTCATCTTAATTTTGCCTACTTGTGTCCTCCTAAACAATCAAATTCTTCGCAGACTGTCTCGATTTCTCTTGCGTTTTCCTTATTTGCTCTAGATGTAGTTTTTAGATAACTCTGTATGTGTGTCCCCTTAATAGACAAAAAATTAATGTAGTTCATCAATTTCCATTTTAATTTCTGCAATCATCTTGAGGTTTAAACTCTTCTGTCCATGTATTCTTACAAATAAATTTGCTTTTGGAGACGGTCCACCTTGAGCAAACGAAATAATACAAACGCAATTTAAACCGATTAGTTTATTTCTCCAGTTTCTCAGAAACTTTCCTTAAAGCTTCACTGATATGAGGTACTGAACGTATAACCCAAAACTGCTGAATGCTAAGGTTTTTCACCGTATTTCAATACGAAATAGTGACACAATATTTAGAAACATTATTACTCATCGGAAAAGTGTAAAATGTTTGATAAACATTACTAATGCTGATCAAGAGAGATCTTCTTCAGATTTTCGAAGTATGAACTGATGTCGTGAACGGTTAACTGTGATCTAAACAACTAAAGGGGGATGTCCGTGCCGGCCGCTGTGGCCGAGCGGTTCTAGGCGCTTAGGTCTGGAAACCCGCGACCGCTACGGTCGCAGGTTTGAATCCTGCCTCGGGCATGGATATCTGTGATGTCCTTAGGTTAGATAGTTTACGTATCTCTAAGTCTATGGGACTGATGACCTCAGATGTTAAGCCCCATAGTGCTCAGAGCCATCTGAACCATTTGGTGATGTTCGTATACTCAAATCGGTTCTGCTTTCATGCAGTGTTACTCCTAGGTATCATTGGCAGCTCATTTACTGTTAGTGAACTTGGTGGGGAACATGTGTAATGACTAACAGCCTATTTGGAATAACCGCTACAATCAAGTTGCACTGAATAATTGTAGTTCAGTACAGTGTGCTTAGAGATTCGTGATATGAAATGTGTTGTTCACATAGTTTGCAGTTTATTTCTGTGAGACTAATCTACGCAATACAATGCAGAAATTTCTTTCTACAGAAAAGACTGACTTGCGTCATGGTGCTATCAAGCGAAGTTCCACGGTGACCGAATTTGCTCCTGATGAGCTTCGCAGTCAACAATTGTTCTTTACACTCGTTCAGCGTCGAAAGAAAGTCGGAAGTTAGGTTACGAGGAAGGACACGTCACTGCAGCATTCTTCAGTAGTGAAAGCAAAATATTGAAGTACAACTAGGCAGTCTCAGCGAAGGAAAGCATCTACAGAAGAAGGACCTTTAGAATACAGAGAGTATTATTTATAGAA
Source organism: Schistocerca cancellata (assembly GCF_023864275.1). Taxonomy (NCBI): domain Eukaryota; kingdom Metazoa; phylum Arthropoda; class Insecta; order Orthoptera; family Acrididae; genus Schistocerca; species Schistocerca cancellata. Next base: position 415,237,389 of record NC_064628.1, read on the forward strand.
ACAAAGCCTTCTTGCGTGGCATACTTCCAGTGGTGTATGTCTTCATAAGGGTCTCCTAAGATCGATAACGTGACAGCAGCGACGTCCCTGCACTCTGAAATTTCCCAAGAGAAACGACTTGGCGAGGAGTCTCGGTGTCGTGTGCTACGCTCCACACAGACATTTAAAAAAACAAGAAAGGCTTCAAGAGCTAGCTTCGTGCGTGTTTGTGGGCATAAATAAAGGAGCTCCCTGAGGAATAAATCTTAATCGTGCATAGATTTCGCAACAAACAGTAGTGCAAAGTGCCCGAGTTACGTGCTTGTTTACATTTGATACAGAAGAGTAGACGACTGTTAGCCGTCACTTCCTGACGGTGGACAGAGATTTACGACGCAGTCACCTTGAATTATTGCATTAAAAGATCAAAAGTATCCGGACATCTCTTAGTGGACGTTAATGTGGGGTGTGTCCACCATTCGCCTTTATGACCGCTTGAGCTATCCTGGGAACACTTTCTGTGAGACGTCTCAATGTTTGTAGAGGAATGACAGCCCATTCCTCTTGAAGAGCCAGACCCAGAGAGGGTCGTAACGGTGGACGATTGCAACTGGAGCGAAGCTGACATTCTCATTCGAAAGCTATTCCACTGGATTCAGGTCGTCACTGCGGGCAGAGCAGTCAATTTCAGTGATGTTACGAGTATTATCAACAAACCACTACCTCACAGGTGCTGGTTTATAACAGGGTGCATTGTTATGATGATAACAACAGTCATGATCAGTCAATTTCAGTGATGCTACGAGTATTATCAACAAACCATTACCTCACAGGTGCTGGTTTATAACAGGGTGCATTGTTATGCTGATAACAACAGTCATGGTCTCCGAAATGTACCTCTACTGTGCTCTGTACACAATGCTGTAAAATGTTTTCATATCCTTCGGCATCTAGCGTTTCGTTAAGCGCAATAAGGGACCCACACTCCAACCACCTGGTAACTCCACCTCCTCTGTATCTCCCTGTTGACACTAAACGTGTTGGCAGGTGACGTTCACAAGGCTTAGCCAAATCTAACTGCTCCTATTGGAATACCGTAAGACATAAAGTGATTGATTAATCCGAATCACTCATTTTCAGTCATCCACTGTCCACTGGCGTCGCTCTTTACGCTTATTAATGCTTACAGGAATATTTGCCTTGTGAGGACCTGCCCAGACCCCTATGCACAGTCAATGTATAAGCTAGACTGCACGTAGCGTTTTGAAACGCACGAGTGATTCCTTCGGCTGTATCAAGCGATTTTCTTAAAGCCACCCTCCAATGGTCACAATCACATCACCACCTGATTTGTTATTCAGCTGGTATACAGTGACTAGCCACGTTTGAAATCACTGAGCTATCCTGACCGGTCCATTCTGCTGTTATTGTTTTTCAGTTAAGAACGCGGCACTCACTGCCTCTTTATTACACTGGCGGCGCCACCTCTCGTGGCATCTAGTGGTCAGTTTCGCATTACATAGAGGTGGCCGGATGCTTTTGACCTGACGGAGTATTTCACACTTGACATTCCGCTGAAATGCTCTACGAAAGATCTTTTCAGTTTCACAGACTAAGTATAAATTTCGCTCCAAAATACTCTCACAGTTCGGAACGTTAAAATTTCTTGCGTCTGTCAGAATATGCGCCACATTTTCCGCTCTACTATATCGAAAGCCTCACCTCGATATATTTGCTCGTTATCGATATATTTGGGGCGACCTGTAGTAGCAGCCTCCAGCTGAAATTTGAGTCCATTGTGCTCCACATCGGAGAGCTACCGCTAGCCGTAGTACGTTACACGTTTCGTTTCCAGAGAAGCTACAGAATCGACCTACAGTTTCAAGCTTATACCATGAAAAGCATTCGCTTTTGCCTCGATCATACTAAAGCATACGTCACGTTTTCTTTTTTTTTCAACAGGATAAACCGAGTGACTTGTTTAGTCTGTGCAAAAGGTGTTATGTCTTAAAACAGCCATTGTGAATGTAATACTCTGAGCCTATAAACATTTTTATTTCTTAAAACTATTTAATTTTTTCATACGTGGTGCTGATTCTGTATATTATCAGGAAGCTTGATATATGAGGCTGTGGTTACATTGCCTACCATAATTTCACTCGTTATCTGAGTGCGTTGTTTACATTCACAAAACAATGAAAAGCTGCTTGGTGATTGTAAAGTGGACATTACAGTTCAAAATTTTAGACATGAGACGTTGTCTAATATATGAAGTTACATTTTTTGACGCAAATAATGCACTTGTACGAGACCTTCGGTGTGGGTCATATTACTCCTCAACAGTTGTTGCATTTTAAGAAGCGACCGCACGTCTTTGCTGTCGTATAAAGCTGTTGTCTGTGTCCCTTACAAGGGTAGTAAAAATCGAAAGCGACTGATGAAATTATGGTATCTGTAATTATGTGTTAAAAAGGGTGCGAGTTAATAACAGCAAGTAAGAAATGTTGGTGAAGTGTACAAAAACCTCCATATGTGGCACACAGCAAACCAGTGTTTAACAGTATTGGTTAAAACAGCCTTGTTACAATTTTAGTTTTTTATTTTTCAACGACGCGTTTCGCCTTATTTAGGCATCTTCTTGGTTATATACATAGAAAACAGAGAACAAATTCATCTATTTAAGACTCGCGATCGCGTTGTGCAGACTTGGATAACCTATAAGCATGTATAAACAGATCAACTATTGAAACAGTAACAGAGTAAGATGCATAATTATGCTTATTACCTGAGACCCCATTTGTGAACGGGAACGCGTTATGCAGATCTTGGTGTCTCTCGCATCCATCTAGAAAAGGTAATGATTTAACTATTTTATATTTCTAGTTTTTACTGAGTTTAACGAAGGCGATTTTGGCCTGATATATTCGACGATGCCCTTCAGCTACACTGACTAAAGGATTCCTCTACGAAATACCAAATTAAGGTATTTCCTCTTTCAATAGTTGATCTGTTTATACATGCTTATAGGTTATCCCAGTCTGCACAACGCGATCGCGGTTCTTAAATAGATGTATTTGTTCTCTGTTTTATATGTAAATAACCTGAAGATGCCTAAATAAGGCGAAACGCATCGTTGAAAAATAAAAAACTAAAATTGCAGCCAAGACTGATTTTAACCAATAAAAGCTTATAGGGTTGCAGTAAGAACCAGAAAAAAGACTGTAAGTTTGCTTACAAAGTATTTGGAGATTAAATCAGAAATGGAGGTGTAGACACAGAAGTACTAAAACCGTAATTTTCGTAATTTGACATATTCAGAGGAGTGTATAATGACATCAAAGATCATTAGAAACTCTAGGTACGCAATGGAAATGTTTTTTCCTGTAACATTTGATCATACGGCATTGCTACGAAACCAACTTAAATTCATAGAAAGGTGGCACTGTGTCTCAAGAGATAGCTTGTACTGATACTGTTTCGTTATTTTACAGAGAAAATAATCTGGATCGCGTTGTTAATTTAACTATAACTACCAAATACGCTCACTTTACGGCACCTTCAGATGCTAAAAGCTTTTAGTATAATTGTTAAGGACAAAGGGAGGTGATAACTTAAACATCGAGTATAACGTAAAAGGTTTCAGATTTGTGTGGATCAAGGGTAATGCTGAGATAGTGGGGAACGACAAAAAACCGATCTATTGGCTGAGGCCGCGACCACGACTGGCATTCAAGAGCAATGCATTTCCATGGAAGATCTCATTCTGTGGTTAGTGGCTCGACCAAAAGAGACTGGAATGAGTCATAGAAAACTAAAGATCTACAAAAGAGCACTTACTATAGGCGAATCCATCGGCATTCGCCGAAGGCCCAATGAAATGCAGCAAAGGGTGCTCTGAACTGCAACTTACCTTGTGCATGGAGAAAGAGAGAGAGAGAGAGAGAGAGAGAGAAAGAGAGAGAGACTGTGTGTAAAGCTGTTCCATCGCATTTTGGAACCTGATTAACAACTTCAGGGACCGATGTATTTATGTCAGTATTATTCTTAAACGTTATAATTTTTTTTTTCTGTTGAAGCTTTCATAAACTTTTTGAGACGTTGTAGATTTGGACCGGATGGGCGTATGTATGACGGTTGCTGTTGCTGGCGTCAGTGATTACTTCAAATTCTACTTCCTTGGAACACGATTTCTCTGATCCCCAACTTCTTTAATTTGAGAGATATCGTTAAATTTTTCTGAATATAATCTCAGAATAGACTACAAAAACTGGTCTGCGTCTACTTCTTTTACTTTCCGCAGAAAGCAAAAAATATCACATTTTTTCTATCAATTAGTATGCGTTGTACACTGTTTACAAGTTTTGTTTGTGGCGAAAATTGTATCTGCTACAATGTAATCGTTGCTGTTAGTGAAGACGAAGCTTGGAACGGAGTGATTATAAATGTGGCTTGTAGGATGCCTCTTCTGAAATGACTTGCAGAAAACAAATATCCAGCAGTTGTAAATTTATGGCATAATATTATTACGCTGCCAGTTTCGGTATTTCAGTGGCACCATCTTCAGATCCCTGTACAAATCTAAAGATCAAAGCAATGGACATTGTCAGCTGCTATGTACATGTAAACTGAAATGATACGTAACGTATTTAGAGACATACATTTTCTATCCGTAATTTCAAAAATAAGTGTCGAACGAAAACCTTGACTAAAATTCATTCTGAAATCAAACCAGAGTTTAATGTTATCTTAAAAGAGCAGAAGATGAAACAACGATTAGATTATCTTACTAGACAATTAGCCTTTATCTACTTTGATCCTGAAAAATCTCCCGGAAAATAACCTAAATACTTGAGCCGTGATTTCATTGATTACTACTGCCGCGTTTTCCTGTTGGCTAAATCGAAAGAGTCATTAAATTGGAAAATGCGTCACTACTGTTTGTCACTACAACAGGGAATTAAATGAGTCTGCAGGGCTTTGATACAATAGATACAATATGATTACCGTATCCTATGGAAAGAGTTTAGATACTTTTTAAACACTGTTAAACTTCTAATCTCTAGTAATATTTTCTCCTTATGCCTTTGTGCAACTGAATAAATGCAATTTATTTTCTGGAAAACACATTTACGAAACTGAGCGTGCTTACATTACGATAAACGGCAGACTAGAGTAGTACCTCACATTTCGCAAACATTTCGCCTAAAACTGGCTTAGTACAAAGAAAAGGTACTTGATAATGGGAGTTATTTCCAGATATGCGATGTGCAGGAGATAAATAAAGTAACCCGTGTATTACGGACACACAAGACCGTGATTCCAATACAACATTAATTTTACTTCTCTCCAAGGAACGTACATCATGGAATATAAAACATTAATTCAAGGATAATCAATATTTACAGAGTGTCTATAATTACAAATATCAACCCGCAACACCGTGACTGGCAGCAGAAAAGCTGTTTTGTATCGTTTATTGTTTTTATAGCCAGAGGATTTCGACAAATAAATCCGTTTGAACAGATTATGAACAGTACTGGGTCATGCACTTTCTTGCTCAATGTATATCTTGCTATTCATAGTGCGCACTACATACGTGCTTGATTTTGTGCAGCTGAAAGCTACTATTCTGACCCCAGAGGCTAAATATACTGGTTACACACTTTTCAACCCTATCAAGTTTTGTTTCTTGCAGTGTAGACAACAGTAGATTGTATTTATATTATATCTGTGTGTCTACGTGTGCATTCTACACCTATTTCGTGTCTTCGGATAGACTTAGTAGTGACTGATAGTCCCTCAAGCAGTACTTCGAATATTTAACAGTAATTAATGTAATGTACTACACTGGTTTCAAAATTAAATGCGCCGTCCGTTGGGACCCAGCTGTTCTAGGCGCTTCATTCCGGAACCGCGCTGCTGCTACGGTCACAAGTTGAATCCTGCCTCGGGCATGGATGTGTGTGATGTCCTTAGGTTAGTTAGGTTTAAGTAGTTCTAAGTCCAGGGGACTAATGACCGCAGATGTTAAGTCTCATAGTGCTTAGAGCCATTTGAAATTAAAGCAACAAACCATTGTTTCTCCGTGCTGTGTCTAATTCACGATATAATCATTGAAACTATCAACAGATGTCTGTACGATCGTGTCCTACGCGAAAGATGGCATTCTGGTCAAAGGACAACGACGCCAACGACGACGGCGGGCCACCTATCAAACGGGATAGTGTTTTCCGGTTGGTTCCACATCCACAATCGCTGTGTACATTGTGGGGCGGCAGGTGGAATTATTGAGAATATAGAATGTAGAATGTAAAGCAGAAAAGATGCATTTCCCAGCCGATTAACCATATGTGGGGTGGCGGGTGGAATTAGTTGTTGTTAAATGTTCCTATTATTTATGCAGTCTTTTGCCGTTCTCAACACTGGCTCACTAACTACAATATTGGCAACCAGAAAGTGATTAGGAAAACTTGAAGCCTGTAATTAGAATTCCTAGTGCCCACTTCATCTGAGAAATACACTTATAGCTACAGCTTATAGCTCTGAGGAATTAGGAGATTGTCTGGTATTCATAACCAAAAACGATTCTCTAAAAATATTCACTATATTCTGAAAGACACAGACCAAAGAGAGTCCACACAATCCAACTAACAGAGCAGTTCAAAGTCTAATGCTCTGATACAATTATAACTGCTCAAATTAAATGTTTAAGTGAATGCTCGCCATAATTTGATTGTAATGTTCATCAAACGCCACGCTAAATAATGGTAGAATGTCTGTCCCGTGGCGACACGTGAAAATACGACATACGCAAACTGAAGATAGATTATTAAAGTCATCCCAGAATTAACACTTCACTCGAAAACGATTTCATGCTAACGCGTATCCCGAGTAACTTATTACGGCATCCGAGGTTGTTTATAGCAATGATACCGACGCGACGCGACTCCCGACACAGGTGGTGCGCTAATCAGTGTCTGGAGAGAACTGGGGCCTTCCGCCCCCGCGCAGCGTTCTTATATATAAAGCCGCGGTGCGGACGGCTAAGGGAACGTCTGATCAATTCCGCTCTCCCGACTAGCTGCGGGGCTAGTAATGCACCACTTTAAGTTATTGAATAAATCATTGCTTCCTTTGCTGATGGCCGATGAAGCTCTCAACTTAAATGTGCAATCAGCACACAGGTAAGTAATCATAATAAAAGTCTGACGTGGCTCAATCAAATATTTTGAGCGAGAGAATTAATTTAATTACACTACACGCAGTAGACTAGCTCTGAACTTGCCCTTTGAAGATACGCTATCGCTATAGTTTTATAGTTATTCAATTGAAACTTCTCACATCTTCATGATTACAGCGGATCTCCCTTCTACTTAAATTTAAACATCCTAGCCTTATTTATTTGCCTACTTAATCTACCTTGCTTCCTTAATTTTTAAGACAAAAACCAGAAAATCATGAATTTCAACTAAAATTTTGATGTGAGATCCAGAATACTGTTTCTACTAAATTATTATGCAAAAGGAATGTAAATACTAATTTTTAAGTTTCTAGCTCTTTTCTGTTGCGCCAATAATTTTTACAGAAAAACGTCCAAATTTCGAAAATGGTTAAAGTTATTGAACAGACATTCAACACATATTGATTTAGTATTACTCCTGACATGCTAGAAACGTTTCAGGTTATTTACTTGATTTTTAAAGTATTGCGCAATATTTATGACGTCAGAGCTAGTTACAGCGGACTAGGCTGGCACACAATGGAAAGACTGATGTGAATTTTATACGGCGTGAGTGGGCTGATTCCCTACAACATAGTCACAGAGGGTGCAGTATGGCACAGAGAAGACTCCCCTGCTACGGTCGCAGGTTCGAATCCTGCCTCAGGCATGGATGTGTGTGATGTCCTTAGGTTAGTTAGGTTTAAGTAGTTCTAAGTTCTAGGGTACTGATGATCACAGATGTTAAGTCCCATAGTGCTCAGAGCCATTTGAACAATTTTGAAGACTCTCCCTAGGCTGTATGCGGTGGAGGGCCAATAAAAGAATAGAAGCAGGACAGTCGAAAACTGATGTGGCCCGATGGCTTAATGTGAATCGTTCTCTGGTTTTTCGGATGTGGCGATAGTTTATAGAGATCGAAACTATCCCGAAGACCTCGAGGGGGCCGACCACGTGTAACATCAGAGAGAGAGAACCGTTGTCTGGCTGTAAGGGCACGGCGGTACCACCTTACTACTGCACGGCAACTGCATCTGATACCGCACCTTTGTCCGCGGCTCGTGGTCTTGCGGTAGCTTTCTCGCTTCCCGCGTACGGGGTCCCGGGTTCGATTCCCGGCGGGGTCAGGGATTTTCTCTGCCTCGAGATGACTGGCTGTTGTGTGTCTTTCTTTCACTCGCAAGTCGCCGTAGTGGCGTTAAAGAACTTGTGGAGCGGCGGCCGAACCGCCCCGCGAGGGGTCTCCCGCCCACGAATACCATACGCTCATTCACCGCAGCTTTCAGTGGACATGTTGAAGCGAAGCAAACGGTGTACAGAAGGCTTCGGAAGAGTGGTCTTTATTGTCAGAGACTGCTCTGTGTGTACCTCTGACGCGTCTTCGGGACCCTACCACTGTGGAAAGAGTCTGATATCGAGGATGGTCTCTAATGATGTGGGCAGGGATCATGTTGACCACTCGAATACTTCTTCATGAAATTGTTCGGCTAAATCGGCAATGTTTAACTGCTGTCTGGTATCGTGACGACATATTGGGACCTCATTTGCCGTTGTTGCAAAGTGCTGTGGGCCCAGACTTCGTACTGTTGGACGATAATTCTCTATCCCATAGAGCACGGGTAGTTGATGTTTTTTTTTTCGGAAAGGGAAGGTATTGCAAGCATGGCGTGGACTGCTCGCTCTCCTGATTTGAATCCTATAGAGCATGTATGGGATCCACTAGGGAGACAGGCTGCGTCACGTGACCATCCACCAACCACACTCCAAGACTGCGAGCAGCTCTGCAGGAAAAATGGGCGTTATTGCCTCAACATGAGATTGATGAGACCATTCACAGCATGTCCCGTCGTTTGTCAGGCTTGTATTGCTGCCAGAGGTGGTCACACCCCACACTGAGGGCATTAACTAGCTGTTGGAATGTGTGTGTGTAAATCCTCTTAGGTGGAAAAAACGGAGAACATTTTTGTCTACTGTTATGCGTGTTGCAGTTGTTGACGATCTGTATTCTTTCTTTTGTTTCTACTTTACTATCACCTGAATATACTGTTTTGCGGGCAAAATAAACGCAACATTGCCCAATTTCGGTTTCTTGCTTTATTTTGGACACTAGTGTGTATGTTTTATTGGCCGCCAAACTTATATTTTGTATTCACATAAAAAAAACAGAAAAAATTACGCCTCCTCACTTACATGAGCGTTTTTCTACCTCTTTCTGCTTATAACGTAACTATGCAAATATCATTATTGTGTTACAGTAATTATAATTAACTGCAGTGTCGTTAAGTAGTGCAGTCGACTGTATTATGTGAAATGTTACCTTCTTCCTTCTTAAACCAGCTCCTACAGCTTCACGCGTGGTACTGTAGTCATCACAGAACTAAAAAAAGAAAAGTGCATAATGGCAGAGTTCTTATTCGGTGGAAAAAGGTCCTACTACGTGATCGACGATAAAGGAGAAAGAGAGAGAGTGGACCTTTTATTTCTTGTTTTGCCTCAGAACAATGAGCCAACGCTTACGGTGAAGGGGTACCGGCTAGAGTGACTCGAAAAGTACGGCACATATTTAATATTCTGAGCTTAATCGCCTAGACGTGACGTTACTCAGCACTGTGGAGACGAAACGTGTTCTCCACACATCGTGTACGGTGACAACTCCAATAGATGAAATAAAAATGATGTAAATAAATACACATTTTGTTTATCACAGTGTGACATTTTTATTGTTTAACTGGCTTCTTATGTAGTAAAGGAAAGGGACTAGTAGCATGAAGGAAATAAAAGTAGCGCCTTTAGACAGCAATATGAAGGAAAGTATTAAAATATACCTAATTATTTTTTACCTAATCTTTGAATTTATGGGATTATTTACGAAAAATTTGCAATGTGGTAATACGATTTATTAAGATTTCGTTTGTTTACCATTTAAAATGAATCATGTCAATCCAGAAAAATACTGACAACTTTCAGGATGTAAAGAAATCTATTGCTCAGTTTCAGACTGACAAACCTTCTAAACATAATTTGAAAACGTAGTGTTCAAGAAACACTACCTGCTCTGAAAATCTAGAACAGTAAATAGATTCCTTTTTCCTGCTTTTATAGTTTCCTTCACTTAAACACAACATTTTATCTTGCAACAAAAACAAATTAATGGGATCTCGGCTTCTATGCTACTTCTAAAAATTATAATTGTGGGCAACATAATTGTTTTCTCTTTTTCTTTATTTTCTTCAAAATAATGCGATAATTTAGATTTGCCTGGGTCGCATCAGCTACACTTGTGGTTCGAATTTCACATTAAATTTAGACGACAGGAAACGTTAACATCCCTAAGTCAGTCTCTCTTAAAAAGAGTATAAATTACAATCCTTCAAATAATTAATAAATATAATTAGAATGTTAAAGTTATTATACGGAGTCCTTCAACATACCAAACAAAAATAACACGAGAGGTTGCGTCTTTGGTATCATTAAACGGCCCTATGTACGCACTAACTTATCTCCGACGTCCGGCCATCCTGATTTAGGTTTTCTGTGATTTCCCTAAATCACTCTAGGCAAATGCTGGGACGGTTCCTTTGAAAGGGCACAGTCGACTTCCTTCCCCATCCTTCCTAATCCGTTGAGACCGATGACCTCGCTGTCTGGTCTCCTTCCCCAAACAACCCCAACCCCCAACTAACTTATCGGCCAACCGACCAACTGATCGCACATGTGCAGACTTGTTGGTAGACCTATAGACCGAGTTCCCTCTTCGGACAGTCGGTTGAATACGACCGTATCCTCTCCCACCCGTTCCCCAACACGACACTTGATCCTGTTGCGCCTACTGCCGGACAGAAGTTCGTTTTCCGGCATTGTGCTCTAAGATACCACAGTCCGAAATGGACGAAACCTAGGTGACAGAGATTCTGGAAAAGTCTAAAGACTGTATTGTTCGTGGGCATATCGTGCGAGGATTATAGCAACCGAGATTCAGGAAATGGAGAATTTGATTAATGTTTTAACCACCCTGTAATGGGCTCGAAATGAAAACGAGACAGATGGGGAAAAGGAATTGTTTATTATTTTAAAAGTTATCACCATAGCTGTTAATACAGTTATCCTTCTGTGACGGTCAACACTCTCATGGAAAAATGTTTGCGACTACCGATATCATGAAGTGTCGGTAGCCAGTCAAATAAGGAGTAGTCAAGTCGTCCTGTGACACTAGTCATATGAGTGCTCAAAGAGTATCGATATCTACTCATATCGATACTTTATTTTGTTGTCTAAATGAAATAGTGCTGAGTATATATGACATTTTACTTTGTTGCTAATTTCAAGTAGCATAACAACACACATTAAACACTTTTATTTATTGATTAATGATAATCGTTAAACGAAAAAATCACATTTGAATAGTTTTTGAAAACACCAAAAGCTGCAAATATTTAGGAAACAACTTATTTCTACATTCCTGGAGAGATGAAAACACTTCACTAAAGCATCTTGAACAAGAAAAGAGTCTGGACAAAGGTATGCTGCAAAATTATACCGATGATTAATTGTACGTAGCCGGCCGATGTGGCCGAGCGGTTCTAGGCACTTCAATCTGGAACCGCGCGACCGCTACGTCGCAGGTTCGAATCCTGCCTCGGGCATGGATGTGTGTGATGTCCTTAGGTGAGTTAGGTTTAAGTAGTTCTAAGATCTAGGGGACTGATAACCTCAGATGTTAAGTCCCATAGTGCTCAGAGACATTTGAACCAGCCAATTGTACGTAAAACCGTAGTATCACACCACACTCGCCATATTGTCAAAGAAAGCAAGGACGTTTTATCGAAAGAGCTGAATAAAAGGTATGTGTTAACTGCTCGATGCAGCCAGCAGCCTCCGGGCCAGCCACAAAAAAACTCAAATGTATAGTTGATGGGCAAAATGTAGCCCAAGTGAATCGTAAGAAGCGCTACTTCGAATACTTTAACTATAGTAACACAGGTATACAACTTTGGGAAAAATCATAAAACAGCTAGCGCACAGTCTCGAAAAGAAAAAGGAACTGGAGTGACGAAGTATCTCTTTATTTGTCAAACCCCGACATATCTTTAAGAAGCCACCCATTTGAAGAATGGGAAGACATGAAACACATTTTTCCGTGTTTGTACAGATATGCTCTATAATATCTTATAGTAGTTGCAACATCTGTGCTTAGTGAGTGTGCAATTCGTGCAGCTCTGACTATGAATAAATTCAGTTCTATACATATAGTTTGGTTTCGATAACTGGTAAGTACCGAAAGAATGATTCGAATCTATAAACACTCGGTATCGAAACAAGAATATAGAATACTCTCTTGAACTTACTTGTATCGGAACATCCCTAATGATAAGTTCGTACGGTTTCACGGTCGGTATTATTGTAAATAAAATAATTTTCTGTCCTGCTCTTATGAAAACTTAGTAAGTCGGTCGAAACGTCGGCAGTTTAATTGCTTCAGTGTTTTACTATAACACGGCCTAACACCCAACATTATTTCTTCCAAAATCGCTAGCAATGACTGTACCTCTTAATCCGAAGCTCATCGACGGCCACGAATGTCTTTGTTCAGGGCTCCAAAATTTTGGAAGTCACATAGGGAGTTATCAGGACCGTATGGAAGACGCGTAATGTTTTTCCACCAATTCTTGTGCAGCGTAGTCGTATCAGTCTTCGCAGCACGTGGCATTGACTTCCTTGCCTCGCAGTGGGGTAAATGTGTTAACTGTTAAGGAGACTACATTTGAAATAATATACAGACGGAACGTATACGTGGTAAATGCGTTCTTTTAGACATCCTCAGAGCCAAAAGTCACACGGATTCATATCAGCTGATACTGTAGGCTAAGAAACTGGAGAGACTCCTGACATGACACGTTCGTCGAACATTGCCTTAAGGAGATCTTTCACTGGGCAGGCGACATGAGGTATTGCCTCATCTTGCATGAAAATAGTGGTTTCCACACAGTTGTACACTTGCATAATAGGTATCACATGCTGTAGAAGTATATCTCGATAACGTGCAGTCGTCACGATAGACCTGACAGGGCTTCTGGGCAAATTCTGCTTTCCTGTGTACTTATTGCACTCTCTAGTGTAAAATGTGCCTCTGGCTTTAGAAGATTGCCCAGCCCCTGATCATGAACATTGATTCGTGCCAGAAACCGAAGAGCAAATTCAGAACATTGCTGCTGATCATGAGGTTTCAGTTGCTGCACCATTTGTATCATGTACGGGTACCAATTTGAAATAGACAATATAACTTTCACAACACGGGGCACATGCTGCACGATCAGTTACAGCATCAGCAATCTGGTTAATAACTTGCTCCAGGATAGAAAGCCTTCCTCTTCCAGATGTCACACCAAGCTCACCCGTTTCTTCGAATTTCATTACCTTCTTCTGAAATGACATCGGACCTGTCCTCGGACTTTTCAGTCGACTATACTCATTCAATGTAGCACAGTTATTGCTGCCGCTTCCAATGTAGCACTATTACCGTTGCTGTTCACATAAAACAGTTTCACTAACATCTCATGGTCCTCTTCTCTATAGCCATACTGTCCATTCATATTATGCCTTGTCAATTTTAAGAGTGAGTGTTGTATCGTCAAGCAAACACAGTACAGCACCAGATTTGCACCTGGTGGCTAAAATTGAAACTATTTTTTTCCTGTAAATAAGTTATACATAACTGCAACCAGTCACTTTTTCATTAATAATGCTTTATTACATTAACCGGTTTTCGAACCCTTTCAGGTTCATCTTCAGATGATTTCGGGAGGATCCGGGAAGTTACATCATTACTGGTAGTAGCATAATGCTGGGTGCTGGTTTGTGACAGTATAGGCGGCTTTTTTCGTATCTATCTGCCTTCATTTTGCTGTCCTGAACACTTTCACACGAACTATATTAGTTCACACTTTAACAGTGACACTTTACCAGCATGCACCAGGATGCTGGTAAAGTCACATTAACAGTGACACTTTACAAGCATCCTGGTGCATGCTGGTAAAGTGTCACTGTTAAAGTGTGAACTAATATAGTTCGTGTGAAAGTGTTCAGGACAGCAAAATGGAGGCAGACAGATACGAAAAAAGCCGCCTATACTGTCACAAACCAGCACCCAGCATTATGCTACTACCAGTAATGATGTAACTTCCCGGATCCTCCCGAAATCATCTGAAGATGAACCTGAAAGGGTTCGAAAACCGGTTAGTGTAATAAAGCATTATTAATGAAAAAGTGACTGGTTGCAGTTGTGTATAACTTATTTACATTAATATACAGTCACGGTTCTAAAATATCCGTAATGGATAAGCATAATCTATTTTTTTCCTGCTTCCACATTAACCTATTAGCGTATCTATAAAGTTTCGGTGCCGGACTATAATTACAGCCCACACTGGACCTCCGTGAGTAGCTGCACTTCATTTAAAACCACCCAGTGCGTGTCTGCCAGTTACCTTAGTCGTTTTCACTGATAGTAAAATTTTCTGAGTGATTAGGCTGAGTCATCCTATTCTTTAAACATCTTCATTGCCCCTGCTGGAGCCGTCTTTAGGTTTCCGCTGGCATCCTTGGATGGCTGAGCTCTGTCGAAAGACATTGTCGCTTCTACTTATAAAAGTGTTTCCCTGGTTTTCGAAGAACTGGAGTTACCAGCTGCTGTTGGTGGGTGGTCGTTATTGGATAAATACGATCAATATACACTATGTGATCAAAAGTATCCGGATACCCACAACGACATACGTTTTTCATTTTAGACTCATTGTGCTGCCACCTACTGCCAGGTACTCCATATCAGCGACCTCACTAGTCATTAGACTTCGTGAGAGAGGAAAATGGGGCGCTTCGCGGAACTCATGGACTTCGAACGTGGTCATGCAATTGGCGTCACTTGTGTCATACGTCTGTACGCGAGATTTCCACACTCCTAAACATCCATAGATCCACTTTTTCCGATGTGATAGTGAAGTGGAAATGTGGAGCGACACATACAACACAAAATCGCACACGCTGACAGTTGAAGAGGGTCGTGACGTGTAATAGGTAGTCATCTAACCAGACCATCACACAGTAACTCCAAATAGCATCAGGATCCACCGCAAGTACCATGACAGTTAGGCGGGAGGTAAAACTTGGATTTCATGGTCGAGCGGCTGCTCATAAGCCACACATGACGACGGCAAATGGAAAACGACGCCTCACTTCGTGTAAGGAGCGTAAACATTGGACGATTGAACAGAGGAAAAACGTTGTGTGGAGTGACGAATCACAGTACCCAATGTGGCGATCCGATGGCAGGGTGTGGGTTTGGCGAATGCCCGGTGAACATGATCTACCAGCGTGTGTAGTGCCAACAGTAAAATTCGCAGGCTGTGGTGTTATGGTGTGGTCGTGTTTTTCATGGAGGGTCTTGCACCCCTTCTTGTTTTGCGTGGCACTATCACAGCACAAGCCTACATTGATGTTTTAAGCACATACTTGCTTCCCACTGTAGAAGAGCGATTCGGGGATGGCGATTGCATCTTTCAACACGATCGAGCACCTGTTCATAATGCACGGCCTGTGGTGGAGTGGTTGCACGACAGTAACATTCCTGTAATGGACTGACCTGCACAGAGTTCTGACCTGAATACTATAGAATATCTTTGGGATGTTTTGGAACGCCGACCTCGTGCCAGGCCTCACCGACCAACATCGATACCTCTCCTCAGTGCAGCACTCCGTGAAGAATGGCCTGCCACTCTCCAAGAAACCTTCCAGAACCTGATTGAACGTATGCCTGCGAGAGTGGGAACTATCATCAAGGCAAAGGATGGGACAGCACTAGCATTAGCCATGGAGGGCGCCACGAAATTGTAAGTCATTTCCAGCTAGCTGTCCGAACACATTTGATCACTTAGTGTATATACGATCTGCAATCAGATGTAGTTGCTTATGGGCCGTGTGTTTGTTTATTAATTTTACCTACTATTTATCGCTATTTCCTAGTGAGATACTTGCTTTCAGAGACTGTGCCATTATTTTTGCACACCCATCTATTGTCATAGTCCTTTACAAAGTTAACAGATGCTTCAGTCATTTGGGATACATTTTTGTGCTGCTGGCGTTCCTTCCATGTAATGAAAAACAGGGAAATGAAAATTAGGGGATGGGTAGGAACGTAGAGATAACATGCTTTCGCACATCCCAGCAGTGGGACGGATTCCACTGGTAGCGGGGTCCGTGAACGTACGACCTCTCCGCGGAGCCTTTGATCGATGGCTGGAGGCAGCGAGCTCCGTAAATCCCCAGCCGTGACGCGGTGCAGCAGGCGCCATTTCAATCGGAAGGCTCATTCGTCTGCGGGGCTGAGCGCCAAAGCCCGCCTCGCCGCGAGGCGTGGAGAGGAGAGGGCGCCAACAGGTGTGCGCGCACCAAGCTCCGGCGCCGCTGGTTCCATTACGCGATCCGGCTGTGATAACGCCTGGACGCTACCCCCAGCGCGCTCCACCGGTTCACGTGAATGATTATAATAGCATTCCGCAGCAGCTCAGGAACTACCACTGTTATACACACGAATGTGTCCGTGTCCGTGTCCGTCGGTCTGTCTGTGCATCCATGTGTGTGTGTATGTGTGTGTTCGTGTGTGTGTGTGTGTGTGTGTGTGTGTGTGTGTGTGTGTGTACCTGTGTGTGTGCAGGCACGGATCGACGGTTTGGTTCTGGTAGCGGACACAATTCATAATTGTCTGTTTCGTGGAATAATAGGACTCCACGTCACAGTTTATGTCACTAGCATTGTGATATTCCTGGCTGTGGCCGCCAGTATTTTATTTTGCTAGAAACTGCTTAACACACACTAAGAAGCATGTGGTACAAAAATCGAGTCGAGAGTCGAGAGTCCACCAATTGTACTGAACTTGCTTCTGATTCGTCGGCACGTTCGGGTGTCAGGTGGCAAAGCGCCTAATTCCCCATATTAATTATCTATATACACTCCTGGAAATGGAAAAAAGAACACATTGACACCGGTGTGTCAGACCCACCATACTTGCTCCGGACACTGCGAGAGGGCTGTACAAGGAATGATCACACGCACGGCACAGCGGACACACCAGGAACCGCGGTGTTGGCCGTCGAATGGCGCTAGCTGCGCAGCATTTGTGCACCGCCGCCGTCAGTGTCAGCCAGTTTGCCGTGGCATACGGAGCTCCATCGCAGTCTTTAACACTGGTAGCATGCCGCGACAGCGTGGACGTGAACCGTATGTGCAGTTGACGGACTTTGAGCGAGGGCGTATAGTTGGCATGCGGGAGGCCGGGTGAACGTACCGCCGAATTGCTCAATACGTGGGGCGTGAGGTCTCCACAGTACATCGATGTTGTCGCCAGTGGTCGGCGGAAGGTGCACGTGCCCTTCGACCTGGGACCGGACCGCAGCGACGCACGGATGCACGCCAAGACCGTACGATCCTACGCAGTGCCGTAGGGGAGCGCACCGCCACTTCCCAGCAAATTAGGGACACTGTTGCTCCTGGGGTATCGGCGAGGACCATTCGCAACCGTCTCCATGAAGCTGGGCTACGGTCCCGCACACCGTTACGCCGTCTTCCGCTCACGCCCCAACATCGTGCAGCCCGCCTCCAGTGGTGTCGCGACAGGCGTGAATGGAGGGACGAATGGAGACGTGTCGTCTTCAGCGATGAGAGTCACTTCTGCCTTGGTGCCAATGATGGTCGTATGCGTGTTTGGCGCCGTGCAGGTGAGCGCCACAATCAGGACTGCATACGACCGAGGCACACAGGGCCAACACCCGGCATCATGGTGTGGGGAGCGATCTCCTACACTGGCCGTACACCACTGGTGATCGTCGAGGGGACACTGAATAGTGCACGGTACATCCAAACCGTCATCGAACCCATCGTTCTACCATTCCTAGACCGGCAAGGGAACTTGCTGTTCCAACAGGACAATGCACGTCCGCATTTATCCCGTGCCACCCAACGTGCTCTAGAAGGTGTAAGTCAACTACCCTGGCCAGCAAGATCTCCGGATCTGTCCCCCATTGAGCATGTTTGGGACTGGATGAAGCGTCGTCTCACGCGTTCTGCACGTCCAGCACGAACGCTGGTCCAACTAAGGCGCCAGGTGGAAATGGCATGGCAAGCCGTTCCACAGGACTACATCCAGCATCCCTACGATCGTCTCCATGGGAGAATAGCAGCCTGCATTGCTGCGAAAGGTGGATATACACTGTACTAGTGCCGACATTGTGCATGCTCTGTTGCCTGTGTCTATGTGCCTGTGGTTCTGTCAGTGTGATCATGTGATGTATCTGACCCCAGGAATGTGTCAATAAAGTTTCCCCTTCCTGGGACAATGAATTCACGGTGTTCTTATTTCAATTTCTAGGAGTGTATTTTTCATTGTATTTAACCCAGTTTTTAGTACGACAATCTCTGATGCTTACCCTACGAGTTTATCGTTTTTGTTTATTAAATTTCACTAGTTACGAGAAACATAAGAGTGACGATGTTGCAACCGAAGTGCTGAAAACACATTCGGGTCGCTTCGGCGCGCCTGGGAAACGAAGTGCTTCGGCTACGTTACTCACTCTGTTCCGGGCGTTCCGGAACGTAACGCCGTTTCGGGCTTTCTGAAGGTCCGCTCACGCAACCCGGTTTCGGTTGTTCTTGAAGAAATGACATGTAACTATGTTCCGGTCGTTCAGGAGGAACGGACGTGTCGTACTCTATATCGAAAGTTGTCAGGAGTGTTACACCACAATTAAGAAAGCCATGTAGAGTGTTGTAAAAGACAGTATAAAATGTGTATTTGCTTAAAATGTAACAAAACAGGATACGGTAATGAGAAGTGTCGTCTCTCATCATTGCCAGTGCTACAGATCTTGCCCTCTGTAGATACGGAGACTAACCTGGGCAAGTGGCATCCCATAAAAAGCACAGTCACAGGTTCAAGTTAACAGCATAGCAGGCTCCGCGGAAGAAGACCCCACGACCGACGAGCTGTCTTCTGTGCTGGGGACACAACGTTATAAGACGACAGAATGGGGGAATGAACTGTTATGAACTCTCCATATCTCTCCAGCTTCTAGATCTGACTTCCAAAGATCTCTCCAGCTTCTAGATCTGACTTCCAAAGGATACACATAATTTATAGCATCCACGGAGTTAATAATTTTGTTGTGATTGCATGAAAAGCTCAATATGATGCCTACGAAATGCCCGATGTACGAGACAACAGCAAGAGCTACTGCAGCGCTCGGAAGTATTTTGTAGAAAGCATTAGTTACAATTACATTGAGATAAGTGTGTAACAGAAGAACCTGCCAGTGGATAGTTGGAATGTACGTAATTATAATACTGTCAGTATAAAATTATATTTACTTAAAAGAAAAAGGTTATCTTACTTCAAAATGGAAATAATTTCTCTGACTCAAAAGTAATTTGTAATTCTAAGCATGTAAGAATAAAACAAAACCATTTTGAAACCTGAAGAACAAATCAGTATTTCTTCGTATACCCATGGGGTTTGATCACAGCTGCACATCTGTCTGGCATTGAATCCACAGGCCTCTGTAACGGGTCAAGTGGTAGTAATTTTGACGATTCGTTCAATAAGGCAACAGCAAATCCTTGTTTGAGTTGCTTGTAAGACCAACATGTCTGTCCTGTGCATTCCACATGTGTTCAGCTGGATTTAGTAAATATAACTTCATCTTGCGATTGTGAAGTTTGGGGCAGCAGCTCGTCGATAAATTGTAAAAATATTATTCCAACAGCCGCTATTTTTATAGATTTTTGTTGTGACTTTCAGTTTAGACTCATCAATAGGGTCATCTTCAGGCCCTGAAGCATAAATGACAAAAATCACCTATTCGTGTAAGTATATAACAGGGAACCAATATCTGCGCTGATATTGGTTCCCTGTTATATACTTGTACGAGTCGATGATTTTTGTCGTTCATTCTACTGGGCATGAAGATGATTCCACTGAGGAGATGAAAATGGTAACTTAAATAGAAAGGTGTAAAAAGAACGGCAGTTGGAATACTATTACGTAACTTTAGGTACTAGCTCTGACTTGGCAACTCCAAATGATTTTTTCTATCTGAAAAGTTGCATCACATAGTGTTTCTCCCACACTCTTTTCTAAAACGACACTTTGCACGAAACGATCCATCTTGCCTCCTATTTGGACTACAGGACCAACCTCACGTCTAGAGAAGCAACCCCACACGTTGAACCTGCCACTACCGGGTTTAATGGCCAGTACCTGGGGCTTAATGGTCAATATCACGTACTTTTAACTGCCCCCGTAGGTTTTTTGGTCTACATCTACATCTACGTCTACACCCATACTCCGCAAGACACCTGACGGTGTGTGGCGGAGGGTACCTTGAGTACCTCTATCGGTTCTCCCATTTATTCCAGTCTCGTATTGTTCGTGGAAAGAAGGATTGTCGGTATGCCTCTGTGTGAGCTCTAATCCCTCTGATTTTATCTTCATGGTCTCTTCGCGAGATATACGTAGGAGGGACCAATGTACTGCTTGACTCCTCGGTGAAGGTATGTTCTCGAAACTTCAACAAAAGCCCGTTCCGAGCTACTGAGCGTCTCTCCTGCAGAGTATTCCACTGGAGTTTATCTATCATCTCCGTAACGCTTTCGCGATTACTAAATGATCCTGTAACGAAGTGCGCTGCTCTCCGTTGGATCTCCTCTTCTATCAACCCTATCTGGTACGGATCCCACACTGCTGAGCAGTATTCAAGCAGTGGACGAACAAGCATACTGTAGCCTACTTCCTTTGTTTTCGGATTGCATTTCCTTAGGATTCTTCCAATGAATCTCAGTCTGGCATCTGCTTTACCGATGAACAACTTTATATGATCATTCCATTTAAATCACTCCTAATGCGCACTCCCAGATAATTTGTGGAATTAACTGCTTCCAGATGCTGACCTGCTATATCGTTGCTAAATGATAAGGGATCTTTCTTTCTTTGTATTCGCAGCACATTACACTTGTCTACATTGAGATTCAATTGCCATTCCCTGCACCATGCGTCAATTCGCTACAGATCCTCCTGCATTTCAGTACAATTTTCCGTTGTTACAACCTCTCGCTATACCACAGCATCATCCGCAAAAAGCCTCAGTGAACTTCCGATGTCATCCATAAGATCATTTATGTATATTGTGAACGGTCCTACGACACACCCCTGTGGCACACCTGAAATCACTGTTACTTCGGAAGACTTCTCTCCATTGAGAATGACATGCTGCGTTCTGTTATCTAGGAACTCTTCAATCCAATCACACAATTGGTCTGATAGTCCATATGCTCTTACTTTGTTCATTAAACAACTTTGGCGAACTGTATCGAACGCCTTGCGAAAGTCAAGAAACACGGCATCTACCTGTGAGCCCGTGTCTATGGCCCTCTCTCGTGGACGAATAGCGCGAGCTGGGTCCACACGATCGTATTTTTCGAAACCCACGCTGTCATTATACTCGAACATAATACGTGTTCCAAAATTCTACAACTGATCGACGTTAGGGATATAGGTCTATAGTTCTGCATGTCTGTTCGACGTCCCTTCTTGAAAACGGCGATAACCTGTGCCCTTTTCCAATCCTTAGGAACGCTACGATCTTCTAGAGACCAACGTTACACTGCTGCAAGTTTGTTCGCGTACTCTTTGTAAAATCTAACTGGTATCCCATCAGGTCCAGCGGCCATTCCTCTTTTGAGCGATTTTAATTGTTTCTCTGTCCCTCTGTCGTCTACTTCGATATCTACCATTTTGTCATCTGTGCGACAATCTAGAGAAAGAACCACAGTGCAGTCTTCCTCTGTGAAACAGCTTTGGAAAAAGACATTTAGTATTTCGGCCTTTAGTCTGTCATCCTCTGTTTCAGTACCATTTTGGTCACAGAGTGTCTGGACATTTTGTTTTGATCCACCTACCGCTTTGACATAAGACCAAAATTTCTTAGGATTTTCTGCCAAGTCAGTGCATAGAACTTTAATTTCGAATTTATTGAACGCCTCTGGCATAGTCCTCCTCACACTACATTTCGCTTCGCGTAATTTTTGTTTGTCTGCAAGGCTTTGGCTATGTTTATGTTTGCTGTGTCGACTTATGTACTACTCACAATCAAAATAAAATACTTTTTAATTTACTTTCGTAGTTCCAAGAATTTTAGACCAATCTGTAGCATTCCACTTTAGATTTTTCTTTACACTCTATCCTGAGCTTCTGTTCTTACATGATGGACGTCTACCATTTAAATCACCTGCTACTGGGGAAAGTTTTGAAATTTTACAATAGAGACATGTGGATTCAGTCCATGGTGCTGCTCCAGATCGTCTCTGGTCTGTCGAGTCGATTTTCTTGGATCTACAGCCGACTGCTTAAAAATTACTTTGTCCTCCATCCTTGTTATTTTCGATGAGAACCTAACCTTGGCTTACAGGCTGCAGTTCCATTCTTTTCTTGCCGTAGACTCCACACGTTTCACATTTCTGATATGCCACAGTGTTTAGCAATTCTATAACACGACTTCCCCTTCTTCAAAAAATGCAAATAAAAATGCCTCACACCAGCCGTGTATTCTTTGTGTACTGGCTTGCTTGTAGTTGCCTGTACAACAAAAAAATACTGTTTGAATGTCTAAGTAAGAATAGTTAATGTATACCGTACCACCAAAGCCAGTTACAAAATACACTCCAGGAAATTGAAATAAGAACACCGTGAATTCATTGTCCCAGGAAGGGGAAACTTTATTGACACATTCCTGGGGTCAGATACATCACATGATCACACTGACAGAACCACAGGCACATAGACACAGGCAACAGAGCATGCACAATGTCGGCACTAGTACAGTGTATATCCACCTTTCGCAGCAATGCAGGCTGCTATTCTCCCATGGAGACGATCGTAGAGATGTTGGATGTAGTCTTGTGGAAAGCCTGCCATGCCATTTCCACCTGGCGCCTTAGTTGGACCAGCGTTCGTGCTGGACGTGCAGACCGCGTGAGACGACGCTTCATCCAGTCCCAAACATGCTCAATGGGGGACAGATCCGGAGATATTGCTGGCCAGGGTAGTTGACTTACACCTTCTAGAGCACGTTGGGTGGCACGGGATAAATGCGGACGTGCATTGTCCTGTTGGAACAGCAAGTTCCCTTGCCGGTCTAGGAATGGTAGAACGATGTGTTCGATGACGGTTTGGATGTACCGTGCACTATTCAGTGTCCCCTCGACGATCACCAGTGGTGTACGGCCAGTGTAGGAGATCGCTCCCCACACCATGATGCCGGGTGTTGGCCCTGTGTGCCTCGGTCGTATGCAGTCCTGATTGTGGCGCTCACCTGCACGGCGCCAAACACGCATACGACCATCATTGGCACCAAGGCAGAAGCGACTCTCATCGCTGAAGACGACACGTCTCCATTCGTCCCTCCATTCACGCCTGTCGCGACACCACTGGAGGCGGGCTGCACGATGTTGGGGCGTGAGCGGAAGACGGCGTAACGGTGTGCGGGACCGTAGCCCAGCTTCATGGAGACGGTTGTGAATGGTCCTCGCCGATACCCCAGGAGCAACAGTGTCCCTAATTTGCTGGGAAGTGGCGGTGCGGTCCCCTACGGCACTGCGTAGGATCGTACGGTCTTGGCGTGCATCCGTGCGTCGCTGCGGTCCGGTCCCAGGTCGACGGGCACGTGCACCTTCCGCCGACCACTGGCGACAACATCGATGTACTGTGGAGACCTCACGCCCCACGTATTGAGCAATTCGGCGGTACGTTCACCCGGCCTCCCGCATGCCAACTATACGCCCTCGCTCAAAGTCCGTCAACTGCACATACGGTTCACGTCCACGCTGTCGCGGCATGCTACCAGTGTTAAAGACTGCGATGGAGCTCCGTATGCCACGGCAAACTGGCTGACACTGACGGCGGCGGTGCACAAATGCTGCGCAGCTAGCGCCATTCGACGGCCAACACCGCGGTTCCTGGTGTGTCCGCTGTGCCGTGCGTGTGATCATTGCTTGTACAGCCCTCTCGCAGTGTCCGGAGCAAGTATGGTGGGTCTGACACACCGGTGTCAATGTGTTCTTTTTTCCATTTCCAGGAGTGTATTTTTGTCATAAAGGAATGCATAGTTACAATGCTATTGTATGACTTGGCTTGTTTACATGTATCGACAATGAGTGTAGCTCTTGATGGAGTGACATAGTTACATGCGTTGCCTTGTTGTGACTGCACGCAGGTAGCACCAACAAGAAACACCACAACCACTAAATATTTTTGAACGTTACTCAATGTTTGACAAAAGTTCACTGTTGTCCTCACCAGAACTACTTTAAATATCGACCCCAGCTTTTTAAAAGGATTCTTGTATATTTTAACATAATGCCATGTGTGGCCCAGAGCAGCTGTCGCAGGAAATGTAAATGCTCAGTAACGAACATGAAGAGATAGTTTGGGCCACCCCAGACGACAATGGGACTGAATTGACGCAAGCAATATTGCACCTAGTCCCTATGCTACTCTCCCTAGACACCTCACTGACGCTGACCAAGGGGAAATACCAGCCATAACTGACGGTCACAGGCTTTACAGAAGACGCTTTTGCATACGGATATGATAATAGAAAGCGGTTTTCCATCCCAGTACACCGGACGCGTAAACCCTCGAGCACCCATAGCTGCTGAGATTGTTGGCAGCTACGAGGCGTCTTCACTTCTAAGACATAGAATCCTTTGTGTGCAAAACAAGAATCAATTATCTACAGCTGTAATTGTTGCATAAGGAGCGACATACATCGATGATCCAAAGCTCTACGCTCACTGGCCGCTCTGAGAGTAAACGCCGCTTGGTGGCGTTGAGGGGCTCGTGACGCGTGAGGAGTGGAATCATTCTAGTGACGATACGGACCGCAGTTGTGGAAATCTACTGGCGTAAGCGATATCGGAAAAAAGCAGATTTATATGGCCCAGCTCTTGAGGTTGAACATCAACGAAACTGTGACGCTGGTCGGTTTCTGTCATGAGTAACTGCGGACAGTGGTTGAAGGACAATGAAAGTACAAATAGACGATAGCATGTTGGACGTCCGTATCTCCTTACAGACCATGAAATTAGGATGTTGTTCCGCTCTGTAAAGCACTACAGGATGTGATCTGTGTCAGATCTCATGACATAGTACAATGCTGGTGGAGAGAAAAGTGTTTCGACATATGTAAATTACAGCTCAAGTTGTTGAATAAGGAGTTCTGCAGTAGACGGCCACTACGAGTTCCCAAACTGACCCAACGACATCGTCAATTAAGACTAAGCAAATGTAATCCTCGATACAGGACAGTGGCTGAATCGAAATGTTACTTCGTACGAAGTGTTATACCAGGCCGATGGTCATGTCGAGATACCCGTCATCCAGTAAAACGGCTGCTCGAAACATGCACCACTCCATGGAACAGGTTAGCAAAAAAGTATTCTGCTGTAGCGGACATTCACCTGATTCCATGGGATCTATAGTGATAATAGAACACGACGACAGCTGTGAACTGCGTGAATGTTGTAACAGACAGATGCTCAGTGTCTTCCCCGATGGTGGTGGTATCTTCCAACAGAATAACTGTTCATTTAAGAAGGCCAGAATAGTGTTACAGTGGGTCAGTCATATTCAAGTCTTGGTCACGAAATTCGATTGCTCTGAACCCGTAGGAACACATGTAGGATGCCTTCCCGCGTCAACACTGCGCCAACGACACACCATTCAACAGTTTGTGAAATTTCTGCTGCCACAGACCTCCGCTGTCACGCAAAATCTCTCTCCTTTGCCTTTCGGAAGATATCGAAACAAGCTAGGGGTGTTCGTAATGTTTTGAATCATAACTGCAGAAGATTACCTAAAATGGATGGGGTAGATTTTTAATTTTAAGTGTGATTGGTAACAGAACCAACACTCTATTCCACCAAAGATGTAAGCAAGGCAAACATGAGGTGGAATGAAGAGATGGTGGTAATAAACACACTCAGCGGAAAAAATGGATACGCACCACAAAGTAATTATCCGAATGGGACGAAAATCGGAAGATACGATGTACATGTAGAAGCAAACAAATGATTACAATTCCAGAACAATTGGATCATCTGTTCAGTAGAAATAGCTTTGCAAATTGAGCAAGTCAGTAACGGGTTGTTCCACCTCTGGCCCCTATGCAAGCAGTTATTCAGCTTGGCATTGGGCGATTTGTTGGATTTTCTCCTGAGAAATATCACGTCAAATTCTGTCTTATTTTCAGGTTAGGTCATCAAACTTCCGAGCTGGTTGGAGTACCCTGCCAATAACGCTACACTTTCTCAATTGGGGAGAGATCCCGTGACCTTGCTTGTAAATGTACAGTTCCGCAAGTACAAAGACAAGCAGTAGAAACTTTCGCCCTCTGCGGGCAGGCATTATCTTGATGAGATGTAATGAAGTGAAATGCACCTCAGACCATCACTCCTGGTTTTTAGGTTGTATGTTGGACGACAGTTAAGTTGGTATCCTACTACTGTCCGGGCAGTCTCTAGACACGTTTTCGGCCTAAATTCTCATTGACCGCAGTAGACTTGTCTTCAGTGATGCTTCCCGCTTCGAACTCAGTCCCGATAACGAGAGAAGTCATGTACACGCCCTGAACATGGGTGGGATACTAAGCTGACTGTCACACGTCGTACGGCCCGATATGGAGGAGTGATTGTCTAACGCACCGTTTATTTTGTAGCAGGACTCCTTTGGTTGTCATCCGCGGCACCCTTAAAGCACAAAGATTCGTCGACGATTTTCTATTCCCAGTTTTATTGCGTTTTGGAGCATTATGAGAAAGACCCTCCAAGAAGGTCGGAATTTTGACAACTAACGCACTAATTCGATATAACTTGGCATGATATCCATGAGGACATCCAACAAGTGTGTCATACAATGCGAGGCGAAATAACTGCTTGCGTAAGGGCCAGAGGTGGACCAACGAGTTTTTGACATACTCAATTTGTGAAATTCGTTCTCTTTAATGAATCATCCAATTTTTCTGAATCTGTAACCACTTGTTTCTTTGTACATGTACATCACACGTACCATTTTTCGTCCTATTGAGGTAACTTCTTCGTCGTGCGTAGGTTTCTTTCTCTTTCTTGGTGTGTACTACGCTGTCGCAGTTACTTAATGGCTCTGTATACGTCGGGAGTCAGTGTATTCAGTTAAGTATGTTTGATTTTGTAATTAACTGCATGATAACGAAATATGTAGAGTAAATATTGATCCATTGTTAGACGCCAAAGTTCTTTTATAACATATAAACATTTTGGAGTAATTTCATAACGCTTCTTATGACACTGTGCTTTAAGAGAAACAAGATATGCGCATTTGACTTTAGGCCTACCTAGCTAGCTTACCTTCTGACACCTGACTGATATATATCTGATACATAGCTATATCCACACCCACACAGCAAGAAACGGAACAAAACATATAACAGACACAGTATACAGAGTGTTATAGTTGCTATTGTTGGGATAATTACTGTCAGCTAACAGTAAGATGCAAAAGTAGATGTGTGGCAACTCTTGTCAGACACATTTTCTCTAATGATAATAAAGGAAACAAATAGACAATAAGTTTGTTGATGTGTGTTGGTGGTTTAACCCTCCGCCGGTAACATGAATAGTACAGCATTCAATAATAAAGTGGGAGACTCATCGCACCAATGTTTGATTTTGTAATTAACTGCATGATAACGAAATATGTAGAGTAAATATTGATCCATTGTTAGACGCCAAAGTTCTTTTTTAACATATAAACATTTTGGAGTAATTTCATAACGCTTCTTATGACACTGTGCTTTAAGAGAAACAAGATATGCGCATTTGACTTTAGGCCTACCACATTTTCCACAAGTTATTTTTACTTTCCTGTCTTTAACTCTATAGCACAAATGACATCTTGCTTGCCTCTGCAGTTTTGTGCGAGTCTGTGCTCGATCGTGAAGGACATTTGTTCATTTGGTTCCCAGATGTGATATAACATTTTAGATCAGCTCAACATTTAGAAAAAGAATTTGAACATCATTTCAGAAATAATACGTTTGTACACTGGTGAGCGCGACAAAATTTCTTCAGCGTTGAGGTTCATGCCTTTCTAATACAAGGCATACAAAGAAACCCCATTAGTGCACATTTCTTCCCTTCCATATTATCAAAACATCTCTGTTCGCTACATGTTCTTCTATTCTTTGGATTTCATCATATGTATTAGCTAGAATCATATCAGATATACTCGTATCTAGTAATATTTTGGGAGCATCTACCTGCAAATAAATGTTTTGTGTAAAGTTAGGAGCCTTAGAAAGTTTCACAATATTTCGACAGTTCTACCTTCCTCGGGTAGTAGTAAGAACACAAAAATGAATTGTTACCTTTGATTATGTTTGTTTATGAAGCGCCGGCCGGAGTGACCGAGCGGTTCTAGGCGCTACATTCTGGAACCGCGAGACCGCTACGGTCGCAGGTTCGAATCCTGCCTCGAGCATGGATGTGTGTGATGTCCTTATGTTAGTTAGGTTTAAGTAGTTCTGAGTTCTAGGGGACTGATGACCTCAGCAGTTAAGTGCCATAGTGCTCGAGCCATTTTCTGATGACGCATTCTCTTCCTCCTTATGAAGTTATAACTTCAGTCTCAGAATTATGTTCAGTTTGTATTTCTAAATTACCATCCTCATTTGAAAAACGCTTTTCACAAAGTCCTGAATCATTGGATCATGCACATTTACAGGTTCCATACTTGGAAAGGTTATGACTGCTAGCAGTCAAATTCGCACTTCGTAAACGGTAACAGGAGTGACATAAAACCCCAAGGATTATTCAGTCTCAACTAGCAGCTGAAGGCAACTGATTAACAACAACACTGATCAGAAACTGGGTTAAGTATCAGTGGCAAAGGAATAAACTGACAAGACGAAAAAGTATCCTATTATTAGCTAGTATTTGCATGGAATAAAATGTTAATGGCACGTATTCACAGGTGCACCGTCTTAATGTTGCTGTCAGCCGAACGAAATCTTTGTGTTACACTTACCAACGAGACGTAGCTTTAATTGTTTATAGAGTGAATTACTATAGCCTTTATCTCATCTATAGCTCTCTCAAAAGGTGTTAAAATTAATAGTTATTGCAGTGTCAAGGTGTAGAATGAAAGAAGGAAGAATCCTAAGGTAAACACCGCTTATATTATCTGATAGTGAATTTCTCAATGTGGGGGTAAATTATATGCTACTAATGCAACTGACTTTCGGATTAACACCGCTACTTATTTATTAAATTAATCACTGTCGCTGTCTATGCAAATTCCTCTAAATTTATCTTGTTAGGTGATGCAAAGTTAGGACTCTGCTTTGAAGTCACAGATGCATTCGCTTTTCTAATCTGTGTCGCCGCCGCTGTGAAGGCTGTACTCGGGATCTGAAGCTTAACCGTTCTCGAAGATCGATGATCTGCTGCAAGATGGCGGAGGCGATAACTATAATTACTAAAATAATGACAAACGCCTCGCCGCTTCGATTAGTGGTAGAGCTCACAAAAGAGGTATGGAAATGGATCTTATCGGGGAACAAACTGATACTTAGATACTGCACATTAACAATGACGGAAACTTATTTACATATTAAGGTTTCTAGAAGTCGGGCCATTATTCCACCCAAAATCAAAGAGTGGCAGCTTGGCCCTCACATTTCTATACACTGTTTTGTACGATGTAATGGTAGGTCGGCGTTCCACTCGTCAGTAACGGGGAAGGAACGACGAAGATGGCAATCTGTAGCTAACCTATCTCGAAAACGAAGCTCGCGTGGCTGCTCGGTCTAAACCGTGATGAAGCAGTATTCTCTAAACTGTTCCAATTTCTACACTACTACTAAAACAAATTTTATTTTCGCAAACTGACAGACTTCTTTCAAAACTGCACCGCATGCGCTACGTGACGTCGAGCCCTGAAGGGATTATCTCATCGACTGTCTTCCTTTCGTTGGCGAATTTTTTTCACAGATACCACATTTTCTACTGGGTCAAAGCTTCCAGGAATACATAGACAATATACACACACATACACACATTGTGAATAGTGTTACAGCTCAAAATGATAACGTCAATTTACAAACACTTCCTCCTTACGTGTTACCACACGTAGATCATAATACAACTGAAGGTATTTAAAAGAAATAAAATAAAGAGAATAAATACAATAAATATAGTTTTGTGTTGATCCTTTTGAGATATCTTACCGAAACAATGGCTAAAGTATATCCGTCACAAACACACCTGGTTTGGTGCCATTGTTGCTGTCGAAGTAGACGTTCTTTGTGCTAAATTTCGCATCGTATGTCTCTCCAACTTACCTACAAGTTTAGTCGCTGTTTGTTGCTGCTATTCTGTACACGAACAACAAGTAAAATCTCATTACTTCTTATACTTCTTGGTGTCGTAAATTTTAATGTCAAGCGTTGTACAACGATTATTTCACATCAGCCCCTAAATCCCATTGCCGGATACATTACCCTGATTATAAAGTTGCCAGTTGACACTTCATGCGTTGGAGCCGGTCTCCTCCAATCAGAGCGCTCACCGTCAATCCCTAACTGTTCACCGTTGCCGAATTGCCTAAATAAATGGCCAGTTCACTTCCTTGTCCGGCTTTCTTTCTTGGTGTGTTAGAATCCCAAGTTATTGTTCTGGCTCTTCTATACTGCATTTCATCAGACGTGAGAGCTCAAATGGCTCTAAGCTCTATGGGACTTAACATCTGAGGTCATCAGTCCCATAGACATACAACCACTTAAACCTAACTATCCTAAGGACATCACACACATCCATGCCCGAGGCCGGATTCGAACCTGCGACCGTAGCAGAAATGCGGTTTCTGACTGAATTGCCTGGAACCACTCGGCCACAGTGGCCGGCCATCTGACATGAGAAGCACATCAAAACAACGTACACACAAAGATGATAATGAAATACCCACGATCCATACCCAGCAGTAGTCTAACACTACACGATCATTCAGCACAAGATGCGATTTGGTGTTACTTATTCAATTACTATCATCAAAAACATCGACCTATGGCAGATAAGCTTTATACGACACTGCATGAGGCCGAACTTTTTGAAGGTAGTAAATCATTCTTGCCACTGGACCTGCAGATTACTAAATAAAGAGGTCTACCGACATCTAGTGCTGTCGCCAGCACGTTAGCTCAGCGTGATCGATCAGAGAGCTGGCTGGTCTCTGTAATAAAAAAAACTGTGTGAAGGGATCAAACACGAACTTTAACGAATCTCATGTAACGACCGCTAAGATAAAAAAAAATGGCGGGTAAGTTACAGTTCTGAAGTTCTGATATACACAAGGACGTCGGTTCGAGTCTCAATAGGCACTAACATTTTTGTTCTTAAATATTTATCAGAAGGACAATGATTGTTATTTTTTCGGTTAGTAGGTCTAAATATGCCTTTTCGAAATTTTTATTCTTTTGTCGTGTATTTTTCTTTTTTTTATTAGCTCTCATTTTTTTCTTCCTGTTATTCGTTTTCGTTTCGAATCTGCCTGCGTGCCATCAAGGACTGCTCATCGACTGGTATTGCGTCAGTTCATGTACCCAGTTGAGGATAGCTTCAGGTAACCAATGAAAGTGAAAAATTACAGTTCGATTATAGCGCTGAAACTGAAATTTTGCTGTTTGGGTTTGGGCGCATATGTCAGCTTTAATCACTGTGAGTAAAGCGAGCGTGAGTAATACTTCCGTCTCAAGTTGTTGACCACCATTTTCTCGGATAAATTGCACATTACGAGGTTGAGGTTCGGTTAGGACATGAGCGTAAATTTATGGGTGCAAAATGCTTCATCTCCCGAAGTTCAGTCATAGGTCACACAAAATCAGCTGTGATCATACGCTGTGGCAAGTGGCAGACATCAACTAGTAAGTAATTTTCAGCGCACTATACCAATTTTTATCACGAAGCTGACTGCATTATCGCCCTGGCTAAATTAGGAGTACGTCTCACGTGGTAATGCCATTAGTTGGTCATCATTGGCCACTCCGCCAGGATCAGATATCATAGGACTATTAAGTAGTACAAGTTTATACGCCAACTAGCTCTGCAGATGACGAAGAAATTGAAGAAATGTATGATGAGATAAAAGAAATTATTCAGATAGTGAAGGGAGACGAAAATTTAATAGTCATGGGTGATTGGAATTCGATAGTAGGAAAAGGAAGGAAACGTAGTACGTGAATATGGATTGGGGGTAAGAAACGAAAGAGGAAGCCACCTGGTAGAATTTTGCACAGAGCATAACTTAATCATAGCTAACACTTGGTTCATGATTCATAAAAGAAGGTTATATACATGGAAGAAGCCTGGAGATACTGACAGGTTTCAGATAGATTATATAATGGTAAGACAGAGATTTAGGAACCAGGTTTTAGATTGTAACACATTTCCGGGGGCAGACGTGGACTCTGACCACAATCTATTGGTTATGAGCTGAAGATTAAAACTGAAGAAACTACAAAAAGGTGGGAATTTAAGGAGATGGGACCTGCATAAATTGACTAAACCAGAGGTTGTACAGAGTTTCAGGGAGAGCACAAGGGAACAATTGACAAGAATGAGGGAAAGAAATACAGTAGAAGAAGAATGGGTAGCTTTGAGGGACGAAGTAGTGAAGGCAGCAGAGGATCAATTAGGTAAAAAGACGAGGGCTAGTAGAAATCCTTGGGTGACAGAAGAAATATTGAATTTAACTGATGAAAGGAGAAAATATAAAAATACCGTAAATGACGCAGACAAAAAAGAATTCGAACGTCTCAAAAATGAGATCGACAGGAAGTGCAAAATGGCTAAGAAGGCATGGCTAGAGGATAAATGTAAGGATATAGAGGCTTATCTCACTAGGGGTAAGATAGGTACTGCCTACAGGAAAATTAAAGAGACCTTTGGAGAAAAGAGAACCACTTGTATGAATATCAAGAGCTCAGATGGAAACCCAGTTCTAAGCAAAGTAGAGAAAGCAGAAAGTTGGACGGAGTACAGAGAGGACCTATACAAAGGGGAGGTACTTGAGGGCAATATTATGGAAATGGAAGAGGATGTAGATGAAGATGAAAAGGGAGATAAGATACTGCGTGAAGAGTTTGACAGAGCACTGAAAGACCTAAGTCGAAACAGGGTCCCAGGAGTAGACAACATTCCATTAGAACTACTGACAGCCTTGGGAGAGCCAATCCTGACAAAACTCTTCCATCTGGTGAGCAAAATGTATGAGACAGGCGAAATATCCAGACTTCAAGAAGAATAAAGTGATTCCAATCCCAAAGAAAGCAGATGTTGACAGATGTGAAAATTGCCGAACTATCAGTTTTATAAGTCACAGCTGCAAAATACTAAAGCGAATTCTTTACAGACAAATGGAAAAACTTTGGGGAAGATCAGTTTCGATTCCGTAGAAATATTGGAACACGTGAGGCAATACTGACCCTACGACTTATCTTAGAAGCTAGATTAAGAAGAGGCAAACCTACGTTTCTAGCATTAGTAGACTTAGAGAAATCGTTTGACAATGTTGATTAGAATACTCTGTTTCAAATTCTGAAGGTGACTGGGGTAAAATACAGGGAGCGAAAGGCTATTTACAATTTGTACAGAAACCAGATGGCAGTTATAAGACTCGAGGGACATGAAAGGGAAGCAGTGGTTGGGAAGGGAGTGAGACAGGGTTGTAGTCTCTTCCCGATGTTATTCCATTTTTATATTGAGCAAATAATAAAGGAAACAAAAGGAAAATTCGAATAAAAACTCTAAGGTTCGTCGATGACATTGTAATTCTGTCAAAGATAGCAAAGAACTGGGAAGAGCAGTTGAACGGAATGGACAGTGTCTTGAAAGGAGGATATAAAATGAACATCAACAAAAATAAAACGAGGATAATGGAATGTAGTCGAGTTAACTCGTGTGATGCTGAGGGAATTAGATAAGGGAATGAGACACTTAAAATAGTAAAGGAATTTTGCTATTTGTGGAGCAAAATAACTGATAATGGTCGAAGTAGAGAGGATATAAAATGTAGATTGGCAATGGCAAGGAAAGCGTTTCTGAAGAAGAAAAATTTGGGAACATCGAGTGTAGATGTTGGTGTCAGGAAGTCGTTCTTGAAAGTATTTGCATGGTGTGTAGCCATGTATGGAAGTGAAACATGGACGATAAATAGTTTGGACAAGAAGAGAATAGAAGGTTTCGAAAT
This sequence comes from Schistocerca cancellata, assembly GCF_023864275.1. Lineage (NCBI taxonomy): Eukaryota > Metazoa > Arthropoda > Insecta > Orthoptera > Acrididae > Schistocerca > Schistocerca cancellata. The sequence continues at coordinate 415,271,960 of NC_064628.1, forward strand.
GTGGTGCTACAGAAGAATGCTGAAGATTAGATGGGTAGATGACATAACTAATGAGGAGGTATTGAATAGAAATGGGGAGGAGTTTGTGGCACAACTTAAGTAGATGAAGGGATCGGTTGGTAGGACATGCTGTGAGGCATCAAGGGATCACAAATTTAGTATTGGAGGGCAGCGTGGAGGGTAAAAATCGTAGAGGGAGACCAAGAGATGAATACACTAAGCAGATTCAGAAGGATGTAGGCTGCAGTACGTACTGGGAGATGAAGCAGCTTGCACGGGATAGAGTAGCATGGAGAGCTGCATCAAACCAGTCTGAGGACTGAAGACCACCACAACAACAACAACATTAAGTAGAGAACAGATCACCACAAGAATTCCTGAGCAGTCTCATTCGCCGGCAAATGACGAAAAGTTGTGTAGGGTGCTCAGTATTGTCTCTTAACTACCTCCTGGAATATCAAATTTAGTCAGTTTGTGTCATTGCTCGGAAGTGATTTGTCGTTCCACAACTGTTGCAACTGTTGGAAGCTCTTTTCCTTACGGTGTCTATAAAACTATCCCAGCCCTTTTCCATTGTTTCCTGAGTGTCATACGTCTTTTCACATTGTGAACGTTGTTAACTTCCAGCGTAGCTTTTCTTATATCTGATCGTACTAAAATAAATAGAAAACAGGCGAGGAATATAAGAAGATTTTGGAAGAGATCATGAATCCAGGAAGTCGTGGTGATGAGAAGTTACCGATAAGGGACCGTCGTCAGATGCCGGTTTTTATAGCTGTCTTTCGGGGGATTTATGGGGAAGAATGCATGGCTACTTTGCTGAAGTGGACAATCCACTTTGGAAACGTCAAAAACTGATTTTGTCGCTTAAAATGTTTTCGGGATGTCTTGTTTGTTATAGTGTCCATTCCAAGTTCGTAGAAACTCCATTACCGAGTTATAAGGCGCTTTGTGAAAAAGTATCCCGGCACACTGAGAACGCGTACGAGCTCATTCGAGAGATACGTCAGTTACCAACGGAACTGGCGATCCGGTTAGTTCGACATGTTATCGCTTGAGTTGCTAGAACTATGTTTAGGGGAAGTTTTAAAGCTTGCGTCTGCTCGATATCTCCGGAAACCATTCATAGCGGAGGAGAAATAGTCGACATCACGGCCAATGTGGTAGCATGTCATTTTAACGACGGCCTCCCAGGGGTTATGGAAATTATGAAAGTGCTCGAATTTGCGATCGCACCACCCCGTTACAACTTTTGCACAAAAGGGAACGAAAAGCGATCGAGAGTGCAGAGCAGCGGAAAACGGAAACTACCAAACGGGTCTGCAGGACTACCATGGCCTGGAAGAAGATGGAGAAGGACCTCCTTCTGGATGTGGCGGAATTGCTCTATCGTCAAGGAATCACTGAGTACAGGATTGTTTAAATTAACTATCAAAAATGAAACCGGAAATTTTAACTGCGTTTTATTATTGAAACATTTTTTTAAAAAAAATTAGCGGTAACCTAGCTTTAGGACGGTATATATGATTTTCCTGAGATATGAGGTTAGCATTCTAAATTGAATTCTGTGTCAGCGTACGTAGCCGTCTGGTGATATCTTAGAAAGTTCATTTTCGGTGCACGCTTTGGTTTCGAGCTTTTGGATGGAATAAGTGACCTTTTCAGTACGTTATGATTTTGTTAGAACTTAATATTTTTGAATTATTGTGTTGATGCTGACAGTATCTCGCAAATGACGTATCCAAATTATTTTGTGGTAAGTGAAGCAGGAGGACGTCGTGTATTCCTGCCGATGACCATTGTTCCTGCAGCAACGGGGCCTTCCTCCTGGTGGAGTGGTAAAAGGAAGCGTCCGAGTTGGACACAAAATTGTTTCTTAAAGTAAAAGTGTAGGAAAGGAAACTATATCATCAGATTTAGTACTCTGGTCATATTACTTGAAAAAAATACGAAAATCACATATTTTTCACGTGTACAAAGAGGATTACCCCTTTAAGGAGGCAGGCATCGTAATTTAACGACAGATATTCATTCTTCAGACACCAATCAGCTGCACTGTGGATACCGTGTTTACTGATGACTAGTTCCAAAGTTGACATAAATTATCATTTTAAATTTTTTGCTTTTGAAGAGTTTAACCATCCAGAAGTCTTCTTGAATTCTGATTATACAGCACGCGGACACCATTATCATTACATGGCGTAAATGAAACTAAAATGTGTGCCGATTACTCGAAAAAGGGTATTACTGAATTAAGTTATAATGAAATTATAGTTCCTATGTCTTCTTTTGACATTTCTTGATAAAGATTTCTGCGCGTGTTAGGTGCGTTTCTCGCGCTGTACGAGTGCGTTATGTGATACTAATTTTTCTATGTTCGTAGAGATTTCTTTGTGAGCATTTTCAGTATAGAAATTTTTCCTTGAAGATAAATGAATTGATCGAAAAATGCAGTAGCATGGCCTTTCCGTTACCTTTACCTTAATCCCTTAGATTCCTGTGGGATATTTAAATGGTGACTTGAATATTCTAATGTTACGCCACTCCAGAGATGTGGAGAACGATTCAGATAATGGCTGAGTAGTATTTATGCAGCAGGTGATTCCACGTAAGATGGCCGCGGATTTCAGGCGTCACGTCAAACAGGGGTGGCAGTTGAGCCACTATTCTTGTTTTTTCTTCGCTACATGGCAAGAATTCCTTTACTGTGCCAGCCTCTTCATCCTTTTGTAGCACGGAACGTCCTATCTTGTTTGTTGGATATATTCCAGTCTCCGTCTTCCCCTATCGTTTTACCTTCTACACCTCCCGCATGTGCCCAGGAAGTTATTCCTCTATGTCTTGTCCTATCATCCTGTCCTGACCTTTCTTCTTGATTTTCCATTCTTGTTTTTCACTCTACGTTCTTGTCCATATCGTATATTACTGCTCAATCCCTGTAGCCAAAATATTCTTTCCTGAGAATCTCGAAATTTTTGCAGTGTTTTACGTTGCTGAAGGCTTTTTCTAGATCGACAAATACTAAGAATGAGTGTTGGTCTGTCTTAAGCCTTGGTCTTGTATCATTGTGAAGCACAATGTCAGCAATGCTTCTCTGGTGCCTTTATCTTTTCCTAACGTCGAACTGATCGCCATTTAATACACCATTTATGGCCATTTTTTATTATTTTACTCACCAGTCTTCTGAATGGTTTGACGCAGACCGTCACGAAATACTCTCCTGGCCCAACCTTTTTTGACGCAGACCTCCACGAAATGCTCTCCTGATCCAGCCTTTTAATCTCAGAGTAGATCTTGCACCCTATTCAATTATTTGTTGAATATATTGCAATCTTCGTCTTCCTCTACAATTTTTACCGTCTACAGCTTCCTCTTGTACCATGGAAGTTATTCCCTGCTGTCTTAACACGTGTCCTCTCTCTCGTTCCTGTCAGAATTTTCCATATCTTCCTTTATTCGCCGTTTCTGCAGAGAAGATCCTTATTCATTATCTTAAATTGATACATTCTACACATAAATGTGAATAGTGTTTTTCTGCCACTTCCCGCAATGATTTTAGAAATTCTCATGGATTTTATCCATCCCTCCTGTCTTATTCGATCTTAAGTGTTCGAAAGCTCTTTTACTTTCTGATTCTAATAGTTGATCTCCTAGCTGTTTCATATCGACTCTTGTTTCTTCTTCTGCCACTTCATCATAAGAGTCGTCCCCTTTACAGAGGCCGTCAAAATGTGCTCATTGCCTCTACCTACTCTCTCTTCTGCATTTCACAGTGAAATTTCCATAACACTCTTAATGTTACCGCCCTTTCATCAATTTCACCGGAAGTTGTCTTGAGTTCTCTATATGCTGAGTCAGTGCTTCGGGGAATGATTTATTTTTCAATTTCTCCATTTTTTTCATGGAACCATTTCACACTAACTTAACTGCACTTCCTATTTATTTCGTTTCTAAGTCACTTCAATTTCTATGGTACTAAATTTCTCCGATCAGTTTTGTTACATCCTTTTTTCGTTTATCAGCTGAAGTTTCTTCTGTTATCCACGGTTTCTTAGCGTTTATACTCTTTGTAACTATATTTTCCTTGCAACTTCTGTGGTTGCCCTTTCTAGAGAAGTCCATTCCTCTTCAGTTGAACTTCCTACTGAGTAGTTCCATATCGCAGTATCTGTAGCCTCAGAGAACATTAAGCGTACCTCTTCATTCCTTAGTACTTTCGTGTCCACTTCTTTGCGTATCGATTCTTCCTGACTAATATCTTAAAACTTCAGCCTACTCTTCACCACTGGTACACTGTGATCTGAGTCTACATCTGCGCCATGGTACTCCTTACAGTCTATTACCTATTTAGGAACCTCGATCTGACCATAATGAAATCTAACTTAAATCTTCCCGTACTTTCCAGCCTTTTTGAAGTCACTTCCTCCTCTTGTGATTCTTGAACAGAATATTGGCTCTCACTAGGTGTAATTTATTGCAGAACTCACTTTCTCCTCTCTCATTTCTAGTACCAAGCGCATATTCTCCCAAACCACCCCCTCTACGCCTTCCCCTAAAACCTTTATCCAATCTCCCAAAACTACACTCCTGGAAATGGAAAAAAGAACACATTGACACCGGTGTGTCAGACCCACCATACTTGCTCCGGACACTGCGAGAGGGCTGTACAAGCAATGATCACACGCACGGCACAGCGGACACACCAGGAACCGCGGTGTTTGCTGTCGAATGGCGCTAGCTGCGCAGCATTTGTGCACCGCCGCCGTCAGTGTCAGCCAGTTTGCCGTGGCATACGGAGCTCCATCGCAGTCTTTAACACTGGTAGCATGCCGCGACAGCGTGGAAGTGAACCGTATGTGCAGTTGACGGACTTTGAGCGAGGGCGTATAGTGGGCATGCGGGAGGCCGGGTGGACGTACCGCCGAATTGCTCAACACGTGGGGCGTGAGGTCTCCACAGTACATCGATGTTGTCGCCAGTGGTCGGCGGAAGGTGCACGTGCCCGTCGACCTGGGACCGGACCGCAGCGACGCACGGATGCACGCCAAGACCGTAGGATCCTACGCAGTGCCGTAGGGGACCGCACCGCCACTTCCCAGCAAATTAGGGACACTGTTGCTCCTGGGGTATCGGCGAGGACCATTCGCAACCGTCTCCATGAAGCTGGGCTACGGTCCCGCACACCGTTAGGCCGTCTTCCGCTCACGCCCCAACATCGTGCAGCCCGCCTCCAGTGGTGTCGCGACAGGCGTGAATGGAGGGACGAATGGAGACGTGTCGTCTTCAGCGATGAGAGTCGCTTCTGCCTTGGTGCCAATGATGGTCGTATGCGTGTTTGGCGCCGTGCAGGTGAGCGCCACAATCAGGACTGCATACGACCGAGGCACACAGGGCCAACACCCGGCATCATGGTGTGGGGAGCGATCTCCTACACTGGCCGTACACCACTGGTGATCGTCGAGGGGACACTGAATAGTGCACGGTACATCCAAACCGTCATCGAACCCATCGTTCTACCATTCCTAGACCGGCAAGGGAACTTGCTGTTCCAACAGGACAATGCACGTCCGCATGTATCCCGTGCCACCCAACGTGCTCTAGAAGGTGTAAGTCAACTACCCTGGCCAGCAAGATCTCCGGATCTGTCCCCCATTGAGCATGTTTGGGACTGGATGAAGCGTCGTCTCACGCGGTCTGCACGTCTAGCACGAACGCTGGTCCAACTGAGGCGCCAGGTGGAAATGGCATGGCAAGCCGTTCCACAGGACTACATCCAGCATCTCTACGATCGTCTCCATGGGAGAATAGCAGCCTGCATTGCTGCGAAAGGTGGATATACACTGTACTAGTGCCGACATTGTGCATGCTCTGTTGCCTGTGTCTATGTGCCTGTGGTTCTGTCAGTGTGATCATGTGATGTATCTGACCCCAGGAATGTGTCAATAAAGTTTCCCCTTCCTGGGACAATGAATTCACGGTGTTCTTATTTCAATTTCCAGGAGTGTATTAGAGTTTCAGACAAGGGGTTGAGTTAAATAACTGATTTGAAGAAGAAGAAAAAAGCTGAGATAAACGTAAAGAATAATTTAGAGAAGATGAACGCCAAAACCTAATGGAGGACATGCAAACAAGTTGAGGTCAGTATAGATTAGTTCAATTGGAGGAACACACTACAGGCGCCGTTGTTCTATGGAACATAGTCTGACATCAGCATGCCATACGGAGTACACTTGCTGTGGCGTTGCGAACGTCACCATGAGTGCGGCAATTCCTGCGGCGGCAGCTGCGAGGATCGCACCTTCGCAGCACGATTCTGGTCTGCCACCTGAGCGAGCAGGTTGCTGAAGTGGGTGACGTCTGCATCTCGGCCGTGAGACAGTGTGGTCGGGCTCCGTTTGGCTTCTTGGTCGCTGTGGTAGGAATACGGGTGGTCTGGACTGGCATGGATACCTTGGAGAACGCCGAGTCCGGACCTTGGCGGAAGAAACTGAACGAAATATGTGGCTGATTCTGCGGCCACTGCAACGCGGCGGTGGGGCAGTGGATGCTAGTATTATGAACCGTAGCTTTGACTGGGACAGCAAGTGAAGTTAGGTAGTGCAATGAACACAACATCGCGGTTACAAAAATGGTTCAAATGGCTCTGAGCACTATAGGACTTAAAATCTAAGGTCATCAGTCCCCTAAGAACTACTTAAACCTAACTAACCTAAGGACATCAAACACATCCATGCCCGAGGCACTATTCGAACCTGCAACCGTAGCGGTCGCGCGGTTCCAGACTGAAGCGCCTAGAACCGCTCGGGCACACTGGCCGGCCATCGTTGTTAGAAGTAGTCTGCCAAAACCTGATCCGCCCGCTTAGCTGGGTGATAACGTGTTTGCCACCCACGTAGCGGGCCCTCGTTTGATCCCCAGCCAAGTTGGAGGTTTTCTCCGCTTGAGCACAGAGTGTTTGATGTCCTCATCATCGTCTCATCGTCACCGACACGCAAGTCGTCCAATATGGCGTCACCTGAAATAAGACTTGCAGTCTTGCGACCGAAGTTATGGGCCTCCCGGCCATTAATGCTACACGATTATTTCATTCCATTTTTGCGAAAACCAATTCATAGATGTTGGCCACTGATGAATCGTGTATATGATTGGAGTCAACCCCATCAGCGTCAGTAAAGGCCTGAAGATGGCGCACAGAAGCTCCGAAACTGGTAGCCATATAATAAAAAACATCTTAAGGACGTCTGCAGGTGTTCCATTTTTATTACATAAGTGAACGGCTGAAGTCCCTCAAACCTCCAATCAAAAGGATAGACATCCGAAGCAAGTGAAGGTAGTGGAGTGTGCAGCCAGCAGCCATCAGCCAGCACATTCTCAAATGTGTTATGTGACCAGTCTGGCGATAACTTTCACAGTTTGCTTAGAATAGTTGTAATAGCTGGGTTTCATTAATTCATTTGGAATACCTTCGTATTTTCGAGAAGTTCTTTTAGCTCGGGCACGTAATGGCGTGGGTGAATTTCAAAGGGTATTTGCATATCTTCATGTTATTAAATCTTGTTTCTTGGATGCTCTGAATTTATTTCTATTGATGGGATCGTTTGATTCTGGAGGGTCATTTCTGTTTCCTGATAAATACCTGAGTTGTGTTTGCGCCGACTAACGACTGTTGACTAATATTCTGATGGTGTATAGTGGCTTCGTGACTTTGCGGATCTATGGCCATATTGTAATCAGATAATACTTTTCCACACTACGGTATCATTTCCGAGGGATCCGATTCCCGTTACACACTCTTAATGAATCACAAAACCAAGAAAGAGACGGTACTTAAATTCTTTAATGACTGTAACCTTATTGCTCCATGGGTCCGCAGTACGGACTGTAATGATCAAATAATTAAGGGAAATTTTCGCGACTGAAGTGAGATTTCTAAGACCTTCTTCAGGATGGAAATTAGATCATAAGAGGGAGGAATTATGAGATAGGAGCAGAGTTACATGTTCTAGGAATAGCAGAAAAGATGGAGCACTATAGAAATAAATGGCATGAGTATCTACCACTTACGGATCAAAAACGGATACCGAAGAGAACGTATGTTTACAGACGGAAGGGCCTACCATAGGACGACCACGAGGAAGATAGCGTTTTACATTGTTGATTTAGGAACAGGCAAAGATGTCTAAACTGAAATGTGCATGATGACAAAAATAGGACTCAAGAGACCCTCCATTGTGGTTACAAAGATCGGAAAGCGATGGATATACTGTAAATTCAGGAAGCATATATGAAGACTCAAGAAAATGCTGTAGTCGCATCCATGGGTCTGACGACATCAACAGTGAAGGCTTAGATGTCAGCAACAAGTTTCCTGTGTAAGGTTATCGTTGTGACACGATCGTCACGCCTATCACTGACATTTCATGATTCGAGTTCACTCGGGAACATAACAGCTTATCTCAGTGCCAGCTCGCTGCCACCGATCGAGAAATGGGAAGAGCGAATTACAATGCGATCATGTCTCAACGAAGATGTACCTGCAGTATAAGGAATTATGGGTGAGAATCAAGGTAGAAACTACAGATGATATAAAGGCATGTACTGCAAGAGCAAAAACAATTTTATTAGTCACCTGTAGATTTACATGCGTGTCTAGAATACTGCAAAACCAAAAGAAACATGGTATAAACTGAGAGGAGTGACAAAAATTCGGGTCTTACAAGCAAGAGTAGGCTTCTGACGACACTTCTAAAGAGCTCCTCGTCGGTGGAAAACTTCATGTCAAAGATTATTCCTACTTCCAGTAAGTTGAATGGCTTAAGTTCCGAAGTAAAAGTTTCGTTTTACTTATCTGGCTACCAGTCGATTACAAGGCGAAGAGTATGGGTTTCGAAAATTCGAAAATTCTAGTTAGAGGGGATCTGACTAAGACAAAGCTACATTAGCTCTAAATCATCGTCTGGTGAGATGGTGCTTCGGACTAAATGGAGGAAGCACATACGCTGATGAGTCGAAATATTGTAACCACCTACTAAACAGCTTGTTGGCTCATCTTTGGAAAACAATGGACCAGCGATCCGCGTGGCATGATTCCGACAAGCATTTGGTAGGTTTCCGGTGGTATGTTCTACCAGATGTCTACCCACAGACCACAAAATTTTTACGAGGTGGTGGTTTGTGGGCTGAGAGCTGTAGCCCAATAGCGCCACAGACATGTTCTATCGGGCTCAGATCAGGTGACCAAGTAATCTATGTGAGTTCACCATCATGGTCCTCACATCCGTGTAGGGTGATTCAAAGTGGTTCAAATGGCTCTGAGCACTATGGGACTTAACGTCGGAGGTCATCAGTCCCCTAGAACATAGAACTACTTAAACCTAGCTGACCTAAGGACATCACACACACCCACGCCCGAGGCAGAGAACTACTTAAACCTACCTAACCTAAGAACATCACACACATCCACGCCCGAGGCAGGATTCGAACCTGCGACCGTAGCGTTCGCGCGGTTTCAGACTGAAGCGCTTATAACCGCTCGGCCATTCCGGCCGGCGAGTAGATTGATTCTGGAGTTGTGATATGATCACATATTCTGCTGGAGGAAGTCATAGCCGTCGGGTAAGGCATTAAGCATTAAAGAATGCAGGTGTCCCGTAATAATTTTCACTTAGTCCATAACAGTCATGGTGCCTTCGATTAGGCGCATAGGAGAGTTCCGATGGGAGTCCAAGTGAAAGTCCACTGTAATGTAAAACAGTCCCCACCATCACCGTCCGTAGCACTTGTCATGTTTGGAGCTTTCGTTCGCCTGGCCCATCGACTTGCTGTTAAAAGAAACGTGATTCCTTGGACATAGTGACTCATTTCCGTAAGTCCATGGTCAACTTTCCCATTCTTACTGAAATCGTAATTTTCGATGTTATTGGGTTGAACATAGGAACACGTAGCGGTTGACCCACGTTGAACAATGTATGTTGAATGGTGTAACCTGAAACACTACATCAGTACTGTACTCTGTCACATTTGCACACATAGATACTTATCCTGCTTTAAAGAGCGTTGAAGCCTCAAATTCCTACGTTCTTTGTTGAAGCGTAGACGTCTAGCACGTCACCAGGCGACAACAACTCTCCCTTTGTCACTTTTATCAGTTAATATCCCCAGTAGCGGCCCCTATCTTCGATAGAATGATTCGCCATTTTCTCTGCTGACTTACTTTCCTTGCAGCCACATGTGCCCGGAACACCGTCGGGCAGCATTCAGTGTCGAGATGAGCAGAGGTCATTTTGTATCATGAAACGGAATGTGCCCCACGCCAAGTGCCGTAATGATATTAAACTGCGGGTGTGGAGAAACATAAGTCAAAATGACAGTCATATTGAAACTGTCTGTCACGTACTTATTTCAGTACAAAAGTCGTTGGAACTCATATTCATATACATATATGTATGGCGTATCCAGGATCTGAACTAGGGGGGGGGGGGGGGGGGGCAGGTCATACTAGTCTCAGGAAACAAGGACTCGAGATAACATACAGCACTTCTTATTAAATAAAACACTAAACCAGTGAAAAACTGCTTTTAATAAACATTTTAAATGCAAGAATGCACTTGCACAATCCGAGAAAACATGCAGCATTTCTTATTAAATAAAACAGTAAACTAGTGAAAAACTGCGAATATCTTCTGGGAGGGGGGCAGCTGCCCCCCCCCCCCCCCTGTCCCTCGCTGGGTACGCCCATGTCAGTATGGTTGATCAAGAAAATAATGCGGCACTTAAGTTCAATTATGCGTTATAACTTGTGTAACTGTTTTATTTTTGTGGTGGTACTGGTAATAGCTACAATTAGTTATATTTAGGTGTAACATGTTTTCCATTGTTGGTATTATGCCCCCTCGACATCTCGTAACAAAATCTCTGCACACACTCACACGTACATACAGTTTCAAAACGTTTAGTTTTAATATTCTGTTGCATAGATTTCTTGTTCAACTTATATATTTAAACTATGTTACCACTGCACTGTCTAAGAAGACATTTGAAATGACTTCCCTTCACGCACTGTATGGAATTTCTTTTGCTACGTTGTTCACAGCAGGGTTGCCATACGTTGTAATTTTTCGCATTCCTCGCTGTCTTTGTTTAAGATTAGTAGCCAGTACAACTTTCTGGTGACTAGCAAAATTTGACTACTAAAAGAATAAGTTGGGGATTTATGATTATTTTCTTTCGCTTGAATGAAAATAAAACAAATTTAACATATTGTTGACGAAACCAGCTAAACATACAATAAATTGCCTGACGACCTCATGCTGTTGCATTATTTCATGACGCAACAAATGCTGACACTCTACTAGCAAAACAGTGGTAATCCTTCCTTGCTTGTGCTTATTCTGCATTCTGTCATGGTGCAGTAGCAGGCGAACCTAGTTCTCACTGTCGTTACATAATGTCGCAGAGCAGACCTAACAGTTAACAGTTGTACATGCTCTCGTGGAGAAGGAATTGTGGAGTGTGGTTTATGATTAGTGCACTATTTTGTCTCGTACACGACAATAGTCAATTATTGGCTGAAGTTGGCTTTCTAAGCCGAAAAGCGGTTCGATAAGTAAGTTAATTTTGTGGGGTAACCTCATTTTGTGTTTTAAACTTTCTTTCCTCATAAATATTAGTGAGAGGTACATTGTATAACGGACTTTTGGGTTTTGGGACTGTGCAGTAAGCTAAGCTCGTATAACAACTAAAAGAATTGAATAAAGAATTATAAAATTCTCGGAACACGACCGTTTTAGTTCCTAGGCTGTACGCAACATGTAAGTACAGCAAATAATAAAGAAAAATTATATCAGCGATGTTATCAGCAGGAATATTACATGCACACCATATTCTGAATATTAATAGTGGAGCATACTCCATGTGATGGGAAGGATCATGCGCAGGATTTTAGATTAAACCTCTTTTATACATTCGGAGATGATAAATTTTACATTACGTTTTCATTCCTTTTTTTTTCTTTAACAGTCACTGTTGTGAAAAGGGTACATGTGCGGAGCTGCCCGATCGGGACTCGATGCAAACGAAACAGCTCGCACTGAGGCACCAGCTGCCGTGTTTTCAATCGCCATATAAATTTGCCGTCTTCGCCTCCGCGAGTATAAAACAGTTCACAGTATCAGCCGTCGGGCACGATCAGCACTTTATTACAGCGCGAGTGACGCAATCGCCGGCAGTAACTTTTACAAGCCATCAACCCTGTCGACAACAATCTCACGGCCCGTTTGTTGCTATTCGTCGGGCAGTGATGGTGTTCGTAACGACCGAAATAAGCGAGCATTTTCCGTGTCTCTCATCAGGCGAGAATTCCATACACCAATGTCTCCCGACTGCAACTGTTACGAGTCATTAACTTCCGTGTTTCGATGAAAACGTGAATGTACCGTCAGTTGAATGACATCGGAAAATAAACTACTATGGACATGACACCACAAAAGTGACGCTCACTTTCTGAACGACTCGGCACAATTAGAATTCTGATGTTTGGTTTAACTTCATGCTCAACGGCCAGAGCTACAGAGGCATATTTCATGAATTCTCACTAAGCATCAACTTCCATTGCCTACGTTTTCACTAAAAAAAAAAGGGTTCTTATGATTGAATAATGGCTGGTACATAAGGCTGATTTGATAAGTCAAGTATATTTGTCTGAATCAGTTAATAATTGTGTAAAGCAGTACGACTAATTTATTTTCTCTTAAGAGTCAAAAGATAAAACGCTCATTTGCTTGTTAGCAGCTACTGGCAAAAATTACTATTGCCGGTTCCGTGAAAATGAGTGAAGAAAGTTACTATACTTTACTATACTTTTGAGTAGACCTTGGGACAATGATAAGCTGAGTGGTGGAAAGCCCTTGGGGACTTTGTGCAAACGCAGTCGTATGCGCAGTCCGGCTACGAACTTTCAGGACAACCTGTTAGAACTGAATCAGTGCTCGATAAAAGCAGTAATATCTACATAGAAGACCTTCACATGCAGATTCGAAAGACTATTGAAAGAGTAGGCAATTATATACTGAATGAAGTTCAATAATTTTCTGGGAGAAATAAATTTTCGAAAAATCAGAGTGTTGTTTAGGCTGGATAATAACGAGTATACTTTTTAGAGTTGACAAAACAGTCTTTTCTGGAGGAGTAGATGCCTAGAGCTAAATAGACATTATATGGACAAACAGATTCCGGTTTTCTGAAAAAAATATGCTTTTTCCAAATAAAGCTGTTTTGATGTTCGGCAGTAACTTACATTTATCACATTTATTTGCGAAATAAGTGGTTTTTGAAACTTTCGAGTCATCAGGTATAACTGGCTGTCGCATTCGCAGTTAAAACAACATGAGGCAGGTAGAGACATTAGAACAAACTTAAGCTACACCACATAATATCTCTGACTGTTGAATGTTATTTTATCTACTGTCATATGATTGTGGCCTAAGAAGAGTCACACGATTGTGGCCCAAGAAGTCGAAAACCATTTATCAATGCACGTTGTTAAAAAATCAGCAAAATGTTCCTTTCTTAAATTTTATTCATTTTTAAGTTTTGTTTATTTGTACCCTATTATTTTCAGCCAAGTACCTGCAGAGAATTCAATCAGTGGCAATATTTTCTTTCAATAAAATCATCAATCTGCAATTTTACAGCTTGTTTTAAAAAGATTTACGGAGTTTTTGGTATGATTCATTTTCTTGGATGACATTTTAGCGTCCTTCAGCTGTATTCCTAATTGTACTGCTACCAAATAATGAATTAAAATGTTCTATTGACCGTTTTAAATCCCCCACACTAGATTTAGGAAGTGTATAAATTCAACCGCAGCCGTTATTGTGACAAACGCAACAAAAATATTGCAGTACCGGTATATGAAGTGACCCAAAACATAAGCACTTCGGATTTCAGTAGTGCTCCTTAATGTAAACATGAATTATACCAGTTCTTGCATGTAGCCACTGTGTTGTGTGTAACAAATAGAAGACCAAACGTACAATAGCCAAAGTGCCATGGACCCTCAATGAGAACCAAAGCTTAAAGGAATGAAGACCAATAAGAAAGTGTGACAAGGGTGTCGAACTACACACGTCAAGGAAATCGAAGCTTCCGAAAAGTGTTGTTGCAGAGCAATCCTGAAGATTTATTGGGTAGATTGGGTAAGTAATTCAGAAGTACGGAATCCAATCGGAAAGGAAAGATGTTTACTTGGAAAGATGTTAACTTGACTAAAAGAAGGGATAGACTGACAGGTTTCAAGAAACTTTGATTTGGTAGTGGTAGAAAGTGTGTCTGTGTTTGTTGGGAGGGGGGGGGGGGGATAAATAATTGCACAGGGACACCAATTTGACTACAGTGAGCAGGTTCTTAGTTGACGTGTCTTGCAGTTTTTACACAGAGATCTGCGTTGAACTAGTCTTTAGATTTTAAGCCCATTACAACAACAACAACGAAAATGAAATAAAATGATACATGTTCAGATGTATGAATGGCATGTTTGCGTTCATGATGAGCTACTAATAAGTTGTGCGATCTTGTGTACATGCCAAGGGCTACTTGGTTGAAATTGGCTACTTGGTCTGAGAACACGCAAGCGTTTTCTACGTACACTCTCACCCATGTCAGTTTCAGCTAGTAATTGTGATACGCATTGTATACAAATGTTGCACTTGGGCGCCTCTCTCAGCTTGGTACCCCAAGCGGTGGCTGCAAATTGCGATACGTCCTGTATAGAAGTCTCGCAGCTGTGGCGCGTCTGGCGGCTCTCCCAACTTGACGGCCCAAGCGGTGACGGCTTGTGCCGTTTGGCCCTTGAATCCTCCCTGTAAATAATGTATAGCCGCACTTTTTGTAACTAAAAGGAGAGCTATGGGAGCTGACGTTCATCTAATTTCTTTAATAGGATTTCATTGGAGTCACTTTTCTTACTGTTAACCGTAGTGATTTTAGAAGACGAACACACCGGCTATGACAAGAGATGCGCTGTTTTTATATAATAGTCCTACCTCTTGTTTTCAGTTCTTAGAATAACATCATGGAACTATTGTTGGAGAATCTACAAGAAAAAAATTGGAATAACCTAAACGTAAAAAATCAATAAAGACTACATTGGTGTTACGGAGCACGCGTGGAAAATTTTTAGCTGATTCATATTTTTTAAACTTGTTTACTAATGGATGGAGTCGTGATTTTATATCAAATTCTGAGTCGTCATTTTCTATCACATTCTGTCACGGTAAGTCGCATGAATAATATGAGTGAGTTAAATTGTTCAGTCAGTTGAGCATTACAGTATCAGAAATGCGATCATTTGGCACCGCATGCGCATCGTAATTCGCAAAGCCGGCACACAGTACAGTGAACATGCATCTCCATTTAGTAGACATTTCACTGCGGAGCCGCGTATAAATCTGAAACCTACTGCAGTGATAGGCCTAATCTGTTAACTGGAAACCGACGATGCTAGTACGAACGAGATTTGTAACAGCTCAATCGCAACTGCAACGATCGTATTTCCGGAAGCTACAACATAAATCTTCTCTTGAATCAGTGTGGTCAATCCAGTCTCTCTACAATGGCGGCGGAGTGTCAATTAATCCTCACACGGATCAGGGCAACGCTTGTTCAGAGCACTATGGTTCGCAAAAACACAGCTCTATCACAATGCAGATTAATCAATGACATGGAAGATCAAAGGAACATTGCCTCCTTCTAGACTGAGCACTCACAGTACAAGCACGTTTTAAGCACGTGTTCCGGTACGTCCTAATATTGCAGAGACTTTTATTATCGTATCAGTTTCAATCAACAAAATTCT
This sequence comes from Schistocerca cancellata, assembly GCF_023864275.1. Taxonomy (NCBI): domain Eukaryota; kingdom Metazoa; phylum Arthropoda; class Insecta; order Orthoptera; family Acrididae; genus Schistocerca; species Schistocerca cancellata. The sequence goes on from NC_064628.1 coordinate 415,287,813, forward strand.
CTTGGGCATGGTTCTGTGCTGTAGCTGCAACGAATAATGGCTGACTATACCAGACCATAGAAAGTCAAATACTATAGTTTGAACATGATTTCTATAAACAGCATCATAAATAATGACATAAAAGCATACAGTTAAAACTACACGATAATAAAAGAAAAAAGTCTCAGAAAACTTGGGCACTAAAATGCATACGTTAAGTGCTACGAGCACTTATGCAGCAAAACAAACGCGCCTCACTGTAACGTAAAGAAAGAATTGCTCGTAGCCCATTTGTTTTACGGAAACTTTTTGTTTCTAGTATCGTGTACACATTACACACACTGCCTTATTACTTGACTCGATCACGAAATATTGGTCTCCCCATTGCTCTTTAACATTTCCCCACTCACGGTCTGTGTGCCGTTTCTTTTCCAGATTTACGCAAATCCGCACAAAAGTAATACTACTGGGAACTGTTTGCCATCGCTTGGCGAGGGATGTTGCGGTGAGAAGATATCTTTCAGTGCTGACGCCATTTGCAACTGGAATTGCACTTTGACCGCTTGCTATGATGTTAATGATGCACGGAAGTAACAAGGTTTCGTGAAAGCGTGTTACAAGGACCTTCACTAGTGGTATATATTTGCAGCAATGTATAAGAAATGAAATTAGGCCCACAGCTCAAGGTCGAACAATAAACAGTTCAGCGCATAATGACTACTGCAGTGCCACCCAGTGTCAGCTCGTGAACACCGGCAGCAGTGATAAACGTCACGAAAATTTTTGAGTTGTACCGAAGAGTTCCGAGGAGTACTAGGGTATCAGCCTTCAGGAAAACTTAGACTTTAGCTAGGTCTTAGTCCTTGGGACTTAATGGAAGAGGCATTGTGGGCCATAAGCTAAAATGTTTGGAGACTCCTATCGCACACTACTACTACTTTGTTCGCAGGCACTAGCTGGCGTCAATGATAGTCTAGAACCTCTGGTACTTTACGTGCCTAATTTCTCCGGCCGGGGCATTGTCGAGTCTCACGGGCATTATTGCACTACGCAAGGAGCGGCACGTAAAGAGATAGTGTCCGGATGATGATGATGTTTGGTTTGTGGGGCGCTCAACTGCGTGGTTATCAGCGCCCGTACAATTATCCAATCTTTGCTCAGTCCAATTTCGCCAATTTCCTGGATGATGATGAAATGATGAGGACAACACAAACACCCAGTCATCTCGAGGCAGGTGAAAATCCCTGACCCCGCCGGGAATCGAACCCGGGACCCCGTGCTCGGGAAGCGAGAACGCTACCGCGAGACCACGAGCGGCGGACAGATAGATAGTGTCCGGAGCTGAGGTGTTGGTCACTCGTAACTATTGCCTATGGGTTGCAGCAGTAGCTAAGGACTGTGTTCAAAGGAGGAAGTGATTTAAGAAATGGAGCAATTGTTAATTAATACTCATATACATGTGTACAAAAGTTAAGCAGAAGGAGCGACCGTTAGTTAACAGTAACAGTAACAGTAACAGACCAGACGCAGGAACATCAAGCTGTACAATAAGTAGTTTCCTAGAACGACAAGTAACTCCCTCGAAAAACAGGTGTGCTGCCTGATGTCTAGGTGTCTGTTCTCGACCACAGATGTACGGACTGGCCAGCGCGACCCTCTCAGCGACCCAAGCGCGGACGATTAACGTAAGCAAGGTAGCCCTACCCAAGCAAGTACATTGACAATTAGGATGGGAGGCACACCTAAGACATAAAACCTTGCTAGTCGAGATAGAATGTGGAAAACTAGGGTTAACTGCAAGAGGGATAGGCCAAAGTTTAACTACAGCGTATTAAATTTTCTTTGTCAGTTTAAGCGTTCGCCCAAATACCTGGACCATACTACCCTGAAACCTCAATAACATGTAGAAGTTTGCTAACATGATAAAATGCAATTAATCTACTAATTAGATAGCACAAGAAATTTACGAAAGTCTTAAATATATAATTTGCAACGAAATTTTCACTATGTCACAGGTTTGGCTCACCGAAACGTGTAATGCTGCGCAGCATGCTCACACGTAAAATCCCAGAACTTAAAATAAGGCAAATTACTTTTCAATAGCTTAAGTAACTTAACCACAGTTCCATCAGTGAGCCTACAAGTAAATAAACAGGAGACATACAGCCAACGGAACAGTAATCCTGTTACGTAACCGTAGTTACGTCCACGTGAGCAATACGAGAACACACCGAGGTTTCCATCAATTTTCTATACAAAAAAATGCACGAATTTAAAACAAATCGTTCATTACACATAGCCAGACCAAAGTAGATGATCGCAGTCTTTTAAGCTAGTCTCAAGCCCCACCTCTCTGCCACGATGGCAATGCAGATGCAGAAGAAAGCAGTTACAATGCTTGGGGTCCAGAGCTCGGAGTGATAAACCTTCTCTCTCAGAAGGTTGGCTTCGTTCTCCACACATATGGCTTTAATGGACAAACGGAAGGCAATCAAAATCAGTTGTGCCCGTCGACCAGCGTACAACCAAAATACGGCATGACCACCAAGACAGCGATCAATGAAAAATGCTACCATTCCCCACAGTCCACGGAGCTACCACCCGTGTACAACATGCCCAACAGCGCACACGTCCTTGTGAATGGTCTTGGTAAGTTCGGTGCACTCGCCTCATTGCCGCTATAGCCGGCCGCGGTGGCCGAGCGGTTCAAGGCGCTTCAGTCCGGAACGGCGCGACTACGGTCGGAGGTTCGAATCCTGCCTGGAGCATGGATGTGTGTGGTGTCCTTAGGTTAGTTAGGTTTAAGTAGTTCTAAGTTCTAGGGGACTGATGACCTCAGGTGTTAAGTCCTATAGTGCTCAGAGCCATTTGAACCATTGCCGCTACACCAATTCCGCCTCGGCCTGCGGATCCAGAGCGCTACTTAGCCAAACGGAGCGGCACTGGAGCATAGAAACACATGCAGCCAAAGATTGACTCGAAACAACTAACCACAACGCGGAGCGGAAATGTCTTAATACTAGTGTTGTCTGGCAGAGGGCTAATTTTGCCGGGGTTGCCTGGCAGGGCGTGTTTGATTACAATACTGTGTGGCCGAGGGTGCTTCTTACTAGTATGAAATGTCAGAGGGTGCTCCATGCCAGTGCTACATAACCCAGAGTATTTCGTGCCATTGTTGCGTCACAGAGGATGCTTCGTGCCAATGTTGCCGGGTGGCGGTGTTCTATAGAGATGCTACGTTGGTAAATGGGCAAAAGGTCACATAGAAAATGTAGCTGACATCGCAATAACCCTGGAGTCGAGCAGTTGGCAAATGGTTGCAGGTTCAGCTAAACTGATGATGCAGTCGGGAGGACTGGATAGCGCGGTAGCTCTCATCTCGCATCATAGCCGTGAGATGTCACTTCAAAAGACAATGAAATATGGAACAGATAACAGTTATGTCATCTGAAAACTCTCCTGCCTTGTACTACTTAAATACTTTAAGGTGCATGAAAGTGATGACATTCAGGTACTAACACTGTCCTCTTAGCATAACTCGATGCAGTGCCTCATTAACGAACTTAACGCTAGCTTAGACATGTCATCCAGGCACAGATTACATGATTAGCATAAAATAAGACTAGACGGAGGACAGTATCAAACCAGTCTAAAGATGTTGTGTGCGACTTCGTACACAATGGTAAGTAGAGGTGGGATACAGCTTGATGTGGCAACTGCCGTCGCTGGAAAGCTGAACAGGGGCAAAAATGACTAGCGAACAACATAGCACCAGAAACAGAATATTTACTTAACTTGTATTTCAACAACCATACGAAGACTCACTGCAAATAACGCAGCAAGAATAATAGTCCAGCTGTCTCAATGTCAACCAGGTTGGAACACAAAGGAAGGTATGTAAGTTGAAAATTGTGTGTGTGTGTGTGTGGGGGGGGGGGGGGGGGTAGGGAAGAAAGGAAAGGGAAGAGATTACTGATGTCAGTTGCATCGGGACACTGCATGGATTCAGCGACTATCAGTGGAAATGTGTACTGGACTGGGATTCGAACCTGGGATCTCCTTCTTACCAGGCAGTAGCGTTAACCACTGCGCCATTCGAGACACAGTATTGTCTCTTCTGCACGCACTATCTGGGCACGTCTGACGGTCCACCCACATTCTCACCGAGTGCCTCCTACACACAGTCCCTGTCTATTTCCTCCATGCTTGCTGCTCCATGCTCGCTATGCATCCGACCTCAGTAATCCCTTCCCTTTCCTTTCCTTTCTCTCCCACCCCCCTCGCCCCATCCCCCCTCCCAGCCTCCACATTCACATTCCATTTACATATAATGTACCACAGCTGCGGATTCTATGTGGTGTCGTCCGCAGCTCGTGGTCGTGCGGTAGCGTTCTCGCTTTCCACGCCCGGGTTCCCGGGTTCGATTCCCGGCGGGATCAGGGATTTTCTCTGCCTCGTGATTACTGGGTGTTGTGTGTTGTCCTTAGGTTAGTTAGGTTTAAGTAGTTCTAAGTTCTAGGGGACTGATGACCATAGATGTTAAGTCCCATGGTGCTCAGAGCCATTTGAACCATTTTTCTATGTGGTATCAGTTCTTTGTAATGTGCCCTTGTCCGCAGCTCGTGGTTGTGCGGTAGCGTTCTCGCTTCCCGCGCCCGGGTTCCCGGGTTCGATTCCCGGCGGGGTCAGGGATTTTCTCTGCCTCGTGATGACTGGGTGTTGTGTGATGTCCTTAGGTTAGTCAGGTTTAAGTAGTTCTAAGTTCTAGGGGACTGATCACCATAGCTGTTAAGTCCCATAGTGCTCAGAGCCATTTGATGTGCCCTTAAGAACAGACATCACACATTCATACAAAATTGTATTGTAGTGGTCCCAAGTGCAAGTGGGCTAAGTGAATACTGCTGGCCGTTCTGTATGGTGGTGGGAGAGGGCGATGCCCCTCTGCAGACATGCACCATTGGGGCCACCATATCTCTTGCGAGTGATTTTGGCGTCAGACGGAAACCAGCTATGCGATTACTGACCTTGATATGCCGTGGGGTAGTATCAAAATAAAAAGTAAAATATTCTTTCAAAGCAAAAGAAACTGACGATCTGGGCTCTTTTCTTGAATATGATTGTGTAGATAGGAGGGTAGCAGTCGTGACAAGAATCTATTCCTAGTGATGTAGAATATGCTGAAGACCAAAGGCAGCGCCAGCAGATCTCCTCGATTTCGAGTTAGATGTGTTTTACATCCAGGCACTGTATATATTAGAACCATTCAGAACTTCCAGATAGCCATAGTACTGAAGAGAATGAATCACATGCTGTAATCATACTATTGTTTCGGTTGCTTTGATTGACGGAAGAGATAAGGATAAATATTATACAAAATATAAAAAAGTGATACTTTCACAAACTGATAAGCCGGCCGGAGTGGCCGTGCGGTTCTAGGCGCTACAGTCTGGAGCCGAGCGACCGCTACGGTCGTAGGTTCGAATCCTGCCTCGGGCATGGATGTGTGTGATGTCCTTAGGTTAAGTAGGTTTAATTAGTTCTAAGTTCTAGGCGACTGATGACCTCAGAAGTTAAGTCGCATAGTGCTCAGAGCCATTTGAACCATTTGAGCCACAAACTGATAAAAATCCTGTTTGGCTTACGTTTGGACATTGAGAAACTAAACGCAACACTTTTGGACTTCAATATTATCCTAATGCTTTGTAACGACATTCCTTTCCTTTTCGTGTGTAAATCATAATACATTTTTCAACTCAACATTTGCTCTGAGCTCAACAGACTCAACTATAAACAGTACTGTCGAAAGTAATATATTTTAAGGCTTCATACGACATTAGAACACGTTCGCCTGCCAATTAGTGGGAGAATCTATAATTTAACACAAGATTTGAAACATATTAAATTCATTCCACATTGGTCTAGGAAAAATGTTTTATGGACGTGAGTACAACGTAAAACGGTACCAATAAATAACAGTGAAACAATGTACAAAGTGGTTTGAATTATAAGATACTTCTACACGACCTGTCATTGGGTAGGTTAAAACATCTCTTTAACTTGCTTTCACTGTTGCGCAGGTTTGTAATTGACTGCCTAGCTTACCCTGTCACATAAGCTCAATACATATACAGTCATTTGAAAACGGTGGCACAGCCAATATGAATGCCAGGTAATGAACACGAAGTACAGCAATCATTTAATCCATCCAATGGAAACCGGTTTGTGAGGATGCTATTATCTAGTTTGTGGTTTCTATGTACCCAGTTGCCATTAAAGTAATAGGCAATAACGTTATAGACCCGACCATCAAGAACTCAAGCTTAAATTGGAGTTTAAGGTTGGAACTTGAGTCCAGAATATTCTCCTAACCACAGCACAATATTTACAGATTCGTGGCATTTCCTTGGAATATTGTAGGTCAAAGACCTATCATCCTTTTATTTTAGCTACAGCACTGCTTCATATCGAAAGTCCTTTCCATGCACGGAATCAAATAATTCCCCTTGATCTTCGACACTTCCTTCCAAGAAATTTGGAGGAACCCAAATCATTGAATCATTGAGACTGTACTCTGCAAAGTAAACTACTTGGGCAAGTGGAAACGGAAAGGCAATTTTTTAAATAGAAGCATTAAATTAGGCAAGTAATAGCGCAAATAACACGCTTTCTATATGTAATCTCCCTCGACCATTATGTCCTCGTTCCATTTCTTGATAAGTTTCCCGAATTCCCTAATACCATCCTGGGAAAAGCTTTATAGCAAAGTGTTTAACCACTCATTCGCTGCCTGGACAATCCCGTTAACCGAAGGAAACCCAATCCGCTGAGGTGCTCCTTCAGCAAAGCAAAAATATAAAAACCAGTTGAGACTAGGTCAGGAATGTACAGTAGATGTTCCAGCATCACAAAGCCAAAAACATAAATAGATTATTTCCCAGCTGTATGAGGGTAAGCACTATCCTGAAATAAAATCGTACAATTTGGAACCTTCCTCTCTCTCTTTGTTTTTGATTTTGGGTTTCAGATTTGGCAGTAGCTCACAGTAGCTGTTACCAGTCACTGTTTGAGCGTTAGGAGTGTAATGAATCAGCAGTGACTCTTTCATATTCCAAAAACCATCATAATCCCCTTCCCTGCAGAAGTTTGGTGGTTGAACATTTTATTACTGTAAAAGAAATTGGATGTTACCATACCACGCTCTGTCGCTTACGTGAACGATAGAGCCACCTCTCATCAACGCTTACCATGCGACTGAGAATGTTTGATCCTTCATCTTGAGAACGCGTTAAATGTGACTTCGACATTATCAAATATTCCTGTTTTTGTCTGCCAAGCAGTTGTATGCAAAAAGCACAAACTTTGCAATAGGTTACAGAATTATCGAAGTCTGAAAATCTTGAGAAGTGACCAATACTTACATCATTTGCAGTATCATCAATTCTGGCACTATGATGATCATGAATCATTCACTCGGCTATCTTGATGTTCCTCTTCGTTTTCCAACTAGATGGCCTAACCGAATTATCTTCATCTCGGACAGATACACGTCCACTTCTGAAGTGATTTGCTCACAAGTCTTTAGTTTTATGAGGCTGTCATCACCACACTGCAAGTATATTCTGCGAATAACCTACGCAGCTTTACTCCCTTCAAACTACGGAGAACGTACCTCTCCCTCATTTTTTTCCTCGAAGCATAACGACAACGAGGCTCTTACTACAAAATGCTTAGAAATGACTATCAATTGAGCTGTTCACTGAACGAATACAGGTAATAGACAAGAACAACAGTGAGTTACCTTTACTAATTAATGACTTGCACCTGCACATTGGACTGCGCTGGCCTCACTGCCTGTTGGGGAAATGGAGTTCGCTACAGAAAGCAGCCGTTCTTGAGCCGAATTGCTTCCCACGTTACGAAAACAACAACACGCTCTCAGCAAACAGAACTTTTACTTCAAATATTTTATCAAAGGGAACTTGTTCTTTCACGTAACATCATAATACTGAAAACAGTAATGACTGAAGTAAGATAACGGCCGAAGTCCTGTAGAAGGACGGGAGGATTGGAGAAGAGAGATCTGAGGACAGCGACCCGGAGATGAATCCAGAGGGAGTGGAAATAGCTTCTGACGGCAAAACAGGGGCGCCCATCTCTCGATTGCACTGCAGCAGAGAGCGAGTTGGCGACCACGGAAAATTTCATCGCACTACAAACAAGTCACAAGCTGACTGTGTTCAGAAGTTTTAGTTCCAGTAGATGTTACTGAAAATGCAAACGGCCAAAGGCGCTTATTCTCAAGGAAGCAATGAACTGTGACTGAGTCACAAAAGGGGTATATACATTATGCGTGAAGTGTTTCTTTGAGCTAAGCGTGCAAGCCTGCAAGTGAAAGAAGAATCTGATCAACAATCCTATTGAAACTAACAGCGCACTTCTTTTGTGTTCCAGTGGATATTATTTGTCATCTTAAAGGATACAATTAATTCATATACAAGGCAGGTGAAAACAAACCTTTCAATACCGTATTAATTCCTTTATCCAGTGTGACTGTGGTAAACACGACCTTTCAAAATATGTTCATTTTATAACAAAACATGTCCACAAACACCTGTGCTTTTCTGAAAAAAAAAGTACCTGTAAATTAAATACTCTTATAAATAGTGACTAAACGAATGTTTGTAATTACACTGTACCATTTTTGGCTGATAACTATTTTTTCAATGTGAGACATATCTTCCACACGATTAGAGATAGTATTTTATAGTGAAGAATTTTGTGAAGAAAGGGAATGAGATGTATGAAAAGAAATTCAATGGGCAAAGAGTACATAATATGAATTTTTAAGTACTTCTTTGGTGTTTGTCCCCATTTTTCGTTTTCATGTGTTGGGTTATCTGCAACGTCTTCTTGAAATATTTGCTGAAAAGCTTTTTTTACCACTTGTAACCACATATCGTCAGGCACTCCTGTTTCGATATATGCGAGAAAATCTTATAATCCTCTTCTTTTATGGGCCATGGCTGTCAACAAACCCAAATTAAAATATCCGAAACTACCACTCAGAGAAGTAATCGATAAATGACTGTAATAACAAAAGGAAATTCTGCGCCTATGGACCTGTCAGTTTCAAAAAGTTCTTAAGCCTTGTAACAATTAACACATCTGGTAGAAGTGGAACATCATCTTGCTTGTAAGCACTGGCCTGCAAATATCTTGTCAGAACACGTCCCACTTATAGTGAAACGCTTCTCAAATGCTAAAGTTAAGGTTGGAGGCTTGTCCATTGTGTAAATCTGGATAAGCGAATGAGCGTCAACTTGTGGAAGATCCGATGACAGAGGACAGTCCTGTAGCAGATTGTTCTCAGCTCACCGTTCTAAGGGCTTTGTGGAAGACGGGGTGCCATAGCAGCCGACCCTAACGTGTTCGCATATTTAGCCAACGTTGTCGTTAGTTATGACTGCAGTGGGAACGGGACCATCGAGATTCGACCGTGGATCAATGAAAACGTATTGCCTGGTCCGATAAATCTCATTTCTTTTTGTACGAGTACCAGGCCGATGGCCGTGTCAGTATAGGCGGTCATCCACGTTGCTCGAAACCATCACCAAACCAAGTATTCAGGCCGATGGGTCCAGTATTGAGCCTATGAATAACGGAGGACATTCGCCTGGGATTTCACAGGACCTGTGGTAGTAATCGAAGGCACCGCTACAACTGTGGCGCACGGAAACGTTGGTGTCTTCGCCTGTGTCAAAAGACGTCTTCCAGCATGATAAATGTCAGTCTCACAAGCCCAGAATCACATTGCAGTGGTTTGAGCAGCATGATAGTGAACTCACGTTGACGTATTGGCCAACAAATTCGCTTGAACTGATCCTTACGAAACACATCTATGACGATATGGGGTACAAGCTACGCACCCACAAAACACCGGCACGTAATTAACGGGAATTGTGTGACCTGTACATAGACATCTGGTACCAAGTATGTGTAGAAACTTGAGAAAAACGTCAGCATTCCGTTTCATGTTGAACTGCTACCGCAGTGTTTTCCAAAGTTGGATCAATACGCCATTAAGGAAATGGCCTCTATATTTTGCTCATCAGTGAACATGTGGAGTTACTGCTCATTTGTCGATATGTTTTTACAAGCTGCGGGAAAGGAAGGTAGAAAGTTCACAGCTTGTAGACACATACACTTTCACACAATATGTGCTTTCAATACTTTGATTTTTCTGCATTTAAAATATTGCGATAGAAACAAATGCAATGCAAAGTTTAACAGATACCCTGTACATTATTTCTCGCTAGTATTGAACTCACAGTTTAGAACTTATAATACGTTGTAGAGTCCAAAATTTAATTATGTGGTGTGCCTCTTGTCTATTGTAACATAAATGTTTCAGCCATAATCCATTTTTTTTAAATGGTTCAGATGGCTCTGAGCACTATGGGACTTAACTTCTTAAGTCGTCAGTCCGCTAGAACTTAGAACTACTTAAACCTAACTAACTTAAGGACATCACACACACCCATGCCCGAGGCAGGATTCGAACCTGCGACCGTAGCGGTCACGCGGATCCAGGCTGTAGCGCCTAGAACCGCTCGGCCACCCAGACCGGCTCCATTTTTAAATTATCCGTTCAGAAAACACGAGCATTTGTGTCACATCTTCCAAAAAATTGTATTCGTTTCATTTTTCAGTTTAAAGGGATACGTTTTATTTGGCTACATTCAGTAAAATATCCCCGTCTAGGAAAGGACTGTAAAACAATACACTAGTAGTCAAGGAAAATGTAATGTTGTAACCTGTATGAGTCCGAAGATCCGATGATGGTGGCTTTAGTTTTGCCGAAACCGGTAATCATGGAATAAAAAGAATTCCTGCGATGTTGGCTACTAGTATATTGTTTTACAAGCATCTAGATTGCTCCCACATGAGAACAATGTGCTCCCTACGAAATAGGAAAGGACTGTTGCGTCACTGTATAGTCTCAAATAAGAAGACAATATTCAGTTTCAATAAATGAAACTTATTTGGTTAGGAGAGACCGCTGCGAGTATTAGTTGCTCAGAGTTTGATGTTCACAACGTGAGCTCTATCGACGAAAAAAATATATGAAATTCATTTGGTTGGGAGAGACCGTTGCGAGTACTAGTCGCTCAGAGTTTGACGTTCACTACGCCAGCTCTATCGACGAAAAAAATATGCCGCTGTAGACCGCCGCGTAATCATTGATAGACACCAGATGTTTTGAAGTGAGGGGTAACTCGTTGTGTGCACATAGACCACTTTATCCCATACTGTTCTAACACTGCGATGTCATTCAGTATCTGGCACCAATCAGGCTTGTCTTGGCGTACACTGATGTGCTGTAGGTGAGTATTGCCGACAGTAACACTGCGAGACTTCGAGATGGAGAACAGGGCATAAACGCACGTGGACGAAGAGCTAATGGCATCACAGCGTAGAATTCCACGTTCCACTACAGTGCAGAGTGTGAAATAAAGAATCTGGCGTGGCAGACATTTGTCTCGTGAAGAGGAAAGTGGCCCATGACATGTGACATCGTTTTCCGTCACAATCAGAACGTAGGAGCCGCCATATTGTTAAACACCGTATTTTGAGGATTTTCTTTCTCGTAGACTCCGTGGTATGATTACAAACTGTTTCAGAGCATCAGAAAACTGATGATCTCTCGAAAACGCTACGATTTGTTATAACAAAATGATAGGAAACTACGTGTCGATAGATAAAAGGCCTCCTGTAGCTGACGTTTTTATGCCATAACTTGTGTGTACGCGGGTATACCGTCTCAATGCCACAGCACAACGTTAATCTATCAAAAGCACGTCTTCCTGGTACAGTTTGCAGATGAAGTATCAAATAATAACGTTTCAGATACAGTCTTTATAGAATGTAAGTCATAAACTTGGGAACTTTGGTTTGTCTAAGCTGTATGGCAGATTATATCGTTGTGAACTCTGAATTGAGACGTGAAGTGTAGCAGGTTCACCTTTCCAATTTTTTTTTACTATTTGTTTCGTAAAAGATTTTGCGTCTTTCTTATTCTTTTAACAGAATTATGATCTCGAAAGTCGATAGTACTTATTATCTCCAGCAACATCGTCAAATGTAAACAGAGTTTGCCTTTACTGTTGCTGATGGTGTGATATCACTGCTTTTCCTCGTTGTCAAATATGTGTCATCGTACACGTCAAAAGTGAATTCCTTGTGGGTGTGTTAGCAGTGACGTAATATTGTTCGTCTTACTGCGATCCGATGGACCAACAATTTTCGGTTGTATGTTATCAGGAAGGAACATTCCATACTTCCTCTTGTAATTTTCATTAGTATTGCGGTATTTCAGTTCAAAAATTGTTCAAATGGCTCTGAGCTCTATGGGACTTAACTTCTGAGGTCATCAGTCCCCTAGAACTTAGAACTACTTAAACCTAACTAACCTGAGACATCACACACACCCATGCCCGAGGCAGGATTCGAACCTGCAACCATAGCGGTCACGCGGTTCCAGGCTGTAGCACCTAGAACCGCTCGGCTACCACGGCCGGCACCGTTCAGTTACTACAGCGTCCTTGGGATGAGAGTGTTTTGTCCTCACAGCCACGGAGATAACTACACATTTACATTAGCATGCAATCAATTTTATAGAGAGAAAGTACACACACATGGATCTTACACTTGTTCAATTTATAAACTCTTAAATATAGTTGGATATATAAACATGCTTAAATAAGAACATAGTTCAGTGCCTACATCCCTCATACATATTACGACATATTGCAGCACAACATGTTTCATAATTTGAGTGACGACTTCTCCTGCTGGATGTAATACTAGCTCTGTCAGACTGGTCCATATTTTCTCAAAGAATCTGTACAAAAATGGAGGCCAGTTTAGTCGATTTCCGAGAGCGTGTTGGATTGCATAACTGGTGTACATTAAATTTTACCTGTTTGCTTTGCAGATGAGAGCCTCCTATCGTTATGTAAACTATTATGTGGAAGTATCCTGCAAAAATTGTATAAACTTTTACCACCACTGAAAGGGCTCGAGAACTTTGATGAACATGGCAGCAATTTGCACTGAAGTGTTGTATAGACGAATCCACTAATCCTCAGATAATGTCACTTTCGTGTAACTGTATTGATGATTTTCGAGAAACACTCATTGGTCGGACAGCGTTCCCTCAATAATGCGTTTACTGTCACAGCCATTATATTTTATGTTAAATAAACAGAATTACTTTCAACACAGCTGACTTTGATGGCTTTACCTCATCTGCATGAGAAGATACCTGTAATAAGTTACACACATACATATAAACGTCAGTTATGTTGTGTCATAAAGATAAGCAAATTTATTCTTGAGTAGCAGACATGTACTCATGTTAGGCATATTGAGTTGTATTTATTTTTGTGTTCCGTTCATTCAGCCATTTGTGGTCCTATAGGCGCTAAGTGCACATGGTACAGGTTTCTTCCAGTAAATATTTTTTTTGCACACAACCTATACCATTGAAAACTGTATATGCTTGAACACCTCTTGGTCATATGCTTTAGAGGCAGTTCTTGCAACACATCCAGCTACAATTTTGCCTTCTGAGACATTTACTAATGCTGATTTATTAATGACTGGCTTGCACCATGACTGCGTACAGGGAGGTGGTGTCTCTTGTTGATAAGGCCATGATAAGTGATCGTATCAGTGTTTAAGATACTGACGTCCGAAGATGCCACTATGAGTAACACACTTTTTGTTTATCTATTGCTGTTGCAAAATTTGTCGCCATTTGTAGGAAGAAGAAGAAACTGAAGAGGATTTTTACGATAGTTGAAATTTTAATAACAACAGAATACAAGTACAAACGGCCTTTTCTGTCACATTACAACATCGTTGTCTATACTTACTGTCCAAATCGCAGCATTAGTACAAGAATGTATGGAGGAAGCTTCGTTTGTGTGCAACACCTGTGTTACACAAGTATTCTCATTTAAAATTATGCTCACACATATGCGTTTGACTTACTGTTCCAAATATAGTAGGCACCACAGACTCGGCACGACGCAGAATGGTGAAGTGAAGTGACTCTTTGTCTTTGGTGTTACGAAGCAACTGAAGAAAGCATGCTATAATTTACAGTGAGTGACAAGAACGCTGTCGGTCCCTGTAATTAATTTTGAGAAGGCGCGAATTAATTTTCTGCCACCCATAAAGAAGAGAGCTCGGGATTCGTCGAAGAACTGTGCCAAAGAGGACGTTCCACTGGAAGTTAATGAAATTCCTGCTTATAGGAGATACTCGTTCATTTTATGACTTTCTCGAACGTTTTCGATTTCTTAAGTAATATTTTCGTCTCTAGACATCTGATGCATTACTTCGAGCCTAATTAATATTGCTCGTGACACAGATTCGAGATATCAAAGAAAACCACACGGAATGCTCTGCTTTAAGAGGAAGATGTACCAGGCAGTAAATTGTTATATTTCCTTGTAAGATGGAACTCCTTTAATTTCAAACCCTGATAAATTACAGGACGAAAACGTATGTAATTTTACCTGTATAATCAGACTTGAAACCGCAGGTACAGGCACGGAAGAAATTTCCAGTGCACTCCATGAATGAACAAAAAATCCTTCCTCTCACACTTGCTGAATAATAATAAAGATAATAATAATAATGAAACGGTATTAACATGTTAATTAGAAACATGCACTTGGAATATTTTGTCCTCATTTATTCTGTAAACTGCTTTTCTATTTATCGCTGAATAAACCAGGTTGCCGTGACGACCGGTAAAGGAGTAACCCATTTCCCTACGTTAGCAGGTTTCAAATGTTCGAACGATTGTTTGCTAGTGTTTGACGGACAGAGTTGCGAACCTTACTGAATAATCTGAAGTGAGTGAAACAAAATAAATGTACTGAATACTCTGAATGAAGTGAATGGAAAAAGGACATAGAGGGAAGGCTGGATTTTAAAAGAAATAACATGATCTTTCTTTGGAGCAATACACCACACATCTCTGTTCTCTTCTTTTATTTTCCATCTGCGATCTCCTACAGTTTGAGGCAGAGAACATGTACCCCATGCATCTTACACCTGCCCGGGTCTTTCTTCTAATGAAAATGTTTCTTTGATCATTCTCACGAGCTCAGCATTTCCCATTTTCTCTTTATGTCCAAACCAGTGCATTGTCACATAAATTTTGATATTCTTTGCACTTTTTAAATACCTATATCTCAGTAAAACTTTGAAAGACGTATCTATTTTGTACGAGCTGTAAATAAATAGTTGCCACTATTAAAGTTCCAACCCTCGTACGTACATAGAAACAACCAACGTAGGTTTCATTAATGAACAACGTTCCAACCAACGTTGCACTATCTCTATGTAATTACTGTATTGTCCATTAGTGGTACACTGTAATTCCCTGCACTTTAATGTTGTTAGGTTACGTTAATGACAAGTGTTTCGTATGAAAGATATGATGAACTTCTCGTCCGTTAATATTCCACACGTGATCGTGCTGGCCAAGGAAGTTGCTACACATCTTGCAAATTACTTTAGGTTTCACGGGCAATGTGTGGGAGCGCATTATCCTGTTGGAGCGACATATCACTTTCCTATTGAAAGAACGGCAAAAGAACGGGTCTAACAACATTCTGCACGTACAGAGCGCTGGTTAGCGTCGCCGCCAGAGACACCAAATGTGAAAGAAACTTGTAGCTTTGCCACACCTCAGACTACCGAGCGCGTCCCAGACGTAAGCCCTAGGGCGGGGCCATTGTGTGTTGGACGAATGCACTCTACGAGACAGCGCTCGCCAGGTCTACGTCGTACAAGTTTCTCTGCCATAGACCAACTAAACAAAAGTCTTGTTTCTTTCGCAAGGTGTAAAAAATTTACATTCTGAGAATCAAACAGAACTTAAAATATTTCCTCATGATAAAAATTAAAATTCTACTTTTATATGAATTTCAAAATTTATGACTTAAAAATGCTCATGTTTTCTCATAACTAACTTAATGGTTAATGTAATTGATAGAGATATGAATAAAAACGAATTCAGTCACAATTTTCTCTCATTTATTAAATTACGTGACGCTTTTTGGACATTCTGGATCTGTTACCAGGTGCAAATAAGTAAGTGACATTTGCTGCTGAGTGAGGGGAAATGAACGTTTCTGTTATGATGAAGCTATGTGTTATGCGTTGCCTTTCATGAATCCAAGATGGCAATGGCGGGAACTCCAAAGCTGCAATATGGTGAAACTTAGCACTTTGTGCTAGTGGAATATTAAAGACATAGTCACTAAAGTTCAAAATACATGAGAGCGGAATTAACTCACTTGTGCTGACGGTCTATGGCACCATGTTCGAAAGAATCTGAACGACCCGTATTATTTATCAAAAAATAAGGATATTGAAAATACTGCTGTGTTTCATTGTCAAAAATACATGAGCTGCATCTAAATGGTTCATAAATTGCCATCATGTACAAAGACGATTATTTGTCAAAAATATGAAAAAAATGTTGACAAAACCAACGTAACCTGGCACTAGTGATCTAATTGCTGTAACGCAACCATCTGTGTGGTGTGCTTATAATTATGTATTATTTATATTTTAGGACAATTAATCTGTGAAAAAAGGCACCACATGTTGTAACGAAAGAATGAAAACCGTCTGAAGATGAATCGTAATGATTCGAAACCGCTAACGGTACTTTTTGAATAAGGGCACTGAAAATAAGTTTGTGGCTGGTTGCTGTCTCAACACCATCTACATTTGTCTTCAAATAACAGCCACGGTCTCCAACCATGTCATCATATGACAAAATTGTACTTGTCAAAGAGTTTAGTTTGATTAGTATACTACAAATGATGTATGTACAGTGGACCCTCAAATTAAACATGTTGAAGCGCAAATGCACATGCGCACGGGCGCACGCAAGCACATACACACGCTTGCACGCACACACACACACACACTGACACACACACACACACACACACTCACAGACACACACACATGTATGTTTCCTCGTCATATCACATTTTACCAGCCATGAAAATGAAATAGCCAATTGCACACCACTATTTTAATGGGTATCAAAGCGCAATTTAATTCTAACTATATTTGGCAGTTGTGAACATTACAATATTCAATGCAGTCGAGATGTGAATAAAAACGACTTCAGTCACAATTTTCTCTCATTTATTAAATTACGTGATGCTTTTTGGACATTCTGGATCTGTTACCAGGTGCAAATAAGTAAGTGACATTTGCTGCTGAGTGAGGGGAAATGAATTGTGTAGCCATGATAAGAAAAGTACCATATGATTTGAATTCATGGATGTGTTCATTAGTATGCAATTGTTTATCAAAAATATGTAAATTTATAGACAACACATGTATAACATGTTATAAGTGAACTAATTCAGAAGTTAAGCAGCATTTGTCACTGAGTTTAGTTTGATATCTGTATCACACTTGGCATGAGGCACAACTGACCCTCAAATTAAATGCTTCCATATTCAATTGTTCTGCAATAAAAGGAAATAAAAATCTGCTGTGTTACAATAACAGCCTAAACAGGCAGCTGACATCTCATCCTATGCCTACATCTAGATCTACATCTACATTTACGTGATTACTCTGCTATTAACAATAAAGTGCGTGACAGAGGGTTCAATGAACCACCTTCAAGCTGTCTCTCTACCGTTCCATTCTCGAACGGCACGCGGGAAAAACGAGCACTTAAATTTTTCTGTGCGAGCCCTGATTTCTCTTATTTTATCGTGATGATCATTTCTCCCTATGTAGGTGGGTGCCAACAGAAGGTTTTCACAATCGGAGGAGAAAGCCGGTGATTGAAATTTCATGAGAAGATCCCGTCGCAACAAATACCGCCGTTGTTTTAATGACTGCCAATCCAATTCATGTATCATATCTGTGGCACTATCTCCCCTACTTCGATACAACAAAACGAGGTGCCCTTCTTTGTACTTCTTTGATGTCATCCGTCAGTCCCATCTCATGCTTATCCCACACCGCATAGTAATACTCCAGAATAGGGTGGACAATTGTGGTGTAAGCAGTCTCTTTAGTAGACCTGTTGCACCTTCTAAGTGTTCTGACAATGAATCGCAGTCTTTGGTTGGTTCTACCAACAAGCCTTATCACTGTGATCGTTCCAATTTAAGGTATTTGTAATTGTAATCCCTCAGTATTTAATTGAATTTACAGCCTTCAGACCTGTGTGACTTATCGAGTAATCGAAATTTAGCGGATTTCTTTTAGTACTCATGTGAATAACTTCACGCTTTTCTTTATTCAGGGTCAACTGCCACTTTTCGCATCATGCAGATATCTAACTCATTTTGCAATTAGTTTTGGTCATCTGATGACTTTACAAGGCGGTAAATGACAGCATCATCTGCAAACAATCTAAGACGGCTCCTATGTCTTCAATATAGATCAGGAGCAATAGAGGGCCTGTAACACTTTCTTGGGGAACGCCGGATATTATTTCTGTTTCACTCGATGACTTTCCTGTCTGTTACTACGAACTGTGACCTTTCTGACAGTAAATCACGAATCCAGACGCACAACGTAGGCGATATTCCATAGGCACACAGTTTGGTTAGGCCTAAATGAGATTACGCACACAAAGAAACCTGAGGAAGCGCCATTTTAGAGGGTATGGGGAAGAAGATACTAACACACAGATGGTTTATCTCAAGTGTCAAAAGGTTATTTTCATGTTTAAAATGGTCATCAGAATACGTAAACTGTGTAACTTGGAGTAATTCGCTGACTAAAATTTATGTCAAAAAATACACCAGCAGCACACACCATGTTTATGTCAAGTGTTACAATTATACCACCACCCCTAAAATATCAGTCAAAATTTATAAGGAGTGTTAGGATTTCTACTTTAGTCTTGCCTGGGGCAATGTTAATCGTGATTTATACATTGAACTTTGAGCATCTAACGGTTTTAAAATTTTTTTAGTAGTGCTTCACCTCACTAAAGACCATTTTAGGAGAGAAGATGATAATGCATCATGATGTACGGTAGAAAAATGTATTTGTTGTTGACAGACAAATATCGTTTGTCTAATTCATTTAACCTTCATCTTATGTACAAAAACGAACTTTCGATGAAGGGTTTAACATTTACCGAATGGAACTGTGGTGACAGGTCTCTCTAAAATGTTTCAATTCCTTCCCGTAATCACAATGATCTAAGGATGAGATGTAAACCCACAACAATCCAGAAAGAAAATCTAAGTGACCAATTGCAATTTAGGCAGGAAGAAGGCATTTTGAAGAGATCTTTAACTCTCCAACAGAAGGAAATTTACCATTTATTCTTTAATCGCGGACTAATTTTATTTGTTATTACAATACTTATAAGAATTCGATTAAAAAAAGAAACCGGAAACCGAATTTAGAAGCTATTTTGTGTTGACATTTAAAGTACGTAATACACGAAACGCGAAAATCACGTTTAACAATACAATAACAGCAGAAATTTAGAGATAATGTTTCTGAGTCTGGTAAGTTACATGACTAGTGGCACAAGAAGGTATGAAGGAGGGTCGGAAAGTAACACGCAGTATTTTTGCCTTGGTATTGCAACTAGAATGTTGAAATTTCACGGCAATTGTTGTTTGAAGTTCGCGATACGCGTAGTATTTTATTCACGTTCAGCTCTGGGGAGAGAAGCCTGAACTGCAAAACACAAGGTGAAGAACAGCGAAGTATATTCCGATATTTGTGAACCAAAAGGTATAAACCGAGATAAATTCACAGGGGCATGCGTGGCGTGGATGGGGACGACTGCAAGGACCATATCACTGTCTCTATCTCGTGTGCATTCTTCCAAGAGGGCAGTGTGAACCTCAGTCGTTCGCCACTTTCAGGCAACCGGTAACAGCTACAACCCTGCACGATGTGTTATTGGTGGACATTCCTGAACATGGGAGCGCTGTGATACTGCTGTCTATATTAAAACTTTGATGAAGTTGCGTCGTGCCTTTCATGATAATCACCACAACATTAACGCTGACGGTGTCAAACTTCTTCATAACAATGCTCGTCCCCCTTTTTGCTGCTCTAGCTCGTGAGAAAAACACCAAATTTGGGTGGGAATTTTTCCAGCATCCGCCATACTGTCCGAACCATACACCATCGTACTTTTATGTGTTTGGCCCCGTGAAGAAATTACTGGCAAGCCAATGCTTTGACCGAGGACCTCGCTGTTTGGTCTCTTCCCCCAAACAACCCAACCCCAATCCAATGCTTTGCGACAGACGCGGAAGTGGAAGTAGCAGTCCGCAATAGCTATAATCCAACCAAACGAACTTCTACGATCATGTCAAATTGAGACAGATGCCACGATGGTAGAAGTGTGCTGAGAACATTGGTGACTATGTAGAAAAGCCGGTAAAAGATACAAGTTCATTTGTGATTCTTTTGTTGTGTTACCTTTTAAACTTCGTGGTAATAAAATTATTGTGTGTCACTTTCCGATCTTCCCTCGTATAATGAAAATACGTTGATGCGACTTGAGAACAATAAAAACAGAGCTCCCAATGTTCCATAGCAACAGAAAAAGTTTCGGTAGGAAAATAGCAACTTCCGCTGTTCCAGAGAAACGGAAATGTATTTGACGGGAATATAGCGACTTACGATATACTATAACCCATGCAATAGCAGTTTGTTCCATGGGATTGTAAAGAGAGGGATGAACGCACATGTTCTCGTCACCCACTGCTGGAAGGTTAATTCGTAGTATCACGTAAGCTGCATATTTTCGTAGGGTGCAAATATAGCTTAACTGTTCTACGAATATGGGATGTAAACACACAATATGGCAGTTGTATTCAGTATCTCTAAAATGTCAGCTTTGCAAAATGGTTCAAATGGCTCTGAGCACTATGGGACTTAACATCTGCGGTCATCAGTCCCCTATAACTTAGAACTAATTAAACCTAACTAGCCTAAGCACATCACACACAGCCATGCCCGAGGCAGGATTCGAACCTGCGACCGCAGCGGTCGCGCGGTTCCTGACTGAAGCGCCTAGAAGCGCTCGGCCACTTCGGCCGGCTCAGCTTTGCACCAAAATAAAATTAGTTACCAAAAAAAGTAACGAGTTAGAGTACAAAACACACACAGTCCTACCGTTTTAACCTAACTGTTCTGTATCATAAAAAAATAATGCACATGCCTTGCGTAATAGCACTACTGATAATACTCAGAGCATAAGCAGCACTTGTTGATGAGTGAACTTTGATATGTTTGATGTGTACCATTCTTTGCAAAACACAATGAACCATGAAATTAAATATTTACATATCTAAATTGTCTCTATTACTTACCAGAATACACTTGGTTTGCTTATTTGCACTGCTGATACCACTTACACGGTAGATGGAAATCTTATCTCGATCTCTGTAACACTCCATAAACGAATAAAAGAAAATTTTTGTGTAGTATTTATCAATAGTCAGAAAGATTTGTTATACAAAATTACATAAAATTCCTCGGCACTACTGCTAATCTAACGTAGAGGTTAAGGTGCGCTTGTCACCGACAATAATTTCATCGTTGTACTGATATAAAAAATGTTATATAATAGGGTAGACTGTGTGTAATGTTTATCAGTATTTCATCTTAATTCGGCTAAAACAGACATCAAAGTTAGCGAAACATGGTAGTGAACCCTATATCAGCTTAATTACATCTTTCAGTAGAAAACGTTTGTAACTTTCTGGCCGGCCGAAGTGGCTGAGCGGTTCTAGGCGCTACAGTCTGGAACCGCGAGACTGCTACGGTCGCAGGTTCAAATCGTGCCTCGGGCATGGATGTGTGTGATGTCCTTCGGTTAGTTAGGTTTAAGTAGTTCTAAGTTGTAGGGGACTGATGACCTCAGAAGTTAAGTCCCATAGTGCTCTGAGGCATTTGAATCTGTATCTTTTTTCTTTTTTTTCTTTTTTTTTTTAACTTTCTGCTGATAACGCTAACTCGTGCTGTCACACACTACATGACACTATGATGAAGTAGCACACTGAACATTATTAATAGACATTCACATAGATAACAATTGAGTTACTGTGCTTTCAACTACTCACTTTCAAAGTCACCTGAACATTATAGCGACTCGTGCAGTACAAAACGGTTGTCATTTTGGTGATAATAGTAACTGATGCTATCACACAGTGGAGGCTGCATAATACTTCACCCCCTGTACATTTTATAGAAAAATTATTACAAATTTCTCCATATATCACTATGTTACAGCGAAATAAAAAAAAAGCACACCATACATCGATACAGTACCGAAAAAATTGTAACAAATTTCTCCACACATCACTGGCTAAGCAAGTAATTTATTGGCTAATAAAGCCACTGGTCAAAACCATCAGCAACAAGCTCACACACAAGGAGTAACGTCTCCCCAGTTGTTGAAATAACTGGTAACATGACCCCATCATCACAGCCATTTCTACACTACGACACATTTGCATCTACGTGTACGTGACTACTCTGCAGCTAAGTGCCTCTGAGGGTACGTAGAATTACCTTCAAGCTATTTCTCTACCGTTGCCCTCTCTAGCAGCGCACGAGGAAAGGAAAATTATTTCCGTGTGAGCTCTGATTTCTCTTCTTTTATTACAATGGCCATTTCGCTCACTATAAGTGGGTCCCAACAAAATAATTTCTCGTTAGGAGGAGCACGTTGGTGGTTGAAATTTCGTGAAGATATCCCGCCGCATGGGGAAACGCATTTGCTTTTATAGTTGTCACCCCAACTCGCTTTACACATCCGTGTCATTCTCTCTCTTATTTCGCGATATAGAAAAGTAGGTACCCGTCTTTGATCTTTTTCAGTATCCACGTCAAACTTATCTGGTGCGGATCGCACACCGCGCAGTAGTACTTTACAAGCAGACGGACAAATGTATTGTAGGCAGTCTCTTCAGCAGGTCTCTTGCATCTTCTAAGTGTTCTGCCAATAAATAGAAGTCTTCGGTTAGCTTTCACCGTAACACAATCTATGTGATCGTTCCACTTAATTCCCTAAGTATTTGTGAGTCGGAAAGCGACAAGGGACTTCTCATCGGAGAAGTAAAATTTCCAGTGCAAATGAAAACGTTCGATTGTTTCTACAATGTCCATTTTTGATATCTGTGTGTTGTGATAATCTACTTCATTCTGTACATTCTTGTATCGATTTGAGAGTTGTTTGAACACATCAGGAATAAATAGTAGCATTAAAATCAATCAATGCCATTCTTCTGAAAAAGGAATTTTGTCGATATGGAGAAATAACATTGGCCCAGCAACAGGCTACTCTTCAAACGTTGCAGCTGCGTCTGTTATGCTTCAGAAAATGGGACCCCCCGATATTTGAGATATATTTTAAGGAGATCAGAGTTGCTTTGTATGAAAGAACAATTTGTGATCACAGCAATGCCATACAACGGAAGTGGTCTCTTTGTATATAAGAGACAGAAATGGAGTTGGCCATAACACAGAATAAAAATACCACAATATTCAGCAAAAAAAGAAAAAAAGCGTAGGGCCACTAATTTCTCTCAATATGGGTACAATTAATTTATTTTTTAATTTATGTACACTGTAATGTGATATAAGAATGAAGGTATTAAGCATATAATTTGTAATATTAATTTAGAAATATATCATGGGACAAAGTACCTTTTAGAATAATGTATAAGCAGAACTTGTTTCTAAAAAATTTTCCAATTAGACAATGGTACAAAGTGAAATTTCGAACCGCATTATTTCGGAACACCTGTTTCCCATCACAAATATTCAACCTGTCATAACTCACTCAAATTTAGAGATAGAGCCCGCATCTTGTGGTCGTGCGGTAGCGTTCTCGCTTCCCACGCCCGGGTTCCCGGGTTCGATTCCCGGCGGGGTCAGGGATTTTCTCTGCCTCGTGATGGCTGGGTGTTGTGTGCTGTCCTTAGGTTAGTTAGGTTTAAGTAGTTCTAAGTTCTAGGGGACTGATGACCATAGATGTTAAGTCCCATAGTGCTCAGAGCCATTTGAACCATTTAAAGATAGAAATCTATATCTATTAGAAGTTTTTCAGAACTTAATACTGAACGTAAAAATTACACTAAAATCCAAAATTTTAGACAAGAGGTCCCTTTTCGCTTTCTGTCTCACATTTATTTGAATTCACAGCTTATAGATTTTTGTGATTTATAGTGGAACCGAAATTTGGCCGATTTCTTTAAGCATTCATGTGGATGAGTTCACACTTTACATTATTTAAAGTCAATTTTCACTTTGGTACCATACAAATGTGATGTCCAAACCATTTTGCCATTTCTTTTGGTAATCTGTTGCCTTAAAGAAATGGTTAATGACTGCATCATTTACAAAGACTCTAAGAGGGCTCTTCAAATCGTCTCCTAAATGGTTAAGAATAGCAGAGGGTCTATAACACTGCCATGGGGAGCACCAGACATCAGTTGTGTGTTACTCGGTAACTTTTTTTATGAAAAAAAAATCACAAATCCAATGCACCACTGAGACGATGCTCCATAGGCACGCAATTTAATTAGACGTGCTTGTGAGGAATTGTGTCAAAAGCTTTCTGGAAATATACTAATATGGAATCAATCTGAAATCTCCTGACATCTCTCATTACTTTGGATGAATAAAAAGCTATTTGTGCTTCAGAGAACGACATTTTCTGAATCCGTGCTGATTGTTTATCAATAAATCTTTAATTCGAGGTAATTCATAGTTTTAGAAGACAGTACATCCTCCAAAATGCCACTCAAAACGACGTTAGTGATGTGGGGCTGTAATTCAACGGATTACTCCTTCTTTCGTTTCTCGAATATTGGTGTGGCCTGTGAAACTTTACAGTCTTTGGGTATGGATCATTCGGCGAGAGAGCGGTTGTATGTAGTTGTTATGTACGGAGCTATTGTATCAGCGTACAACGAATGGGACCGAACTGGTACACCATCTGGACTGGCAGACCTGCCTTTATTAAGGCCTCTCTCCACGAGAACATCTACTTCTAAGTTATACATGTTGGTAACTTTTTCGATTGGAACTGAATTCTGGATATTTACTCCGTTTTTTTTTGTGATGGACTTTCGGAAAACTGTGTTTAGTAACTCTGCTTTAGTGGCACTGTTATCAGCCATTCCTAGCACACAGTAAAAGTACTGATTTTCTGTTACCACTGGTGTACTTTACATGGGACCAGGACCTTTCTGGAATTTCGGCCAGATTTCGGGACAAACTTTCACTGTGAAATCTGTTAAGAGCATCTCACATTGAAGTCAGTGCTATGTTTAAAGTTTCTGTGAAATATAGCCAATCTTGGAGGTTTTGTGTTCTTTTAAATTTGGCATACGTTTTTCGTTGTTTCCGCAACAGAATCCTGACCTATTTGTGTACCAAGGGGAATAAGTAACATCTCTTATTAATTTATTTGGTACATAAGTATCTCTCAATTGCCGTCGATACTATTTCTTTGAATTCAAGCCACATTTAGTCTACTTTAATATAGTCTGGAATGAGTGGAGACTGTCTCATAAGAAGGCATCAAGCAAATATTTATTGCTTTTTGAAGCAGATGTATTTTGCGCCCATTTTTTGTGTATTTGGTTGTTCCAGTTTTAAGTCTTGCTGCGACGACCCTGTGGTCAGAAATCCCGCCATGATGCTCCCTATTTGCTCAGGATTTTTTTTGCTAAAAGATCAAGTAAGTTTTCGAAACTTTCGTAAGCTCCTGGACCAACTCTTCAAAATAATTTTTGAAGATGGCATGAGGTTCGATTTATGTCGACGTTTATGCTAACGATCGACTTTATACTTATATTTTCACCAATATATCGAGAGCAGATTGAAATCAGCACCAATTACAATTGTATGAGTAGAGTACCTATTTGAAATGAGATGAAAGTTTTCTTTGACCTGTTCAGCAACAGCAACATTATCTGAGTTGGGCGATCGGTGAAAGGAGCCCATTACTGCTATTTTATTCACGTAGTCAAGCACAGTTTCTGCCCATACTAATTCAGCGGAACCTAACTCTGGGTGTAGCCAGGTTTCAGTACCTTCAACGATTTGTGTTTCAGTGGTGTTGGTGCTTGGAGGTATGCTTCTTTTCGAACACAGCTGCGGGAGTTTACAGCCATAATATTGACTCTTGCTAGATCAATCCTCGACCTGTGTTTCCCCTGCACCCTTTTAGACTGACGCCCTTTTTGCATTCCTCTGAAACTTTGTAACTTAAAAATTCTCCCGGTACACTCCACGCAGGCCCTGTTGCTCTTGTAGCCCGCTGCTCTTGGAGCCGCTTCCTGGGTGGAATGGACATCTGACGTATTAAGTGGATCCCAAAAACCAACCACCCTTGGTGTAAGTCGAAGAATCTGCAGTCTCCATGGTCGCAGAACACCCTCAGCCTCTGATTCAGGCCCTCCGCTCAAATGTGTACCAAAGGTCTGCAGTCGGTCCTGTGAAGAGTACTACAGATGGCGAGGTCCATCTCGCTAGTACTAACGTCAGCCTTTACCGCTTCCGACAGTCAACCGAAACCGGAGGGAATCTCTTTTGACCAAAAGAGACACGTATCGTTAGTACAGACATGAGCCACTGCCTGCAATTGGCTGTGCCCTGTACTCTTCATGGCATCAGAAAGCACCTGTTTCACATATCGGATGACTCCTCCCGGTGTGCACGCATAGCGTATTCTGGTCTTCTTCCCCTCTTTGGCAGCCATTTCCCTATAGGCCCCTTTATGAGCTTAACAGTGCAACTACCAAGTTCACTAATCCCAACCTCTATGACTTCCCAGGTCTCGATGGCAACGAGTACATATTCTGTAGCTTGCTTTAGATGATTCTTAACTTCGCACGAAGTATCGCTAAATACATAGCAATAGCTATTAATACTTTTACTTGACCTATCAGGAACTAGCACTTTTATTCTGAAGCAGCACTATCCGCTTTAGTAAATTTACGTTAGGTAACTTTGGAGAGTGACCTTTTCCATCCCCACACCGTTGGAATTAGAGAATTGGTTACAGTTTTCCTGTAACAAGATCCACAACCTTTTGACCACCTGCTATTTAGCATGTTGGTAGTCTTTGGAAAGCAATACAGTGGCTATTCAGAGTGGCAATTATTCAACAAATCCTTGGTAGATTTCCGGAGATATCGGTGACTAGAGGTATATGCTCAGGCGACACAAATAAAGTAAATTATGAGCCTTTGGTATTTGGGGGCAGAGCTGGGCTCCATAGCGTCCCAGTTGTATCCCATCGGGTCTGATCTGGCAAATATGGTGGCCAAGACATCAAGGTGATTTCACCACCATGCTTCTCAAATCACTGTAAAACAGTTCTGATAAATAATACAGTTATCCTGCTGGCAGATGCCACACCCGTCAGGAAAGATATAAAGCTTGCAGAGGTTCATTTACGCCTAGTCCGCAGCTGTTATGACGCCTTCCATTACTATCACTCATCCCAGAGTAGCCCACTTGAATGTCGCATATAGCACAGTATTACCACAACGGCCTGCGTCCTTGGATTGGTACATATTTCAAGCAGCTGTTCACCTGGATGGCTGCATATCAGGACAAAGCCAGTGATCAGACGTAAGAAGAAATGTGATCAATGCAAAGAAATCTGCTGCTACAGAACTCCATGCTCAACAATGTGTATTAGTCAGTCTGCTCTAAAACACAGATCTGCTGCCTATCCTGATTTACACAGAGGCCAAGCCTCACAGTTCTATGTTCTCTGATGAGACATGGGTAGTACAACTATAAGGACTTTAAGAAGTTCGCTATCTTGACTAGATAGCCCTCTACCTCCGAAATTCATCGAAAATGTAATTTTGTTGTATTTACTGCTGCTACTGTCGCAGGTTCGAATCCTGCCTTGGGCATGGATGTGTGTGATGTCTATAGGTTAGCCGGCCGAAGTGGCCGTGCGGTTAAAGGCGCAAGACCGCTGGAACCGCAAGACAACTACGGTCGCAGGTTCGAATCCTGCCTCGGGCATGGATGTTTGTGATGTCCTTAGGTTAGTTAGGTTTAACTAGTTCTAAGTTCTAGGGGACTAATGAGCTCAGCAGTTGAGTCCCATAGTGCTCAGAGCCATTTGAACCATCTATAGGTTAATTAGGTTTAAGTACTTCTAAGTCTAGGGGACTGAGGATAGATGTTAAGTCCCATAGTGCTTAGAGCCATTTGAACCATTTTTGTGGTATTTACCTGTATTTATAATGTGACCAATCGGTCGTAATTTATTACGGTCAGTACGTGAGACCAAGTATCAGAGAGTAGAGCATTTCAGACTCTACGATCACATAACGATCCATACTATCACGTATGTATGAGACAAGTGTATCGTTGGCATTTCCATTTGCCTTGGAAGGCGCAGTGACGAATTAGAGCTAAATACTGGTGCCAGAAGGAGATAAAAATATACGCTAGTCACCATGAAATAATAATTTCACTATGCCGACACATTCGTCTCGAGAAAACAGCAGCTGTATTGATATGCAAAATTATTCTCGTTTATTCTTCAGTCTCTGCTGCAAATTTTCAAATACATGAAGTATTTCGATCCCTCTGACTCTTATTGAGACCTACGTAGTTACCTCAGTAACCTGCCTACATAGGTATGAAGATCGAAAAAGTATTATATTTAATAATGAGTAAATAATAAATGAGTTAGCGGAGATGTAAAAACGATACAAAGCGGGCTCATTGTCTTCCCTTTGCTATAGGCATTGACCAGATAACTTACGTGTATAGTAAGAGACCCATAGCAAATTGTTTGCATGTACCTTCAACGGTAAGGGACCTACACCTTTCTTATAGGCTTCGTCTGAAATTTAAAATCCAAAGAATTCTTCCTTTAAAGAAAGCGGGGAAATGGACAGTTGCGAGTATTGTTTCTAAATTTTAAAAACATAGCGAATCATCTGTATATGCCGTTACGTGTCAGCAGAACAGCGTCGGGAAATTTACGGCCGAGATGTACTCGTAAAGTATGAACTACTAGATTACTCCTTATGTGTTGTGCACTGAGGCAGTTACTCGCGCTATTACGAATAGCACTTAAACGAACAACGAGAAGCAGATACGTGTGTGCAGACACACATTATGGGCCTTGCATTTTAACTGTCAGTGACGTATATCACCTCCAGTAATATTCAAGTCGAGGTCGACACGTACAGCACAAAACATTTCCCACTGTAAACTGGTCACAGCAAACTTCCACTGCTTGAGCCTAGCCATTTACTGGGATAATGTTGCACAGTAATGCATAATTTTTTGTCATTATCTACTTAGGCAGGCCTTCACTATGAGCTAAATATTGCTAACTTCACTTATTTCTTTCATAATGGAAGTTAACTAAAGCGATTAAATTTTACAAGTTAAAAGTTGATACCTGTTCACTAGTTCAATTTCTAATCATATTACTCACTGTAAAGTGGATATGTGGTACTGATACAAATTTTTCCTAGACTGCAGTATACATCTTCAGCCAGTATTCGTATAGCTCGACAATATAGCTCGGCAATGAATCAAAATTGAAAAATATTGCGAAGAGGTATCAAACTTTTGACGTTTAATGTATCCACACAAAGTAGACAACTCATTCAATAATCATTTACTTGTACGCATTAAATAAAATCATGTAACATATGGGTAACCATAAGTTGTCTCTGTATGACTTTGATTTGAAAAATAAGATGATATACACATTTATGTACAAGCCAATACAAACGTCTTGTAAGGAATTGCTTCTTTCAAGCTGTTGAGGATTGAAAACTATTTGAACCTTAAAAGTAATTTTAGTAATAGTAAAACTAGATGGAAATGGTTTTTAATTGCGTGATACCTTTTCACTGAATACTTGTACATTGTACACTGATCAGCCAGAACATTGCGACCACCGACCTACTAAAAATTTAAATCAGTCCAGGCGACAGCAGTGTCTCCTGGTTCGGAGTGACTGCTAGTCAGACACACGCACGTTGCATGTAGTTTCAGTCACTGTGCAGTCCGAACGCAGAACTGGGAAGGTCTGGGTGTGACCGAGGGAAGATTGTGATGGCCCGGAGAATCGGCACGACTACTTAGGAAACTGCACGACTCTTCGGGTGTTCCAGGTGCACTGTGGTGAGGTTGATCAACACGTGGCAGAACAGAGGTGGCCATAACTCGTTACTGATGCTGGATGTCGTAAGCTGGGCAGATTGGTAAAAAAGGGCAGGCGACGACCTGTAGCGGATCTAACCTCAGACATAAATGCTGGGCAGAGTACAAGTGTGTGTGGACACACACATTCCTAACTCCAGCCGATGACCCATGCATGTACCAATGTCAACACCACAACACAGGCAACTGTTACTGAAATGGGCACGTCACCATCGGCACTGGACGTTGGCGCAGTGGCGGAGTGTTTCTTCGTCATGCCGATAGGAGGGTGCGAATCCGTCGTCTTCCAGCGGAACAGCTCTTTGACACCTGTTACTGTGGCGGTGGTTCCACTATGCCCTAGGGAATGTTCACATGGGCGTCTATGAGTCGAGTGGAGCTCGTGCAGGGCACCATGACGACCAAGGATTATCGTAAACCGATTGCAGACCACATGCAGCCATTCATGACGATCATGTTTCCTGACTGCAGTGGCATTTTTCAACAAGATAATGCGCTATATCACAAGGCCAGGAGTATGATGGATTGGTTCGAGGAACACAGTGGCGGATTCCAGTTAACGTGCTGCCCCCCCCCCCCCCCCCAACTCTCCAGATCTGAACCCGATCGAACGCCTCCGGGATGTAATCTAACGTGGCGTCAGAGTTCATCGCACTCTCTCCCCGGAATTCACGGGAATTAGGTGACTTGAGTGTACAGATGTGGTGCCAATTCCATCCTGAGACCTACAAAGAGGCCTCATTTCTTCCACGCCCCAACGAGTCGACGCCGGTTACTAGGTAGCTCGTCATAATGTTCTGGTTGATCAGCGTATGTGAGACCTCTTCTACAAAGAAGATGACAATGATGAAATGTCTGTGGATCTACCAAACGAGAGTTGTCAGGATGTGAATGATGATCTCTGGATATTCCCAGGTCCACTAAACATGATGCAGAAAAAGGGCAGTTGCTGAATATGAAGCGGCTAAATAAAAACGCGAAAGTAAAGCGGGTGAGCTTCACCACCAAAAGCGGAATAAAGAACATTATTAATGTACTACTAATTCATTTACATGTACTTGTGTACAATAGTGTGCTTAACTGATGATTCGCCTGAAATACTTTGAAATAATAAATTACTTTATAGAAATGCATAATCGTATTAGTAAAATGCGCTTGTAGTGTAGCTCTAATAAGTCTACATTTAATTTACTTGCTTAGATGGTGACAAGGTAAGACTAACCAGTACAAGCAAGGGCAACAGCTATTTATATGGCCTATGATTCCATCTTATGTGACGAAAAATAAAATCTGAGTTTGTGTGCCTTACAAACATAGTCTGTATTACCATAGTAGTAATAAAACAATTGCTGACAGCAGCATGTTTATACTGTTTTCTGCCAAGTGTTCCGTTTGCGCCTCACCGCACTTTTACGGCGAAATATTGAAAAGCTACAAATCTCATAGTTAAGCTGAGCTCTGCCTACTAAATTGAATAACTTACTACTGGTAAATTTTTCAGGAGAAATAATAAAAGTTCCGCGCCAGTGGTTTAATAATTTAATTGCAAACATCTTCTTGTCCAGTGAAATAATTCATTTTCCGTTCTGTGGAAAGTTAATATTAGCCTTGTATGAACAATAAAAGTACAACTGCTCAGAAAAATGGATTATTAACGTACATACGTTATGAAATACATTTAAGTAATAGCTGAATAACGTACGATTTATTAATGCTTTTGAACTTAAATCACTGAATACATTTAATAACAACTTCATAATTCTTTACGTCTTTATAAAAGTGCTGTATGTTTATACAGAAAATACAAAACATGTTTCAAAATATGGCTAGTTAAAGCCAGTTTTTAGTCAGATTCATCCACGTGTGTTGGAGAAGACGTTGAAAGACAGGACACTGTGGGTCTGCCTCAACATAATCTTGCTTCTTCTTCTCAATGGCTTCTTATTACAATTTCAATCCGCTCTCTAGAAGGGCGTCTCATTTTCGTTCCAGTCGATGCATCTATGTTTAAATAAACCCAAACCGACAAAATCGGTAATTTTAATTTCTGTGCTGTTTTCATCTTTTACTAATCAGCGATTCAGTTATTTAATAAAAAAATCAGGTTTTTCGCACCAAAACGTGATGGATCGATGCACTTTAAGATACATTCCAAATAATAAAATTATTAAATCAACTTTTAAATATTTGTTCACAAATGGGAAAAAGTAGTTATTGGCAGCAATTCCTTGAGACGCAAGCCTTATTTGGGAGTAGACAGTCCAGCCAAGCAACGTCCAAATATTTATTTGTGCATTTCAGGCTTACTGCCGCTCTCTTACAACAGAAAATTACTAAAAAATCCATCTTAGTCTTATTTTTAACTAACACATAAGAAAAAGCTGAAATTCAAGAAAACAACTTTTTAGCATTTACTCGTATGTTACAACGATCATATCACATTTGGTAATAGTAAATAATGCAAAGCCAGCCAGTGTGGCCGTGCGGTCCTGGGCGCTTCAGTCTGGAACCGCGTGACCGCTACGGTCGCAGGTTCGAATCCTGCCTCGGGCATGGATGTGTGTGATGTCCTTAGGTTAGTTAGGTTTAAGTCGTTCTAAGTTCTAGGGGGCTGATGACCGTAGATGTCAAGTCCCATAGTGCTCAGAGCCGTTTGAACCAAATAATGCAACAAATTCAGATGACTCAGTACTTCACATAAGAGATTTAGTTAACTGAAATAAAAGCATCTGAATTACCTAAACGCGCGCTATCAACGGTCTGGTGGCTATTAGCCAGATCGATCGTAGACTTGAACATTTATGCACATTGTTATGGCTTCATTCTTCTCCTACTGTTTATCTGAGTTCGGCAAAATCAAATATGTCTTGTTTGACGGTAATATGAACTCCTCCCATTCGCGAATGCTGCACTTCGTTCAGTGATAAATTTGAGGTGTTGTACATTGTGCCTGCAGAAATAAAGTGGATCTCATAAGTAAGCACATGATTTTGAAAGATGGTGAACAAAGAATATCGGTATACCTACCTAGCAAATTACCATCTTCAGCGACATACAGTGTGGCAATAGGCCTAAACTACATATATATTAGAGGAATTTAATATATTCATGACGTGCGTCAGTTACACTGAACAGCCAAAGTAACTAGTACACCTGACTAATATCGTCTAGGGCCACAGCGAGCACGCAGAACTGCCGCATCACGACGTGGCATGGACTCGACTACTATCTGAAGCAGTGCTAGCGGGAACTGACACCATGAAACCTGCATAAATCCTGCCCATAAATCCGTAAGAGTACAAGGGGATGGAGATCCCTTCTGAAAAGCACGTTGAAAGGCATCCCAGATATGCTCAATAATGTTCATGTCTGGGGAGTCTGGTGGCCAACGGAAGTGTTTTACTCAGAAGAGTGTTCCTGGGGTCACTCTGTAGAAATTCTGGACGTTTGGGGTGTCGCATTGTCTTGATGGAATTGCCCAAGTCCACCGGAATACACAATCGACTGAGTGGATGCAGTTGATCAGACAGAATGCTTACGTACGTGTCACCTGTCAGAGACGTATCTAGACTTCTCAGAGGTCCCATATCACTCCAACTGCACACCATTACAGAGCGTCCACCGGCTCGAACATTCCCCTGCTGACATGCAGAGTCTATGGATTTCTGAGGTTATCTCCATACCTGCATACATACATCCGCTCGATACAATTTGAAACGAGTCTCTTCGGACCAGGCACCATGTTTCCAGTCGTCAGCACACCAATGCCGGCGTTGACGGTCTCAGGCGAGGCGTAAGGCGCTGTGTCGTGCAGTCATCAAGGGAACCCGAGTGGGCCTTCGGCTCCGAAAGCCCATCTCCATGATGTTTCGTTGAATGGTTTGCACGCTGACACTTGTTTATGGTCCAGTATTGAACTCTGCAGCAATTTGCGAAAGTGTTGCACTTCTGTCACGTCGAACAATTCTCTTCAGTCGTCGTCAGTCCCATTCTTGCAGGGTTCATTTTTTCTGGCCACAGAGATGTCGGATATATGATGTTTTAGTGGATTCCTGATATTTACGGTACACTCGTGAAATGGTCGTAAGAGAAAATGCCCATTTCATCGCTCCCTCGGAGATGCTGCGTTCCATCGCTCGTGCGCCGACGATAACACGACGTTCAAACTCAATTTTAAATCTTGATAACCTGCCATTGTAGCAGCAGTAACCCATGTAATAACTCCGCCACACACTTGTTGTCTTATATAGAACTTGCTGACCGGAGCGCCGTACTCTGCCTGTCTACATATCTCTAGGCATGCCTATACCAGTTTCGTTGGCGCATCAGTGTATATCAAATTAATCCCATATGATTCATTCTATAAACTGGAACCACCAACAGCTTACATATCAACAGCTTACGACGATACTTGTACGACAGTTTGCTTAATGCTCAATAGTTGCAGAAGACGTTTGATTCACCAGCAATATGAAAGTGCTGAGGTACAGCAGATGGCGTGGGTGACATTTGCCTCGTGAGCGAGGGCAGTTCTCGCGAGGGCTTCGCACCTAAGGCGAGAACAAAGGGAATCGCCTTACCGTGGCACCATTGAATCCTGGGGCCGGTATTTGCAGCAAGCCAGCACAGCTTTGTCGAGCACTTTGAGTCTTTCAAGAGTCCACGAAGTTCGCTACCGTTCCCGTTCCACAGTTTCATTCACGCTTGTACCGCCTGTGGACAAATTAGAGCAACTGTGTTTATCAAGTAACACCAGTAATTGTTTTATGTAATCAACTAGAATTTATTCGTATACTAGTTCTTAATTCTAACCTGAACACTATGCTTTAAATTCAAGGCGACAGTGTACATATTGCGACATAGTACTTTTATTTCTAGTCTGTCTCGCAGTGGACACATTTGGTGAACTATGAAACAAATGAACATGCCACCCAATATCTCCATTAGAAAATTATAATGGATATGCTAATGTATAATCTGGAACCGAGATGCTTTTGACTGTATCAGAGTTTATTAAAAAAGACGCCCTATTTCTTTGGATTAGTTGTTCAGCATCAACTATGATGCAATAAGAGGCCAAATCTGAGTTGCGTCATTCTACGCCAGACGTTTAAAATTTTTATAGAACGTATAATCACACAGATTTCTCTATTTTAATTTTTGACTCTTGCACAGTAATGTTTTATCGCAGTGAAGGAAAGCACAAAAAGATTAGCGAGTTCTATTTAAGTTGTAGTTTGATGCATTACATTAGTTCTATTACTGATCTGATTATTCACTCAGTCTATAGCAAACAGCAGTGTCGATGTCACAAAAAGATGATTTCGCGTAACATGGTGAACGACCATATGCAGAAATCATTGGACCTGACCTATGATAAAAAATGTGTATGACAAACCTCACATATAACTGTGTCTGAAATTTTGGCATCAGATCTGACCATAACAAATGCTGTTTGTAGCTACAAATTTTATGAAATAATTCTTTGATTTCCCTTGACGTGCGTCCTTGATAAAGTACGTTGAAAAATAAGTTTTGTGTTAACATCGGCAAATTAACTTTCCCGTATGACATTAGACTGTGAATGCCGTTATAACATGTACAGTAACTTCTGATGCAAACGAAATGTTTGCGATAAAAATTTGGAATGTAAATCCATCAAACAGCTATTGTAACTGTCAAAATTATGTGGGATTAACTTCAGTACACATTTAAATGAAACTTTAAATAAAACAATTGCATTATCATTGGATATGTCCAGGATCCTATCACTTTATCCTCTCAAAAGTTTTTCTGTCTGGCTCTGCATCTCTGACCGTTAGTTTTTTCCTTCTAGGTACAGTCCAAAACGAATATAGTTTGCGTATAAGAAGGTAAGTCGGATGTCGTACCTATTAAAAATGAAGAAATTAAAAATTAACGCCTTACTTCAAATTTTCCGGCAACGGCTGCAAATGAAAACAAAGTTACTCTTACAGAAAAGGAAATAAAATAACGACGCCAATGTACAACGTTATTTGCAAACTTCATTACTACGATATTTGGTTTCCGCGGCTGACAGCATTATCGACCTAACAGTTGTCATATTGCAGCTGTCCGGTATGCTTATGATAGTGCAAGTAAACCATGTAAACATGAACGTCTCTGGAATATGATTTCATGAAACGTTGTTACTATCTTCTGTCGTTTCTACCAGCACCTGATCGGTACATAGGGCTGAAGATGGTGGTACTTTAGTTTCCGATATTCATCTATTGGAGATTTCAATGCGTGATAGACAAGGTATAATTACAGTTGTGAATGTAAAGGCATCTGTTTGTTTTTACCACTCTTAACGATTACGTACACACATAATATTTTTTTCATTGTGCACCTCTATGGCGAAGTACCTTAAGAATTATATAAGTTTCATTGGCCTCCATGGCTGCGGGCGGCCATGTGGCCCTACCAAGACGGAAGACTGTCGTGTTCGGAGTAGGGCTCTGGCGCACCGTACTGTATCTACAGCAGCCATTTAGACAGCAGTTGACACCGCAGTGACACAATGACTGAAAATTTGTACGTCAGTCTGGTGATTAGACGCGTTGCACCGCCATTCAAGAACAGCATTCCAAGCGGTGTTTTCCAACAGGATAACGCTCTCCCACATGCCGCTGTTGTAACCCAACATGCTTTACACAGTGTCGATATGTTGACTTGGGCAGCTATCTGTCTTCCGTCGAGCACACATGGGACATCATCGGACGATAACTCCAGCATAATTCCCACATCCAGCATGAAATGTCGCTGTATTCACCGTCTAAGTGCAACAGGCATGGAACTCCATCTCACAAACTGACATCCGGCAACTGTATAACACAATTCATGCACATCTGCATGCTTCCATTCAACATTCAGGCGCTTACAGCTATTATAAATATACCAGGATTTAGTATTTTCAATAACTTCTATTGCGATTGCAATAACCTGTGATATTGCAATGTTAATCAATTAAACATGTTACCCACACAAATTCACTACCGTCCATCAACGATTTTTTTGGTGTTGCGATTATTTACATCAGTGTATGTGCTAGCTAATGTATGACGATTAGCTGGCTGTGATTCATAAATAAATCTAATCAGTTCGCTTATTAAGAGCCCAATTGTTATCAGTTTATTACACCTTTCGTGTCTTATACGCTGAGGCTGACAGTAAACCACCAACAAGTTTGTTGGCTCCAAATACACGGAAAAATCACAAAGAATTGGACTTGTGTCGTTCTGAGAGTTAGTGTGGTTACAACACCTCAAAGGGGAAGGTGGGGAGCCAACAACAAGCTGTTCTCACAACCGTGAAGGACAGTAAAACAGTGATCGATGAACCGAACGTTAAGTTAGGAGATAGTACATGTCTACAGGGAGTGGTGAGGCCATTATCGTGCAAGTAATTAGCATGCAGTACTTAACAAAAACACTGCGTTTGCCGTCGTCTGACGTCTGAAAACCACTAGCTATGTAAGATGAGGAACTCAAGTTGTCTATTGACACCCAGACTAATGGTCTGACAAGTGGTCTGACATCACGGAATTTTTCTTCACTCAACGCCCTTACGCAAATATCGTCGCTTGAATCCCATTCCTCTACATAATTTGTCATAAAATAAAAAGTTAATAAATAATTGTCTCTTGATGACCTCCTCTATGATGCTTCTCTACCAGTACATGCGTGACAAAATGGAGCAGTGTGCCCCTCACCCCCACCCCCCCGCCCCCACTGGCCCATGTATACTGGTCTGGTATGGATTATTTCCTGTTGGGCGCTGAGCGTCTAATGTCAATATAGAAACTAGAGGCAGAGAAAGATATTCATTATTTATTTTCCTGTCGTTAATCTGATTGGTTTTGTGCGATCAACCACGATTTCGTCTCCTGTGCCATTCTCCTTGCCTGAGAGAAACCCTTACATCCAACGTCCCCAATGTCGACTTCTATTTATTCTTCTAGTGCCATCGAACGTGTTCTCAAATGACTTGAAATACGTCGTATCATCCACTTCACATGCGTGTCAGTAAAATTCATAACACCTACTTAATTAAAATGGTTCATATCTTAATAGCGTATTAGGGGCTCGGAGTTTTAAAGAAAAGCAACACGCTAATGAACAACAAAATAGTACCCAATAAAATATTAAACATGCACAGGGGAAAATGGCTTTGAAGAACATCCTTGTAGCTCAAAGTTTAAATTTTATTTTTCATAGACAAGAAACAATATCTAAAGTAACATTTGGTAAAATAGCTAGCACGGGCAGCTCCGATTAGCTTTCAAACTCTCAAGACAAAATCATAAATCATATAAACTCCCACATATGCAGGTTGTCCCATGAAAAACGTTCAGTCTAATCAGGGATATGACAAGAACTGTCACTTGAAGCAAAAAATTCTAAAATTCTAGTAAGAAAGGTATAGCAAACATGGGCCATAAAATGCATACCTTATGAACTATAAGCACTCCTTCAGCTTCGATACTCGGAAACAAATCTCTTTTATTGCAGGCTCTCTGCTTTCCATATTTTTGAGAGATGAAAGTATGGACAGAAGATGTCCAATCAAAAATGAGCTCTAAACTGCATACCGTAAGAACTATGAACACCGCTTCCTCTCCTCCCTGCGTAACAAGTATTTTCTACTGAACAAGTGATGACAGCTCTCAATATATGCATTTTACAGCGCATGTTTATCTAACAATGTTTTTCTTGTTTTTGTCCATACTACCTTCACTCAAAATATGGAAAGAAAACAGCCTGTACTGAAAGAGATCTGTTTCACAGCAGCGAAAATGAAGAAGTGCTCATAGCTCGTAAAGAATTTGTTTCAGACCCCTGTTTGCAGAACATTGTGACATCGAATCCACGTTCCTGCAATATCCCTGGATACTGAACATTCGTCCTGGCACCCCCTCTATTTAAAAGCAACAAAAGTTACTTGTTTAAATTAAAGGATTAATACTAACGTAATGCTTCCTACCCATTAACGTGGTTCATAATTTTTGATAACGTTAATAGAGGAAACACAGGGTCAAATGTTTGGCCAGTAGATAATTCCAGACGAGTGGGAGTAGTCGGGTAATGAAGCTCTGAACCCAATTTCGATGCCAAATTGATATGATAATTAATTAAATTGATCATTTAATAAACCCCATACACCTACGCCCATTCCCCAACCCCCACTCCCGAGTTACGTTATGTGTTTCCCTCAGCCCGCACCCTCCCCCCCTCCCCATCCCCCAATAGGCGGGAATTTCGAATTTTGATAGGAATTTCGAATTTTGGTGGGAATTTCTTTGTCCCTGGGCTGTGCTGACTTTCCATCACACCCCCTACCCGGGAATTGGGGGTAAGTTAAAATAGCAGTGCCCTTTCCGAGACTTCAACACTGTCCTCCTGGAAGGAGAGCCCAAGTGCACGCCCCTAATAGTATTGTACCACCAAAGGCACTTGAAATTAGCAGTAGCCAATAGGATCACGTCATCCGACCACATCGGAGATACCAAGACGGCCCAGCACTTCAGCAGCCTCAGCTGCAGTCAGTCAGTAAGTCAGCATGAAGCACCAGCCGAGATCGTTCAACGCTGTGCAGCTGCAGCAGCAATAGAGTAGGAAGAAGCTGCGGAAGAGTAAGTACCCCTGCTCGATGTCTGTGTTTACTGTCGTGTGAGGAAGATGGAATATTTTTTGTTGCATCATCGCCTCTAACGGTTTTTCTTTAGTGCTCATCAGTGGATGCGACGTCCTCCAGCCTGTTGGGGTCTGCAACAGCGATGTGTCCCAGCCCGTAGCGATCGCTTGGAGCAGCCTGGGATCCTGTCACGTACCAGGTCATCTTGATGGAGCAATACAATCAGCTATTATTGTCCGTTGAAGACACCCAGCCAGCCCCTAACTCGCTGAAGTGCATCGGAGGTCCTCATCAGCCTGATGCAGGTCGATACTGGACCCCATTATATGAGCCATCGCAGAATATTCCAGTGATGTTGCATGGAAAAAGTGATAATGTAGTGGACGAGAAGATACCAATTATGTCATGTGCACCACTACTCTTCACTTCAGTGTATAATTTAACCGTTACTGGTTCGAAGCATTTGCATATTGGTGTATAGGAAACTGCAGATAGAGATGGGCATGTCGTGATAGAGATCGCGAATGCAGCTAAAAGTATTAAAGTTTAGTTTACAGAAGTGGAATGGGATGAACTGTGTTATGGAAAGCCTGCCGTTGTGGCCTAGCGGTTCTAGGCGCTTCAGTCCGGAACCGCGCAGCTGCTTCAGTCGAAGGTTCGAATCCTGGCTCGGGCGTGGTTGTGTGTGTTGTCCTTAGGGTAGTTAGATTTAAGTAGTTCTAAGTATAGGGGAGTGATGACCTCAGATGTTAAGTCCCATAGTGCTCAGAGCCATTTGAACCATTTTCATTTTTTGTTATGGAAAAGCCTACATCAAGGTGCAATTGACCGCCTAGTATCATTCCAGCCGTCCTCCTACAGACGTTTACTGTGCTGCTCTGTCTATTCCAACACTGTACAGTGACTCTGCAGTCCATGTGAAATCAGGTGACACATCCATTTATCTACAGCACTCTACTGTTAAGAACTTGTCCGGTCTACAGATGGTGTTATCCATTGCGTTGGAAAGACTGAAGATATGATTGCCTTGTGTTAAAGCTGTGTGTAGAGACATTGCAAAGTATCTGAGTATGAACAGTGTGCATGTAGACGACTTAGAACAGTGGGTCCTCTGTACTGCTAACGAGAACTAATGTACTGCCAATACGTTTGAGAGAAATATATACTGAATTCTGTGCTTACAAAAAGGCTTTATTTCCTATATCCTGTACTGGTGATAATATAAAAAAGAAACTGTGGATGTAGTGCATCCTGTGTGATTACTGAATAAAAATATATACATTACCATGTAGGTGTTTTTGTTTCTTTTTTTCATTTCTTACCTCTCATTCTACTGCAAGTACTTAAGCTATTGCCACCAGAATTTTGACTGAAAACATGCAAGAGAAGAAAATGATGTCATTTAACTAAACTCGCCATAAAAGCCCATTGCACAACAGTACTTGACATAGTCGGTATCATGGAAGTCCATGTGTTCATTATTTTCTATAGAACCCACTGCATGCCGGTAACTGACGTAGTAGGTATCACAGAACGGTGGGTGAAGCATCAAGACTTTGTTGTAATTGAATGAAGCTGTGACGGTGTGGAAGAAGGCGGGAGGAAGTGTGTTGCACTCCTCCCCAACGTGCAATAATTGTAGATTCAACCAACTGTGGGAAGACAAGCGTTCTCATGTCGCTGCTAACACATCTGGTTGGAGTCCGCTTAGAGCATGTATGTGTATTTTCAAAAATACTGTTTCAGTCCAAATGCCAACTATTACAACTGGAACTATGGTGTAGAGGGTGAGACATAAACAGCATTCAGTGAGAGCACTGAGATCCCTCCACCAGTAAAAGTAAAGCCAAACACAGCTGACTATGCAGCTATGGAAAACCAAGGTCAGATTCGTAGGTATTACTGTTTCGGTCGCCATAGGGCTATTGATGTATTTTTTCTGAGTCAGATATATTCCAGAACCCGAAAAAGAGCTTGTGAGGGATAATGGAAATCCACTTGTAGCATTCAAAAAGAGCAATCTGAATTTATAATACATTTACCTATTGTCATTCAGTGATTTTGTAAGGATATGTGCAAATTGCTGGAATCACTCACACTGTGGGTTTCTCGTTATTGATAAGACAAGAAAACTGAATGATGCCAGGTATAAACGGAATTTCCAGCAGGTCCTGTATATATATATATATATATAGCCATGCAAAGAGGTCAATGCACCAGTACACGCATCACCATGGATAAACTCGCACGCATTCTAGGAGCTCAATTTATTAAGATGGGTATGTATAGACAAAACATTCACTTGTACATAGAAGCGAAAATGCACACTGTAGAACGTAAAATGTTCGAGACGCACGCAAGGAACTAGGGACGTATTGTCATATCCTTCTGAGACTGTACAATACACTGAATGATCGGGTTAATGCAATCGAGAAGAAAGTAAACGACTTAAATGAAGGGGAAATTGTTGTTTTTGAGAAGGGAACATTGTATAAACTGGGTAACGCAATTGAGACGAAAAGAAGTAAGCGACTTAACTGAAGGGAAAACAGCTGTTATCAAGAAGGGGCAGCAGCGTAAGAAGAAAGAGATCGTGTATACAAAACGTCACACTACACAGAAGTCCGCTTAGTATACACCAAGATGTCGACTAAGCATAAAGTCATCAAGGCACGGGAGGCCGACGCCAGATGTTAGGGTTGCTGAGGCAAGGAGCAGGAGCAGGAGCAGACACTGCGGGAAACCATTAAACCAGTTACTGAATCTCTCGATGAACTCTGAGCGAAATTCCACAACGGCGACGATGATGCTATTGATTAACCGTCACAGCGACGCTAGGATAGATAAGACTTCGGTGTCAGTGGTAAGAAACCATACATGTTGGGCACACAACCTATAACTTTAAATGAAAAGACATTACAGATCGGTGATAAACACCCAGTATAATGATCCTTATTTTTCTAAGACCCACAAAAACCGTAAATTATTCGACTAAAGATCTGTAAATGTATCGTGAATAAAGTTTTCGGTTGATGTGCATAATAATGAAAAAACCCGAATCAACGTGAGATACAAATCCATTATAAAACACATATTTGATGGTGAAAAAAATAGCAGTCGTGATGGTATTAACATTCAGCATAAAAGTGTTAGCAATCGACTCCCGCAATATATATTTTATAACGACCCCAATAAGTTAATAGACCAACTACGACTGCTCATGGCTTCAACTACCGCTGGTAATACGGCTCATTCGTATGAAGTTGCGTCAATAATATCGGAGCGAAGTGTGGAGACTGTAGTTCAAGAACTGCACAAACCAGCACGCAACACATACCTTCAAAGATATGTTATGATTAAAGGGATGAGGCCTGGGCACGCCACTAGTGCACTCGCGCCCGGCAACCCACTGCTGAGCGTCTTAATGACTTTGCTATCGCAGTATGCGAAACGATGAAGCGATCGTAAGTTAAGCAAGAGTGTCCCTGTCCAACGAAATGCAAATTATGTCCTTCTCAGAGCTTAATTCACAAATTCCTCATCCTTTGAATTTTTTTTATTTCTACCACCTATCCCTGTTTTATAAAGAATTTCCATCAACAATTTCCGATACTATTACGTCCTCTGAATTGACAAATGAATTGTACAGCGAAAATTCGAAATTGCCGCCAAAATACGAAATTCCTGCCAGTAGGTAGGTTGGGCGAGGGGAGGGGGGGAGGGGAAGGGGTGGGAGGAGGGAGGAGGCTTTTTTAGCCGAACGCCTCAACAAAATACA
The DNA here is from genome assembly GCF_023864275.1 of Schistocerca cancellata. Lineage (NCBI taxonomy): Eukaryota > Metazoa > Arthropoda > Insecta > Orthoptera > Acrididae > Schistocerca > Schistocerca cancellata. The sequence continues at coordinate 415,331,512 of NC_064628.1, forward strand.
AGCTTCTTGCTGTTTTACCAGAACTGGTTGCCGTTCCAGTCATATTATCTTATCGCACATATTTAAGGCAAAGCTTAATTATCAAAGTGTGTCGTTTAAGCTTCAAGATGTTTTTAGAAACATGTTTCTTTCGCCCTTTCTTTCATGCAATAGTGATGTGGCATATATTATGTTGTCCTTTGACGATTCAGGGTGATTGAAATGGAATTCATCTATTTCATTGTGCAATGTTATCAGTATCGCTAGCACAGTGTAATCAAAAGTGATTTTCTGAGACAGGAGAGTTCGTAAGACGATGGCTTTCAAAGATAAGGATTTAAAAATTGTCAAATAAAATGATACGTAACGTAAAATAATTTTCTTGACCTCATTGAACACGTTGCAGAAAATATCAAGTAAATATTATTTCAGTGAAATGAGACTACCTATCGCAGATATCTTTATCAGAACACTGAGCAGTCACATGTTACAGTGTATCAGTTTTTTCAGCTTCTCGTTTGATACTGTATATATCTTTCAACAATGAAAGAATGGTTAATCCGATGTCCTTTGCTAGGCATGGAGATGATAGTACTACATTGTTAGGCGAGTGAATGAAGCGTCATTGATGTCACCATAAGAAAGAAATTTCATAATTCAACTTGCATCAGAGGTCTTCCTGAATGAAAAGTAATACTACTTAAGATCTAAGTCTGAGTAACATTGCAGCTTTTTGTCGTTGATATTTCAGAGACATTCTATATGGAGAAGTATTATTACAGTTAGCAATGATTTCTCAGTTATGTAGATAGATGATAATTATGAAGTTACCTTGATCCGATCTCCTTTCGGTACACGTAGTTGCATAATGAGTGAGGTAGAATAAATAGAAGATCCTGTTATATAGTAAGAATGTTGAGTATGCCTCCCACCGCTTTAAGAGCCTAGAAGTGTTTCAAAAATCCTCACGGACCGAAGTTGTACGTAAAGGAGAATGTTTACAAAATGTGGAAAATAAAACAGACGTTCTGACAGATCGAAGCGTAACTATGATGCCTCATTTAGATAAATCGATCCAAGGTCTTGCGCTGCTGCACTTAAAACACAGTTTCAGTTTATGATGGACTTTTAGTGCAAGACAGTGTGCAATATGTTACAGAGTGAGAGTTTAATTCATTACACTACGGTCTGTTTGATACATGTTCCAGCTTCGAACAAGTATTTAATACTAGCGTCATCGGCATAGGCACGAAATCTGGTACATAAAACTGTCGAAACTATAACAGGCTTCGATAGCCTGGATCAATGGAACACGTGCAGAAAATGTGTGCTGGATGAACTCCTATGGCCCTCACGTCCATCATTCATATCTGCTCGCGTAAGTTTAATATCGTAAAAGTTCCTAACATGAAAATTGGACACAGGCAGTCGTGGTGGTCTTAAAATAACCCTAAAACTGTACATTTCTTACATTTCTAATGCGTTGCTGTGGTAATTTTACGCTCATATTGTGAATTGCTCTATTTTTCCCCAAGTTAAAGTTATCATAGAGTTTCTTTTCCCGCGTTGTATAAATTTCTATCGTACCTCGCAAGATGTGTCATTTCTTCCTTTTAATAACTGTTATTTCAACTTTTACACGTTCTTATGCATCACATAATCTTACTTCTTGGTACACAAAATGCGTCGCTTGCGCGAACGGACGCTTGAACGGATTCCAGTATAAGTGATCCGAGTGTTTCATAATCAATCACATTCACAGACTTAACACAATCTCTCGGAATCCTCCCTGTGAATGGATGCCCGTATTTTTATGTACCTGGTAAAATTAAATGATCGTTTTCACAGTGCTCTTGTTATGCCGCATACATAAACCGTTGGAATAATTTATTGTTTTTCCCAACACGCCAAAGGTTTATAGACTTTGATGTTAAAATTCACCGACATTATGATAAATGAGGTGGGTTCATTCAAATAAGCGTAGTTCTCCGGACAATTTCACCTAGAAAGTGCATTTAAACTGACCTCACACAGGCGGAATGGACAATGAAAACCCTCGTAAACTGGAGTTTTAATTAAGGTAATTGCCCTCAATCGGTGGCCACGGCATTGAATTCAGAATGTGATTGAAAACATAAACTCCGCAACGGACATGTAATCGACTCTTTGATATCTGAAGGCGTGCCATACAAATTCGTTAACTGAGCCATTAGCTGAATCGATCATAACTTCAGCTCTCGTAATTACACTCGCCCTTGTCAGCCAGAGCAGAGTCTCTCATCTAAACTTGCAGGTTAGCGGCTTAGAGAAGACAGTTTCGCGAGAAATTATGCGTAGCCTATAAGAAAACACTCATTATCCTGCGAAGCAGATGGCCCAGAATGGTAAACGCGTGAATTAAAACGGACATTGCAGCGCTATTTGATTAAGTAATGTGGAAGCTTTACGTAATTATGTACTGGAAGATTCGTGTTAATTAAATCAATCTACCTCTGTCCTATAATCGTCAGTGATACTGAGAAGGATTTCCGTTCCTTTATTTCTTATGTAAATGTAAATCTGTATTACCAGAAATTTCCTTTATGAAATGAAAATGCAATATTTACACACTTCTGTGTTAAGTAATATGTGCGTTATTTATTCTGAAATACTATATTCAGAGATATTAAGTAACGTAAGACCGGTGGAAGGTAGCGACTATGCAAGTAGGTCAGTTGCAGGGAGAAAGAACAAAAGGTTTGGCACAATATTACCTTGCATGTTCGCAGGACTGAGTGTATGAAAAGGTGGATATGAACAACCAGAAAGCTAACCATCTGTGACGGAATGTAAGGTTGCGCCTGGGTGTTTGTGGATGAGCAGGGAATGGACCAATAAACCACTGCTTCCTTAAGGAATCGAAGTGCCATTTACACATCAGCTTCAGACGTCTGATTACTTTACGAATGAGTTCATGTGTCAAATATTTGACACTGAGTGTGTAAGCGAGAAAAAGTTTCGAAAAGGTTTGCAATTACGCCTGAAGTTTGTTGGAAGCTGCTAAGTGCTCTCATTTTGAAACATCAGATGAGTATAGTCTATGTAATTTGCGCTCCATTTAAGGCAAAAGCAGGTTTTTCACGCATCTAAATGTCTATGGCGCCATATTTCCTGAACTATGTGTCGTACAGTAATACAATTTTGAAGCTATGTTCAATGGTATACGTGGGTACTGTCTGATAATATGTTGCGATTAGAGTCAGTAGTAAATAAGCAATAAACTATAAAGTTATGTATGATACTGAAGTTTTACTGAATGAGCAGCAAAATGTATTTGGCGATAAATTTTATTCCTTTCAGAATATTGTGGTGGGTGTCAGGAAGAAAAGTTTCGTGAGAGTTCGAGATTATTTATAAAGTTTGCAACAGTTGCCTTACTATGATAGATCTTTAACGTGACATGCTAATAGTTAGATGAGGAGAGCATTTTATATTCGGTCAATAACTGCGTGAAACATTGAAAGACTAATTTTTGTTGCCGTAATATGGGGTGTCCGATTTTATTCTATACCGGACGATATCTCTGGTAGTGGTTACCTCGAAATAACCTTCAGCTCTGTTTTCTAGGTCAAGCCTAGGTCCAGTTCATTTTTGCAAATGGTAACTCCTATATTTTATTCAATATCGTATTCTACGTGGAAAAATACGCATTGTTTGTAGGGAATATCTTTTTCGAAAAACTATGGTTTGTCGCCAGGGGGTACTTCATTGTAACTTTCCCAGGTTACCGGTATCTTGAGAGTGAAAAGAGATCAGGAAAAATTTTCAACGAAAATCTTGTATGGTTTCTGAACTCTGTCCACTGGTGAAAGTTTGGTGAACTTAGAGAATTTTTCCCGATGTCGCTTCGTTCTCAAGATACTGTTAACCTGTGAAAGTTACAATGAAGTTCCCCCTAGCGACAAACCAATGGGTTTTTGAAAAAAAAATGTTCCCTACAAACAATGCGTTTTTTTTTTCACGTAGAATACTAGTATGGAAAGTAAAGTAAGGGTTACCATTTGCAAAAATGAACTCAACCTTGGTTTCACCTTGAAACCAGGGTTCAAGGTCATTTCTAGGTAACCATTCCATGGCTCCCTTCAAACTTTACTACTTTTATTAGAGACTTTTCTTGGAGAATTGTTCAGCTCCAGAGATATCGGCGGGCAGAGATTAAAATGGGAGACCCTGTATAGGCATCGTGCAACAGGCATTGGGTTCCAGTTTCCGGGGTAGTCGGTCTACAAGTAGTATGGTGCCCGGTTGCTGAACGCGTTCTGCTTCCTCTGAATAAGACAAAACGGCATGCTGAACATGGCGGATGCACCGCTGTTACTGGTACCATGTTACTCAGTACACGAGTGACTGCACTATCGAAGGAATTATATACAACACCAAATAGCACTTCAGTAACTATACGTAAAAATTAGCATAAATGTTTCGATTTATTTAGAGCAACAAATGGATTACAGTACCTCTTTTCACCCTACGAAAAGAAGTATTTCGTTAAGCGCACAGCTGAATAGTCGTATTTACGACGTATTCAGGCAGTACTGCAAGACTAGCTTGGAGACACACATAAGGGAAAATTTAAAGATAAGCCTACTTAAATTAATTTTGTTTGACAAATTGTTTCATCCAATAGGAAAATTTATTAACTGTCAATAAAGTTTAAGATACGCTAAGACTATTTAAATTTGTGTACGTTTTTAAATAGCATTTATTGAAACTATTGTGAACAAAGCCTTGTAGATACAATTTGTATGAAACTTCATATAAAATTTTGCATTCCACAGTTAATGAACCTGTCGTGGATGTGAAGAAACCGACTGAGGTAAACTAAAATAAGGCATTTCCACATAGCCTGGTGGTGTGGAATTTTACGCCAGGACCTCTTCCTTCCTTTTTGCGAAATGCTGCTGACAAACATTTATCTTATCGTCAAGATACATGAACCGGCTACCGCACCGTTGGGTTGCATAGCACTAGTCCGCATTAGCGTCCTTCACTGCTCAGCAGATAATGATAGTAACGCAGTAAAACATGTAGGCCTTAACGTCGAACACAAGTCTCTTAATAAAAATAAAAGGCTGTGGAAAATAGCATATAGATAGGCTATGAACATCCTGAATGTGTTTAAAATACGTGTAAAACATTTGAAGAATATTTGCACACATCATAGCAAGCAAAAAGCATACATTCTGAAATTTCCAGTTTACTTCTTTACGCAAAGACGATATATAGACAGAACATTACTTTCCTGTGCACTGATGGGTATATTCTATACATGCTCCAATCACGTGACTCAAGCAATTACGTAATTCAATCACGTAATCATAATCCACTCCGTTAGCGCCACAGCTACAATGTACTACCAGCATGTTTGTTCCTAGCCTTTCGCAGATGGGTTCAAGTTTCGCAAATGTTTTCCGAATTTTGTAAACGTGCATGGCAGTCATTGTTGAAAATGGCTTTCATGAATCGTTGGTACCTCATTTTACACCATGACGTATTCTACAATTCACAAAATTTTTATGGAAATGTTGTTTGGTCCATTGTATGTCAAGCTGTGTAGCACAAGTTAGGCCTGTACGTAAGTCCTCCCACAGTTGTTGACGAGTACACACACGGCGAGTGGAAACTTGAATTCTAACGCGGTGAACTGTGAACCAAGGGAAACCAATACTCATCCAAATATATAAGATGCAAAACCGTATTTTGCAGAATGTCAGCGACAACTCAGCTAATATAGTAAGGCAATTGTCTGACCAAAGTAAAATTAGCGCTTGGAGAATATTTATTTACGCAATCTTTAACGTGTCCGTGACATCACACCTAGTGATTAACTGCAACGGTTAAGTTTTTGTCCATGTTTACCCTGTAGACTGTAGATACACTTATTGTCTCTTCCACATTCTTTACTGACGAAGCTACTTCCGACGAAAGAGGTACAATATCTTAAATTCTGGCAGCAGACCTCTGTGAGTAACTGAGAGTCCACGAGGTTCCAGGTGCAAGTTGATCGTATTTTGTTGGTGAGGACCTTCTGGGGACGTGTATTTTACCACGTCATGTTATACTTGCAAGGATATCGTAGCACTTCCAGCACTTCTGAACCACGAGACTCTAAACACACAAGGAAATTATATGACTGTTGCCTGACAGGTCACCATCTCTTTTCACCCTTAATATTCGAACTACACTAACAGACAACAACTACCATAGTAGGACAGTTACGGGCGAACCATTTACAAATCTTGTTGTGTAAACTACTTATAGCCGGCCGGAGTGGCCGTGCGGGTTCTAGGCGCTACAGTCTGGAACCGAGCGACCTCAGAAGTTAAGTTGCATAGTGCTCAGAGTCATTTTAAACTACTTATATACATAGCATTCCTATCAAATGAGAACATTTGAGGTCCTTAGTAAATGCAAGCACGGATGACAATGACGCATTAGGAACCAATCATGAATGCCTATGAAACCATTTGCAACGTGCCTGGGGTGTTCTAAAGTTTGACAGAGTCTGTGGTCCGACTTATCCGAGGGAAAATTAAGCAGGTGGACAACATTTGGAACGTTTATTGGAATCATTATTACAACTAACTGGGCTTAATACCCTATAAGGTACCATTTTAAAATACAGTGTAATGTATGTACAGTGCTGTTACGGTTCCCTTATATATCTAGTTGCCACATCAGACTTATCTGCCTGAGTACTCTGGATGTTCGGTTCCTTGGAGACCATTTGGAGCCATTCATTACTTCAGGGTCCCAGACAACGATACTATTTTGTGGATGACAATGCACCGTGTCTCCGGTCCACAGATGCTCGCGACTGCTTTGAAGAACATTCTGGACATTCCGAGCGAATGATTTGGCCACCTATATCGCCCGACATGAATCCCATCGATAATCTAGAGGTCAGTTCGTGCACAAAATCCTGCAGCGCGGAACACTTTTCCAATAATGGACAGCTACAGAAGAAGCATTGCTCCATTTTTATACAGAGGATTCCAACGACATGTCGAATCATTGCGACATCTAGGTGTACTACGTTGGCAAAAGGAAGTACTACTTGATATTAGAAGAAATCCCAGGACCTTTTTGCTTCAGTGTATATCAGCCGTGCCATTTGCCTTTGTCTTTGCATAAAAGAACCGTTATTTCAGTGTCGTGATTGCACATCTCAAGGACATTTGCTTCGAACTACACAGATACCGTAAAATACACGGTCATAAATGTATTTCGCACCAAAGCAAAGGCAAAATGACGTGCAAACACGTTGTCTCTTCCTGTATTGGAATCACATAATCTCGAGCGGTATAGTACGCAGACACTAGGACATATGGAAATCTGGATGGGTCATGGGAGCGTATTCAGGTAGCCGAAGTAAATGCGACTGCTCACGTTTCGCGGGAAATTCGGTTCGAGTTACGGACCGGCAGAAATTTTCATGTGTTTCTAGTAAATTGTACAGCTGATGTATAATCGTATTCGCAAATTAAGAATACATTTAATGTACTTAAAATTGCTGTAGATCGTCTACAGTATGTTCCTAGGACACTTGCATCGACCTGCGGAGACACTGTGAAACTCTGACATTGCAATAACGAAAAAATAATACGAAAACAATTATTCAAACATTATGTGAATCACGTAACTGTCTAATTCTTGAGTCGCCTCTGCTCTGCATAGCACACACGTAGTGCTAGTACGTCACGTGATCGACAGTTTTTACAACACGACGCAGTCATACATCCAGCCGACCTTAACGGAGTTTTCCGGTCTCAAAGCCTAATTTTATGATCGTTTTCACCACTTTTTTCCTGCAAAAATTCTATTCATAGAAATCTTTATTGACCAACAGAAGTACATATCTTGAATATTTTTTGGCGGGGAAATTGATGAGCCTATGCAGTACGGAATGGCGGCCAAACTACCTTTGCGTGGATTGCCCAACGAAACGGTTCGCATGCTTCAGTGAACTGTCTTTCGGAACGTGGCAATGCTGCCATCTCAACAGTGGAATGTCATTATAATGGTACGAAGTTAAGGACAACAGAACACCCAGTCCCCGAGAATAGTAAATCTCCGTCCCAGCCTGGAATCAAACCCAGGTCCCTTTACTTAGCAATCCGCCGCGCGGCTAGCGAGGCGGACGTTCGCATGATTGAGGGTGAGGTATAGGTCTGCAATCAAATTTAAACATTTGTACGTTCTCGGTTTAAAGTCTATATGGAGTGAACCTCTAAAGCCAAATTTCCTGATGTGATTTTCAAAATGGCAGCCATTAGAAAACGAAGGGACTGAAAATAGACCATTTTTGTTGCCTGTAAGTGTAGATAAACAATAAATATTTGAAGAATATATTGTCTATTAAGGTTCAGGCCAAATTTACAAGTGACTATTTTATTAACTTCAAAACGGCATTCAGTTTCACTGAGCAGTTTTTCTTACTCGCGTGAAGCAGTTTAAAAGCCGATGTCCGGAAAAATACGCACTTAAATTTCTGAGTGCGATTTTTGTGTATATGACTTTAAAACCTACCCATTTACCATTAATCTGCTATTCCTGGGCTACACAGTAAGCTCCGACAAGAACGTTACCTTTATACGAGTCCAGCACATGGCGTAGGGTGTCACTGAGGCAGCAACGCGATCTCCTCTGGTTCTTTTACAAGCTGTGACATGGTCGCGAATAGAGCACTGACCCGAAAATGTAGAATAAATTTCTTTTATTTCGCGTCTATGGTCACCAACTTGAACGTCCTCAGACTAACCGTTTTGGTCATCAGAGACGTCTTTACAAAACACATCTGATTATGGTCATTGCTGAACGAAACCGTTAGTCTGAGACGTACAAGTTTGTGACCATAGACGTGAAATAAAAGAAATTTATTTCACTTCTGGTTCTTATTGCCCTTAATTCTGGCAGCAGCAGTTACATGCTCTATGTGCCATGACCTTTGGCTGTGGCATATGTTCTAGGTCTCCGAGCTGTTATGTTTCAACAATATAACACAAAACCGCATGATCCTCAGTGCGGTTCTGATCTACCTTAATAAGAAGATGTACCACTCTTGACTATGCTAGCACGTTCTCCAGATGCCTGACACACATGGTCATGGACTACCGAGAAACTGGCTGTCACCGCTCTGTAGGTACTACCGTTTATAAACTCTGGCTAAGTTCAACTCGGTCACTAGCCGGAATACAGCCAATGTTTCTCCTGGTTGTGGAAATTCTGTGTTGCGCATTGCATATCCCGCATTCATACAATGATGTATAATGTGACCGTGGTGTTCTGACTGATAGAGCGCTGACGTCTTATCCTAAGATTCGACAACCAGAAAGGTGCTAGGAATTTTCTTCGTTCTAGTCCTCCAGGGAAGCCTCGAGTCCACTAAAACTCATATAATTATGTGACTGGAGCGATCGGTAGCCCTACTCGCTCCACAGCATTCCACCTGTAGTCAGATAAGTAACCAGTTGAACTCGCTGGTGGTCTACGGGTAGCGTCTTTAATTAAGAATAAAAATGACTTCGGTCCCAGGTTCGAATTCCCCCACTGCTTAAATTCTGAACAACATTCTGCAATGGCAGCAGAAGACTTGCAGCATATCAATTCACCCTCTTTCTGAGGACGGCCTTGTCAACGAGTGGAGGGGCGGGTAGAGCTTCATGGCACTATCTTGCCATTGGAGTGAGAAAATGCTCCGAAAAAGCGGAGAATCAGCAATGATCAAGGGCATGAGGATACAGAAGGGAATAGTAACCACTGTATTAAAACACATAACGTGTATCCACAAGACATGTGGCCTGTAACTGAAAATATGTCATTACTATCTCTCCATTGGCAAAAGATTCCAGGTAGTCCGTCATTTGGATCACCGGGAGGGGATCATCAAAAGAGAGGTGACCGTGAGAAAGAGATCTAACAACCACCGAAAAGATAACGTTCTACGAATCGTGCTTGGAATGTCAGAACTCTGAAACTGACAGGGGCACTAAAAAGTCTGAAAAGGGAAACGCTGTGGCTTAATCTAGATATAGTAGGGGTTAGTGAAATGAAATGTAAAGAAAACAAATACTTCCGGTTAGACAAGAAAACGCAAATATCAACAGAAGCAAAAGGCGGTGTAACAGTAGTGAAATTCGTTATGAATAGAAAGGGGAAAGAGTGAGTTACTGTGAACGGTTCAGTGACAGGGTTGTTATCATCAGAATCGACAACAAAGCAACGCGAAGATGAAGAGATGGAGAAAGTATATGAGGATGTATTAGAATCAGAATTTAAAAGAGCTTTGGAAGACTTAAAACTGAATTACGCAGAAGGGCACATAATATTCCATCAGAATTTCGAAACCATTGGGGCGAAGTGGCAACAAATGGATTGTGCACGTTGGTGTATAGAATGTATTAGTCTGGCGATATACCGTCTAACTTTCTGCAAAATATCATCCACATAGTTCCGAAGATTGCTAGAGTTGACAAGTACAAGAATAATCGTACTATCAGTTTAACAGATCATGCATCCAAGTTGCTAACAAGAATAATACGCAGAAGAATAGAAAAGAAAATTGAGGAGCTGTTAGATGACGATCAGTTTAGGTTTACGACAGGTACAGGCACAAGAGAGGCAGAGCAATTATTGGGATTGATAATGGAAGCAAGACACATTCACAGCAGTTAACAATCTGGAAAAAGCGTTCGACAATGTAAAATGGTGCAAGATGTTCGAAATTCTGATAAAAATAGAGATAAGGTATAGGAAGAGGCGGGGAATATATAATATGTACAATAACCAATGGGGAATAGTAAGATTGGGAAACAAAGAACAAAGTGGTCGGATTCAGAAGTGTGTTAGTGATGTAGTATTTCGACCCTTTTGTTCAGGCTATACACCGAAGAAGCAAGGACGGAAACGAAAGATTCAAGAGCGAGATTAAAATTCAAGATCTAGGCATATGATATTAAGGTTCCCTGGTGACAGTGCTATCCTCAGTGAAAGTGAAGACGACTTACTGGATCTGTTCAATGGAATGAGCAATCTAATTAGTGCAGAATATGGATTGGGAATAAATCGAAGCAACATTAATGAGGAATAGCGGAAGTGAGAACACTGAGATACTTAAAATCAGAACGGATAAATAAGAAGTAGATGAAGGTACGGAATTCTGCTAGCTACGTAGCAAAGTAAGCCATGACGGTTGTAGCAAGGGAAACTTAAAAGCATTGGCAAGAAGAGCATTCTTGTAGAAGAGAGGTCTTCTAGTATCAAACATAGGCCTTAACCTGAAGTTGAAATTTCTGAGAATGTACGTTTAGAGCACAGAATTGTATGGTAGTGAAACATGGACTTTGGGAAAACCGGAGCAGAAGAGAAGTAAAACATTTGAGATGTGGTGCTACAAAAGAATATTGACAGTTAGGTGGGCTGATAAGGTAAGGAATGAGGAGTTTCTTCGCAGAATCGGCGAAGAAAAGAGTAAATGGAAACCACTGACAAGGAGGAGAGACACGATGATATGACGTGTGTTGAGACATTATGGAATAATTGCCGTAGTATTAGAGGTAGCTGTAGAGGGTAAAACTTTAGGGAAGGGCAGAGATTAGAATATATCCAGCAGATAACTGAGGATGTAGGTTGCAAATGCTGCTCTGAGATGAAAACTTTGGCACACAAGAGGAGTTCATTGCGGGCTGCATCAAACCAGTCGAATCACAGATGACTCAAAAACTCTATATATACAATAAGTGAAATTTATTTGTTTGCTATCATTTTTGACTGTAGTGTTCTTATGCGGGCTCCACAAGCAAAAGTAGGTAGGCATGTAGCATTATCTACTGTATTTTAACATACATAAAACTCTTGTTCATATGAAAGTCATTACTGTTGCTGTCTGAATAAAGAACACAAATATCTTCTGAAATTAAATAAACTATCTCTTTAGTTTATGGTTAACTGACAGGTCCAGAAGACACGTTCCTGATGCAGACCACTATCACTGTTGAGTAAAATTAAAAGAAATTCCTAATATAGACGGACCACAAGTTGACAGCTGTCCACTAATCGCAGTCCTGGTTGAGTCATTGGCTGGGCTTGGCTTTCTAAGGCAGACGTCGTGTTCACAGGTGGTCTCCAAATGCTGAATTCGACTCTGCTCTGGCAGTGGATGGATCTGATAGGAAACTGGGTGTACTATCTGAAGAACAAAATATTGGTGGATTCGCAGAAAGACGCAATCTAATCCCTGCAATAGCAATGTGCCTGCGGGTCCGTGACGGGTCTGGGATACAGACTTCTAGCATGCCCTGAAGCAAGAGAAAGGTATGAAATGAAATGCCTATATGGCTACGGCCTCTGGTCAGTTAGACCGCTCACCTAGTACAAGTCTCTAGCTCACGCTACTTCGGCAAATTGCGTCTCCGTGAAGATGAAATGATGATGAAGAGAATACAACACAAAATCCAAGAGAAGAGAAAATCTCCATTTAGTCACGAATCGAACCCAGGCCCGTCGTACAGCGTTCTGCCGCGCTGACCACTCAGTTACCGAGGCAGGAGACGTGATTCGCACCGAGATCTCCAGACTTGTATTCCATGGCACAGCTGTCATCCCAATATCGTCTTGAAGATGATACCGATGCTGAAACGAGTCTTGTAGAGCCACTGTTGTTCCAATCGGGAGTTGGGGTACTGACAGGAAGATGAGGGGCTAAAGACACAAATGCAGTGTCCGCGTGAAAACACACTAGCAGAGCACTGTCAGAGCCAAGAAGGTATATTGGTGCTTGTGTTTTCTGGAGCGTTAGATGTGTAACGAGAATCAAGTACCTTCAAATAAAATTTTTTGAAAATGTCCATCACCAAAATATTAGAATATGACTTGTCTCGTGAGTGAATGAGGAACTGATAGATCAATAACATACGTGTCTGATGGGGGCCACTATCACTGTTATGTGAGATTAGAACAAACTGGGAATCTGGACAGACCACAAGTAGACAGCTGTCTGTTAATCACAAATTCTGAGTTCAATGAGCATGCAGATACGAAGTCCTTGCGCTTAAGTCCACGGAGATATAGTGACGGAGGCTGAGATCCATTGTTGACTAATTTCTGCTCATTGTTGTAGTGTAGGTATGTAGTCATGGTTGAGGTGGCGATCTGGATCGATTTACTGAGACCATGGGGTGGTCGGAATACTGCTCTGGCAGGATGGTGCGTGACGTAGCAGAAGCAAGTAGCGCCATGTTTGCTGCACCACCTAATGGTGGCACAGTTGCAGCCTATAGACGAAGAGAGCACTGCTTGTCGTGGTGGTGGCTGTCGGAGCTGCCTATGAAAACAACTTGGTCTTGTTCTCTGGGGATGTTCGTGAGTGGCTCTGGAAGATGCTTTGCCTGCAGGCCCGCACTTCGACGACCTGCTGGACTTGCATGTAATTTTGGTGGGCTATGAGACCTGATACAGCACTAGTTTTACAGTTCTAACGATCAGTAGTATGTTTACGCTTACTTACATTTTGTGGTATTGATGGGTGTACTGTTTACATTTACGGATTGACAGTCCTTTCATCATTGAATAGTGCTGGAGAGAGCCGACGACGACAAAGGACTGTGACGCAACAATGTAGTCTTACATTGGCGACCATTTCGGTAGGGCTGGCAACTGCGGGAAACTGCCAGTGAAATCTGAGAGTCGCTTATTTTTCGGCAACTATCAATATTGCGTTCTACTAGACGCCTTAAGGCGTAAGATGGCTATCGCGTCCGACCACAACAATTATGTTATTGAAGCGATGTAGCCGTTATATGCTGCACATTTTACTTATAATGATCAGCAATATGCTATTGATGACTAACCAAGGATGCTCTTAATGTGTCTGCACACATTTCACAATACATCAGCATGTCCTTGTTCGATTCTATTGCGTTATGCATCTCCTTTCTCCTTCTGTTCATTAGATGATGCTCATGATGATGATGTTTGGTTCTCAGTCCAATCCCGCCACTTTCATGAATGGTGATGAAATGATGAGGACAACACAAACACCCAGTCATCTCGAGGCAGATGAAAATCCCTGACCCCGCCTCTGTTCATTAGACTTCGTTTATTAGGGTATATCTTCATTTCACGACGTTTACTTCTGATATTACGCCTTATGTGTCTGTGTACTTGAGAGGGGTAACAGTAATCTTATTTATCCTTCCGAATTATGGTATTACGCATTTGTGCGAACCACGAGAGAAGAGAATGGGTAGCGAGCTACAGTGAAGTTTCGTGCGCTGATCTGAAGTAACTGTGACTATCACGAGATGTTAATAGTGACATAAATTTATACAAATCGAAAGAACCTGCGTCGAATATTACAGAAATAAACTGATTTCTATGTAGTGTCTGCTTGCTACGAGTCGCTGAAGGCTACGGCACCTAATCGACGAACGATCCAGGTGAAATAAAGCAGTTGACACTGTTTGCTTAAGGACGGTGAGGGAAGCGCTAACGAGCTCACAACTTTCCGGCTGTTTGGAAAGTCAAACAGAAGTTCCTGAGTGAAGAGCAGTTTCGTTATTCCGTTGACTGCACGCATCAGTGAAGTAATTAATCACTGCACAAGACTCCCAGACCATGCTGGGCTTCAGGGAGAGACCGTATCCGTCTTGAAAAGTAGGACCCCTCTGTAAAATCGTAATTGTAGAAACGTGGAATACAAATTCAACATGCTATGAAGTGTTTTCTTGGCGCTCCATCAGACATATTTCCAATAGAGGTTGAAGTGATAAATGGATACGAAATGGAATTTTAGGAAAGTGGTAGAGGAAGATTGGGGGTCAATATCCAGTGGACGGTGAGATCATTCGGATTTTTTCCATAGTTCATATGCACCGATGCGACGACACCCCCTCCCCCATGCCTTCCCACGCAAGGCTTCCTCTATTCTGTCCCAACCTCATCGTCTCTCGGTTGCACTTACCTCCAATTTCAATTATGTGCTGGATGTATTCTAATCTCCGTCTTCTCCTGCAGTTATTACACGCCACGGCTCTCTCTAGAACCATAGTAGTTGTTCCTTACACATGTTTTGTCACCCTATCCCCTCTCCTTCATAGGATTTTCAACATTTTTCCTTCCTCTTCTATTCTGCGTAGAACCATCAACATTTCTTATCAGTCCACCCAATTCCATTTTAGACATTTTTATATATATCAGACGCTTCGAGTCTCTTCTTTTATGCGTTTCCCACAGTCCACCGTTCACCAACATGTAATGCCGTGCTTGAAACGTACATTCTCAAATATTTCTTCAAATTAAGTCCAATATTTGATATTAGTGTAGTTCTTTTAATAATTTTTTTCATATTTCGGGGCCACAGCCATAATATATTTCTTTAAAGTCAGTACCGCCATTATACTGTTGTTTATTTACAGTGTTACATTTACACTTACACAATCATGATTTCGGCCTCAAAGTGCCATTATCAAGTGTTTTAAGTGTTATAAATTGCCTAAGATGGCATACTGTCGTATTAAAATACACTATTATGTGTGTAATACTGTATTTTAATACGACAGTGTGCCATATGAGGCAATTTATAATACTTAAAACACTTGATAATGGCACTTTGAAGCCGAAATCATGATTGTGTAAGTGTGAGTGTAACACTGTAAATAAACGACAGTCTAATGGCGGTACTGACTTTAAAGAAATAGTGTAATTCCTATACCCAGGAATGCCACTCTGCTTTTGTATGTAACCCTCGCTACGTCCGTCATGAATTATTTTGCTTCGAAGGTAGCTGCATTTCTTAGCTTCTTATACCTCGCAGTAACCAATACTTATGCCAGTGTTTATCATTAATCTCATTACATTCGTCTTTCTACTGGTTCTTCTGAATCCATATTCGGTGGTCAGTGTACTGTTCTCTCCAATCAGAATGTTCTGAAACACTTCCTCAGATCAACTTAGGAAATCAATCTCATCAGTCAATTCTGCCACTGACATTCTAATTATGGTTGACCTTCTCCCTCCAAAGCGGTCCATAATGTGATACGACACATACTGGGTGCTCGAACGGTACGTAATGGAGCGAAGACCACCACTGAACTGGCAATGTCTTTATTTGTAGATCTACATACCTTAACCTTCAATTAACATTTCGATCCCGTGTCTAGGCATAAAGTGATTCCGCGATGATGTTACAAACTTTCACGAATGATGGAGAAAATGTCCAGTAATAGGTTCTTGACTGAACAAGCACCTAAAACTCCTAAGGTATGCATTTTACTGAATACTTTTTTTCTTATCTTGCTCGATACTACAGCCTCCAAAAACATGGAAATCAAAGAGCTATCATTAAAAATGTGTTTCACACTATCGAAGATGAATAAGTTCTCATATCGCTAAAAGTTTTTGTTCCACTGCCTTTGTTTACTAAACACTTTTTCCTTTCTTTGATCCATACTGCCACCCATGAAACATGCCTATCCTGCAATCTCAGAAAGAACAGTACTCCTGCCGGCCGAAGTGGCCGTGAGGTTAAAAGCGCTGCAGTCTGGAACAGCAAGACCGCTACGGTCGCAGGTTCGAATCCTGCCTCGGGCATGGATGTTTGTGATGTCCTTAGGTTAGTTAGGTTTAACTAGTTGTACGTTCTAGGGGACTAATGACCTCAGCAGTTGAGTCCCATAGTACTCAGAGCCATTTGAACCATTTTTGAACAGTACTCCTGCGTGTACTTCAGAGGTTTTCGGATGAGTACCTCTTGCCCCAAATGGATACATTCCCTCTTCACCATAGTTCCTGAAGGTTTGTAACTTCAAGAAGGAATCTGGCTACCCATTTGTTGAATTCACGACGATTCGTCTACTGCTGTATAACCGACCTTATAAGCCTGTTTCATTTTATATAATACTGAAATGTTACGTCTAGATATTTAATCGAAGTGATCGTGTCAATCATCACACCACTAGTACTGCATTACAAAATTACGGGATTGCTTTTCATACTCATATGCATTAACTTCAGTTTTTATGCACTTAGAGCAAGCTGCCCTTCTTCAGATTAGAAATTCTGCAGAAGTCGTCCTATAGTTTCCTACAGTCACTCAACGACGGCACTTTCATGTACACTAGGGTGTTATCAGCTAACGATCACAGACGACTATTCACTCTATCCTTCACATCGTTAATACAGTAAATGTAGAGATCAGTGTTGGTCCTATCATGCTTTTCTCCAAACGATTCTAATATGCAGGTTTTATCTGCAAATTTTCGTCACCTAGGATTTAGTGTAGGACAAGAGAAGCGCGATCTTATTTGTGCTTTAAGTGACTGGTTGTTCATCTGTCGAAATGTCGGCCATCAGCCAGGATGTTATACAGTTGGATTCCCATAGGTTATGTGAGCCGTACGTAACTACCTTTGAATACTGCTGGGTTGGTGCATGACATAGCACATGCATACAGCAGAGACATACGTTATCAACAATATCCGCGACTGTAAAGGCGAAGAACATCGAACCATGTTCGGAGAGCATTTTCATCCGGAAAAGAAGTTCCTTGAAGAGTCTGTTGTTACCTGTGGCTTGATATGTGTGAACAGCCAATAGTGACTTGCCTTCCACGTATTATGTTTTACAAATTTTGTGACTCAAGCTTTATCGCTTGATATTTATTTTCTGTGTGACATGCCAGTTTGAATGTTTTACTTTTGATGAAGGCACTCGTAGTAGTGCCGAAACCAGATCAAAAGACTTAATTTTTACGACCGGGGGCTGTTATTGCTGTAATTTTACTTTGTAAACGGTCGCTGACCACGAAACCATGTTAAAAACTTCAAGTTCCTTGAAGGTTGTTAGGTAGAGAGCGTAAAATGTGAAAATGTGAGGGGGCAAGATCAGTTGAATAAGGCTGGCCCGGAATGACCTCCCAACCAAACTCCTGCATAGCGTTTTTTGTCAGTGCAGCAGAATGCGGGAGTGCGTTTCCATAGAGTAGCATTACTTCACGCGGTCTTCCTGGTCGTTGTTCTCGGTATATACCGGTAACACGTCTCAGTTGTTGACAATAAATGTCACCAGTGATAGTTACACCTCGGGGAAGCAAATCGTAGTACACTACACCATCGCTGTCCTACTAGATGCACAACATTATTTTTTTGTGGATGCACGTAGATTTTAGTATAGGGATTTCTGGCTTTGTTTGCGCTAATCCATTCCTTTCTTATCGTCACGTTAATATAAAGACACAATTTCTCATCTCCGCCGATTTTAGTGTTTTTGGCTTAGTGTATGCAGTACGAATACACCCGATTTTTGAACATTCCTCATTGCATGCAAACATCACACGATGATGAAATGACCACAATTCTGCACATTTGCCAGTTCTTGAGTACGATGACGTGGATCATTGTGGATTAATGCACATAAGGAAACTTCGTCAATCCTCGATGGTTTTCCTGAGTGTGGAGAGTCACTAATGTCAAAACGATCCTCCTTAAAACGAGTAAACCATTTACTTGAAGTGCTCTGTGCAATGGCATTATCTACGTATACGGATCGCTGCTGTCACCCCTCTACTGAACTCAAAAAGAAGAAAATTTAGGGAAAGTTCCGTTTTCTCCATTTGATATACTATTTTCTAGCGTTCGCAGCCCCGCTCACTATCTCCAAATGACAAAAGAACTATGACTAAAGCATAATATAGTTCATAAATAAACCCATAGCGACCGGAATACCAACATGCGGAACATAAACGCTACGCATTTATGCACCAACCTAATTAAATGCTAAACCTGTCAAGAAAATAGCTGTTGGTATTAATACCTCTTTGGGAATGGAATCACTATAGGCTAACTATTGGATTTCTTCAGGGCTATACTGCCAGCAGTTACCTCATATTAGGGGGCTTAGGCCACTCTAGGGAACGCGTCCTCCCCCCATTTTTGGTTTTGGGTTGTAGTCGTGCACCAGTTGGAAGTTGCGTGTATATACAGCTGCGTTGCCGAAGGGGCCATTCTTGTCCTTTGTTAACTTTGTTAGCCTCTTTGCCCTCTTTGTCTGTGCTAGTCTGCTTTTTATGTCCTTGTTTTCTCCGTCACGGCTTATTTTGTTTTCTGGTAGCAGAATTACTTCACTGCGTTTACTTCCTCATTATCAGTTCTGATGTTAATTTTCTCGATACTCTCATTTCTTCTACTTCTCATTAATTTGGTCTTTTCACGGTTTTCTCTCACTATTCTGTACTCACTAGACTGATTATTTCAGTCAACAGATCCTGTAATTCTTCTCCACAGTCACTGAGGATAGCAGTGCTATCAGGAATCTTATCACTGACATCCTTTCACTATAAGATTTTAATCCCAGTCTTAAACCTTTCTTTTATTTCCGTCATTGCTTCCCCGATGCATTGATTGCACAGTAAGGCTAAAAGTCTGCATCCCTGTTTGACACTCGAGCATTCCCTTCTTGGTCATCCAGTTTTGTAGTTCCTTCTTTGTTCTTGTATATACGTTTATAACCCGTCTTCCCCTACACGTCTCAGTCGACAGATCTATGAACGTGCCTTGATTTTTCTTCAGTTTTTATTATCAACGAAATGCCACAATTGCCTCTCTGATACCTTTACCTTTTCTAAAGCCAAACAAATCGTCATCTAACCGATCCTCAGTTTTCCTTTAGAGCCTTCTGTATATTATTTTTGTCAGCAATTTGGATGCATGCGTTTTTTAAACGGACAGTGCGATAATTCTCGCAGTTGTCAGCTCTTGCTATCTTTGAAATTGTGTACATATTTTCTCGAAAGTCTGATGGTACATTGTCAGTCTCATATCCCCGTATGATTTTAGGAACTCCGATGGCGTGTTCTATCTCTTCTGCTGAATTTGACCTCAAGTTTTACAGAGCACTTTTAAAATCTGACTCTAATGTTGGATCATCTATGTTGTCCCTATCGACTACTGTTTCTTCTTCTATCATGTAGTCAGAGAAGTCCTCCCTTCCATCTATACGTCGGTTCTTCTCTGTTTTTAACAGTGGTATTCCGACTGTAGTCTTACTAAGCTTGCTTTTAATTTTACCATAGGTCGTTTTGAGTTGTCTATGCTGAGTCAGTCATTCTCACAACCATATCATTTGCTATTTCTTCATATTTTTCATGCAGCCATTTCGCCGCAGCTTCCCTGATCTTCCTATTTATTTCATTCCGAAGGGATTTATATTGCTCTATTCCTGTACTTCCCTGAGCATTTTTGCACTTTTTTCTTTCGTCGATCAACTGGAGTACTTCTGTAACCCAAAGTCTCATCGCAGTTACCTTCCTTGCACCTATGTTTGCCTGTCCAGTATCAGTGATTGCCCTTTTTATATACATTCATCTTCAGAAAAAAAAAAACAGAACACCTTGAATGGCTAGAGAAAGGAAGTTCATATTTATATGTAAACTACTATGTTTTGTAGGAATGAGTACCATTTGAACCAAGTTGGTCCGCGGGTCCAAGGTCAACAACGATATCGCGGCGCAACACAACCTACCGGTAAACCTACCTGCGGCTCTCGCTGTCGCTATAAACCGAAGTTAATGGACCAGAGTGGTTTGAGCATACGTGCAAGAATCGTCGCAGACGTATGAGCGAACCGTATCGTCAAATCAGAGATTCTGAAAGAGGGCGCATGAAAGAATGTGATGCAGCCACCCGGGAAATTGCTGCGCGTGTGGGACGAAGTGTTTCGGCAGTGCAACGGGCGTTCGCAGAATCATTCACGGAAGGTCGTAGAACAGACGAGATGGGTCAGATCGCCCCGCCCAGACCACCACAAGATCGATCTCTCCTCCAAGTGGCACTGCAGCACAGATCTCTGTCCTCACTGGCTCTGGCGCAACAGAGGAATAGTGTAACGCATCGTATGCTATTAGAGGTGACAGTCCCTCGCTGTTATTAAGGCATGCTTTAAGTGCGCGTCGTTCACTTCCCTGCCTACCTTTGATGAATTTACAGAAACATGCTAGACGTCACTTAAGACAGAAATGACGTCAGGTATCGTTTCCGGACGAATCCAGGCTCTGATCGTTTGAAAATGACGGCCGCATTTTGGTTCGCCACAGACAGGGCAAGCCACATCACAATGACTGTGTTCACACTAGACATACAGCGCCAACTCAAGGCCTTATGGTGTGGGACGCTTTTGGGTACCACCGCAACCCACAGTTGGCGTGTGTTCAGGACACTGTGACAAGTGTGACCTGCGCGAATGACATCCTGCGACCTGTAGCCATAAACTTTTCCCACAACACCCCAAACGCCATTTTTCAGCAAGACAATGCACGACCACTTGTTGCTGCACGAAACCGGCCCTCTTGGTGTCACAGGATGTCAGGCTTTTGCCCTGGCCCACCAGATCACCGCAGTTGTCTCCAATCGGAAATGTTGGGATATGATGAAACGCCGGGTGCAGGCTGCCACCTAGCCCCAACCACCACAGATGAACTTTGGAACAAGGTGAGTGCAGCATGGAGTCCTATTCCACAGAACGCCATTCGCGCCTTATATGCGTCGATACCATTGCGTATGCAACAAGTTATCAGGGCCAGTGGCGGACCATGTACCTACTGGATAGCGGGACGCATGCTGCACTGGGGTGACTGAAATGCAAATCATTTCTGCAAAACATACTAATGTACGCGTAATGTGAATATGAATGTCTGTCTCTGGTCGTTCATGTTGTTCTGTTTTTCCTGATATGAGGGTATGTCTACTCCTCTTCAACTGAAATGCCTACTCTGATTTTGTATGTATAGTATGTTAACCGGGGACCTGGAAACGACGGAGAGGCTCCGTCCCCGCCGCAGCCGCAGTGGTTCACAACCCCACAACGAGTACCGCAGTCCATCCCTCCGCTGCCCCACACCGAACCCAGGGTTATTGTGCGGTTCGGCCCCCCCGGTGGACCCCGCAGGGAACGTCTCACACCAGACGAGTGTAACCGCTATGTTTCCGTGGTAGAGTAATGGTGGTGTACGCGTACATGGAGAACTTGTTTGCGCAGCAATCGCCGACATAGTGTAGCTGAGGCGGAATAAGGGGAACCAGCCCGCATTCGCCGAGGCAGATGGAAAACCGCCTGAAACCATCCACAGACTGGCCGGTTCACCGGACCTCGACAAAAATCCGCTGGACGGATTCGTGACGGGCACCAGGCGCTTCTTCCCGCCCGGAAACCCGTGCGTTAGACCGAACGACCAACCGGGCAGGGGTACTCTGATATTACTTGTCGCAGTATCAATATGGTTAGCGAACTTGGAAAGCGTCTCTTCCTCCTCAGTACTTCATTGTTCCACGTCCCAGACACTGAATCTCTTAAACTTCAGTCTACCCATACCTACACTTCATCATTACTAAATTGTTGTCGGAGTCTATATATGCTCCTTCGTTCTTCTTAATATCGAATGTTCGATTTCGAAATGTCTGTCTGACCATGAATTAATCCACATGGTATCTTCCCACGTCTCCATGCCTTTTCCAAATATAACTCTTCCTTTTGTGATTCTTGAACAGAGTATTCGTCATTACCATCTGAAATTTACTGCAGAATTCCATTAGTCTTTCTCATCTCTCATTCGTACTGCCAAGCCATAGCCCCTTGTCCTACGCCTCACCGAACAACCACGTTCCTGTCCCTCATGGTTGTTATATTACCATCTTTCTTTGCATACTGAATTATTCGTTCAGTATCCACGTATACGCCCTGCTTGTGACTTCGGCACGTATATCATCGATGTTGGTGTTGATTTAACGTCGAATCTGATGAGAACAGTCCTATCATCGAATTGTACACAGTAACGGTGTATCTTCCTATTCATAACATATCCTTCACCCATTATACCACTTTTTTCAGCTGTTGATTTTACCCTATATTCCTCTGACCAGAAATCCGTATCTCTTTTCTATTGCATTTCATTGACCCCACTACATCTCGGTTGAGTCTTTTCATTTCCCTTTTTAGATTTTATAGCATTCTTTCTACTTTCAGTCTGACATTCTATGCTCCTACTCACTGAATGTTATATCATCGTTGGTTTTCCAATGGTTTTGTCGTGGTCACCTCCACACTACAGTCTCCTCCCGGGAATCCGAATGGGGGACTATTCCGGAATCTTCAGCTAATGGAGACATAATCAAGACACTTCTCCAATTACAGGCCTCATGTCCTGTTGATATACATTATGTGTGTTTCACGGATTGGTTTTTGTTGCCCTCTGCATCTTCATGCCGTTGATCACTGCGGATGCCTTTTGAGGTAGTTTCCCATTGTAAGGGCAAGATAGATCCCAGAACCTCTGTCCACTCTTCCGCCCTCTTTGACAAGGCCGAGTAGTGGCTGAATTCGAAGTCAAGACCGTTGATATTTTGATTACTGGTAAAACACGCTACCCCTAGACCACGGATCGTTGTTTTCGAAGTTGGTACATCAAAATCTTTGAAATAGGATAATGACTGGTATCGCCATGATAGCGCGAAGGAAAAAACGTTGCAGACTCGCAGCTTTTCGTTACTTGGTCTCGATGAGCAGGATCTCGGCCGCCGAATAACACGGTCGGAGTGTCTCCCGCTAAGTAGAGGCGATGGACCTCCGGCGCGCGATGTTCATTTCCTGGCAGCTCGCTTCGGAAATCGATGTGGGCCGCCGCCACCACCACCGCTGCGGCCGCGGGCGGACGCTTCCTCGTCACCGGCGGGCCCTCCGCTGTGTTTTGTCGCCGCTGCGGATGGGCGCAGTCATCCCCGTGTCCGCTCCGTCAGCGGGGAGGCGGTCTCTCTCTCTCTCTCTCTCTCCCTCTCTCTCTCCCTCTCTCTCTCCCTCTCTCTCTCAGTTTCAAACGATGTGCCGCCACTGAGGCGCGACGACAGACGAGCCATTTCAGTGTGCACACCGAGCTTCTTTGCCCAGTCACCAATAGCGGCTGATAACATGCGCAACCAACTCCTTCGTCTACGCGACCACTCTCTGTCATAGCATCAATACTGACCACACAATGCAGGCTTTCACTGCAGTTATTTGTTCAAATGATGATTCTTGTTTTATGGGCACTGGGTCTTGGTCCAAAAAACGATTCTTTTTCTCTAGTGTCGTCTCCTAAACTGGAGACAGTATAAAATCAGATAGGAGTTTGCGAGTAATACGTGCTCAGCAATCTGAAAAGCTTATACGTATCTACGCAGAACGCATTGTCGCTCCGACAAGTGTTACAGAGCAAGTAGTGGGCAAGAGTAGGCATTTTTTGCTTTATTTAATTATGATGCTTACTAGACTAAGCTGTTAGCGTGGGCAAGTGACACTAAACTAAAGCTGTATAAAATGTTGTTGCTTATTGTGCGTGAGTACAGAAGGTCGACAGTGAAATAATTTTGCATAAAGCAGCAAACTTATAATCTTAGGGAAATTCGTCACAGCTCTTTGTAGTTAATAAACAGACTCGATATCAAAGAAGTCGAGTGATTGCGGTGCACATTACCACTGTAAGGGAAAGACTGTTGAATTTGACCACTGTGCACAACCATAACACCGTCGAAGTGAGAACACCACGCTTTGGTGTGCAATAGGTTATATCTATTAGTTTTCCTATCCATATAATTTACACCAAGTCTGAATATAAAAGATTTTGCTGTCCTCTAATTATTGGACACAATGCAGAAGTAGTTAAAATAGAGCAAAGTTTTCTCAAATATTTGAATGAATTCACCAAAATTACGCTGAGACTGAGGAGACGTATCACCTTATACGGAAGACTCCATGAGGATAACGCAACAAGTTATTCGTAACTTGGTAGCTCATGAATTCAACGTTAAGTATGCAGTGGAAGAAATAAAAATTTTACCTCCCTAGCCTTTATGTGCAGTACGATCAATAAAATAACCACAAAGTAGTGGTAGAAAAAGAACAGTATCGCTTAGCGATACTGCTACAGTAGCATCACACGTGTTCTTTCCAATCCCATTTCTTCTTTGCGAAAGTTTATCTGTGCTTTTGAATTTCTAAGCGCTCTCTGTACCTCCTAGCATAATAATAATCGAATAATGTTAAAATCTTGGTTTCCGAAAAGTGAATTTGCTCCCATCTCGGGATCGTATACTATCACTTGATCCCAGTTTCCTGGTCGACAACTCTTGTCATGTTCCTTAAACCCTATGTTAATGCTTCTGAGTTCCTATGTACGCTTGACAAAAAGTGCAAAGATTTTGCAGTAGCCAAATATTCACGTATTTTTCTTGTTGACAGCAGATGACGTCACCAGTCAACGCTTACGTAATAAAGGCAGGGGTCGAAGTGAAGTCCTAGGGGCTATGCAGCTTCGCCTAATTGCAGCATTGTTGCGAATTTTCGATTACATTACGTGAAAATTAAGCTAATTGCACATGCAGGGGGCTGGACACGGAACGTTTTAGGCTACAGAGCCTAGATGTCGTTGCGAAATAGCTTGAGACATCATATGCCCTTGGGCACTTCCGCTATTAAATTGCGTAACACTTGTTATGACGGTGGACGCCAATTGCCTAAAAGTGAAAGTAGGTCAGTAAAAGAGGAAGTGACGTTTGTATCGTGCTAGAATGAGCTGTCCCACCATACTGATATCACTGAGATCCGGAATACACATTTTCTCATTCACTGACCTGCTTGTGAAGATGAAGTACATACCCGAAGCCAAAACTAATGTAATTGTAGAAATAACACCATCAACCAACTCGATTTCTCGAAACGTGTAGACCGCGTGCTCTGGAAAATGCGCTCACAAACACCTAGACTTGTATGCCACAATGAAGAACATACCCGACAAACAAAACTCATGTAACAGTGAAAGGCACATCATGAAACGAACCATATTTCCCAAGAAGTGATAAATCCGTGCTTTGGGAAAATATCCTCAAGTACATATTAACAGCCTTTGAATGGAGGTCATAAAGTTCGTTCCTAACATACACTCAAGTTCTCAAAAAGGTTACCGACTCTGCATGAGGAACAGAGCTTACGATTGTGCGAAACCACCAATGGACCCCCAGATACACAAGCCTTAGCCGGCCGCGGTGGTCTCGCGGTTCTAGGCGCGCAGTCCGGAACCGCGCGACTGCTACGGTCGCAGGTTCGAATTCTGCCTCGGGCATGGATGTGTGTGATGTCCTTAGGTTAGTTAGGTTTAAGTAGTTCTAAGTTCTAGGGGACTGATGACCACAGCTGTTAAGTCCCATAGTGCTCAGAGCCATTTGAACCATTTTTGAACACAAGCCTTGTGATACTACCTCCACAAGGACTCTCTCTACTCTCCTACTTCCTGCTACACCAGAAAATTCAATCAGTGCAACATACATACACTGAGACGACAGAATTTATGGGACACCGATATGCAGATGGCGATGGTATCACGTACACAAGGTATAAAAGGGCAATGCATTGGCGGAGCTGTCATTTGCACTGAGGTGATTCATTTGAAAAGGTTTCCCAAAGTTTCCGACGTGCTTATCGCCTACGACGGGAATTAATGGTAGTTGGAGCAATGCGCATGGAACATTCCATTTAAGAATTCGTTAGGGAATTCAATATTCCGCGATCCACAACGACAAGAGTATGCCCAGAATATCAGATTTCAGGTATTGCCTCTTACACGGGCAACGCAGCAGCAGACGGCTTGCACTTAACCACCGAGAGCAGCGGTGTTTTTTGTAGACCGTCAGTGCTAACAGACAAGCAACACTAGTTGAAATAACTGCAGAAATCAATGTGGAGCGTACGACAAACGTATCCGTTAGGATAGTAAAGTGAAATTTGGCATTAATGAGCTATGACAGCAGACGGACGACACGAGTGCCCTTTCTAGCAGCACGACATCTTCTGCAGCGCTTCTCTTGTGCTCGCGACAGTATTTGTTCGACCCTAGAGACTGGAAAACCGCGGCCCGGTCAGATGAGTCCCAATTTCATTTGGTAAGAGCTGATGGAAGAGTTTGAATGTGGCGCAGGTCCCACAAAGTCATGGACTCAAGTTGTCAACAAGAAACTGTGTAAGCTGGTGGCGGCTCCATAATGGTGTGCGCTCTGTTTACATGAAATGGAATGGGTGCTCCCTCCCCATGGACTACTACCTTGACGTTGGTGGGGAGGTTTATGTGGTCTGTGTGTGTGTGTGTGTGTGTGTGTGTGTGTGTGTGTGTGTGTGGGTGTGCGTGAGTGTATGTACTTGTGTGACAATGATCCACAGAGCCATGCTCCTGGCAAGACCACCCATGCCAGACTGGTCACTCCGAAAGATTCCGGACGAAGTGTAGCCACCCCAAGAGGCTCCACTCTTGGGAGTATGAGGGTGGCACTCACGTGGGCACTTAGCTAAATCTGACATTACTTCCTTTTATTTGTGTAAGGATCTTCTATATTCTATCCTGTCGGCCTCCCTTGGCCAACTCTTGTGTTCTCTACCCAAACGATAAAAGGTTTCGAGGCACAAGTACGTCTTTTATTTTCCTCTTCGGTATCTACTTTCAGGGGAGGTGGGGCTCTGAGAGCCGTAGTGATGGCAGGCCTCTTAGGGCTTCAGAAGAAAAAAAAACCTTTGTCCTCCAGGTTGGGGGTTCCAGGATGAGACTAGCTATCTGTCTGGGGGGAAATAGTAATAAGCCTCGGAATAGGACAGATAAAATCATGACGACGATGCCTCGGAAAAGGACAAAGTATCGGAAAATAATGCATTTAAGAGCTTCTAAGTGAAATGTGTCGTAATGGAATAATAAAGAACTGGAAACTACTATGGAAACTGAAGAGCATAAAATAAGCATATATGCTATGACTGGGCAATAAAAGAGGGAAAGGTTTACTCGTAAGAGAAAATTACACTTATTCAAATGCGGCATTAAAAACATCTAAGAGCACGTTCAGGATTGGAATCCTAATTCACAAGAAATTTAGTAATAACGTTAATGACGTTTCCTATGTCAACGAAAGGAGAATAAAGATGACAATGCGGAAAATGAATCTATACTTTACATACTTTCTGTTTACGCACCTGATGTGGGACGACCTAAAAAAGAAAGAGAAATGGTTTATAACAATCTTCAAGCTGTAATTGACACTATTCTCAAAACAAGAAAAATTTTGCTCTTGCGAGATATGCATTGACGTATTCGCAATTCGATTACTCCAGCCATTAAACAAAGATTTAATGCAATAGAATTAGATGAAAGTAAAGAACACCTAATTCATTTTTGTGCATTTAATGAATTCCCTACTAATAACGACTACTTAGACCTTAAGCCACAGCACAAATAGACTTAGAGTAATACAAGAGATCAGCTCTCGGTTATTCATTACATCATAACCAAAAGAGCCATTCATCCAAGACATATATGTGAGAACGTTAACATTGCTGACTGTAGGATCTGATCATGGACTGGTGAAGTGTTAATTAAACATAAAACTTAGACCAAAAAACGAGAGAGGCTGACTGAAGAAAATTGGAGTTATAGAGGATGGGAGTACTAAGGTTCTAGAAAAACCTTAATAACCCATGTTTACACGAACAAGACGTAGAGGCTAGATGGGGCTACTCTCAGATCAAATACATAAGAGACAGCACTTGGAGCTTCAGACATGACGAAGATAAATGTGACAAGAGGTAAAACCACATACAGAACACCATGGTTTAACCAAAATGTTAGAAAATTCGCTAGGCAGAAAAACAAAGCATTTCTAAATTGTAAAGCCAGTCAAAGTCAAGATGATTGTACGGTCTACAAGATCATTCGGGACAGGGTGATCTCGGATATTCAGAAAAGATGAGAATTACTGGGAGACATGTGCAAAAGGTATGGAACAAGACGTTTATGGATCACAAAAGAAAGTAGAATGGTGAATGCTCCAAAAGCAAAACAAGGATATTAAAAAGACATTCACATACACAATGTAAGCAAAATTTCGTGGGAGAATTATTTTAAATTTCAGTATAAGGACTTCGCAAAGTTGGGAACTGAAAGTATTCAACAGAGCACAGATAATGAAAAGCAAATAGACTTCTCATTGGAGGAAATACTAATTGCAATGAAAAGACTTAAAAATACAAGATCTCGAGGGCCAGGTGGCATATATAGTGAATTAATAAAATACAGGGGACACGCATTATATCAACAGCTTCATCCTTTGTTTAATAGTATTCTGAAGGAAGTCAAGATACCAATAGAATGGAAAAACTAACATCACTAATTAAAGACAGAATGCAGAATTGTGTAGGGCACAATTGAAACCTTAATCGGCAAGGTAGCACCAATGGATTTAGTGAAAATCCAAAAAGATATATATATATATATATATATATATATATATATATATATATATATATATATATATATACAGGTAGTAAAGTAATTATACATGGAGCCTTCACTTGTTCAATTTAGTAATGGACCACATCACTGATGACGTAAGAAAGAATTTAATAAAACAGCTGATCAATATAACATGTAAATCTCACCTAGGAAACGGAGTATGATAATATCAAAAGCACCTGTACAACGTAGATTAGAAGTAGGTGATGTGTCAATTGAACAAGTGATGAGCTTTAATTATCTGGGGCAGCTATCGCCAGGTATAAAAACTTAACATGGAAGTGGAAATTCAAGTGAAAAAAGCAGTAAGGGTAACTGAATGCATGCAAAGTACCGTATGAAGAAACAAATTTAAGACAACCGAGAACAAATTAAAAATATGCAAAACAATGGTGTGTCCTATATTGACATATACACCAGAAACTAGAGAAAAACGAAAAAGATAAAACAAAAATTTACGCAGTGGAAATGAAGGTACTGAGGCAGATCAAAGAGTAATCATGTGGGACAAAGGAATAAATGTGTCGATAAGGGAACAGTGTGGTATACAAAATATAAATGAATGGATGAATACAAGAAAAAGAAATTGGATGTTGTGAAAGGGGACCCTTCAAGACCAGCTGAAGTTTGTAAACATTGACGATCCCGAGGGAAACGACCTCTCGGACAACCACCCAAGATATGGGATAGCAGTAGGTCCAGTACATCCACGGAATGGGACAGACTAACAACGACAACCTTAGTCAGCAGCAGAAGAAGAAAAAGAGACTGAGCCCTCTGGATGTTCAGCTACTTGGAGACCATTTGCACTCATTCATGGACGTCGTGATTCCAAGCAATGATGGAATTTTTATGGATGACAATGCAGCATGCTCCGGGCCATAGTTGTTCGTGGCTGGTGTGAAAAACATTGTCTACATTTCGAGCAAATGATTTAGCAAACGAGGTCGCCCGACATAGATCCGGTCGAACATTTATGGGATATAAGAGTTCGTCAATTAAATCCTGCACCAGCAACACTTTGACACTTATGGACGGTTATAGAGGTCGCATGGCTCAGTATTTCTCCAGGGGATTTGCAACGATTAGTTGGGTCCATGTCACCACGAGTTGCTCCACTGTATATTTGGGACATATATCGGAAGAGTGGAAGGGAAAGGAAGCTTGGAACACAATCAAATGCCTCAGCGAAACCAAACTCGGCTTTCGTGGATACATTTCAACACGAATTCCAATAAGTAAATTTGTTGCTTAGGAGAACAGAGTGAAAGGGAGAAAGCATCCACAATATCTAAAAAAAAAAATGGTTCAAATGGCTCTGAGCACTATGGGACTCAACTGATGAGGTCATCAGTCCCCTAGAACTTAGAACTAGTTAAACCTAACTAACCTAAGGACATGACAAACATCCATGCCCGAGGCAGGATTCGAACCTGCGACCGTAGCGGTCTTGCGGTTGCAGACTGCAGCGCCTTTAACCGCACGGCCACTTCGGCCGGCTCCACAATATCTAAAGGCAGCTGCAAAAGCAGATGATGGAAACATTTCTCCACTGAACATGGGTACCGGTATGAGGGCATCCCACGCCACTGTTTTATGTGAGTCAAACAAAAAGAAGCATACGGAATTTCATGATGGAAAGACAACTGGAAAAATGTTTAAGAATATGTCAGTACAGACTGATATTATCTGCATCTGGTGAACAAGAGAAAATTAACGTCGCAGGAAGTTTTCGGCTGCACTGATGAATTTCTTGAAGCGTATGCACGTTACCATTTTCTGCATATAATTTTCTGCCAGTTGCAAAACATGCGCAAACTGACTGACATTTAAAATGAGGTCACAATTTTGTGTCGTCTTTTAGAAGGTGCCTGTTATTCAAATATTATAGCAAATCAGAATCATTATTTATTTCCTTTTTCTTCCTCGTGTTGATCAGTGACAACAGCGTTTCCAGCCCGTTGCTGACTGTACGTTGCGGCTGCGGCTGGAGCTGCGCCTTCGGAAACAGCCGCAGTTGCAGGCAACAGCCGTACCTTGTATAACGCAGCTACACTCGTTTTCAAGGTTCCGGTAGATCACAACTGACCACAACAAGGGAGGTTCGCAGTATTGTTCACCAAACACATTCTAATCCCTTCACGTCAGCGCCGGTAATCCAAGAACAAGTGATGGACTCCTCGAGTATTCTACGTCATTCCACACAACTGGCTGGAGACTAGCAGCAACCGAACGAGGGCTATCACTAACGCAACACAAAAGGCTGTATGTGGAGTGCCGCCGTGATCAGGAATCCTGGACTCCTGATGAATTCCA
Source organism: Schistocerca cancellata (assembly GCF_023864275.1). Lineage (NCBI taxonomy): Eukaryota > Metazoa > Arthropoda > Insecta > Orthoptera > Acrididae > Schistocerca > Schistocerca cancellata. The sequence goes on from NC_064628.1 coordinate 415,363,187, forward strand.
TCGCGTTGTGTTCAGTGATGTCTCACCATTCTGCATCGGATGACCATTGTCAGCGTGAATGGTGGCGACCTGCAGGTAACATTCTCCCAATGTTTCGGAAAGGTACACCACTGTCCCTCTTGACATCATAATGCGGGAGTCCATCCGGTATGACTTAGGTTACGACAGCAATTGACTGAGGGATCTGTCACGCCATTACCAGTACGTCATGACGTTCCACGTCCTCATTTAGCCCTCTCATGCTACAGTACTGCGGTTTCATTTTTCAGCAGGACAATGCTCGCTCGAATACGGCAAGTGTCTCTATGGCCTGTTTTTGTGATGTTGCATAGAAAATTTGTGAGATTAGCTCGGACGTCAGTTTCGCTCCAGTACCATTATGCAGGAAATTAACGACCAATTACAACAGTTATGGGCCAGGCGAGGACGGGACGGCTTTGAACCTTTGCGAATGGAATAAGTACATGCATCCAGGGCAGAGATGTTGCAACGTCATATTTATAAGTTGGCTCATGCCGCCAAGTTCTTTGTTAATTTCAATTCGTAATCATGGCGATAACGTCAAGTATCCTTGAAGATTCAATTTTCTTCTTCCTTCCCATCTGTAAGCTTCACCTTTTGTCAGCAGTGTAGAACAATGGTGTTCTAATACCTTCACAAATGAGTATCTGGAAGCAACACGTAAGGATGGTTGAATATGTACCTCTGGTCTTTAAGCAGCTGCCGTCGCCCAACGAGATGATTAGGCAGCGGAGGTCTTCCTCAATGAACCATTTTGAGTTAGTGACGCATATACACAGTGACAGATCTTCTGTCACTGGCTTCTTATATATGATATTTCTTATATATGATATTTCTTAGACAGTCTTCCAATGCTGGTCTACGTTGTTGATGATTGTTCTCTGTCTGCCTGTCCACTACTAGTTTGACCCCCCGCACAGTTCTGCCCAATAGTAGACAACGTGACCTAACGTCGACCAAGACAGCAATAGCGGTAACTGCATTCCACGATCACTCACCTGACAAACGAGACAGTGTGCGCTGAACTGTCCTATTTGTTCTGACACTGGCTCATGGTTTTTTAGGACATTACTACTTTCTCCTCATTTTGAACACTACCAGTGATATGTCACTGCTTATGTTGTTATTTACTACTTGTTTCACTGAAGTGATAAGTGCGTGATTTCATAAGTACTAATGACGCAGTAGGCCGCTGTAACCGAGTGGTTCTAGGCGCTTCAGTCTGGAACAGCGCTACCGCTACGGTCGCAGGTTCAAATCCTGCCTCGGGCATGGATGTGTGTGACGTCCTTAGGTTAGATAGGTTTAAGTAATTCTAAGTTGTGGGTACTGATGACCTCAGATATTAAGTCCCATAGTGCTCAGAGCCATTTGAACCATTTTGAACTAGTGACGCATATACACAGCTATTGGTCTCTCTCTCTCTCTCTCTCTCTCTCTCTCTCTATATATATATATATATATATATATATATATATATATATATATATTTCTCTCTCTCTCTCTCTCTCTCCCTCTCTCTCTGTGTGTGTAGACCGCCACGGTGTAAGCTTAGTATTTTTGTGAGAAAATTGACCTGTGTCTTACTATTTGTGTGACATAACTGAATCAAGTTATTCTTTCTTCCAGCCTCCACAGGGACTGTTCCATGAGCTGTTCGGTGTGACTGTTCGAGTTACTAAGGTTTGTAAATGCACCACAGTAGATATCACATATGAGACACTTAAGAACCATTGTGGAGTTTACGTATATTTAAAATTACAAAGAGATTGTGACATGTGACGAGCAAATTACTCGTGTGGAACTTGTATCTGAAGTTTTAGTATGTAAATTTGTAACCACTTTTTCGAAATGACTAGATGAAAAGGACCCATTTCGCTTATTTTCCATTTGTTCTCTGAGTTGGAAGCAAACGGTGCAATAAAGCATTTTATCCGTGTAGTATATACCTTATTCGGCTCATATTCCTATACATTCCATTTGGTGTTAGTTTTCGAGTCAGGGACGCATATGCAACTTGCCTTGTGATAAACATAAATCTTTCCGATTCACTCATTGGAATGTTTTCCCTTGTGCTTTGTTCATGCTCATACTGTACGCTGTTGTTGTTGTTGTGGTCTTCAGTCCTGAGACTGAATAATGCGCTAATATTTGAAAAAGAGGAAGCTTTTAAAACTGGGTGGGAAATTAAGTGAAATGAGTGGAATGCGTCGTATGAATATTTGTTCTTTCCGGTTAAGATTTCCATTCCTATGACATTTTGTACAGGTTTTTCTGCGAAGGTATTTTAGGAACATTCAATAAATTTAGAAATACTGTTGTGAACTTTACGCTTTCATCTTAGTTCATCAGTATATCAATAAATTTAAATACATTTTATTCGACAGATACCGTTTCCTAGATTCACTAATTGGTCGTGAAACTACTTCATTTCTTCTTGCACTTATGTAATTTCTATCAGTAAGCGGATAGACGTTTCGATCAGTTGTTCCTCTATTTTACGATGTTGCATAGCTCATCGGTGACGACTGTCTTGCACGAGTGTAATCAATATGATATGCGCCATGTCCAAGTAGTATTCTAGAACGTTGGAGTATATTCTACAATACAGAAAAACATTCGCGAATATTCGTAAAATATTGGAAATGTTAAAGAACAACTTCTAATTGTTTCCCTTGAAAAATATAAGTACGTTCATGCGAAAGAGCCAGATGTCGCGATATATACTGACTTATGTCATTTAGCAAATGTTTCAATAATTGTGATTGCGCACCTCTTATAAAAATAGTAAAAACACGTTGTGAATCTTCGGCTAGATCATATGCACGAAATGGTAATTTGTTACTGTTTGAAATCCCAGGCGTATCTTCGTTTTAATCAAAGAACGACACACTCACACTATTCAGTCACCTGTGCCATGCCACAAATTAAATTTAGTACTGACTATCATTGCTTTCTGGGCATAAAATCATTTACGATGAAAAAAACAACTCTCAGATTCGCATCTTGAAACGTTGTTCTCCCTTCTAATATTTACTTGTCTAGTACTGTGACTTAAAAGACGGAATTTGTTATATAATCTGATTCACATGGCACGCCATGGTTTTACATTATAGCGTATAAAATTATTATTTTCTTGAATAATTGTCTACAGAAACTTCAAGAAGACGGCGGAAGTAATATTCCGGAATTTCAAGGGCACTACCAGACTGCAAATACCTCAAAAAATGGAGTGAAACTGAAATGTAACCCTAGTGGGGACTGTTTAAGTGATTGATTGTCTTGGCGTAACTTTAGTGTTCTAACAACATTTATTTAAAAAAAACAGACATAAATTATGCTAAACAAGTTATTGATTGAATACTGTAAACAACTAACAGGTGGTTTAACACTACAATGGACAAGGATCCTGGGTGGCAGAAGGGAATCAAGTACTCTGGCCCTAAAAATGTGGATAACGCAATCTGAATTGATCTGACGCTGAGCAGACTTTGATTGATCAAATACTGTAGTTTCTCTACATAGGTGCAGCTCAGAGCAAGTCGCGACTGAGATCTGTACACCCTGACAGTACCAGAGCGGCAGTACGTTACCCTGTTTGCTTCGTGCGGCGATGTAACTTGCAGCTGGTGAGATGTGTGCTACAGAAGTGAGACTTGGAGGTGAAACCAGTGAATCGATCACGGCTACGAAGGAAATGCAAACATGTCACGGTCTCTTATTCAGGCAGACGGATCGCAATTTACTTTCTACCAGAGCCCTGAAATCTTGGTAGATTTCATTGTCGGACACTCCCGTAAGCACCAAGCGAGGTTACGCAGTGGTTAGCACACTGGACTCGCATTCGGGAGGACGACGGTTGACTCCTGCATCCACCCATCGTGATTTAGGTCTTCCATGAGTTCCCTAAATCGCTTCTGGCAAATACCGGGATGATTCCTATGAAAGGGCACGGCCGACCTTCCCCAACCTTCCCTAATCTGATGAGACCGATGACTTCACAGTTTGGTCTCCTCCCCCAAATCAACCCAACCCAACACCTGTTCGCTGGTCGTACCAAGGACCAATTTGGCTCACGTACATGACAGATTGCACAAGGTTACCAAACGTCAAGACTGGTAAACCAAAATCGAATAAGTGTGCCCTTGTCAAACGAGTAGTCCGAGACGTTTGAAGTCACACTGTCGGTGCAGTAAGAACTTCACCACAGGTTCGAAACTCTAAACTACTCGCAGGTGAAGTTAGGACAGGTCCCAAGTACCAACCTCACATGCCAGAGCTTCGACCAGAACTGCTTCCAGACCAAAACCCCGCACTCGAGTGCTTCGCACCTCTACAGAAAAAAATTCGCTTTCCCGCAAAGTGCACAAACGACACCACCCTCACCCCATCTTGAGCCAATCACAGGGCTCTAGAGGAGCTAAATCTCCCCTTCCACACGACAGCACAAAATCATGTAGAACCAGGGCAAGATTTAAGACACCCGTGTCTCTGGAAAACAAAGAAACCGCCAATTACTGGCGTTTTTCAGTTTTTGGAGATGGGGAAGATGAATTTCTCCGAGGTCATGTCGCTTTCCACAGCAACAAGCAAACATATACAATCTTAAAGATCTCTGCTAAATCGCCTGTGCCTTGGAGCTTGATAGTCATGACTATGAGGTGTAATAAAGATTCTATCTGTAAAAATTTCTCAGATGTTGAAGTTTCTCATACAACCGAGGCAGCTGATGGAACTGGTTCACAGGCTTATTTTCAGCATCAGTGGACATGAAAACTTGTGAATTTTTATTACACGTGGCTCTGCACGCAGTGTCCAGTTTACGACTCCACTGTGTAGACAGACGCTTTCCTTCAGACCATTGACTCCAGAACAGGTTTTCACTGGTGCCATTGCAGGTATTCTAGCATTGTCCTGTTGGGGACCTGTCTTGACAAGGGTCTGCCCTGTCTGCCCTGTACAGCTGTGGACCTATCAGGCAAGATTTACTGAGGGAGGGGCTCTCTGCCAATTGCTTTCAAGTCCAACATGCATTTCTACAAGCTAAGAACCATAAAAATACCTTGCTTTTAGCACCCCATAAGGCTCCATCAACGTCTGCTCAGGCCATTAACTTTCTAGAGTCTCGTTCAAGGTGTGTCAGGCTGTAATCAAATTTTTAATAATTTTCTGTATACGAAAAATAGGTGAGAGTAACTTGTCCTCTCTCAAACTTAAAAAAAAAAAAAAAAACAGCCTTACAGAACTTGGAGTACACGATAGAGGAAGCTTAACATTTCATGCATCTAAGTAGGTGTCAAAAATAGATTTCTATATAATGAAACAGAAAATGAAGATATGTTACATGACGATTAGTTTGCAGCTCTCATGTTGCATTTTATAATGCAGCAAGTGTTAAGAAAAATCACGGATTCGACAACTTAAAAAAAAGATAGAAAGTTAAAAGAGCCAAGAGGAATAAGAATGCAAAACATAGACCAAAGTACTCAGGTTACAAGGGGTGTGAGGCACGGGTGAACAGTTTTTCCCCTATTGGTAAATCTGTCCATCAAATAAGCATTAGCAGAAATAAAAGTAAGGTTCAGGATCGGAATTGAAAGTCAGAGTGGAAAGATATCAATGATAACATTCGCTGCTGACGTAGCTGTCGTCACTGAAAGCAAATGGAATCAATTACCTGATGAGCACATGCTATGGATAGAGAGTAAATTTCAGAAAGATTAAATAACGAGGAGGAACACAAATGAGATTAGCGATATACTTAGCATGAAATTTAGGATCACAAAATATAGAGAGGAAAGTATTTCTACTACTTTAAAGCACACTAACACATAATAGACAAAGCAAGAAAGATTAAAAAAGTGATTAGTGCAGCCAGCCGAGGCATTCCTGGCCAAAATAAGTGTACCAGTGTCAAAAGTATGCCATAATTTGTATCTTTATTTACATTAAAATATGTATTTATTATAACAAGTTTTTAAATCTGACTAAAAATTATAAAATAATCTCTCATAGACCCACATTGATTGTTGACTGCATACAGATAATTCTAAAATTTATGGTTGTGCATTTTTAATAGGCATGAAAATACTTAGAAGATTTATAACAAGTAATGTGGGGTGCTTACAGTAGGTAACAGTTAGGAGGTGAACTATTCATGAATCTAATGGGTGTTGTGTGCACCCCACCCTTTTCCTTTTAAATCTTACAAGTATTTTCGGAGCTACTAAAATTCACTATCACAAATTTTGAGAGCTAACTGTGTGGAGGTAGGAATCTAGTTGAGCCTGGGAGAAATTATTTTATACTTCTCAGTCTAATTTGTAAAGGTGTTATATTAAAAATTGATTTTCATTTCTTTCTCTCTTTTATGTTTAAATTTCCCCAAAGGGTTTTAAAAATTATGGAGAGACATATGTTACATTTCAAAGTCTTTTCACCTCATCATACCTGAATTAGAACTTTGCTATATACAAGGTGTCCCAGCTATTTTGTCCACCCAAAATATCTCTGGAACAATAACAGCTATTGGAAAACGACTCTCACCGGTATCAATGTAGGGCTGGGGCCCATGAATGTACATATTTGGAAACATTCTAAAACGAAAGCATATGTGTTTTTTAACACAAACTTATGTTTTTTTTAAATGGACCTCCTATATTTTTTCTTCAGCAATCCATAGCATGACAAAGCACATACACAATGGCGTTGATTGCATCGCAATATTCCCATTACATCCCGAGATATTAAGACGCGAAGTTGACGCTTGAAAATCCCGACATGTGCTGCTAGCGCACGTCCTGAGGCTCAAACGTGAACCCCATGCTGCCCGTAATCGTGATGTGATTGACATGCGTAACCACACTTCCATACTTATCAAGAGGTCCGAAACGAATAATACGGTCTGCTGCCATCCTGCATTAACGTCGTACATTCCAGCAGGTATTTACCCCATAGGCTAGGGTGATGCGGTTCTGTAACATATCTGTGTACCGCAACGTTAGTCACAAAGTTAACTTCGCTTATCGTTAATCCGTTACTAAAAAGGTAATGCCGTTCAACGTTGAAACCTTACTTTACTGTAGATCTAGCACTAGTGACAGTTAATCATTCACTCGTAATAGTAAAATTCGTGTTGATGGTTTTAGTGAATCGAGCAAGTGGACTAAAAGTGTTTAGGTAAAAATGTTTTGATTTGGGAAGTTCAGGTAGGACATCGAAAATGAATGTAAACATATTTAACCAATTAGTTTTATTATCACATAATTATCAATGTTATGTTTATCTAATGCGTTAAATGACAAATTGTTGCAAACAAATATTTCTTGAAATCACTGGGTAAAATGGCCCATTGTAGAAACTTCCACTGTGATACCAGCACTACATACTAAACATAGCGTTCACATATCATGCTCAAAGTGATGCCCATTGACTTGCATACATAGGGTCACTCTGCGGATGAAGGATGCCCTACTTCGTGCTACTGTTTCCTCTTTGATGGCTGTACAAGCATCAATAATGCGTTGCTTCATGTCCTCTGGTGTTGTTGGTCCATGTTGGTAAACAGCATCCTTCACTGCTCCCCAAAGAAATTAATCCAGCGGTGTAAGGTCCGGAGATAGGGCAGGCCACCATACTGGGCCACCTCGTCCAATCCACCTAGCAGGGAACTTACGGTTCAGAAGTCGTCGTGCTCGTAAGGCGTTATGTGCAGGGCATCCGTCATGCTGATACCACATGACCATTCTCCGGTTCAGAGGTACGGTGTCCAAGAGAACAGGAAGATTGTGTCGTATAAATCTGGAGTATTGTCTGCCATTTTGGATGCCATTTATAAAGAAAGGTCCGATAATGGTATCTCCAATACTCCCACACCAAACATTAACCTTCCGCGGACGTTGATGCTCTACCTGACGGAGCCATTTTGGATTGTCTTCGCACCAATAATGCATATTCCTTACACTGACAATTCCTTTGTTGGAGAATGATGCCTCGTCGGTAAAGAGAACATCTGCAAAAAAATTTGGATTCGTCAGAAGTTTTTGCTGAGCCCACCGACAAAATGTTACCCGATTGTGGAAGTCATTTCCATGACGATCCTGGCGTAAATGAACATGGTAAGGATGAAATTTATGACGTTTAAGAATACGCTGTGCAATTGATTTCGACACTCCAACTTCACGTTCAATTTGAGGTGCGCTGATTTGAGGATTCACAGCTATGGTAGCGAGCACAGCAAATTCAGCACGTTCATCTGTGCGTGTTCTAGGACGATGTCGAGGTCTTGGACTTAAGCTTCCCGTTTCACGTAGACGAGATGTGAGACGACCAAACATCCGGCGCGAAGGCGATGGCTTGTCAGGGAATCGTGTCTTCTGTACAGTCGTTCTGCCTGAACAGCATTTCGTCCACCTACAACAGGGTACAGAACAGGTGTGTAGAGTAGGGTAGAAAACAGACATATTAACTTAATAATCATAATATTCGCCAACAGTACTATCAACAAACAAGCAATCTCATAACGTATTTCCCGTCAACGTACATTCTCCATAGATCAGCAGCATTTCTACCATATCTTCATGTGTGTACATTATACTGTACAGTATAAGTTCCACAGCGCAACGTTTATTCACAATGTGTACAATCTCCGTGCCGTCACTAGATTACTCTGATGCACGACTACACTGCCAAGCGGTGTACTGAACGCCAAAGCAACAACAAATGGGATGCTCGGAGGGTCGTGGAGTACAGGAGTTTGCATGGGTCGCAAATCATAAACAAGGCGAAGTGGTAACTGTGGCAGTAGTGGGAACTACGTTGGACACTTGACTAGGTAGAGCCAGGCCCTGCGCGACAGGCACAATGGGTCATAAAACGCATTAGATAAACCTTATTTTGGGTGTGCAGGATAAATAAGACAACCTGACGGGTGTACACCGATCGTTACTGGTTCATATTGTGTACGTAGATACGGAAAACGTGCAAGATGGAAACCATAATGTGCTTATGAGAGTTGATGGCAGCAGACCGTATTATTCCTTTCGGACCTCTTTATAAGTATAGAGGTGTGATTACACATGTCAATCACATCGCGATTACGGGCAGAATGGGGTTCACGCCTGAGCCTCAGGACGTGCGCTAGCAGCGCATGTCGGGTGTTTCAAGCGTCAACTTCGCGTCTTAATATCTCGGGATGTAATGGGAATATTGCGATGCAATCAACGCCATTGTGTATGTGCTTTGTCATGCTATGGATTGCTGAAGAAAAAATGTAGGAGATCCATTTAAAAAAACATAAGTTTGTGTTAAAAAACACATATGCTTTCGTTTTAGAATGTTTCCAAATATGTACATTCATGGGCCCCAGCCCTACATTGATACCGGTGAAAGTCGTTTTCCAATAGCTGTTACTGTTCCAGAGATATTTTGGGTGGACAAGATAGCTGGGACACCCTGTATATATACTGACTAAAAATATATCAATCGTTTCAATTGCTAATTTCCTAAATACTAATATAAAAAAGGAAGCCAATTTAATTTCGTATGATCTTATAAAGTTCTGTTACTTGTTGAATACTATTGTGACCAGAAACTGACAAATATCGTGAAAGACTCAAAGAACCAGCAGAGACTGAGCAACTGGCCAAGGGAAAAGTCAGTGGTTAGCCGAATGCGAGCAAGAGGACAGCAATGAGAGGAAAATGGGCAGTGCAGATGTCATAGTAGAATAACAAAATTCATATGAGTAATGCAAAACCGAAAACCTAAGATGCAGTGAACTTTTGAGACCAAACCAACAGCGTGTTATGAGAATGATATGAGACAGTAGTACATTCATAACTGAACCCAGAGCTGTAGCGAGGCTAGCTTTATAGTGTGGCTGCGAGCACTAATTGGCCGGAAAGGTGGGCATGGCATTTTAGTACCATGTGGCTAACCCTGCAGAGGCGATACTAGTGTTCACGGATGTAGCAGTGCCATCTAGCGGCCGTCATCGAGTCCCAAGCTTCGAGCCTGGAATGCATTCTAATACTACACACACAACATGCCAGACCTGGAGGACAGCTGAGATGTCAGGCATTAGCAACCCATTCTGTCCCATCCCCACCCCTATGGGCGATAGGTGGATCAGACAGACAGGAAAGCTAGTTAATATTGCATTGTCATCCATTTCTGAACCAGGTTAAAAATTTCAAGTGTATAGCTCACTGGGAAGTTAGTTTAAAAATGGCTCTGAGCACTATGGGACTTAACATCTGTGGTCATCAGTCCCCTAGAACTTAGAACTACTTAAACCTAACTAACCTAAGGACATCACACACATCCATGCGCGAGGCAGGATTCGAACCTGCGACCGTAGCAGTCCCGCGGTTCCGGACTGCGCGCCTAGAACCGCGAGACCACCGCGGCCGGCAGTTAGTTTAAAATCAATTGGAAACTTTGTACCAAAGAGACAGAAAGACAAGAAAGAAACCTAATGAAGATCTGTAAAAATGGAATTTCTGATCGTTTGGAATACAGCATTGTATGGTAGTGATTAACAGGCGATAAGAAAACTGCAAAAGAAGAGAACAGAAACATTTGAGACATGTTGTTAATTAATGGTGGTCAAATTTGGTGGACTAGTAAGATAAATAAGGATGTTCTCTGTACAATTGACAAAGAAAGAAATATGTCGCAAACACAGATTAGAATAAATGACATGATGATGAGGTGCGTATTAGGACACAGGGAAGAAACCGTAGGGGAGAGTAATTAAATTCATAAGGGGCGAGAGGTCCAGTGAGAGAATGCGGCGGGCCAAAGAAAGCAAGTCGTAGTGGGACTTTACCATACTTCCCGGGGACTGATGACCTACAGAAAGGTAATACAGTAAGGATGTTACACGATTCTAGAAGCTGGACTCGCATACGGAGGATCGAAGTGTAAATACCCGTTCGAACTTTTTTTCATGATTTCCCGAGATCAATCCAGGTGAAGTCGTGTTGTATCTCGTGTAAGTAACAAACAGAAGGAAACATAACTAGTTCAAATGATGGTGTTCAGGAACTTTGCAATGCCACGTCTCTTCAGTTTATGGCAAAAGGCAAGGATTAAATCCTGTAACACTAAGAGTTTCATTCTTTCCTCTTTCACGCTTGACTTTCTCACGTTTTACCGAAGTAATCAGTTAGTTTTATATATGAAGAATAAGGTGGCACTAAATGTTGACTTTTTCTTGTAGGAACGCTTCGCCTCTTTTCACAGTAAGCCTCTTCCTTATGTACTATGAAACATTTGTAAGGTGGTGTAGTAACACCGCCACATCAGAGGATGCTAGAGCACATTATCCGGATAAACACGCAGTGCGATATCACATATACATTACAGAACTCCAAATAGGTAGGGAAGGCAGCTACTTGAAGACAAAATTGTGTAAGAATGGCCTTTAATCTCAAAAGAAAAATGTTTAGTAACTGACACCGTCAGTTCCCAGCAACAAGGCTCCATATGGTATGCAAATTAGAAAAAAAATTATGTCAACTTCAAAATCACGTATAGGAAGATGCCATACTGTTACTAACGTCTAATAAACTGTTATTTTATTATACTGAAAACGAAAGTCTTTACAGACGCTAAGGCGTTCATCTTTATTGCAGTCAGCGACTGGAATTCTTCCTGGTTGGGTGCTGAGAAACACTATTAACAAATTTGTCTTCCATAGCTCTCAAAGGAAAAGAAATGTAAACCAATAAATGACTGAAGTTGAAAAGAATTCAGGAATGGCCAATCAAGAAGTCATATAAAAAAATAATTTTTTTGAAAAGTATTTGTGACAAACGAAGAGGAATTTCACAAGGACAGTATGACGATAATGGGTAATGTCAACTTTCGCCATAATTCTTTTTTGTTTCTATTGCCTCAGTTACGAAAGTATGTTTACTCAAAATAACCATTGTTTCGCTATTCGAAAATGTGTTATTTTTAAGCTTGTCACAGCTCCACAAAATTTTCGACTTCGCTGTTCAAACGTCAGTGTCCGGAAGGATTTATAAAGTACTATAGAATCATTAGTTGCGAGAACTGTATTTAATCGTCAAAAGATATAATTTTGTTTCGAGAGCTATACTGGGCGATGTTAACATTTCCATTGCTTTTGTAATTGATATTACGGGGTAAACTTCGTTTCCCCTTACAGTGGCTCCGAAGCAACGTGATGGCCTATAAAAGACTAGCCTTCGTTTCTCTAAATTAAGATTTTATTCAGACATGCCGCCTCGAAAGACTCCGAGGGCACTTCTCTAAATTGTATTACAAATAAAGAAGACATAAAATGAGACAAAATAAAAAAGAGTAAGTAGAATAAAGTTTCGTACGTAAGTGACAATCAGTAACCTTTTCGAAAGGGTACTTTTTCATTTGGTGACTTCTCGCTACCGGAAACGCTTCTGAGGTACTCCACAAGGTACAGTAACGCTACCGACAAACACGTTGGGTAATAAAACTTTCACTACTTGAGATGGCCCTATGAGAAACAAATAATCGTAGGACAACGAAACTTTGTGGAAGCTTTTGTAAGAACACGCCGAAGAGAAATAAAGAATAAAAGACTGCAAGAACCATATTTTAATTTGCACATGATAGGTCAACATTAGTTAACTGCGTGCCATGTTTACGTATTGGGGGTACAAACGTTGTTCAGTGTGAAGGCCCTCTGCATCCACGACAGCCTGGGATAGCACTAGAGATACCGTTTCACATTTGTTCGCAGCACTTTCACAATGGAGGACCACGGAATGTTCATGACACAGCTCGTGCATTGCCTGAAGATTGCACATCGTGTACAGTATTCTCAACGATGGCAACAGTAACTTCTTGAACAATGTGTGGCGCAACTGGTCGTCGGCCACTTCCAGGAGCTAAACTCAAGTGGATAGTTTATTAAAATTTCCGAATAATGTTCTTCAACCCCGGCGAGGAAAGAGGACCTCTCGGTATTCCTTTAATGCATCGATACTCCCAAAGAGCAGCAGCAATATTACTGTTGTTTTGATAAAACAGCTCTACGAGTAAAGCCCTGCTCACCTTGTCCGTACCCATATTGACTGTCTACAAGTGTAGTGGACACTGATGCTGGTGTTTCAACCCTGTGTTGCCGTGCCAGTACCGGAGTCTAAGTGCAAGTCATAAGACTAACACTACTAACAACGCAATTCCTCCAACACAGTCTGAACATCATTCCCATACGGTAAACAGTTATCCGTCTACACTCGATCAAGTTTAATTGTGACTATCCTGTATTATGTCCCTCTTTATTGGATGCCATATCACACTTTTTTCAACCTTGAGTCTATAGCTGAAGGAAATTCAGTTTGGATGAACAATTTATTACAAGATACAATGGAATTGGCATCATTGTTGTTGTTGTGGCCTTCAGTCCTGAGACTGGTTTGATGCAGCTCTCCATGCTACTCTATCCTGTGCAAGTTTCTTCATCTCCCAGTAACTACTGCAACCTTCATCCTTCTGAATCTGCTTAGTGTATTCATCTCTTGATCTCCCTCTACGATATTTACCCTCCACACTGCCCTCCAACACTAAATTGGTGATCCCTTGATGCCTCAGAACATGTCCTACCAACCTATCCCTTCTTCTAGTCAAGCTGTGCCACAAACTCCTCTTCTCCCCAAATCTATTCAATACCTCCTCATTAGTGATGTGGTCTACAAATCTAATCTTCAGCACTCTTCTGTAGCACCACATTTCAAAAGCTTTTATTCTCTTCTTGTCCAAACCATTTATTGCCCTGTTTCACTTCCATACATGGCTACATTCCATACAAATACTTTCAGAAACAACTTCCTGACCCTTAAATCTATCCTAGATGTTAACAAATTTATCTTCTTCAGAAACGCTTTCCTTACCATTGCCAGTCTACATTTTATATCCTCTCTACTTCGACCATCATCAGTTATTTTCATCCCCAAATAGCAAACTCCTTTACTACTTTAAGTGTCTCATTTCCTAATCTAATTCTCTCAGCATGACCCGACTTAATTCGACTACATTCTATTATCCTCTTTTTGCTTTTGTTGATGTTCATCTTATATCCTCCTTTCAAGACACTATCCATTCCGTTCAACTGCTCTTCCAAGTCCTTTGCTGTCTCTAGCAGAATTACAGTGGCATCGGCGAACCTCAAAGTTTTTACTTCTTCTCCATGGGTTTTAAAACCTGCTCTAAATTTTTCTTTTGTTTCCTTCACTGCTTGCTCAATATACAGATTGAATAACATCGAGGAGAGGCTACAACCCTGTCTCGCTCCCTTCCCAACAACTTTTTCCCTTTCGTGTCCCTCGACTCTTATAACTGCCATCTGGTTGCTATACAAATTGTAAATAGCCTTTCGCTCCCTATATTTTACCACTGTCACCTTCAGAATTTGAAAGAGAGTATTCCAGTCAACATTGTCAAAAGCTTTCTCTAAGTCTACAAACGCTAGAAACGTAGGTTTGCCTTTCCTTAATCTAGCTTCTAAGATAAGTCGTAGGGTCAGTATTGCCTCACGTGTTCCAATATTTCTACGGAATCCAAACTGATCTTCCCCAATGTTGGTTTCTACTAGATTTTCCATTCGGCTGTAAAGAATTCGCGTTAGACTTATTAAACAGATAGTTCGGTAATTTTCGTATCTGTCAACACCTGCTTTCTTTGGGATTGGAATTATTATATTCTTCTTGAAGTCTGAGGGTATTTCGCCTGTCTCATATATCTTGCTCACCAGATGGTAGAGTTTTGTCAGGACTGGCTCTCCCGAGGCTATCAGTAGTTCTAATGGAATGTTTTTCTACTCCCGGGGCCTTGTTTCGACTCAGGTCTTTCAGTGCTCTGTCAAAAACTGCACGCAATATCATATCTCCCATTTCCTCTTCATCTACATCCTCTTCCATTTCCATAATATTATCTTCAAGTACATCGCCCTTGTATAGACCCTCTGTATACTCCTTCCACCTTTCTGCTTTCCCTTCTTTGCTTAGAACTAGGTTTCCATACGGTCTCTAGATATTCTCGGCATCATTATATCACGAAAATTAATTAAATATTTTTTCGCCTGGGTCTACTGGCACTTTTATTACAGACTCAATGGTCTAAAGTTGAACAATTCATTGAACACTTTTTCTATCTGTTGCGTTGCCAGTTCGGCTACACTGCATTCTACGGCCGATATCTCCGGCCACCGCTTTAATGCATTCACACTATTATCGTTATAATACTAAACTGAACTTAGTGCATCTTCGCAATATGTCGTGGATTATCGGGCTTACAATAGCGATATGTATTTATTACTACTAAACTGTATTTATTATTAATTTACCTTATATGTCACTGTGGAAACATTTTATTTGGATTGAGGCTTTGCTCGAATTTTGGATTTCTAAATTGTTGACGGTTTAAAATATGATTATGTTCATGCCATATTACAATACGATCTCACTGTCACTAAATGTATACATTACGAATTTTTACGTTATGAATCATGCGACTTTCCCCAAGTTTTGAGGATCTAATATGTGAACGTCTTTACATAAGATTATAATCATGAAACTTCCTGGCAGATTAAAACTGTGTGCCGACTGAGACTCGAACTCGGGACCTTTGCCTTTCGCGGGCAAGTGCTCTACCAAATGAGCTACCGAAGCACGACTCACGCCCGGTACTCACAGCTTTACTTCTGCCAGTACCTCGTCTCCTACCTTCCAAACTTTACAGAAGCTCTCATTCTGGAAACATCCCCCAGGCTTTGGCTAAGCCATGTCTCCGCAATATCCTTTCTTTCAGGAGTGCTAGTTCTGCAAGGTTCGCAGGAGAGCTTCTGTAAAGTTTGGAAGGTAGGAGACGAGGTACTGGCATAAGTAAAGCTGTGAGTACCGGGCTTGAGTCGTGCTTCGGTAGCTCAGTTGGTGGAGCACTTGCCCGCGAAAGGCAAAGGTCCCGAGTTCGAGTCTCGGTCGGGCACACAGTTTTAATCTGCCAGGAAGTTTCATATCAGCGCACACTCCGCTGCAGAGCGAAAATCTCATTCTGGAAACATCCCCCAGGCTATGGCTAATCCATGTCTCCGCAATATCCTTTCTTTCAGGAGTGCTAGTTCTGCAAGGTTCGCAGGAGAGCTTCTGTAAAGTTTGGAAAGTAGGAGACGAGGTACTGGCAGAAGTAAAGCTGTGAGTACCGGGCGTGAGTCGTGCTTCGGTAGCTCAGTTGGTAGAGCACTTGCCCACGAAAGGCAAAGGTCCCGAGTTCGAGTCTCGGTCGGGCACACAGTTTTAATCTGCCAGGAAGTTTCATATCAGCGCACACTCCGCTGCAGAGTGAAAATCTCATTCTAGATTATAATCATGTCGTTAGGTGTTCAGAGCCAGGAAGCACATCCTCTACGCCAGTCCTGCTGCCTACCACTAGAATGACATCGGCAACTCGTCCTGTACGAGACTTGCTTACGGTGAAGGTAATTTGGTCCTGTGCTGTAACTTCGAATAAAAGCTTTGGATAAAAAGCGATGGGCAAGGACGTGAGATTTCAGATGGAAACGTCTCACTACTTCTTGATTTGAATATTTCTCGCTATCGAAAACATTACACAAACACTGAACTTTGCTTCATAGCTACACGTCAGTGTAATGAACAAACCTGGGCGACATTCCGTAAGCTTACGTTTCGTCCAGTGCAGCAGAAGGTGGACCTAGACCGAATTCCTTCTGGTTGTAGGAGAACAAGACATTAATATGGGCACTGCTGCTATCCTCTGAGTTCCGTTGACAAACAAAGCGATGTTAGATAAGATAATATTAAAGGATTAGATTATGTTGGATTAAATTTACTTTTGATTCCAATAGATCCATAGAGAGGATATCATCCTGGATGTAGAAGACGTCAAAAAAGCAGGAATGCACAATAAATATTTACAAAGGAAAACGTGTCTACAGATCTCAAGTGACATGGTCCTCATGAGAATAAAACGTTGTCACAATACATGTAGATGTTCAGTACACTAAGGTACATATTACAATTCTTGGGCTATTGTAGCCTGGCACTACCAAACTGAAAATTTGTTTTGTAATTCTTATTGACAAAGAACACATTACGGCACTGAATTTCTACAGAAGTCAGGTGGTATTAAAACTGGAATTATTTCAAATTACTAGTAACATATAAACGTCAGTTTTTCTACTAAGAATTACACTCCTCGTAAACTGAATTTCATTAGCATTTAGAGTATTCATGTCTGCTAGCAAGTTATAGAAAATATGTGTTCCTGAATAATGGACGCCTTTCTGGATAGAAGTAAGTTACTTTAAATTTTATTCTGATTCCAAGAACTGAGCTGTTCGATTGAAAAAGAGATATGTTTATAATGACGAATTTCATTAGGGAGTAAATATATTGGGAAGCAGTAGTTAGTTCCCCGTGTTCTCTAAACAGGACTCTGCAGGATGCTCTAGACTTGACGCCACAAATAATTATGATTACACTTTTCAGGGCCAGGAGAACTTTAGTTTAGCTTGATGAGTTGCCCCAATAAATAGTTGAGTATCTGATTGTGGAATAAAAGTAAGCATAGTGTGCTAGTTTTTTTGTCTCCTATATCTGACAACATTCATCTACATGTACATCTACAAATATACTCCGCTAGCCACCAAGCGGTGTGTGGCGGAGGGCACAATTCGCGCCAAAGTCATATTTCCCCCTCTCTGTTCCACTCACGGATCACGCGATGGAAAAACGACGTCTGAACGCCTCGGTACGAGCTCTAATTTACTTTGACTTTGAATGGTGATCGTTGCGTGATATGAAAGTTAGTGGTAATAATATATGCTCTACATCCTCGGCGTAGATCGGATTTTGGAATTTAGTGAGCAGCCCCTTCCGCATAGTGCATCGTCTATCTGCAAGTGTGTCCCACTTCAAAGTTTCTATAAGATTTATAACGCTCTTCTTTGCAACTTCTCAATCTTTTGAATCGGACCCAACTGGTAAGGGTCTCATACAGACGAATAGTACTGTAAGACTGGACGAACTAACGTATTGTAAGCAATTTCCTTTGTTGAAGGACAGCATTGCTTCAGGATTCTACCAATAAACCGCAATCTAGAGTTCGCCTTACCCGTTACTTGTGTAATCTGATCATTCCATTTGAGATCATTTCGAATAGTCACACCCAGATACTTGAAAGATGTTACCGCTTCCAATGACTGGGCATTTATTTTGTACTCGTACATTAATGGGGATTTTCTCTTTGCTATAAGCAGTAGCTTACAGTTACTAACATTGAGAGAAAACTGCCAGTCATTACACCAACCATTTATTTTCTGCAAATGATCATTGATTTGTTCACAACTTTCGTGTGATACTACTTTCCTGTACATTACAGCATCATCGGCAATCAGTCAATACCATCAACCAGATCGTTTATGTAAATCGTAAAAAGCAGCGGACCTATTACGCTGTTCTGGGGCACACCTGACGTTAGGCTTGTTTCTGTTGAAGTCTCTTCATTCAGGACGACATACTGCTCTTTGTCGTAGAAAACTTTCTATCCAACCGCATATGCTATCGGACAGACCGCAAGCGTGCACTTTTTGGGGCAAGCGACAGTGCGGAACTAAGTCGAACGCATTTCGAAAGTCGAGGAATATGGCACCAACATGGGAGCCGGTATCTAGAGCCTGTTGTATATCATGCACAAAGAGGGCCAGCTGTGTCTCACTTGACTGCTGTTTCCCAATACCGTGCTGATTTCTGCAGATGAGCTTCTCAGAGTCTAGAAAGGTCATTACGTCTAAACACAAATATGTTCCATGATTCTACAACAAACCGATGTCATTGAAATTGGCCGGTAATTATGTGCATCCGATATTCTACCCCTTTTATAGACTGCAATGACCTGGGCCTTCTTCCAGTCTCGTGTAACTTTCCGCTTTTCCAATGATCCCTGATAGATGATGGATAAGAATGGTGCTACATTTGTAGCATAGTGAACATAAAATCTTACGAGAATACCGTCTGGGCCATTTGCCTTCCTGGCGTCTAAGAATCTTAACTGTTTTACAATCCCAGATACACTAAACACTATATCAGCCGTCCTTGTGTTTGTTCGATAATTGAAAGGAGGAATGGTGTTGCAGTCCTCTACCATACTCTAAACAGAAATTTCTTTAGGAGCATTCCCGTTGTATTTATTGTCAATTAATAATTCCAAGAATATAACACTATGAACTTATTCTATGTGTTTGTTTTCATGTTTTAGGCATATACTACCGGGAAACATGTTGGAAGCTCCAAACTGCAGATAGTGTTTTTTTTTCAAATTTTGTTGAAAAAAAAACCTGTCTAGGAGCCATTCATTAACGTCCATGAAAATATCATTAACCGGTCTTTCTCACACTATATGTCATTCGTTATTTGGTACAGTATTTGTTTAATCTTCAAGTAAAACAAGCACACCACCTGGCAGCGTTACAGATGGAAGGTCGTTGATATACACAAGAAAATGTGAGGGGCCTAGGATGGAACATTGTGGACAAGGCATATAATTAGTTCCTATTTGAATGTTGACTGACAGCTTAGTACGTGCCTCTTTCTTAAAGACAGTCTTTGTTTCCTGACAGTGATAAAATTCTCGAAACTTTTTGTAACATTTTCTGATACTCCGCAATATTTTAATTTATGTAAGGGTATGTTGTGATTTACCACTGCGTTTGACAGGCCACAAAATATACCAGTATGTTTTAATTTATAATCTAATGAAATAACTTTATTCTGTCTGTAGGTGTAAGTGGTCTTCTTGACATTAGAACACTGTAGAAATCCGAATTGTTACTGTGATAATATAGAGTAATAAGAAAGAACATTGTGATCACCGATCTACTGTCGATAAAAACCCGTGTGACTGGTAGTCAGCCATAAGCGCGATTCGTGTAGTATCAGTGAGTGTGCTGTACATGTGTAGAACATGAAAGGAGCGAGAGATCTATCTGAGTTTGACCGAGAACAGATTGTGATGAGCTGGAGGCTGGCAGGAGCATTTCGGAGACTGCACGACTTGTCAGGTCTTCAGCTGTGCGAAACCATGGGGAAACCACGTCCAGGCGTCGTGTGGCGGGGCAGCCACCCCTCATTACACATGTCGCCCCTCATTACACATGCCGGACGTCATAGGCTGGGTGGACTAGTAAAATAGGACAGGCAGCGAACTGTTGCGGAGACTTTATTACTGGGCAGAATACAAGTGTGTCTGAACACACAGTGCACCGACGACACGTGGATGTGCTGATGTTAACACAACGAAGTCGGCAACTACGACTGAAATGTGCACGTGACCATCAGCACTGGACGTTGGTGCAGAGGTAGAGCGTTGTATGGTCTTATGAATCCTTATACTCTTCTTCGTCATGCCAATGGGAGGGCGCGAATCCGTCGCCTTCCAGGGGAATAGCTCCTGGACACTTAGACTGCGGGACCGAGACAAGCTGGCGGCTTCTCCATTATGCACTGGGGAAAATTCACGTGGTCATCAATGGGTCGTGCAAGGCAATATGATGGCCAAGAAGTATCACACACTGGCTGCAGACCTCGTACAATCCTTCGTGACGCACGTGTATGCCGACGGCAGCGTGATTTTTCAACAAGATAATGCGCCGTTTCTGAAGGCCAGGAGTGTGATGGAGAGGTTTGAGGCACACAGTGGCAAGTTCCAGTTGATGCGCTGGACCCCGCCTCCCCAGATTTGAACCCGATCGAACAGATCTGGCGTGTGTTTCTATATGGCGTCAGCGGTCATCGCCCACCTCCCCGGAATTTACAAGAAGTATCAGACTCGTGTGTGCAGATGTGGTGCCAACCTTCTCCTGTGACTACCAAGGCCTCACTGCTTCCATGTCACGACTCGTCGCTGCTGTTTTCCGTACCAAATATGGACATACCGGCTATTAGCTAGGTGGTCATAAAGTTATAGCTGTTCGGTGTACCTTTCGTTGTCAAATGGTTGTGAAGCCAACTGTGTACTACCTTTTCTAGAATAGTCATGAATACTGGTAAATGTGTAATTTTTTTGGTTCCCTCATGTTTCCAAGATGTGTGATAGTGTTCTAGAACGAACGGATCAGCATGGCACAATAGGCTCCCCTCACACTGTTGCGGGCCCCGGTAGCTCGCAAAGCAGAAGGGCGCCGTGGTCGGTGGGAGAGACTGCGGTCGCCCTCTAGGCGGTGCCGGAGTGGCGAAGTGGTGCGGCCGGCGGGCCGTAACGAGCGCGAGCACCGCCGCGACGTCGTTACCGGCTAACAGTGTCCAATTACCGCGGCTGGCCGGGCAGCCGGATCAGTTGGCTGCGGGCAGCCGAGCCAGCTGGCGACCAACGGAGCCGTGCACCAGCCACCGACTGTACTGCGGCGCTTTATGCCACCCGGGGATCACACCCCAACGACGGGCTCAGAGGCCTACTGGCGGCCTCGCTGAGAGCGCTTCGCGTCTTTCATTCTTTGGAGTGGGGGAGGGGGAGAGAGAGTGGGCGACAAGGGAGAGGTTGCATTTACTCACATCAGAGAAACGTCTCCTATAGGAATTAATATGCATGCGATGCACACAGCCTTACAAAGAAAATTACAGCACCTAGAAGAGCAGGAAAAGAAGGAAATGAAATTTCAGGTCTCCAGATTCTAATTTACAAAGATCTTTACAGCGTGAGCCCACTTATCAGTATGACATTGAACCTCCTCTTGTCAGGATGCATGCACTGGTTCCATTCGGAAGGGTGACATCTACATCTACGTCTTTATGTACTTGATTACTCGGCTATTTGTAATAGCTTGACAGAGGGCTCTTCGAACCAACTTCAGGTTACGTCTCTACCGTTCCATTCTCGAACAGCGCGCGCCAGAAACGAACGATTAAACTTTTCTGTACTAGCTGTCATTTCTCTTGTTTTGTCATGATGATCATTTCTACCTATATGTACGTGGGCGCCAGCAAAATATTTTGACGCTCCGAGGAGAAAGTTGGTGATTGGAGTCACATGAGAAGTTCATACTGCAGCGAATAGCGCCTGTGTTGTAATTGGAACAGATGATAAAATATCGATATATTGATGCATATTACAAAAAATTTCGATATACGCTGAAGAGCCAAAGAAACTGTTACACCTGCCTAATATCGTGCAGGGCCCCCACGAGCACGCTAAAGTGCGCAACAAGACGTGGCATGGACTCGACTAATGTTTGAATCAGTGCTCGAGGGAACTGATACCATAATCCTGTAGAGTTGTCCATAAATCCGTAATAGTACGAGGAGGTGGCGATCTCTTCTGAGCAGCACGTTGCAAGGCATCGCAGGTATTCTCCATAATATTCATGTTTGGGGAGTTTGGTGGACAGCGGAAGTGTTTAAATTTAGAAAAGTGTTCCTGGAGCCAATCTGTAGCAATTCTGGACGTGTACAGTGTCGCATTGTCCTGCTGAAATTGCCCAAGTCCTCGGGAATGTACAATGAACATGAATGGATGAAGGTGATCATGATGCTTACGTACGCGTCACCCGTCAAAGTCGTACCTAGACGTATCAGAGGACCTATATCACTCCAACTGCACCCGCCCCACACCATTACAGAGCATCCGACAGCTTGAAGAGTCCCCTGCTGACAAGCAGGGTCCATGGATTCATGACGTGGTTTCCATACCCGCATACATCCATCCGCTCTATACAATTTGAAACGAGGCTCGTCCGACCAGGCAACATGTTTCCAGTCATCAACAGTCCAATGGTCGCTGTTGACAGGCACAGGAGAGGAGAAAAGCTTTTTATCGTGTAGTCATCAAGGGTACACGAGTGGGTCTTCGGCTCCGAAAGCCCATTTCGATTGATGTTTCGTTGAGCCAAGCCAAGCATTCAAATGTGCAGCAACCTGCAGAAGGGTTTCACTTCTGTCACATTCAACGATTCTCTTCACTCGTCGTTTGTCCCGTTCTTGCAGGATCTCACTCCTGCCGCAGCGACGTCGGTGATCTGTTGTTTTACCGGATCCTGATATTCACGATGCACTCGTGAAATGAACGTGCGGGAAAATCCCCACTTTATAGCTACCTCGGAGATGCTGTGTCCCATCGCTCGTTTGATGGTTGTAATACCACTTTCAAACTCACTTAAATCTTGGTAACCTGCCATTGTAGCAGCAGTTACCGATCTAAAAAGCTGCGCCAGACACTTGTTGTCTGATACAATCGTTGCCGACCGCAGTGCCGTATTCAACCTGTTTACACATCTCCGTATTTGAATAGGCATGTCTATACCAATTTCTTTGGCGCTTCAGTATACAACGGCAGTACTTTTCTCCAGATATATCGATGTCAAGACGACAATATCTTGTGCTGATATTTTTATTCTATATTATAGGAGTACTTTGTTCACAATGTTCCGCAAGAATTTGAAACTGTTATTTTGAAATTTTAGTAGAACATAATGTTACTTTCACTCCGTAAAAGGAGTGTTACTACTTGTTGAGCTTTCATCACGTCCAATCTCTCTCTTTGAATGTGTGAAGCAAGTATAGGTGGCACAAAAGAAGAAGTCCGATTGTACTGGGAGATGATGGTGTGAATGGGATAACAAGATTTCCTATGTGAAGAAATAGCATACCAACCAGTGTGGTATTTGTTCTCATCGGCATCCTTCAAAATCAGCTGCTGAAAATGATGAACTAAAGTCTGAATGACAAGATTGGTCTTGGAGGTAGCTGGAAAGGCATGAGGGGAAATGCTGACGTAATCGGCTCTCGGCGGTAGTGACAAACTGCGAAATTCAACTTCACTATGCAATTTTGACACTACAACAAATCCGATGTGTGACGAAACCTAACGATGAACCCACTGGACATCTTTTGTTGTGCCACTTACATGCAGTCACCATTACTAGCGAAGTGTTACCGCCAAGTGTGAACGGTTTCCTTCCAGTTCTTTCTCTAAGGGGGCTAAACAGACTGCTAGGTTGTTGATGTACAGAATATCTAATAATAAATCAACACTTAAATATCAGCTCTAAAACCAACAGCGTATTTACAATGTTTGGCCGATATTTTTATACGCCGGTACGTCGTAATTTTTCCGTGGTTATATCGTTAATTTTCTTCTATTTATCGAACCTGACAATCTTCTATAAATATCGATACATCGGATTCCCGATATCAAGAATGCTAGTTGTATTGCCACATCGGATTCCCGATATCAAGAATGCTAGTTGCTGCCACCCAATGCGTGTATCATATGCGTATTTATTGATAACACAAAAGCAGCTGCCATTCTCTGAACTTTTTCGCTGCCTTCTGTCAGTCTTACCTGTGGCGGATCTCACACCATACAGCATTACCCCAAAAACATGGCAAACGGGCGTGGTGCACAAAGTCTCTTTAGTTAACCTTTCATATTTTCTAAGAGTTCTACCAATAAATCTCTGTATTTGGTTGGCTTCCCCCACGACATTATCTGCGTGATCGTTCCAATTTAAGTTATTCGTAATTGTAATACTGAATTATAAATTTAATACTTAATTATACAGTCCAGTTTACAGCTTTTAGGTTTGAGTGATTTATCGTGTAATTGAAATTTAGTGGACTTGTTGTAGTACTCATGTAGATAATTTCATTATTTAGATTGAACTGCCACTTTCTGCATAGTACAGATATCTTTTGTAAACGATTTTGCAATTTGTTTTCATCATCAGATGACATTTCAAAACGGTAAGTGACAGCATCATCAGTAAACAATCTAAGAGGGCTGGTCAAGGTGTCTCCTAAATCGCTTATGTATCACTTCCTTGGTGAGCGCGAGATATTAATTCTGTTTTACTCAATGAATTTCCGCCGCTTACTGCGAACTGTGACTATTCTACAAGAAAATGCTGAATCCTGTCACTTAATTGATACAACATTCCATGGGCATGCAATTCGATTAGAAGTCGCTTGTGAGGATCGGTGTCAAAAGGACTCTAGAAATCCAAAAATTAGTGACCAGTTTGACGTCCCCTATCGATAGCACTACTTTGCGAGAATAAAGAGCTAGAGGTATTTCACC
The DNA here is from genome assembly GCF_023864275.1 of Schistocerca cancellata. Taxonomy (NCBI): domain Eukaryota; kingdom Metazoa; phylum Arthropoda; class Insecta; order Orthoptera; family Acrididae; genus Schistocerca; species Schistocerca cancellata. The sequence continues at coordinate 415,388,303 of NC_064628.1, forward strand.
ATAGCGATATTTTCTGAAGTCATGTTGGCTATTTGTCAATAAATCGTTGTCTTCGCTGTAATTAACAACGTTCGAGCACAGTACATGTTGCAACATCCTACTGCAAATAGACGTTAGTGACGTGGGTCTGAAATTCAGTGGAATACTATTTCCTTGCTTGGGAACTGGGGTGACTAGTGCAACTTTCCAATCTTTAGGTAAGGATCTTTGTACGAGTGAGCCGTTGTATATGATTGCTAAGTAAGGAGCTATTATATCAGCATACTCTGAAAGGAACCTGACTGATACACAGTCTGGATCAGAGGCCTTGCCTTAATTTGTGATTTAGGCTGCTTCGTTACACCGAGGACATCTACTTCTATGCTGCTCATGTTGACAGTTTTTCTTGATTCGAATTCTGGAATACTTACTTCGTTTTCTTTTGTTAAAGAATTTCAGAGAACAGTGTTTAATTATTGTGCTTTGGTGGTATTATGGCACTGTCATCAAAAACTTGACCATGGCTGTCGCACAGTGAAGGTATTGACTACGTCTTTGCGCTGGTGTACTAGAATCTCTTTGGGTTTTCTACCAGGTTTCGAGGGAGAGATTCGTTGTGGAAGCTATTAAAAGCATCCTGTTTTGAAGTTCGTCCTAAATTTCGAGATTCTATAAAACTTTTTCAATCTTGAATTTTTTCCTCTAATGAAGCAGGCTGGCACAACTGATGATTGATGTACTGAATACTGGCACTGGGAAGGAATTGATGCCCGATCTGACGAGGACAGATCTGTAGATCTTGTTTGCCACGGGAGTACTTCAACTGTTGAGTGGTACTCAAGTAAGTAAATTAGTGAAATCAAAGTGAAGTAGAAATTAGAATATAAATGAAAAACTTGGTTTAGTTTAGAGAGTTACATACTGACAAACAGCGGACAGAATAGCAGAACAGAAGAGACAATGACCGTGAAGTCAGCAAGTTCCACATAAGCGGAAGCTGTCGATTCAGCCGTCAGGGCATCGCCCGACCGGCTCACGTGTTTCTCAGTTGTCGCATGTGAGCAAAGGCCCTCGCCTACATTCCAAGAGCCAATGACCGACGTTAAGAAGATTCTTCGAGAAGCTTTTCAACGTAACAGAAGAGGCAATGACCGTGAAGTCGTTCACATCCAGTAAACTGAAGTGAATAAATACGCGAGACGCAGAGACGAGAGACGAGAGACGAAGGAGACGAAGGAAGAAGAGAAGAGTAGGAGTAGTTTTCAGTCAGTTTCGGTGCTGAAGACCGTCATGCAAGAAGAGACTACATCATGCACAGACGCACCAAGTCCGCAGCTGTAATGGAATAGCAAGCAGCAGCCTCGGCGCCAGAAGACTGAAGTTAAAAGGTATTAGAAGTCTGATTTTTACGTACCCGGGTGACTCGTGAGGACGGGAAGGAGACGGCCTCACATCAGCGGTCACCTGTAAGCTGGAATGAAGATCTGACAGCCGAAGACTGGCAAGCGGGAGTCCGTTGTTCGAGTCCAGGACACTGGCCTTCCCCCGCCACGCCGCTCCGCTGGCCGACGCACAACACACGCGGCCGCTTAGAGAAGAGAAACAATGGGACGCCACATCCAAGGTATCACCATCCGATGCTCGACTTCGCTCGCAATAATTGAACGGGCCACCTCTCGCTGCGCGTCTTCAGTCAGCTGGGCGAGACGGCGACACGAGATACACACTGCCACGCGTAATCAGAGGCCGCCGCTGCCGCAGCAGAAAGCTACGCAAACGACACAGCTGCCGTTCTCCGAACCAGAACATCCAGTAAGATACAGTTGTGCGAAACTTTCAATAAAAGTTATATTATGTAAAAATGCTGTTTCATTCTACCTCATACCCGAGCCAAGGAAGAACCCACCCTGCCCACATCTTGTTAAGAGAGAAAAATTGATTAATTTAATATTGTCACCCTGACAGAATGCTTTAGAATGCTCATCCTGACAATTGACAGCATCAAAAGAGAAAACCCAGTTACATTTAGTGACAGAAGTGTTACATTTAGTATCAGAACTGTTCAACAACATCACCGTAACAGTTCGTTGTGTCACGTGTCACGTGTGGACGAGGATTGTTCTGCTGAAAAATGCCACCACAATACTCTCACATGGGAGGTAACACATGAGAACGCAGGATGTTGGTGAAGTACCGCTGGACCGTCAGAGTTTCCTCAATCACTACTATCTGTGACCTGAAGTCACACCCGATCGCTCTCCACACCAAGATGCCAGAAGTAACACTGATGTGCCTCTCGAAATCATTGGAAGAACGGGACCTCTCCCCAAGTCAGAGACGATGGTCATCAGGGGTGCTACAGAAAGGCAATTCACAGCCGAACACAGTGCGACGCCATTCATCATCAGTGCACGCTTTTCAGTGACGGTACCACTGCAGAGGCAGCCGTTTTCCGCATAGGGCCGTAATTGGCTAGTCTGGCTGCTGATAGACTCCCATGAATGGTATCGGATGAGAGAGAATATTGGAGGGGGTTACTTGTTGTGGGAAGGCAGGCGCAGATGTAAATGGGCTACGATGTGGTTGGTGCACAATACAGTGACCCTCCCTTGTGGTGGTCAGACGCGGTCAACCGGAAACTTGATGACGAGTATGCCTGTCCTCAGATTACGATGCGGTCCAACATGAGGCCACTGTCACACCCAAATGTTCCACAAATCTGTATATTACAGAATATGATCACCAGGCCAAATGGAGTCCCACGACGAGGCTTCTTTCAAACTCTGTCAGGCAGTTGATAACATTATCTCACAAGAGTAGGCGACATCCCAGTGTCCTACGCATCTCTCTTCCGAATGCGAAAATATTTTGTTGACATCGACTTACGTAGGGAGGAACGATCACCAAGATAAAATAAGGGAAATCAGAGCTCGTACGGAAAGATATAGGTGTTCATTCTTTCCGCGTGCTATACAACATTGGAATAATAGAGAATTGTGAACGTGGTTCGATGAATCCTCTGCCAGGCACTTAAATGTGATTTGCAGAGTATCCATGTAGATGTAGATGTAGACCACTCACTTGGATCTGGCAGCAACATGGCTGCACTGCTGTATGATGTCTGTGCTGTCGGGGCCAGTGGACAGATGGCGTTCACACGAGAGGTCGTAAACGCAGCGACAACTGTTGAGGAACTCTGGTAATTCAAGACACATTTGTTAGTGTAAGAACATCCCTGAATATATGCTGCTAGACTACGTTACGTCTTTAGTGGTGAGGGTGTGTGTGTATGTGTGTGTCCGGTGTATTCTGATTAATATTGTACTTAATTTCTTTGTGTAGCTGTATCGGCCTTTGTTTGTTTAACAGAACAGCTGCCCGTAAATCAGACTTGACTTTTAATTTAGCTGCTCTTATTACGCTTTGCTTCTCTTGTTGAGTGAGTGTCAGCTGCATTAGGCTCCGAGTTGTGAGCATTGCATAACGGGGATGAACGTCTAGCAGTCATGGCCGCTTTAGTTGAACTATGTTGTGCCTTGGATGCTGGATATCATTTCTTATATATGAATTTTCTCATTTTGAGAGAACTGTGGGGCGATCTGTTTCAATTGTAAAACCCATTCAACAGTACAGATCGCAAAAAAGTTTCTTTATTTATGACAACCGGTTTCAACACACTTGCTCTCATCTTCAGACCTTTAAATTTTGTGAAAAATGTTCATTTTACGCTGAACCTTTTGCGCAAGATGCTTGATGTTTTTAAATATTTTAGAGGTGTCAAAACTTTTATTACGAGCTGATTTTTATCCGATTGACGTTTTTTCTGTGAGGTTCAGCGTAAAATAAACATGTTTCACAACGCAAGATTTTAAGACCTGAAGATGACGACAAAGCCTGTTGAAAGCTGTTGTCATGAATAAAGAAATATTTTATTCAATCTTGGCTCTTGAATGGTTTTTAGAATTAAATTTTTATGTATGGGTGCACTGTACATGTTGCAACATCCTACTGCTAATAGACGTTAGTGACGTGGGTCTGAAATTCAGTGGCGCTCTGAGCATTAGGTTCAGATGTAATGACACGTCTTGCGTGGCGAATGGTGCACTGGTTGTTACCCATTTTGTGCATGCAATTATCAGGTTCCTTACTGGCTAGTGTGTCGTATTTATGAACTTATCCTCAATTAAGACCTGTCACGACGCTTGGTGTAATAAATATTTCGCGTGGCTGTAGCGATAATACAAGCTCACCTTAACTGTCTATTATGTTTGTGACAGCTGTAATAATTATCAGAGTGGATACATTTCTGTTTGACACCATAGCGTCTGCATCTTGTTTCTCATGGCTTTTGGTACGTTTGTCTTTAATATTATCTGTTTTGCTGTGTGCCTGTCTGGGCATCACTAATTATTTTGTTTAATCAATTCTTGCGGAATTCTCTTGGCTGTTTTGCTCTAAGTCACTAAAAGCGTACGTATCAACAATTGAGAACTGCTAAATGTAGCCGGTAATTGGTAATTCTTTAAGGCTATTGTGGAAAATGTTGTGGTTTGAGCTACTTTTGTTATGTCTATTGAAGTGATGTGTAATGGTTGCCGTTTCTGTTTGAGGTTGGATATTATGTGCGATCCCCAGAGACTTTGAATTTATTTGGTGACAATTCTTTGAGGGACTGGGGGAAAGACGTGCACCCAATTCCATGCTCCGAGAGCCGAAGGATTCGGTTGATGGTTAACAAGACCTGAGGGGCGTGTAACTGCTTGTGACGACGTAAACTGTAAAAGTGTGTGAATGATATACAGGGAAATTTTCGTATTCATCTATTGTTGTATGTAAACTTTGAGTACTCGTTAGGATATTGGCTTGTAATTGGGAACCACCTTCAGTGTATACCTGATTAATTTCTCTGTTTTCTTGTAAATGGCAGAATAACTAAAGGGAAAGATATTTCTTTGGAGTATCTGAGAATTTATTTCACCGTCCATGATGTAGTTATGTCTTTACTGCTTTTATGTGGATGTGAAGAATGGAATCTAGGTAATACCTCTATGTAAATATTTGACTTTTCTCTGTGCTGAGATGACACTGTACGTTATTCAATGAAGTTTTATTAAAGGAGTCAAGCGGACTGTTTACCTTTTAATTTTGGTTCAAATGGTTCAAATGGCTCTGAGCACTGTGGAACTTAACATCTGTGGTTATCAGTCCCCTAGAACTTAGAACTACTTAAACCCAACTAACCTAAGGACATCACACACATCCATGCCCGAAGCAGGATTCGAACCTGCGACAGTAGCGGTCGCGCGTTTCCAGACTGAAGCGCCTAGAACCGCACAGCCACACCGTCCGGCTTAATTTTGGAGGCTTTGTGTTGTTTTGATGTTGATAATACAAAAAAGTGAAATAAATAATGGGCTCGTGTTAAAATGCTCATCCACGAAAGAGACGTCTTGCAAAACATTCGTGTGTCTTGTTCTTGAGCACTGGTCATCATTCAGGAACGTTTACCATGTAGGACATGAGAGACGAAGAAGATACAAGGAATAAGTGCGTTTCATCACGAGATCGTGTAGTTGGCACGAGAGCGATACGGAGATGCTCGACAAACTCCAGTGGGCAGAGGCTACATGAGAAGCGTTGTGTATCACGAAGAAATCTACTGTTGAAATATCTTTACCGAACGTTCTACAAAAAGTCGGACAACACATTACTTCCATCCGTAAACGTATAGCAAAAGGATCATGAGAAGAAAGAGAAAATGGACGTCACACATAAGTTTACATTACAAGCACCAGTTCGTCGCATGCCCCATTCGAGAATCGATCGTGAAAGTAGGAAAATGCTGGAAATAGAAACACCACTTTCCACAAACAGCAATATGGCTTTCACAGTATAGATGTAATGCAAATAACAGCTAAAATCCTCAAGTTTCTTATAAGACGGAAGTTCTATGTCGCACTTTAGAAACTACGGGTTACCAGTTTTCACTGTAGTCTTAAGACTGATCTGGCTGATCTTCCCCATCATTGACCAACAAAATGGCGAAAAGGCAAGCTTCCTGCACTATTCTGAGTGAGTGCTCTGCTTGCAAAGCTCGCTTCTTTCGTGCAATCGAGAGGTAATCATAGCCGTTTTCGCTAAAGACTTAGATAACGTTTCAGTTTTCGATATCTGAGACGGCTTCTGCACTAGCGTCTCCCGAACATTACGCTCCTTCGACTTACTACGGTGCCTGTGAGCGTGCAAGTGCCAGTTAGCAGCTTTACTTTTCTTTTACTTTTACCCTATTGAGTTCTACAGGGCGTAGTGGAACGAGATGTGGGTTATTAACGTGCAGAATGACAACTAAAAAGATTTCTTAATTTAACACGTACAGTTTAATAATAAAAGAAATTAAAGAAAAAAAAGAAAAATCAATTTACAATAATACAATGAGTAGCACTGTTAGCTTTTTAGACGGAGGGTGTGGTCACAGGATAGAAGACGTCAATACTTAAATTCCATACTGAGCACTCAGTTACACGTTACATAAGAAAATGACGTTGGTCATCTGAAAAAAACGAACAGTATTTGCAAGGGCCAATACAGAAGTTTACAATTCTTCACGAATAAACTTACACCTGTGGCTAGTAACTTTTGTCCAGTCGTGCCACAGATGTGGCTATTCTAACCTCGTTCCAACTTGAATTTAAATTTTCAAAATACATTTACAAAACGACAAACCATACTTCGTAAAATAATCATTATATACACGAAAATATCTCTTAAACCAAAACTCTCTCAAATTAAAGCTCAACGTTTAACAAGGATACCAATAAAATAACTTAAAATTTCACCCCATTGCATGACATCATGAGGAGCCCTACTTGCATTCTATAACTCCACAAGGTAACAAATAAAATAAATTATGAGATCGAATTAGCAACTATTAGCTATTTTTCTTAAAATACAACATTTGAAATGTTTTATATCACGCTGTTTGGCTGTCGGTATGGTGCAGGATATTGAATCATTTAGATACAACAACCACCAGGATAAAATTTATGTTAGAATACCACTTCCCTCATACAACATTGACACCTAATAGCCACAGTAGTGACAACTTCATACACACAAGTGTTGGTGCCGAGCAACACTGCACAGCACTTTTTCTAAACCCCATTAACTGCCTCCCATTGTGAGACGCAAGTCTGAAATTTTGGTGGAATGTGGCTACAACCGTCCTCTTCGAAGGGGCATCGAAGAGCTTGCCAGCCTTCAGGCGCAAGAGCAGCAGCCGGTCGCCGCTCAGACGAGTGTATTTTTCAGGCGTGCGCAGGTGGAACAGAGGTTGTTGGCGAACTTGCGGTTGTTAGAGGAACCCTTTGCGTTTTATTAAGATATGTTTCAATGTTGCACATCCCTCTTCCCCCCTCCCCATTGTCACACCCTGTGATCACGCAACAGGAGGGTGAGGAAAGGGAGGGCAGAAAAAGCATAAACACTCTCTGCTGCTTCGGATCACGTGACTATGTCGTCGAATGGTTTTGAAGGACCCCTTGTTGCTCCACCCTGTATACTTTAGCGAAAAAGGTATGCGATCACCTTAAATGGGGTTCCAGCCCTTAAATGTACTTACATAAGGGTTGAATCCTCCACGAAATGTGAGCAGTCTCGAACGTTATCGAGAACGTCGTCCTGATGCTCATCGCACTACGGCTTTAGACCGCAAAGTGTGTGGTAATCAAGCGCCCTCTTGCCATCTCCTCCGACCTTTTCGTGTCGACTGTGAACGGCGGTGTCTCTGCACTGTTTTCCTCGCCCACCCTTAAGGAACCGTGCAATTTCAAAGCTGGGCGTTGCGGTAAAGACCTCCACCGCAGTGGTATCAAAAGAAGCGGTGACATATTCATATTGGCGTTGAGAATATTTAAGGGGATATTTGGTGCTGATTTGATATCATTAAGTCACTTTGCACCTCATATGAACTTCTCAACTCTGGCCTTTATTTTCACATCTGTGACGCTTATTTGTTTTAAAGCGTCGCCGAACCCGGGAATAACGTCGCAGGGCGCCACCCTTTTGCAACATTACAGAAAATCATTAGAGGCACCTTTGAGCTAAATTTCTAACATACCCGTCGCAACAGGACACTATCACAGGGTTTCTAAAAACTGAAGCTTAAATTCCGTTGATCAGTGTAGTCATGTCAGTAGCAGTCACAACCAAATCGAAGGCGCTCTTTATTTAGGCCGAACCATACGATACCATTTCAAAACAGAAATGGTGAAATCCACAATCCTGGAAAGAGAATACACTCGAATACAGTCTGCATTAGACCAGTCACTTCAGGCAAGAGAAAAAGGATACCTCTTGTATTTTACATCCCTTGGAATGCCATATATCCATTCACAAAACACTTTTCCGTCCTGGATGTTCTGCTGTACGCATATAACACACCAAGGTGTGATAGATAACTACATTGCATTTAAGCCTCGGCTCCAATCCTGATACCCAGCAGTGTGCTGCAGAAAACGTGGCCAAGTCTCAGAATACTACCAGTGCATTACTCTCGTAGCTCGTCACATAAGCGCAGCCACCAGTATAACAAGTACGCACGGTATATTCCTAGCAGTAGGCTCACATTAAAAAGGGTGTAGCACAAGGATACAGTCTTTTCGGTCTACTGTTCAATCTGTACATAGAAGAAGCACTGATGGGAATATAAGAAAGGTTCAAGAGTGGAATTAAAATTCAGCATGAAAGGATATCAATGAGATTCGCTGACGACATTTCTACCCTCAGTGAAAATGAAGAAGAATTAAAGGGTTTGTTGAATGGACCAGAATACGGACTGAGAGTAAATCAAAGAAAGACGAAAGTAATGAAACCTAGCAAAAATGTGAACAGTGAGAAACAATATCAAAATTGGTGATCACAAAGTAGATGAAGTTAAGGATTCTGTCTAGGCAGCGAAATAACCCATTACTGACGGAGCAAGGAGGGCATCAAAAGCAGACTAGCACTTGCCAAAAGGGCATTACTGACCTATAGAAGTCTACTAGTATCTAATATAGGGCTTAATTTGAGGAAGAAATTCCTGAGAATATACGTTTGGAGCACAGAGTTGTGTAGTAGTGAAATATGGACTATGGGGAAACCGGAACAGAAGAGAATTGAAGCAGTCGAGATGTGTTGCTACAGAAGAACGTTGCAAATTAGGTGGACTGATCAGGTAAGGAATAAGTAGGTTCTGCGGAGAATCGGAGAGGAAAGGAATATACAGAAAACACTGACAAGAAGAAGGGATTGGATGATAGGACATCTGCTAGGACATCAGGGAATCACGTCCATGTTACTAGAAGCAGCTGTAGAGACAGGTAGAAATCGGAATACATCGAGCAAATAATTGAGGACGTAGGTTGCAGGTGCTACTCTGAGATGAGGAGGTTGGCACAGGAAGCGAATCAGTGGCGGGCCGCTTCAAACCCTTTAGAAGACTGATGAGTTAAAAAAAAAGAGAAAAAAAGCTCATATCAGACCGCTGTCCACTAACACTCCGGGCACCCTTTCCAAAACCGCTTACAGGTGCCAAAGATCCTCATGACATCTAATACATGCCGCAGAGCGCATTAGATATCGCCGATTATGAAAATGAATATAGGAGAAGGCATCGTCTGTTTCTGCCTATAACATAAACTTGCTATAATCATTAGTATTACTGAAACGTTCGAAGAAACCTAGCTTCTTCAGAAACCGGTGACAGCAGAAACCGAATAAGTTAGGATAGTTTTAAACCTTGTTTTAGAGCTTTAATGGACTTTTCGTTGATCGTCATCTCTTTTATCTTGCCTCAAGATAGTGGAAAACGGTACATCGTTTTGGATCACCGTAACTCCGCTTACCTCTGCAACAGAGGTAGAGAAAGATGGCTGCTGTTCTTTCTTTCATGTACTGAAGAGTAAGAAAGATTATGGGATGTTGGTGCAGATGGTTTATAGAATGCCTAGCCTTACCGATTCGTGCGCCTTTGCCGAATGTTCGTCTTTAATTGCATAACGGTGTACTTCATACGTTAATGCCCAGAGGCCATGTCATCTCGGAGTATGGAATCCTGCCAACTGTACTGGCTCACCTAATGTCTACTTTTCGTCAAAATGGATACGGTAAGCGGTGGACCGGATGCAATTCGCAATGGTGACTCATTGTAGGTTAGAAAGATGCAGACAGTAAGGAGGCGACGCTTAAGGTTGCATTTACACACGGCATAATGTACGGCAATGTAAGGCTGCAATAGTATATTCCGTTGCAATGTGGGAGCAATCCAATGCAGCATTTCGATATGCTCGAGGTGTATTCCTGACGGAGCTGGATTTTGTAGGTATGTGTCGAGGATGGCACAGGAGTTGCCTACTTCAGTACGACTGGGTCATGTCAGCGTCTAAATGGTTCAAATGGCTCTGAGCACTATGGGACTTAACATCTGAGGTCATCAGTCCCCTTGAACTTAGAACTACTTAAACCTAACCAACCTAAGGACATCACACAGATCCATGCCCGAGGCAGGATTGGAACCTGCGACCGTAGCGGTCGTGCGGTTCCAGACTGAAGCGCCTAGAACCTCTCGGCCACCGCGGGCGGCTTGTCTGCGTCTGTTCAAAAATGGTTCAACTGGCTCTGATCACTATGGGACTTAACATCTGTGGTCATCAGTCCCCTATAACTTAGAACTACTTAGACCTAACTAACCTAAGGACACCACACAATGCCCGAGGCAGGATTCAAACCTGCGACCGTAGCGGTCACGCGGTTCCAGACTGAAGCGCCTAGAACCGCACGGCCACACCGGCCGTCGTCTGCGTCTGTCCTTGTCTGTAAATGCTGCCGTCAATCAGCCTCGTTGCATCTTTCTCATGCCGGCAATGCTGCAGTGCCAAGTCACATAATCAGAGTGGTGAAACAATGTTGTATCGCTTCAGTTTAAAAGAAGATTCGCGTAAGTCGAGTCACTCCATTTGTTTGTCGTCAACAGGAATATAGAACTGGGCAAAGGAGAGATTTAATACTTGTGTTATGTAGTTCTACGATTAAAGATGTGGAACACAGAAATTAACATATATAATGACCGCAATCTGAAAGAAGGGCATTCTTTTAGTACGAGATCTTTATTATAGAGCAATAATTGCTTCCTAAATAGGTTCTTGATATTTATAAGCTTTTTCAAGATCCATTACGTGAGCTTTCATGTTCATATGCAGAAACTTGTTACATCTCCTTTTTTATTATGGTCTTTGTACAACATTAATTTTTGCATCCCACAGCTCTTGTCATAGATGTATCGCATTTACGAAATTCATAGTTCTGTCACTGAAATGATAGATCAAACTAACGTGAAAATAAACATTCAATTGTCATTTAAAACTGCTTTAATGATTTTCCTGAGTACTTCCGCCAAAGCGTTTGAAAGATCTGATACCAAGAAACAAATCGATGCAATGTGCTGTTTAAGGAAGTGCCATACATCAGACTTCTGTTTGAATCACCAAACTTGAGAAACTGAAGAGTGTTCGCCAGTCTGGCAGTAAAGTCTTTCGTATTTGAATTAGTCTTACCAATTTTTAGTTAGACGTTTTTCAAACGATATGTCCAAAACAATGTGAGCATTCCGATGAAGATAAGCATCCAGGGTCAGTCCACCACATGAAACTGCTGAAGCAGTTCGTTTATTAAAGAAAAACCGTATTTGCAAAGCCGAATTTCTCAATTTATAGATATCTTTATTCCTTCTTGAATGCTAATGCAGGAGAAACGCAATCTTTTCCGCTAGCTCGCCTTCCTCCATTCCACAGTCGTGTAAACACTTCTGCCTCGGAAATGCACTGCATCCATGAAGGATGATCAGGCTGGTGTCTATCGAATCTCTTGTACTTGCGGCCTATTATGAAATGGTCCGACTATCGAGACCGTGAAATGTTAAACTTCCAACAAAACAGGAAATCGGAGGTGGCGAAACACTGCTTCGATATTGACCATCGAATGGAGTACGACAGCACTAAGATTTTTGGTCTGTGTTTGTAACTATGCACATCACTCCTTGTTTCGAAATTCATAGCACAGAAACCAAAAATTGGCGCTGAGGTTTACGAATGTATTCATTTGCAATGTGTTCATATCACCAAACCAAAGAATCAAACATTCGTATAACGACAGAATCACCTGTTTCGCATCGAGAGTTTTTCATTAAAATTCTCGGAAACTTCTAATGTTTCAGTCGATTCCGCCATGTTCCATCGGCTTCATGCCCGAAGAACAGGCAGGACAGTCCCTTCTGTTGTCTTAGCATGCTGGAGGAACGCGTTTAAGAGAACAGCACGATGAACACACCAGTTACATCCTTAAAGACAAAGTTGTCCCCAAAATTTTTGCCATACGATCCCACTGTTGGTCGCAGAATCTCGTCCCTGTGTCAAAACCTGTGAGACCGCTTTCAACAACCGCGAGAAGTGTGCGGTGGCCCCATGTAATGACACCAAAGAACATCATTCCATACTACCTTGTTGCATACGTCGGACAGTGTTAGAGGCGTTCAGGAAACACATTGTTTGCGGTTATCAGAGTGCAAACAGATGCAAGTTCCATCGGCAACTAACACCCGACGCCAATGATGCGGCGTCCATTCTGCGTGATTTCCTAGCCCGTCTGCAGCAGCGCCTTTGTGTTTTGGAGTAGGTCGTGGTGGTCGCCATTATCGTCGAGAATGAGGATTCCTATCGTGCAAACGTCTCCTAGCGGTTTGCTGTGATATAGGACGTCCTGTGGCTTCTTCGAACGCCGAAATGAGTCCTGGAGCACTAAAGCCGGACGTTGTGGCCGAGAGGTTCTACCCGCTTCAGTCTGGAACCGTGCAACCGTTACGGTCGCAGATTCGAATCCTGCCTCGGGCATGGATGTGTGTGATGTCCTTAGGTTAGTTAGGTTTAAGGAGTTATAAGTTCTAGGGGACTGATGACCTCAGATGTTAAGTCCCATAGTGCTCAGAATCATTTTTTTGGAGCACTCATGCTTTTGACTCAAAAGTCATAGACATCAATCATCTGTCGGACGTGGACATCATGTGTGATTTATGCCTTCAACATTACTTGTCAGTTGGAATCATTTTCTTGTCCGCACCACATAACTGTTGACTCCAGTGCACACATCGAGCAACATCACTGATGACAACCCTTCTAAACGTGACATGGTGATACGGACCCGATTATTGTTCACATTTGTCCTTTGTGGCTTGATGGATGTTCACTCTTTATGTTCGACAGACGTCCCTACTGAAATGCAGCAGTATATTCTTCTGTGACGTTCTGCCGTAGGTAGCATTTATTGGATGGCTCTGAGCACTATGGGACTTAACTTCTGAGGTCATCAGCCCCCTAGAACTTAGAACTACTTAAACCTAACTAACCCAAGGACATAACACACATCCATGCCCGAGGCAGGATTCGAACCTGCGACCGTAGCAAAAAATGTTCAAATGTGTGTGAAATCTTATGGGACTTAACTGCTAAGGTCATCAGTTCCTAAGCTTACACACTACTGAACCTAAGTTACCCTAAGGACAAACACACACCCATGCACGAGGGAGGACTCGATCCTCCGCCGGGACCAGCCTCACTGTCCATGACTGCAGTGCCTGAGACCGCACGGCTAATCCCGCCCGGCGACCGACCGTAGCGGTCGCGCGGTTCCAGACTGTAGCGCCTAGAACCGCTCGGCCAGCCCGACCGGCAGCAATTTTTGGAACTGTGTATATTTACAAACAACATCAGGCGTGACTTGACCATCAGGACAAGAACGGTCACAACAGGAACACATATGTCGACTTATCGGAATGATGGAAAGCTTTTGGCGATATGCGTATTTGGATACTTTTGTAAGTGAATCCATTGTAATGAAATCAGCGTGTGGGTATATAATAAGGAACGAATAATTTTGTTTGAGTTATAAATAGGAATCTGCACTTTCCTTAGTGATACAATCTCGAAATAAAGGAAGCACCATTCCTAAATAGTCCGCTAGTGTCTGTTCTAGAAACATCTTGGCAGTAGTTACTTCGGATAGGCTGTTGCGGTACTCTCGGCTATACACATCCCCACTGACGACGCCTGCACTCTTCCGCCCAACTAGTGTTTGCGTTGGGACAGGCGGTAGTTCGTGCCTTAACTGTTTACCGGAGAGGAGGGTAGGGCTTGTTATCTGCTGAAATGTTGCCATTTTGACTGATTTTCTTGGCCGAATTGATGCACGTTATTCGAAACTGAAGCACGAAATATGTCTCGTAATTATTCTTTGGATATAAGTACCACCATCGGCGTAAAAGCGAATGTCCCAAGTAATCTAAGCACAATTCTGAAATAATGCAACCGGAAACTGAGACAGAAGACGCTTTTTTAATGGAGCTATTCCGCCTGTAGGTCATTAGAGAAATAGTGGACATTTAAATAAGGTCGGAAACTAAGAGTGCTATGAACTGACAAAGCCACCAGCGAATGTTTCCCACGTAATCGTAGACGGTTTTATGGAACGTGGGTTCAGATTGGTATCTTGATACTGATCCTGTACTGAGACAGACTGCAGCGTCTAGAGATAAGTACAATGCTTACTTTTCCGGTAAAGAGACAAACATTGTGCAGTAGATTACAATATGTCAGATACACATGAAACTGTAAGTGATGTATGAGAGACCGTTACAGCATCCACAAGTAAATTATTCGACCCGTATAATTAAAATTGTTTACTGTGTAATCTATAGTTGACATCAGCGGAGAATGCTCTCACCCACCGCAGCTACTGCGTAAACAGATAGATAGTTGGCTATGGTTGTGTTCCCATTAGTACATTATGTAGTACAATAAAGTTTCGAAACAGCAGCAACAGCAACAGCCCGTTGCTGAGAACGAATCATTAATAATATTTTTCACCTCTCTGTCGACATTTTAATAAATTCTTTGTTGACCTATCTGTTGAATTAACTGTCTTTCATTTCAAACATTTAATGTTTTACTTTTTGTATGATGTATTTCACTTATGTTTCGCCAACTTATTCTTTCGTTTATGAAATTAAATTTCTACTCGTGTTGATTCGTTACGTACTTCACAGAGCACGTCTGTACAATAATTTAGATGTTAACAGCATTACTCATCTTACAGAATGGCTTTCCTAGGGCTCTTTAATTTCATTACTGAATGTCATCGCGTATAAACGTTTGTTTTTTAATTTTTTTGTTTATTGTGATCGCTTGTCTGACTGTCATTGATTGTAGACATAAATCACATTTTACTTTATTTCCTGACTGTATCGATCTGTTCAGATTTATCATGTTCACGCATGTCATAAGGATCATTCTAGAATCACTACATGCGTATGAGATATTAATTGTATTCACTGAAAGAATGTTCGTTTCATGCTTTTCCGCAACATAATGATTGCACTAAAAATGATAATACGTATTGCATTGTCGTTGATGTGGGTCGTATAACGTGTCATAAAATAGAACTAATCTCTCCATTGAACTCGTATCATATTTTAATTCTGCATTGCTACTGAACGCTATTCAAAGAACGTAGCTAGATCGCTCTCACTGATGACAGTTCTGGCACTGACACCATTTACTACTGGCGCAAGGGTTAAAAATCACATGCCTGCCTGACTGCACGTCCCTGGGACGAAAGAATTGGATGCTCACGTATACTGATGATTCGCTCTGAGCCGGACTCGTAACCTCATACGTGAAAGGTAATATGGTGAGTGACAGAACGTATTCGATACTTAGTGTTACTGCGGACTTGGCCTGCTGAGATTAAGAAATTGTAGGAATTCGGAAACTACCAAGATGCCACGAACTGAACGCAGAGAAGAAAACTTGCGAGTAACGGAAAGTTTTCGGCGGTAACGAACCGGTACTGTCGGCGAAGTCGTATATGTCTCAGAATTGCTTTTATACTACGAAATGAATCTTGGTGAGAACTATTTCGCTACTCAACGGATACGATATACGTATGTTCGCAAACACTGGCATATCACAAAAAGTAAGTTTTATTGCGTTTAAAATATGTGTTATCAAAGTGTTTGGTGTGACTGTATTTTTCGAAGAGGTTAGATACGATATACGTCTGTTCACAGACACTGACCTATCATAAAAAGTACTTCTTATTTCGTTTAAAATATGTGTTATCAAAGTGTTTGGTCTGACTATTTTTCGAAGAGGTTTTCAGAGCTGCTAATCCGGAAAGGTGCCTTACCTCCTTCGGCTCTGCCTCCGAGACTTTGTACTTGATTGCTCAGCGGTCCCCTAGCTGCATAACTTTTATAAACCGTACGTTCGCAAGAAATATAGTAAATGGTCCTCCTTTTGGTTAATAAATGTTAAATAATATGGAAATAGGTGGTCTGATAGCAAGCAGTATGATCAAGCTGGGACTGATTTCTAAAGATTTAGTAAAATGACTTAGCTGCTCAGATTTACTATGACCAGACATGTATACACTGAGATCAAGAACAACCTCGAGTTGCAGTAAAATTTGCATACAAGATGATTTTAGGCTAACCACTTACGCATTACATATAACTTGCAAGCAAGTGTATCCGAAATATAGGTAACTGCTGTGTTTTCGTTGTGTAACGTATTTTCATGCTCTTCATACTGTCTAACCGGCTTAGACAGCAAAATAAAACAATCTGTAAAGGGTAGTTTGACATTAATTAAGGAGAAAGTAATTTTTTCGACAAGAAAGATGTCGTAAAACTGCAGCGTCTAGAGATAAGTACTATGCTAACTTTTATGGTGAAACTGGTACAGCACTTCCTTATTAACTAACTGAAAAACGGAATACTGTCAAAGCCAACGCCAAAAATGACATAAAACAAAAGGAGATATACAAAGTAAGACGCAAAAATTGATAGGGTTTCGAAGAAGGTTCTTACCCAGTCTGTTATTTCCACTATCGCACTGACAAACTCAGCGAGGAGTAAGATTGTTTAATAACCATAATTATTGCTTGCGTGCACGCTTCAGACGTGCTATCTACTTTTTTATGGCCGTGAAACAAGGATGATAAGTGAGTGTTCGCCGCAACTTTCTGTGAAATGAGGCTAGGCAACCTGCATTATTCCTTCTGCAATGCATCTTTTAAAGAAGGAAAGTGTGATAAGATGATTGAAATTTAAATTCGGAGATGTGACACATCACTGTGGTCACAGCGGCATCGCGTTAGAAGCACGGATAATTAGTTTTAATGCTAACTTGTATTAAGAATCGTACGAATCCAACTAGGCTAAAGACGGCTCCATTGCCCGCTATTTTCTTTTAGTCTCACGTGCAGAGTCGTCATTATGGAATGGAAAAATTTTGTGACGACGGACTGTGATAATATGAAGCACAATGCAGCAAATGTTTTTAGTACCCAGAAAAAGCAATCGGACTTCGTAATAAAAGATTTAGATTGTAAGATTCGACTTGTAAAACGCGAATGTGTATGCGACAGCCCGTTGATGGCTCTCAGTCGACACGCAAATCAATCGCTTCCCAATGTAGTTAAATAGCTAAAACACAACTGCTTCAAAACAAAAACTTAAGTGAACTTATAACTACAGTTATAAGGAAATGCATTCTTACATCAAGAAAGTCGCGAGGCAAAACATAATATAAAGAAGACTTTATGTTCGTCAATTGTTTTGAAAAATATGAAACAAAATTACGGAAGCGATGTGAACCTTTTGCTGCAATAGCGATTATACTTCATCTCCAACGTAACGTGATATATTGCTTTACTACACGTCCTACGTACATGGAAATGACAGTAAAAACTTCTCTTATATTGATGCTTATTCACTGATTCCAATCACCTTCCTAAAAACGAATGTTGCTTCTTCTGCATGCAACGTACTTTATCAGAAGCATGTTTGCTTAGCCTTTTGATGAAATAGTTCAGAAACAGCTATGTCTATGGAACTTTCCGTGCTCGAAAAATGGTTCAAATGGCTCTGAGCACTATGGGAATTAACATCTATGGTCATCAGTCCCCTAGAACTCAGAACTACTTAAACCTAACTAACCTATGGACAGCACACAACACCCAGCCATCACGAGGCGGAGAAAATCCCTGACCCCGCCGGGAATCGAACCTCGGAACCCGGGCGTGGGAAGCGAGAACGCTACCGCACGACCACGAGATGTGGGCTTCCCTGCTCGTACTACATATATCAGCGGTGTGGTGACACATGATGACAAAGCAACCAGTTTGTATATCTATGCTGCAATGAATTTCCATTTTTAGTGAAAACTTTCTTCCTGTGCGGTAATAAAACGAATATATCAGTAGTGCGTATTTGTCACCCTATGAGGTAACATAATCCGTTTTCCTTTGTCGTATGGGGCCACTATGTCAGCAACAAATAAAAGTGTTCCGTGCGAGACGATGAACTCGACAGAGATCTTGAGCGTCAGCGGAAGTGACTTCAGTGCTCTAACACGTTTCATAAATTAAGTTAATTTTCCCTTTTCCTTTTACTACTCATCCAGAACGCGTACATAATACTGCATCTGTACGTACAAACTCACTTCTGCACCTGCATTCATTGTACAATCGGAGACATACTGGGTGCCTCAATGAAGAGAGACTTACTAATGCAATGCGTAAGAAAGATAACATTTGTTTTAGAAAATACTGAGAGCTTTGTGGAGCTGCGTAAGTTTCCAAAAGCGGTAAAAGACAAATGATAAACAACAAGTAATAAATCTCAGTTTGTGACAAATTGGCATATCACTCTTTTACTGCAATATTACAACAACGGTAGCTCGTCTTGCGTGTCCGACAATTTTATTTGCTTTAAAACATTAAACAGCCGGCCGGAGTGGCCGTGCGGTTCTGGGCGCTACAGTCTGGAACCGAGCGACCGTTACGGTCGCAGGTTCGAATCCTGCCTCGGGCATGGATGTGTGTGATGTCCTTAGGATAGTTAGGTTTAAGTAGTTCTAAGTTCTAAGGGACTGATGACCTCAGACGTTAAGTCCAATAGTGCTCAGAGCCATTCGAACGATTAAAAACGTTAAACAGGAAACACTTAACGATGTGCCGCAAAATTATATTTATTTGTCCACGAACCGGCTTTCGCTTCTTAGGCCAACGTCAAGTGACAACAGAATGCGACTTACATAGATATTATTTATAAAGAAGAAAAAATACAAAAAAACTATATTTACATGCCTCACATCTTCCTACAGACAAAAACCGAATTCCGGAAACAGTTTTTCACGTTTTTGTTTGCATGTTAAGGTCTGAAGCAGATTTGCTAGCCCAGTTAAATACGGCGTCTGATTTGCTAGCTCAGTTAAATATGGGGTCTGGAAAATAACTGTTCCAGTTCCTGATTTAATCAGCACAGTCGCAATATCTATCCACTTAAATATCAGAGTAGACAACTTCATGCTGAATCTACAGGGTTATTACAAATGATTGAAGCGATTTCACAGCTCTACAATAACTTTATTATTTGAGATATTTTCAAAATGCTTTACACACACATACAAAAACTCAAAAAGTTTTTTTAGGCATTCACAAATGTTCGATATGTGCCCCTTTAGTGATTCGGCAGACATCAAGCCGATAATCAAATTCCTCCCACACTCGGCGCAGCATGTCCCCATCAATGACTTCGAAAGCATCGTTGATGCGAGCTCGCAGTTCTGGCACGTTTCTTGGTAGAGGAGGATTAAACACTGAATCTTTCACATAACCCCACAGAAAGAAATCGCTTGGGGTTAAGTCGGGAGAGCGTGGAGGCCATGACAATAATTGCTGATCATGATCTCCACCACGACCGATCCATCGGTTTTCTAATCTCCTGTTTAAGAAATGCCGAACATCATGATGGAAGTGCGGTGGAGCACCATCCTGTTGAAAGATGAAGTCGGCGCTGTCGGACTCCAGTTGTGGCATGAGCCAATTTTCCGTGGGCTACGCGTGAAACTTGCCCGCACGCCTTCAACCGTTTCATCGCTCACTGCAGGTCGACCCGTTGATTTCCCCTTACAGAGGCATCCAGAAGCTTTAAACAGCGCATACCATCGCCGAATGGAGTTAGCAGTTGGTGGATCTATGTTGAACTTCGTCCTAAAGTGTCGTTGCACTGTTATGACTGACTGATGTGAGTGCATTCCATTTCAAGCACGACATACGCTTTCTCGGCTCCTGTCGCCATTTTGTCTCACTGCGCTCTCGAGCGCTCTGTCGGCAGAAACCTGAAGTGCGGCTTCAGCCGAACAAAACTTTATGAGTTTTTCTACGTATCTGTAGTGTGTCGTGACCATATGTCAATGAATGGAGCTACAGTGAATTTATGAAATCGCTTCAATCATTTGTAATAGCCCTCTAATATTTGTGCTTCTCCTTCATTGCTCTGTAAGTTACTACGTCCGCATTAGACGAATATTTTGAAACCAGGACGTAACCTGACAGGCCAAGCACGTTTCGAAAACGGTTATGCATTTACATTAGAGCATAAATCGATTATGGGAATGGTAAAAGATTTCCAGAATCGATTTTGGAATGTTTACATGACCAACCTGAAGAGGTATTGGTAAATCAGTCTACGAAATCTGGGTTTGGGAGCGAAAGTAAACATAGTAACGGTGACGCAGTGTGTTTTTATAGGAAAATACATTTTTATGCCACGCCAAAATGATTAGAATAACTAAAGAAATGTTTAGTTTTAGTTAATGTAACTACTTCTGTTTGACATAGAAATGTAGTCCTTTCCTGTGTAAACACTGTATATGTTATAAATTTCGTATATTCTGTACAAATAATACCTGTGTAACTCGCACGTCAATTTATCTGTGTAAAAAATTAACATTCAGACGTCACCTAACTATTGCCTAAGAAGCCGAAAGCCGGTTCGTGACCAAATGAATGTAATTTTACAGTATGCTGGGAAGTTATTCCTTTTGTATTGTTATCACGATCTACCAAGCAATGACGGAACATTGAGTTACTTTATTAGATATAATTAAACACTTTGAGTTGAATCTTATAAACATAACGTTGTATATTTAAATTATGCCATAGGGAAAATTACAGTTTTTGATATATTTCAGTGTTACCTAATATTAACTTTCAAGAACATAATTAATATTCCCTGTTCGTAGGAATATTCCGTACTTAAAATATTATATCATCGTTTGTACAGGCTGTTGAATACGTCTTATCTCAAAGTAGCACTTACAGCCAACGTCCTACACTACTTGCAATGTATATTCCAAACTCTGTCGTCGTCTATAGTTTTTTCCCTCTACGCCTTCTTCTAGTAACATGGAAGTTATTCCCTGCTATCTTTACAGATGTATCATCCCCTTCCCGTTCCTTCTCCTAGCGAGTGTTTTCCATATATTCCTTTTCTGGGCGATTCTGTGAGAACCTGTTCGTCGCTTATTTCACCAGTAGACTGTATTTCCAACACACTTCTGCAGTACCAATTTTCAAATGATTCTCTTCTATCCCGGTTGTCACACAATCTATTATTCAGTTTCATACAGTGTTGTCCTCCCGATCTCTTGTTTTCTCTTGGCAAAGAATGTTCTCTTTGAATGTGCTAATGCGCTGCTTGTGGTGTCCTCTCCCACCCAGGTTCGACTTGGGGACTCATCAGGAATTTATTTACCAATAGAAAAATCATTCCACCATTTTACGTAGTCTGAAATACTAATGAAAAAATAGTACCGTGATCCTTTTCGGGCTGCTCTTCTCCCCTCTTGTTTTGATGCTGTTGTAAAATAATAGATCGCAAACCGCTGCCACTATAAGAATGTGCGATTTAGAAGAAAATGTTTACAGATCGACCGCAATCGAAACCAGGATTGTATATTACTAATCAAGTACATTAGCAACTGCGGTATTATTTCATGTTTATTTGTTTATTTATATGTCTCTGTAAGAACTCAGAGCTGAGTATCCAACATAAACACCACTTCTTCGGACACTGAAGGAGGAAGGAAAAAAGGAAGACTAGTGTTTGACCAGTCGACATTGAGGTCATTAGGCACACAGCACAAATTCGGAATGTCTTAAGGGTGCGGAAAGAAGTGGGCCCCTGTCACGGCATTCCGTGTGTAGAACCATTCCGTGTAGGAATGGAACTGGTTTGTTGGCATCGTTACATAATAGAGAGACCCTATGTGTTATACCGTGTCTGTAATATCGTATCGTTCCCATTAAGATACGAATTTTTGGCTAAGTAAATTTCTGAGACTGGTCGAATAGAAACTTGAAACTGAGACCAGCAACACTAATAGTGAATGTGGATTTTAGACTCCAAGCTCATGTATTTCGAAATATATATTTTTTCATCTCACATGCTGATCTTACGCTGATTTCTTCAGAAAGAATGATTTACAAAATGGAGTTTATGAATTAAATGAAATATGCGTAGAATATAATACGAAAAATCTTCTAGTAAATGTAGGTCAATAGTATTTTATGGAAAATATTCGGTGGGAACTAAGACAACCGTTAAAGAAGAAAACTGAGCAGGTAAAATATTTTAATTATCTTGGGTATGAAATGTTGTATGAATGTGGAGGTGGTACGTAGTTTAAACATCTGTGGAACAATTATTCGAACTTTAAAACATAAGACACTCAAATAAACACGTCTGAGATTTTATAAAACAGTCGCTTTGATAATTCAGTTATATGGAAGTTAATCCTGGGTACCGAAAAAAAGACAAGAAAGATAATACAAGGAGCAGAAACGAGGTTTCTTAGAGCGGTGAGCGCATGTAAAACAAAGGATAAAATACGAAACGAGGACATTCGAAATGAGCTGAAAATACGGAGTGTAAAAGAAAAACAAGAGAAGAATACAAAAATAAATGGAATGAACTTTTACAGAGATTGGATCCCGAGAGACTAAAACGTCACATAAAAAACTTTGAAGTAAAACGTTAAAGAGATTATGGCAGATAGAGAAAAAATGTGAACCGTAACAGGCTACAATTGATTTAATACAGAAAGTACAGAAGACGAAGGTTTTTTTCCAGTTATACAATTGGACAGAAATATTAAAAATATTTGGATGGAAATGATAGCTTAAACATCTCATCGTCTATTTTTAAGCAGTTTTCAAATGCGTTTAAGTTTCGGTTATATTACACACCTAGTCAACAACTAACGATAGTTTGGGTGAGACTGCACTTCATATTAGGCAATCCCATTATTTAAACTGGATATCTTTTAAAGTCACTAATCTTTCAACTTGTCCTTCACCTTTTTCTACGTTGTGCTAATCTTTTCATCTCTGTGTAATAATTCGAGGATCCGCTATAGTCAGTTTTTCATATTCTAGCCTTCGTCTGCCAACTATTTTTAATTTGTACTGTTACCTCAAGCGCCGAGTTAGCTATTTGTACCTATCGCCCTTGAACTTTTATTCCGCTTCCAATTTATTTCACTTCCTTTCCTCTAAATTACAAGCATGATTAATAATTCGACAATTTCTGCATTTTTTCAAGCATGCCTGTTTTGTTAATGCAAAGCCAATACTTCCCTTGAAGTGAGTTCAAAAGTTACAGATTTCATAGCTTCCTTAGCCTCCTGCTTTCTTCAGCAATTCCGTAGTACGAGTATATCGTCATCATCTACAGCTAACATACCGAGCTCAGATCATTCAGTTCTCTGCCAAACTCTGACGTCGTTGTTGGATTACCTACATCTTCCCCATAAACTTTCTCTATCAGACTCTATGGCATTACGTGTCCTTCGAACAGATCCTTAATCACTTCTTGCCAACTATCGACTTTTTCTTCTGCGTTCAGTATAGAGTTTTCGTTCTGCGACTTGTAGGTTGGGGTATTTAAATTTTACTTCTCCACTGTTACGTTCTCCAGTACACCGACTCGATTTTTCCTGCAATCACATCTTTATTACTATCTTCACAAACTTCTCTCATCCATTCCAGTTTGCCCGTTTGCAGTTCTGCTTAATTTGAATCCTCACAGCTTGTCCTGCTGCGTTCTGGCCCTTTTCGTGATATTCATATGTTTTAATCTTTCATCCCAAAGTTCGAGTATCTCCTGAGTTAGCCATGGATTCTTCGTCTCTGCTTTCTCTGTAGCTATGGTGCCCTGTGTTCCTCCTTTTATCGTGTACTATATTTTCCTTATCACCTTTAATCAGGGACATCATTTAGTACGTCATAAATGGTTGACTCCAAAAAGATGATTAACATAACCCACCCCGCAAACGGTTAAGCCAAATCTCCTCTCTTTCTCGGTGATCCAATTGGCTTTTATTGTATATCCTGCCGTTTTGATTCAGGCTTATAGGGATGTATGAATTTTTCTTTTTATGTTATTATTGTACTAAAAAATTCCTCAAATTTGTTTTCGCAATCGAAAACGCTTTGGCAAATCTGAACACTTGCGCTCTACGTTCAGAACTCTTCGACTTCATCTATTACAGAGTTTACGAAGGCTGAGTTGTCGTCGATGATTTTGCATGCTGAAACTTATTGGGTATCATCTTCAATGGGACATGTTGACAAATGTCCTGTACACCCCCCCCCCCCCCTATACGTTACAGCTAGCCTGTGACACGTATAACCACACTGTAGGTCTTATTTGTTGAGGGCTTGAGATAAGCTTCAGCCCATGACATACTTGCCGATCAGTAAACGCAGTTGGCAGCTCTTAGTTTCTCCTTCGCTTTCAAAGACAACAGAGCGCACAATTGTACGTTGTCACAGTGTCAAGCCAAATAAACTGATCCTTGACAGACTACTATAGTGTAACCGCAGAAATGCTAGATAATTCCAGGTCAAATTTCGATAGAACAAATCTTTGTGTAAGTGCACAAGTAAATAATACAGGGCTACTGTAAATATCTCATTCGCTTTCAAAACTCTACATTTTACAAAATATTAAATGTTCAAATATTATTGATGCATGAATTAAATCGTGTAGTCAACAAGCTTACATTTCCTCTCTACAAATTTCCTATGAATCCCCGTTTGGTCGCACGACGGAAGTCCAAAGGGTTAGGCCGTTTCATACCTTATGTAGCAAGATCCTTTCAATGGTAATCGCAGCAACATTGATGGGTTACTTGAGCGGTTCTAGCGTTCTCTGAGATGGGGGTTCGTATATACAGTCTTTAACGGCCTCCCCTCCCCCCCCCCCCCCCAAAAAAGGAAAAATCGTAGGATCTTAGGCCAGTTGACCTGAGGGATCAAGGGAAAGACCAAAGTCGTCTTCACTGCTATGCCCAATCCAGCGATGAGGAAGTTCCTCGTCTATGAAGGGACGAACATCGATGCTTTGCTGAGGTTATGCCAGGTCTTCTTGGAAAATTAAATTCTCGGAATCAGCGGTCACATGTGGAAACACCCACTACTGCAGCACATTAACGTAAGAGGTAAACTGATCAGCCAGAACTTTATGACCACTCACCTAATAGCCAATATGTACACTTTTGGTACTGATAACAGTGGCGACTTATCGTGGCATGGAAGAAATGACGCCTTGGTAGATCGCTGGAGGGAGTGGCACCACATCTGCACACACATCTCATTTGAAAATGGCTCTTAGCCCTATGGGACTTAACATCTGAGGTCATCAGTCCCCTAGGCTTAGAACTACTTAAACCTAACTAACCTAAGGACATCACACCCATCAATGCCCGAGGCAGGATTAGAACCTGCGACCGTAGCAGGCGCACGGTTCCGGACTGAAGCACCTAGAACCGCTCGGTCACAGGGGCCGGCACAACTCATCTGATGCCCGTAAATTTCGGTGAGGGTGACGATATGCTCTGACACCATGTTCAATTAAATCCCAGATGTGTTCTATCGAGTGTTCTATCGAGTACAGGTCTGGTGAGCTGGGGAACCAGCACATCGTTTGGAACTCGCCAATGTGTTCCTCGAACCACTGTTTCACATTCCTGGCTTCGTAACTTGGCGTACTATCTTGTTGAAAAATGCCACTGCCCTTAAGATACCATCGTCATCAAGGTTTGTATGTGATCTGTAACCAGTGTGCGATACTTCTTGGCCATCATGAGTCCTACCACGAGCTCCACTGGACATATGGAAGCCTACGTGATTGTTCCCCAGTACATAATGCAGCCGCCGCCAGCTTGTCTCTGGCCCGCAGTACAGGCGTCAAGGAGATGTTCCTCGGAATGACGGATTCACGCCCTCCCATCGGCGTGATGAATTAGGCATCAGGATTCATCAGACCATGCAACGCTCAGCCACTGCGAAAACTTCCGTTTCCGATGGCCAGGTGCCCAATTCATTCGTAGTAGCCGATATCGTAAAGTTAACATTGCTACATGCATGGGTCGTCGGCTGGCGGCGGAGCCCATCGTTATGAGTGTTCGGTGCACTGTGTGTTCAGACAAACTTGTACTCTTCCCAGCAATAAAGTCAGATGTTAGTTCCTCCACAGTTCTTGTCTGCCCTCTTTTAAAAGTGTGCCCAGCCTACTTTAAGATCGACATCCGCACTGAGGTATGGCCGCTGAGTCTCAAAACGTCTAGACGTGGTTTCATCTGTGTTTCACACGAGTTGTCGACACTCACCACAGTTCTCCTTAAGCAGCCGACAAGTCGTCAAGTTTCCAAAATTCTCGGGCCGTGCGTCTGGGCCATCAAAAACTGCCCTTGGTCAAACTGAGTAAAATCGCGCGCCTGCGCTATTCTACACACGAACAGTATGCTCTCTGATACTACACGCACCGTGCGTGTGTCTTACTAGCAGTCAGGTGACGCTGTTGTCGCCTCGACGGGTTTGTACTAGGGGTAGGTCGATAATCATAGTGTTCTGGCTGATTAGTGTATGTGACACAGTCTTCCCACAGAAGAAAAGAGATTGCACGGGCTGCAGGCGGTACGGTTTGAAATTAACCCCCGCAAAATCGTTCACGGAGTTTTTTTTGCGGCGTTCTAAGTTCGTGGATTCCGCGGGTCGTTGATTTTGTCTCACCCTCTCCACGGTTGCATCTTGCACACTTGGTCGTCCGGTATTTTTCTGTTTACAGAGAAAATTGGTGTCCCTAGATTCCGTATACCAGTGCACAATGTCTACATCTACATCTACATCTACATCCATACTCCGCAAGCCACCTGACGGTGTGTGGAGGGTACCTTGAGAACCTCTATTTGTTCTCCCTTCTATTCCAGGCTCGTATTGTTCGTGGAAAGAAGGATTGTCGCTATGCCTCTGTGTGGGCTCTAATCACTCTGATTTTATCCTCATGGTCTCTTCGCAAGATATACGTAGGAGGGAGTAATATACTGCTTGACTCCTCGGTGAAGGTATGTTCTCGAAACTTCAACAAAAGCCCGTACCGAGTTACTGAGCGTCTCTCCTGCCGTCTTCCACTGGAGTTTATCTATCATCTCCGTAACGCTTTCGCGATCACTGAATGATCCTGTAACGAAGCGCGCTGCACTCCATTGGATCTTCTCTATCTCTTCTATCAACACTATCTGGTACGGATCCCACACTGGTGAGCAGTATTCAAGCAGTGGGCGAACAATTGTAATGTAACCCGCTTCCTTTGTTTTCGGATGGCATTTCATTAGGATTCTTCCAATGAATCTCAGTCTGGCATCTGCTTTACCGACGATCAACTTTATATAATCATTCTATTTTAAATCACTCCTAATGCCTACTCCCAGATAATTTATGGAATTAACTGCTTTCAGTTGCTGACCTGCTATATTGTAGCTAAATGATATGGGGTCTTTCTTTCTATCTATTCGCAGCACATTACACTTGCCTACATTGAGATTCAATTGTCCATCCCTGCACCATGCATCAATTCGCTGCAGATCTTCCTGCATTTCAGTACAATTTTCCATTGTTACAGCCTCTCGATATACCACATCCGCAAAAAGCCTCAGTGAACTTCCGTTGTTATCCACAGGTATTGTGTATATTATGAATAGCAACGGTCCTACGACACTCCCCTGCGGCACACCTGAAATCACTCTTACTTCGGTAGACTTCTCTCCATTGAGGATGACATGCTGCGTTCTGTTATCTAGCAACTCTTCAAACCAATCACACAATTGGTCTGATAGTATGCTCTTACTTTGTTCATTAAACGACTGTGGGGAACTGTATCGAACGCCTTGCGGAAGTCAAGAAACACGGCATCTACCTGGGAACCCGTGTCTATGGCCCTCTGAGTCTCGTGGACGAATAGCGTGAGCTGGGTTTCACACAATCGTCTTTTTCGAAACCCATGCTGATTCCTACAGAGTGAATTTCTAGTCTCCAGAAAAGTCATTATAATCGAACATAATATGTGTTCCAAAATTCTACAACTGATCAACGTTAGAGATATAGGTCTATAGTTCTGCACATCTGTTCGACGTCCCTTCTTGAAAACGGGGATGACCTGTGCCCTTTTCCAATCCTTTGGAACGCTACGCTCTTCTAGAGACCTACGGTACACCACTGCAAGAAGAGGGGCAAGTTCCTTCGCGTACTCTGTGTAAAATCGAACTGGTATCCCATCAGGTCCAGCGGCCTTTCCTCTTTTGAGCGATTTTAATTGTTTCTCTATCCCTCTGTCGTCTATTTCGATATCTACCATTTTGTCATCTGTGCGATAATCTAGATAAGGAACTACAGTGCAGTCTTCCTCTGTGAAACAGCTTTGGAAAAAGACATTTATTATTTCGGCCTTTAGTCTGTCATCCTCCGTTTGAGTACCATTTTGGTCACAGAGTGTCTGGACATTTTGTTTTGATCCACCTACCACTTCGACATAAGACCATAATTTCTTAGGATTTTCTGCCAAGTCAGTACATAGAACTTTACTTTTGAATTCATTGAACGCCTCTCGTATAGCCCTCCTCACACTACATTTCGCTTCGCTTAATTTTTGTTTGTCTGCAAGGCTTTGGCTATGTTTATGATTGCTGCGAAGTTCCCTTTGGTTCCGCAGCAGTTTTCTAACTCGGTTGTTGTACCACGGTGGCTCTTTTCCATCTTATACGAACTTGCTTGGCACATACTCATCTATTGCATACTGTACGATGGGTTTGGACTTTGTCCATTGATCCTCAACATTATCTGTTCTTGAGACAAAATTTTTGTGTTGAGCCGTCAAGTACTCTGAAATATGTCCTCTTTATCACTTTTGCTAAACAGAAAAATCTTCCTACATTTTTTAATATTTCTATTTACGGCTGAAATCATCGATGCAGTAACCGCTTTATGATCGCTGATTCCCTGTTCTTCGTTAACTGTTTCAAATAGTTCGGGTCTTCTTGTCACCAGAAGGTCTAATATGTTATCGCCACGAGTCGGTTCTCTGTTTAACTGCTCAAGGTAGTTTTCATATAATGCACTTAAGAAAATTTCACTGGATTCTTTGTCCCTGCCACCCGTTATGAACGTTTGAGTCTCCCAGTCTATATCTGGCAAGTTAAAATCTCCACCCAGAAGTATAACATGGTCGGGAAATCTACTCGAAATATTATCCAAATTTTCTTTCAGGTGCTCTGACACAACAGCTGCTGAGCCAGGGAGCCTATAGAGACATCCAATACCTTGTTTGAGCCTGCTTTAACCGTGACCTTGATCCAAATTATTTCACATTTCGGATCTCCGTCAATTTCCTTCGATACTATTGTACTTTTTATCGCTATAAACACGTCTCCCCCTTCACTGTCAAGCCTGTCTCTGCTGTATACATTCCAATCTGAGTTTAGAATTTCATTACTGTTTACATCTGGTTTCAGTCAACTTTCTGTCCCTAGTACTATGTGGGCGTTGTGACCGTTCATTAATGAGAGCAGTTCTGGGACCTTTCTATAGATGCTACTGCAGTTTACTATTAGCACATTAATATTGTTATTCTCCGTTGCGTTTTGCCTACTACTACCTTGTTGCGTCTCAGGAGGTGTCTTGTCGGGCCTAGGAATGGAATTATCTAACCTGAAAAACCCACATGTGCACTCCACACGTACTCCGCTACCCTTGTAGCCGCTTCTTGCGTGTAGTGCACGCCTGACCTATCCAGGGGGACCCTACATTCCTCCACCCGATAGCGGAGGTCGAGAAATTTGCACCCCAGATCTCTGCAGAAGCGTCTAAGCCTCTGGTTGAAGCCTTCCACTCGGCTCCAAACCAGAGGATCGCGATCGGTTCTGGGAACGACACTACAGAAAGTCAGCTCAGATTCCACCCCGCGAGCGAGGCTTTCCGCCTTCACCAACTCGGCCAACCACCCGTATGAACTGAGGATGACCTCTGAACCCAGACGGCAGGAGTCATTGGTGCCGACATGAGCAACAATTTGCAGTGGGGTGCACCCAGTGCACTCTATCGCCGCCGGCAGGGCCTCCTCCACATCTCGGATGAGACCCCCCCGGCAATCAGACAGAGTGAACACTGGCCTTCTTCCCCGACCTTTCCGCTATCTCCCTATGGGGCTCCATCACCCGCCTAACGTTGGAGCTCCCAATCACTAATAAACCCCTCCCCCCGTGTGCCAACTCCGACCTTGCTGAAGGAGCGGCCACATGTCCACTCACAGGCAGAATGGGCGATGCCACACGGCCAGCCTCCACATTGACCCTCCGCCTCGTGGGCCGCGAACGCCGCTGAACCCGCCACTCCCTTTGGGGAGAGGGTGGCCCAACCGCGCCCGGTACCCGCGAAGATGTGTCGGCAGCAGGGACCGTGGGCGAAGCATGTAAGACCTGGGGTGTACCATGCGACGCACCTGACTCCCCACTGCCGCTACACTCCGAGGCAGCAGCCTGAAGACGGCTGACCGCGGCCATCAACATGTTCAGCTGTTCGCGAACAGTGGCCAGCTCCTCCTGCGTCCGTACACAGCAGTCACACATCCTATCCATCCTAAGAAATCAATTTACTGTAGAGAGTTAATCAGCTCTTAACTAGACTGCTAATTCACTAAAAGCGACTGATTGCTGACTAAACTGTGGTTACTAGACACTTCTTGTTGAAAACAATGAAACTAGCACTACCTATCTCTGGACTCTATTCAAAACAAACACAAGCACTACTGCTGGCACAACGGATGACTAAAGGGACTCTCTCTGACTGTATTCAAAACAAACACGAAATCTATTGTGTATATCCACCTTTCGCAGCAATGCAGGCTGCTATTCTCCCATGGAGACGATCGTAGAGATGCTGGATGTAGTCCTGTGGAACGGCTTGCCATGCCATTTCCACCTGGCGCCTCAGTTGGACCAGCGTTCGTGCTGGACGTGCAGACCGCGTGAGACGACGCTTCATCCAGTCCCAAACATGCTCAATGGGGGACAGATCCGGAGATCTTGCTGGCCAGGGTAGTTGACTTACACCTTCTAGAGCACGTTGGGTGGCACGGGATACATGCGGACGTGCATTGTCCTGTTGGAGCAGCAAGTTCCCTTGCCGGTCTAGGAATGGTAGAACGATGGGTTCGATGACGGTTTGGATGTACCGTGCACTATTCAGTGTCCCCTCGACGATCACCAGTGGTGTACGGCCAGTGTAGGAGATCGCTCCCCACACCATGATGCCGGGTGTTGGCCCTGTGTGCCTCGGTCGTATGCAGTCCTGATTGTGGCGCTCACCTGCACGGCGCCAAACACGCATACGACCATCATTGGCACCAAGGCAGAAGCGACTCTTATCGCTGAAGACGACACGTCTCCATTCGTCCCTCCATTCACGCCTGTCGCGACACCACTGGAGGCGGGCTGCACGATGTTGGGGCGTGAGCGGAAGACGGCCTAACGGTGTGCGGGACCGTAGCCCAGCTTCATGGAGACGGTTGCGAATGGTCCTCGCCGATACCCCAGGAGCAACAGTGTCCCTAATTTGCTGGGGAGTGGCGGTGCGGTCCCCTACGGCACTGCGTAGGATCCTACGGTCTTGGCGTGCATCCGTGCGTCGCTGCGGTCCGGTCCCAGGTCGACGGGCACGTGCACCTTCCGCCGACCACTGGCGACAACATCGATGTACTGTGGAGACCTCACGCCCCACGTGTTGAGCAATTCGGTGGTACGTCCACCCGGCCTCCCGCATGCCCACTATACGCCCTCGCTCAAAGTCCGTCAACTGCACATACGGTTCACGTCCACGCTGTCGCGGCATGCTACCAGTGTTAAAGACTGCGATGGAGCTCCGTATGCCACGGCAAACTGGCTGACACTGACGGCGGCGGTGCACAAATGCTGCGCAGCTAGCGCCATTCGACGGCCAACACCGCGGTTCCTGGTGTGTCCGCTGTGCCGTGCGTGTGATCATTGCTTGTACAGCCCTCTCGCAGTGTCCGGAGCAAGTATGGTGGGTCTGACACACCGGTGTCAATGTGTTCTTGTTTCCATTTCCAGGAGTGTAGTATACAAACTGATTTTGAATTAACAACTTGTTATATCTTTATTACTTCACCAAATCACCAAATCACATGTTTATCTCAAGATTTATTGTTTTACAAATTGTATTTTTGAGCTTTTCTCGCGGGAAAGACGCAACACATCGATGTGGCACCAATCCGCCAGAGCTTGCAGTCCGAGATTTTTTTAATCAGTCATACAGAGCGGTTATCAAACCGCGATACGCAATTTACGTTTTCTAAAATTCCGTTGGTCCACGTCCTCTGTTGCGCGGCTTCCAACACCAATCTGGGACACTTATAGAACTAATACAGGTAAAATTTAAAAATCTTTTGGTTGGCAGTGGTGGAAGCCAACTCATAGTTTCCACTAATATGATCACACTTTCATGTAGGTGAAGAAAGTTAGTGGTCAACTGAGTGCTTGGTCTTCGTTATTTAACATTGTTTTGTTAATTTGTCGCATAAAAGATGACTTTGAAATTTGCAGTAAATTACGATATTTTCTTCGTAAAATATAAGCAATCTACATTTTGATTTTCAACTTCTACTATGAAAGTTAAGCGATTTAATTTTGAAATTGTTGATGGGTAATGCTCGATATGAATGCGATGTCAGTACCAGGCATTTTATTTTTAAACTGTCGATATGTAGTGCTCTATATGAATGAGACTGCAGTACGAGGTATTTCACAGTGGAGAGAACACACTGATCAGCCAGAAGATTATGTCCACCGACCTGCTATCGATATAAATGCGTCCAGACATTAGCAGCGACGTCTGGCGAGGAATCACTGCTTTGCTAGCCAGAAACACGCACGGTGAGTGTAGTATCAGTGAGCGTGCTGTCCCAGTATAGAATAGGAGAGGGGAGCGATCTTTCTGTTTGACTGAGGGTAGGTTGTGATGGCTCGCAGGAATTTCGGAAATTACGCGACTTGTTGGGTATTCGAGGAGTGTTGTGGTGAGTGTCTTCAAATGCGAAACCAAGGTGAAACCTTGTATAGGCGTCGTTGGGTTGCGCGGCCACCCTTCAATATAGATTCGGAAGGTGTAGGGTGCCCTGCCCCCTTTTTTATGTGTCGTCTGCCTCCATCGGCCCCCCACCCATTTTGCTTTTCCTCTCCTCCCCCCTCCCCCCCCCACCCGTCAGCTTTAGGTTGTGGTGTGTTATCTTCGTGTCTACTCTATAGTGCTGGGTTTAAGTGAGTGTTCAGTGTTGTGCGTCCCCTTTTTTAAGGGTTGCGAACAGAAACAATACTGTCGCAGAAACCAGACTACGGCCGTGTTTTCTAAATTGGGTCTGTCTATTAACTGTGTGTCTTCATTAGCATCGTCAACCCCGTGTTTTTCTGTTTTAACTTCCACAACTCTCCGCCATCTTACAGTTTTTAAAACAGTCACCGTTTTATCGCCTTTTCTTGTTGTTTCTTATCTTCTCATTATGTTTTAACTCTTCTGTAGGCTGTAGAGCAGCATCATAGTAAGCTGCTGCCCTCCCAGGGGGGGTAGGGGCGGTAGGAGGGGAATCGAAATTCAATAAAGGAAAAAAAATAGCTTAGGCTGGGCAGAGTGGAAAAATAGGACAGGTGGTGGAACTAACCTCAGACTTAAATGCTGGGCAGAGTGCAAGTGTGTCTGAACGCACAGTGCACGGAACACTCCTAACGATGGGCCACTGCTGCCAATTACACGTGCGTGTGCCAGTGTTAACACCACGACATCGGCAACTACGATTGTAATGGACACATGACCATCGGCACGTTGTCGCAGTGGCAGAACGTTGCATGGTCTGATGAGCCCGCTACCTTATTCATCATGCTAATGGGAGGTCGCGAATCAGTCCTTTTGCTGGAGGTTCAGTTGCATTATTGGCTATGTGCACTTAGTACGATACAACTTGTAATCGACGGTACTTCCAGAATCACAAAATATTCGCTGACACAGTTCACCGGGATCATTAAACAAAATTGGCATTGTATGATCCTGGTCATTCGTCTAATACAGGATGTCTGAGTAGCTATTTTCACGGATAGCTAGATAACGTACGGAATGCGATCAAGAAGAACCGGGTACCTGGCTGAAAATGACTTACAAGTTCGTGGCGCCTTCCATCTGTAATGCTGATATTGAATATGGTGTTAGCCCACCCTTACCCCCCTTGATGACAGCTTCCACTCTCGCAAGCATATGTTCAATCAAGTCGTGGGAGGTTTCTTGGGAAATGGCAGCCCATTCTTCACGGAATGCAGCACTGAGGAGAGCTATCGATGTCGGTCGGTGAGGCCTGGCACGAAGTCGGCGTTCCGAAACATCCAAAACACCCCAAACGTGTTCTATAGAATTCAGGTCAGGACTCTGTGTAGGCCGATCCATTACAGGGATGTTATTGTCGTGTAACCACTCCGCCACAGGCAGCGCATTATGAACAGGTGCCAGCCGCTGTGGCCGAGCGGTTCTAGGCGCTTCAGTCCGGAACCGTTCTGCTGCTACGGTCGCTGGTTCGAATCTTGCCTCGGACATAGATGATTGTGATCTCATTAGGTTAGTTAGGTTTAAGTAGTTCTAGGGGACTGATGACCTCAGATGTTAAGTCCCGTCCCACAGTGCTTAGAGCCATTTGAACCTTGAACACGTGGTCGATCGTGTTGGAAGATGCAGTCGCCATCCCCGAACTGCTCTTGAACAGTGGGAAGCAAGATGGTGCTTAAAACATCAACGTAGGCCTGTGATATGATAGTGCCGCGCAAAACAGCAAGGGGTGCGTGCCCCCTCCATGAAAAACACGACCAGACCATTACACCACAGCCTTCGAATTTTACTGTTGGGACTACACACGCTGGCATTCACCATACCCACACACTGTCATCGGGTCGACTCATTGTGTACCGTGATTCGTTACTCCACACAACGTTTTTCCACTGTACAATAGTCTAATGTTTAGGCTCCTTACACCAAACAAGGAGTCGTTTGGCATTTACCAGCGTGATGGGTGACTTACGAGCAGCCGCTCGACCATGAAATCCACGTTTTCTCACCTCCCGCCTAACTGCCATAGTACTTGAAGTGGATCCTGATGCAGTTTGAAACTACTGTATAGTGGTCTGGAGAGATGTCTGCCTATTACACATTACGACCCTCTTCAACCTCGGCGGTCTCTTGTCAGTCAACAGGTCGGATTGTACGCTTTTGTGCTGTACGTGTCCCTTCACGTTTCCACTTCACTGTCGCATCGCAAACAGTGGACCTAGGGACGTTTATGAGTGTGGAAATCTCGTGTACAGACGTATGACACAAGCGACACCAAATCACCTGAGAACGTTCAAAGTCCGTGAGTTCCACTCTTTCACTGTGTCTAATGACTACTGAGGTCACTGATATGGAGTACCTAGCAGTAGGTGGCAGCACAATGCACATAATATGAAAAACGTATGTTTTTTGGGGACGTCCGAATACTTTTGATCACATAGTGTACAAGAATATCTTATGAATGGAGTTTGTTATAGCAAATTGAATTGAAAATACTTGGTCTTTTTACAAAGAGGTGTAGCCACAATTGGCGGAATGCAAATAATCAATGTCCTTCGATGTATACAATTTCCATGGAAGCAATTAATATAGATCACAAGCTACGGATCGTCTTCTAGTGCGGCCGAGGCTAGCTCGAGCGGCGCTTATATTGTCTTCCTCTACGATCCGCCCCTGTCGTGGTGTCGCCCTGATCAGCGTACTATTGGCTGACGTCGTCTCACAGCCTTCTCTACTGTGAGGTTCCAGGCTCACGTGCCGGCGCTTGATGTTACACCGGAACAGGAATAATGTTCCGCAATAAACAAGGATAATATTCCTTCCACCGTGTCCGCAGCTTCTACTTTTTCACCATAACTACACTGTATAAAAGGTAGCAGCTTTTGCGACATAGGAAAGAAAGACTGAGTCCTGAAGAAAGTGAGTGTGGTTTTTTAAATAATGCTTTGTCTACTAGCATCACTTAACGTGACGTAAATTAAACATGGCAAGAAAGGTATTAATGTTAGATAACAATGGTTGCAACAAGTTTCACCAAAATTTAAACACCTCGCCAGCGTTAAATCCATTTTTCATTTTTCATGATGTGGTCAACTCAGTACCTAGAAGCAAAGCAAATACTGATACATAGTATAGCATGACCTAGACGGCAAGATTTCAACAGTAAACTGCCGAGGTACAGACCGGCGTTGCCTGTCTTCGACATGCAGAAAGGAGTTTTAAAGGAACTGTATTCCAGAACAGATATCTGGGTGTCACCAGTTTTTAACAAAAACTGAGTAGTAAATTTATAATGCGTCGCTACCGCATGTTTCTGCTCTCAGCGCATTGTTCGCTGATAAGCACGCATCAAAAAATTTACGCCTCCCTGAAATGCATCAATAATGTTGCTCAGCTTTAACCAGAAACATTCACCACGACTAAATAATACATCTGTACTTCCGTTGTGTGGCTATAGCATGATGGAAAGTCAGCGTTCATGATGCAGGCAATCGACAAGGATATCCAAGGAGCAAGGGTTGTCACACAGTAGTCAGTATTCAAAGCACAGAGTGCAGAATATACTTATAAATTATAAAATTAATTTTATTTTAAATATTTGTTTGTATTCTAGGACCATATTTAGCGTATACAGTTTAGTACTTCTACTGTGCACCGTTCAAAGCAGGCAAGAAAGCGAAAATGTATGTGTAAGTCAACGGTTGGCAACAGGGTGCCGACAGATGGATGCTGAAAACTCAAAGCGAGGGGATTCCCACTCTTCGCCGCAGAATAATGTCTTGACACTGTCAGAGACCTAATGCTAACAACAAAAAATTGTATTCCACTGTATAAAACAATTAAAAATGTAAGCCGAAAATGTAAAATGCTAATAGAATTTTACAAAATGTTGCATAGTTTTATTTGTGGTCAATCTTGGCGCTAGGAGGGGAAATTAATTTTTCTTAAACTCCAAACACCATACAAGCAATGGTATTTTTGAACAATTTTATGTTTACTGTATTTCAAGTTCAATACTCAAATATGGATAATCGAAATCAGTTCGATGCAACTCTCAAAAATTCTCGAGAAAAGCGACTTTGAAGTTTTCCATGTAAATTTAATTCATTAAGGTCATTCTTACAGTCAGCAGTGAGGCTTACTTAATAGCGTCACTTACTTTTTCCGGACTCGGGACTCTTCCCACAAACGAAGACGAACTCCATGACCTGGATTTGTGGACACACAATTCACTGTTTGCTGATGGCGAGGACAATGTCCTAGACTTTCGGCACTCACTTAATGAACGCCATTATGCAGTTGTTTGTTATCCCAAATACAGAGAACTTTTCTCCAATTTGTTTTGTAGTTTTAAACCGCCCCAGAGCTGGAGTGTTACTGCTATGAGAAAGTCGATCCCTG
This sequence comes from Schistocerca cancellata, assembly GCF_023864275.1. NCBI lineage: Eukaryota > Metazoa > Arthropoda > Insecta > Orthoptera > Acrididae > Schistocerca > Schistocerca cancellata. Next base: position 415,426,109 of record NC_064628.1, read on the forward strand.
CCTCTTCCACTCTAAGAACCAGTACATTCTCTGGTCGTAGGGACGTTCTTCTGCAAAAACTATGCGTCGATAGTCTCACTGAGTCTGACGTCTTGTCGCGCCCTTCCTCCTTGCCATGTCGTTTTCCTGTTATTCTCTGTGGTATTAATGATATTTAACAAAAAAATTAAATTAAAAAAGTAAATAAATCATTGATGTTCTTTGTACCTATAATCCACGTTTCCTAAGTTTTCCTTGCTTCCTAGGGGGGGGGGGGGTCTCGGAACGGTACATAGTGGCCAGATCTCTGATTGCGACCTCTGCCCACTTGGCCCCCACCCCTACATTTTGGCGCCAGGAAGGTTCCTTTGGAAAAAAAAAGTGTAATGTTGAAGAATGTAATCAACTGATCGCTGGTTTAAAGCTCGTAATGCTCTTTCGTTCGTTGCATTTATTTTTCGTGCAGTTCAAATGCCTACGTCATTTAAACATAAAATCCATCATACATGTGCTAATTATCACACACCTATCATAATTTTTATGAGAAATGCACGTCTTCTTGCTTCTAATTATATATTTCCCATAATTTCGGTTTTTATTGGAAATATAAATTCTTAATTATCGATATTTTACAGAAGACTGTTCATAAATTAGTAACGTTTTGTTAGTTTAAACCATCTCTGTTAACGATTATTTATAAAATATTGATTATTAAAAAGGTATAATTTCAAGCATGTGACATATAATTAGAAACAAGAAGACGTGCATTTTTCACAAAAAATTATGCTTAGGTTTGTGTTATGTAGCGTGTATTTGATGAAATGTATTTTTAAATTACGTATGTATTCAAAGTGAATGAAAAAAATTATCGAAAAGAACTCAGCGAGATTCGAGCCAGAGAGCCTTTGTTTACCCTATTATCATTCTCCAGTGCCAACCGACACTGCAAGTCGTGAAAATCGCCATAATCTTAGTGAGCTAAATTTCCATGGCTAACTTTTCTCGAAAGTTTGTGAGAGTTCCATTGAACTGTTTGGGATTATTGATATTTGAGTGTTGTACTTCACGCAACGTAAATATTAAAATTCTATTGCCGGATGGTCTCCCTGTAAAAGCGGTCATATCTAATGCGAAAAGTAGTAAGTTGGCCACACTGCGATGAAGACGAATGATTGCTGGCGGCGTAGTTGCAGGGCGAGCGAAAACCTTCCACTTGAGTGCGTCGACTGCACGAAGCATTGCAGGTCATTGTTGTTTCTGATGACTGCAGAGCTTTTTTGTTGGAGTGCATGATAGTGCATGTGTGCCTTACACTTGACTCTGCAATTGAAATACTACTTTATTGAAGCGACATTGAATTAAGAGACAAAGGAACTACATGCATTTGCTGCGAGTAGGCACTGATTTAAATCAATGGGAAAATTTAAAAAACTTGAGCCGGACCGGGATTCGAACACGGCTTTCCAGCTTAGCAGGCAGAGACTCTGACTACTGCTACTGTCTTACAGATCAGGCATCGCAGCAGAAGGGATTACCCCAGCACACCTCCCGTCAACCCAAGTTCTCTGGGAGTACGCCTTAGGAGTGATTTAAAATGGAATGATCATATAATGTTGATCGTCGGTAAAGCAGATGCCAGACTGAGATTCATTGGAAGAATCCTAAGGAAATGCAATCCGAAAACAAAGGAAGTAGGTTACAGTACGCTTGTTCGCCCACTGCTTGAATAATGCTCAGCAGTGTGGGATCCGTACCAGATAGGGTTGATAGAAGATATAGAGAAGATCCAACGGAGAGCAGCGCGCTTCGTTACAGGATCATTTAGTAATCGCGAAAGCGTTACGGAGATGATAGATAAACTCCAGTGGAAGATTCTGCAGGAGAGACGCTCAGTTGCTCGGTACGGGCTTTTGTCAAAGTTTCGAGAACATACCTTCACCGAAGAGTCAAGCAGTATATTGCTCCCTCCTACGTATTTCTCGCGAAGAGACCATGAGGATAAAATCAGAGAGATTAGAGCCCACACAGAAGCATACCGACAATCCTTCTTTCCACGAACAATACGAGACTGGAATAGAAGGGAGAACCGATAGAGGTACTCAAGGTACCCTCCGCCACACACCGTCAGGTGGCTTGCGGAGTATGGATGTAGATGTAGATGTAGATACTACTAACGTAGTGCCACTTGTCCACTATCCTCAATACTCGCGGCATTTCTCAGAGTGCAGTAAGAAATCAAGCCTGGTGTGCATCCGCCCGAATTGTATACAGAGCGAATCTCCTAAAACTAGCACCGCAAATATTGCTGAAGTGGAAAGTGACGTGAGGTTTTCAAACGAGTGATTGGAAGTCAGGGCTCGTATTGTTAGCCATTCAACAGAATGTAATAAATTTAGAAAGTGTACTTAATGTCCAAACATATACTTTTTTAAGTAGATAAATGCCTATTGACATTAACAAACGAAAAATAAGGCAAATCAGAATTTCAGTGCGATTCGTTTACGAGATAGTGTATTTTGAAAAATTTCCGCACCGACATTTGTGTACGATGTTGTCGTGTTTGTTTACAGTGTGCCCGTATGTTCCTTGAGTGCACTGCGACTTGTTAATCAGTTAGCGTGTGACTATTCAAGCAGCAAGTCGTGAGTGGACGATAAGATTTACCTATGGAGAAAAAGCAGACACTCTCATGTTGTGTGGAGGGAGAATGTAGGAAGAATGTTCTACGTTCTTGTACGGTGTATGCGGCAATATATCCCAATAGAGATCAATCGCCTCGGCAAGTATTTAAGTACGTCTTCAACCAGTGACGTGAAAGTAGTACTGTAACACCTAGACAGCGTGACAGAAGGAAACAAGTGACGACAGGAGGGAGGGAAATTAATGTTCTTGCTGCTGTTGTAGTTGACCCGCATGTTAGCTCCCGCGCAGTCGCACGAGGAAATTACATCGGACGGACAAGTGTTCTACGCATTCTCCATCGGCATAGGTTCCATCCGTATCACACCTCTCTTCATCAAGAGCTACAGGGAAACGATTAAGAGAATCATGTTAACTTCTCTGCATGGGTATTAAGACAGGATACACCATTTGTATCATTTATCTTGTTTAGCGATGACGCCACATTCAACAATCATGGCCAGGTAAATCCCCGAAATATGTAATTCATCTGTTGACAATCGCCGTTGTCTTCACCAGGCGGAAAATCAGCGTCCGTGAATGTAAACGTGTGGTGTGCTGTAATGAACCATCAGCTCATCTGCCCGATTTTCATAGACGGATCACTGAACGCATACGAGTATCGCATCCTCCAAAGAGACCATCTTCCACTGATGCTATAAGACTTTCCTCTTCAGACTAGGAGGTACCTGTAGTACTAACATGATGGCTATCCAGCCCACAGTGCAAGAAATATTACAGAATAGCTTCACGAATTGTTTGCAGACAGTTGGATTGAGCGCAGAGGACCTGTACATTGACCGGCCCGCTCCCCCGATTTGACCACTACAGCCTTTTTTCTGGGGGGGGGGGGGGGGGGGGAAGCTGAGAGACACTGTCTACTAGGACTCAACAGCTACACCCAATGATATGCGAGTCTGCTCGGACGTCTCCGCTGGAATGCTAGCACATTTGCAGCAGTCGTTCCATACCGTACTGGACGCGTGTAATTGCAGCCGCTGGTGGCCATACTAACCACAACCTCTGATGGTCGTTTGTCATAATTAGTCAATGCAATATTGTTGTTCTTTAATGTGTGTTGCCACAGGTATTGTTCAAGTGTCGGTGTAGGAAATTTTCAAAATACGATATCTCGTAAACAACTCGGACTACAATCCTGCAATAAACAAAACTGACATTCTAATTTACCCTACTTTCCGTCTTACGTAGGCATTGCACAAAAAATATACTGTCTAAGTATTATTACAATCAGTTTGTTGGCTACCAATACAGTCCCTGAGTACCACTCCCTTCTATGAAAACCGCACATCAATAGCACTTTCCATTTCCGCAATATTTGTGGCCGGCCGCGGTGGTCTAGCGGTTCTGGCGCTACAGTCCGGAACCGCGGGACTGCTACGGTCGCAGGTTCGAATCCAGCCTCGGGCATGGGTGTGTGTGATGTCCTTAGGTTAGTTAGGTTTAAGTAGTTCTAAGTTCTAGGGGACTTATGACCTAAGATGTTGAGTCACATAGTGCTCAGAGCCATTTGAACCATTTGAGCCAATATTTGTGGAAGATTCACCCTGTATATATGGTGTCTGCTCCTTGGGACATGAGCGGAAGAACAGACAAGGCATATATACTACACTGAATACCCTGAATGTGTTATCAGTCTGTATTTAATATTAAACGTTTATGTAGCTTGGTTCAGATGTTATGTTCGTTGTACCTGTGGGCCACATTTTCTGTTGTAGTTACTGAACACGATATTTCGATCCGTTTATTTTAAAGAAATTTTCGTAGCCTGGAGTTTAGCTCGTGTGCATACTTTTTTCATATTTTATAATTGTTTCATTATATAACTTTCTTTATATAATAATAAAGTGGCGTTGAGTACTAACATACATTTGAAGTCCCGCAACACACAGCCACTTCCACATCTCAACCTATAGCTACTGCAAAAAGTTATCGCTTCAGTAAAGATGTTACGGAGAAAAATAGTGAATAGGTGATTAACTCATATTTCAAGACATATGACTGCTTAGAGAGTTGGCGGCAGATTGCTCGGACACGCACGATCGGGCACAGTTGGTGTATTTCCGTAAATTGGTTTTCTGTTAAGAGCCAGAACCACCTGAGATATTTAATCCGATCATTTTTATGCTGTACACAATACAGGAAAAGTTATGCATGTCCTATCGGTTACAGTTTCCTAACAATGACTCCCGCCAACCTACTGATTGGTATGATACAACGCAAACGACTGTGAAGAAATACGAGAATTCTCTACAGCAAGGTAATGTGGTCATGAGAATCATAAAAACTACTATACACTTTTATGTACAAACTGACCATCCTCAACGTGGGTTGCCTTCAAGTTGTGACTCTCATGCTACACTGAACTGCATCATTTACGGATTTACGGATAATGTCACACCTTTTAGAAAGCTGTCCAGAAATCATTTCATTGTGAGACAGGAGGTAAGGCCGCCGTATGCTGAAGTATTAATATAAATTACTTAAGCTATACCAATATTTATTTTCTGTTCCCACATTTCGAGCCATTAAGTAAATGAATGTTCAAACGTAACCAAAGTGACCTATTGGCCGGAACGCGTCGCCATCCACACGAATATGTTTAACGACTGACAGCCTAGTATCCATCCCGTGAATGCGGTCATCCGCTACGTCTCCATCCGGCAGAGGGCGTCCACTGGCTAGCGATAGCTCGCCGGCCTTACGCCGCGCCTCCCGTCTCCGGGACATCGACCCACCGCGGAGGCCGTAGCGGCGCAGCCCCCGGGGGCAAATCTCGGTGCAGACCAGCTGACATCGCCGACCCACATGCCTGTTCCCTCACATCCTTGCCCGTCCACCACGCACCTCTTTACTCTCAAACTTTTTGAGTAACACGCCATTGTAATCGAACTCGTCTACAATGTGCCTGTTCTCATATGTGAAATCAAGGAAAATGCTTCATCTCTTATATAATCAGTTCTTATACATGTTTTTTTTCAGTCATCAGTCTTCTGACTGATGTCGCCAGCCACGAATCCCTCTCCTGTGCCACCTCTTCATCTCACAGTAGCACTTGCTACCTACGTGCTGAATTATTTGCTGGATGTATTCCAATCTCTGCCTTCCTCTACAGTTTCTGCCCTCTACAGCTCTCTCTAGTGCCATGGAAGTCTTTCCCTAATGTCTTAACAGATGTCCTATCGTCCTGTCCCGTCTCCTTGTCCATGTTTTCTACATACCCCTCCTCATTCCTTACCTAATTTTCAACATTCGTCTGTAGCACCACATCTCAAACGCTTCGATTCTCTTCCGGTTTTCTCCACAGTCCATGTTTCACTACCATACAATGCTGTGCTCCAAACGTAGATTCTCAGAAATTTATTACTCAAATTAAGGCCTATATTTGATACCAGTACACCTCTCTTGGCCAGTGCTCGTTTGCTTTTGATGTCGTCCTTGCTGCATCCATCATTGGTTATTTTCCTGTCTAGGTAGTAGAATTCTTTAACTTAATCTACTTCGTAACCATCAATTCTGATGTTGAGTTTTTCGCTGTTCTCATTTCTGCTACTTCTCATTACCCTTGTCTTCTTTTCGATTTAATCTCAATCCATATTTTGTACTTATTAGGTTGTTCATTCGACACAGCAGATCACGTAATTCTTCTTCACTTTTACTCAAGTTAGCAATTTCATCAGCGAATCCCATCATTGATATCCTTTCACCTTGTATTTTAATTCCACTCCTGAACCTTTCTTTTATTTCCAACATTGCTTCTTCGATGTGCAGACTGAAAAGTAGGGGCGAGAGACTACATCCCTGTTTTACACCGTTTTCAATCCGCGCACTTCATCCTTGGTCGTCCAATCTTATTATTCCCTCTTGGCTCTTGTACGTATTGTATATTACCCGTCTATAGCTTACCCCTATTTTCTCAGAATTTCTCAGAACCTTGCACCACTTTATTTTGTCGGACGCTTTTTCAAGGTCGACAAATCCTATGAATGTGTCTTCTTGTACGTATTGTATATTACCCGTCTATAGCTTACCCCTATTTTCTCAGAATTTCTCAGAGCCTTGCACCACTTTATTTTGTCGGACGCTTTTTCAAGGTCGACAAATCCTATGAATGTGTCTTGCTTTTTCTTTAATCTTACTTCCATTATCAACCACAGAGTCCGAATTGCCTCTCTGGTGCCTTTACCTTCCCCAAAGCCAAAAAGACCGTCATTTAACACATCCTCAATACTTTTTTCTCCATTCTTCTGTATATTATTCTTGTCAGCAACTTGGATGAATGAGATATTAAACTGGTTGTGAGATAATTCTATCACATGTCAGGTCTTGCAGTCTTCGGAATTGTGTGGATGATATTTTTCCGAAAGTCAGATGGCATGTCTCCAGGCTCATACATTCTACAGTCCAACGTGAATAGTCATTTTGTTGCCAGTCCCCCAAGTGCCCCAATTACTTTTGTAACTCTCACTAGTTGTTATCTATCCCTTCTGCATTATTGGATCTTAAGTCCTCCAGAGCTCTCTTAAATTTTTATTCTAAATCGACTCCTGTTTCTTCTTCTATCTCATCAGACTAATCTTCCCCTGCATAGAGAAAAAATGTTCAAATGTGAGTGAAATCTTATGGGACTTAACTGCTAAGGTCATCAGTCCCTAAGCTTACACACTACTTAACATAAATTATCCTAAGGACAAACACACACACCCATGCCCGAGGAAGGACGCGAACCTCCGACGGGACCATCCGCACAGTCCATGACTGCAGGGTCTGCATAGAGACCTTCAATGTACTCTTTCCCCCTATCCGCTCTCTCCTCTGCATTTAACAGTGGCATATTTCATTCCTCGGCGTCTTGTACTACTGTATTCGGAATTTCGCTGAACATTTATGTATTTCCCTATTTCATAGACCAACTGAAGCATTTCTTGTGCTGCCCATGGTTTCTTCACAGATACCTTCTTTCTACCTACGTTTTCTTTCCAGCTTCTGCGTTGGCCCTTTTTAGAGATGTGCATTAATTTTCGACTGTACTGCCTGTTGAGCTACTCCTTGTTGCTGTATCTATTGCATTAGAGAACTTGAAGCGTATCTCGTCATTCCTTAGTAATTTCGTATCCCACCTCTTTGCGTATTGATTTTTCTTGACATATCTTTTAAGCTGCAGCCTACTCTTCGTCACTATTACATTGTGATCTGAGTCTACATCCGCTCCTGCGGATCATCATGACACTTACAATCCAGTATCTGATTTTGGAATCTCAGTCCGACTATGACGTAATCTAACTGAAATCTTCCCGTATCACCCGCCCTTTTTGCAAGTATACCTCCACGTCTTGGGATTCTTCAGCAGAGTATTCCCTACTATTAGCTGAAATTTATAACGGAACTCAGTCTTTCTCCTCTCTCTTTTCTGGTCCAAGCCCATATTCCCTTGTAACCTTTTCTTTTACTCCTTACCCTACAATTGCACTCCAGTCGCCCGTGACTAGTAGATTTTCACCTCCCCTTACGTACCGTATTACCATTTCAATATCGTCATACATTTTCTCTATCTCTTATTCTTCAGCTTGCGACCTCGGGATGTATATCTGACCTATCGTTGTCGGCGCTGGCTTGCTGACGATTCTGATAAGAACAACCCTATCACTCAACTATTCATAGTTGGACACTCTCTGCCCTACCTTCCAATTCATAATGAATTTTACTCCTGTTATACCATTTTCTGCTGCTGCTGATATTACCTTGTACTCATGTGATCAGAAATGCTTGTCTTCTTTCTATTTCACTTCGCTGACGCTTACTACAACTCGATTGAGCACTTGCATTTCCCTTTACAGATTTTCTTGATTCCCTACGACTTTCAAGCTTCTGACATACCGCGCCCCGACTCATAGAACGTTATCCTTTTGCTAATTATTCAATTTTTTTCTCATGGTGCCCTCTCCTTTGGAAGGCCCCTCCTGGAAATCCGAATGGGGGGAATAGTCCGGTATTTTTTGCAAATGGAGAGATGATCGTGAGATATTTCCAATTACAGGCCACATGTCCTGTGGATACACATTATGTGTCTTTAATGCAGTGGTTTCCATGTCTTTAGTATCGCCATGCCGTTGATCATCGCTGATTCTTCCGCCTTTAGGGGCAGCTTCCCACCTCAAGGTCAAGAGACTGCCCTGAACCCCTGTCCGCCTCTCTGCCCTCTTTGGCAAGGTCATTGGCAGAATTAATCTGTTGGCAGAGTTAGGCTGTTGGCATACGGAACAGTAATACTAGTTCAGGATCTAATAAATTCACTAAGACAAGTGGTTCAAATGGCTCTGAGCACTATGGGATTTAACATCTGTGGTCATCAGTCCCCTAGAACTTAGAACTACTTAAACCTAACTAACCTAAGGACATCACACACATCAATGCCCGAGGAAGGATTCGAACCTGCGACCGTAGCAGTCGCGCGGCTCCGGACTGAGCGCCTAGAACCGCGAGACCACCGCGGCCCGCAAGACAAGTGGTGTAAGGTCCCTCGATCAGTAGTTAAGTAGTTTACTGAAGGGTCGTGTGTTGTAATGGAAAGAAGAGACTATGCCTGGTTTGTATTAACGGCAAGAGACGGGAAGACGTAATATGCAGCAAAAAGCAAAGAGAAGTAGTTAACAAACTTGTCAGACAATCAAACACAAATAGCAAGTAAGAACTGTTAATAAATTAGAATATGATTTAAATGGACCTCAAAAGTGTGGATTTAAAATATTCAGAAATTTGTGTAGTGAAGTCAAGCAATGAGAGATATAAATCCAGGAAAGGCATGGTTACGTTATTACAAGCAACTACTAGTCAGTGAAGAGGAGCGCTATTATACCAATACTGTGAATGTTGGAGAATACAGTTCAATCTCAACGACAGACTGAGTAAGTAGCTTAAATGAGGCCAGAAACAGAAAGGTTACAGGTTCAAATGGAATAAATCTCACACTTCTAAAATATGCGAATATTAAATGGAAAAAGTTATTCGTACAGTGGCCGAATGGCATATGGAGCCTGGCAGAAATTTGTGGCAAGATCGAAGGTAGCAAAAATTATTGGTGTATGCAGGAAAGGAGATAAAAAGAATGGTTAAATTATAAAGGTATGTCCACTTTAAATGCTGCTTATGCAGACTATTGTTTAAAGAAAAACTTCAGCCAATAGCAGAAATATGATTACGAAAGGAACAATGCAGCTTTCGTAAAGGCTGGTGCTGTGCAGACGCAAAAGCTTTTTTAAAATAATTAATGTACAAGAGAAGAGAATTCAACAAACAATTATTTCTTTTCTTCCTAGAGTACAAGGATGATTTTGGTAAGTAGGTAGACTGACATTATGAGAAATACACACTGACTACAATGTACCCCTAAATTTCTTGACTACCATACACTATACAATAACACTAAAATTAAAACAAACGAAGAGTTAGCAAACCAGGGACTAAAACAAGCGTGTAGTCTCTCAACAGTCCTCTTTGATATACACTGATTTCTCAGGACATTATGACCACCTACCTAATAGTTGGTATGGCCACCTTTGGCACGGATAACAGCGGCGACATCTGCACGTACAAGTCACCTAATTACCGTAAATTCAGAAGAGGGGCATGAGCTCAGACGCCACGTTCAATCGCATTCCAGTTGTATTTGATGTGGATCAGAACTGGCTTTTTCTGGGGCAGTATATCAATTAAAACTCGCCACTGTGCTCCTCAAACATGCCACCACATTCCTGGCCCTGTGACATGGCACATTATCTTGTTGAAAAATGCCACCGCCGTCCGGAAACATGACCGTCATAAAGAGGTGTATATGGTCTGCAACCTTCGTACGATACTCCTTGGCCGTCACTGTGCCTTGCACCATCTCAAATGGACCCATGGATGCACAAGTGAATGTTCCATAGGCCACAGTGCAGCAGCAATCGTCTTGTCTCCGTCCCCCAGTATAGATGTCAAGGAGCTCTTCCCTTGGAAGACGGCGAATTTGCACCTTCTCTTGGGCATGATAAAGAAGGTACCGGAATTGATCAGACCATGCAAATGCGTCCACGTACAATGCCAACTGTCACATGTCTGTTTCAATCGTAGCTGCCGAAGTCTTAGTGTTAACATTGACACATGCATGGGTCGTCGGCTGCGGAGGCCCATCGTTGGGAGTGTCACGTGCACTATGTAAGAAACATTTTTACTGTGTCCTGCATTAAAGTCTGATGTTATTTTCGCCACAGTTCGCCACCTGTCCTATTTTACCGGTCTGCCCAGCCTACGACGTCCGACATTTGTATTGATGGATAGCCGCACAACCCCAAGACGTCTGCACGGTACTTCACCTTGGTTTCGCCACGTGTTGAAGATACTCACCGCAGGACTCCTCCAACAACCGACAAGTCGTACAGTTTCCGAAATTCCCATACAGAGCCTCCGCGCCATCACAGCTTGTCCTCCGTCAAACCCAAATAGATCGCTCGCTTTCCTCATTCAACACACAGACTGTCTGACACTACATACACCATTTGTGTGTCTGACTTGCAGTCATTCCTCGACAGGTGACGCTTCTATCGCCTGGACGGGTTTGTATCGGTAACAGGTCGGTGATCATGATGTTCTGGCTGATCAGTGTAAACTGACAGGAAAGAAATCACAATACCAGAAAGTCATTGGCTTAGAGTAATGAAATTTCTGGAATATATTTGTCTGGGTAACAAATTTAAGTGATTGACGTTGCAGTATCACACGTTAATGTAAGCGCGAGATAAGTCTTTGCAAATGTGAAATACTGATACATTATTAACCGGTGTAGCGTCCAGAATCTTGAATACAAGCATGCAAAAGTGCATATATTACTACAATGATTCTCATTTATTATTGCGTCTCACTTGGACATTTTGAATTAGGTTACATGTCAGCACTCTGATATGTGGTTCTGAGTAGACAAGACGGGTTGCTGATGCTACTACTTGGATCTGAACTGCTCACAACAGCGGTAAGTGGACGAGAGTTATTCTGTTAGAAAACATCTCCTGGAATGGAGTTCATAAATGGCGGCTCAGCTGGTCTAATCAACTGACCGACGTACAAATTTGCAGTAAGAGTGCGTGGGATAAACACGAGAGTGCTCCTGCTGTCGTACGAAATCTTACCCCAGATTATAACTCCAGGCAGACCGGAGTGGCCGAGCGGTTCTAGGCGCTACAGTCTGGAACCGCGCGACCGCTATGGTAGCAGGTTCGAATCCTGCCTCGGGCATGGATGTATGTGATATCCTTATGTCAGTTAGGTTTAAGTAGTTCTAAGTTCTAGGGGACTTATGACCACAGCAGTTGAGTCCCATAGTGCTCAGAGCCATTTGAACCATTTATAACCCCAGGTGTAGGTCCAGTGTGTCTAGCATGTGCACAGGTTGGCTGCAGGCCCTCAATTGGTCTCCTTCTAAACAACACACAGCCATCACTGGCAGTGAGGCAGATTCAGCTTTCATCATAAACAGACCTCCACCCTGCTCCCCAATGAACTCTCGCTTGAAAACGACGAAACCAGATCGCAAATGGCGGTGGTTTGAGAACAGTGGAATGATGTCACCTCACCGCCTCTTGCCTCAAAGAAAACTAATGCTCACGTTCGTTACAGCTTGTATTGAAAGCAAAACCGATTTACGTCTTCATAGGGGCGATACAAACGCCACTCTTAAGCGACTGGCGTGAAATTTGAATGGTTAACATGATTCAGATGTAGAAACAAGCCTGCTAACTTTCGTTTATGTCGCATCTTGGCGTTGCGTCAGACGTCGGTGTATATGTCAGCGATGTTCTAGAAGAATGGAATTTTAAAATCCCTGAGGAAGTATACGTGAGAAGGAAACATTTATTAACACTATTTTATTTGCGGACGACCGAGTTCTTCTTGCAGTCAGTGAAGGTGCTCTACAGGAAAGCATGTTTAATCTGAATAACATTTTACAAACTTACCAGATGGTAAATCTGTAAATAAAACAAAAGTAATGGCAATGGAAGAGAAACACAACGGAGAGTAAAAATAGTGATATTTAATAAAACAATGAAACAGGAAAATTTGTTCATATATCTCGAGAGAGAGAGATATTAATATACAAAACGAATTCAGATGTGGTTCAAATCATACAAAAATGTAATGCTTCGAATGATGGAAGGAAGTATCAAGGTAAAAATATGAGGAAAGAGACAACATTAGGACTACACAACGCAGTAGCTATACTTTCTCTTATGTATGGTAGAGAAGAGCTGTATCCTAAAAATTGGAGCTGAGATCAGATTTCTGAGGTCACTTCTTGGACTAACCCTAAGAGACAGTGTGGATTAAAGATATAAGACAACAACTATACGTGATAACAACCACAGGAGTAATTAGACACTACAAATAATGTCGTACGACCACACTAAAAGCACGCTATTTGAGCTCCTTCCGTGACAAGGATTACATTTCAGCCAAGCTAGAGAACGGGATGTGGAAGGGCCGATGAAGAGATGGAGAGAAGTTTTCTTAAATTCCTTTAGAAACGAAGAAACACCCATACCTTGAAAGATAATAAGAAGAATAAAAATCAGCAAGTATTGTAACTCAACAGCTCCTATTTTCGTCCTATCCTGTTTCGAGTGACAGAGTTACGTAACAAGACTTCCAGCTTCCATTGTTCGTCCCTCTTTATACCTGTCTCCATTTTCTGGAGAGAAAGACAGAGAGAGAGAGAGTGAGAGAGATCTGCCGTTACTGTAGTCAAAGAGGACGCGACGTATGGTAGGCGATGTAATAAGAGAAGCAGGTGAACCGAGTTAGCTGCCGGTATGAAGGGCAACAGACTGGCGCCAGCGGTGCCTTTGAAGTTCCCATAAAGCGAGAGAACGGCTCCACTGAACGAGTTCCCTCATGCGGAGTCTCGCACGCTCATGCGCTCTGTAGGACGCCAAAGCAGCAGAGGTTAGCTTCGAGTGACTCCCAAAAGACGCTTCATTACGTTACCAGAACCGCAAGCACTGAGAGCTGTGTGTTTGTGAGGCTACATAGTGAGCTCCTGGTTTCAACCCACTGCGACTACATGAGGTGCCGTAAAAGACGCCTTTTAGAGGCATATAATTATCGCTTGGTGTAGAAAAAGTGGCCGTTGTTCCGTCGACATTCTATCGGAGGCGCTCGATTACAAGGAACTTGGCTTCATCATCTTTACAGTCGTTCTCTTGCCGTTCGATAACGAGGTAGAAATGTTTTAATTTCACATGTACTCGATATCGAGGTCGTTCAGTGCAGTTATGTGAGACATGCCACGATGGAGCGGAAATCATGCCTGATTTACCAGTATGATAACCTCTAAATTAACCTTGTGAAATACTGCAATTAAATGTGATTTATTTAATTGTATAGTGATCTATTTCGAGTTTTTCAACATTATCATGCGATGTCTCCGGAACGGGTTATAGTATAACGAAACGAAGAGCGTTTAACTGCTATATAACGCGATTTGTGCTCCCGTAATTAATCTCACAATTCCGTTCATCGTTGAACCATCAGCTATTGAAAGTTGCAAAATAATTCATTTAATCCTTCCTTCCAGATAGTGGTAGGGCGTACGTCACGCAGTTATAATCTCAAAATGAATTTCAGGTTTGAAATGCACTACGGTAACTGAGTGAATTCTTCCTCGATGCTTGGCGGTGCAGCTTCCTGCATGTTCTGCAAATCATAAACCGCTTTCAGGCTTGTCGTCACCACCAGGTGGCAACTGAATGTCGACACAGACGAAAATCTCTTACGAAAGGAATCATTACGTTAAAAATAACTGCAAAGAAGATAGGTGTATTTAAAAATGTCTTAATATACTAAGGTGGTTGTACTATTGTAACCTCGTTCAATTGTGTTGTGGCGAAGCAAGCTGGGACCTCTTTACTTCCTTTCTTGTTTTTCCAGCTGCCTACTTGAATTCATTTTTAAATTTTTGACCAATTACCATTAACATTATGAGTATAATCTGCATTTCCATAAAAGAGAATAGTTGACCATCTGTCTTAAAAAATATAGCACCACGTATAACTTTGTGCTTAGTTTTGTATAGGTAATTAATTTCCTAATTTATTTTGACCATTCCTAGTTAATATCTTTTGTTATAGGGTGAAATCAGTAATTGTATTGTGACTTAAATTCTATTGGTTACTTATAAACAATATAAATTCTATATTAATTATAAATATTTGTAAGAAGAAATACTAGGATTCTTAAAGTATTTATTTGGTTCCATTCGAAAAAATATTAGAAAGGCCAGCCCTTTTTTAATTCCAAAGTAATTACCAGGTTTGTCAAAAGTATTGTTTCTATAGTTATATCTTTTAATTTCATTATTTAAACAAATAATTCGGCCTAAGTTTTGCTGTAGAAGAAACTGTTAAAAAGAAGGAATTTTTCGATGGATTTAGTTAATTGAATGAGTTATGTTTTAACTGTAATTTCTGTAACTTAAACATCAAACAATGTATAGTTTCAGTGCCTATTATTGTGAGATATATGAAGGACGGATTTTTGGTACCGAGGCATTCAGTCCACGGCCGATTTTCAGACGAGAAACCTGAATTGGTTAGATCAACAACAATGCATCAACTTAACCGTGAAATCAATGTAACACAAATAGGCTGTATGTTAAAATAATGACAGTTTCTGTTCA
The DNA here is from genome assembly GCF_023864275.1 of Schistocerca cancellata. Taxonomy (NCBI): domain Eukaryota; kingdom Metazoa; phylum Arthropoda; class Insecta; order Orthoptera; family Acrididae; genus Schistocerca; species Schistocerca cancellata. The sequence goes on from NC_064628.1 coordinate 415,441,488, forward strand.
ATAGTGTCACATGTACCATATTTTTCTGCAAGACCTCTCTGGTTAGGTTTTTACTACTAATAGAGGTTCAACAGTAAACTATTGTAGCAGTTTGCTGATGTTTGCCTGCAAAACTATTAATGAGGCTTATCAAATGTTAACCAGTAGTGAACTGGCCATATTAACTATGTAATATTGTGGGGGGGTTTAAACACTAAAGTAAAGAACTATGTAATGTAACTGTGCAACTGTCGGATACATCATTTACAGAAGTCAGTGTTGAAGTTCCACTCTCCCCCCCCCCCCCCCCCCACCCCAACCCGACCACCTCCACCACCACCCAACCACGCTTTCTAGCCGGTATAACAACGCAGTACGTCGACACCGAAGACTATCAACGAAGAAATGAAGCAGGTGAACGTCTCAGTGTATAGAGGAAACTTACTTTAACAGAAGAATAAATGAAATCTGCAATCACACCTAACGTTTTTGAGAGCCGATTAACAAAATATCCGATACGATTAACACGGAATCGATACTTTTTGGACGTGGTTATCAATACAAATTCACGGTACTAGCAAGGATTAATTTTTGGTTGCAGGACTAGGCCGGATTTGACTTAGCCTCGCTGCCCGGAGTGGCTGAGCGGTTAAAGACGCTACAGTCTGGAACCGCACGACCGCTACGGTCGCAGGTTCGAGTCCTGCCTCGGGCATGGATGTGTGTGATGTCCTTAGGTTAGTTAGGTTTAAGTAGTTCTAAGTTCTAGGGGACTTATGACCACAGCAGTTGAGTCCCATAGTGCTCAGAGCCATTTGAACCATTTGACTTAGCCTCATGAAGCCACCTGAGGAGCTATCTGGCCAAGCAGTTGCAGTTCGCAGGTCAAGGAACTCGACAGCGATCAGGAGAGAGCTGTGCTGATCGCACACCCCTTCACACCGCATCCGCTGACGCCATTGGCAGAGGACGAAAGGGCAGTAGGTCGAACCCGATTGGATCGTCTATGACCAGACTGCGAAACTGTCAAAACAAAGAAAGTGACGTCCGAATCTGGCTTATACAACAAGCGAAATTATAAAATTTCCGTTATTCGTTGAGCACACCTCGTATATCTAACTTTGCTCGACGTCTATATACGGCTAGCTTCTGTACTGAGGCTTAGAAGCCAGGCGACACATGAGCTCAGATCGGTGCGAGCAAATGCCTTTTTTATTTATTCATTTATTTTTTTTATCGAAGTCCAGTTTCCTGATGAGAACAATGGAGCGTTACATACTGAATTATATGAATCTCCATGCTAACTTGTTTATGGTCACTCCCTCGTTTCTTTCTATTATGAACATTCATTGAGGTACACAATGTCTATAATACTATTTTTCTTCATCGTCATTTCTTTCTACTCCAGACGTATAAAATGAAATGACCGTGCAGCCCGTGGCTGTTCGGCTGCCGAGCTCCAAATCTTATTTCAAGTGACGCCTCTTGCGTGGTGATGATGATAAACTGACTATGGGGACAATACAATAGCGAGCCCACGAGCAGAAAACCTCCATCTCGACCGGGAATCGAACCCGGGCCCACTAAGGGATACGCAAAACGTTACCACTTTTTTTATTACACAAAATCAGTAACAGAAGTGGCTAGCTTACAATAAAATGACATAAATAAGATGACAGATAATTGCAGTAATAAATTATAGCATTCAAACAATGAGGAAAGATACGTAGTCTTCAGCAGCAGCACACGTTTAGCACCTCCACTGTCACCGTCACCTGGTGGCAGTTCAGCATGCACATTTTCTTCCTCTGCTGCCTGATGCTGATACATACATACCAGCAGGGTAGCTATCCATACACTACTCTACAAGTAGTTTTTTCCGTGCCACCTTTTTCCGCTTCGACGAATGATGTTTTACTGTGACTGCAATAAAGGCATAGGCTGTTACTATTTTGAATTACGGTAACTAATTTCACAGATGTCTTTGTAACTACTGCTATCGGTACTCCTCAACAGCATATATTACTGTTACAGTTATAAGCAATGTAACAATTACGAGTATGAAAAGTTCCTATTTCTACTGCCACCACCTAGATTTTCTTACAGCAACTGTTACCACCCACCACTACTGACAACTGAGTTACTAGTAATAACACTAATACTAATAGTTCAACTACAATTACATATGATAATTTTAGGGGTACTGACAGTCGGAGAAGAGTTAATTAGTATATTGTCTTACGTAACTTCATCATTTCTTTTTAGTGTAGTCCGAGATACAAACACACACACACAATTCACTACCATCGGAAGGGTTCTAGTTCCCTGCTCTCTGTACTAGATCGGCTGCCTCGTCCTTTCCAGTTTCTTCCTCCAGACGGCATAAAGACGGATCAGAGCGCATCACTTATATTTCACTGATCGTCCTACCTACGCTTGTAGCCCCCTGCCCCCTTTCAATCTTCCGTTACTGGGGCAAGCGATCGTAGTGCTATCGGGGCGCGCTATCTTTCCCCAGGGTCGTATAAAGGCGTTACTAGCCTCCGCCGTTGTGACTGTTAGCTACCGTTATGCCACATTTTTCAGAAACATCAGCAATAAGATTTAAGGTACCAAAGTCTTCTTTTAATCTCATTATGTCTAAACAGTTTTACCTCTTAAAACTTACCGAGTAGTCCTTGCTATATCTTCAGTCAGGGGACATTTGCATAGGATATGATGTACTCAAGTTTCGACAGTCACAGCTGGTCCTTGACGCCTTATCGCATCTGTTTAGATATATAAGACATGGCCCATGTCCGGAAAGATAGTCACCCAGTCCCCTGTTTACTTCAAAACGCGCTACGTTCGTTGACACCAGGAAGAAATTGAACTTTTTTTCTTTCTGTGTCTGAGTAATGCTATATCTGCTGCCATTTTGCAAATATTGAGTTATATTACTGACGGATTTGTTGCCGATTCCACAAGAATTTCGTGTATTTTTTCATATTGTTATTTCTTCAGCCTATTGATCGCAGCCCGATTTTCCTTTTCGTAGGAGCAGGTGGACATAGGGCCATTAACAAGTTAGGATGTCTGGTGCTACATGGTCCACAGCATCGCACCAGAATTCCTCCCTATACATTGCCAAAACACCGGCACCTTAGCCTACAATTGCAATTAATATGAACTCGTAGTTCAATCTGATTACATCCAGGAAGAAACGAAACCTCTATTGCCCTTATTAATACTTTTGATAAACTCCCTTTCCATGTTACACATTCTATGTGGAAAGTGACTGTCTAGTGTTCGTCCAGGTGCCGCCGGAGTGGCCGAGCGGTTCTACGCGCTACGGTCTGGAACAGCGCAACCGCTATGGTCGCAGGTTCGAATACGTCCTCGGGCTTGGATGTGTGTTATGTCCTTAGGTCAGTTAGGTTTAAGTAGTCCTAAGTTCTAGGGAACTGATGACCTCAGAAGTTAAGTCACATAGTGCTTCGAGCCATTTGCACCATTTTTTTTGTTCGTCCAGGTAAACACCTAAATACTTTTTGTCGATACGCCTTCGAGTTATTGCCTGACTGATTTCAGTCGAGGGTTTCCTAGCAAGTCTTCCCTTAAAAAGTTACTTTAAATGTCGAGTTTTGCGGTGCTTTCTTGAGTTGCACAAGTGAACACTAATCGTGCTTGATTCCTAGGATTGTGCAACAATTATTTCCTGGCGAATCTGGACTTTTGGCGTACAAACGAGTCATCAGCATGTACTCCAATGCCTAACAATTCCTGACTGATTTGTGATCAGTCCAAAATTGATTCTAATTTAACGTCGCAGAGTTCGGGACACAAACAGAGCCATCATGGCATGCTTTCGTAACATGTTTTGATGCTGTTGATGTGGGACCTGAAAGCATCACATATCGGTCTATGATATTACACAATAGATAGTAATAAAGCAAAGGATAATAAGTAAAGCAGCAACAAACGCTTGTCATATCACAGATATTATCTGTGAAATTGCTACCCTTGATCCCTATTATTTAATGCACTCTCTCCTTGTTCGTGACTGAATGTCGAATGAAATAGAGTCGTTTCGATATACTTGTCGCCGCCCCTTCCTTCACATCTACTCGAGCCTTAACCAGCTGACGCTAGTACTCTAACTTTGAGACAACTAAAATCGTTCCTCACTCTCGTTCAACAAAGATGGCGCTCCGTTTGATATGACGTAGACGAAGAAAGCAGGCTATAGATTGCTATCCAGACTGTTTCAAATGTTGGTACTTTTAAAATGTTTCGATGCATGCTCTATTGCTTTCTATCTTGTTTCAGTCGTTTCAGTTGTGCGCAGCTGCTACATCCAACGGCTTTTTATTGTCTGATGTAGAAAAGTCTTTCACTGCCTCTGTAGTTGATTCCTCTACCATTGCTTCTATCACCGATTAAAAAGTACGTTACTAATGTTTAACTTCTCCTTTCTCCAAAAGCAAATTTCATTCACTTGTATCGAATAACGTCAATCCTGACTCTTTTTATTCTTTCGACACAAAAATTATTTCAGGTACCAATCAAAGTCACGTGTAGACTGATCGTATCCTTACTTCTGATTCAGTGAGTAGAAAAATGGTTGAAATGGCTCTGAGCACTATGGGACTGAACATCTGAGGTCATCAGTCCCCTAGAACTTAGAACCACTTAAACCTAACTAACCTAAGGACATCATACACATCCATGCCCAAGGCAGGATTCGAATCTGCGACCGTAGCGGTCGGGCGGTTCCAGACTGAAGCGCCTAGAACCACTCGGCCACACCGGCCGGCCAATGAGTAGAATTACGAAGGTTATTACAAATGTCGAACCGTCTTCATTAACTTCTGTATACAGTAACTGGGAATAACTGATGAAGGTAGCTTCTTAGTTAGAAGCCCTGGCCATAAATAGCCAGTATCTTAACAGAAGGTACCAGTGGAGTGCAGTCTCCAGCGAAACTGTGGCTAACCAGACAGCTGAATGCCGTAGTCTTGCGTTGTCAATCCGGCGCCCCTTGACGGTCACTGCTTGCTCGTTCTCAGTATTGTGGTAGTTGAAAACAGCATACAGACTTGCGTGTAAACTAAAATAATACAAACAACTTTCTTAACTTTCTGTGGAGGGTGACCGTAGAAGAGACAAGTCATGAGTAACAATAACAACACCGAATAACCATTCAAATTATCGTAATAATTACAACTTTAAAAAGTGATGGATGATGAGGAAATTCCAAGACTTGTATAGCTGTATGAAATTTCTTTATCTGCAGCTACCGCTTTCATGCCAGTATAGAGGCATATCCAGGTTTATAACGGTTATATCTCCATAACGTAGATGGACAGTTACGGAGTCCCAATTTTCAGGAAATTATCCACGTTAAGAGTCAAATCACAATGGTGGGACCCCGTAATTGTCCATCTACGTTAAGGAAATACAACCATTATAAATCTGAACGGGTGTCTATACTGACGTGAAACCGGTAATTTGAAAAAGGACTTCCACACGTCCGTGCGCTTTTAGTAATACATAATCATTCCTGACATTTTAATTGTTGTAATTTTACGATAATTTGAATGGTTATCGAGTGTTGTTATCATTACTAAATGGAAAGAATAGCTGCCAACATGAGTAACGTAGAAGTAAATATCCACGGAGTTGTGAAGCAACTTAAATTACTTAATAAAAGCAAGTCTTCTGGTCCAGACTGTATACCAATTAGGTTCCTTTCAGAGTACGCTGATGCAATAGATCAGTACTTAACAATCATATACAACCGTTCGCTCGACGAAATATCCGCACGCCCAGACTGGAAAGTTTCGCAAGTCACACAAATATTGAAGAAAGGTAGTAGGAGTAATCCACTAAATTACAGGCCCATACCATTAACGTCGATATGCAGCAGGATTGTGGAATGTATATTATGTTCGAACATTATGAGTTACCTCGAAGAAAACGGCCTATAGATACACAATCAACATCGGATTAGAAAATATCGTTCTCGTGAAACACAACTAGCTCTTTATTCGCGTGGAGTGTTGAGTGTTATTGGCAAAGGATTTTGGATCGATTCCGTATTTCTGGATTTCCGGAAGGCTTTTGACACTGTACCACGCAAGCGGCTTGTAGTCAAATTGCGTGCTTATGGAATATCGTCTCAGTTATGTGACTGGATTTGTGACTTCCTATCAGAGAGGTCACAGTTAGTAGTTATTGACAGAAAGTCATCGAGTGAAACGGAAGTGATTTATGGCATTCCCCAAGGTATTGCTATAGGCCCTTTCCTGTTCCTTATCTATATAAACGATTTGGCAGACTATCTGAGCACCCGCCTTAGGTTGATCGCAGATGACGCTATCGTTTATCGACTAATAAAGTCATGAGAAGATCAAAAGAAATAGCAAAACGATTTAGAAAAGATATTTGAATGGTACCAAAATTGGCAGTTGACCCTAAGTAACGAAAATTGTGAGGTCATCCACAAGAGTGCTAAAAGGAAATCGTTAAACTTTGGTTAAACGATAAATCAATCAAATCTAAAGGCCGTAAATTCAACAAAATACTTAGCAATTACAATTACGAACAACATAAATTGGAAGGAATACATAGAAAATGTTGTGGGGATCTCTAACCAAAGACTACATTTTATTGGCAGGACACTAGCAAAATGTAACTGATCTACTAACGAGACTGCCTACACTACGCTTGTCCGTCCTCTTTTAGAATACTGCTGCGCGGTGTGGGATCCTTACCAGATAGGACCGACGGAGTACATCGAAAAAGTTCAGAGAAGGGCAGCACGTTTTGTATTATCGGGAGATATGGGAGAGAGTGTCACTGAAATGATTTTCGTTGCGACGGAATCTTATCACGAAATTCCAATCACCAACTTTTTCCTCCGAATGTGAAAATATTTTGTTGACACCGACCTGCATAGGGAGAAACGATCACCACTGTAAAATAAGGGATATCAGAACTCGTATGAAAAGATCCTACCCCTATGAACCATGGACTTTGCCATGGACTTTGTGCAACCACAACGGAGGGGTATCTGTTGAGAGACCAGACAAACGTGTGGTTCCTGAAGAGGGGCAGCAGCCTTTTCAGTAGTGCAGGGGCAACAGTCTGGATGATTGACTGATCTGGCCTTGTAACACTAACCAAAACGGCCTTGCTGTGCTGGTACTGCGAACGGCTGAAAGCAAGGGGAAACTACAGCCGTAATTTTTCCCGAGGGCATGCAGCTTTACTGTATGGTTAAATAATGATGGCGTCCTCTTGGGTAAAACATTCCGGAGGTAAAATAGTCCCCCATTCGGATCTCCGGGCGGGGACTACTCGAGAGGACGTCGTTATCAGGAGAAAGAAAACTGGCGTTCTACGGATCGGAGTGTGGAATATCAGATCCCTTAATCGGGCAGGCAGGTTAGAACATTTAAAAATGGAAATGGAGAGGTTAAAGTTAGATACAGTGGGAATTAGTGAAGTTCGGTGGCAGGAGGAACAAGACTTCTGGTCAAGTGACTACACGGTTATAAACACAAAATCAATTAAGGGTAATGCAGGAGTAGGTTTAATAATGAATAGGAAAATAGGAATGCGGGTAAGCTACTACAAACAGCATAGTGAACGCATTATTGTGGCCAAGATAGATACGAAGCCCACGCCTACCACAGTAGTACAAGTTTATATGCCAACTAGTTCTGCAGATGATGAAGAAATTGAAGAAATATATGATGAAATAAAATAAATTATTCAGTTAGTGAAGGGAGATGAAAATTTAATAGTTATGGGTGACTGGAATTCGTCAGTAGGAAAAGGGAGAGAAGGAAACGTAGTAGGTGAATATGGATTGGGGGTAATAAACGAAAGAGGAAGCCGCCTGGTAGAATTTTGCACAGAGCACAACCTAATCATAGCCAACACTTGGTTCAAGAATCATAAAAGAAGATTGTATACAGCCGGCCGGAGTGGCCGAGCGGTTAATGGCGCTACAGTCTGGAACCGCACGACCGCTACGGTCGCAGGTTCGAATCCTGCCTCGGGCATGGATGTGTGTTATGTCCTTAGGTTAGTTAGGTTTAAGTAGTTCTAAGTTCTAGAGTACTTATGACCACAGTAGTTGAGTCCCATAGTGCTCAGAGCCATTTGAAACATTTTTGATTGTATACATGGAAGAAGCCTGAGATACTGACAGGTGTCAGTTAGAGTATATAATGGTAAGACAGAGATTTAAGAACCTGGTTTTAAATTGTAAGACATTTCCAGGGGCAGATGTGGACTCTGACCACAATCTATTGGTTATGAACTGCAGATTAAAACTGAAAAAACTGCAAAAAGGCGGGAATTTAAAGAGATGGGACCTGGATAAACTGAAAGAACCAGAGGTTGTACAGAGTTTCAGGGAGAGCATAAGGGAACAATTGACAGGAATAGGGGAAAGAAATACAGTAGAAGAAGAATCGGTAGCTTTGAGGGATGAAGTGGTGAAGGCAGCAGAGGAGCAAGTAGGTAAAAAGACGAGGGCTGGTAGAAATCCTTGGGTAACGGAAGAAATATTGAATTTAATTGATGAAAGGAGGAAATATAAAAATGCAGTAAATGAAGCAGGCAAAAAGGAATACAAACGTCTCAAAAATGAGATCGACAGGAAGTGCAAAATGGCTAAGCAGGGATGGCTAGAGGACAAATATAAGGATGTAGAGGCTTATCTCACTAGGGGTAAGATAGATACTGCCTACAGGAAAATTAAAGAGATCTTTGGAGAAAAGAGAGCCACTTGTATGAATATCAAGAGCTCAGATGGAAACCCAGTTCTAAGCAAAGAAGGGAAAGCAGAAATGTGGAAGGAGTATATAGAGGGTCTATACAAGGGCGATGTTCTTGAGGACAATATTATGGAAATGGAAGAGGATGTAGATGAAGATGAAATGGGAGATATGATACTGTGAGAAGAGTTTGACAGAGCACTGAAAGACCTGAGTCGCAAAAAGGTTCCGGGCGTAGACAACATTCCATTAGAACTACTGACAGCCTTGGGAGAGCCAGTCCTGACGAAACTCTACCATCTGGTGAGCAAGATGTATGAGGCAGGCGAAATACCATCTGACTTCAAGAAGAATATAATAATTCGAATCTCAAAGAAAGCAGGTGTTGACAGATGTGAAAATTACCGAACTATCAGTTTAATAAGTCACAGGTGCAAATTACTGACACGAATTCTTTACAGACGAATGGAAAAACTAGTAGATGCCGACCTTGGGGAAGATCAGTTTGGACTCCGTAAAAATATTGGAACACGTGAGGCAATACTGACCCAACGACTTATCTTAGACGTTAGGTTAAGGAAATACAAACCTACGTTCCTAGGATTTGTAGACTTAGAGAAAGCTTTTGACAATGTTGACTGGAATACTTCTTTCAGATTCTGAAGGTGGGAGGGGTAAAATACAGGGAGCGAAAGCTATTTACAATTTGTACAGAAACCAGATGGCAGTTATAAGAGTCGACGGACATCAATGGGAAGCAGTGGTTGGGAAGGGAGTGAGACAGGGTTGTAGCCTCTCCCCGATGTTGTTCAATCTGTATATTGAGCAAGCAGTAAAGTAAACAAAAGAAAAATTCGGAATAGGTACTAATATCCATGGAGAAGAAATAAAAACTTTTAGGTTCGTCGATGACATTGTAATTCTGTCAGAGACAGCAAAGGACTTGGAAGAGCAGTTGAACGGAATGGATAGTGTCTTGAAAGGAGGATATAAGATGAACATCAAAAAAATCAAAACAAGGATAATGGAAAGTAGTCGAATTAAGTCGGGTGACGCTGAGTGTATTAAATTAGGAAATGAGACGCTTAAAGTAGTCAAGGAGTTTTGCTACTTGGGGAACAAAATAACTGATGATGGTCGAAGTAGAGAGGATATACAATGTGGACTGGCAATGGCAAGGGAAGCGTTTCTGAAGAAGAGAAATTTGTTAACATCGAGTATTGATTTAAGTGTCAGGATGTCGTTTCTGAGAGTATTTGTATGGAGTGTAGCCATGTATGGAAGTGAAACATGGACGTTAAATAGTTTGGACAAGAAGAGAATAGAAGCTTTCGAAATGTGGTGCTATAGAAGAATGCTTAAGATTAGATGGGTAGATCACATAACTAATGAGGAAGTATTGAATAGGATTGAGGAGAAGAGAAGTTTGTGGCACAACTTGACCAGAAGAAGGGATCGGTTGGTAGGACATGTTCTGAGTCATCAAGGGATCACCAATTTAGTATTGGAGGGCAGCGTTGAGGGTAAAAATCGTAGAGGGAGCCCAAGAGATGAATACACTAAATAGATACAGAAGGATGTAGATTGCAGTAGGTACTGGGATATGGAGAAGCTTGCACAGGATAGAGTACCATGGAGAGCTGCATCAAACCAGTCTCAGGACTGATGACCACAACAACGACATGAAAAGATATAGGTTTACGTCCTTCCCGAGCGCTATACGAGATTGGAATAATAGAGAATTGTGAAGGTGGTTCGAAACCCTCTACCAGGCACTTAAATGTGATTTGCAGAGTATACATGTAGATATTGATGTAGTAGGTATATAGAACGAAAAACCAGTCCACGTTATAAATATTTTATTTTTCATTCGGTAACTAGTTTCGGGGCGAGACTCCATTTTCAGATCACCATAAAGTCGAAAATTGCGTTTCCGAAGATGTCAACAAAATGAGTAACGTACATTCACTTTGCATACTAAAAAGATAGCCCGCGGATTCGCCTCCCGCGATTATGGACATTTTACAACAGTCCACGCCCGGCTGGGCGCTCTCTGCAGAAGGCGTTCTCTGACAGCCGGTGAGATCGTAGAAGGCAGATGGAATAGGGAACATGTGTTCGTTCCCACAGTCGCGAAAGCCGCGACTTGGGTGTCTTTAAAGACACAGTTAAGAAACGGAGATGACTGACTGTTTTCCAAGTTTTTTCAGAGCTATCCAGGAATAGAAATGGTTCAAATGGCTCTGAGCACTATGGGACTTAACATCTGAGGTCATCAGTCCCCTAGAACTTAGAACTACTTAAACCTAACTAACCTAAGGACATCACACACATCCATGCCCGAGGCAGGATTCGAACCTGCGACCGTAGCAGTCCCGCGGTTCCGGTCTGCAGCCCCTAGAACCGCGTGGCCATCTCGGTCGGCCAGGAATAGAAGCAAAGAAACGAGACCATGAGGTGGAAGCAAGAGAACGTGGCCGATATTTTTGAAGCCGCTAGTGCAAGGCACTAACAATGTAAAAATTATATGATTGGTTAGCACTAAATAAATTTTTCTTGATTGTTGAGCGATGGTTTTCGAGAGACTATTGGAGCGACTTCTGGCAGAGAGACTGCATAGACACTGTTACTACTTTTCCAGACACGGCGCGGTAGACACTTCTTCTTCAGATGCGGTGCGTTTGGCATTTCTTCTCCAGACGCGGTGCGGTAGACTTCTTGTGCACTCGCCTGCCACGATAAAGGACGTTTTACAATTGTCGGGCATGTCACTTGTTGCAGAAGGCATTGTTCAATTTTGGTTTTCCACTCCTTTAACGGTTTTTGTACTCATTTACTATTAAGTTACGCTACTAGGGCCAGTCTGATTTATTCCTTTATCATGATTATGCATTCATTATTTCGGATCCCTTGTTTTCAATTTTTTTATATCCTCACAGATTCTCTGTCTTCAGAACATTTCATTACAGTTAAACCACTGTATGTGATACCATTGTTTGCAAAACACTTAGCGTATGTTTTCAATGACGGCTTTTCTACAATATGAGAACTTTTACTTTGCGTCATAGTATTATGTTAGCATGAAATGTTATGCGGTTTCTACTAATACAGTTAATGGGCCAATGAGAGATCTGTGACCACTGTTTGTATGTCAAGCATTTTAGTCTACCATCTTAATATCTTTGACTTCTATTCTTTCATTTTTTACTAATGTGTACGTATGATTAATTTATTTTAAATAGCGACAACTGATTTCTGTTTAAAGCTTGGTGTTGACGATTTATAAAGAAGTCTAAAGGTGGTGACAGTGAGGCAAGGATACTGTAGTGAAACAGAATAATTAATAAAATTACAGCTATCGGTATTTGTTTTTTTTTTCAGTTGTACGGAAGATGTTTTCGATCCCACAGCTGCGAAAACCATGAATTGGGTGTCCTAAAAAATACACTTACACAAAAAGAGGTCAGTCACAGTTTGCCAAGTTTTTGAGAGCAGACTAGGGATTGGTTGCAAGGTAACGAGACTGTGACGACGAAGTACGAGCGAGCACGATTGGGGGCCGACTATTATCTATCCACCTGTGGCAAAAACTAAAAACTTAAAAATTAGAGTACTGGCTAGGGCCAAGGGAACTTTTTCTGGTTGATGGGTGCTGTCTTTTCGAGTGACTATTTGCCCACTTCTGGTAAAGATAGTACGATAGGGACTACCAGTTCTTTTCCAGACGATGTATGGTACATACTTATTTTGCAGGTGCGGTTCGGTAGACACTTCTTCTCCAGGCGTGGAACAGTAGACATTTCTTCTCCAGGTGTGGTGTAGTAAACACTACTTCTCCAGACGCGCTCTGGTGCTCTTCTTCTCCAGATGTGGGCGAGACACCTCATCGCTTGGTTCGACTTCTGGCAGAGACAGCACTGAGATCCGCGCTAACTCTTCTCAATACTTCTTCATTAGAGCTTTAACGAAATATTACCACTTGATTCCGTTGCACTACGATTCTGGGGTGAGACTTCGATTAGTATGTTATATATCTCGTAGATCATTTGGACGACTCTTTTATTGAAACGATACGGAACGAGTCAGTTTACAGGAAATGTCTACAAGACTGGCGGTAACATTAATGAATATGTTATTATTATTAGGCCTACTCATACAATTACACAGTTTTTATGCTGAGAACATCTGGTAGTATCGGTTGGTTAGGGCAGAATCGAGTTATATGTTCGTTAATATTACATTAAACGCAAGCTCGCTCCACATGACTTAGCGGACTGGCACTGTTACTTGTAATCTCGTCTTCTCTTTTCGATGCAACTATGCAATCACTAACTCTATCTCTTGGCTATGTTGTTCCGTATCAACACACTAGGGTTTTGGCACTTTTCTGTTTCTTGTTAAATTGTTTTTGCGAACCGTACTATTCTCCACTGTAAACTTAACTGTGCCTCTCACTTTGATCTGCTTGTTGTGTGTTCCCTTTCAAAACCTTGTAATGCTCTTGCCAATCTGTGCGCACTAAGAATTTGCAACAAATATTGGAATTTATCTTGATCATTTCTTTAATTTCTTAATTAGTAAATCTTCCTCATGAGAATAATGAAGATAAAAATTAGTGCCCGAGCCACCATGCAATAAAACGAATTACTTTAGATCCGTTGTGTAACTTTACTGACTATTTAGATTCCAGGGAGCGATTTGCCACTAAGTAGGCCCCGTTGGTGCACATAAGGTAGAGGGCCACACAAGGATCTTTATTTCAAGTTATTTTGAAGTTCGTGACTAATTTCCATTTAGCAGAAGGTCAGCTCGTTTTGTATTATCGCGAAATAGGGGAGATAGTGTAACAGACATGATACGTGGAGTGGCAATCATTATAACAAAGGTGTTTTACGTTGCGACGGGATCTTCTCATGAAATTTCAATCACCAGTTTTCTCCTCCGATTGCGAAAACATTCTGTTCGCACCCACCTACGTAGGGAGAAATAATCATCACGATAAAATAAGAGAAATCAGGGCTCGCACAGGAAAATTTAAGTGCTCGTTTTTCCCACGTGTCGTTCGAGAATGGAACGGTAGAAAGACAACATGAAGGTGGTTCCTTGAACCCTCTGCCAGGCACTTGGAAAATGCAGAGCAATCACGTAGATGTAGATGTAGATGTAGCAGCTTCTGAAAAACAGCTTAATGGGTAGATTACATGAGATAAGGTTGATTTAGAATAGACACATCGCTCGTTTTGCAGATCTATTAAACGAACCTTGAGTGTGTGGAACATACCATACATAAAAATTATGTGTTTACAAGAGAAATTATGTCCCAATATTCATTAGAAAAATTAAATTTGCCTGATAACCAAATACTGCATTTTCAATAGCCACATAAGCATTGAGAACCTTATGTATGTACACTGCAAAGACTGTATATCATGGAAATTGTTCACAGCTGCATCTGATGATACGGCTACAAGCCTCAAAAGAGATCACCATAGAATAAACTGTTGTCTGAAGCAGTTTCCATTTTTAATAAATAAACATACAATATCTTTCCAAGTAGCTCCATCGACGGGGGAAACCTCAATATGCTAATGTTCTCCTCGCAATTCCAATTAAAATGACACCCAAGAATGTGGAATAAGTCAAAAGTTTTCATCGTATTTTGATTTGTAAGCTATTATAAGACTTATCACCAAAATCTACCTTATATATCTATACATAATGCCTAGAAAAATTTCTGTGTTGTTGAAGAATAGTAACAGATTTTCAACGGCTACTGACTAGGCGATCTTGAACTAAAAATGTGCAGGATTGAGATATTCCGTAACGATCGCACGAGCGCTACCTAATGTTGTTCATATTGTAAATATCAATAGATTTCCATAACACATAGGGTAGGTCATGTTAAACAGAAATAAAAATCTTAGACGCCTTATAAAACGTATTCATTACCATTTAAACTTTTCATAATTATTGATGAACATATGAAAATTTTTATTCCCGAATGAGGGACGATTTTCTGACCCACTGTAAGTTACAATAAGTCATAGTGCAGATCGTTCTCTTTATTATTTATGAGAAACTCCATTAAGGAAAAGATGCTCTGAGAGTGAGTATTCCCTACAAACAGCTCACCAGCAATGTTATACGGGTCATTCTGGAGTCCACACCGTAAGTAACTGGGTAATACTCGTTTTAAACTCGGTAGCTTGATGATATATACCAGAGAATCTACACTCCTGGAAATGGAAAAAAGAACACATTGACACCGGTGTGTCAGACCCACCATACTTGCTCCGGACACTGCGAGAGGGCTGTACAAGCAATGATCACACGCACGGCACAGCGGACACACCAGGAACCGCGGTGTTGGCCGTCGAATGGCGCTAGCTGCGCAGCATTTGTGCACCGCCGCCGTCAGTGTCAGCCAGTTTGCCGTGGCATACGGAGCTCCATCGCAGTCTTTAACACTGGTAGCATGCCGCGACAGCGTGGACGTGAACCGTATGTGCAGTTGACGGACTTTGAGCGAGGGCGTATAGTGGGCATGCGGGAGGCCGGGTGGACGTACCGCCGAATTGCTCAACACGTGGGGCGTGAGGTCTCCACAGTACATCGATGTTGTCGCCAGTGGTCGGCGGAAGGTGCACGTGCCCGTCGACCTGGGACCGGACCGCAGCGACGCACGGATGCACGCCAAGACCGTAGGATCCTACGCAGTGCCGTAGGGGACCGCACCGCCACTTCCCACAAATTAGGGACACTGTTGCTCCTGGGGTATCGGCGAGGACCATTCGCAACCGTCTCCATGAAGCTGGGCTACGGTCCCGCACACCGTTAGGCCGTCTTCCGCTCACGCCCCAACATCGTGCAGCCCGCCTCCAGTGGTGTCGCGACAGGCGTGAATGGAGGGACGAATGGAGACGTGTCGTCTTCAGCGATGAGAGTCGCTTCTGCCTTGGTGCCAATGATGGTCGTATGCGTGTTTGGCGCCGTGCAGGTGAGCGCCACAATCAGGACTGCATACGACCGAGGCACACAGGGCCAACACCCGGCATCATGGTGTGGGGAGCGATCTCCTACACTGGCCGTACACCACTGGTGATCGTCGAGGGGACACTGAATAGTGCACGGTACATCCAAACCGTCATCGAACCCATTGTTCTACCATTCCTAGACCGGCAAGGGAACTTGCTGTTCCAACAGAACAATGCACGTCCGCATGTATCCCGTGCCACCCAACGTGCTCTAGAAGGTGTAAGTCAACTACCCTGGCCAGCAAGATCTCCGAATCTGTCCCCCATTGAGGATGTTTGGGACTGGATGAAGCGTCGTCTCACGCGGTCTGCACGTCCACCACGAACGCTGGTCCAACTGAGGCGCCAGGTGGAAATGGAATGCCAAGCCGTTCCACAGGACTACATCCAGCATCTCTACGATCGTCTCCATGGGAGAATAGCAGCCTGCATTGCTGCGAAAGGTGGATATACACTGTACTAGTGCCGACATTGTGCATGCTCTGTTGCCTGTGTCTATGTGCCTGTGGTTCTGTCAGTGTGATCATGTGATGTATCTGACCCCAGAAATGTGTCAATAAAGTTTCCCCTTCCTGGGACAATGAATTCACGATGTTCTTATTTCAATTTCCAGGAGTGTATATCTTTTGGTATCCTGGGATGAATGTCACAAAAAAATTCACATACTTCTGTACTTTTTTTCGCCCTTAAACGAAATAATTCGTTTCACATATAGACATTTGGGTTAAGTCATTTTTGCAGCGGTGTTGCAAGCTCCTTATAATTGCGTTTATTTTATAAATCCGTAATTCTAAAATTTTAACATTTTCAACCACTTGTATCAGGAAGTCGTGATACACACCTGGCGTCGGGGAAGGGATACGTCATCAGTTTATGAAATTCATATAGAGAATTATTTAGAAGCTTATCAACAATTAATTAACTATAAATATCTTAGCTCTATCAGCATAATTTTAATTCACAGTTAGTTTGCTATTGTTCCTAACATTCATGACGTTTTGTAAATGTTTGTACTACAACGTGTCTTGGAGCTCACAAATATGGAAGGAAAGCCACTGGTTTTAAATGTCTAACACCAAAGCTACTATTTATTTCCTGGCTGACTAATTTCGCGCTTTGCCCATTTTTACAAGCCACCTATTGCAGAGAACAAAATTTGTTATAAGTGGTTGAGGTAGGTGTTTATAATAAAGGTATCACTGACTATATAGTTCACATGGTAACTACCTACGTATTTTGTACGTAGAATATATTTTTTGTCGACAGTGCTGCTTATGTCATCACACTTGAATTTATCTAAGACCTGCGTTAATGACGTAACTGTGGTTACACTTATTTTTATTATGACAATGTATTACCCTAATATACATTTTTCTTAATTGTGGCACCTTCATTAACTGAGATACGTTAAGGTGTCATGACATAAACACAAATGTCCACAGAAAATATATCCTACATAAAAAATACTGAGCTGTGCTCTGGCTCGCATTTGTGCCGTTGACAGGTTGGCGTCGTGTATTCGGATTGTGACCTCGTTTTCCTAGTGCGTTCACTGGCTAGCTTTGTCTGCCCGTGAGTGGCAGCAGCGGTGTTTATCGATAGCGAGTACTGTGGTACTATCTTTGGAGTGACCTGAAGTATTTACAGTGTGTCGGTGTTCAGTTGCGGGACGGAGCAGCAGTGAAGTCCGCACAGCCAGTTCTCGCCCGAGCGCTGGCGCCATACGTGCACTGCCTGACGGAAGGATGTGGTCGTGAGAGTGCACGACCATGTCAAGGATCGGATTCAGCGAGTTTAAGTTGAATGGATCGTTATAATCCACTGGTGTGTGTGTCTCCGTCCGTCGAAGTGACCTCATGGCAGTAAGTTGTCAGCCGACGATCCATACTGGGACCTTTCGGTGTCAGACTTGAGCGGGAACGATCGTTGGTTGGTCGTTCGGTCGGTCGTCTCAGTAGACGACTGGTATCTGGTCTTTCCACACTTTCTGTGTTATTAGCGTTCATGTCTACGTGCAATTCGTCTTGTGGGTGTACAGTGACTGTTTTGGCATTGTTTAAGTTGTTTGTCGAATTGTCTTCTGCTGTTCCATGTGCTTCTAGTTAGATTTTGAATAGGCAGTTTGGTCTTAGCCCTGTCTGCATACTAGGATTTGGTGGAGCCAACTTGTGTAATTAAATGCTTGCCGGCCGTGGTGGTCTAGCGGTTCTAGGCGCTCAGCCCGGAGCCGCGCGACTGATACGGTCGCAGGTTCGAATCCTGCCTCGGGCATGGATGTGTGTGATGTCCTTAGGTTAGTTAGGTTTAAGTAGTTCTAAGTTCTAGGGAACTGATGACCATAGATGTTAAGTCCCATAGTACTCAGAGCCAATTAAATGCTTGTCATTTGACGATGCTAACTGTTATTCTATCATCGTATTTATTATCGAATCTTAGGTAGATTTTGCGAGTGTGTTGGTCGGCGTATAACCTGTCCCTAGTTTGAGTTCCCATCCCGTTAAGTGAGCATAACTCTTGATTGCCTGCCTCACCGCTCACGCATCTGTAGGGACTTTTTCTCAGGTCGATCCATGGAGCACTGTCTTCAGATCACTCCCTTCTTCATTTGGTCTGATTGTGTCAATTGTTCAAAAATAATATTTTGTTAAAATTATTTCTATTGCTTGTGGCATTCAGCTGACAAATAATTTGAATTCTTCTTAATGAGGCCTCCAGCCGTCAGTATAGCTTGTGTTACAGCAACTTTTCTTTTAAATGATTGTTTTAAAAAATGATTTTGGTATTTTCAACGTGTAATTGTCTTCGTTATTTGTAATTCAGGCCTTCAGCCGACAATTGTTCTGAAGTATTGCGTGTGGCCTTCAGCTAACAAATAATTTTGAATTGTTCGTAACAAGGGTTGCAGCCGTCAGTGTTAGTTGTGTTACGGTCAATTTTTTAGAAAAAATGAATGTTTTTTAAAAAAATTGCTTCCTTAAACAAAGTGTACGTGTATACCGTGCAACCAACGGTAACTGATTAGGCCCCGTCCACACTTTTTCCCGCCGTCCCTAAGTAAATGGTTCAAATGGCTCTGAGCACTACGGGACTTAAAATCTGTGGTCATCAGTCCCCTAGATCTTAGAACTACTTAAACCTAACTAACCTAAGGACATCAGACACATCCATGCCCGAGGCAGGATTCGAACCAGCGACCGTAGCGATCACGCGGTTCCAGACTGAAGCGCCTTCCCTAAGTACCCAACGTCTCAAATATACAAGTAGTTACCTTAGGAACCATTACATCAGGATACCTCTGTTATCCACGCTACCGGTGTACCCAGCACTGCTTTGGCGCGTATATATTGCATCAACCTGTACTTCCCCCTCTGTCCCTTTCCTCTCCGTCCATCTCTTCATCACCTCTCTCTGCCCATCTCCTACTCTTCCCTTTCTCTGTCCATTTCCTCTTCCCCCTTTGTCTGTTCATCTCCTCCTCCCTCATCACTCTACCTACCTCTTCCTCCCCGTCCGTTAGTCCATCTGTTTCTCTTTCCTTTCAGAGTTTGGCTCTGCCTACTTACCCTTCTCTATTTCTGTCCATCTCGTCCTCCTACTGTTTTTGCCTGTCTCCTCCTACTCCCTCGCCATCTGCCCATTTCCTCATCGTCTCACCCGAATAGGAGGCTTGTGGCCCTTACACCTACAAAATTCCTTTCCAGATTGTAACTAATATGTGTACCAAATTGGACTGAAATTGTTCAAGAGTCTTAGGATGAGCTTCTTACCCGCGGATTTGCTCTCATACATACATGTCAAATATGTTTCATTTCGCCATGCAGTTTTGTTTGCACGCATCTCAATCTTTATGACGAAACTCGTGAACTGTATGCTGTAGAATATACAGGGTGAGTCACTAACTAGTGACAGCTAAAATAACTCCGAAAATATGATTGTAACTGAAAGGTTTGTGGGACAAATGTTGCATGTGACACCGGGGCCCATAATACGACGTCGGTTTATTGTTGCTAGGTGGGGTCGCGTCTGAGATATGAAGGTCCACTTTGCTTGTTTAAATGGGATGCTATAGTTTGGTACTTATTTTCTGATACCAGCTATCGAGACGAATCCAATGATGTGTAACAGTAAGGTCAACGAAGGTCACAAAGATGGCATGAACGTCCATTTACAGAAAGTGTCCGAAGTGATGACCATTGGTATCAGTGCAGTGCTACAATCTTCTTATCATGGATTGTGTGGTATTCCTTATCATGTCGGCACGTATCGAAGCACATGCTCTGACAATTCTCTCTCGTATATCGTGCAAATAGTAAATATTTTCCTAATACGGCGGATCTATCTAATGTACCATTAACATGTAAACACCATTCGACGGTTTCGCAATACATCAATAATAGGAACGGTAAGACCTGTATCGTAAAATAAAGCGAATGTGAATGATGTATTTTTCGAAGGTCAATTCGATATGCTTTCATTTACGGAGAATGCCACCGAAAAGCAATGAGAGCTAGAGACTTAAACGCTGAAGGAAATCCTAAAAGTACTCACCCTACACCTTGTACATTTAAATATGTGTATGATAAAGTGAGAACAACTGGATGCTTAACGCGTCGGAAACATATTACGAACGAGGAAACGGAAATTGGTAGTCTTTCCACTGTGGTTCGTGATCCTTGTGTTAGTTCGCGTCAAGTCGCGAGGGAATCTGGCATAAGCCAGAGCAGTGTTGTTCGTGTTCTGAATCGCCATAAATATCATCCTTACCAATATCAGCCTCCACCAAGAATTAACTGGTACGGATTGTATGCGGGGCACTGAATTCTACCGATGGGCTCAACTTCAGATTCAGAGGGATGACAAATTTATTAATTTGATTTTATTTACTGACGAGGCTGCATTCACGAACCATGGAAATGTTAATTTGCATAACATGCATTACTGGGCAACTGGAAATCCATGTTGGCTGCGGCAAGTTGCACACCAAAAACTGTGGTCGGTGAATGTATGGTGTGGAATTCCGGAGGACAGAATTATAGGCCCCTATTTCATCGAAGGAAATCTTATGTTAGGAAGTACACCACATTCCTGCATGAAACATTAGGTCTTTTATTGGAAGAAATACCTTTAGTAACAGGAAATAGAATGATCAGCACGATGGGTGTCCGGCACATTTTTCGCCGATGTCTAGAAATGATTCGCAGAGACGGTTCCCAAATCCTTGGTTTGGATGCGGAGGAGATGTGTCGTGGCCGGCTCGTTCTCCAGACTTGACACCTCTGGTTTTTTTTCTTGTGGGGATTCGTAAAAGACATTGTTCATAAAGACTTTCCAACTACACCTGAAGATACGAGAGACAATTGTCAGAGCATGTGCCTCGGTAAGTACCGATGTGATAAGGAATACCACTCAATCCATGATAAGAAGGTTTCAACACTGCACTGATACCAATGGTCATCACCTCGAACACTTCCTGTAAATGGACGTTCATGCCATCTTTTCGACCTTTGTTGACCTTCAAAGACCATACTGTTAAACATCATTGGAATCGTATCGACAGCCGCTATCAGAAAATAAGACCAAACTATAGTATGCCATTTAAAAAAACAAAGGTGACCTACATATTTCTGAAGCGATCCCACCTAGCAACAAAGAACCAACGTAATTTTATGGACTCCGTTGTCCCATGCAACTTTTGTCCCACAAACTTTTCAGCTCTTACCATACTTTCGGAGTTATTCTTGGTGGCAATAGTTAGTGAATCACCCTGAATACTTTTGCAGGTACATTCTGTGGTATATGTGTCTGCTGTCTGCGTAATGTATATCGAGTAGAGTTAGCAGCAAAGAACTAACAAATTTAACTTTACTTGATGCAATGGTTTTCACGTACTCGATGTTTATGATGTCATATCTCCTGAATTAATTTCGTACAGTGAGGTAATCTTTATGTTAAACTCAGTGGTATCGTGAAATTGGTTCACAAAATGTGGTAAAGAAATCATAAATTTAAACGTCATGCTTCATGTGACAGATTTATCGCATGAACAGCGAAAATGTATTAAATGGTACTTTTTTCCCTTCTCCATTTTTCAGGTGTGGTCAGTGAGAAATGTTTCGTAAATTTTGAATTTGTGTGTAAAGTTTGATGCCAAACTGTGTGTTCTCTTTCTCATATTCTGGATGAGTAAAGTACAGGTAGTCGCCGCTTCGTGGGCTACACTGCCTTGTCACCATTACCCTCACCCCTTTGATAGATGGGTTCTTACCCCTACTGTGATTCTTTACAAACAGTGTACCAAGTTTGGATGTAATCGGTCCAGTGGCTTCGGAAGAGATGTGGATCATATGTATCTACATACTCGTACATACATACATACGTATGCAGGTATATACGTACATCTATTTTTATAATTTGCGTGGATTTGACATATCCACTCATAACAAATTTTGTTCTCAGTAATTTCTAGCTTTCGATAATGTCAAGGTCCGAAACTAGTGAGCCAGGAAATAAATAGCAACGTTCGTGTTAATCATTGAAAATAATGTATTTTCTTCGAAATTAGTGACATCTGCAGATGGCCAAAAAACTCATTTAGAGCTTTGATAAAGTTTTTCTTAAGAGCCATTTCTATAACTATACTTGGTTCGCTATTTACCTCAATATTTGTTTTATACAGAATAAATTGGGACAGTATTCGACAGAAACAACTTATGCAGTTGCCTTCATAATCTGAAGTGAAAATGTTTAGAAGGGTTAGTCTTTTGCGATAGTACAGTGTTAATTCTGAGTACAGCACTTTCAAAACGTCTACGTCATAACACGAGAACGCTACTGTGAGTTTTCCCATAACTGCATGAGTATGTCCACAGTCTCCTTTCTGTTCTACACCGAAACGTCGATGCTCCTGGCGAGCGGTGATACGTGGTTCGCGAGGCGGCGGGGCTGCAGCCCACCTGGCTCCCGAGTTGAGCAGGTCACATAAATATGGAACGTCAGGCGCAGCGCCCAGCCGATACCGTGGCCCAGCGATGTGCCCCACGGCAGATGTTGCGTCGGAAAGAAAGATGCGCCCCTATACATCAACGAGGGAAGAAACAACCGTATTACTCTAGGAGGTAATACATATTTATTCCGTTGAGAGGTGGAAAACACGAAAAAGCCCCCTAAAAAGCGAATGGCGTTGCATACTTCTGTTTTGTAAGCTTTGTCATTCTCTTTGTCAAGAAGTTCATTAATATTACGTTTCATTAACTAAACTGCTTTAGCATGTGAAATAGAATATCACAGTATTGTCACACTGTCAATATCGGTCTTTTAATTAAGCTACAATAATGCCTACATCCTATCTGCATTTCCCTGCACACAGGACAAAATGTTCGTCACCCTTTCCAACTATCGCGATAATAAGGTGTAACATTGCATCTAGACTCGATAACCAGCTAAATTCTTAGATGATTAGATACCACAAAGAAGCTATAATGCACGAATATTGATTGCTCCGCTATCTGTAACGTTTTGTGATACATTAAGGTCGGGTGACGTTGCCGGCACTTGAAGTGCGACAGGTTAACTGGAACTGTGTGTTCGTCAAATTGAGTACCCATGCACCCACAGTCCTATGAACACAGCTGTTAAAATATTGAGAGTGTCTACAGAATACATCACCATGTAAATGTGAAAGAAAGGACAACACTTGATGAGTGAGCAAGTTGAAATAAACATTCCAGTACATGTTTATAACTACCTGAGTGAGTGGCGCCAAGCCACGATATTAAATCACTGTCATAACACCACAGAACCGCCTCTTGCCAAAGCTAAACGCACCGCACATTGTGGATTAGACGTCTCTTTGTACCGTCGGTACATATGACGCATTTTGTAATTTGAAAACAGGAAACGTCCACCCTGTGGGACCACACTGCATAACTCCAGTCAGCTATTTTATATTCTCTGTGTTGTTTCACCCACTGAAGACACGCAGTTCTGTGTGCCGAGGTGACTAATGGCCTTTTTACAAGTTACGCTACTGCAAATGTCTATTGCATGCAGTTAGTTTCGCCATATTCTCTCGGTAACTGGTTCAAATGAACCTGCATTTACTGAAGCTGTTTGGCCAGTTTCAAATCGTCTAAATTGACAAGGGCTGAAAGTCGTCTGCAGTCTTTGTTAATTAGGGCCATTTTGCGGTCATTACTCGTCTACCTTGTTACATCGCCTCGAGTGGTTGCTTGCGGACAGGTTGGTCCCTTCACATCGATTCACCAACAAAAATTGGGTAACTTCAGTCAAGGTGTGCACATCAGCACGTCAAAACGCAATAGCTCCTTTCTCACATTATTCCGCATTTACCAGTCTTACTGCTTTGATTCCATGTTACCAAGTGGCTCATGTGCAACCAACTGGCACACAACCCTCATTCCACTGCCGTGTCTTACAGAGGGCGACCAAAAATATGGAAACACCAACAACATACTAAATTACAGTGCTTAAACATTTAACTGCCGTGGACGAGCTACTTCCATATCTCAGTCAAAATAAATAAATAAATAGATAGATAAATAAATTAAATAAAAAATAGGTTTAGAGTATTTACCGTATGATCCTCGTACCTTTTCTATGTGCTACTATTTGCAAAAATTCTCGTATCGTTATCTCGAATCGTTTCTGAAATATGACCATTGTTAGAACCACATGATTCGCAATACACAAGGACGGGAATGGGGACCTCGCGTGACAGTCTGTCGCATATCAAAAGCAGTACTCGACCACGAGATGATACATCATTCTGCTTTCAGTTTTAAATAATATTTCGATATCTTACCTACATTTCATTTATGAGCTACACTTGACCGTATGCTAAGATTACACAGCGCTTTACACAATTTGATACAGCACAGTAACTATGACGAATAACGAAAAGAAATTCATTCCTCTATCGATGGAAGATATCAGACTGAAAGAACTGCTAAAATCAATTTTTTCACGTAACAGTTTTCTTAAAATCAGATGATAAGTATTTCATAACGGCTGGAATGCCCACTTTCAGCACAGGTAGCAGCATTTATCGAGCAGTATAGCCATAACGAAGCCACACTCAGTGAGCGGGAAAGCAAAGATCATGTCTGTAGCATCGAAAGAGGTAATACAGTTGTGGAAGACCGTTGGGAAACAAAACGGCTGCCTGTCGTCTCGGAATGGGTAAGTACAGATCATGGATGAGTATCGGAATAATCGTGCACCGTTATTCCTGCTAAATAGTGGCAAGTTCAGGTAAGGTAGATGGAGGTGGGTAACGATCAAGCACCCTCTTTCCGAAGTGGAAAACGAAGGCTCAGTAATATTCAGATCCGGTGACTGTGGTGGCCATGAGACATGCTACAGTTTATCCTCTTGCTCACAAAACCAGTTGTGGACGACACAAGCTTCGTGATTAGGGTCCCTGTCGGTTTGGAACACAGCCTCAAAATTGTTGGCGAGTAATTTTACCATGGGATGGACCTGACCCGCCAAAATGCTAACATAATCCCTGACAGTAATGCGAATTTGGAGAATTCCCATGGGGCCCATGGAATATCTGAGTATGGCTTCCCAAATCGTCACAGAACCCCTCCCCCCTCTCCATGTTCTTTTTCGGAGCCTAAACTCAGACAGAAGTTGGAAACTAGACTGATCCGACCAAGTAACTCTTCTCCATTGCTCCATAGTCTATGTTTTATTGCTTCGGCTCCCCTTTTTTCTTTTAAACGCATTTGCATAATCGATTTACGGTTTTGGAATTCCAGCTAGCCCTTCCATTCCCCCATGCTTCTGTAGCTCCCTTCGTTTGGTTTCGGTTTTGACAGGATTCGCAAATGTCACATTCGGTTCTGTGATGACATTTTCAGTTGTTTTTCTCTTATTTTTCGTCACAGTCCTGTTCAGTGACCGTCTGTCACGATCACGCGATACACGTTTTTGTCCGTAATATGACGTAGCGGATGTTCCCTGCTTTTCCTTCTCGTGGTATAAATCTTCGATGCGGCGCCTCCACTAAACACTTCGCCTACCCCGGTTTGCACCCACCATACGGGCAGCACCAGTTTGCCTACGATCGAACTCAGTTGACTCCTACGTAATGCACTCCAGCTACACAAAACACTGTACTGATCACGACTAGCAACTGCAACGTACTGAGGGCATTGCACAGTTGCCCTTCATGTTCAAATACAACAGCTCAGCCTGCAAGCTTGGCTAGCATCTGCGTATGGTCAAACTTTCGTTTCTCGTAGTGATTCCATACATTCGCCCAGACTTTCTATACAACATATCAGTTGTAGTGGTACTTGAAGTACGTAACCATTACGGCACGTCACCTCAACCTCTCGATACCAGCAACATTCTACTGTGTTTCTGTAAAATAGTTAACATATTTCTGTGACAACATTCAGATTTGATTTCATTAATATAGAGGTGCTTCGATACATCGATATGTATGTATTGCAATGATATTATTCTTATGTGTATTCCTTCTTTTGTTACTATGATCATTGACGTACTTGTAACTCCGATGTTTGGGCGCGTAAGCGGTTATTAGAGAGTCAAGCTTTGGTCATTATGTTAAAAAGACGCAAATTGTAGTCAGTTTAGGAAATGTGAACTTTAACAGTGAGGAAGATATTTTCAAGTAGGTTTTATATTGTGAAGTGATGTTTTGGAACGAGTTACGTGATATTGCAACAAAAGTAATAAAAAAGAAGTGTAGCTTAAATTCGGAGTGCTGATTACGCTTTTTACATCAACCATTGTCCTAACTTGCAAAAGTTTAATCTTCAAGAATGGTTAATGAAACACATATATAAAACTTTTTAATATCGCAGAATAACACCTAGGTGCTTCGATACATCGATATGTATATATTGCATCTTTGCTTCAGAGCTTGGAATCATCACTAACTAGATTTTCGACGATTGAGCCATTAGTTCACAACGAGACCAGCGTGGGAAACACGAAAAGATGAGTGCCTAGTTTATGCATTATTTGTGCTCTAATGACACCTGCCACATAATATAACTTTGTTGTTGCTCGAAAATACAATACAGGGTTATTACAAATGATTGAAGCGATTTCACAGCTCTACAATAACTTTATTATTTGAGATAATTTCACAATGCTTTGCACACACATACAAAAACTCAAAAAGTTTTTTTAGGCATTCACAAATGTTCGATATGTGCCTCTTTAGTGATTCGGCAGACATCAAGCCGATAATCAAGTTCCTCCCACACTCGGCGCAGCATGTCCCCATCAATGAGTTCAAAAGCATCGGTGATGCGAGCTCGCAGTTCTGCCACGTTTCTTGGTAGAGGAGGTTTAAACACTGAATCTTTCACATAACCCCACAGAAAGAAATCGCATGGGGTTAAGTCGGGAGAGCGTGGAGGCCATGACATGAATTGCTGATCATGATCTCCACCACGACCGATCCATCGGTTTTCCAATCTCCTGTTTAAGAAATGCCGAACATCATGATGGAAGTGCGGTGGAGCACCATCCTGTTGAAAGATGAAATCGGCGCTGTCGGTCTCCAGTTGTGGCATGAGCCAATTTTCCAGGATGTCCAGATACACGTGTCCTGTAACGTTTCTTTCGCAGAAGAAAAAGGGGCCGTAAACTTTAAACCGTGAGATTGCACAAAACACGTTAACTTTTGTGAACTGCGAATTTGCTGCACGAATGCGTGAGGATTCTTTACCACCCAGATTCGCACATTGTGTCTGTTCACTTCACCATTAAGAAAAAATGTTGCTTCATCACTGAAAACAAGTTTCGCGCTGAACGCATCCTCTTCCATGAGCTCGCAACCGCGCCGAAAATTCAAAGCGTTTGACTTTGTCATCGAGTGTCAGGGCTTGTAGCAATTGTAAACGGCAAGGCTTCTGCTTTAGCCTTTTCCGTAAGATTTTCCAAACCGTCGGCTGTGGTACGTTTAGCTCCCTGCTTGCTTTATTCGTCGACTTCCGCGGGCTACGCGTGAAACTTGCCCGTACGCGTTCAACCGTTTCTTCGCTCACTGCAGGCCGACCTGTTGATTTCCCCGTACAGAGGCATCCAGAAGCTTTAAACTGCGCATACCATCGTCGAATGGAGTTAGCAGTTGGTGGATCTTTGATGAACTTCGTCCTGAAGTGTCGTTGCACTGTTATGACTGACTGATGTGAGTGCATTTCAAGCACGACATACGCTTTCTCGGCCCCTGTCGCCATTTTGTCTCACTGCGCTCTCGAGCACTCTGGCGGCAGAAACCTGAAGTGCGGTTTCAGCCGAACAAATCTTTATGAGTTTTTCTACGTATCTGTAGTGTGTCGTGACCATATGTTAATGAATGGGGCTACAGTGAATTTATGAAATCGCTTCAATCATTTGTAATAGCCCTGTATTTAGCAGCGTGAGCAACACTACAATCATAATTAATTTTTCACCTTTGTTGTGGTAGGGCTGTTAGACAGTGACACTGGGAAAACCTCAGAAATCAGGTAGGAATATTCTTCACTCAGTCCTAACATGGAACAAATGTCTTCATCGACAGTCACAAAGAGAAATATTCCAAATACAAAAAAAAAAAAAATATTGCATAAGTATCATATTACAGATTTTGAAAATATCTGATTTATTTGGTGCTACTTATAGTTCTGGAGTGCTTGTAAGCAAGTAGCATATTTTAGATTTCGAGCATATCTGCCAGAGTTCCTCGCGGAATAGTTATATGTAAGTAGCTGATTTTGTCAGGACCCTGCAATTTAATTCAGCAACGGAATCTCTTCGCTCAAATCAGTCACACATGCTCCATAATAATGCAGTTAGAGTGTTCTGAATGGCATGGACAGCCTCTGTGTCCAGGCAACTATACTGAAAAGAGCCTTATGTGCACAATGGAAAGTTAACATAAAAGACGTTGGTGATACTGTAAGTAAATAACATTGCAGGCGCCGGCCGTAGTGGCCGTGCGGTTCTAGGCGCTACAGTCTGGAGCCGGGTAACCGCTACGGTCGCAGGTTCGAATCCTGCCTCGTGCATGGATGTGCGTGATGTCCTTAGGTTAGGTGGGTTTAATTAGTTCTAAGTTCTAGGCGGCTGATGACCTCAGAAGCTAAGTCTCATAGTGTTCAGAGCCATTTGAACAATTTGAACATTGCAGGTGGTATGTTCTTTGGTATTAATTTGATGCCAAGTTGAAACAACAGGAAGTTTGGCATAATTCTGCATCCTTTGCGAGAGCCTTGACCGTCTAAAGTAGGCAGACCGACTAACAACGTTTTTATCGTCCTTCGCCATACACATATTTTATATGTGCTTAAAAACATTGGAAGTATGCCACTGGTACAACTGAATTAGAGTCGCTGAGAGTTCATTCAGGCTTTTAAATTGTTAGGATGTCTCTTTTGCTTACGTCGCCACTTCTCTTCAGTGAAGTGTGGCTCTTTTCTTAAATATCTTTATTGCATCCAAGTGAATTCGAATGCAGGCAAACTGGTGGCGCTCGCATGGTGGGAGTATGCGTAACGAAGGTAGCCAAAGTGTTTGTTGGAGGTACCGCATGGAAGATTTGTACCACACGAAGGAAAAGCCGGAAGACATCCACTAAGTCACATCATGTGTGTTGAGTGATAATAACCGAGGGTCACTGAAGAAGACTGTGATGAAAAATAAGAGGACGACAGCTGAAAAAGTCACTGAAGAACTGAATGTGGTATTCGCGAATCCTGTCGGCACCAAAACAAATGGAAATAATAGACATGAAGCATTCGTATAATTGATTTCCCTCGATGGGCAACGAATCGACCTTCTTCAGTGCGGACGCACAAATTCGTCCGACTTCCTGCTGGAATCTCTGAGTTGCGAGCGTAGAGGACTTGGGCAGTGGCTGCGGATACGTGGCGCAAGGTGAGAGTGTGGGTCGACCGGAAGGCGTGCCGAGATGGTCGGCACAACGGCGGCAAACACTGTGTTCCGAGTACCTCAGCGGTTAGCGCAACTGCCTAGTAACGACAGAATTTACGTCATCTCGAATCTGCGGTCCTCGTTACGGAATAGTGGCCCGTCGCCTACCCAGATCATATAGCGTACATATGCACGGCTTCCCCACGTCGTCAACGAATGTGGAGGAGTCGCGGTGTTTGGAAATTGAATACAGCACATCTCAGGGAATCTGAGTGCAAAAGTTTAATCTAAGACACTCGGCACATATGTGAACGACGCCTCCCAAAATATCCGACGGCCTTGCAATGGTGGCTGGAATGCGACGAGCCTGCATTGCGCCGCCCGTTGATTTTACAAGGAAAGGAGCAGATGATGTGGAGGAGCCATACGACGGAATTTTATTTCACGATGCTCCGCGAACTTTCTCTAAAAGTGCCTTCACTGGATCAGAGTGCTGCTATAAAACGAGCGCGTGCCCAAATAATTTCCATAACGCAACCACGTCTTGAGAGTGTCGCAGTCCGCGCAAGGGGCCTTCGAACGAATCCGTTGAGAATCGTCGTCGATGTATCACATTATCAGAGAAAAACAACGTAGCCGCAGAACCTTAGTATAGACGGTCGTACTGCCGGATGGTTGCCGGTCACCTCAATGAAGAAGCGGAACACAATGAGGTAGCCTTACATGATGTCACACGAATGCTATCCGTGTGCCTCGACAAGACGGCCGAGCGAGAGCTAACGGGGAAGTCACAGAGGACGGCGTAATAGAAGCTCTCGAAAAGGGAGGGTCGAAGAGTCGCCGGGGCCCGACGAGTTTCCGTCAGAGTTATCATACACTTAAAGATCTCATGACTGTGCGATGGACTGCCACGTGCTGAGAATCGAATCTGTGGAAGGAATGATCATCCGTATCCACAAAATATCCGGGGTACAGGTATAAGGGCCTACCGGCCACTGAACCTTCTTAATTACAAGATCTACACAAGGATACTTGTAGCACGTTTTAAATGCGTAGTGCTCCAAGTGATATCACTTGAACAAACCCAAGTAGGAGTAAAAAGCAATACACAAACGGCACTCAGCGGCTATCGCTATGTTATGACACTGGAAGCAACATGTCGCCTCCAGGCTGCACTGGTATCGGCAGATTTCGATCGCGCCTTTGGTAGGTGAGCCACGCCTGTCTTGTGCAAGTGATGAGGCAAATGACGTTTCCACAGAGATTTGTCACCGTCCACGGCGTCTCATCCAGGGTGCTCATCGATGGACGCTTCATGGGCCCATCAGCATCTCGCGATCGGACAAGGGTGCCCACAGTCGAAGATACTTTATGCCATCGCTCTTGAGCGCTGCTCTGCGGGCTCCGGACCGACTCCAAGAAATGCACCACAAGTTTATATGCAGAAGATATGCGGATGACCTGGTGTTTTTAGCACGTCTAAGTCGGGAGCGATGAACATCGGCAGAGGACTCCCGACGGGAAACTTAGCAGCCTTACAGCCGATAGACAGGATGAAATGCCTGGGAATTATCTTCACTACATAGGGTCCACACATGGCGGCACTCAGCTGCAGACATCTACTGCAAACAATTCGTGCGAGTGTTCGAAGTGTTTCGCCAATACTTGCCTGGCTTCTCGCATCCCTCTCCTGGCCCAAGTTCTTCCTACGCTGGTGGTGTTGGCACGACGAATCCTAGCGGCGTTAGGATACTTTGTGAGCACAGGGCTGCTTTTTAAGGACGGATACAAAACCTTCACTCTTCCTAGTAGTAGTGGATCAAGTCCACGTCCACGACCGAGCAGTGGCTATTTACGTATGCGCGATGGTAAAGATGACATGACATCAGACAAGTTTGATGGGCACTTTTATAGGCGAACTGGCACCATCATCTCGCCTGGCACCGACAGCGGTGGCTCACATCTCACCTTCGCTTGCCCACACACGAATCTTCTTTGCGGAACACAGTTAAGTACATATGGCATATGGAACTACCAACTACCAGGATGGCAACGGCACGTAATATATATCGCATCTTGGCTAATGTAGTTACTGCATATAAGTATTCTTAACAAGAAAGTACCAGGATAGTGGAGAGGATCCACCACCATAGGTGAAAACGTACGTGGCACCAACGTGAGGTACAACCGGATTGGCGAGGAACGCGCCCAAGACGAGGTAGATGATCCGTTTTTGTTTTTTACTGAAGAAAGCAGTTCATGTTTATTATTGTTACACCATTTATGTATAAAAGTAATGCTGAATAAGTTCACTTATTTACGTATGCCAGAAATGTTTTATTTTATAAAGAACATCGTCTTATTTTTAGCAATATAAATTTTTATTTGCTTAAAAAAAGTCTTTACAGCACTTGCTCGTGAAATCCAAGATCTCGAGCTCGGGTCTCGGTCCGCCAGAAGAAAAGAAAAAAAAAAACAGTAAGCAGGAAATCCTGGTTTCGAATCTTTTTTTGGTACACATTTGCACTCCTCGCCGCTGCTTCAGCTTAATGTACAGATGCTGCTGACATCAATAACACCCTCACTTTCCTTTCCTTTCTCCCCTTTTCACCTCCAGTTTATATACAATGTACTAAATAAAAATAATAGAAAAAGTTAAAACTAAAGACGAGTCATTGCGTAGGTTACCTTTCATCACGTTTTCGCCGGCTGGTTTAAATCAACCACATTTCTTGTTTCTGTGGCGGTACCCTAAGTAGCACGTTTGTTGTACTCTTCCGATGAATGTGGACGAACTGGCAACGACCTACCACGCCGATCTTGTAACGGTGGAAGCAGCTATGTGGCGAAGAGGTCAGAGAACCATGATGCAGAGAGTTGCTAAATGATTGGTGATGCAAGAATGTCGCTATGTGTATCTCCTCAGAATACTGTGTATGGTTTTTGAAAGAGATGCTGTCACTGATAACGTATTTGCAGTCTGCAACTAGTCGCTCTTACTAAATGGCACATATAGCACTTGTGCAGATTGATGAGTGACTTCCATTCTACGATATAGTCTATTTCAACTAATCAATACATTTAATGTACTTTTCTGACATTTATAACCAATAAAAACTATGGCTCTTGTTAAAAAACCTGCAGTTACAGCGTATGTGTCTTTTAAGAAAGTGTTTGCTGCAGCACTATTGGGTTGATCAAAATTAGAAAAAAAAAATTGATTATACCTAGATCAAGACTCGAGCATTCTGATGCAAAACTATCCACCGCACAAACTAAGCAGCACAGATACCCTATAGCGAATAAAGATTCTCGTCGTACAGATGATAGTCCAGTCAAATTGCAGGTATACCTTGCCAAAGGCGGGGTAGAAGAGTTTATTTTTTCAACTCGTTCATATGGTTGGAAAGATTAGAAAACCGAGTTTTGCCAACAAAATTTCGCTTGGGAAAACTTTCTGCAGTCAAAAAACTTGGAAAATTTCGGCCTTTTTTTCAGTTTTTTCAAAATATCTCAGTTTCATTTGTTCCTATCGCTTTAACGTCTATTTTCTTTTTTAAAGAGCACAAAATTCTCTAAAAATTTGATTCTTGCCATTTTTTTCTACTCCCAATATCTAAAGCGCTACAGCGCCTAAATAAAATCCAATTTTTCAAATTTTGAGCATAGTGGCACGATACCTTATTTTTGAACACTATTTTTTTCTGTTTCAAATGTGTAGTATAAAGACATTATACATCATGTAATATGTTGGAATTTACTACCTCACTTTCAGGTATTCAATTTCTCTGTATGCAACATGAGGATAGCTGGGCACCCAACTATTGTGATTCTTACATCACTACCTCAAGTTCACTATGGGGCACCTCTGCCCTCGTATTTGTAAAACTATAAATATAAAAATACATCATTAAGAGACACACACACACACACACACACACACACATAGAGACACACACACACGCACACACACACACACACACACACACACACATACACACACACACAAAATAATTTGGCTCAGGAAACTGAACTATT
Source organism: Schistocerca cancellata (assembly GCF_023864275.1). Classification (NCBI taxonomy): domain Eukaryota; kingdom Metazoa; phylum Arthropoda; class Insecta; order Orthoptera; family Acrididae; genus Schistocerca; species Schistocerca cancellata. Next base: position 415,475,227 of record NC_064628.1, read on the forward strand.
ATTAGCTGCAATAGGCAACCTAATTAGGTAGGTAATTATTCTTGTGTATAAAAGCCACGCAGTGGACATTAAAAATAAGTAGCTTTATTACAAGTAAAATGCATTGTCAGTTACCAAAAAATGTTGACAGTTCTGGGTGTGCATTACTTGTAATATCGCACTTTAGCGCACTTGAGACAGATATGAGCATCACTTCCAACGTTTTGATGGGCCAGGTTCTTCAGAGTCACCAGAAATACCTTGAGTTACGGATTCAGAGTCTTTACATAGAGTTGATCCCAGATTGACCTCTTCTTTAAACAGCGAGTCAGCCTCAGCAAGTTCGTTGACTTCGTCAGCGGTTTCTTCAACATCCTCCATAACATCTTCTTCACTGTCTTCATATAAAAATTTTGGCACGTTTTCACAGTTGACCCCAATACATTTCTTACAAATTGAAGAACATTTCAAACCTGCTTTTCTGCAGGAGCACGCTCCGCCACAGTTCAGCGTGCATGAGCATGAAACAATGTGAAGAAGTGCTTCAGGTGCTGGATTTTGGCTCATTATAACGGGTATTGGACCGTGGTCACTGTGATTCCAGCGCCATTTCTCAGGAGGTTTCCAGGTTCCCATACAACTTTGGACTTGTTGGTAAGTCCGCAACGAATGATGTGCAGCATCTTGTGTAGGTGGCAACCGTGCAAGATTCAGTTTGCTTTTTGTGGCAGACTTGGCGAATAGCTTGTACCGCAAATGGTCTAGTGTGTGGGAACTGCTGACACCTCCACTATACGATGCGATAGTAACCTGTTCTCCTGCTGTTATTATTTCTACACGGGTGGCATGTGGTTTATTGAACGTGCAAAGGGCTGAGGTTAGGTGTTCATTTTTCGTAATAATATTGCAGCACTTAATTTTTCCTTGACCAAAAAAAGCGGATGTTGTATCACATCCGCTAAAGGCGTAAGTGAACAGAATATATTCACTGCCAAACTTGTAAGCTGCGGTGGAAAACCACTTCTGCATTTCTTCTTCCTGGATTTAAGAAAAATAAGTTTTCAATGCTTTGCCCCAAACCGTCCATGAGCACAAGCAGGTCAACATCTTCTCCTACAATGACAACACTTCCAAAATCTTTGGCTCTTGAAATGGCAGATGTTACAATTATAACGTCAGCATCTTCTTGTGCCTGGAGCAATTCAATGCTACACTCCAGAAATTCCTTTTTAAGAAGTGTCATCAAACGCATCTTGTTTCGTTCGTTGTACAAGAACTTGTCCTGAGGAACTTGGTTCACCATCTCTGATTCAACCATAACGTCAACTGAAGAATATTTTTTGGACCTACGAATCCTTTCAGCAGTCTTTGTGCTACATTTGTCTCCCTCACATGGATACCCATCAAATACAATAGCAAATTGAGATCCAAAATGACGCTGCAGGTAAGAAACATAGCTTTAGGCTATTGACTTGAAGCAAAAATTTCGAGTCCAAGTCAGTTTGTGGATAAGGTACCCTTCATCAATGACAAAAAACTTACTCGGTCCACCTGACTTCACATCTTCCACTGGAACGAAGGCCAAAGAGTAAATACGCTTTTGTCCGCTAAAGAACAATTCCTACATTCTTTTTCTTATAACTGATCATTAACGTCAATCAACTGTAGAAAATGTACGGCACCTGCATTCAATCGTATTACAAATTGTAACACAAATAAACTTCACGCAATCCGACGTGAATTTGTTCGTAGTTACTGAATATGATGCTGTTTGTCCTGGCCCTGCAGCAGAGTGAGATGGTAAATTCCAATGAATAACATGATGAGTAATATCTTTATACTACACAAATAGAAACTGAAATAACAGTGTTCAAAAATGAGGTATTTTGCCACTTTGCTCGAAATTTTAAAAAATGGTATTTTTTGACGTGCTTTAGCGCCTTAGATACTGGCAGTAGAAAAAAAGGTAAGAATCAAATTTCTAGAGAATTTTGTGCTCTTTAAAACAGAAAATAGACGTCAAAGCGATAGGAGCAAATGAAACTGGGATATTTTGAAAAGAAACTGAAAAAAGTCCGAAATTTTCGAAGTTTTTTGACTACAGAAAGTTTTCCCAAGAGAAATTTTGTTGGCAAAACTTCGTTTTCTAACCTTTCCAACAACATGAACGAGTTAAAAAAATAAAATCTTCTACCCCACCTTTTGCAAGGTACAGGATTTTTTTCTGATAGTTTCACTGGACTAACGAGAACAGTGTGGCAAAACTGTGCTCATTTGACGTCCATATTCTGCTGCAAATAGGCACAGAATGAAATTTTGTTAGACATTTCTCTACCATTATTATGTAAGGAATCGCGCTGTTGCTTCCGAGAGCGTCATTTTGGTGGAACGTGCTATTTGCGTTCAATAATAACACAGGAAGGAGCAGGGCCATAATTATCAAACGTACACAGCTTGTGTTAAACGATGTCTATTGCCTTGGACAATTTAATAAAATAAAACAGATAAATTTAACAACCTCACTGGATCACAACAAAATTTTTTGTTAAACTCCAGTTAAAATCTGCATAATAAATGCATAAAACATTAACAAAATTTCTGTTGGTATTAGTACTTAATAAAATCAAAACTTTCCAAACTCTGAACCTGCATGACTGTCCTATACAATGACTTCTCTTTTGAAATATAAATTCATACCAAGGTATAACATTAAGACAAGATATAACATAAGGCACACAAGTAATAATAACAGTAACTTCTAAATTCTCAACGCTCGGCAATGAAGACGCTGGGCACATTAACTTCTAACTCAGGAATAATCCATTTGATTCCAGTACAGGGAAGCACTAATTAAAATAAGAAACAATTAGTGTAAAACAGCACCTCAGCGTCTCAACATACCCTGAGAACAAACCCACATGAAATCCTCCTTTATAAAAATTAGATTTCACGACTATTACACAAGGTATAAGTATAATATACAAATGGCTAATAAGAGAATATAGAATTAATAAGGTGGAGAATCCAGCAATCTGATCGGGCAATAGTTACAGAGAGATACCCAGTTTTACAGGATTAAATTCATATTTCGAATGAAAGGTGCATTCGCCAAGGCGGCGAAGGAACGAGCTACAAAGCTTAACGACCTAGCACGGCCAGGAACAAAGAGAACAGCAATACTCAGCTTAATGATGAGATCGAGACGGAAGGCCAGGAACATGGAGCCCGGTCTCACGAATTACAGTTCCATTGGCAACGGCCAAGTCGTCAAGCCCCGGTGCCACGTCTCACCGTACCGGAGGAAACACACTGCGCTCCGCCCAACTGAAACATAAATCAACTACAACAGCACACTTGCAATTGCACATTCACATTACATAATAGAATAAAATATAACATTGAAACAGCAAAGCTCGCTATTTTTTTAACTCAACGCTTAAGAATTCATTTAAACATTACAAGCCGGCCGTGGTGGCCAAGCAGTTAAAGGCGCTACAGTCTGGAACCGCGCGACCGCTACGGTCGCAGGCTCCAATCCTGCCTCGGGCATGGATGTGTGTGATGTCCTTAGGTTAGTTAGGTTTAAGTAGTTCTAAGTTCTAGGGGACTGATGACCTTAGAAGTTAAGTCCCATAATGCTCAGAGCCATTTTTTTGAACATTACAATACACTCGTAGATAAATTGTTCCGTGAAACGTGATAGTAACAGCTGAGTATAATTTGAAGCGGGCAAAAGCCCATCAGTACTGCACTTTCGTGGAATCTGATGTAATTATACGAGACAGCATAGTATTTCGTTGCCCGTAAATTAAGGTGCAAATTTTGGTACTTAATCAGCAAGGTTACAACAACTTTAGATATATAATCACTCAATAATTAGCAGCTCACCGGGCTTCCTTACAAATATCTGCAGATCCTTCATCAAGTGGTAGGAAACTAAGATGGTAAGCCCAAGCCCCGTTATCATACCAAGTGTGACATAACTTTGACATACCAGCCTCGTCACCACATTCATCCTGAAGACAACCTTAGTTAATGACTAACATATAAAGATGAGCACACAACTGCACCTGTTTAAGTCCAACACAAACCACTTACCCAGGCGAACGATTAGTGCCAGGCGACGTTCCAGCTTCTTCTCAACATGTACTGCGTGGCGAGAAAAGCCATACACCACGCCTCGTGCCGGAACCCAAACCTTTCCGCCATCTCTGGCCGCAGCATTCCAGTACATCTACATCTACATACATACTCCGAAATCCACCATACGGTGCGTGGCGGAGGGTACCTCGTACCACAACTAGCATCTTCTCTCCCTGTTCCACTCCCAAACAGAACGAGGGAAAAATGACTGCCTATATGCCTCTGTACGAGCCCTAATCTCTCTTATCTTTGTGGTCTTTCCGCGAAATGTAAGTTGGTGGCAGTAAAATTGTACTTGTCAGCCTCAAATGCTGGATCTCTCAATTTCCTCAGTAGCGATTCACGAAAATAATGCCTCCTTTCCTCTAGAGACTCCCACCCGGGTTCCTGAGGCATTTCCGTAACACTCGCGTGATGATCAAACCTACCAGTAACAAATCTAGCAGCCCGCCTCTGAATTGCTTCTATGTCCTCCCTTAATCCGACCTGATAGGGATCCCAAACGCTCGAGCAGTGCTCAAGAATAGGTCGTATTAGTGTTTTATAAGCGGTCTCCTTTACAGATGAACCACATCTTCCCAAAATTCTACCAATGAACCGAAGACGACTATCCGTCTTCCCCACAACTGCCATTACATGCCTGTCCCACTTCATATCGCTGTGCAGTGTTACGTCCAAATATTTAAACGACGTGACTGTGTGAAGCGCTACACTACTAATGGAGTATTCAAACATTACGGGATTCTTTTTCCAATTCATCTGCATTAATTTACATACCACGCACAGTGAGCATGCGCACCAAGTAAGGGCCAACCTCACGACCTCGTTGTAACCAGAACCGACAGATCACACAGTCAGGATTGCTGCCTCGACGCTGCAGACTTAAATAGCCGAACCCGCGAAGAACAACTGACTCGCGGACGGCCAAAGTGAAATCGACGGCAAAGATGACACTACAAGAAAGAGGTAATGGCGCCAGCCGCCCGGCGTATCTTTTTTTCACGATATACAATGAGGTGAAAAAATTCATGGGGCTCCTCCTAATTTGGTGTCGGATCTCCATTTGTCCGGCGTAGTGCAGCAGCTCCGCGTGGCATGTACTCAGCAGGTCGTTGGAAGTCCCCAGCAGAGATATTGATGAATGATGCCTCTAGAGACCTCCATAATTGCGAAAATGTTGTCGTTGTAGTAATTGTGCATCAACTGTCCTCTCGCTTATGTACCGTACATTTTCGATATCTGGGTGGCCTAATAATTCGCTCAACATGTCTAGATTGCTATTCAAACCAGTCAGGAACCACTGTGGCCTAGTGGAGAGGCGCACAGTCATCCAGAAGAATTCATCGTTGTTTGGGAACATGACTTCCATGAACAGCTGAAAATGTTCAAAAATGGCTCTGAGCACTATGCGACTTAACTTCTGAGGTCATCAGTCGCCTAGAACTTAGAACTAATTAAACCTAACTAACCTAAGGACATCACACACATCCATTCACGAGGCAGGATTCAAACCTGCGACCGTAGCGGTCGCTCGGTTCCAGACTAAAGCGCCTAGAACCGCACGGCCACTCCGGCCGGCCTGAAAATGTTCTCCAAGTAGCCGAACATCGACAGGACTCAGTGCATTCCATGTAAACACAGCCCACCATCAGCTTCACATCTCGGGTCCATGGCTTCGTGGTGTCTGGACCACACTGTAACCCTACCATCAGTTCTTACTAACTGAAATCGGGAGTCATTTGACCAGGCCACGGTTTTGCAGTTGTCTAGGGTAGAACCGACACAATCACGAGCCCAGGAGAGGAGCTGCAGGCGATGTCATACTGTTAGCAAAGGTAGTTGCGTCGGTAGTTTGCTGGTCTATCTGAAAGAGACCACGATCACACAAACGCCCTAAAAGGACTTGAAATGTTGTGGTATTTGATTCTTGTCTGTGAGGCTACTTGCTTTGGTATAACTCTGCTGCCTCTCGATAGTTTCCATCCACTTGGTCGTACACAAACACCATCTCGGCTTTTTCCCGATGAATGCCGAACCACTCTGCTGCTTACAGTACCCTGCGACAGTCACACAGACTGCAACAGACAAGGAACAAGGCACGTGGTCAGAGAAACTGCCATTCGTCAGCGCTATCTAATGTGGCAACGATGCATCTCCGGACACATGTTAATAGGACTTTTCTTCCTCCATTTGCAGTCACGAATCCGTCCCTGCAGTTTGTCGCTATTAACGTTCTCCCTGTTTATGTACTAGCTGAGTACTCAGAAGAAGTCAAAAAAGAAACGACTCTTAATAGGAATGAGAAAGCATGAAGTAAAGTCAGAACAACTTCCCTTGAAAATAAAAGCAAGGGCGTTAGCATTAAGAGTGCAAAGGAAATTCACCTTTTAAATGCAGAGGAGAGGGCGGACAGGTGTAAGGGTTACACTTAAGGCAACTGGAGGGAGAAGGACTTTCCTGGCGACCTGACAGAAGAAACAGGAGTCGGTGGAAAAGATGGGGTATCCAGTGTTGGAATCAGAATGTAGAAGAGCTTTGGAAGACTTAAAATCAAGTAAGGCAGAAGGAATGGATAAAATTCCATCGGAATTTTCATAATCACTGGCGCATGAGGCAAGAAAACGATTATTCACGTCATTGTGTAGAATGTATGAGATTGTTAACTTACCAATAGACTTTCCGAAAAAGATCATCCACACTCAATTCCTAAGACTCGAAGAGCCCACAAGCTCAAGACTCACCGCACAATCAGCTTACGGTAACAGCTTATTATTCAAGCTGTTCTCAAGAATCGTAGACATAATAGTGGAAAAGAAAACTGAGATTCTGTTCGATGACGATGAGTTTGAATTTAGGGAGGTAAGGGTATCATAGAGGCAGTTCCGATGTTGCGATTGAGGATGGAAGCAAGACTGAAGAAAAATCAAAATACGTTCATAGGATTTGTCGATCTGGAAAAAGCGTTCGACAATGTAAAATGGTGCACGATGTTCTACATTATGAGAAAAATAGGGGTAAGCTATATGGTAAGGCGGGTGATATACTTCTGTACAAGAGCCAAAAGGGAGCAGTAAGAATGGAAGACCAAGAACTAGGTGCTCGGATTAAACAAGGCTGTAAGACAGGGATGTAATCTTTCGCTCCACCTAGTCAGTCTGTACATCAAAGGAACAACGAAAGAAATAAGAGAAAGGTTCAAGAAGGGGATTAAAATTCAAGGTGAAGGAATATCCACGACATTGCTATTCCTAGTGTTAGCGAAGAAGAATTTGTTGAATGGAAGGAAAAGGATGATGAGTACAGAATATGGATTGAGAATAAATCGAGGATAAATGTAAATAGTGGGAAGTATCTCGAAATGGAAACAGTGAGAACCTTACCATTAGAATTGGCGATCAGAAGTAGATGAAGTTAAGGAATTCTGCTACCAAAGCAGCGTAATACCCTATGATGGACGGAACAATACGGATGGATATAAGATGCAGTCTAGCATAGACAGAAAGGGGCATTCCTGGAGAAGAGAAGTCTACTAATATCAAACATAGGCCATAATTTGAAGACGAAATTTCCGAGAATGTACGTTTTGAGCAGAGAATTGACTTGGACTGTGGAAAAATCAGAACAGAAGAGAATCTAAGAGTTTGAGATATGGTGCTACAGAAGAATGTTGAAAATTACGTGGACTGATATGATAAGGAATGAGATGGTGGTCTATAGAATCGCCGAGGAAATGAATATATGGAAAAGGGTGACAAGAAGAAGAGAGACAACGACAGGACATCTGTTAAGACATTGCAGAATAATTTCCATGGTAATAGACAGAGTAATAGAGAGTAAAAACTATAGAGGAAGGTAGAGATTTGGATACGTCCCGCTAATAATTGAGGATGTTGGTTGCAAATGCTATTCTGAGATGAAAAAGTTAACACAGGAAAGGAATTCGTGGCGGGCTGCATCAAACCAGTCAGAAGACTGATGACACAGAAGCAAAACTTATTCCTGATGATGGGATAAACTCGAACACAGTCATATGTTAAATAATTTCTTCGTAGTTGGAATGACTTGGTCTGGTAGTTGTAATACTTCGTCTTCAAATTTCTTATCTGTTAGAATTCACATGATCTTCTTCTCAAATGGTTCAAATGGCTCTAAGCACTATGGGACTTAACAGCTGTCATCAGTCCCGTAAACTTAGAACTACTTAATCCTAACTAACCTAAGGACATCACACACATCCATGCCCGAGGCAGGATTTGAACCTACGACCGTAGTAGCCGCGTGGTTCCGGACTGAAGCGCCTAGAACCGCTTGGTCACCACGGCCGGCGGTTTTCTTCTCAGGTTAGGTCGTAAAAATCGGGCGAGTTGTCTTGTCTAGGTTTGTGTCCATTCTTCACTAGTCCTAGTGATCACATCACAATAATTGTTCGAGATACCCTATATTTGTGCCACGGTTTATAGTGTACATTTCCGACATTTTGAAGCGGGATTTGATTTTCCCGAATAAAGTGTATTTTGTTCAATATGTTGCTGTCATTCTCTTCTATCTTGTGCATTATATATGTTTCGCTGGCTTAATTGCGAACATGTCCGGTTAGGGTGCTCGCAGCGATCTTTGCAGGTATGTGTTCTGTAAGGTTTGAAGTGACTTAATGTGTATTCCATACATAGTGTTCCACGCACGGATCCATCTAGAATACTTGGCATTACTGCGGCTTTGTATACACTGTCGTATATCTAAATTATTAATCATGAGGTTCTAGTCCGATATTTATCAGTTTTTATGAAGTTTGTTACGTAAGTATTAAACGTCCCAGTCCATGGTCAGCGTTAATATGAAGTGAGACCTCCACGGGCTCCAATATACAGTTGTAATGTCAATATCAGGAACTTCTTACTGGTATGAAAGCATATAAATTTTACCATCCCACTGCAGATTTACTAAACTAGTTGGAGAATTTGGCTCTCTAAAACCCTCACCTTTCTGTGATCGTATTCGCCACAAACAGAAGCGGGACTTACCGCTGCCACTTAATGTATGTGTGGCATGTGGTATGGTGGCAGCAGTAAACGAGTCGTGGCATTTCGCGGTCTCAACCCAGCTCCAAGAAATCTGTTCCCGGCAGTTAGTGGTGTCACTCTTCCTGCAGCCTCATTCAGGACTTCAAAAGATATCCTCAATATGTGTCACTGTTTGTATTGCGATGCCCTTTATACTGTAAAAATCAGTACCCACTTTTTCTCCAGTGGTTCATGAGTACATATCAGTCCAGCTATTCAGTAATTACTTACCATTTTAGTGACAAAATGTACGTATGGTGGTATTGTCGTACGAAAGGTAGATAGACTGTTGATAAAAAAAAATGCTCATTAAAAGTTAGTTGACAATGTAGAAGACTGTGCCAGGTCTGAAAAAGTACATCTTACCGATACTCAAAGGGGAAGTTTAATGATAACGAGACAGATGCAAAAAGGTAAGAAAATTTGTTACTTCAAATCTTATCGACATAAGTGTGAATACGTACGTTGCCCTATGAGACAAGAAGTCCTTCGTGGAAAAATGTTTGCGGTTGACTACGAAACCATGATTGTGAGCAAACGCGCGCCCACGTCTTAGACCGAACCAAATCGAAGGGCACAAACGTTTGTCTTCAGAGATCCAAAAATATGTAAATCACATATGGAAAGATGGGGCCACTATGGAGAATGTGCAAGGGCTTACCGATGAAATTTCTTTCACGCAGTCGAAAACACTTTCGCAACATGTAGGCGGCCATTATCCTGCGACATAATGATGCCGTGCGTCAACAACTGTGGACGATTGCAGTTGACGTCGAACTTCAGTTTTTACGAAGTGTCCACGTATCGCTGTACGTTAATTGCGGCGCAGCAAATCAGTAAGCAGTGGTCCCTCGCAGTCAGTCATCATGACTTTCGCGGAGATGGCGTACACGTTGTTTCGACTTCGCTGCAGAAGTTTCGCTGTGAAGTCCTCATGCATCCTCCATTCAGTCACGGTGTCTCCCTACGCGATTTTAATGTTTTGAAGTCCAGGAGAGAGGCATTCGCGTCCGTAGATTTGCTTCGGACCAAGAGAGGCACATCTGGGTACAACCTTGATTCCGTAGGCAACCGAAAATATTTTTCCATGAAAGCATTGGCTGTCTTGTCTCACAGGTGGATAAATATATTAATAATTATGTCGACTACTGTTGAAATGACAAGCAATTTACTTATTTGTTTGCCGCGCGGGATTAGCCGAGCGGTCTGAGGCGCTGCAGTCATGGACTGTGCGGCTGGTCCGGGCGGAGGTTCGATTCCTCCCTCGGGCATGGGTGTGTGTGTTTGTCCTTTGGATAATTTAGGTTAAGTAGTGTATAAGCTTAGGGACTGATGACCTTAGCAGTTAAGTCCCATAAGATTTCACACACATTTGAACATTTTTTGAACACTTATTTGTTTGTGCTACCGGAAAATTTTCAACGCACGAAAATAGTGTTGCGATGATGAAATTAGTTGGGCACAAGCGTGTTGCTGCCTCACGCTGGTAATTAGATGCGCAGGATCGCTGGCCGCGTCACCGCCTGTTTGCTCCTCCCTCCTTTCCAGACGCCCCTAGGCTGCAACCGCCGCCTCACGTACGATACTGCGACGGCGCTCTAAACTCGTTACCACGTGTTTGACGTCACTACGTGGCGACGCCATACCCGCAGGAAGAATACCACAGCGATGTATTCACGCTCGTAGCCTTCCTTAAAGCAAATAGGTTTCCACCATTTCCATTTAGTATTGCAGTGGTTCTGCAATTTCACCACTGAAAAACTCCAAAATGTCCCATGCAACTACACGGAACTGACGTAAAAAAGAAAAAAAATCAATAGTTAAATGCACAGAAAAAAACTGCTTGTGACGAGGCCATTACGATCTTCATATGAAAGGTCATGGTAGTTTAGAAGTTGGTCACTGGGTTTTCTAGTCTAATGAAACTAAGTAATGCTCATAGGTTTATACGCACACATCAAATTGGATGAAAAGAAGATGAAAACATTAAAGTACGTACAGGAGGAGGAAAGCAGGATTCTTTTGGGTTCAAAATGGTTCAAATGGCTCTGAGCACTATGGGACTTAAATTCTGAGGTCAGCAGTCCCCTAGAACTACTTAAACCTAACTAATCTAAGGACATCACCCACATCCATGCCCGAGGCAGGATTCGAACCTGCGACCGTAGCGGTCGTGCGGTTCCAGACGGTAGCGCCTAGAACCGCTCGGCCACCCCGGACGGCCGATACTTTTGGGGGGAACTGCATTATAGTGGACAGGCATGAAAAGATAGAATAGTTGCAAAATATTGGTGGGACGAAAGAAACGAAAATTTGAACTGGTTGTATCCAACTCACTGGAAAGGAAAAGAGTTTATCGTTTAAACGTTCACTACAGAATATGCTTAGGCGAAGGTCAAAACCAAACTGCATCGAGTACTACACAGAAGTTCAAGGAAGTCAAGAAAAGGTACAATACGAGGAAGTGAAATTACCCATTGGGTGGAGCATTTAACAGAATAATGATACAAACTATCATTGCATCATTGGTATAGAAAAGACTGGATCTAAATAGCCTTGGATAACTCCATAGCTGTCACTGAAAAAAAAAGTGTACGAATTTAAGTAATAAGGTGGGACATTGTAAGAACATAAAGATGGCATCGGTATATAAAATCAACGAACTGTGAGAAGATACAACTTCTGCATCAATGGGATGGAGACGTAAATAAACTGAAAACTATACTGTCGGAAGATCAATAGGTCTGCTCATTCAATTTTATTTCTACAGAATATGTATATAACATCTTTAAGCTATATTTTAGAACACCTCAGCAGTGAGTCTGACATTTTATTTCCATTAGTAGAGTTCAAACCGTTTTGTAGCTGCATGTTTGACCCTTTTTTTGTGCCAAAGTTAGATATTTAAAGGGTAATGCAAATAATTTTTCCTTCTAGTGCTGTACTGAATATTTCTGTTACTCTCAGACTCAGATAAATTGTTGACAAAAAATTTCATAACTGAATAAATGGACTGTTTGCCTCCGGATAATATTCCCAGCTGCTCAGACAGACGACTGGAAGAATTACGGAGTGAAACTCATGCACATAATTGTAATTACTTTCTCTTTGTACAATGGATAATTTTTGCCTAATTGTGAAGTTACCCCAGATTATTAATCCATAAAATATCAGAGAATGCAAATATGCAAAATATATTAACATGACCTCCACATCACCATACTCAGGAACTATTCAGATGGCAAAAGTAACTGAACCTGAACGTTTAAGGAGGTCTGCTATATGCTTTCTCCATTTTAAGATATCATCAGTATTTGCACTAAGAACTTAAACATTTTCTATCCTGTTTCTTATATCTTGTTGGTGTACTATTTTAATTAGACATAGGATAATTTTGACGTTACAAAACTGTATAATCTGTGTTTTTCTCAGTTTGAACCATGACCATTTATGCGAAACCAATCAATAAGGTTTTCGCCGGCCGTGGTGGCCGAGCGGTTCTAGGCGTTTCAGTCTGGAACCGCGCGACCGTTACGGTCGCAGGTTCGAATCCCGCCTCGGGCATGGGTGTGTGTGATGTCCTTAGGTTAGTTAGGTTTAAGTAGTTCTAAGTTCTAGGAGACTGATGACCTCAGATGTTAAGTCCCATAGTGCTCAGAGCCATTTGAACCAATAAGGTTTTCAAAAACATCATTAATAATTTTTTTGTCGATACTTCTTTGTTCAGCCTTACAACAACGCTTCCATCGTCTACAGACGGGACTCATTCTGCCTCAAGATTCAAATTAAATGGTATATCATTAAGATAAGGCAAGAAGAGTAGAGGTTCCAAGGACGGACCCTAACGGGACTCCAGTCGTAATTTCTCCCCGTACTGATGACGTCGCGTCTCTTACTGTGTTAGACATTCAGCTTAGCGTATTTTTCTGCATTATGTTTACTAAATAAGAACTTACCTAGACATGCGCTGAATTACATACTCTACAAAAACTTAAGTTCTCTAATTGGACATTGTGACTGAGTCAAATTCCTTCGCTAAGTCACAGAAGAATCCAACTCGTGAGACTTTATGATTTAATGATTTTATATGTGCTCGGCAAATGTGAGAACAGTGATCCATTTGAAATCTAAACTGTGATTGGTTAAGTATCCCGTTATTCCTCTTATTACACGTATGGACGACAACCTTGAACTACATGATCCCCTTAAAAATTTTAGAAAACGACGTAAGGGGTGACATTGTATGGTAGTTATTGACCTTACAGAGTAGCTTAACAACGGCATATTTTTATAAATCTATCAGAACACCACAAACTAAATATAGATGAAGGTAGTATCTGTTCCCGAAGGAATAGATACCATTGATGACGTGCAGCTTCTCTAGAATGAAATGATTAAATCGACACCCTAGCTGCCAACAGGCGTTGATAATACATCATTGGAGACATGTTGAAAATGTGTGCACCGATCGGAACTCGAACCTGGGATCTTCTGCTTATATGGTAGACGCTCCATCCATCTGAGCCACCGAGGGCACAAAGGATAATGCGACTGCAGGGACGTATCCCTTGCACGGTCCCCGTGAGACCCACATTCACAACATGTCCACACCATTAAATTTGTAGTGCGCCTAATAGATGTTTGCCCATCAAACTCATTACTCGTGGCAGATTAATCTACCAAGCCTCGTATGAGTTGGGGCATAGCGTGTGCGTTCGCACAAGAAGGCCAATGGCCGGGTAACTATATTTTAACTATATATGAAGGTAGTATATGTTCCCGCAAGAACAGATGCACATTTTCAACATGCCCTCAATGATGTATATCAACGCCTGTTTGCAGCTAGGGTGTCGATTTAATCATTTCATTCTAGAGAAGCTGCTCGGTCATCAATGGTATCTGTCGATTTAATCATCACTGCAGATTAATTATGTATTAGATAAATAACTAATATCGTTACAGATTATAGGTCCAGAACGTTCCAGTGACTTGATGAAGTGAAATTAATTTTTATTTCAGTATATGTCCTCTGTATTGCTACTTCGGTGTTCTGTTTAGCTTCCTGTTTTGCAATATTTGCACCAACTTTCTCACGTGTTTTAAGAAAATAGTTACTAAAAATATCTAGTAAACGTGAACTGTATTTACATTGCTACCGCTCTCTTTAGCAGAAATTATTTCATGTTCTATGAGCTCGTCTCTTATCCATCTCTTAACAATATTCCATAATTATTTGCTTTTACTGTCTGATCTCTCAGTTTCAGACATGATGCGTACATTCCTAGATATTTTCCCAACTTATCTCATATGTTGTAGTGCTGTTTATGATATGAAAATATTTCTGGATCATTACTAGTTTTGGCCGTTTTACACAAGTACATTTGTCGTTGTGAAGAGACTCTGATATTTGTAGTTATCAATGGTTTTTTCACGACTTCTAACTAAAACAATTAATACTTTCAGAAAAGGAGACATACTCGTTAATAAATATATTAAATTGAGAGCTAGCATTGTACTCATTGTAAACGTCACTCCAGTCAACGATTTTAAGATTTCTTTAATATCTGCATTAGTTTTGTCATTGAGTAGTCTCACTGTTTTCTTAGAGTGTGTATGAACTTTGCATGAAGCTAAGTGACATAATGAAAGAAAATGTGCATCGTGATCTGACAGTCTGTTAGCAAATAACAGGCAGGCGTCTTTTTAACTTCCACTTGTTCTATCCATTATCTGTACGGGTACTGCTGCATTACCTGATCAAAAGTATCCGATGATCCCTACTACTAGACGTAACGAGAGGCGGACCCGCTAGTACAAAGGAATCAGGGAGAACAGTGCTGTCATGGGTGAAAGAGTAACACTCGAAAAGATTGATCAGGAGAGGTGAATGAATTCGAAAGAGGTCTAGTCACTGCGTGCTACCTGAGTAACAAATTCAACCCTTCTAAAGTTGCCCAAGTCGAATGCTGGTGATGTGATTGTGAACTAGAAACTTGAAGGAGCAACCTCACCTAAACAAACATCCTGAAAACCTCATGTTCGTACAGAGATGGACCGTCGAGTATGACATAGCGTGGTTGTTAGAAATCGCATGAAATCAGCGGAAGGAATGGCTCGCCAGTTCCAAAGTACTACCAACAGTCTACTGAGCACATGACTTAACAAATGGTTCAAATGGCTCTAAGCACTATGGGACTTAACATCTGAGGTAATTCGAACCTGCGACCGCAGCGCCTAGTACCGCTTGGTCACAGTGACCGGCTTGAGTTAACAATTCACAGATTTTGAGGGTGAACGTGAGCGCCTGCCCACGCTCATACTGGCGAGCAGAGCAGCTGTGGCGTGGCTGGGAGTGAGGGAAACGCGTACGTACGGTGCGGTCGCGACAATACGGGAGAAGCATCTGCTGTGGACTACGAGGGATCAGTTTTCACAGCGGCGCCGTCTAATAGCAGTAGTGGCGTGTCAGCATTGCTTAACATCGCCTATGCCATCGCGCCTCACTCCCCTGTGCGAGGAATCTTCCGTTTTCACGCAAAACGACAGGAACCCAAAATGACAGCTGGTAAAAGGAACTCCAGCTGATTTTCACAAATTATCATCCGCGCAAGATGCTGTTGTTGACAAAAACCTTCAACATTATTCACATATTTTAGTATCCCTTAATGAAGAATTTGAGCAACGTTTTCAAGATTTGACGGCACTGGAAGCTGATCTTTCTCTGTTCTCCTCTCCATATTCAGCGAATATTAAAGACATTCGTCATGAACTACAGCTAGAAATTGTTGACCTGCAGTGTGACAAAGAATACAACGATCAAAGCCACTAACACAAATAAATCTTGCAATTATACAGGCATGTCCCTCAGGGCAGATTTCCTCGCTTCCGCAAACAGATGGCTAAAATAATAATCAATGTTCGGTTTAACATATATGCTTGTGAACAACTGTTCTCTCCAATGAAAAGGATGAAGACGCGCCTGAAAAACTCGCTGTCTAGTCGCAGTTTCAACCACATGCTGTGTCCCTAATGTACAAGAAGAAATGCACAGGACCCGGAAGCTATTGTTAAGGGGAAAAAAAGGGCAAGATAACTGAGAACTTCACAATTCAATTACGTCATTTTTGCATAACAGCCGGTCGGTGTGGCCGAGCGGTTCAGTTTGGAACCGCGCGACCGCTACGGTCGCAGGTTCGAATCCTGCCTCGGAAATGGATGTGTGTGATGTCCTTAGGTTGGTTAGGTTTAAGTAGTTCTAAGTTCTAGGAGACTTGTGACCTCAGATGTTAAGTCCCATAGTGCTCAGAACATTTGAACCTTTTTTTTTTTTTGCATAACAGCTTACAAAGAAAATTAAGAAAAATGTAAAAGTAAACAAATAAAATAGTTTCTGCTTCAGTCACTTGTTTATTTTGCGACTATGCGTTTCGATGGTTCACACCATCATCTTCATGTAGAGAATATTTTATTTACGTGGCTGGTGTTGGTGACGAGTAGAGATGTCTTTTCAGGGCCGCAGACTATGGGCAGCGTAGCTTATTTAGCGTGTTTTTCTAATAACAAAAATGCGCTTTAGACGTCAAAATATACAAATTTATGAACTGAATTGTACTTACATGGATGGTAGAGCTCAAAAAAGTCTGCATACTGTAGTCTGATTTATGTCTTCTGCGCTGCACATTACATGTAAAAGGAATGGGATAGAATGGTCGACCAGCATCTACTGAGACACCCATTTCTGTAGTCAATGCTACGCGACGCTTGAGGTGGTGTAAAGAGCGAAGCCGCTGGACCGTGAATGACTGGAAACGATTGATGTGGGGAGATGAATCAATAATGGTAAGAGTAATTGGGTGTCCTCCTGGTGGAGATCGTGCCAGATCTTATCCAACTGGCGCGTTAGATAGCCGAAATACTGAGGTGGTTCTAGAACCCTGCGAATAATGCTCCAAACGCTCTCAGTTGGGGACAGATCTGTGATCTTGCTGGCCAAGGTTGGATTAAGCAAGCACGAAGACAAGCCGTAGCAGCTCTCGCCGAGTGTGGGCGAGTATTATCCCGCTGAAATGTGAGCCCAGTCATTGCTTGCCATGAATAACAGACCTGTCCTCGATGTGGAATCTCATTGACTGGAGTAGAATTGTCTTCAATGGGAGTTCCGCATCGAACTGAGCCCGTTGGCCAGCGAAGATGTATCTGGGGTTGCCAAGGTTAACAGCATTACTATTCCATGCCATATTGCCTGAAATTCAAAAGCGACGGTCGGGGCTGTAATTTCTTTTCATAGCATGCTCTCTTTAGGTGTCATCCGCGGCACCCTTACAGCGTTAAGTCGACCATATTCCACGTTCCGTGTTATTGCCCTTCATGGCCAGGTATCCTGGTTTCACATTTCAGCAACGTAAAGCCCATGCGCTCACTACGGGAGTTTCTACTGCTAGTCTTCACGCGTGGCGAACCCAACTTTGGTCAGCAAGTATGCCAGATCTCTCCGCAAATGAAAAAGTTTAGAGCTCAAGTCCAGGGCCCTCCAACCACCTTGGGATTCAGACGATCTAAGAGGCCGGTTGGACAGAATTTTGCACTATATCTTCCAGGACGACGTCCAAAAACTCTGTCAATCAGTGATATGCCGAACAACTGCTTGCAAAAGGACCAGAGGTGGACCAACGTGTTGTTAAGTACTGGGTTTGTGAAGATCTTTGTCTTGAATACATCATCCATTTTTCTGAAAGTTTCATTTTGTCTTAGAGCGTATGTCCTTAACTCTTGTAGTCATGTGTAGTCCACGAGAAATAGAGCTCCATCTTCCTGTAGTAACTACGCGAACAATATTAAAATGAGATTTGGCATCCGTCTGAAGTAGAACACTAAGCTTCATCTTTACTTGCTTAGTAGCAGAGATAATTCAAAGCTGGTTATGGCCAGAGACTCTTGACAAAACCCACATTTATGTGTTCAGTTGCTCCTCTTATTTTGTCCAGTTGACCCATAATGTTGTACTTTTTGTTTTGAGCCAGATCGTTTCCATTTCCCCCAATGATCTACACCTGAGCTTCTTCGCTGAACTCTTCAAACTTTTGTCCAAAGTTTCCTGTTAGCTAGGACTATCTCTTGGTTTCACAAAAAAAAGGCGAGACTCCTGACTGCCTGCATAAATGTGGGTTTTGTTACGAGTCTATGGCCATGACCAGCTTTGAGTTAGCTATACTATTAAGCGAGTAAAGATTAAGCTTAGTGGGCTACTTCAGATGGATAACAAATCTCATTTTAATACTGTTCTAGTAGTTGCTATAGGAAGATGGAGATCTAGTTCTCGTGGACTACACATGACTACAAGAGTTAAGGACATACGCACTTAGACAAAAAAGAAACTTTCAGACTCCTGACTTGTAGGAGGTGGGACTCTGCACCTAATTTTTCCTATCTCCTATGTCTGCTACGTAGCGGGAGAATTCTTTTACTGTGATGTTTTTCAGTCGACTTACGTGTAAGATTTCTAGCAATGTTCTGTTGCACTCTACATTCATCAGTATGATGCTTTTCGTTATCTAGTTCTGGCAAATGGTGAAATACAATGCTTAACTTAATTCCGATTTTTCTGATAACATCTTTTTCGTGTTCTGATTTAGCTCACCACCTTCTCCTATCACTCCCTGTGGTTTCCCCTTCAAACGTTGTACTCCTAGGTTTCATCTTTTCTAACTCTGTCTGATGGGCACAAATCTTAACCCCCTGTTTCTCAATTTACCGGTCTTTTTGCCGTAATCTACAATGTCATGGAAGAGCCTCATCGAGCAACCCATTCTCTATCTCCCTGCAATCGTCCCAGTGAAATCATAGCCTACAATTTTTCCGAAATATTCCCTATTTATGGCAACATCGACATCTGTCACACATCACTTATCGATTTTCAGTTGGTTCAGATGCCTCTAAGCACTATGGGACTTAACCTTAACACATCGATGCCCGAGGCAGGATTCGATCCTGCGACCGTAGCAGCGGCGCGCTTCCGGACTGAAGCGCCTAGAACCGCTCGGCCACAGCAGCCGGTTGATCGATTTTATGAAGCTTTGGATTAAGTGTTATAGAAACAAAATGCTGTTATAAAACAGTACATTTCGACTGAATTTTTGTTTTTTTATCAAATGAATGTTTTTGTCAGAAGTTTGTGCATGCTGAGAGAAATTAAAGTACCGTAATCTGCAAGCATACAAAGCCGCGGGACTAAGCACATCGATACGGACAGTAATACGCGGTAGGCACGGATGAGCCCCGTATTAATTTTCGTCATCGCGCTGAATGCGTTTTCAGTCTTCGCAAATGGTCACATAATAGCGAGGTCGCTGGGCATAATGACTGGAGCAGAGCGGTTAACAGGTTCGTGGCGCCGGTTTTGTGGAAGCGCGGTGGTAGGCCTGCCGGGTTTAGTTGGCTGAACCGCCGGCTGAACTTTGCCCGCGCTCAGCAGCCGGCGGTTTCATTAGCCGCAGCCACTCATATGCGAACAACTGGCGCAGCAAATGCACTGTCCGGAAAAGAGGGGGAGAGAGCGGCCCACCGCGTAATCGTAGTTTTACCGCTGAGCGGTGCGATGCGCCACTCGACATGTTACCGGTGTTTCCAGCGGCTAATAACGGTTAACGGCATGCTAACCGTGCATTTATTTCTTCCACAGCCTTCCACATTATTTCGTACTGTCTCACTTGGCTGCAAAACATTGAGAGGGGAGAATCACAAGAAAAAAGTACAACGCCAAACTTCACCACTCCTCACATTACCCATTACTGCGATAGACACTAAAACTATGCTATTTTGAATGTACGCTACTTTGTAGAAGGGACAGAAAGTTCTGTTTGTTTTCTATACTGTATTGATACTGTCTTCACTGAATTTGTATCAATGTACTTTTGCCTGATACTGAGATTGCTCTCTACACAACCCAACGACCACAACACTATTTTAGCTAAACTTTAGCTAAACAGGGCTACGGCCTCTTCAGAATTCATGTGAACGCTGACAGCACGTCTTAACAACTTTGCTCAAGTGATTCTAATCGGTAACTGCATACAGTGCTAACATAACTTCTGTGATACTGCCTCACCCAGCCTCACACTTTCCACATAGGCAACACAAGTATTTTGTGAGGAGTGTCTGAATATAATGTATTAATTTTACATAAGAAATTCTCTTATGTACAGTACATATTTGTTACCATTTCGTACCGGTCATCGGCACGAATCCATCCGGTGGATTAGTGTTGAGGTCCGGTGTGCCGGCTAGCCTGTGTATGGTTTTTAAGGCGGTTTTCCATCTGCCTCTGCGAATGCTGGCTGGTTCCCCTTCTTGCGCCTCAGTTACTATGTCTACCGATGACTGCTGCGCAAACACTGTCTCCACGTACGCGTACACCATAATTTACCATGCAAACATTTGGTTTACATTTGTTCTTGGGGGGCAGGGGGGGGGTCTACTGGTGGCCGAACCGCACAGTAACTCTAGGTTCGGTGTGGAACGGTGGTGGGGTGATTTGACTGCTGTAGCCTTCTGTGGGGTTGTGTACCACTGCGGGCTACAGCGGGAACCAAGCCTTTACGTCGTTTTTAGGTCCTCAGTTCAATACATACATACATTAATAGCCTGATGTCAAAGTTAACAGTAGCATTTCTACTTGTAGTCTAACATAAAGTTCTTTCAAAACTTCGTACAATGAACGTGAATGAAACTGATTCTACATAAACGATATTTTTGTGGTAATAGCCTGCAAGAGAAATTACGGCGACTGCTTACGCTAATGAAGTGGGGTTGGCTACTCTTCAGTACGTTTTCAACGTTTTACACTGCAAGTTTAATTTATTTCTATAGTTTTGTTTCCTACTGCATGTAAATGTTTTGATGTTCAGTCAGTTCACTTGTCCAACATGATTTAGTGACGATCGCGACGTTGGGAGTCATAGCTTGGCCATTGCAAACATGCCTTTGTCGTTGTTTCCCAGCTGCAGTCGAAGATCTGTTTCCGGATTTCTCCTACCTCTGGCTGTAGACTGTCGTCTGTCTCAGAGGTGTATCGCTGGACCGCTCTGCCGACCCTGAGTAGAAGTACGAGCAAGAGTGACGGCCTCTCCAGTTCATATTAAGAAAATTACGCTGAAATTAATTAGACCAAAACCACGCTCCAAGTCATAGTTGGGTTTACAGTAAACGTCTTGAATAAACTTGGCAGAACTTCGGAATTGATTTAGATGTGGTAGGTCGTAAAAAACACAACAATGAACACCCACACTACTATTATGTTTACTCATGCGTAGTTTCCACTTGTTTAAAACTTCCATTTTTCACGCACAATTTAAATGCTATGCCCTCACAAATGCCAAAACAGCAGTAAATTCTCCGTCAGTGACTGAGATAAGCAAATTCCATTATTTGACACATTCCGTCTGTATTACAGTCAACGTAAATCTTCCACTATGCTGACAAATATAAACATTCTAAGTTGGTTCTGACGTTACAATTTTTATCACATCTTCTGTCAACACGTCTTCAATAGTACTGCAAGCAATTAGTACTCTTCTTTACCTATATGCAGTTATCGTACGCCATTAAACAATTCTCGACCTTTTTTTGTTCGTCTCCTCATTTTTGAAGTCTTCTACATCAAATTAACTCATCTTCCTTTGCCATACAACCACCCGCGTCTTTTATTTCTTGATCGGCCTCCACAGTCTTTGAATAAAATTATATTGTAATATTAAAAGAAAAACTACTCCAGCACGTTCTACAACGACTTCATTACCAGTCTCCGATAACACTCTTCGTTACACTGACAAATTCTCCGCAACAGCGTCACTTCACCACATTATAGCTGCATTATTTTCTTCCGTATTCTCACAGTCCAAACAGTGCTTCAAAATGTTTCTCCTTTGCGTAAACCGTTCCTGCAGTAACATACTTCCATCATCACATTCCAACTCTCCTCTCTCAACCGTTTCCCCTTTCCGTAACTCGATTACAAAATACAAGTATTAACTTTGAACGGGAACAGCTCTGACCTGCATACATTCAATCAACACCACATAGAGACATGGCCGAAGAACCGTATCGTTACGTCGTAGCCCATCTTAATACAAAACAGCCAATGCCAAAACTGTGGGGCTCGTAAAATAGCAATTTTTGAGTTGGTTCTAGCATGAGGTTAGTGAACAGGGAAAACTCACGTATTTCTTTAAGTTGAAATGCGACAAAAACAATTAAGAGCATATAACTGCTATGGTTATCGATCACAATATATGTAAAGCCATGGGACTGCACAGCTAGAACGATATACGCCGGGCGGAGTGACCGAGCGGTACTAGTCGCTACAGTCCGGAACCGCACGACCGCTACGCTCGCAGGTTCGAATCCTGCCTCGGGCATGGATGTGTGTGATGTCCTTAGGTTGGTTAGGTTTAAGTAGTTCTAAATTCTAGGGGACTGATGACCTCAGAAGTTAAGTCCCATAGTGCTCAGAGCCATTTGAACCATTTTTAGAACGATATACACAAAAATAATGAACTCTTATTTCACTATTTTCACCCATTTATTCTATAAAGATGTTTACATTTAATTCATCTTTCTGTTCCTATTGCTTGGCACTCTTGTTAATTATTCATTACGGCTGGCTACAATAACCTTGATGCTTTCGTCCAGAGCTGCTGCCTCCAACGTGCTCCTTTTTATTCCGGCACCTCTCAGCATGGTTATGCAGCTGAAGACAGGAAGCTTGACAAGATCAGAAAAATGCTTGTCCTGGCATTTAAATCCAGAAGTAAGTTTTACAAGTGGAGCAGTTATAGTTTTTCGTCGATAGCAGTCACGTAGCAGAAAATGTATTTAGCTTTGAAATAGCTGTGACACATACAAAAAATTAGTAGTTAAGTATTGCAGTCATAATACATTCATGCCAAGCGTTCTGACCAACAATATACCACAATATAAGAAGTGCATTATTAAATTACATTCCAAACGAGGGTACATGTTAAGCTTATTGCTGAGGAATTAGTAACTGTGAAATCTTACCGTGGAACTGAATGGAGCCATTTCTATCTCATTACATCGTCTTTAGGAAACCTGATTAACATGAATTATGTTTTGTGTTGTGTAATTTCCATTACCCTTCGGTACGCAACACTTCCTAAAGCTAATAAAAATGAAAGTGAATACATGTATATTCTGTTCTGTTAAACTCACACGAGTACAACTTAGGAAAATATAACAGAATTTCTGTGTACTTGAATAACAATTTCTTAACGATCACATAGCATAACATTTTTTAAATACCCCGTATGTTGTTGATACTGCCCAAGAAATTTATCTTCGCCGCTTCTCGCTTACGTCGCAAATTCGAGTTCTCTGACTTGTAATGCTTTCCCATCCAATTCGTGTTTATCCAGTACATGGACATTACACAAAAGCACGATAAAGCGAATACATTTACAAATAAGGATTCCTACATTCGAATAAATTCACTCAGATTTTACTTTCGCATTAACAAAAACCGGTAAACAGATATGCATTTACTCTAAATTAGAACCCAAGACAACTACCAAAATAGACTACCGGCAAATTAACACGAAGAAATTAGATAAGACGCAAAAACTCTGCCACAATACCCCTTGGCAAATTCTTCCGTGAGAAGTTTTCGTGTGATACGCGCTGTTGATGGCCTACGTCCGAACTCGTTAAAATCATACGAGTAACTCGTTGCTACTGGCGCCCGAAAACGAGTTTAATTAAGTATTCAGCTACTTACGTAATGGTCACAGGCCTCCAGCCTTACTTTTTCACAAATTAAACGTCCCTCTCTGTCAACGCTGGATCTAGTGACGCTATGCAGTTTTCCTTCAAGGGGACATCGGTTCAAATCCTCAAATGACAATAAAAATCGTGTTCTCCTTGTATTACCTGAATCACTTAGGGCAAACACTGGTATTCCTTCCAGAACGCATTTGTATTGCATGTCCCTCGTCGATGACGGTACGTTAAGCACTAAACTTCCTTATTCTGCTCTGCGTTATCATTAACTGATTGACGCGTTGTTATGTTTAGCAGTACTCAATTGAGGCCGTCAAGTAAAAGAAGTGCATTATTTAAGAAAGGGCTCAAGGAGAGAAAGGAAGCAGCTGTTATGGATGAGCTACGATGTCCAGTGCTTACAGAGAAATTCTCACGTTTTAAAGGTGGATTACAAACAGTTTTGACCAAAATAAAATATTTATTTGCGATGGTTACCGGTTTCAATCATAATGTGATACCATGTGTTACCATGATGATAGGCGGTGGCGGTGAACGGAGCAGGTGATGTTGACACGGGTTCCCAGGTAGATGCCGTGTTTCTTGACTTTCGCAAGGCGTTCGATACAGTTCGCCAAAGTCGTTTAATGAACAAAGTAAGAGCATATGGACTATCAGATCAATTGTGTGATAGGATTGAAGAGTTCCTAGATAACAGAACGCAGCAGGTCATTCTCAATGGAGAGAAGTCTTCCGAAGTAAGAGTGATTTCAGGTGTGCCGCAGGGGAGTGTCGTAGGACCGTTGCTATTCATAATATACATAAATGACCTTGTGGATGACATCGGAAGTTCACTGAGGCTTTTTGCGGATGATGCTGTGGTATATCGAGAGGTTGTAACAACGGAAAATTGCACTGAAATGCAGGAGGATCTGCAGCGAATTGACGCAGGGTGCAGGGAATGGAAATTGAATCCGATTGTAGACAAGTGTAATGTGCTGCGAATACATAGAAAGAAAGATCACTTATCATTTAGCAACGATATAGCAGGTCAGCATCTGGAAGCAGTTAATTCCATAAATTATCTGGGAGGACGCATTAGGAGTGATTTAAAATGGAATGATCACATAAAGTTGTTCATCGGTAAAGCAGATCCCAGACTGAGATTCATTGGAAGAATCCTAAGGAAGTGAAATCCGAAAACAAAGGAAGTAGGCTACAGTACGCTTGTTCGCCCATTGCTTGATTACTGCTCAGCAGTGTGGGATCCGTATCAGATAGTGTTGATAGAAGAGATAGAGAAGATCCAACGGTGAGCAGCGCGCTTCGTTACAGGATCATTTAGTAATCGCGAAAGCGTTACGGAGATGATAGATAAACGCCAGTGGAAGACTCTGCAGGAGAGACGCTCAGTAGCTCGGTACGGGCTTCTGTTGAAGTTTCGAGAACATACCTTCGCCGAGGAGTCAAGCAGTATATTGCTCCCTCCTACGTATATCTCGCGAAGAGACCATGAGGATAAAATCAGAGAGATTAGAGCCCACACAGAGGCATACCGACAATCCTTCTTTCCACGAACAATACGAGACTGGAATAGAAGGTACTCAAGGTACCCTCCGCCACACACCGTTAGGTGGCTTGCGGAGTATGGATGTAGATGTAGATGTACTTAATTGGAATTAAGGAAAACGTGGAAGGGAGGACCCACCAATGTAACTTTATTTTCACACAACCTGTTTATTTAACAATGTATAACCATAAAAGTTTCTTTAACAAAATGAAGAAGTTTGCATAATTCTTTTGACCTTAAGCCCTAAGTTAAATAAGCTTTCGCAAAAGAAATCTGAAGTGCTGTATTGCAAAATAGCACACAATATGACAATGACTACAAGATGGCCGGACCTGCAGCCCGCCCGTTATCGGGTGAAGCAGCGGTGTTTACTACCGCGCTGGACGCAGTCTGTCTTATTAATTGCCCTTCTGCAACACATGAGTACTGTATATGCACCATTGACAACAAGAGTGATTCAGTTGCTCAAAACAGCTGTATGTCGAAATGTTCAGGGTTAAGATGCTCACCTGTGCTTAAAGGTTAAACAGATTAGGAATCAATTTGACAATGATAAGGCTTACTTCAGAACAACCAACCTCTCAGTTTCAATCGGCAAGCAAGGTGCGACTGGATCCCAGGTCGTCCCTTCTGACAATTTTATTTTGACTAAAGCACTTGTGACAGTTGGCTGTTAATATTTTCAAAGTTAAACTGACTGTGAATTATTAAGACTACTCTAAATGAACGTCTTAAAACATTACTTGTGAACAGTTATTACAAGAGAACTGGCTCGGTGGAACCACAAGCTCCAGCTAAAATACACCAGTAATGACCCGGTCTTTCAAACACAGCCACGAACAGCTTAGTACAACAGGTTGTTCAGATTATAACTAATGACTGAGAAATGCAATTACAATCAAATAAATGAACCGGTTAACATCGGGTGAAAATCAGAAAATAATAAGGAGGGGAGATAGACAATGACACAAATCACCACGAGGATCCCAGAATGTTACTCCCCTTTATCAGCAAGCAGTTCCATGGATCCACGGTGGATCGCAGCGGTTACTGAGTGGAGGCGATGAAATCCAGGTAGGTGAGGGCAGCCAGGCCACGATACGGTCGTGCGAAACGAATGTTGCCAACCAACCTACGGGATGTCCACGCTGACCCCGGTGAGGTACTTCGGTATCTTCGCTCTGCGCAGGCCCTCCTTGCGCAGCTCGTGGCTTCGGCCGCTCGGACCTCGTGAACACCTCTTGTCGCGACGCTACCGCCAATCCCCAAACTTCGTGCCTCTCTCTCAGCCCAGTGAACCCCGTATATACAGTATATCGGCAAGCAAAAAGACCTTCTAAGGGACTTGTACACGTCAAGTGAACATTCACGCGCCGGAGATCATCCCCATCTTGTGTGTGCCGTCGTGTTAGTGCTTTAGTGTTTTCACCGCCCACGCTCCATCGTTCACGTGTGTCGTTTCAGTCACCGGTGTCTGTGTACAAGTGCTGAACGTTATTTTTTACTACACCTGTGAACGGATCCATGTTTTTTACTCAAGTGTCTACTGTTTCTGTCCACCATTGTGTTTTGTTTTTCTGTATCTTCGTTGTGTCTATTTGTACTATCTGTGGCCGAAGTGCGGCGTAATATTGCCGCTGCCGGGCACCTTTTGTATAAGGTGTTCAAATAACAATAAAGAAAAAAAAGACCCTCTAAGGGCACAACCCGCCAATACCAAATCTTCCTCACAGATATTGGCAATGGGGCCGCAAGAGGGATAGTCGATACTACACCCGAGCCAGTGGTGCCAGACAGAGCAGTCTACGGACTCAATGGCGCCACGCCACAGCTGTGGTTACGCGAACGTCAACTGCTAAAATATTGGTGCATAGCATATACACTTGTAACCAAAGCTTCTCACGACTTCGAACTGAAGGAGCAGCTTATGTTCCTGGAATCAAAGGCTCTGCTCTGTTCACCGCCACTACCTATCATCATTGTATAAATTGTGTGAAAATGGTGACGCTCCCACCGAAACGGGTGACTATTGAAAATAGACATTTTATTGTGCTCAAGACTGTTTGTAATCAATGTTTAAGTACTTTAGACAGACCGTTGTTTATCTCCATGAGAAGTGTTCTCAAAAATTACTAATTCTGGCATTGCTCAGCATTCTAGCTAATGTTAAAGGGTTTATTGCATAATGTTGACTAAGATCCTCAAAACACACCTATGAGCCAAAACATCATGACCACAGCCAACCGACATAGTGATCGGCATCTGGTGATGATTCAGGCGTGTGAAGCGGCAACATATTTTTTTTTTTTTTTTTTTTTTTTTTTTTTTTTTGTGTCGTCAATCTTCTGACTCGTTTGATGCGGCCCGCCACGAAATACTCTTCAGTGCCAGTCTCTTCTTCTCAGAGTCGTATTTGCAGCCGAGTTCCTGAGCTAGTTGCTAGATGTATTCCAATCTCTGTTTTCCTCTACAATTTTGACTCTTTACAGCTCCCTCTAGTACCATAGAAATTATTCTCTAATGTCATAACAGGTGTCTACCATCCCGTTCCTTCTTCTTTTCAGTGTTTTCCATGTATTCCTTTCCTCATCGATTCTGCAGAAGACTTCCTCATTCCTTTTCTTACCAGCCCACCTTTTTTCAATATTCATCCGTAGCATCATATCTCAAATACTTCGATTCTCTCTTGTTCCGATTATTCCTCAGTCCATGTTCCATTAGTATACAATGCTGTGCTCCAAACGTACATTCTCAGAAATTTCTTCCTCAAATTAAGGCCTATGTCTGAGACTAAAAGACTTCTATTGGCCCTTTTTGCCTGTGATATTCTGCTCTTTATGTCCTTCCTGCTCCGTCCGTCATGGGTTATTTTCTGCGTAGGTAGCAGTATTTCTTAGCTTCGCCTACTTCGTGATCACCAATCCTGATGTTAATTTCCACGGTGTTCTCATTTCTGTTGCTTCTCATTACTTTTGTCTTTCTTCGATTTACTGTAAATTAACATTGTTCTAGGCGCTTCAGTCCGGAACCACGCTGCTGCTACGGTCGCAGGTTCGAATCCTGCATCTGGCATGGATGTGTGTGGTGTTCTTAGGTTAGTTAGGTTTAAGTATTTCTAAGTCTAGGGGAAAGATGACCTCAGACATTACGTCCCATAGTGCTTAGAGCCTTTTGAACTATTTAATTTTTAAATTAATATTCTGTACTCATGAGACTGTTCATTCCATTCTGTAGATACACTCTTCAATCTTCTTTTATTTCCGTCACTGCTTGTTCGATGATTGGATTAAAGGGACGAAACACTACCGTCTTACACCCTTTTTAATACTTCGTCTTTCACAGGTATTGTTCCCTATTGGTTGTTGTAGATATTGTTTACTAGCCGTCTTTCCCAATAGTTTAACCCTATTTTTCTCATAATTTCTCAGAAATTCGAACATCGCACACGATTTGAACTTGTCAAACGTTTTTCCCAGGTCAACGAATTTTGTGAACGTTTCTCGATTTTTCTTCACTCTTGCTTCCATTATCCACTGCAACGTCAGAATTGCCTCTCTCGAGCCTTTCTCTTTTCTAAAGTCAGACTGATAGTCAGCGAGCATATCGTCAATTTTCTTTTCCATTCTTCCGTATATTATTCTTGTCAGCAACTTGGAGTTGTTAAGCTGATAATTCGCGCACTTGTTGGCTCTTTCAGTCTGCGGAATTGTGTGGATGATGTTTTTCCAAAAGTCAAATGGTATATCGCCAGACTCACACATTTCACACACCAATGTGAATAGACGTTTCATTGCACTTTCCTCCAATGATTTTTAGAAATTCTGATGGAGTGTTCCGCCTTATTTGATCTTAAGTCTTCCAAGCTCTTTTAAACTCTCATTCTAATACTGGATCCCTATCACTTCTATATCGAGTCCTGCTTCTTATTCTACCACATTATAAGACGTCTTCGCCCTCATAGAGACTTCGATGTAGTCCACTTACCTGCTGTCTCCTCTGCGTTTAACAGTAGAATTCCCGTTGTACTCTTAATGTTACCAAACTTGCTTTCCTTTTAATTTCACGGTCGGATGATTCGACTCTACTACAGGCTGAGGCAGTCCTTTGTACAATCATTTATTTCTCGATATCTTCACATTTTTCATGCTGCCATTTCGCCTTAGCTTCCTGCCATTTCTTATTAATCTCATTCCTAAGTGACTTGCGGCTGTGTATTGCTGAATTTAGCGATACATTTTTGATTTCTGTACTTTCTTCTTGATCGGTCACCTGAAGTATTTATTGTGTTATCCAAGGTTTCTTCGCAGTTACCTTCTCTGTACCTATGTTCTTCGTTCCAGCTTCAGTGCTGTCGTGACTTAAAGTACGTAGAAGGATCGGAGACGAATGGAGAGTCATTCTAGTGATGACATGGCCAATAAATTGGGAAATCTACTGACAACTGAGAAAGGAGAGGTATTGACAAAGTACAGATCGTTATGGTCTGGCGCTTGGGAGCGAGCATCTGGAAAATGACGAAGCTAGCTACGTCTACCTATATATCTACATACCTACCCCGCAAGCCACCGTGCCGAGGGGAGGGGGGGGGGCAGGGGACGGAGAGAGGGAGAAACGACTGTCAGTATGTCACAGGACGAGCCCTAATTTCTCGTACTTTATGTTCGTAGTCCTTACGCAAAATGTACGTTGGTGACAGTGTATCGTTCTGCGATTAGCTTCAAATACCGGTTCTCTAAATGTATTCAGCACCGTTCCTCGAAGAGAACGTCATCCTCTCTGCAGGGGACCTGGGTTGCCGAAGCATCCCCATAATACTTGCAAGATAAGTGAACCTACCGATAACAAATCTGCCTGCCTCTGAACTTCTTTGATAAACCGACTTGGTGCGGATCCCGAACACTCGAGCAGTACTGAAGAGTGGGTCGCACTAGTGCTCTACATGAGATCTCCTTCACAGATGCTCTACACTTTCGTAAATCTCTCCCAATAAACCGAAGTCCACCATTCAACTTCCACACTGGAGTCCTCTCTCGTTCCATTTCATATCGCTTTGCACCGTCACGGCCAAATATTAACCGACGCGACTGTGTCAAGCAGCACATTACTTACATTTAGAACTAGCTACCATTCATCACACTAACTAGAAACTTTGTCTGAATCAACTTGTATCCTACTACAGTCATTCAATGACGACACAGATTCCTGCTCACCCCGTCAGTCAGAACTTTTATGTGTCTTGGGAATAACAGCGGTCCTATCACACTTCAGTGGGGCTCTCCTAACGATATCCTCGTCGTTGAAGAACACTCGGGGTCGAGGGCAACATATTGTGCCATATTTCTTAAGAAGTGTTGGAACCGCTCAAATATTTGGGAATCTATTCCGTACGATCGCACCTTCGTTAACACTCTGCAATGGGACACGATGTGAAACGCTTTCTGGAAATATAGTAATAAGGAATCTGCTTATTACCCTTCATGCATAGTTCGCAGGATACCATGTGAAAAAAAGGCAATCTGAGTTTCGCGAGAAGGATCCTTTCGCCACTCGCTTGGAACTTAGCGCTAGGCGGGAGATTCGTGATAAACGCATGCTAAGTAAGGGGCCAAAGCCTTAGAGTACTCTTAGTGAAATCAAATTGGGATTCTAAACCGGACATGGGGACTTATGTGTTTTCAGCTCTTCCAGATGCTTCACTGCGCCACAGATACCTATTACTATATTCTCCATACGAGATCCTGTGCGACGGTCAAACGTCGGTATGTTTGTACGATGCTCCTGCGGCAACGCTTTTTTAAAAGCAGAATTTACATGTTCATCTTTCCTTTTGCTAACTTCTGTTGCCATGCCAGATTGGTCAATGAGTGGCTGGATAGGAGCCTTCGACCCGCTTAGCGATTTGACGTAGGACGAGAATTGTTTCGGGTTCTCAATTATCTCCTTTGCTAAGATATGTCGGTGGCAGTTCTTGTATGTGTCGGGCAACGATTTTTTTTTCTCAGATGCATGAATCCCTACTAACCTGTATTTGTCGTCGTAAGTGAGTTTTTTTTTTGAACCGAGACTGCACAGTTCTTTACTTCCTCAGAATTTTCCGAATGTTTTATTACACCACGGTGTGCTGTTAAACCAACCTGCTCGGTTGTTCGCGTGCTGCTTTCGTGAGCATATGTGTAAATTATTTGGAGTATGGTGTAAGCACGAGCGTGCGACTAAGTGTTGTCCAGGTCTCATCAGAGTATGTCTTGGTTGTGCATTTGCCTGCTCTGTAAAACATTCGGCTATCTGTGGCAGAAGTCGCAACTAGGTACAATAGTATGTAACTAATATTTTAAGCCGGCCGGTGTGGCCGTGCGGTTCTAAGCGCGTCAGTTTGGAGCCGCGTGACCGCTACGGTCGCAGGTTCGAATCCTGCCTCGGGCATGGATGTGTGTGATGTCCTTAGGTTAGTTAGGTTTAAGTAGTTCTAAGTTCTAGGGGACTGATGACCTCAGTAGTTAAGTCCCATAGTGCTCAGAGCCATTTTTTAATATTTTAATGAAAATGGAAATTCAAACATGCGATTAGGACTCGCGCTCTGAGGTTCCGTACTAACTTTGTTATGTATATACATAGCTGATCGATATATTTTTATGAGTGAATTTCCGGGTAGTAATATGTGACATAAATGGTCGTACCTTTGTTTTGGGTTGACTTAGAAGCGTAAATTTTCCACACCGCCAAGCCACCGGAGACCTTAGTATTTGATACAAATTTCAACTGTCCAACCCTGAGAAAAAGGGTCTTTACAAAGGGACGGACACACGAACAACAAAATATTCCGATGCAGAACGCAATAAATGCATTTTTTTTTTTTTTTTACATTTTGGTAACCGGTTTCGGTCTATAAATCCCTCCTCAAATGAAAGTTGCAGAAGGCATGAGGTCTGCTAACCGAAACCGATTACCGGAGTTATATGCAAAAACTTTTATTGAAAACTGGACTCTTTTTTATGAATAATGGGAAATATTAATATAAAGCTCAAATACCTAGTATTGGGACCAAAACCTTGAGGTAACCTAGAGAGTGTGGTTCAGTAAGACATTACCTATGTTTTGCAGAACTATTTCAAACGGCTTTCCTCAACCGAGACAGAGTTAATTGGCACAACTAACAAACAAATGAATGCTATTCGTGGAAAAAAATTAATATAAAGGAAATATACAGCCAGGACACATCGAAAATTCATAAATTTTCCTTGGTCTTTGTTCATAAATTTTTGCACTTTTGTCATGAATTTCCTCTCATATTTACAAAATGTGATGTGAAGCCTCACGTCCTCTCACTTTTCTGGTTAATTCAAACATTCTACATGGTTTTATTAGCTTAGGTCGTCAAGTCTATGCTAATTTTGCAATATCAGTAACTAAATGTTACAACCAGAGATTTAGAAACCGTGAATTATCTAAAATTTCGGCAACACAACTTGAAAGCCAAACACGCTGTTACTAATTCGAACTTAATCGGAATATGACAAAAGTTACTGTCCATGCAGAGGAGCGGAATTAGCAGATACTGTGACTTTACTGTACTTCGTATTAACTGTCTTCGCTTTTAGGTTGCAGTTTTGAAAACCCTGTATCACTCTTTCGGATCTTACATCATCCGGTTCGCAACTACACAGAGTTTTCATCTATTCTGTGACCATAATACTGCAACACTGTAGACGGAACGAGCGGTCATAGATATCGCAACGAGCAGAAAGCGAACGTTGGAGCTGTGGTGGAAACACCGGGCAGCCATTAACGACCACCACAGCGGCCGCACCCAACCGCCGCTGCCTTCATCCATCACCGGCAAAGCGCCGCTTCACCGCACTCCACGTTCCGCCTGGCGCCGGCGTCCGCGCACTATCTCACGCCCCACACACACACACACACACACACACACACACAGTAGACACAGACTGGAACGCGGACAGCGCATCGCGAGCACTTTGCGCGTGGCCGGCGGCGGTGTTGCAGTGCTGGCGACTCCTAACAAAGGACAGCGGACTCCAGGTCGAGCGCGCCGCCCAGTGCTACAGCCCCTTTGTGACGGAGTATGAAGCCGACAACGACCCTCCATTCACTCCGGAGACAGCTGTCTCATTAGGCGACAGGAGCGCCACACTCAGGTGCCGCGGTGGAGAGAAAACTGCTGACGTGAGCTGCGCCAGGTAGCAACGCGATTTAGACAGCGGACAAGTTTTTCTGTGCTCCAGTCATTCCTTTTGAAATCAGTAAGATGTGCTCTGTGATTTTTTTCTTTGTTGCTGCCCAAGATATCAGACAGACTTGTAGCAAAGTCTAGAATGGGATGTAAGATTTGTGGAGTAGGTTATAGTGTAAAGGTGACTGAGAGATGTAATCCAGAATGAGATTTTCACTCTGCAGCGGAGTGTGCGCTGATATGAAACTTCCTGGTAGATTAAAACTATGTGGCGGATCGAGACTCGAAATCGGGACCTTTGCCCTTCGCGGGCAAGTGCTCTACCAACTGAGTTACCAAAGCACGACTAACGCCCCGTCCTCACAGCTTTACTTCCGCCAGTACCTCGTCTCCTACTTTCACAGGATAGCTTCTGTAAAGTTTGGAAGGTAGGAGACGAGGTACTGGCGGAAGTAAAGCAGTGAGGACGGGGCGTGAGTCGTGCTTGGGTAACTCAGTTGGTAGAGCACCTGCCCGCGAAAGGCAGAGGTCCCGAATTCGAGTCTCGGTACGGCACACAGAGAGATGTAATGTTTAATGCTTTTATGGTCTTCAGTCTGAATATTTGTTTCAAACTGTACTCCACGCTAGTCTGTCCTGTGTAAATCTCTTCATTAATTACTGTAACCTAAGAGGGTAGGCTGCAAAGCTATGCACACATGCTTGCAGAACACGAAGAAAAACAATTAGGAAGATCGTGCAAAAGGCACACTTTCAAAATAATGTATTTATTTTTCAACATTGTTACTGTTAAGTCTAACATATTTCTCCCATCTGTCACATGTTTTTATCATTACGTCAGTGAAAAATTCTTTTGACTTTTCTCGAATATGGAACGTGAACGGTGACTTCGCCTCGTCATTTGTGGTGTAATAATTACCCTTCAGGTCTTTCTTAAGTAGAGAGAACCAATTAAAAAACGGAAGACGCGAGGTCGGGAGAGGAAGGAGGGTGTAGAATCGGTTGAAACGTCAGGTTTCGCAGCGATTCTTCAGTTCCGTACGATGTGTGTGGACAAGCGTTGTTATGTTGCAAGATTACTGTTAAATAATTAAGCCAACACTTTCCTTGGATATTTCAGTAAGGTTAGCGATGCACTTTATAGTGATTCACCGTCATTCTAAACCAAATCGTTAACAAATTTGCAATATTTATCATCTGTGGTAGAGATCGGGCGCCAGCTGCTTCTTTCATCAGCAGTTACGACTTATTCCGGCTCGAAACAACAAAATCTTATTACTCATTGATTTACAGTAGACCTATCAAAAGCATCGTAGCCATAAACAGCCTTTAAACAATGCTGAATCTGACTAGCAGTGTAGAGGGAGAAGTTACGTTCCACATGATGCCTGTCGCGTTTCTCAAGGTCATTTCGTTCACTTTCTATAAGCATGTGTTGCATTACTTTAAATAGTTAATAATGGATGACTGATTATCTGGAAAGTGATTTTTCACACAAAAAAAGGAGGGGGGGGGGGGCGTTATCAGTTAGCCCTTGTGGAACTCTGCAGTCTACTGTACGTTTCGTGTCCTACAAAATTTTTCTGGATCACCACCCAATTTAATTAAAAATGGAAAATATGTTTTAAGAACTGAATTAATCGCTGAATTGTTAAGCATAACTGAAGTGTTACCCGGCCAACGACGCCATACGCTTATTTCCATTAATAAAAAGATCCAAGTGAATCTATGGAATGAGCATATGGGAACAGTTTAAGTACAAACGTTAAATCAAGTAATTCAGAGTAAATAGGAGCTTAAACCTCAACAAAAAGAATAAGATAATCACACAAAAGTCTACATATATGAGGCCTGCCTTTTGCAAACGCCAGGTGGGATCTATCAGAAACAATCTTACAAAAAGCGAGGGTTTAGTCTGAGACACAGTCATCACAGTTTAACATCGTAACATCGTCTATTAAAATAAATTATATTAAAAATTCAGAAAGTAACTCTGAACTATGATCTGTGGTTGTCCGTTACGTAATTAGTTAATTCACTTATACTACTATTATACTGAGTACTGCGGTAGTTTGCGGTCATATATGAGAAGGAAATCTGACGCGCACATGAGCATAGTTCATAGAAACATCACGATTTAGAAACAAGAACAGAGATAAAAACGAATTTTACCCATTACGGTAAGTCAGAGGCTCTGATGTTCTTCCCTGTTCTTACGATGTAATAATTGTGAATAAAAATACTATGAAACACTTTCTGACAAAGAAATTTATCTGCATCACCTTTCACATCAAATTAAGCTGCGCTGGCATGAAACGCCCACAAATGCCTTGAATATTCAAGAACAAAACAAAATTATTAAGAGTTGTGAAAATTTTAATAACACAAATGTAAACCGTACAAACACAAACAGCAATAAAATATCACGTGAAATTAAGAATAAAACTTACTCAAGATGGTACTGAAATTACACGCTGTGAAATTACCACCACGTGGTATGAAAAAAGCTACAGAATCTTAAAACTGAAACGAAATGAAAAGTAGAAGAAATAAAGTACATACCAACGAGAAAAGTTCACACATACAATTGAATTTTAAACCCATGCTGAAGTAACCACATGTTCTGCTTGCATAAAGTGAGATCCCTAAAGACTTACTACATACGGAAAAATATACTGCTGGCTACACTCTGGAAAATATTAGAATTCCACTACCCAACTTGAAAATGAACTAGCAGATTAAATGTGTACATCAGCTGGAGTAGCTACACACCATCACACAGTAACACACTCACCAGCGCCAAGTCGTTTTTAAGAGTACCGTCTCCACTCATCGAAGGTCCATTCCCGAGTGCCGATAACATGCTCTCCCTGCAACGAACTTCCCCGAAGGTAGCCGGAAGAGACGAGAGGGGTCTTTCCCACCACGAACTTAACTACTATCGAGTGACTACCGAAAGGGTAGAAGCTTCATTAACTACATTGTTGCCACCACAGAAGACACTCAGACGCTGTATTGATACTTTGTGAAAGACAAGTTCAACATACACACTCCCTCATTCATAGAAAGAGAGAAAGGACATTTGGAAGCACAAATGCAGGTAATATACATAGGATTAGATGTTTAATGGAAAAATTGAGACGTTAATGTATTTGTGTACCACTGAATGGGAACAAATACGAAGTACTAAACTAAATTACAAATGACAGTAAAAAATACAAATTAAATAATATGAAAGAAATCGAAGAGAGACATTTCAAATTTTGAGCCTGCCCTAGTATATCTACTCGGACCTGCTTACAACTGCCAAGTTTTG
Organism: Schistocerca cancellata; assembly: GCF_023864275.1. Taxonomy (NCBI): domain Eukaryota; kingdom Metazoa; phylum Arthropoda; class Insecta; order Orthoptera; family Acrididae; genus Schistocerca; species Schistocerca cancellata. Next base: position 415,512,255 of record NC_064628.1, read on the forward strand.
GTCTCCCACTACAGCTCGAAACTCCCCGCTCTAGCCTCCGTTCCCAAATAAACTTGTCCTCGATTTCCAGAGATGTATTATATCAACCTACCCTTTCTTTTACTCAAATTGACTCATCAGGTTCTTTCCTCCCAGATCTGATAAAGTGCTTCTGCGTTAGTTACTGGATGTACCCATCTATTCTTCAAACATTTCCACAGCGTCTATTGATTTCTTGTCTGAACGTCTTACCATCCTCGTTTCTCTTTCGTCAAACTGCGAACCGCGGGCTGGATGCGGTTCCAATCAAGTGTTCTTGCGGCCTGCGGTTCTCCTCAGTGGTTTATAATAAAACACATCTAACCATCAACAGTCCAGTGCAAAATATGCCTTCAACATTAGGAGTTTCCTAAGGGTGTAACTTTCCTTTTCAGCAACAAACAAAAATGTTTACACAGAAAGGAATAATTTGACACGTGCTTGACATTAAATAACGTTGCTAAACTCAGTTCGGAGCAAGAAAGTCAGCCGCTTGCCTTAGGGGCAGACAGATAAATATTGAAGTCACTGCTGCGTTAGAGGATGTTAGAGAGGAACTGTTTTGTAGTTGCCTACGGGTGCTGACAACTCATTGGCGTATTTGCCTCGTAACCATCAGCTACTATGGTATAAATTTCAAACTAAAGTTATATGCATTCGTAAATGCGCATAATAAAGACGATCATCTTGTATCACGGCATATGAAATCAAATTAAGGTTTTGTAATACGAAGCAATGTGTACAAGAAAAATGACATTCAAAATATTTAATAAACATTGATTATCGCATCTCATATCCTATAACACATTTAAATATAAGTATAATTACTGTCGTGAACACTTTGGTTGCCAATCGTGTCAGACTGCCGATCCTGACAAGTGACAGGGAACATTTTTCCCGCATTTAAATGTGAAACGCGTATATTGACGGATTTCATCGATCGTCATTGTGTTGTGAGGGACACGTAATTTCTATTAAGGGATGATTGTAGCATGAAGTCAAGCTGCTGGAGGGCCTAAAGAAACGAAACACACGGCTTCACGTGTTATTGCGGACGACGAAATTTTGCCTGAGTGAAAGTAAGATTTTGTGGACAGGGACGACTCAGATGAAGGTCCCGACTTTTTGCAAGAAGAATTGTGTCGAAATTCATGTGAGTTTTACTTATTTTGATTTCGCGAAATTTTGGTTGAAACGTTGCATTCTTTTCTTATGTTGCATCAGTTTCTGAACCTTAAAACCCTTTTTCTATTTATTATAGGCAAACAAGAAAGGCTGTAAAAGAGACACTACATACGAGTGGAGCAGGTGCGAAATAGTTGTGTGCAAAATGTATCTTACAGAAGATTACACAAAGTGGAAAAAACCTAGCGATTTATGTATTTAATGCAGAATTCTAAGTTTCAGGCTTTCATAAAAGGTTAGAATCACAGTTAAATGTTGACTAGTGTTCTTAATAAAAAATATTTACAACCCATAACAACGGCTGGCAGTCTATGAAACGGCAGAATTTACTTGGTCGACAGTCAAAGTTTGTCTGAAAGTTAGTGCTGTAATATCATAAAGTGCTTCACGGCATCAGTGTCTTGCTTCTCAAACGCTCTTTGAAAGTCTCTGTACGTTTATAATTATGGAGGATGGTGGCGTGACTCGGCTGTTCAGTATAAAATGTCAAATCAAAATTCGTTCAGCCATCTAAATTTCCAGTTTATTTTATTTGTGCTACCAGTTTCAGCGTTACATTGCACCATCTTCAGGCCCCCTGATCGACACGTATCGAGAATCCCACCTCTTGTTAAATCGAAACAGGAATCAGACTACTTCTTAGCACATCGATCCCTTCGATCACCACTTTCAGGTTGTTCAAAAACGGAAAAAAAGCCTGCAAGTGGCGATGGAAGGGATCTCTGTGTTAGAAAGTAGTCCACGGATACCAGTGACTGTATACTGATCCTTATTTCGATTGTACAAAAGATGGGATTCTTCCTACACGTCCTTTAGTGGGCCTGAAGGAGCGTAATGTAACACTGAAACTGGTAGTAAAAATAAAATGAAATGGAAATTTAAGCGGCGGAAGTGTTTTTATTTGACATTTTCTGTTTGGCACTTTGAAAGTGTCAAATGGGAAACGACTTGGGCCTTGAACCACAGACGATTATTGCATGTCCTGGCTCCTTTAAGATGATGTTGGAAACTGTCTGGAAATTTTTATTCCAAGCCTCTACATAATGACAAGTTAATAATGATGCCGCACCCCGAACCGACTTTCTTGTGAAAAGACGATTTGTTGCCACTCTTGGGTCCAGTGTTATCGCTGGCTGCAGCGCTGTCGACGTTCCTTTTTCTGTCTCTGCACCAAGGAATGCAGCAACAATGGCAGCCAACGTCATCGCACTGTCCGTGTGGATACTTGTCTTCCTGCAAACTAGGTAGTCCATTTCCTGACCCAAACCACATGAGAGGCTAGACGGCCGAGTGTTCAATATATTCATCCTCTCTGGCGCTAGTCACATGACTTAGCTTGTGGACATCGAGAACTTATCAATTCCGTATTCGCATGAAAATCGCTGTGTGTCAGACAACGCAATCAGCAGTATCGCGAAACTATAAACCGCTGTATGATAAGCCACGGTCTTGCCTCTGGAAATTTCGACACATGATGGTGGACGATTTCCTTCGTACGCCAGATATAACACAATCTTCTTAAAAACAACAAACACTTCTGCGACACATGAAAGGAAAGCCCAAGGGGTAACCTTTCCGGGTTTATATAGTGGCACTGAAATGCTTACCATTTAGATATCCAAGTTACTCAGTTTGACTTTTGTTGAACGCCATCTTCATGTTGTTGCAAATTTGATAGCCAGAGACAATGGAATGGTGAACTTGCGAAAAACGTGCTATCCATCTGTTACTGAAAATCGTCAGTCGGAACTCGTCTTTCATCTGTAATTATATGATGCTGAGGGGCTGTCAAAATATTGCTTTATTTTATTCTTGCCGCTATAGGATGGGAATGCAACAAGAAGAAATGCAACCCCGTTCTAACTTTTACACTGCATGCCAAGCTGGCGCCACTTGGTCCGGTGCTAAACCTGCATGGTAGAAAAAAATGTCGAGCAACAGTAAGACGTGCGGTAGCGCGCAATTCGTGAAGTCGTGATCGAGTGATATTGATCTTAGTTAAATCTTGAGCCTTTCCTCACTGCCTCATCGTATGATGTCATGTGATGGTGGTGCTAACCCATTCTTCTGACGGAAGTGCTGTCTTCGGCAGCCACCTAGTTACTATTTGACTAGGGAAGGGTAAGTGACGTGCACCTCACGCTTACCATTTTTCCTCTTGTCATTATTATCAAAGAAGTAGAAATTCTTACAGGTTCAGATGGTTCAAATGGCTCTGACCACTATGGGACTTAACTTCTGAGGTCACCAGTCACCTAGAACTTAGAACTACTTAAACCTAATTAACCTAAGGACATTACACACATCCATGCCCGAGGGAGGATTCGAACCTGCGACCGTAGCGGTCGCGCGGTTCCAGACTGTAGCGCCTAGAACCGCTCGGCCACTCCGGCCGGCAAATTCTTACAGGGGCCGTATAATTATTTGCGGGTAAGGCCACATACACTGAGGTGACAAGAGTCATTGGATACCTCCCAATATCGTGTCGAACCTCCTTTGGCCCGGTGTAGTGCATGGTCTCAACAAATCGTGGGAGGTCCCTGAGAAAATTTTGAGCTATGCTGTCTCTACAGCCTTCCATGACTGCAGAAGATTGTGGGTGCAGGATATCGTGCACGAACTGAACTATCGATTATGTCCCGTAAATGGCTGATTTATTACTTGTCGTGCGATCTGGGTGGCCAAATTGTCCAGAAAGGTCTTCAAGCTAATCGCGAACTACTGTGGCCAGGCGACATGCTGCATTGTCATCCCTACAAATTCCATCATTGTTTGTGATCATGAAGTCCATGAATGGCAGCGAATGGTCTCCAAGTACCCGAACATGACCATTTCCAATCAACGAACAGCTTAGCTTGCGTAGTGTCTTCTTGACAACCTGCGTCCATGCCTTCGTGGGTCCGCGCCACGCTCGAAGCATAACACCATCTCTTACTAACTGAAATCGGGACTCATATGGCCATGCCTCTGTTTTGCAGTCGTCCATGATGTAGCCGATATGGTCACAACCCAGGAGATGCGCTGCGGGCGATGCCGCGCTGCTAGCGAAGGCACTCGCGTCGGTCGTCTGCTGTCATAAGCCATTAACGGCAAATTTTGTGACACTGTTATAACGGATATGATCGTCGTAGTCACACATTGAATTCTAGTGTTACTTCACGCAGGTAATGCCAGAAATTTGGTAGTTTTCGCACACTCTTGACACTGTGGACCTCGGAATATGGAATATACTAAGGATTTCCCAAATGGTATAATTCATGCGCCTAGCTCCAACTATCATTTCGCGTTGAAACTCTGGTAATTCCGGTCGCGCTGCAATAATCACATCGGGAAACTTTTCACGTGAATCACCTGAGTACAAATGGCATCTACGCTAATGCACCATCATTTTATACCTAGCGTACGCGATGCTGCCGCCGGTATATGGCCATACCGCTATCGCCTGACATCTGTCACCTCAGTGTGCAAATATCGACCAAACCAGAGCCCTGTAAAAGTGTTTTGGTGTAGTAAATTTTAAATCACTTTCCGATTCTACTGATTTATCTTATTCTCGGTTTTCCAACATTTTCCTGTCCATATCCACCTTGCTCCAACTCCTACGCAACATTCACGAAATCGAGAACACTGGGATTCACAATTCAGTTATGCCTAATGAACTGAATGATGAAAGTGCTAGTGGTAGTAAAGATCACGATGATAATTTTACTCTCTCGCTGGTCATCCAACGCTTGGCAAGGATTCACAGTAGGGCACGGCAAACTTCTGAAGGTGAAGAACACAAAATATTTTCACGCTGAAGTTCTAATTCGCGTGTCTGTTCCTAACGCAGGAGCACGAATTCATTATTGCGTTCCAGTTATATGATGCTCTCTTCAGTTTTTAATCGAATTATTAAGTCTCTGGAGCGGGTGCAGTCTTCGCCTTTACAACAGCTTGAACTGTACTGGGAGCGTTTTCAGTGAACTATCCAAATGTATCTCGATGAATGGCAGCCCATTGTTTAGCAAGAAGTTAACCCGGTGCGGGTAATGATGTTAGAAGCTGAGATCTGGAGCTAAGCTGAGGTTCTAAGTCATTCCAAAGATACTCCTCTGGGTTCAATTCGGGGCTCTATGCAGGCGAGTCTATTTCAGGAATGTCACTGTCCATTAACCATTCCGTAACAGATGCTGCTGTACGACAGGGTACATTATCATGCTGATACGAACAGTCATCGTCTACGTACTGTTCCTCTACTATACACAGTGCACTATCCCGCGAAATTTGTTTATATCTTTTAGCGTTTTCTTAAGCATTCTAGTGACGTCGCTCTTCTCACCACCAAAGCGTTGCTTCGCAGTGACTACAGAAATGTTTATGATGAGCTGCTCGACCATTGTACGCCATTTGTTTTAACTCCTTACTCATAGCCATCGTGTTAGGGGTAGCTTTCATCTCGCCTAGATGAGGAGAACCCTACGTCATAGTGACGTAAATAAACCTAAATCGACTACCTGAGTACGTGTACCGATCTTTGCAGTTATACCACACAGGTAAATGTAAATTGAAACGAAGTGACAGCAGTTGTGTGGTATACTCATCCCAGCTGAATTACTTATTAAGCTGTAAGCTCAACAATTTTGGATGTTACTGTGTGTTTCTTGATGTAATGAATGTCTGAACGAAGGAACCATAACAATAACGAAAGTCAAAATGGCGTCTAGTCATTTAAAAAAAATCTCATTAATTGTGCCTAAATCATGTGGATAGAAAGTTTAAATAGAGAGAAGTTGAAGTGTTTCGTATTTTTATGAAAGCCAATGGATTGTACTTAATTGTTCTGGGCAGAAACGTTAAACTGAGAAATTAATGTGGTTCCAAATATAATTCAGAATGTTGCTGGAGTTCATGCTGGAGATCAGCACAGAAACGTTTGCTCTTCAGAAATAAATAACTGCTGATGATTATAATGTATTGACCTGTTATAACACATTTTTGGTAAACCGCCCCAGTCTGTGCCGCCTGGCCACCAAGAGCTGTTGCAGGACGATTTGATTCACGGATCCAGTTGTATGGTTCCTTCCGTGTATAGCGATTTTACGGCTATGACGTGTGGGGCCTGAAGATGGCACCAATCCAATGCCGAAACTGGTAGCACATACAAGTTCATAAAGTAATATAAATTTCTACGATAGATATGGCTGTTGGTAAATTATTGCATCAAGAAATTCAAGCCACCCGTCGTCCCACGATCCATAATGGATCTACGGAGATGTTATAACACATGTCATTATTTTTCTTCATACGTTGTATACTGTGAAAAAACATGCAAGTCACATGTACCAGCATTTTAAGCAACTGAAACCAGTGAGTGCTATTGCCATTGTCAGCTACTTTTTGTATGACTCTTAGGCAATATGGAAATAGCTATAGTAATCATGCCAGACACCCCAAAAAATTATACCATGTCTATTGAGAGAATAAACACAGTATTCCACCATCGCATATGAAACGTCACTTAGTCCTGCTAAAACTGTGGGCTGTTGAGGTTATTTTGTCAAGTAGCTCACCCATTGAGACAGTCAATATTCAATGTTATTTGGCAACTACTAGGAATCTTCCTTTTTTATAGTTGATACTGCTTACTATTAAAATGTGATTAACAATTATAGACGAAATATCATAGTTTTTTCGGAGTATACAGCGTATAAAGAAAAATAATGACATGTATTACAAACAGGTTACATTTAACATTATAATCATCACCAATAATTTTTTCTGAAGAGCAAAATTTTCTAAGTTGATCTGTAATGAAAATCTTATTAACACCAGACGCGTCTGCAGATGTTGAACGGCTGGTGCTGTATTTTCCCGGTATTTTGTTTTCCTTGTAACTTATTTCAACAGTTCTGCCTGTCTGTCCTAGTTATAGATCATCACATTCGCTACACCGGAGTTGGTAAATGCCAGATATTTTGTACATGTCAGCGTGATCTTCATTTTTCAGCCATTTCTGTATAGAGTTATTAGTTTGGTATGCTATTTTTATTTCTTGCTTCTTATGAATATTCCCAAATCTCCGTGTCAGTTTGTTTCCGTTTGTAAGTGTGTATCGGCTTGTCTGTTGAGTTGCTGTGTAGTGCCCTTATTGTGTAGTGGTGGTGATGTTGGGGTGTTTGTGGAGAGTGTTGTGGATCTGTGTGTTGTTTCATTTTCATGATTTTCTGAATTTCGTTGTCCGGTTTTGTTACTAGGAATTCTTGGTATCTGCTGCTTTTTGCTATCTGAACAATTACGTACAGCTCCTTATTATAATTATGCTTATCGAGTAGTACTGTATTTAATATGTGGGTCGTATGTCTGAGGGCAGATTATTTTTTTGGGCCTGTGGGTGAATAGATGTTTGATGTACTATAGTGTCTGTTATTGTGTTTTCCCTGTAAATACCGAATATCTGTTGGTTATTTTTCTTTATGATAGGTATATCTAGGAAGTTTATTAGGCCTGCTTGTTGTGACCCTAACACGAATTTCGTGTTTTTGTTTAATGGGTCTATCTCTGCATGTAGTAGTTCTATTTTAATTTCTTGTTCCTCTGCCAACAGTGGATGACATCCATGTATCTTCAGCATTACGGTATGTTGTATTATCATAGTACTATTTTCTCGAAAATTCCAGAAACAATTATATTGATCTCATTTGATGCAGAAAACATGTACTCCACAATCACAGTCAAAGAAACAATCAAGATAGAAGAACAACAGATAGACACTTACAGCCGTTTACCACTGGAACACATAACAGAGATAAGCACACTCCTACACCTTATTAGTGACCAAAATTATTTTTAACTGAACAAAGAGTTCTACCTTATTTCGAGCTGAAAAAAGTTTTAACTGCAAGAAGAACGATTGATAATGAGGTCCCAATTTAGGAAAGTTAGCAAATACATTCATGAACAAAATAGAAGAAAGAGTTTTTAAGCAATTAGCCGTTCAACATTTGTAGACACGTTTGGTCTTAATAAGACTTCCATCACAGCTGCGAAAGACGGTATTAAACCTACAGAACTTGATTCTTTTCGCTGATTTCATGCAATTTCATACAACCACCCTCTGCAATGCTCGAAATCCACTGTCCGTCAGTAAATGAGGTCTTCCGATTGTTCCTTCGCGTTTCCACTGCACCAAGAGTCGACTTGGCTGGCTTTACGAGCGTTGGATGTCCTTGAAGGATTTGGTATGCTGGTGGCATGCAATGACTAGTCCGAGCTCAAAGTTACTGAGCACCGTTTACCGACTTCATCGGTTGTTAGCGCTTCTCTACTTACAACGCAATACACTCTGCTTCTGTTTACACTAACGATCCACTTTCAACATTTCATTAGATAGAGATATCTTGATACTTTACAACAGATAGTTTCATTTTTGTTCTTTCAATAGCTCGATATTACTTGACCTGCTATTGGGTACCTCCCACCGATAGCCAGCCTGACTATATATGAAATAATAAGTAATTGTCCCTTGGAACATCGCTTCCGTGCGTGCCTCAGAGCTGTTTCATTGTCACTCTCAGTTGCACCGCCAGACGCCGCGAGAATCTCCGCACTGCCATGTGTGGCGTGCGTGAAAAGTTACGCTTACTACTGCTCCGTTGGTTTCATTGGAAACATCTATTGACGGACCCGTTTTAATGCACGGCACCGCTACGTATGCACTGGGCGGTTATAATTAAACTTTCCCTATTTAACTCGTTATAACACTGAAACTATTTACCGTGCGAGGATCAAACTTGGTAGCATTACTGTCAAGGACACGAGAAAGAGAAATAATGCAGAATTAAGTCAGTTGGAACAATGTGCTGCTACGGTACATCATACCTTAGGTAGCGCCACAACCAGAAATGATAGGGAGAGCGATCAGGAGATTGTGCCACCCAAGCATTTGGAAACTATTGGCTGATGATTCGGTCGTTTCAAAGATGTTTCGGAGAAGCAGGTGAACTTCACTACCGACGTGCGGTGGCTCTATATCTTGCATGAAAACTGTTGACCTCAGTGTGTGTGTGTCTCTCCTGTAGGACGGGTATGACATGCTGGCGAAGCATATCGCAGTAACGCTGGCCAGTCACACCACACGTCTTTGGTCCTTGAGGGCGAACCTGTTCAGAAACCAATGGGCCAGTGATGAACGTAGCCGTGAAGCCACACCGTACGGTGACACGTTCACCACACAGACGAGCTTCATGCACAGTGACTGGAGGTGAAGAACCCCACACTCGGTAATTCTGTGTGTTCATCTCACCCGTCAGAGAGAAATGAGCTTCGTCTGTATATAGGATAGTCCAGGCCCAGTCGTCAACTTCAACCCTTGCAAGAAACCGTAGAGCGAAGTCAACACATCGTTGTGCGTGCTGTGCTGCTAGCTGCTGTACGATATAGATGTTGTAAGAATACTGTGGTATCGATAACTACGATGCCACAACGTAGGTGCACTCTGCTGAGTTGGCACTACAACACCACGACAGCGCCCTCTAACCGGCGCTGCGCAGCTCTACGAGCGCCGCTCCAGACTCAGCCCATTCGATGCCGAGCAGACGACCAACCAACATTGTTTCTATTTCATAGTGGGCGAGCCACTATTTGTAACTTTGTAACTTGATGCACAGCTTTGCACCTACGTGCTCATCTCAGCCAAAGTTAAGTACATAGTAAAACCACTTTTAATTGCAGTACCAAGTGTTGTACCTCATCTGCTCCTCCTAGATTCCTACTTTCGGCCTAGCCTTCAGTCCCATGCGCCGCCTTCCAGGCGGGATACAAAAGATACCATTTGAGGATGGTTCGAAGCACCATCCGCACAGTGGACCACGGAATGTTCAGCTGTTGTGACACAGCATGTGCACTGCCTGACGATTGCGTTGTCTGCCATAGCAACAGCAATTTCATCAACCACCTGTGGTGCAACCGGTAGACGGCATTTTCCCAGAGAAATTCCCAGTTCTCCAGTTGATTCAAACTTCTTAATCATGCTCTACACAACAGGTGGAGAAAGAGGACCCTTCCATAGTCCTTTCAGCCGGCGATATTCTCTAAGTGCAGCTCCAGCATTACTCTTATTTTGACAATACAGATTCACCAATAATGCCCTGCCCCTTTTGTCCAAGCTCATGTTGACACGTCAACAATGCACTGCGACTGGTCAGGTGTGGGCATTTTGAATAACGATGAGTGACCACAGCACCTTGTGAACATAATTGGAACTGGACGGTGGCTTTGTGACGTGTGGAAATCATGTACCTCATACTCTGGACATTAATGCTACCGAATTGATACTATTACAAAGGTTATTTTCCGTGGTATAACGAGTTAACTATGACGAGTTAAATGTTGTTGTTGTGGTCTTCATTCTTGAGACTGATTTGATGCAGCTCTCCATGCTACCCTATCCTGTGCAATCTTCTTCATCTCCCAGTACTTACTGCAACCCACATCCTTCTGAATCTGCTAAGTGTATTCATCTCTTGGTCTCCTTCTACGATTTTTACCCTCCACGCTGCCCTCCAATGCTAAATTTGTGATCCCTTGATGCCTCAGAACATGTACTACTAACCGGTCCCTTCTTTTTGTCAAGTTGTGCCACATATTCCTCTTCCCCCCAATTCTATTCAATACCTCCTCATTAGTTATGTGATCTACCCATCTAATCTTAAGCATTCTTCTGTAGCACCACATTTCGAAAGCTTCTATTCTCGTATTGTCCAAACTATTTATTGTCCATGTTTCACTTCCATACATGCCTACACTCCATACACATACTTTCAGAAACGACTTCCTGACACTTAAATCTACACTCGATGTTAACAAATTTCTCTTCTTCAGAAACGCTTTCCTTGCCTTTGCCAGTCTACATTTTATATCTTCTCTACTTCGCTCATCATCTGTTATTTTGCTCCCCAAATTGTAAAACTCCTTTACTACTTTAAGTGTGTCATTTCCTAATCTAATTCCCTCAGCATCATCCGACTGAATTCGATTACATTCCATTATCCTCGTTTTGCTTTTGTTGTTTTTCATCTTATACCCTCCTTTCAAGACACTGTCGATTCCATTCAACTGCTCTTCCAAGTCCTTTGCTGTCTCTGATAGAATTACAATGTCATCGGCGAAACTCAAAGTTTTTTATTTCTTTTCCATGGATCTTAATACCTACTCCGAATTTTTCTTTTGTTTCCTTTACTGCTTGCTCAATATACAGATTAAATAACATCAGGGAGAAGCTACAACCATGTCTCACTCCCTTACCAACCACTGCTTCCCTTTCATGCCCCTCGACTCTTATAACTGCCATCTGGTTTCTGTACAAATCGTAAATAGCCTTTCGCTCCCTGTATTTTACCCCTGTCACCTTTAGAATTTGAAAGAGAGTATTCCAGTCAATATAGTCAAAAGCTTTCTCTAAGTCTACAAATGCTAGAAACGAAGATTTGCCTTTCCTTAATCTTTCTTCTAAGATAAATCGTAAGGTTTGTATTGCCTCACGTGTTCCAATATTTCTACGGAATCCAAACTGATCTTCCCCGAGGTCGGATTCTACCAGTTTTTCCATTCGTCTGTAAAGAATTCGCGTTAGTATTTTGCAGCTGTGACTTCTTAAACTGATTGTTCGGTAATTTTCACATCTGTCAACACCTGCTTTCTTTGGGATTGGAATTATTATATTCTTCTTGAAGTCTTAGGGTATTTCGCCTGTCTCATACACCTTGCTCACCAGATGGTAGAATTTTGTCAGGACTGGCTCTCCCAAGGCCATCAGTAGTTCTAATGGAATGTCGTCTACTCCCGGGGCCTTGTTTCGACTCAGGTCTTTCAGTTCTCTGTGAAACTCTTCACGCAGTATCATATCTCCCATTTCATCTTCATCTACATCCTCTTCCATTTCCATAATTTTGTCCTCAAGCACATCGCCCTTGTATAGACCCTCTATATGCTCGTTCCAGCTTTCTGCTTTCCCTTCTTTGCTTAGAACTGGGTTTCCATCTGAGCTCTTGATATTCATACAAGTGGTCCTCTTTTCTCTAAAGGTCTCTTTAATTTTCCTGTAGGCAGTATCTTTCTTACCCCTAGTGAGATAAGCCTCTACATCTTTACATTTGTCCTCTAGCCATCCCTGCTTAGCCATTTTGCACTTCTGTCGATCTTATTTTTGAGACGACCGTATTCCTTTTTGCCTGCTTCATTTACTGCATTTTTCTATTTTCTCCTTTCGTCAATTAGGTTCAATATATCTTCTGTTACCCAAGGAGTTCTACTAGCCCTCGTCTTTTTACCTACTTGATCCTCTGCTGCCTTCACTACTTCATCCCTCAGAGCTACCCATTCTTCTTCTACTGTACTTCTTTCCCCCATTCCTGTCAATTGTTCCCTTTTGCTCTCCCTGAAAATCTGTGCAACATCTGGTGCTTTCAGTTTATCCAGGTCAAATGTCCTTAAATACCCACCTCTCTGCAGTTTCTTCAGTTTTAATCTACAGTTCATAACCAATAGATTGTGGTCAGAGTCCACTTCTGCCCCTGGAAATGTCTTACAATTTAAAACCTGGTTCCTAAATCTCTATCTTACCATTACGTAATCTATCTTGATCCCTTCTAGGATTCTTCCATGTATACAACCTTCTTTCATGGTTCTTGAACCAAGTGTTAGCTATGATTAAGTTATGTTCTGTGCTAAACTCTACCAGGCGGCTTCCTCTTTCATTTCTTAGCCCCAATCCATATTCACCTACTATGTTTCCTTCTCTCCCTTTTCCTACTCTCGAATTCCAGTCACCCATGATTATTAAATTTTCGTGTCCCTTCACTACCTGAATAATTTCTTTTATCTCATCATACACTTCTTCAATTTCTTCATCATCTGCAGAGCTAGTTGGCATATAAACTTGTACTACCGTAGTAGGCGTGGGCTTGGTGTCTATCTTGGCCACAATAATGCGTTCACTATGCTGTTTGTAGTAGCTTACCCGCACTCCTATTTTCTTATTCATTATTAAACCTACTCCTGCATTACCCCTATTTGATTTTATGTTTATAGCCCTGTATACACCTGGCCAAAAGTCTTATTCCTCCTGCTACCGAACTTCACTAATTCCCACTATATCTAACTTCAACCTACCCATTTCCCTTTTTAAATTTTCTAATCTACCTGCCCGGTTAAGGGATCTGACATTCCACGCTCCGATCCGTAGAACGCCAGTTTTCTTTTTCCTGATAACGACGTCCTCTTGAGTAGTCCCCGCCCAGAGATCCGAATGGGGGACTATTTTACCTCCGGAATATTTTACCCAAGAGGACGCCATCATCATTTATCCATACAGTAAAGCTGCATGCCCTAGGGAAAAATTACGGCCGTAGTTTCCCCTTGCTTTCAGCCGTTCGCAGTACCAGGACAGCAAGGCCGTTTTGGTTAATGCTGCAAGGCCAGGTCAGTCAACCATCCAGACTGTTGCCCCTGCAACTACTGAAAAGGCTGCTGCCCCTCTTTAGGAACCTCACGTTTGTCTGGCCTCTCAACAGATACCCCTCCGTTCTGGTTGCACCTACGGTACGGCCATCTGTACCGCTGAGGCACTCAAGCCCCCACACCAACGGCAAGGTCCATGGTTCATGAGGAAGGATGCTTTAAATAGGGTAAGTTTAATTATAATCACCCGGTACTATAACGGGCTATCAAAAAGTTTCCTTTTGAACGTCGTACAGTCCAGACTCGGTACGCCAATCAGGCAAAAGCGCCGTGAGCATAGAGGCCATCATCCCATAGACCCAACAGGTTGAAAATACCCATTTGTTATAACACCATGTCCTGCCGAGCGAAGTTGCCCATAAGTGCCTGCTGTACTTTCTCGTCCGACTGGAATCGTCGACAGTTCTAAGCTTTTTTAAGGGATCACAGGCGTGATATTCGCATGGGGAGGGATTAGGACTATAAAGCGGGTGCACGAGTGTCTCTCCCATGAATTTGAGTAACTTCTGCGTTTGGACACTTGCGATTTTTGGACGTGCATTATCGTGAAACTGCAGTACCCCTGATCGTGGGGCTTTAGATACACATGCTGCCCTTCCCTATACACATTCTTGACTCTACGATATGTGTGTGTCTGAATACTGTCAACAAAAAAATAACGGCACGTTGGACTGTTTGGACGCATTTGATAATAATGTCACTATAGTTTAAGATTTTAAACATGGCTGAAACGGCAACTGTTAAAAATCTTCACTGCAAATGATAACAGCCAAACAGTTGCAGGATAAAGATTTATTGAAATCCTTGACCACGGTTTCGGTATCTCTAAATATACCTTCATCAGAAGAAAAACTACACTAAAGTCACACCCAGCAATTTCAATAAATCTTTATCCGGCAACTGTTTGGCAGTTATCATTTACAGTGAAAATGTCACCATAGTTCACGTTTCCATATTTGCCGCACATACGTCGGAAAGACACGAACACTCCATTAATCGCTTGCCTACATGTCGGTGCTTATATACCTGCATCGGAGTCGTACTAGGTTGCATACACGCCGCAGCAACGCTATCGAAGGGAAACTTTTTGATCGTCCCTTGTATGTCTAAAGAAGATTCACCTTGCCCTCTTTGATTTCCACTACGTACTTAAAATAAGCATTACTCTTGTGTCACTAATCAGTGACCTGTGGTGATACAAATTATTTAAAAATTCCTCGGATCCGATGACTGGATAGGAAAACGGTCTCCAACTGCCTAACAGCAACTCTCTCTCCTCCGTAAATTGAACAAAGTAACAGTCTTAACTCAAGAACGAGAAGGACGCACATAAAAAAAAACACACTTCAATTTTACACCGGAACAAGAGGACATTATTGTCTCCTGGTGGATTCGGTGAAGTCCATCCCTTCCGTTAAGCGCACAAGTTAGCTAATGACTCCACGCTCGGCTAGGCGACGTGTTATTAAAGAGTACTTGAAGGCCCTGTGGGCTGTAGCACTGGCCTACAAATACAGCTAATAACCAAGCCAACATTGTCCCTCCGGCGCACGGGAACTCACTTGCGAACTCTTTCAAAGCTTTCTACACTGGCAGACCAACCTAATCGAAAGCTGAGGACCAATGTTTGCTGACTCCCGAAGTACACCACCACGTCCGCCACAGAGGACACAAAACTTGCCTCCTGCACCACACTAAGACTGCCGACAGACGTTATCCACTTCGAAATCCCCAAAACTTCCCCACATAGTTCTAACAACATTCATGTAAACAGCCATCCTCAAGGACAGAACTGAAACGTGCCTCATAAATTTTGTATTATGGGCTATGAGACACACACAGCATTGTCAGACTTAACAAGTGCAGCTATCTGGGTGTCTATAGACTTGGCTGACGTCTTCAACGTTAGGTGAAGAAACTTTAGGCACAAAATCAGGCTTGAACCAAAACATAATGCCCATCTATATTGGTAAGTGGCTAACTCTGTCGATGGTTCATGGTCACAGTTCCAGTGTGCCTATCTAACGGCTTCCACGAACAACAAAAATTTCATTTTCAGTATTTACAACAATTATTGACTGAATTGAAAAATTTTAAATGCTGTCATAATCTATTGATTAATAGGTTTCACGCAATAAGACAAGTATCAAAGCCAGGAATTGTGTGCTCGTTTCGAGGCTGTGTAGCTCACGCGCGTAAAGTACCCACACTAAATTCATCCAGTTGAAACAGGTCTATTGGGAGTTCATTATTTGCATTTCTGGAATTCGTATCTGCTACGGACGACTCAGTCGCTAAGCAACAATTCTGACTGGCTTACTATTCGCACGCAGCCTTTGGCCATAGTAGCTGTGTCGCTCGGAGATGTATTTGTTTTTCTCATCACTGTTGGGCAGCGAGGAACGTGCGAGTTCTATGGTTAGGGTAGTAGTGTGACAGACTCCGAGCAGAGGATTCGTGGCAATATAGACGTAAAGTTAAGTGCATCTGTGTTTAAGTAAAATGATTTGTACATGAATACTGTGAAGCAGACGAGAAGGATTTGATTAGTGATTCAGAAACAAAATAGTACTAAGGGGAATGAAAATAATATTTTACTGGCAATGCAGCCGCCTAGTTACTGAATGAGACACTAGTATCAGGGAACTTTAGAATTATCATTACAGACTGAGTTATTTTTACTGTAAGCCATTTTTCGTGTTTATTAAAATTCAAAATGCAAATAAAAATCTTCCAATAGACCAGTTCCACAGTGTTTGAGAATGAGAGCACTTATCGACTTCCAATGAACTTTAAACATTCATACATCAAAAAAAGTTTTGCGTCACCTCGGTTCCGAGAGTTCCGGAATATGTACAGAAAAATCAAGATATACATCATTTCCGTCCTTTTTATTGCTCATAAAAATCAAAATTGCATCTTGTACCACCATACAGCGAGACCTTCAGAAGTTGTGATCCAGATTGCTGTACACACCGGTACCTCTAATACCCAGTAGCACGTCCTCTTGCATTGATGCATTCCTGTATTCGTCGTGGAATACAGCTCACAAGTTCATCAAGGCAATGTTGGTCAAGGCTGTTACACTCCTCAACGGCGATTAAGCGTAGATCCCTCAGAGTGGTTGGTGGGTCACGTCGTCCATACACAGCCCTTTTCAATCTATCCCATGCATGTTCGATAGGGCTCAAGTCTGGAGAACATGCTGGCCACTCAAGTCGAGCGATGTCTTTTCTTGAAGGAAGTCATTCACAAGATGTGCGCGATGGGGGCGCGAATTGTCGTCCATGAAGGCGAATGCCTCGCCAATTTGCGGCCGATATTGTTACACTATCGGTCGGAGGATGGCATTCACGTGTCTTACAGCCGTTATGGCGCCTTCTATGACCACCAGCGGCGTACGTCGGCCCCGCATAATGCCACCACAAAACAGCAGGGTACCTCCACCTTGCTGCACTCCCTTGGCAGTGTGTCTAAGGCGTTCAGCCCGATCGGGTTGCCTCCAAACACGTCTCCGACGATTGTCTGGTTAAAGGCATATGCGTCACTCATCGATGAAGAGAACGTGATGCCAGCCCTCAGCGGTCCATTCGGCATGTTGTTGCACCCATCAGTACCGCGTTGCGTGGTGTCGTGGTTGCAAAGATGGACTTCGCCATGGACGTCGGGAGTGAAGTAGCGCATCATGCAGCCTATTGCGCACAGTTTGAATCGTAACACTACGCCTCGTGGCTGCACGAAAAGCATTATTCAACATGGTGTCGTTGCTGTCAGGGTTCTTCCGAGCTATGATCGGTAGGTAGCGGTCATTCACTGCAGTAGTAACCCTTGGGCGGCATGAGCGAGGCATGTCATCGACAGTTCCCGTGTCCCTGTATCTGCTCCACGTCGGAACAACATCGCTTTGGTTCACTGCGAGACGACTGGACATTGCCCTTTTGAGAGCACTTACTGGCAGAAAGTAACAATGCGGTCGCGACCGAACGCCATTATTGACCATTCTAGGCGTGTTTGAACTACAGACGACACGAGCCGTGTACCTCCTTCCTGGTGGAATCACTGGAACTGATCGGCTGTCGGACCCCCTCCGTCTTATAGGCGCTGCTGATGCATGGTTGTTTATATCTTTAGGCGGGTTAGGGGCATCTCTGAACAGTCAAAAGGACTATGTCTGTGATAAAATATCCACCATCAACGTCTCTTTTCAGGAGTTCTGGGAACCGGGATGATGCAAATCTTTTTTTGATGTGTGTAATTTCAAACTTTTCCAAGCGTTTTCTCGCTTACATTCTTCAAGTCCTCTTTTTGCCACATTAACTGAGTTGCGAAGTAATCTTGTGTTTGTACCTGTTTTATAAATTGAAATTCGAATCTTGAAGGAATCGGCTGTTTACTGGTATAACAGCAACCGCCAAAGGACTCGAACACGGGCCATGATACACTGCATTGTACGATCAAAATCCAATCTTTCCAGTGGCCATTTAGAGCTCCATCGAAGAGTTACTTATTGCCTGAGATCACCAGTTATTCTCCAGAAGGTGTTGGAAAAGGCTGGCTGTACTGTGGAAATAACACATCCCCGAAAACAGCATAGTCAGCCAAGACCACTACCGCTTAACCCCATTCATTCCAGGCAAGACAAAAGCTTCCTAGTGTCAGAAAAGGAAAGCTACCCTGGCCTACACAACAGCTACAGGACGAGATTCGTAATCTGTTTTCATACGTTTTGTTCCAATTACTGTTGCGTATAATAGTCTTCATTGTACTGGTACGTTTGTCAATGGTTTCTTCGCATTCTGTCAAAAGATTTTCCTTTTTGAAACAACGTGATGCAGATTTGTCCTCTAGTTTCGCGAAGTTTTCGATCGATATTACTTACATATCACCCGATGGATTTTAAAACAGGGGGAGAAATATTCACTTCACGGTATGAAATACAGCTGCGTAGGGACAGGGAGATGGTTGTGTGCCAGTGCGGCACCGTAACTAGGTTCTTGCTTGCTAGACGAATAATTGTTTGACATCAGTTTGAGCGTGATTTTAAATAACGTGGATCGATCACTTCCACAACATATTTAAGATTACAGTAAAGAGAAAGCTTAAAACATAAAACAATAGAATACGTGGTACTGAGAAAAGTGAAGATTAAATGAAGTAAAATACAAAAACACAGACAACAATGTTCATTTAAAAGAGCTGATATGATTCTGTCTGGGATTGCAATCTTCATATCGCATGCGATGCCCAGTACGTTACAGCTTGCACGGCCTTGTCATTTGCTGTTAGTAAGTCCTGTATCGTGCAAGGTTCGTCCAATTTCCTGCAGACTACTAGGTGTTGTGGGTCCTGCAGTTCTCCACATTCGCAGAGCTCGTCTGTGCTTATATAGCCCCATTTCTTCAGGTTTACTTTGCATCATCATACACCCGATCTTAATTTATTCAAGAAAAATCGTGTATGGAAGCTCGAAGCCGGCTGTAGCTTCTTCCCTGGTCTTCCTGGTTCCGAGTTTCGCCACAGTTCTCGTCGTGCTTTAGGCGGTAGAGGGGTTGGATCAGTTGTTTGAGGAAAACTTTTCCTTCATTTTAGTCTTTTAGGTTGGGGATGAGTTGTACTCGTGGTCTAGAGGTAGCGTATTTGATTCATAATCAAAACGTCTTCGGTCCCGGGTTCGATCCCCGCCACTGCCTGATTTTTGATAAATAATCGGCATTGGCGGCCGAAGACTTCCGGCATAATAAGTCAGCCTCATTCTGCCAAAGGCCTTGTCAAAGAGGGCGGAGGAGCGGATAGAGGTTCAGGGCACTCTCTTGTCCTACGGGTGGGAAATTGCCCCTAAAGGCGGAAGAATCAGCAATGATCAACGACATGAGGATGCAGAAGGCAATGGAAACCACTGCATTAAAGTCACGTAACGTGTATCCACAGGACATGTGGCCTGTAATTGAAGAAGTGTCATGATGATCTCTCCATTGGCAAAAGATTCCGGAATAGTCCCTCATTCGGATCTCCGGGAGGGGACTGCCAAGGGGGAGGTTACCATGAGGAAAAGATTGAATAATTAACGAAAGGATAACGTTCTACGAGTCGGGGCGTGGAATGTCAGAAGCTTGGACGTGGTAGGGAAACTAGAAAACCTGAAAAGGGAAATGCAAAGGCTCAATCTAGATATAGTAGGGGTCAGTGAAGTGAAGTGGAAGGAAGACAAGGATTTCTGGTCAGATGAGTATCGGGTAATATCAGCAGCAGCAGCAGAAAATGGTATAACAGGTGTAGGATTCGTTATGAATAGGAAGGTAGGGCAGAGGGTATGTTACTGTGAACAGTTCAGTGACCAGGTTGTTCTAATCAGAATCGACAGCAGACCAACACCGACAACGATAGTTCAAGTATACATGCCGACGTCGCAAGCTGAAGATGAACAGATAGAGAAAGTGTATGAGGATATTGAAAGGGTAATGCAGTATGTAAAGGGGGACGAAAATATAATCGTCATGTGCGACTGGAATGCAGTTGTAGGGGAAGGAGTAGATGAAAAGGTTACAGGAGAATATGGGCTTGGGACAAGGAATGAAAGAGGAGAAAGACTAATTGAGTTCAGTAACAAGTTTCAGTTAGTAATAGCGAATACCCTGTTCAAGAATCACAAGAGGAGGAGGTATACTTCGAAAAGGCCGGGAGATACGGGAAAATTTCAATTAGATTACATCATGGTCAGACAGAGATTCCGAAATCAGATACTGGGTTGTAAGGCGTACCCAGGAGCAGATATAGACTCAGATCACAATATAGTAGTGATGAAGAGTAGGCTGAAGTTCAAGACATTAGTCAGGAAGAATCAATACGCAAAGAAGTGGGTTACGGAAGTATTAAGGAATGACGTGATACGTTTGGAGTTTTTTAACGCTATAGATACAGCAATAAGGAATAGCGCAGTAGGCAGTACAGTTGAAAAGGAATGGACATCTCTAAAGAGGGCCATCACAGAAGTTGGGAAGGAAACATAGGTACAAAGAAGGTAGCTGCGAAGAAACCATGGGTAACAGAAGAAATACTTCAGTTGATTGATGAAAGGAGGAAGTACAAACATGTTCCGGGAAAATTAGGAATACAGAAGTACAAGTCGCTGAGGAATGAAATAAATAGCAAATGCAGGGAAGCTAAGACGAAATGGCTGCAGGAAAAATGTGGAGACATCGAAAAAGATATGATTGTCGGAAGGACAGACTCAACATACAGGAAAGTCAAAACAACCTTTGGTGACAACAAAAGCAACGGTGGTAACATTAAGAGTGCAACGGGAATTCCACTGTTAAATGCAGAGGAGAGAGCAGATAGGTGGAAAGAATACAATGAAAGTCCCTACGAGGGTGAAGATTTGTCTGATGTGATAGAAGAAGAAACAGGAGTCGATTTAGAAGAGATAGAGGATCCAGTATTAGAATCGGAATTTAAAAGAGCTTTGGAAGACTTACGGTCAAATGAGGCAAAAGGTATAGATAACATTCCATCAGAATTTCTAAAATCATTGGGGGAAGTGGCAACAAAACGACTATTCACGTTGGTGTGTAGAATATATGAGTCTGGCGATATACCATCTGACTTTCGGAAAAGCGTCATCCACACAATTCCGAAGACGGCAAGAGCTGACAAGTGCGAGAATTATCGCACAATCAGCTTAACAGCTCATGCATCGAAGCTGCTTACAAGAATAATATACAGAAGAATGGAAAATAAAATTGAGAATGCGCTAGGTGACGATCAGTTTGGCTTTAGGAAAAGTAAAGGGACGAGAGAGGCAATTCTGACGTTACGGCTAATAATGGAAGCAAGGCTAAAGATAAATTAAGACACTTTCATAGGATTTGTCGACCTGGAAAAAGCGTTTGACAATATAAAATGGTGCAAGCTGATCGAGATTCTGAAAAAAGTAGGGGTAAGCTATAGGGAGAGACGGGTCATATACAATACGTACAACAACCAAGAGGGAATAATAAGAGTGGACGATTAAGAACGAAGTGCTCGTATTAAGAAGGGTGTAAGACAAGGCTGTAGCCTTTCGCCCCTACCCTTCAATCTGTACATCGAGGAAGCAATGATGGAAATAAAAGAAAGGTTCCGGTATGGAATTAAAATACAAGGTGAAAGGATAACAATGATACGAATCGCTGATGACATTGCTATCCTGAGTGAAAGTGAAGAAGAATTAAATGATCTGCTGAGCGGAATGAAGAGTCTAATGAGTACACAGTATGGTTTGAGAGTAAATCGGAAAAAGACGAGGCTAATGAGAAGTAGTAGAAATGAGAACAGCGAGAAACTTAACATCAGAATTGATGGTCACGAAGTCAATGAAGTTAAGGAATTCTGCTACCTAGGCAGTAAAATAACCAATGACGGACGGAGCAAGGAGGACATCTAAAGCAGACTTGCTATGGCAAAAAAGGCATTTCTGGCCAAGAGAAGTCTACTAATATCAAATACCGGCCTTAGTTTGAGGAAGAAATTTCTGAGGATGTACGTCTGGAGTACAGCATTGTATGGTAGTGAAACATGGACTGTGGGAAAACCGCAACAGAAGACAATCGAAGCATTTGAGATGTGGTGCTACAGACGAATGTTGAAAATTAGGTGGACTGATAAGGTAAGGAATGAGGAGGTTCTACGCAGAATCGGAGAGGAAAAGAATATGTGGAAAACACTGATAAGGAGAAGGGACAGGATGATAGGACATCTGCTAAGACATGAGGGAATGACTTCCATGGTACTAGAGGGAGCTGTAGAGGGCAAAAACTGTAGAGGAAGACAGAGATTGGAATACGTCAAGCAAATAATTGAGGACGTAGGTTGCAAGTGCTACTCTGAGATGAACAGGTTAGCACAGGAAAGGAATTAGTGGCGGGCTGCATCAAACCAGTCAGTAGACTGATGACAAAAAAAAAAGGTTGGGGAAAGTGTCTAAACATTCATGGCCTGGGATCTGTTTCTTGTTTTTGATTCTCGATTTCTGCAGCTGTTATCCTTCTGATGCCTGGAGAGACTGTGGCCATAGTTTGCTACAGCTGGTTTGTGGGAGCTGGGTGGAAGGACCCTGTTTGATGCGTCCTGTCTGATTAACAACTATATTTACTTGTTTTGTATGGGTAGATTTTTGCCCTACAGAAACCGAGTACTCCGCAGCGGAGAACCATAATGCTAGAGCTGATGTACGGAGAGATGTGGCCATGCCCCCCATCTACACTACTGGCCATAAAAATTGCTACACCAAGAAGAAATGCAGATGATAAACGTGTATTCATTGGACAAATACATTATACTAGAACTGACATGTGATTACATTTTCACGCAATTTGGGTGCTTAGATCCTGAGAAGTCAGTACCAAGAACAACCACCTCTAGCCGTAATAACTGCCTTGATACGCCTGGGCATTGAGTCAAACAGAGCTTGGATGGCGTGTACCGGTACAGCTGCCCATGCACCTTCAACACGATACCACAGTTCATCAAGAGGAGTGACTGACGTATTGTGACGAGCCAGTTGCTCGGCCACCATTGACCAAACGTTTTCAATTTATGAGAGATCTGGGGAATGTGTTGGCCAGGGCAGCAGTCGAACATTTTCTGTACCCAGAAAGGCCCGTACAGGACCTGCAACATGTAGTCGTGCATTATCCTGCTGAAATGTAGGGTTTCGTAGGGATCGAATGAAGGGTAGAGCCACGGGTCGTTACACATCTGAAATGTAACGTCCACTGCTCAAAGTGCCGTCAATGTGAACAAGACGTGACCGAGACGTGTAACCAATAGCACCCCATACGATCACGCCGGGTGATACGCCAGTATAGTGATGACGAAAACACGCTTCCAATGTGCGTTCACCGCCATGTCACCAAACACGGATGCGACCATCATGATGCTGAATTAATCCGAAAAAATGACGTTTTGCCATTCGTGCACCCAGGTTCGTCGTTGAGTACACCATCGCAGGCGCTCCAGTCTGTGATGCAGCGTCAAGGGTAACCGCAGCCGTGACCTCCGAACTGATAGTCCATGCTGCTGGGAACGTCGTCGAACTCATTGTGCAGATGGTTGTCTTGCAAACGTCCCCATCTGTTGACTCAGGGATCGAGACGTGGCTGCACGATCCGTTACAGCCATGCGGATAAGATGCGTGTCATCTCGATTGCTAGTGATACGAGGCCGTTGGGATCCAGCATGGCGTTCCATATTACCCTCCTGAACCCACCGATTCCATATTCTGCTAACAGTCATTGGATCTCGACCAACGCGAGCAGCAATGTCGCGATACGATAAACCGCAATCGCGATAGGCTACAATCCGACCTTTATCAAAGTCCGAAACGTGATGGTACGCATTTCATCTCCTTACATGAGGCATAGCAGCAACGTTTCACCAGACAACGCCGGTTAACTGCAGTTTGTGTATGAGAAATCGGTTGGAAACTTTCCTCACGTCAGCACGTTGTAAGTACCGCCAACCTTGTGTAAACGCTCTTAAAAGCTAATAATTTGCATATCACAGCATCTTCTTCCTGTCTGTTAAATTTCGCCTCTGTAGCACGTCATCTTCATGGTGTAGCAATTTTAATGGCCAGTAGTGTAGTATTTGTAAGCTTGCGGATGATATCCTGGTACTCACTTTCATCTTTGTGCCCAAACATTGATCCTTGAAGGTGAGAGCAAGCAACGTAAGTATCGAATTAGTATATCCTTTCTAAATATAGGTACTAACCAATGGAAGTAAAAAAAAATATTAGCTATATTTTTCTGACTGTGCTGGTTATATTCCATGCGCAGTGGTCGAGTACTTTTTTGGAGTTACTGTATCACTCTGCAAGCCTTCGCGACTTACAAAACACCTCACGAAGGAACCAAAGCATTCTAGCCAGATGCTGCTGCTACACCCGAATGGTGGTATCTCCTGAGAATAGTAGCGGAGATGCGGTGGAGCGTGAATTCCATTGGAGAGAGAGAGAGAGAGAAAGAGAGAGAGAGAGAGAGAGAGAGAGAGAGCGGAGCCCAACTCCTGTGGTGCTGGGAGGGTCGACGTGAGTGTGGCGTGTCTGCAGCCGAGCGGCCGGGCCGATACGCCCAAGGAGCATGGAAAGGAGGGTGGCGGGGGAGGGTGGGAGGTGGTGTGGGTGAGGAAACCATACAGGCGCCGCGGGGTCCGTGAAGGACGGCGCGGCTGATAAACGCCTCTTACCGGGAGCGCGGCGGCGGCGGCCGCCATCCCCAGCGGCCCACCACCCGCACGGCACCAGAAGGCTCGGCACGTCGCACCGACCAGGGCCTCCCTGCACCTGCCACGTCCCACGCAGCCGCCCGAAGTTCGATTCACACCGCACTTCAGTGGAACGGCAGGAAACGCTGTCATATAACTCTACTGAATTCTTCACTCGTTTCATAAATAAAAGATCGATTCCGACCACTCGATTCCAAATAGACTGTTTCGGATAAAAGCTGCTTTATAAGTTGTGGGGTCCTATGCCAGAGTGTACCAACAATACATTGCAAATTTCGAGATGTTCATCTCTATAGTTCACGCAAAGGAAAAAAAATATTCACTTGTGGTAGTCACGTTAGTAAATGACATTAGCAGACTCCTAACATAAATGAAAAGTTGTTTATTATTTTTTTCAAATACAATACACATTAAAGTCCTGAAAAAATTATTTTAGTTACCAGGATAGGCAACAAAAACTCAACAAATTAACTCTCATCTCTGCTGCTACCTTTACAACCGTCTTGTTTCATTGTATCTACGCAAAATTTTATGTGCTATAGAGAGAGAATGCTTTCTACAATTTAAATAGAATTTTCGGGAATCTAATTCATCTTCTGACAACATATTTTCACTTGAATTTTCAGCTATCTTTGTAGCACTTGCTAGGTTTTCGTAAAGATCACGGGGTGTAGGGGGAATGACTCAAAGCTTCTCTTCTTTAGATTCTTGAATGATAGTCTTCGAGATTCTTGAGATTCAGGACGATATTGTGAAGTTGAGGTAGCCGAACTCCAACTCGATTAGAGAAGCTCGCTTCATAGCATTGCTCACCATTAATGTGAGTGTACTTAAACTGTACTGTAATGGTCTTTTCTTTGGTTATTCTGATGCATCTTATTTTCATCCAAGCTACTGATAGTCCATAAACATTTCTCGTATATTTTAAAACACATTAAACTGCCTTAGTTGAGGAAACTGTCGCTATTGTTTTCCATCACATAGAGCTTTTGTTTCTTGACTCTGCATGTTTCGATTTTCTTTCTTGTGCTTCATTATTTCACTGCACTCTTCAAGAGATACGTAAACCTACAGCACACGTGTTCTCCATTTGTATCTTTTCGAAACCTATACAGCATATATACAAGTCAAAGTTTGACAAGAGATGTATATTCAAAACGATGATCTTTCGTATACTTCAAATGCTAAAGTGAACCAACCTGAGCTCTACAATATCCAACGCATACAATAATCGACCAAAAAACATGTTTCTATTTATGCTTGTTTGTATACCACGACATAGTCGACATTTTACTCTCTAGATGCCTTTACAGTACAGCCCCATGTAGTTGGTTCACTTTCGCAACATACGGCCATAAAATCACATGATCGTACACCACAAAAGTCCATATTACACATTTTCAGTCATGTTTATGTATTTTCAGTACAAAACGTACATTCAATACTTGACTGAACTGAGAATGGCACGTATTCGTCGCTGGAACTACACTAAACGTCAACATCACTGTTATTTCACTGTTTCGGACATTCATCTACAAGATGGTCCGTCATATTGTCACTGCACTTAGTTCACTTTCGCACTACAGATAACAGTACACGAGAAGCGACAATTTGAAATACATCCCTTACCGTCAAACCATAGTCTTCATTCATTGTGAATCAAAATGGTATTTTATATCATTTGCTATAGTAAATTCAAAATGTCCAAATTCGTAGTTGGTTCACTATGGCATACAAAGTCACAAAAGTTAATTCTGACATAATATGACACACACTTTCGACCACTATCTAAAACTGCTGAAAATTATCTGTGCCTTACCATACCAACCTTCTTACATGAATTTATGTATTAGCTACCTCTGTGTGATTCAAGTTTTCCTATCAGGAATTATCCCCAGCTTTCCTTAGATGTGTTGTAAGTCACAACCAGCTCTTATTTGCAATGATATCATAAGTTTTTGGGTTCAATAGATCCCACAAACTAACACTGCAAAGCTCAATTTCACAATACCATTCATCGTAATTTTCACACTTTGCTAGAAAAGCCTTTTGAAGCTACTGATATACAGTACCCGAAGTACATGTGAAAATACTCGGTTTTTATAAGTTTTAGGTAAAAGAAGGAGCTTTAATTACTATCAATTAATTAAGAAATCGATAAAGATACATCGATACTCTTGTAATACTACGACTTGACAAAATTCTATTTCACTTTCATAATCCTACGATAAAAAAGAAATCCTATAATATAGAGCGTGGCAGCTTTCTGATCGATTTCTATTACGAAATTTTTATAGTGACTTTCGTTTTGTGTTTTTTTGCCTGTTCACTTCTCTCTCAAACTGCTTCAGCCAATCGACACTAACGTTAGAAACGTGAAAGTAGTTCTGTCTGTTACGTCTTCACGACTAAACCACTCAAACTACTTTGACGAAGTGATTAAAATTCTTCTGGGTATTATGCCACGTCAATGCTAAAAACTAACAACAATAATAAACTAAAACCGACGTTTCGGCCTAATTGCAGCGGCCTTCCTCAGGGCACGACTCAGAAGAATTTTAATCACTATGACACCGGCCGCGGAAGCCTACGTTCTTATACTTTGACGAAATTTGGTATGGAGATACCTTGAACGACAAAGGCCAGGTAATGGAAAAAGTTAAAACTGACCGCTAAGAGGGTGAAGTAAGGATGCAGAATACTCTTGGGTGGAGGTATGCGACTGAAAGCGTTTATAGTTTATACTGTGACAGGGCGAATCCAGTTTTGCTCTTCGGTATGGTTTCTGAATTTCAAAAGGAATTGCTACTCTGTACATCCAAATCTTAGCATCTGATGGGTCCGTAGTGCGTATTAGGACAAAGAATGCCGTATTAGATACATCCACGCTTTCGCTGCAGTTGACACTCAATTAACTCGCTGTATGTACACCACGAAGAGCTCATTTCGCAATTTTTGCCCTTTTAAAGTGATCGTGTATGTCAGCAGTTGTTTACTTTACGTGTCAGACCTTTCAACGAATGTTTATTGCAAACAGATAAGCGGCACCCGAGAAAAATGTCGTATATATATATATATATATATATATATATATATATATATATATATATATATATATATATATATATATATATATATATATATATATATAAGTGCTGCTCTTAATGTGATCAAAAACGAAAATTACCTGTAGCACAAAACAAGAGAGTTCATCAGAAGGACGCTCCAGGAGGCAATATTAAAATATATTTCGTAATGACTCAAACCTGAAGTACGCTTCTGTTAACACCATACAGTTGCATTTAATTAAAGCACTTATGCCTAGGTTTCAGGAAGGATCACCCGTTTCGTTCGATACTGAGATGCTATTCCTATAGAGTTGGAGAGCCTCTACAGTTAGCTTTGAGTTTAGGGGGAATATCTAGTGGGCAGAGGCGTGAATGGGAATTTGGTTTAGGAGATAGGCATGCTATGGTAGTCCGTGTAGTTGCGAAAAGCAGCCTTGCCAGGGTGGCCTAGTGTTTAGCACATCTGCCTTGTGACCAAGAGACCTGGGTTTGAATACCGGTCTTGATACGGATTTTCCTTCGTCACTTCAGTCTACATATAAACATTGTAGTGGTTTCAGTCTCGAGAAGATCTCTAAAACAACGTAGTTTCATTTTTTAAATATTACGTCGGAAATCGCTTAAGAAATATATTACAAATATTATTTATTTTGTTATATTCCTTGTGAACGTCAGTCTGATTTAGCGCATAGTTCTAAGAGAGCTCGGAGTGCGAAAGTTCCTCGAAGCTAACAAAGCTCGGAGCAATCTTAGATCCGCCTGAGCTTAGATGCAAAAAGTCATGGGGCCTTAGGAGCTAGAGAGACACTGGATCAGTCATAAACCCGTCGCTGAGCGTTCCGCGTCTCTTGTAGCCTACCAGCCACTTGAAGAGTCAAACGACGGTGTCACTTAAATGCTGTACGACAAACAAAGAAACATTGTGCCTTTGCTTATAGGGCATGAGAGACATTTAGTGAAGCTGCATTTCATCACGATCAATTAATTGACTATCTTAATCATCGATTAGTCATCTTGGGGAGAGTAGATGAAAAGTGTAGGCACTGTAGTGCGTTGAAATGGAAGGAAGAAATAGTTAGTATGTGTTGCTCTCGTGGTAAAATCTCACTTTCATCATGCACCTCTATACGGTCAGCAAATAAATTTATACATACACACACTCGTAACTACACCACTATATTCACCGATGTTTATTAATTACCTGCTTACGTATCACACTCATCATAACAAAACTTCTGATATGCGAGAGCAACCATGAGTAACGGTTAGCAAAATATAAAAACAATTTCCCTGGCTAAAAGAACCACAAATTTTTGAGGGACTCTAATGTATTGCTCGTGGAGTGAACTGTCTGTACAAATGGCCATCAGTATTGCTTGACTGAATCTTGTCTGCTGAAATCTGCCCTTCCACCCAATGATAGTTGGGCCTTCACCTTTTTCGCTGGTGGCGAATCCATGTGTTTCCACTGCTTGCTTTGCTCCTTTTTTGTGGGGTTTATAGTGAGACATCTACACCCGTCCATGATGGGTAGGTGCCTAAAGAGATTATAGATTGCTCTAATAAAGTTGCAGCATTTCTGGGGCTGGGTTGATTCGGCGCCGATATGTATAGTTTTCAAAAAAATTGTGGAAATGGCGAAGGCTCGCACGTAACTGTATTCCACCTTTTCGATTATCGCTTCGATTATGATGCTCCGATCATGGAGAACCAGGGCCTCAGCGTTTCTTGCAATTCTCACTTCTTCACATAGAGACGGTCTATTATGACCATTATTCGTCCTTAATACTTATTTGACCGCACAGAAAGCATCAGAGTCTCCCAACCACTGTTTCATTTGGCAATGCTTTGTTGTCGTTCACCTTCACTGACTCTGCATGGATTATGTTATTTTAAATTGATGGCAACTGTAGTCAATTTTCCACGTTTTGAATGAAATAATCAACCCCGGCAGTAAATTACTTTTATTCGTTGTCACGTCCGGTTTTGCGTCAAATCAACACGCATCCTCAGATGACATATACAAAAATTAATAATGAAGAAGTATCAAAGTATTCTGTGTGTTCTTTTCAAGTATTGCTGTTCGGTACTATTTTTCAGTATTATTTATTCTTCAGACAATAGTTAAGAATTCATTGTAAAAATCTTCTTCTTTATTAATTTTTGTACAGATTACCGGAGAATGCGGCTTCATTTGACGAGAAACCGATCGTGGTTTTGAATAAAAGTATCTTACAGTCACTGCGGATTATATCATTCAAAATCTGAATTGAGTGTTGTACTGTTGTTCCTCTTCAAGTGCAGAAAACCAATTAACGCACGATAATCTGCGATCGCATTGGGATATAACAGTTGGTTTTGATCACTATAGCGCTGTGCTATTGTACCACAGTACTTGTATTTCAATGTGTACCAGGGCAACAGAGATTTACGCGCGAATAAATAAAAAAAACTGGTTTACCTTACTTTATTTTTTCGAGGTTATAGTTAACACTTTGTGGCCTCTCATAGTACACAAAAACAGATGAAACAATATGTAGAATGGAAAGCACAGAGCGTTTATTATTTATCCATTGTTTCCTGGTTATATTACTATATAGTGAATAACGTACAAAAACAAGAGTATATTTCACTGTCAACAGAAATTACTTTTTCACTGCTGAAGAAATGTCTGTAATGTAATTTATTTTATCTACTCGTGTTTTTATTTATGTGTTATGCGGATTTTTAAATTATCAGCGTATTGTGAAACAGAAATTATTTTCCTTTATTTTGTACAGAGCGTCCCAGGAGGAGTAGTCAATATTTACGGATATGTCAGAAAGGTCATTCGAAGCAAAAGATTCCAGTAAACAAGGGCTCTAAAATGCATACCATAAGAGGTATGCGCACTTCTTCATCTTCGATATCGTAAAACACATATCGTGCAGTGAAAACTCTTTGCTTGCGATATTTTGGGAGGAGGTAGTATGGGTCAAAACATCAAATCAATAACAAACTGTCTAATAAACATGGGAGCTGAAATGTATAGCTTAAGAGCTAAAAGCACTTGTTCAGTGGTAGAGATGTATTTCAGGGTAGCGAAGGTGATCAGGCTCTCATAACTCGTAAGGTATGCATTTTAAAGCCTATGAATACTGCACATTTTCTTCTTGTTTTAGTCCATATTACCAAGTCTCAAAAACAGAAAGCAAACAGCTTGCACTAGAAGAGATTTGTTTCACATCTTCGAAGATGAAAAGGTGGTTGTACCTTTTATTACATACTGTTTACATCCCATGTTTACTAGACTTTTTTGCTTCGAATGGTCGTACTTGTCGAACCGTTGATTACTGACCATTTCTCCTGAGACACCCAGTATTTGGCCTGGATGTTGGAGAACACACATAAGAATAACATCTAAGTCGTCACGGGATCTTTGTAGCGTGTCACGAGAGCAATGCAAAAAATAAAATAAACGTTAGGGAGACACAACAGCGCTACATCCACGGTTATAAGATTGAGCGTGGTGACAGTAGGTTTTTCTTCATTGTTAGTACACGGCGGCTCTCCCGTCACACCAGTGTCAATATCAAAAGTTTCTTCCCGGCAGTCCTTGGCGTCTGTCGGCGGTGCTAATGTAATCCTTTGAAATGTGTTATGGAATGCGTAGCTGTACCACCTCCATTCCGTGATGTGCAGAGTTAATGGATCTTAAGTCGTAAGAGATCGTTAAAAACTACTTTAAATCGGAGGTGCGTAACCGTTGGGGTATCAATTTGAAGTAATTATGTTTCGTAGAGAATTTTACGGAATGCTGTGCCTTAATCTTGCGGAGCTGAAGACATAGCTGTAAAGTGGACACGAGATTTTAACTGAACCAAAGAAATTCGAAGTCCTCCTACATGTTGATTATAAATATAAACTACATACACCATGTGATCAAAAGTATCCGGAAACCTGGCTGAAAATGACTTAAAAGTTCATGGCGCCCTCCATCGGTAATGGAGGCCTTAATGACAGCTTCCACTCTCGCAGGAATACGGTCAGTCAGGTGCCGGAAGGTTTTTTGGTGAATGGAAACCCATTCTTCACGGAGTGCTGCACTGAGGAGAGGTATCGATGTCGGTCGCTGAGGCATGGAACGAAGTCGGCGTTCCAAAACATCCCAAAGGTGTTCAATTGGATTCAGGTCAGGACAGCATGCAGGGCAGTCCATTAGAGGGATGTTATTGTCGTGTAACTACTCCGCCACAAGCCTTGCATTATGAACAGGTACACGATCGAGTACAAAGATGCAATCGCCATCCCCTAATTGCTCTTCAACAGTGGAAAGCAAGAAGGTGCATAAAACATCAGTTTAGGACAGTAATGTGATAGGGCCACGCAAAACAACAAGGGGTGCAAGCCCCCTCCATGGAAAACTCGACCACACCATAACATCACCGCCTCCGAATTTTACTGTTGGCCCTACACACGCTGGTAGATGACGTTCATCGGACATTCGCCATACCCACACCCTGCCATGGGATCGTCACATTGTGTACCGTGATACGTCACTCCACACAACGATTTTCCACTGTACAATCATCCAATGTTTACGCTCCTTGTACCAAGCGAGGGGTCGTTTGATATTTACCGGCGTGATGTGTGGCTAATGAGCAGCCGATCGATCATGAAATCCAAGTTTTCCGACTCCCCGCCTAACTGTCATAGTACTTGCAGTGTATCCTGATGCAGTTTGGAATTCCTGTGTGATGGTCTGGATAGATGTCTGCTTATTACACATTACGGCCCTCTTCAACTGTCGGCCATCTCCGTCAGTCAACAGACGAGGTTGGCCTGTTCGCTTTTGTGCTGTACTTGTCTCTTCACGTTCCCACTTCACTATCACATCGGAAGCAGTGGACCTAGGGTTGTTTAGGAGTGTGGAAATGTCGCGTACAGATGTATGACACAAGTGACACCAAATCACCTGACAACGTTCAAAATCCGTGAGTTCCGCAGAGCGCCCCATTCTGCTCTCTCACGATGTCTATTGACTATTGAGGTCGCTGATATGGAGTATGTGGCAATAGGTGGCAGCAAAATGCAACTAATATGAAAAACGTATATTTTTGGGGGTGTCCGGATACTTTTAATCACATTGTGTAGACGTAGCGAATACAAAGGAAAGAGCAATAAAATAGAAACGGGTTTGCAGTGGAATAACTGGAAAGACAAAACCCAAAGACGGGAAGCTGTGTCACTAACAGGTTGAAAAGGCACTACTGCGGAAGACAGTGGCAGCAGGAACAGAGCACCGGTCAACGATTCCCAGCACGACCGATATAGCATCGCGACTGTGGGTATCACGAACAGTGGGCTGTTGTAGATAAAAACTGATTCTTCTGCCTGTTCTTGACAGAGCAACTTGATAAAAATGAAAAGCACTGTACTGCTGCTGTTCTACAGGATAAGTGTATTCAGATTAACCGGGTTTCGGCTTACAAGGCCATCATCAGGCGTTACTGACTATTGTCACCAGAGAATGTTTGCAAAGATCTACACAGAGGCACAACGCACACGAAATGCCATCTTTGACCATGCGGTGGTAATGCAGTTCAAAAGGGTAAAAAGCCACCTTTCTATCCTGAATACTTTGAATTTATAGTTTATCATATTCTCGCGTTTGCAAAGACTCCTCACGAACAGGCCGTGAAGGCCCAACGGTACCGGCCGGGCGCCGTATCATCGTAGGCCAAGAGGCGTCACTGGATGCAGTTATGGAGGGGCATGTGGTCAGCACACCGCTCTCCCTGCCGTATGTCAATTTCCGAGACCGGAGCCGCTACTTCTCAATCGAGGAACTTCTCAGTTTGCCTCACAAGGGTGGAGTACACACCGCTTGCCAACAGCGCTCGGCAGACCGGATGGTCATCCATCCAAAGTGCTCGCCCAGCCCGACACCGCTGAACTTCGTCACCCTTGCAAAACATCGCAAGTTATTCTGGAAATAGCGTATCAAACCCGATGCGGTCCTAGTATCTTAACCTGAACATGACTTTGGGCTCATCTGTTCGTATAGCATAACACGCGTGTTTTATTTTACGAGGCCAGCGGATGGGAGCCCGCGCGGCAGATGAGAGTATGACGTTGGTGTCGGTGTTGTTGGGTGTGCACCAGCGAAGCACGGGAGATCATTCGTGGAGGGTTGTACAACACAGGTAGGGTAATTCTTTAGTAAAGTACTCAGTTATGTTGCTGATGACAAAACTTTGATCTGCGAGAAAAAGTTTTTAATGTATATTTTGCTTGCCGATAGGGACGGGTGTTCGGAGGAGCAACAGGCTGATCTGGATGAGATTCAAGGGCTCTAATGACGTTTAGAGGGCCAACAAGACGCTTTTTCCGTCTGGCTATTTTATGTAATCAGGTCTCATTCAGTAACTTCTGCGTTTGTTTTTTGTGGAACTAAGTTGTAATATCATCCTTACTATAATCTAAAAGACAACAGCGTTTGTTTAATTTTACTAGTCATATCACATGAGCGTTTAGAGTTAAGTGCCAATCCTGCGTGTGGTTATATACCAATGTGCAATGGTCCAGTCTGTACCCTCATTGCTTGCACAGTGGCACGCACTTTCGTCTCTTGTGAAGTGCTGAATGATATCATCGTTACTGTTTGCTTCTTCCTATTTTCAGTGGAAACCACTCCTTATGGTCACAAGGAGACTACATGGCAATCAGATTGTTGAATTTTTTAGGGTTCCGCACCTCAATCGCTAAATACGGAACACTAATAACATCGCCTTGATGTCCGTCTGGCTGTCTGTCTCTCTGACCGAGGCTAAGAACCACTTCTCCCTGGAACGAATAACCTCACCAAGTTGACATTTATATCACATAATACCGTTTACCATCTCTTGGTGGTGGAAAAAGAAAATTAGCTTGTAAGTCAATGCAATCAAAAGATTTCTGTCACGTATTTTGATACTGGTAAACTCTCTCTTGAAAACCCATACTGTCTGTTTGTCAGTTTGTTTAGGGGGCAAAACACATTAGGAGGTTCAAAAAAATCTGATTATTGTTTGTTTGCATAAATCGTTAGCTTAACTATCCAAGAATACGCTGTCAAAATTTGAAAGGGAAATTCCCATTCGTTGAGATTTTATGCGCTTAGAACCAAGTGCTCATCGGATACAGGCTCGGGTGCAGATAGGGTGGAGTACTGCCTCAGGTATGAATTACTGGGGAAATGTCTAGGTGGCCACACTCAAAATGCGAATGGAAGTTTTAATTCATTTGGCGATTACCTCCTAAACACTTGCACTTCGGACTAAATGTAGTTCGATTGGCATCGTATTTAGCAGCGGGCTTATTCAATGAAGGAAATTCATCCCTATTGACGGTCATGAACGAAGCGGCAATTGTAGCAGGCAAGCTTCAATTATGCCGAACAAATGGATAACCAGCGCGTGAGCGAGCAGAATCTAAATGACGTTTTTCACATTAGCGTGTAGTCTACCTCAAAACATATAAATCATTGTGAAAACTGATACTATGATTCTTTATACTATTACGAATTACGTGAATCAACTTGTGAGATGATATCATGATTTTAAGGGTATATTTCTTTGTATTATTAGAAAAAAGTCGTAATAATCGAAGTAAACTGTTCCAACGCCTTCAAAACTTTTAATTTTCATTATTTTCACTTGCACATTATTTTCACTTGCATTATTTTCACTTGCACATTTTTAGGAAATAAGTTATTAACGTAAAATCAAAATCTTTTTCGTTTCAGATGAAAATCGTAATAGCTACACTGCACGCAATTGGAGAACTATACTCACAACCTTCAGCGGACATCACTGCGTAACTTTGTTATTTTTGGCTGAAATTATTCAAAAAAATTCACAAAAACTGTTCGAAATATGAATGAAATGTAGTCGAATTTTGATTAAATTCTTATTAATTCTTCCCATCCAAAACAAAAAAATCCCAAAAAATCTGTGTCAGACAGCCTCCTAATGTGGTTTCGCCCCTTTCTCTCAGGAACGGGTAGACGTACCAGGATGAAATTTATATCATGTACTAAGGTATACAGTCCGCTGGACATTTAAAAATTTAAACTTCTACGTCAGTGCAATCAAAAGATACGCCCATTTTTTGACACATCTTGATACTCGCAAACTAACTCATCAAAACCTTTAAGGTACTTCCCCTTGACCTAGAACCATGAAACTGGGCAAGAAGCAAGGTTTACAGTACCAGCAAAGGAAAAAATACGGAAATTGTTAACTTGTAATAATATCACATAAAAGATATATTTTTTGCATTAAAACTTACGCTGCGTTCATCATCCGTCTAAAGCTTAATAATAATACTGCATGTAAAACGTACCATGTAAGTTGTAGTCTTATTTTAGTTAATAAATAAAACTATTTTATTAAATCTTCGCTCTCTACATATATAAAGTGAAGTTGCTCGCCTCTTTTGTATTTCTGTGCTAGCCTCAGGAACTACTGTTGAGGTTTTGATATTGCCCTGGAATTCTCCGGGACCGATATCTTCCTAGTATCGATACATGTAACAGGAAAAAATCTTCAAGATTCTAGAATCACGGGATGCTTAAACTGTCCTTACGTAATTAAGTTTATTCGGAACTTTCAGCGCAAGATTATTATTTGCATTTGGCCAATTTTTTATATTTATGGTGTGTGACGTTCTAAACTTAAATATCACTCACACAAAGCAGTTACTTGAAATTTTCAACAATTCTCAAGAATACCGACTCGGAAGTTTTCCGACTACCAACAAAACACTAACACAATGGCGTTTTCTTAGAAAGGCCCTGTGGCTCTGAATATTCGACTTCGGTTCCTTGCCTGGCAGTGGAAAATTCTTAAACATTGGTGCATGTTCCACGAGCATTCTGCGGAGCTTAGGATACATAAGGATAAAAAAATTGTATTTTTTTAAATTTAAACAATCGTTACTGACAATCTTTCACTAAAGGTGAGCAGTTAAAGGATTTCTGTTTACAATGTAGTGGATTTTTGTGTGTAGTACTTAATTGGAAATAAGATATGCATATAAAAATAAGATATGCATATAAAAATAAGATATGCATATAAAAATAAGAATTAGTTATTTGTTTCCAGAATGAGATTTTCACTCTGCAGCGGAGTGTGCGCTGATATGAAACTTCCTGGCAGATTAAAACTGTGTGCCCGACCGAGACTCGAACTCGGGACCTTTGCCTTTCGCGGGCAAGTGCTCTACCAACTGAGCTACCGAAGCACGACTCACGCCCGGTACTCACAGCTTTACTTCTGCCAGTACCTCGTCTCCTACCTTCCAAACTTTACAGAAGCTCTCCTGCGAACCTTGCAGAACTAGCACTCCTGAAAGAAAGGATATTGCGGAGACATGGCTTAGCCACAGCCTGGGGGATGTTTCCAGAATGAGATTTTCACTCTGCAGCGGAGTGTGCGCTGATATGAAACTTCCTGGCAGATTAAAACTGTGTGCCCGACCGAGACTCGAACTCGGGGCCTTTGCCTTTCGCGGGCAAGTGCTCTACCAACTGAGCTACCGAAGCACGACTCACGCCCGGTACTCACAGCTTTACTTCTGCCAGTACCTCGTCTCCTACCTTCCAAACTTTACAGAAGCTCTCCTGCGAACCTTGCAGAACTAGCACTCCTGAAAGAAAGGATATTGCGGAGACATGGCTTAGCCACAGCCTGGGGGATGTTTCCAGAATGAGATTTTCACTCTGCAGCGGAGTGTGCGCTGATATGAAACTTCCTGGCAGATTAAAACTGTGTGCCCGACCGAGACTCGAACTCGGGGCCTTTGCCTTTCGCGGGCAAGTGCTCTACCAACTGAGCTACCGAAGCACGACTCACGCCCGGTACTCACAGCTTTACTTCTGCCAGTACCTCGTCTCCTACCTTCCAAACTTTACAGAAGCTCTCCTGCGAACCTTGCAGAACTGGCACTCCTGAAAGAAAGGATATTGCGGAGACATGGCTTAGCCACAGCCTGGGGGATGTTTCCAGAATGAGATTTTCACTCTGCAGCGGAGTGTGCGCTGATATGAAACTTCCTGGCAGATTAAAACTGTGTGCCCGAAACATCCCCCAGGCTGTTGCTAAGCCATGTCTCCGCAATATCCTTTCTTTCAGGAGTGCTAGTTCTGCAAGGTTCGCAGGAGAGCTTCTGTAAAGTTTGGAAGGTAGGAGACGAGGTACTGGCAGAAGTAAAGCTGTGAGTACCGGGCGCGAGTCGTGCTTCGGTAGCTCAGTTGGTAGAGCACTTGCCCGCGAAAGGCAAAGGTCCCGAGTTCGAGTCTCGGTCGGGCACACAGTTTTAATCTGCCAGGAAGTTTCATATCAGCGCACACTCCGCTGCAGAGTGCAAATCTCATTCTGGAAACATCCCCCAGGCTGTGGCTAAGCCATGTCTCCGCAATATCCTTTCTTTCAGGAGTGCTAGTTCTGCAAGGTTCGCAGGAGAGCTTCTGTAAAGTTTGGAAGGTAGGAGACGAGGTACTGGCAGAAGAAAAGCTGTGAGTACCGGGCGTGAGTCGTGCTTCGGTAGCTCAGTTGGTAGAGCACTTGCCCGCGAAAGGCAAAGTTCCCGAGTTCGAGTCTCGGTCGGGCACACAGTTTTAATCTGCCAGGAAGTTTCATATCAGCGCACACTCCGCTGCAGAGTGAAAATCTCATTCTGGAAACATCCCCCAGGCTGTGGCTAAGCCATGTCTCCGCAATATCCTTTCTTTCAGGAGTGCTAGTTCTGCAAGGTTCGCAGGAGAGCTTCTGTAAAGTTTGGAAGGTAGGAGACGAGGTACTGGCGGAAGTAAAGCTGTGAGTACCGGGCGTGAGTCGTGCTTCGGTAGCTCAGTTGGTAGAGCACTTGCCCGCGAAAGGCAAAGGTCCCGAGTTCGAGTCTCGGTCGGGCACACAGTTTTAATCTGCCAGGAAGTTTCATATCAGCGCACACTCCGCTGCAGAGTGAAAATCTCATTCTGGAAACATCCCCCAGGCTGTGGCTAAGCCATGTCTCCGCAATATCCTTTCTTTCAGGAGTGCTAGTTCTGCAAGGTTCGCAGGAGAGCTTCTGTAAAGTTTGGAAGGTAGGAGACGAGGTACTGGCAGAAGTAAAGCTGTGAGTACCGGGCGTGAGTCGTGCTTCGGTAGCTCAGTTGGTAGAGCACTTGCCCGCGAAAGGCAAAGGTCCCGAGTTCGAGTCTCGGTCGGGCACACAGTTTTAATCTGCCAGGAAGTTTCATATCAGCGCACACTCCGCTGCAGAGTGAAAATCTCATTCTGGAAACATCCCCCAGGCTGTGGCTAAGCCATGTCTCAGCAATATCCTTTCTTTCAGGAGTGCTAGTTCTGCAAGGTTCGCAGGAGAGCTTCTGTAAAGTTTGGAAGGTAGGAGACGAGGTACTGGCAGAAGTAAAGCTGTGAGTACCGGGCGTGAGTCGTGCTTCGGTAGCTCAG
This sequence comes from Schistocerca cancellata, assembly GCF_023864275.1. NCBI lineage: Eukaryota > Metazoa > Arthropoda > Insecta > Orthoptera > Acrididae > Schistocerca > Schistocerca cancellata. The sequence continues at coordinate 415,551,766 of NC_064628.1, forward strand.
TTGGTAGAGCACTTGCCCGCGAAAGGCAAAGGTCGCGACTTCGAGTCTCGGTCGGGCACACAGTTTTAATCTGCCAGGAAGTTTCATATCAGCGCACACTCCGCTGCAGAGTGAAAATCTCATTCTGGAAACATCCCCCAGGCTGTGGCTAAGCCATGTCTCCGCAATATCCTTTCTTTCAGGAGTGCTAGTTCTGCAAGGTTCGCAGGAGAGCTTCTGTAAAGTTTGGTAGGTAGGAGACGAGGTACTGGCAGAAGTAAAGCTGTGAGTACCGGGCGTGAGTCGTGCTTCGGTAGCTCAGTTGGTAGAGCACTTGCCCGCGAAAGGCAAAGGCCCCGAGTTCGAGTCTCGGTCGGGCACACAGTTTTAATCTGCCAGGAAGTTTCATATCAGCGCACACTCCGCTGCAGAGTGAAAATCTCATTCTGGAAACATCCCCCAGGCTGTGGCTAAGCCATGTCTCCGCAATATCCTTTCTTTCAGGAGTGCTAGTTCTGCAAGGTTCGCAGGAGAGCTTCTGTAAAGTTTGGAAGGTAGGAGACGAGGTACTGGCAGAAGTAAAGCTGTGAGTACCGGGCGTGAGTCGTGCTTCGGTAGCTCAGTTGGTAGAGCACTTGCCCGCGAAAGGCAAAGGTCCCGAGTTCGAGTCTCGGTCGGGCACACAGTTTTAATCTGCCAGGAAGTTTCATATCAGCGCACACTCCGCTGCAGAGTGAAAATCTCATTCTGGAAACATCCCCCAGGCTGTGGCTAAGCCATGTCTCCGCAACATCCTTTCTTTCAGGAGTGCTAGTTCTGCAAGGTTCGCAGGAGAGCTTCTGTAAAGTTTGGAAGGTAGGAGACGAGGTACTGGCAGAAGTAAAGCTGTGAGTACCGGGCGTGAGTCGTGCTTCGGTAGCTCAGTTGGTAGAGCACTTGCCCGCGAAAGGCAAAGGTCCCGAGTTCGAGTCTCGGTCGGGCACACAGTTTTAATCTGCCAGGAAGTTTCATATCAGCGCACACTCCGCTGCAGAGTGAAAATCTCATTCTGGAAACATCCCCCAGGCTGTGGCTAAGCCATGTCTCCGCAATATCCTTTCTTTCAGGAGTGCTAGTTCTGCAAGGTTCGCAGGAGAGCTTCTGTAAAGTTTGGAAGGTAGGAGACGAGGTACTGGCAGAAGTAAAGCTGTGAGTACCGGGCGTGAGTCGTGCTTCGGTAGCTCAGTTGGTAGAGCACTTGCCCGCGAAAGGCAAAGGTCCCGAGTTCGAGTCTCGGTCGGGCACACAGTTTTAATCTGCCAGGAAGTTTCATATCAGCGCACACTCCGCTGCAGAGTGAAAATCTCATTCTGGAAACATCCCCCAGGCTGTGGCTAAGCCATGTCTCCGCAATATCCTTTCTTTCAGGAGTGCTAGTTCTGCAAGGTTCGCAGGAGAGCTTCTGTAAAGTTTGGAAGGTAGGAGACGAGGTACTGGCAGAAGTAAAGCTGTGAGTACCGGGCGTGAGTCGTGCTTCGGTAGCTCAGTTGGTAGAGCACTTGCCCGCGAAAGGCAAAGGTCCCGAGTTCGAGTCTCGGTCGGGCACACAGTTTTAATCTGCCAGGAAGTTTCATATCAGCGCACACTCCGCTGCAGAGTGAAAATCTCATTCTGGAAACATCCCCCAGGCTGTGGCTAAGCCATGTCTCCGCAATATCCTTTCTTTCAGGAGTGCTAGTTCTGCAAGGTTCGCAGGAGAGCTTCTGTAAAGTTTGGAAGGTAGGAGACGAGGTACTGGCAGAAGTAAAGCTGTGAGTACCGGGCGTGAGTCGTGCTTCGGTAGCTCAGTTGGTAGAGCACTTGCCCGCGAAAGGCAAAGGTCCCGAGTTCGAGTCTCGGTCGGGCACACAGTTTTAATCTGCCAGGAAGTTTCATATCAGTGCACACTCCGCTGCAGAGTGAAAATCTCATTCTGGAAACATCCCCCAGGCTGTGGCTAAGCCATGTCTCCGCAATATCCTTTCTTTCAGGAGTGCTAGTTCTGCAAGGTTCGCAGGAGAGCTTCTGTAAAGTTTGGAAGGTAGGAGACGAGGTACTGGCAGAAGTAAAGCTGTGAGTACCGGGCGTGAGTCGTGCTTCGGTAGCTCAGTTGGTAGAGCACTTGCCCGCGAAAGGCAAAGGTCCCGAGTTCGAGTCTCGGTCGGGCACACAGTTTTAATCTGCCAGGAAGTTTCATATCAGCGCACACTCCGCTGCAGAGTGAAAATCTCATTCTGGAAACATCCCCCAGGCTGTGGCTAAGCCATGTCTCCGCAATATCCTTTCTTTCAGGAGTGCTAGTTCTGCAAGGTTCGCAGGAGAGCTTCTGTAAAGTTTGGAAGGTAGGAGACGAGGTACTGGCAGAAGTAAAGCTGTGAGTACCGGGCGTGAGTCGTGCTTCGGTAGCTCAGTTGGTAGAGCACTTGCCCGCAAAAGGCAAAGGTCCCGAGTTCGAGTCTCGGTCGGGCACACAGTTTTAATCTGCCAGGAAGTTTCATATCAGCGCACACTCCGCTGCAGAGTGAAAATCTCATTCTGGAAACATCCCCCAGGCTGTGGCTAAGCCATGTCTCCGCAATATCCTTTCTTTCAGGAGTGCTAGTTCTGCAAGGTTCGCAGGAGAGCTTCTGTAAAGTTTGGAAGGTAGGAGACGAGGTACTGGCAGAAGTAAAGCTGTGAGTACCGGGCGTGAGTCGTGCTTCGGTAGCTCAGTTGGTAGAGCACTTGCCCGCGAAAGGCAAAGGTCCCGAGTTCGAGTCTCGGTCGGGCACACAGTTTTAATCTGCCAGGAAGTTTCATATCAGCGCACACTCCGCTGCAGAGTGAAAATCTCATTCTGGAAACATCCCCCAGGCTGTGGCTAAGCCATGTCTCCGCAATATCCTTTCTTTCAGGAGTGCTAGTTCTGCAAGGTTCGCAGGAGAGCTTCTGTAAAGTTTGGAAGGTAGGAGACGAGGTACTGGCAGAAGTAAAGCTGTGAGTACCGGGCGTGAGTCGTGCTTCGGTAGCTCAGTTGGTAGAGCACTTGCCCGCGAAAGGCAAGGGCCCGAGTTCGAGTCTCGGTCGGGCACACAGTTTTAATCTGCCAGGAAGTTTCATATCAGCGCACACTCCGCTGCAGAGTGAAAATCTCATTCTGGAAACATCCCCCAGGCTGTGGCTAAGCCATGTCTCCGCAATATCCTTTCTTTCAGGAGTGCTAGTTCTGCAAGGTTCGCAGGAGAGCTTCTGTAAAGTTTGGAAGGTAGGAGACGAGGTACTGGCAGAAGTAAAGCTGTGAGTACCGGGCGTGAGTCGTGCTTCGGTAGCTCAGTTGGTAGAGCACTTGCCCGCGAAAGGCAAAGGTCCCGAGTTCGAGTCTCGGTCGGGCACACAGTTTTAATCTGCCAGGAAGTTTCATATCAGCGCACACTCCGCTGCAGAGTGAAAATCTCATTCTGGAAACATCCCCCAGGCTGTGGCTAAGCCATGTCTCCGCAATATCCTTTCTTTCAGGAGTGCTAGTTCTGCAAGGTTCGCAGGAGAGCTTCTGTAAAGTTTGGAAGGTAGGAGACGAGGTACTGGCAGAAGTAAAGCTGTGAGTACCGGGCGTGAGTCGTGCTTCGGTAGCTCAGTTGGTAGAGCACTTGCCCGCGAAAGGCAAAGGTCCCGAGTTCGAGTCTCGGTCGGGCACACAGTTTTAATCTGCCAGGAAGTTTCATATCAGCGCACACTCCGCTGCAGAGTGAAAATCTCATTCTGGAAACATCCCCCAGGCTGTGGCTAAGCCATGTCTCCGCAATATCCTTTCTTTCAGGAGTGCTAGTTCTGCAAGGTTCGCAGGAGAGCTTCTGTAAAGTTTGGAAGGTAGGAGACGAGGTACTGGCAGAAGTAAAGCTGTGAGTACCGGGCGTGAGTCGTGCTTCGGTAGCTCAGTTGGTAGAGCACTTGCCCGCAAAAGGCAAAGGTCCCGAGTTCGAGTCTCGGTCGGGCACACAGTTTTAATCTGCCAGGAAGTTTCATATCAGCGCACACTCCGCTGCAGAGTGAAAATCTCATTCTGGAAACATCCCCCAGGCTGTGGCTAAGCCATGTCTCCGCAATATCCTTTCTTTCAGGAGTGCTAGTTCTGCAAGGTTCGCAGGAGAGCTTCTGTAAAGTTTGGAAGGTAGGAGACGAGGTACTGGCAGAAGTAAAGCTGTGAGTACCGGGCGTGAGTCGTGCTTCGGTAGCTCAGTTGGTAGAGCACTTGCCCGCGAAAGGCAAAGGTCCCGAGTTCGAGTCTCGGTCGGGCACACAGTTTTAATCTGCCAGGAAGTTTCATATCAGCGCACACTCCGCTGCAGAGTGAAAATCTCATTCTGGAAACATCCCCCAGGCTGTGGCTAAGCCATGTCTCCGCAATATCCTTTCTTTCAGGAGTGCTAGTTCTGCAAGGTTCGCAGGAGAGCTTCTGTAAAGTTTGGAAGGTAGGAGACGAGGTACTGGCAGAAGTAAAGCTGTGAGTACCGGGCGTGAGTCGTGCTTCGGTAGCTCAGTTGGTAGAGCACTTGCCCGCGAAAGGCAAGGGCCCGAGTTCGAGTCTCGGTCGGGCACACAGTTTTAATCTGCCAGGAAGTTTCATATCAGCGCACACTCCGCTGCAGAGTGAAAATCTCATTCTGGAAACATCCCCCAGGCTGTGGCTAAGCCATGTCTCCGCAATATCCTTTCTTTCAGGAGTGCTAGTTCTGCAAGGTTCGCAGGAGAGCTTCTGTAAAGTTTGGAAGGTAGGAGACGAGGTACTGGCAGAAGTAAAGCTGTGAGTACCGGGCGTGAGTCGTGCTTCGGTAGCTCAGTTGGTAGAGCACTTGCCCGCGAAAGGCAAAGGTCCCGAGTTCGAGTCTCGGTCGGGCACACAGTTTTAATCTGCCAGGAAGTTTCATATCAGCGCACACTCCGCTGCAGAGTGAAAATCTCATTCTGGAAACATCCCCCAGGCTGTGGCTAAGCCATGTCTCCGCAATATCCTTTCTTTCAGGAGTGCTAGTTCTGCAAGGTTCGCAGGAGAGCTTCTGTAAAGTTTGGAAGGTAGGAGACGAGGTACTGGCAGAAGTAAAGCTGTGAGTACCGGGCGTGAGTCGTGCTTCGGTAGCTCAGTTGGTAGAGCACTTGCCCGCGAAAGGCAAAGGTCCCGAGTTCGAGTCTCGGTCGGGCACACAGTTTTAATCTGCCAGGTAGTTTCATATTCAGCGCACACTCCGCTGCAGAGTGAAAATCTCATTCTGGAAACATCCCCCAGGCTGTGGCTAAGCCATGTCTCCGCAATATCCTTTCTTTCAGGAGTGCTAGTTCTGCAAGGTTCGCAGGAGAGCTTCTGTAAAGTTTGGAAGGTAGGAGACGAGGTACTGGCAGAAGTAAAGCTGTGAGTACCGGGCGTGAGTCGTGCTTCGGTAGCTCAGTTGGTAGAGCACTTGCCCGCGAAAGGCAAAGGTCCCGAGTTCGAGTCTCGGTCGGGCACACAGTTTTAATCTGCCAGGAAGTTTCATATCAGCGCACACTCCGCTGCAGAGTGAAAATCTCATTCTGGAAACATCCCCCAGGCTGTGGCTAAGCCATGTCTCCGCAATATCCTTTCTTTCAGGAGTGCTAGTTCTGCAAGGTTCGCAGGAGAGCTTCTGTAAAGTTTGGAAGGTAGGAGACGAGGTACTGGCAGAAGTAAAGCTGTGAGTACCGGGCGTGAGTCGTGCTTCGGTAGCTCAGTTGGTAGAGCACTTGCCCGCGAAAGGCAAAGGTCCCGAGTTCGAGTCTCGGTCGGGCACACAGTTTTAATCTGCCAGGAAGTTTCATATCAGCGCACACTCCGCTGCAGAGTGAAAATCTCATTCTGGAAACATCCCCCAGGCTGTGGCTAAGCCATGTCTCCGCAATATCCTTTCTTTCAGGAGTGCTAGTTCTGCAAGGTTCGCAGGAGAGCTTCTGTAAAGTTTGGAAGGTAGGAGACGAGGTACTGGCAGAAGTAAAGCTGTGAGTACCGGGCGTGAGTCGTGCTTCGGTAGCTCAGTTGGTAGAGCACTTGCCCGCGAAAGGCAAAGGTCCCGAGTTCGAGTCTCGGTCGGGCACACAGTTTTAATCTGCCAGGAAGTTTCATATCAGCGCACACTCCGCTGCAGAGTGAAAATCTCATTCTGGAAACATCCCCCAGGCTGTGGCTAAGCCATGTCTCCGCAATATCCTTTCTTTCAGGAGTGCTAGTTCTGCAAGGTTCGCAGGAGAGCTTCTGTAAAGTTTGGAAGGTAGGAGACGAGGTACTGGCAGAAGTAAAGCTGTGAGTACCGGGCGTGAGTCGTGCTTCGGTAGCTCAGTTGGTAGAGCACTTGCCCGCGAAAGGCAAAGGTCCCGAGTTCGAGTCTCGGTCGGGCACACAGTTTTAATCTGCCAGGAAGTTTCATATCAGCGCACACTCCGCTGCAGAGTGAAAATCTCATTCTGGAAACATCCCCCAGGCTGTGGCTAAGCCATGTCTCCGCAATATCCTTTCTTTCAGGAGTGCTAGATCTGCAAGGTTCGCAGGAGAGCTTCTGTAAAGTTTGGAAGGTAGGAGACGAGGTACTGGCAGAAGTAAAGCTGTGAGTACCGGGCGTGAGTCGTGCTTCGGTAGCTCAGTTGGTAGAGCACTTGCCCGCGAAAGGCAAAGGTCCCGAGTTCGAGTCTCGGTCGGGCACACAGTTTTAATCTGCCAGGAAGTTTCATATCAGCGCACACTCCGCTGCAGAGTGAAAATCTCATTCTGGAAACATCCCCCAGGCTGTGGCTAAGCCATGTCTCCGCAATATCCTTTCTTTCAGGAGTGCTAGTTCTGCAAGGTTCGCAGGAGAGCTTCTGTAAAGTTTGGAAGGTAGGAGACGAGGTACTGGCAGAAGTAAAGCTGTGAGTACCGGGCGTGAGTCGTGCTTCGGTAGCTCAGTTGGTAGAGCACTTGCCCGCGAAAGGCAAAGGTCCCGAGTTCGAGTCTCGGTCGGGCACACAGTTTTAATCTGCCAGGAAGTTTCATATCAGCGCACACTCCGCTGCAGAGTGAAAATCTCATTCTGGAAACATCCCCCAGGCTGTGGCTAAGCCATGTCTCCGCAATATCCTTTCTTTCAGGAGTGCTAGTTCTGCAAGGTTCGCAGGAGAGCTTCTGTAAAGTTTGGAAGGTAGGAGACGAGGTACTGGCAGAAGTAAAGCTGTGAGTACCGGGCGTGAGTCGTGCTTCGGTAGCTCAGTTGGTAGAGCACTTGCCCGCGAAAGGCAAGGTCCCGAGTTCGAGTCTCGGTCGGGCACACAGTTTTAATCTGCCAGGAAGTTTCATATCAGCGCACACTCCGCTGCAGAGTGAAAATCTCATTCTGGAAACATCCCCCAGGCTGTGGCTAAGCCATGTCTCCGCAATATCCTTTCTTTCAGGAGTGCTAGTTCTGCAAGGTTCGCAGGAGAGCTTCTGTAAAGTTTGGAAGGTAGGAGACGAGGTACTGGCAGAAGTAAAGCTGTGAGTACCGGGCGTGAGTCGTGCTTCGGTAGCTCAGTTGGTAGAGCACTTGCCCGCGAAAGGCAAGGGCCCGAGTTCGAGTCTCGGTCGGGCACACAGTTTTAATCTGCCAGGAAGTTTCATATCAGCGCACACTCCGCTGCAGAGTGAAAATCTCATTCTGGAAACATCCCCCAGGCTGTGGCTAAGCCATGTCTCCGCAATATCCTTTCTTTCAGGAGTGCTAGTTCTGCAAGGTTCGCAGGAGAGCTTCTGTAAAGTTTGGAAGGTAGGAGACGAGGTACTGGCAGAAGTAAAGCTGTGAGTACCGGGCGTGAGTCGTGCTTCGGTAGCTCAGTTGGTAGAGCACTTGCCCGCGAAAGGCAAAGGTCCCGAGTTCGAGTCTCGGTCGGGCACACAGTTTTAATCTGCCAGGAAGTTTCATAGTTATGTGTTAATTACTATGCATTTGATGAATTTTGTGCTTAAATGACTTCTATATTAAAACTGAACGGAGAAAAACAAATAAAATAATATACATTAAATGTATTCGAAGTTTCGAATATGGAACACCATCAGCTGTACAATGGAAGGACGACAATTAAAATTTGTGACGGACTGAGACTAGAGCATGGATTTCCCACTTATTGCGAGCAGTCCCCTTACCCTTTGGCTATCCGAGCAAGACTCACGGCCAGACGCGAACTTCCATATGTCGTCAACTACGTGTCTACATCCAGTACTCGTACATCCATTTTGTAGATTCCCCTACAGGGGAGCCATTTCGCTTGAAAGTCGCTTGCCTGGTGTCGGAGGATAAATGTGTGTGTCTGAAATCTTATGGGACTTAACTGCTAAGGTCATCAGTCCCTAAGCTTACACTCTACTTAACCTAAATTATCCTAAGGACAAACACACACAGCCATGCCCGAGAGAGGACTCCAACCTCCGCTGGGACCAGCTGCACAGTCCACGACTGCAGCGTCCTAGACCGCTCGGCTAATCAGGCGCGGCGGAGGAGAAATACTATACTGCAGTGCCTGTGTAATTCAGAAATACGGCACAGAGTTCCTTGATACATGTCTTAAGGTACTTAGAATTGTAGTTCTGAGTAACACAAGGTCTACGATATCGTAAATACAATAATGACCGAAAAGAGACTCTAAACCAGTGATTCATCTATTATTGGTCTCGAGCACTACTGATTTCTTTCCTTCTCCGCACAGACGAGCATTCTACCACAGAGACACAATGGGAGTCATAAAATATATCATCCACACTTTAGGATATTACACTCGTTTGAAAAAATTCGATATCGATTTTCTCGACAATTTTTCAGAGTTGGATCTAACTGCTTTGGGAAATTGATATTTCTGAATATTAAACTTCAAGTACCTTAAATATAGAAGCATTACTAACATCTGATTGCCGTGTTTTCTTTTTGTCAGTGAGAAATAGCCACTTAATAGCAGAAAGCAGTAGATCAGCCACATTAATCACAGAATAGTTCAAGGGCTTATTTCAATAGTGGTACAAGTCCGTTACCTCCACTCTTCTGGCTATAATGCTTCTGAAATTAATGATACAAACAAACAGAAAGAAAGGTTCATCTCTAGCAAGAAGCCATATGCTTGAATATTTCTGATATCTCAGCTGCAGATTTTTCAGCGCTCATTTAACTATAGGACTCAGTTTCTCTAAATGAACAAAAATGGACGTGTACCACTATTAAAATAAGCCATTTGTCCTTATAGATCGGAAAGAGAAAGTGTTAGTTAACAGCAGGAGTGCCCATACTAGGGTCCCTTTTCTTGTCAAACGTGGTTATGCCGACGGATGGGGTCTACTACTACGAACAATGATGTCGCTAGAGAAGTGAGTGGCAGTGAAAAATTCGGACTAAAATGTGTATCCCAACCTCAGGATGAATTCCAATTTGGTGTCGCATTTATTTGTGCAGTATAAGGAAAGGTTCGAAGAAATAAAAACTTTGAGTTTGCCGATGACATTGTAATTCTGTCAGAGACTGCAAAGGACTTGGAAGAGCAGTTGAACGGAATGGATAGTGTCTTGAAAGGACGGTATAAGATGAACATCAACAAAAGCAAAACGAGGATAATGGAATGTAGTCGAATTAAATCGGGTGATGCTGAGAGAATTAGATTAGGAAATGAGACACTTAAAGTAGTAAAGGAGTTTTGCTATTTGAGGAGCAAAATAACTGATGATGGTCGAAGTAGAGAGGATATATAATGTAGACTGGCAATGGCAAGGAAAGCGTTTCTGAAGAAGAGAAATTTGTTAACATCAATTATAGGTTTAAGTGTCAGGAAGTCGTTTCTGAAAGTATTTGTATGGAGTGTAGCCATGTATGGAAGTGAAACATGGACGATAAATAGTTAGGACAAAAGGAGAATAGAAGCTTTTGAAATGTGGAGCTACAGAAGAATGCTGAAGATTAGATGGGTAGCACACATAACTAATGAGGAGATATTGAATAGGATTGGGGAGAAGAGGATTTGTGGCACAACTTGACTAGAAGAAGGTATCGGTTGGTAGGACATGTTCTGAGGCATCAAGAGATCACCAATTTAGTATTGGAGGGCAGCGTGGAGGGTAAAAATTGTAGAGGGAGAGCAAGAGATGAATACACTAAGCCGATTCAGAAGTATGTAGGTTGCAGTAGTTACTGGGAGATGAAGAAGCTTGCACAGGATAGAGTAGCATGGAGAGCTGCATCAAACCAGTCTCAGGACTGAAGACCACAACAACAACAACAACAACGAAAGGTTCATAAAATGCAGATCCATCTGAAGGTTTTGTAGGCCACCTGACTGGAGAGCTGTAGCAGCAGATCGATTTGGCAAAAACTTTAAGAATTTAGCGGGTAATCTTCCAGATTCTAGTATTGTGACAGAGAAGTCAACTTACCAGATATCTTCGTCTACATCTACATGATTCCTCTGGAATTCACTCTTAAGTGCGTGGTAGAGTGTCCTTCGAACCACTATCAGACTACGTGTCTACCGTTCCACACACTAACAGCGCCTAAGAAAAGGCGCGAGCTCCGATTTCTCTCATTTACTGGATGCCCGTTTCACTGCTTGTAGCTCTGCGACAGTAAAATGCTTTCGCACTCACAGAAGAAAGTTTGTGATTGAAGTTTCGTGAAAATATTTCGCTGTAACGAAAAACGCCTTTCTTTTAACGATTGCCACCCCGGTTCGCTTATAAAATGGCTCTGAGCACTATGGGACTTAACAGCTGTGGTCATCAGTCCCCTAGAACTTAGAACTACTTAAACCTAACTAACCTAAGGACATCACACACATCCATGCCCGAGGCAGGATTCGAACCTGCGACCGTAGCGGTCGCACGGTTCCGGACTGCGCGCCTAGAACCGCGAGACCACCGCGGCCGGCTTCGCTTATAATATCCGTAACACGGCCACCCCTATTTCGCAATAATACGAAACGAGCAGCTCTTCTTTGGATTTTTTTCAGTGCCCTCTGTCAATCCTATCTGGTATGGATCCCATGTTGCACAGCAGTACTCTAGCAGAGGACGGACAAGCAAAGTGGAGGCATTCTCTTTAGTGGACCTGTTGCATCTTCTAAGTGTTCTGCCAATAAAACGTGGTGTCTGGTTTTCCTATTAGTCATATTATGTGATCATTTCAATTTAAATTTCTTCGTAACTGTAATTCCTAAGGATTCGGATTGACGGACGTTAAATTTGTGTGATTTACCGTACGAGTATAACCGTAATTTGATGATATGGATGAGCTCACATTCCTCCTTACTGAAAGACAATTGACACTTTTCGTATCATGCAGATATTGTGTCTAACTCATTTGGCAGTTTGTGTTGATCTTGTGATGACGTTACTGGACGGTAAATGACAGCATCCTCAGCAAACAATCTAAGAGGCCTGCACAGATTGTCTCCTAAAACGTTTAAATAGATTAAGGACAACCGAGGGCCCATAACACCACCTCGGGCGGACGCCTGGTGTCACTTCTATTCTACTCGATTATTTTCCGTTGATTACTGCGTACTGCGACGTCTTTGTCAGGAAATCATGAATTCAAAGAGAAGCGATATCCCACAGGGAAGCAGTTTGATAAGAAGTCGCTTGTGAGAAATGCTGCCAAAAGCATTGTGTAGATCAAAGAATTTGGAGTCAGTTTGATCCCCTGTCGATAACACTCGTTACATGGTGAGAATAAAGACCTAACTGTGTGAAATGGAATATTTGATTCCAGTACATTGAAATCACATATTTCAAAAGGAACGACATTCATAAAGCAACTTGGGTCTCTCCGGATGGACACACCAAAAACCAAATAGATCATGTTCTTGTAGATCGGAGATGGCACACTAGTATGGGAAATGTTAGGACTTTCAGGGGAGCAGACTGCGATTCGGATCATTTTCTTGCAGTTGCCAAAGTTTACCAACGGGTATCTACAGTAACATCAAGGTGTCACAATGCAGAACTTGTTAGGTTCGACACTGACAAGCTAAATGATGAAAACTTTAGAAGAAGGTACATGACAGAAATTTCAAATAGGTTTTGATGCTCTCAGGACACACGAAGATCAAGACGATGTTGTAAATAAACAGTGGATCACTGTGAGGAATAATATCAAAGAGGCAGCGAAGGTCACAGTAGGTACAATTAAGAAGAACAGGATCAGACTACATAACTGCAGAATTAGTTAAAAATAGGGGACAGATATTGGTGGAAGTAGTTCACAAAGTGATAACTAAAGTATGGAACTCAGAGATGATACCTGAAGAGTGGCAGGAGTCGATTGTGATCCAAATTTTTAAGAAGGGCGATAAATAGATTGTAGTAATTATAGAGGGATATCGCTATTACCAGTATGTTCCAAAATTTTCTCGAATACTCTGCTAAGCAGGCTTACACCATATGCAGATGAAATTATGGAGGATTACCAAGCTGGCTTTCGGAGGAACAGTTCAACTATAGACCAAATATTCACCCTGCGTCAAATTTTGGAATAGAAATGGAAATACCATAAACCTTTTCATAATCTTTTCATAGATTTTACAAAAGCATATGATTCAGTATTGCAATAAAATTGTACAGAAGTATGTTAGACTTATAGAAGCAAGTTTGAAAAACACAAAAGGTAGAGTACGCGTGGGGAAATTGGAGTCAGAAGAATTTGTAATAAAGAACGCACTTAAGCAGGGAGATTCCCTGTCCCCGCTACTTTTTAATTTAGTCCTAGATTATATTGTACCAATGGCAGCAGATAATTCGGAGGGTGTGGAGTTAAATGGAAACATTAAGGTATTAGGGTATGCAGATGATCTAAACATTATTAGCGATAGGAAGAATCTGTAACAGAAACTGCGAACGCGTTAATCTAGGCTAGTGAAGACGTAGATCTAAGGATATGTGAAGATAAAACTAAATACCTGGTTACTACTAGAATGCCAACAGCAGTAGATCAGGAAATGTTAAGAGTTGGAGACATGCAGTTTGAAAAAAGTGAACACATTTAAGTATCTAGGCGTGGACATCACTTCGAGAAATGAGATTGAATCCGAACTGAAGAAGAGATTACTGGCAGGAAATGTGTGCTACTCCTCACTGAACAGATTACTTTCAGCACGGATATTGTCTAGGAATTTAAAGATTAGAATATACAAAACTATTGTTCTACCAGTTATGCTGTATGGGTGTGAGACTTGGTCTCTCACTGTGCAAAATAAAAAGCCGCTTCGAATATTTGAAAACCAAATTTTGAGGAAAATTTTCGGAGCAAAAAGGGATGACATTAGTGGAGAGTGGCGAAGACTGCATAACGAAGAGGTTCACGAGCTCTATTCAAGTCCTGACATAATCAGTATTATTAAATCACGTAGACTGCGATGGGCGGGTGACGTAGCTCGAATGGATGAGGGCAGAGCAGCGCGCAGAGTACTGGTATGGCACTTAGAGGGAAAACGTCCTGTGGGGAGACCGAGGCGTACATGGGAGGACAATGTGAAGGCTGATTTGAGGAGCCTAGGTATTGAAGGTGAATGGAAGGAAATAGCCCAAGACAGGGATAGATGGCGAAAATACGTTGCTGCGGTAATGGACTCTCGAGTCCGGTATGACCAGTGAGTGAGTGAGTGAGTATAATTGTATTGTTGAAACAGAAGCCTCAGTTTCTCATCATCTTATGGGTTCGAGTGTTCTCGCTAATTGGCTAATCGCCTCCACGTGTTCCACAGAGAGACTATGTACAACGTTCACACTCATTTCCAGTTTCTTGTGCTCACAGCAACATTCACAAGACTGACAAGAATTGTGCATCTCAGAATTATATTAGCAGGTACCTAACATGTTCATGGAACAAATTAAATTCTATTGTACAGAATGATTCACGAAGATATGCAAATATTTTAATATGCTATGCTACAAGTAAAACTGAAGAAAAAAGTTCATATAAACTTAGTCTGAGGTGTGGGGTTGATCTGTTATTCTGTTATTCTGCGCAACGGATTAATCTGAGATGTACCCTTTACCCTGTGGCTCCTGCAAGATGCAATTTTCACCCCCACACTACTACAGAAGTCAGACAGACGCTCCTAACGTTCTAAAGAGAAATGCCTGAAAAACTTTGAGCAATAAATATCTTCTGGAGTTGTCCGCTGTAAGGAAATGACACAAAAATTCACAAAATTTCTTACGTAACTAGAGGAATCCTTGGGTACTGGAGTAGTGCTAGTTAGTGTAGGAAAAACATGAAACTAACGAAAGTTATTGTTTATTTTGCAAAAGTTCTGAGAAATCACAATCACACTTTTAGTTATGAATTGAACAAGTTATATCCTGGTTCTTTTCGGAATGTGAAGTTACCTTTCAAGGATAGAATTCGCTAATGAAATTTCTACACAAAGTTTAAGATGGTTTAAGATGGTTGTTAACTTGGCAGAATAGCTGAGAGGCGCGCCTACTCAACTTGAATAATTATCCTTTATAATGTTGCTAGGTATGATCGAGGCTGTCGCGTGTGAAATGCAGTGAAGTGTACTGTTGTGGAGGAAATATGGGGCTCGCAGTAGCTGGAGCGCACAATACCGTTAAGCTGCAATTACTGCTGTCTGCGCCACTCGCTGCTGACAAATAAGATAACTCTCGTTCTATCTAGATTGACCTTCGCCAATCAAACTCTCCCTACGCCTTGATGAAGTCAAGGATTCCTATTCGCCCCTAGTCTAACTATTAGCGTGGTACACGGGTCAGATAATCAGTCCACCGCGATGCCACTCAAAATTCGCTCGCAGGCATTTAACTGTAACTCTGTCCATTCATACCGCACAATAAGGGTGTCGGCCAACACAGTGAACAACGCTTAATCGAAAGGACTCGATATAGAGTCGCCCTTCGATTCGCTCTCGACAGAGGTGCTCGCCCAGTGAAGTACTGAGGAGAGACTTGTTCCTCGTTCTTTCGAGAACACGTACGAGCGCGCACGCTCTCGTTACGTGTTATCGCTCCAAGAGCGGGAACAGCGCCTCTCCACGCTCCACAAGGCGTCAGAAATGTCGTCTGCCAATCAGCATTGCTCTTCTAAAACGGGAGAATGACGTTTTGTTTAAGGTGACCAATCAAGAAACTTGTAGCTTTGGCGTTTGGCGTTTGCTGTCTCCCTGTTAAAACCTCTGAAACTGCGTGCTATGTGTAAAGAATGCATAGGCTGACCGCTCCCACACAGTGTAGCGGAATTTGCTTTTAAGCCGACCATGGGGTAGTTCCCCCTTTTCACTCGGGCCCACGCTGTCCGCTACATGGGCGGTCACCGGCCGACATGGGCTGGGTCGTCCTCTGAAGGGCCTGGCGTCCCACTGTGCGGCCTCTCTGCCAAAGTAAAAGCCTCTGTGACCGTCATGTCTGGAATGTTTGTGTGCACACCAGCCTCGAGTATTTCAACCACAGTGCACTCACTTGTCAATTGCATATCGTTTACATGAATTCATACAACATTGGCTTTATCTTATCGAGTTTGGGCTCGAATGAAGCGTCTTGATGTGCGGAACATGATTGTGAGGGCGGAACATGTAAGAAATGGAGGTCAGGAGACCGTGACGTCTTACAGCAGGTCCACAAATGTTTAGTTACGGAGTTACGTCTAAAAAAAGATCTTGCCAGAAATTTAACAACTTCGCTTACATAAAGCTATCGCAAAACTGTATAAAGTAAAGCATGATTTCCAATTATTATGTTGTTATTTATCTGGTGAACCTAATAAAACATGTCCCACACGTGTATCTGCAGTAGTTTCCCAGAACATCCAGAGAAGCCAAGACATAATTCCATAAATTTTTCAATTTATTAGCTACTTGGCCCACTTTTTTTAAATTCTAAATAATTGCAAAGTTTTCACCAAAAGTTCTAGCAAATTTTATTCTGAAAAAAATGATGGTAATAATGTTCATTGAAACTGTATGAATGTGTCAGATAATCTGCTTTTTTTTAATACCATAGCATACATAGATTCCTGTTAAACCGGAAATGTTCTTGATGTGCTGGAGAAGTACAACAGAACATGTCTGGGACATGTTATATAAAAATCACCAGATAAATAACAACAAAATAAATGGGAATGGTGCTTTACTTTAACCTTGTACAGTTTTGCGATGGCTTCATATTAGCGGAGTTGCTAAATGTCAGACCAAATCTTTTGTTAGCCATATCTCTGTAACTAAACATTTGCGGTCCTATGTTTATATGAACATTTCTCTTTAGTTTTACTTGTAGAATAACATATTAAAATATTGCATACCTTCTTTTTTTTCTCTCTTTATTGTCGTTTTGAAACCTGTATACAGGCAGGCCTGCAGCAGCATACTACGCCGCTCTTTGGCTGCAGAGAAACACAGAGATACAATGAAGAAAAAAGATGGTGGACATATAAATGGAGACAAACACTTTTTAAAATACAAGGTGCAGTTCACGGGCGTAGAGTCCAAGATAAAATTGTTCAGACACTTGGACACAGACAGAAACGAAAATTGTCACACGTGAACGTAGGTGCACAAAACGATTAACACTGAACAAATTAAGCACAAAACGACGGCACACACAGAACACGAGGCATTGATCTCTGGCGCGCAGATGTTCACTAACTTTGTACGAGTCCGGGGACCTGCCAAGAGAGGAGGAGGGGGGGTGGGAGAGCGAGAGGGGAGAGCAGATGCCATGGGCAGGGGAGACAGGGGGAAGGGAGGAAGGGGGAGGGGAAGCCTTGGGGAAGAGGGGTGGAGGGAGGGGACGGGGGAAATGGAAAAGGAAGGGAGGGAGGGTGCCTAAAGGAAAGGACACAGGAAGTGGGGGGGAGGATCAAAGTTGATTGGGGTGGTAGATGGAGCGAAGGAGGACATCATCAGGGAGGGGGAGCTGGCGGAAGCCACCTTGGGAGAGGGTAAGGAGGGTGGATAGATGGAGACTGGGTGGGACGTGGGAATACGGGCGCGTCAGTGGGCGGGGGTGGGAGATGATGGGTGTGACAAGCAGATGAGGAAGATCGAGTTTGCGGGAGGTGTACAGGATCCGTATCCTTTCAAGGAAAAGGAGGAGGTGGGGGAATGGGATGAGATCATACAGGATCCGCGTGGGGGAGGAGAGACAGATGCGATAAGTGAGTCGGAGAGCATGGCGTTCAAGGATTTGGAGGGATTTATAAATGGTAGGGGGGGTGGAGATCCAGGCCGGATGGGCGTAACAAAGGATAGGGCGGATGAGGGATTTATAGGTGTGGAGGATGGTGGAGGGGTCCAGACCCCACGTACGGCCGGAAAGTAGCTTGAGGAGACAGAGTCCGGAGTGTGCCTTGGCTTGGATTGTCCGGAGATGGGGAGTCCAGGAGATTGCATACCTTTTTTTTTTTTTTCCTTTATTGTGTTTCAATTCCCCATCGGGGCAGGCTGGCAGCAGCATAGGCGCTGCTCTTCAGACGAAAGACAGTACAAAACAATAGAAGACATTAAAAAAACAGCAAAGGAGAGAATAAGGTGAACATAGATATAAAAAAGGGGGAACAGCATGGAAGACAAAACAAAACAAAACGGGGTGACTGTAAAATGGAGATAACAAAAAACTGTTTAAAAGTAGCACATATAAAAAGCCACACACGGCGACGGTTAAAAGAACACAAGGCACAGTATGACTGGAGCATAGAAGTAGCGACGGATGGCATAGCACATAACGTAACACTGACGGCGAACCTCAAGGCAGGACACAATTAAAATCACATCTCTTGACGCACACGAGTAACAGCACTAAACACAACACTGATGTGGCACACTGATGATGAGCAATACAGAGGATCTGCCAGGCGCTAGGAGATGAGGGAGACCTGAAGAAGGGAGGGAGTGGAAGATATGGGGGAGGTGAGCAGGGGGCGCACGGGAGAGGGCCAGGTAGGGTGGGAAGGAGAGAGGCAGGTATGGGGTGCAGGGTCTCAGGGGAGGGGGGACGGAGGGAAATCCGCTCTGGGAGCATACCTTCGTGAATCATCCTGTATATACTTTTTATTCAAGAGATCCACAGTGAGGAGTTACTGATGAGTGCAGAATATGTCATACAACAAGAGCACAAAATATGTATTTACGAAAATAAATAGGAATGCTAACGTTCCTCCACAAATTCCAGCTGCAATCTATCAACTGAATTGTCGGTATAAACGAAAAAACTACAAAGAACGAAACTCGTCTAGCTTGAAGGGGGAAACCAGATGGCGCTATGGTTGGCCCGCTAGATGGCGCTGCCATAGGTCAAACGAAAATCAACTGTTTTTTTTTAATAGGAACCTTCATTTTTATTACATATTCCTGTAACACGTAAAGAAATATGAATGTTTTAGTTGGACCACTTTTTTTTCGCTTTGTGATAGATGGTGCTGTAATAGTCACAAATGTATAAGTACACGGTATCACGTAACATTCCGCCAGTGGGACGGTATTTGCTTCGTGATACGTTACCCAATGTTAAAATGGACCTTTTACCACTTGCGGAACTCACCGCCCCGCCCTGCCTCCACAGGCTGTCCTTCTCCTTCGAGAGTCCCGCCGCCTCTACCGCTCTTTTCTCCACACTCGTTACCGGGATACACTTACCCGCCACCAGCAATTACAACGACACATCCGCAACCTGCTTACGGCGAAGAAACGCTGTGCCTGGCGCCAGGCATGTACACAACTCAAGACCACGCTCCCCATAAACTCTTCCAGGTATTGGTCTGCTTTCCACCGCCTTACTGGGAACCGCCCCACCCCCCAGTACCCTCTCCTCCTTAATGACCATCCCTTTCCTGACAACCTCAGTAAGGCCAACCACTTTGCCCCCCCACCTCTCTGATGTTTTTTCCATCCCAGATGATCCACACTTTGATTATTCCCTCTTCCCTGATGTCATGGACCATACGAATACCTCTGTTCCTCCCCTTGCTCCTAGCTTCCAGTACTTGGGCCACACACCACCATCTGAACTTAACACTCCCATCACTACACAGGACATCAGCCTAACACTCCGCATTAAATGCAACACTGCTCCCGGCCACTACTGCGTTACCTACCGCCACCTCAAACACTGCCCCCCTCCTTTCAGTCCTTGCCACCCTCTACAATGTCATCCTTGCCACTGGCTTCTATCCCGACCTATGGAAAACCTCCCGTATCCTGATGTTCTCCAAACCCAACAAGCCTCCATCTGATGCCTCTTCCTATCGTCCTATCTGTCTCACATCAGTGTTCAGCAAGCTCTTGGAATCCATCCTTTCCCGGCGCATCCATCACCACCTCTGCCAAAACCACCACCTCCCAAACACCCTATGTGGCTTTCGACCTTCCTTCTCTGCTGATGACCAACACCACCGCCTCACTCATCTCCTCTCCCTCCAGCTTAACTCCCGTCGCTCCGCCATTTTCGTCACCCTTGACCTCGAAAAGGCATACGACCGTGTCTGACATCCCGGTCTCCTGTTTAAACTCCAAACCTACGCCCTTCCTATCAACTACATCCGTCTGATGGCCTCCTTCCTCTCCCACCACCCCTCCTATGTTACCATCCATAATGCCAATTCCCACACCTTCTACCCCTCTGCAGGTGTGCCCCAGGGCTCTGTCCTCTCCCCTCTTCTCTACCTCCTGTACACGGCAGATATGCCCCAACCCCCACCCCATCCAGTACACCTCTTGCAATATGCTCATGACACCGCATTCCTCGCCCTCGCTCTTACCCTCCAATGGTCCCAACGCCTTCTCCAGAATCGCCTTGACCTTTTTGCTGCATGGTGTAACCAGTGGCTCCTGAAACTCTACCCTTCCAAGACCCAGGCAATCATTGTAGGTCGTACCACTCGCTCCTTCTGGCTCCTGGATTTCTCCCTTACTGACTGCGCCCGTCCTGTCCGCCTCACCCCCACCCTCACCTACCTTGGCCTCACCATTGACCGTCACCTCACCTGGATCCCTCATCTCCACTCCATCCAATCCAAAGCCCACAACCGCCTCCGACTACTCAAACTCCACTCTAGCCGGACATGGGGGTTGCACCCCTCTACCATCCTCCACACCTAGAAATCCTTAATCCGCCCCATCCTCTGTTATGCCAGTCCTGCCTGGATATCTGCCCCCCCCCCAAATTCTAAAAGTCCCTCCAGATCCTTGAGTGTCATGCACTCCGCCTCGCCTTCCGTATATGCCTCTCGTCCCCCACGTGGATCCTCTATGATCTCATTCCTTTCCCCCATCTGCTCCAATACCTTGAACATATCCGCATCCTCTACAACTCCCGCCGTCTTGAACCCTCTCACCCCCTGGTTGCTCCTCTCCTCTCCCATCCCCACCCCCTGCCACGTCTTCACCGTTGTGTGTCCCCTACCCTCCATCTCTACACCCTACATCCCCTTTCCCAAGGTGGCTTCCATCAACTCCCCTCCCGGATGATGCCCTCTCTCCCTCCATTTATCCCTCCTATCAACTCTGATCCTCACTCCCCCTCCATTCCTCTGTCCTATCCCTGGGCTCCCTCTTCCCCTCTTCCGTCCTGTTTTCTCCCCACTAAACCTCATCCTACCTCCCTTCTCCCCCCCTCCCCCGAGTCCTTTTGTATTACCCTCCTCTGCCTACCCCACTCCCTATCGCGTCTGCCCAGCGCCCCCCACCCCTCTTATGGGTCCTTATCCTCCATCAGATCCTTTCCTGGCTCCCCCCCTTTTTTATTTTTCCATCATCTGTCCAGTTTCCCCCCACCTTCTCTCGGCTGTGGTATGTCACATTTGCCAACTTTTTAGTGCAGTGTTCCAGTGACTGTTCAGTGTTGTTTGTCTTTCTCGTGTTGCGAACAGAAACCATGCTGTCGCTGGGTGTGAACTTTATGTCTTTTGCGAACAGAAACCAGACTGTCGCCGTGTTTTTTTTTAATTGTCTGTCTATTGTTTTACCTGTCTGCTTTGTATGTATTTTCTTAGCGTCATCATCCCTCTGTTCTTTGTTTTAAGTTCCACGATTTCTTTTCGCCATGTTACTCTTTAAGTCTCCGACTTTATCGCCTGTTTTTATTATTTATTCTCTTCATCTTTCTAACAATGTCTGTAGGCTGAAGAGCGGCATACTAAACTGCTGCCAGCCCGCCCCCTTCGGGGGAATTGAAATTCAATAAAGGAAAAAGAAAGACTTGCGGAAAAGGTCGATATCGTGTTAATGTGTGGCTATTCTGATCAAAATGCCCAACTGGAGTGTGCTATGTATGCTGCTCGGTATCCTGGACGACATCATCCAAGTGTCCGACCGTTCGCGGGATAGTTACGTTATTTAAGGGAACAGGAAGTGTTCAGCCACATGTGAAACGTCAACCACAACCTGCAACACATGATGCCTAATAGGTGTTTTAGCAGCTGTCGCGGCTAATCCGCACATCAGTAGCAGACAAATTGCGCGAGAATCGGGAATCTCAAAAACGTCAGTGTTGAGAATGCTACATCAACATCGATTGCACCCGTACCATATTTCTATGCACCAGGAATTGCATGACGACGACTTCGAACGTCGTGTACAGTTTTGTCACTGGGCACAAGAGAAGTTACGGGACGATGACAGATTTTTCCATGCGTTTTATTTAGCAACGAAGCGTCATTAACCAACAGCGGTAACGTAAACCGGTATAATATGCACTATTGGGAAACGGAAAATCCACGATGGCTGCGACAAGTGGAACATCAGCGACCTTGACGGGTTAATGTATGGTGCGGCATTATGAGAGGAAGGATAATTGGCCTCTTTTTTATCGATGGCAATCTCAATAGTGCAATGTATGCTGATTTCCTACGGAATGTTCTACCGATGTTACCATAAGATGTTTCACTGCGTGACAGAATGTCGATGTACTTCCAACATGATGGATGTCTGGTACATAACTCGCATGCGGTTGAAGCGGTAATGAATAGCGTATTTCATGACAGGTGGATTGGACGTCGAAGCACGATACGGCGGCCCTCACGTTCACCGGATCTGACGTCCCCGGATTTCTTTCTGTGGGGAAAGTTTAAGGATATTTGCTATCGTGATCCACCGAGAACGCCTGACAACATGCGTCAGCGCATTGTCAATGCATGGACGAACATTACAAAAGGCGAACTACTCGTTGTTGAGAGGAATGTCGTTACACGTATTGCCAAATGCACTGAGTTTGACGGACATCATTTTGAGCATTTATTGCATTAATGTGGTATTTAGAGGTAATCACACTGTAATAGCATGAGTTCTCAGAAATGACAAGTTTACAAAGGTACATGTATCGCATTGGAACAACCGAAATAAAATGTTCAAACCTACCTACGTTCTGTATTTTAATTTAAAAAACCTACCTGCTACCAACTCTTCGTCTAAAATTGTGAGCCATATGTTTGTGACTATTACTGCGCCATCTACCATAAAGCGAAAAAAGTGGTCCAACGAAAACATTCATTTTTCTTTTGATTTTGGATTCCCATTTTAAAAAACGCAGTTGATATCCGTTTGACCTATGGCAGCGCCATCTTCCGGGCCAACAATAGCGCCATCTAGTTTCCCCCTTCAAGCTAGACTAGTTTCGTTCTTTGTAGTTTTTTCGTTTGATGCTTATTTCGTGAGATATTTGGCCCGGTCACGATACAAAAATGGCTCTGTGCACTACGGGACTTAACTTCTCAGGTCATCAGTCCCTTAGAACTTAGAACTATTTAAACCTAACTAACCTAAGGGCATGACACACATCCATGCGAAAAGCAGGATTCGAACCTGCGACCGTAGCAGTCACGATCAACGGACCGCCCTATACCAAGGGTGAGTCACCTAACGTTATCGCTGGATATATTTCGTAAACCACATCAAATACTGACGAACCGATTCCACAGACCGAAAGTGAGGAGAGGGGCTAGTGTAATTGTTTAATACAAACCATACAAAAATGCACAGAAGTACGTTTTTTAACACAAGCCTACGTTATTTTAAATGGAACCCCGTTAGTTTTGTTAGCACATCTGAACATATAAACAAATACGTAATCAGTGCCGTTTGTTGCATTGTAAAATGTTGATTACATCCTGAGATAGTGTAACCTAATGTTGACGCTTGAGTACCACTCCTCCGCTGTTCGATCGTGTGCATCGGAGAGCACCGAATTACGTAGGGATCCAAAGCGAACGGTGATGGACCTTAGGTACAGAAGAGACTGGAAGAGCACATTACGTCCACATGCTAACACCTCTTTAATGGTCTTTTTCACTGACGCACATGTACATTACCATGAGGGTTGAGGTACACGTACACACGTGGTTTCCGTTTTCAATTACGGAGTGGAATAGAGTGTGTCCCCACATGTCAGGCCAATAGATGTTCAATGTGGTGGCCATCATTTGCTGCACACAAATGCAATCTCTGGCGTAATGAATGTCGTACACGCCGCAGTACATCTAGTGTAATGTCGTCGCAGACTGCCACAATAGGTTGTTTCATATCCTCTGGGGTTGTGGGCACATCACGGTACACATTCTCCTTTAACGTACCCCACAGAAAGAAGTCCCTGCAGATGCTGCTCGCCGACCGTGGCCCGTGCTTGTTACAACACGCAACTGAACGTCGGAGGTTTCAAGAGTCAACTTTAGGTTACAATATCTCCGGATGTAATTAACATTTTACAATGCTACAAACGGCACTTATTACTTATTTGTTTATATGTTCAGATGTCCTAACAAAACTAACGTGGTTTCATTTAAAAAAAAACGTAGGTTTGTGTTAAAAAACATACTTCCGTGCATTTTTTTATGGTTTGTATTAAACAATTACAATAGCCCCTCTCCTCACGTTCGGTCTGTGGAATCGGTTCGTCAGTATTTGATGCGGTTTACGAAATATATCCAGCGGTAACGTTAGGTAACTCACCCTGTATATATGCAATATATGACGGGTATCACCAAGGAATCAATACTCGGAGGTGCGTCAGAATCCAAGTTACACATGTCGACCCATGCTAAGACTGTTGCGCGACGAAGAGTGGCGCATCGTCAGAAGAGGGTACACATTGTGGACATCCTGTTGGCACGGTTTTGTTGGGGTTCGGACCGAAGGTGTGTCACACGGTGAGAACGAAATGGCACTGCAACTGGAAAAATACTCCACAGCTGAAGTATGCGTGACAGTATTGCTTCGTTTGGGCAACATATCTACGCTGCCCACTAATATAGGGCGAAATTCTGCCGATATAAGTACCAGTATCAGAGTCCCTTCCTGATATAATGAAATGGTGTCAGCGATTAGATCAAGACCGCAGAGACGAGGGTGACGCTCATCGGAATGTCCGTATCTTGCACCATGCGATTTCCATTTTTTCTGCAAGCTGAAGGAACATCTGGGGTGAGGGCGTTCACTCTGTGGTTCTCGAAAGGCTCTGTCACCAAGAAATGAAAATCTGCTGTCGAGGAATAAACTATTGGTAGAGCTTTCTTTACATAAACTTGTTTCATATGTTGAAAAATACTCCCGCCTGGCTAGCCGCGCGGTCTAACGCGCCGCTTGCCGATCTGGAAGGCGTGCCGGTTCCGTGCACGAATCCGCCCGGCGGATTAGTGTGGAGGTCCGGTGTGCCGGCCAGCCTGTGGATGGTTTTTAAGGTGGTTTTCCATATGCCACTTCAATTTCCGGCTGGTTCCCCTTAAGCCGCCTCAGTTACAATATGTAGGCGACTGCTGCGCAAACGCTGTCTCCACGTACGCGTACACCATAACTACATTTCAAGTTATGCTCGTCTGGTATGAGACGTTCCCATGGACGTGGGGGGGGGGGGGGGGGTGCCGAGCTGCACAATAACCCTGGGTTCGATGTAGGGTGGCAGTGGGGTGAGTGGACTGCTGTGGCGTGTTGTGGGGTTGTGAACCACTGCGAGCTATGGCGGGGCGAAGCTTCTCCATCGTTTCTAGGTTCCCGGTTTAATACACAATGTACAGTGTGCAAAAATAATGTCAAGCATCAGGATTTCTTTGAAGTGTAATGCAGCATTTAGTTAAAATGTACTTACCTTCTTCAATAAAGTGTAACTTATTTTCTAACTTCCCGTTATATTAGGAGGCAATAGTTCCAGGCCGGCCAGGGTGACCAAGCGGTTCTAGGCGCTACAGTCTGGAACCGCGCGACCGCTACGGTCGCAGGTTCGAATCCTGCCTCGGGCATGGATATGTGTGATGTCCTTAGGTTAGTTAGGTCTAAGTGGTTCTAAGTTCTAGGGGACTGCTGACGTCATAAGTTAAGTCCTATAGTGCTCAAAGCCATTTGAACCAATAGCTCCGGCAACGTGCCTCGGCAAGGTGTTCCTGAAGTTACAACACAAATAATTCCTTTCATAGTCGGAAAATCTAAATATATATTCATGAGGTAGTCCAAGAAAGGAGTCGGCAGTGCACTGTGGCACGAAAGAAATTGAAGAGAACTGAACTTCTTCATATTTTACACATGTCTGACAACTTCCAAATTGAATATTCATGTAGAGGATCAAATTGGATTAATATTTGGAACTAAAATTAGAACGTCCAACGTTAATCCGCAAAATTTTGCGAATTCAGAATTTAAAGACTGATAAACAGAATCTGAAATTCACCTGCAATTATTAAATATTTCCTTTTAGGTACTTTATTAATTCTTTTGCATACATTGGTAGGTGTCAAACATTCCTCTCTTTCTCTCCTGTGGAGCTTATAACCGATTAAATAGATGAAGTTAACTGAGTTAAGTTACAGCATATTTTAGAAAATAATGGTATACCTAAGTATGCAATACGTTTAACTGAACGTATGTGCATATGCAACAAACGCCAAATACAAAAGGGAAGTCTGTTTGCGAGAACCATGTGTGAAGCTATGAGAGAAGGGTGTCCTTCATCGCTCATATTATTTAATATACACATAGAAGATGTCGTAAAGACAAGATAGAATAACGTAGAGCATCGTTATAAACGTAATAAAGAAGTTATAAATACACTACTGCTTGGAAATGATCTTACCGGCATCGGAAGATAATTGACAGATAGCTGTTTGGTGGTTGTAAAAGGTAGCAAATGATTACAACATGAAAATAAATATAAAACTAAAATAACGTCATTACAGCGAAAGGAGCATTGATGAGATAAAAGATAATAATCGATTATAATTTGCTACTACAAACAAATGCTTTTAAATAACTGAGGTTTGGGGTATCAAACATTACATCAAATTATAAAGGATACAAATTGCAAAAATTTTAAGAATTGGTAGGTACTGTATATCTCACTCTCCTGAAGAAAGTTAACAAAGAGACAGCACAAAAAATTTTATAATGTGATGGCAATGCCAATCTTAATGTGTAGCTCACAGTCTTGAACTCTACCCACCAGTCAAAGGGGACGATTAAATCAGCAGAGATGCGGCTTCTAAGATCATTAACTGGTTCTCTACTCATATATCGGATACAGATTACTGCAATCAGAAATGAACTGGGTAGTTCAAAGCATGCTCCAGAGTAGCTTT
Source organism: Schistocerca cancellata (assembly GCF_023864275.1). NCBI lineage: Eukaryota > Metazoa > Arthropoda > Insecta > Orthoptera > Acrididae > Schistocerca > Schistocerca cancellata. The sequence continues at coordinate 415,578,288 of NC_064628.1, forward strand.
TATCTTTTTGAGTCATCAGTCTTCTGACTGGTTTTTATCCGATCCGCGAAGAATTCCGCTCGAGTGGCAAACATCTTATCTTAGAGTAGCATTTGCAGCCTACGCTTCAATTGTTTGCTGGTTGTATTCTAATCTCTGCCTTCCTCTACAGTTTTCACCCTCCACAACTCTCTCTAATATCATGGAAGTTGTGTCCTTGTGACTTAACACTTGTCCTATCAGCCTGCCCTTTCTTCTCGTCAGTGTTAACCAGATATTCTTATCCTCGCAGATTCTGCAGAAAACCTTCTCATTTCTTACCTTGTCAGTCCACTTAATTTTCAACATTCGTCTGTAGCACCACATCTCAGATGCTTCGACTCTCTTCCATTCCTGTTTTCTCACAGTCGATGTTTCAGTGCATTCGATGCTGTGCTCCAAACGTACATTCCCAGAAATTTCTTTCTCACATTAAGCGCCATGTTTGATACTAGCAGACTTCTCTTGGCCAGAAATGTTTTTTGACTGTACTAGTCTGCTTTCTGTATCCCCCTTGCTCCGCCCATCATGAACTATTTTGCTACCGAGGTCGCGGTATCCCTTAGCTTCATCTATTTCTTGATGACCAAATCTGATGTTAAGTTTAACGATATTCTCATTTCTGCTACCTCTCATTATTTTCGTCTTTCTTCGATTTACTCTCAATCAGTACACTGGACTCATTAGACTGTTCATTCCATTCAACAGACCCTGTAATTCTTCTTCACTTTCACTAAGGATAGTAATGCCATCAGCAAATCTTAACATTGATATCTTTTCACCTTGAATCTAGTCCTACTCTTCAGGCTTTTTTTTTATTTTTGTCATCGCTTCTTCGATGTAAAGATTGAACAAAAGGGGCGAAAGACCACATCCCTGTCTTACATCGTTTTTAATCCGAACACTTCGTACTTGGTCTCCCAAAATAGAGTAGTACACAAAGAAATGGCTTGAACACATTCAAACGACACCCAATGAACGAATACCCAAATCAGTATAGAAATACACGACTCAAGGGAAAAGAAATGTTGGGGGTTTTAAGAAGACACGGAAACATCAGTTGCATTTATGGTAATTGGAACGTATACGGAAGCGTAACCAAGAATGAGTAGGCCTATTATGATTATAATGGTCAAGTGACATTGATCTGTAAATACGATCGCTCCACAGGTGCGAAAAATGATAACATTTGTTGGCAAAGGAGGAAATTAATCTGTTCAAGTCAGACCATTGTGAAAAAATCTGATTGAATGCTTAATACACGGAAATGTTTTCGTTCGTTATTGGATCACAAATACAAATACATCCTCAGAACCATTTTACCTGGGTTTATCATTTATTTATTACTTATTGTTTATTTAGCCTTTCCATATTATTGCTTTAAGGTTCTCTCTCAGATCTGACTATGTACAACACAAATAATAAATATTCCGCAGCAGCCACAATAATAATAATTTGCAGTATTAAAAAATTATAATTAGGCTAATAATGTTAATAGTAACAATAATAATGATGATAAAATAATGGAGGAATTAAGAATGAAATTAATTTGTTGTTACATAACAAACTTGATAGTAATAATTTGCATTATTATACGCTCATAATTTCCAATAACAGCAATAATAGTAATAAAAATAAATAACAATAACAATATGATAATGCAGAGTGGTACTGATCAGATTAGCACTTTTGAAGCCTTATTTGGTATTAAAACAAGAGCAAGGTTCAATGAAATGGGAGAGGACTGAAATGAAAGTGACTATGGCTACTAGGAAGGAAGAGAATTTCGATAGAGAACTCTGTAGACAAGGGGAGGGAAACGTGGTTGGGGAGGGAGGTTGATGAGAGTTAGCTGCAAGAAGAGATAGTTGTTTTGATAGAAGGTGGGCCATTGGCTTCTAAAATTTTGGGGTAGGTTGTTTCCAAAGTCGTGTTTCTTATACAGAAAATGATTTGGAGAGCATAACAGTGTTGTGTAGTAGTGCAGAGAGAATTTTGTTTTGTTCCGAATCACTAATTTTGCTGTGTTGTGGAGACAGTAGCGTGAGGGTATGAGATAACTTAGAAGGAGCACAAAGACTGAAAAGATGAAGCAGCAAACACGGAGTGTGATTACTATTACGCTTATCAGTACGAAGCCACGATAGTTGTTCGTCGGCAGGACTGATACGGTCGAAGTAGCGTACATCACAAATGCATCACACACAAGCCATCATTACCAGTTCGTACGACGCGAGCTCTTATACGAAAGTCTTTGAAGAATAGGATCACCATAATCAAGGATCGAGTGTATTAGCGACTCAATAATTAAGAGAACTGAGGGAGAGGTTGGGGTGAAATCTACTACTTCATCTCATTCCTCAACGAAGTCAGTTGTAAATAAAAGTGTACGCACAACGCATCGACTACCCCTCGTGATATAAGGGGCCGCAGGATGAGAACAGGCAGCTTAACTGCGTTCTGCGGCTTGGGGCCGATGCTCTGGTTGGCTTAAGTAGTTCCATCCTCCGTGCCGGCTGTCCTAATCCCTAAGGTTCAGCGCGGCTCGGCGGCCGAAGCGATGGTATTATTATTCCAGTGGTCGACATCTGTTGTCTGCGGAGCTTTTCTCGTAAAGATGGCGTTAGCGTAATATCTGGAGACTGACGTCAGAGAAGATATGTAATATTAACTATTTTTATTTGGAAACAACTGTATCTATTCAGTACATGAACAGAGAGTACTATACTTAGTAAATAACCATGCTTAGTACTCAGTACATTTATACGAAGAAATTTCAATTTTGAGTAATACAGAAAGTTAAATTAAAAATACACACGTCAAAAAAGGTTTTGCATCACCCCAGTTCCCAGAACTTCTGAAGATAGACGTTGACTGCGGATATTGTATCACAGACACAGTTTCTTTGACTGTTCAGAGATGTTACTAAACCCGCTCAAAGATGTAAACCACCATGCATGCGCAGCGCCTATTAGACAGAGGGGGTCCAACAGCCGATCAGTTCCAGTCATTCCACCCGAAAGGAGGTATACGGCTAGTGTTGTCTGTAGTTCAACCATGCCTAGACGGTCAACACCGCGGTTAGATCGCGTCCGTATTGTTACTTTGTGTGAGGCTCTCAGCAAGGAGTGAACGAAAGCGATGTTGTTCGGACATGGAGGAGGTACAGAGAAACAGGAACAGTTGATGACGTGTCTCGCTCAGGGCCACCCAAGGGCTACTACTGCAGTGGACGATCGCTACCTATATATTATGGTTCGGAGGTATCCTGAAAGCAACACCACCATGCTGAATAATGCTTTTCGTGCAGCCACAGGACATCATGTTACGACTAAAACTGTGTGCAATAGACTCCATGATGCTCTACTTCACTCCCGACGTCCTTGGCGAGGTCCATCTTTGCAATCACGACACCATGCAGCGCGGTACAGATGGGCCAAACAACACGCCTAATGGACCGCTCAGGATTAGCATCTCGTTCTCTTCACCGATGGGTGTCGCATATGCCTTCAATCAGACAATCGTCGGAGACGTGTTTGGAGGCAGCCTGGTTAGGATGAACGCCTTAGAAACATTGTCCAGCGAGTGCAGCAAGGTGGAAGTTTCCCCGTTTTGTGGTAGCATTATGTGGGGCTGACGTACGCCGCTGGTGGTCATGGAATGCGCCGTAACGGCTGTATGACACGTGAATGCCATTCTCCGACCGATAGCGCAACAATATGGTCAAGATATGGATGACATCTCGCGCCCCCATCGTGCACATCTTGTGAATGACTTCCTTCAGGGTAACATCGCTCGACTAGAGTGGCCAGCATGTTCTCCAGAAGTGATCCCTATCGAACATGTATGAGATAGATTGAAAAGGGCTGTTTATGGATGATGTGACCCACCTATTACTCTGAGGGATCTACGCCGAATCGCCGGTGAGGAGTGGGACAAACAGTGCCTTGATGAACTTATGGATAGTATGTTACGACGAATACAGGCATGCATGCATGCATCAATGCAAACGAATGTGCTACTGGGTATTAGAGGTACCAATGTGTACAGCAATCTAGACAACCACATCTGAAGGTCTCGCTGTATGGTGGTACAATATGCAATGAGTGTTTTTCATGAGCAATAAAAAGGGTGTAAATGATGTATATGTTGATCTCTCTTCCAATTTTCTGTACACTTTCGGATACTGTCAGAACCGAGGTGATGCAAAACTTTTCTTGATGTATGCTTATAATTTATGTACTGAACTGATATAAACGGATTTTGTTGTGTCCATCTTTCTGATTGAAGGTGTGTGAGCCTTTGGCCGTTCAGTTATGTAATGGAATGGAACACCTAAAGTTTCTGTGACTGAAAACGTCTTTTTAAGGCTTAACTGTCGCTGAGGGGCGAGCTTCGAACATATACGTTATCACATCAGTGGCCAACATCTATGAACTGTGTTCCATAGAATACTGTAACAGCGATGTTGTGTCTGCAAACATCAACTAACAACTAAGCCAGTTAGTAGTTGATGGTTACAGACACAATATCGCTGTTACAATATTCTATGGAAGAAACTTCATAGATGTTGAGCAATAATGGAGTTCATCCCCTCAACGTCAGTTAAGGCCGCACCATTGTGTTTGGCTTCACCGAAACTGGTTGCTGTATAACAAATACCATCGAAGGAACGGCTGTAAGTGTTTCATTTTATCACGATCTCAACAGTAGTTTCAGAACCTATAAGCAGGATGTAATTTTGATCACAGACATAATTTTCCGATGCCGAAAAACGTGTTACACGTTAATATGGTGAATGCTGTGCCATTTTTCGTGCAGTATGTAAAGAAGTGTTTTTGGCTCGTTTATAAATGCGAACAATTGTAACAACGACAGACAGAACACAAAGGCAGTACATGTAACAGGTAACGTATCGTACATACACTGAAGCGCCAAAGAATCTGGTATAGGCATGCGTATTCAAATGCAGAGATATGAAAACAGATAGAATACGGCGCTTCGGTCGGCAGCGCCTATGTGAGACAATAAGCGTCTGGCGCAGATGTCAGACCGGTTACTGCTGCTACAATGGCAAGTTATCAAGATTTAAGTGTGTTTGAAATGGATATTATAGTTTGCGCACAAGAGGTGGGACACGAATCTCCGAAGTAGCGAAGAAGTGAATATTTTCCCGTACGACCAAGTGTGTACCAGAACTATCAGGAATCCAGTATAACATCAAATCTCCGACATCGCTGTGGCCGGGAAAAGATCCTATTACAACGGGAACGACGACGGCCGAAAAGAATCGTTCAACGTGACAGAAATGCAACCCTTCCGCAAAATGCTGCAGATTTCAGTGCTTTGCCATCAACAAGTGTCAGCAAGCGAACCATTCAACGAAACCTCATCGATATGGACTTTCGGAGTCGAAGGCCCATTCGTGTACCATTGATGACTGCACGACACAACGCCTTACGCCTCGCCTGAGCCCGTCAGCACCGAGCGAGGTGGCGCAGTGGTTAGCACACTGGATTCGCATTCGGGAGGACGACGGTTCAATCCCGTCTCCGGCCATCCTGATTTAGGTTTTCCGTGATTTCCCTAAATCGCTTCAGGCAAATGCCGGGATGGTTCCTTTGAAAGGGCACGGCCGATTTCCTTCCCCATCCTTCCCTCACCCGAGCTTGCGCTCCGTCTCTAATGACCTCGTTGTCGACGGGACGTTAAACACTAATCTCCTCCTCCTCCTCCTGAGCCCGTCAACACAGGCATTGGAGTCCTGACGACTGGAAACATGTTGCTTGGTCGGACATGTCTCGTTTCAAATTGTATCGAGGCAATGGACGTGTACGGGTATGAAGACAACCTCATAAAATCACGGACCATGCATGTCAGTAGGGGACTGCTCATGATGGTGGAGGCTCTGTTACGGTGTGGGGCGTATGCATGTGGAGTAATATGGGACCCGTATATGTCTAGATACGATTCTGACAGGTGGCACACACCTATACATCCCGTCTGATCACCTGCATCCACTTATGTTCGTTGTGCGTTCCGACGGACTTCAGCAATTCCAGCAGGGCAATGCGACGCGTCATACGTCCAGAACAGATACAGAGTGGCTCCAGGAACACTCTTCTGAGTTTAAACACTTCCGCTGGCCACCAAGCTCCTCAGACATGAACATTATTGAGCATATCTGGGATACCTTGCAACGTTCTGTTCAGAAGAGATTTGCAGCCCCTCGTACTCCTACGGGTTTCATAGTGATCAAAATGAGGATATGATTGACAGTGAGAGTAAGTATGTTTGAAATTATCGTAACTTAAATTTAGGTCCTACTGCTGCTGTTATGAGTGGTTTCAAAATGAAACCACTGGAGCAGTGATTACTTTTGATATAAATTTATTAAACTTTTTGATGGTTATTAGGACTATAAATTGTTTTTTGCATTATGCGTTCATGGGGCGTTTGCAGATGTGAGACTGTGCACAGGAAAAATGCGAAATTTTCAAATATGTCTCATGAAGTGGTGGGTAGTTAAAAATGTATGTCCCAGCGGGAGTAAAATGAAACGTCAACTTCAAAACAATTGCCAATTTATCATATCATCTATATCAAGGAGTGGGCCATTTGGTCCGTTCCGTCTCCCTCAAAATGTGTCAAGCCATCTCTTCAGTCGTGTACCCAAAGATCTTTTGTCTCTTGCTTTATAATGTTTTATGGCTTTAGTGAATCTAGAATATGTTCTTTCCGTCTTATCTGATATTGTTTTATAATGTCGACTATGTTTTGCATATTCAGTTCAGATCACATGTCATCTCTCAGTTTATCCATCGAAATATATCCAACCATATATCTAAGGAAGTTATTTTAACATGCTTCTATTCTCTTATGATCTCTATTCTTAAGAATTCAGTTTTCATATTCATAGAATAGTGCTGATACATCCATAGCCTTATAGAACTTTAGCAGAGGATTTCTGCGGACTTCCTTTCCGAATGTTCTGTCGAACGTTCTACAGATATAGTTAAATAGGTCCAACTTAGTTTGTTTTTCATTGTTTGTATGTAATTCAGCACCCTAAATATTTAAATGTATTAACTTGCGTGCCAATTTTAATCTTAAATCGCGTGAGCTGGTTCCTAAAAATTCCACTAATCTTGTCTTTGTGACAGAGACGTTGAGACTGTGTCCTCTGGCTATTTTTCTTAAGGAGAGATTCTTCTAAGTCATATTCATTCGACTAACAAATACTCGGTCTTCAGCAAAAGTGTACTAACATTCATATTGTTAATTACAAAATAGTTTATTTTCTGAAGCAAGATATTTGTTACATCGTCGACGAATAAATTATAAAGAGTGGGTGAGAGGGGGTATCATTGTCTAACTCCTTGGTTTATTTCAACCATATTATGTCTGCTGCTTGCTGTATTTATTTGTGTTTTGTTATTCACGTATAAACCTCGTACAGCTCTTATGAGATGAAATTTCTATGTTTCTTACAATTTCCAACAGTTTCTTTCGATAGAATTTATCAAATGCCTTTCTGCAGTGAATGCAGACATGAACAGTTGCAAAATTTCTTTTCGGATTCGTTGAACTTTATGATAAAAGAGGTTAACTTTGTCAATAATTGTAAAATTATATTATAAAGTGAAATTACATCTTTAAAATAACTGTTTACTTTTTGCTGATTTCTTCTTGTATTGGTTGCTTACTACGATGTTAAAGGTCAATTTCGTGAATTTTTTTATGGTGTGGCTGGAAGGGCTAATCAGATTGATAATTACCACACGGCATTTGTAGCATCCTAATTGCTATCGTTATTTTTAAGTCTGCTAACTGGAGATTAGATACACTACTTGCCATTAAAATTGCTACACCACGAAGATGACGTGCTACAGACGCGAAATTTAACCGACAGGAAGAAGATGCTGTGATATGCGAATGATTAGCTTTTCAGAGCATTCACACAAGGTTGGAGCCGGTGGCGTCACATACAACGTGCTGACATGAAGAAAGTTTCCAACCGATTTCTCATACACAAACAGCAGTTGACCGGCGTTGCCAGGTGAAACGTTGTTGTGATGTCTCGGGTAAGGAGGAGGAATGCGTACCATCACGTTTCCGACTTTGATAAAGGCCGTATTGTAGCCTATCGCGGTTGCAGTTTATCGTAGCGCAACACTGCTACTCGCGTTGGTCGAGATCCAATGACTGTTAGCAGAATATGGAATCGGTGAGTTCAGGAGGGTAATACGGAACGCCGTACTGGATCCCAACGGCCTCGTATCACTAGCAGTCGAGATGACAGGCATATTATCCGCATGGCTGTAAAGGATCGTGCAGCCAAGTCTCGATCCCTGAGTCAACAGATGGGGACGTTTGCAAGACAACAACCATCTGCTCGAACAGTTCGACGACGTTTGCAGCAGCATGGAGTATGAGCTCGGAGACCATGGCTGCGGTTACCCTTGACGCTACATCACAGACAGGAGTGACTGTGATGGTGTACTCAACGAAGAACCTGGGTGCACGAATGGCAAAACGTCATTTTTTCGGATGAATCCAGGTTCTGTTTACAGTATCATGATGGTCGCATCCGTGTTTGGCGACATCGCGGTGAACGCACATTGGAAACGTGTATTCGTCATCGCCATACTGGCGTATCACCCGGCGTGATGGTATGGCGTGCCATTGGTTGCACGTCTCGGTCACCTCCTGTTTGCATTGACAGCACTTTGAACAGTGGACGTTACATTTCAGATGTGTTACGACCCGTCGCTCTACCCTTCGCTCGATCCCTGCGAAACCCTACGTTTCAGCAGGATGCTGCATGACCGCATGTTGCAGGTCCTGTACGGGCCTTTCTGGATACAGAAAATGTTCGACTGCTGCCTCACCAGCACATTCTCCAGATCTCTCACCAATTGTAAACATCTGGTCAATGGTGGCCGAGCAACTGGCTACTCACAATACGCTTGTCACTACTCTTGATGAACTGTAGTATCGTGTTGAAGCTGCATGAGCGGCTGCACCTGTACACGCCATCCAACCTCTGTTTGACTCAATGCCCAGGCGTATTAAGGCCGTTATTACGGCCAGAGGTGGCTGTTATGGGTACTGAATTCTCGGTATCTATGCACCCAGATTGCGTGGAAATGTAATCACATGTCAGTTCTAGTATAATATATTTGTCCTCTTAATACCCGTTTATCATCCGAATTTCCTCCTAGTGTCGCAATTTTAATGGCCGGTAGTGTATGTATTACGCCAAGCGTAGTTGGATAAAAGCCCGAAATGCGTATTGGCACAAGTAGAAGTACACAAAAAAGTATCTGGTTGCTGTATTCCTGAAAATAATTCCCTGTATGTGCCCTCCATGTGACCAGGAGATTATTTCTGACCACCATGCGTGCCGGACGATACATTTTTCTCGAGAGCCCTCGCCAGTATTAGGGGACCCCGGACAGTATGTTGCGCTCTGCCCCGGGCTAAAAGCGGCCGCTCGGCCCAGCAGGCGCCGCTGTGGAGCAGAGCGGGGTTAGTTTCTCGCCTCAACGCCGCGCCGCGCCGTCCCCATCTCGGCCGCTGCCCGAGGAGACAATAGGCCGGCGGAGTCGCAGCCAGTAATGGCGGCGGCGAGTCGTTCCGCCAAACTGCCGAACTGCTCCCCAACTTACAGACACTTCTTGTGCCTCTGCAGGCGGGGCGGCGGCACGCTCCGAAACACAGTTCCCATCCGGGGGGAACAGCCATTGACTGTATTGTACTCCGCTGTTGTGATCGCGGCATGCTGATCATTCTAAAGGGCCTGTCTACAATCCACGTCACAGGAGGAGCTAACTAGATCATTCAGCTGCAGAGCGCTAAGCTTACTGTACAAGAATACAGGGTGTTCAGCGAAATCCCTGATTTTAAAACTATCTCCAAAACTAAGATCGATAGACAACAAAAGATATAATAAATGAAAAACACCAGTTTGCATTTGTTCTACGTTATTACTTTTATTGTTAACCGGTTTTGGGCTTACAAGGCCATCTTCAGACATTTACTGAGCATTGTCACCAAAGAAGTTAAATGTTTACGTACAACATTGGAAGAAAAGTAACACATCTAGACTAAATTTGAAACATACAGTAAGTAACATCTTTGCAATGAAAAAGTAAAAACTGAACAGTACATAAATAACAATGGAGTAGACAGGAAAACTTGTAGCACAAAATAGGAATAGCATACCTACATAATAGTTTCTATTAATAAACAAAGTTAATAAAATAACATAAAACTAGTACTAGACAAGGCTGCATCCGGAAGTATGAAACATGGAGAGTGATACACAACCAATTAAAAGAAGAGACAGTTATCAATGTAAATACAGAATACATAAGGAACTTAAGCAATATCAGTAAGATAAACAGAAATAAATAAATGCCGGCCGGTGTGGCCGTGCGGTTCTGGCGCTTCAGTCTGAAACCGCGTGACTGCTACGGTCGCAGGTTCGAATCCTGCCTCGGGCATGGATGTGTGTGATGTCCTTAGGTTAGTTAGGTTTAAGTAGTTCTAAATTCTAGGGGACTGATGACCACAGATGTTAAGTCCCATGGTGCTCAGAGCCATTTGAACCATTTGAACCAAATAAACAAATGCAGGAAAATGGAGGTGCTTGAGGGAACCTACAGTTTGAGAGTGTAGTGGTACTGCATTGTAACATTAACATTGTAGTCAAAGCAGTGGCTGTGTAACAGTTTTCATTAAATAATATTGTAGAACAAAAGCAAACTGGTGCTTTTCATTTATTATAATGTTGTTCTACTAAGAACCGACGGAAGATTCTGTTAATATAACAAAAGATATGCTTATTCTGAAAGCTGTAAGAATTTTATGCCGAAGTTATACAGGAGTTCCAAATACCTGAAAAGCTGGTAAAATATGGAGCTATACACACTGCAGTTCATACGGTGTAAGTGTGCACATTTAACCTCGTTGTCTGCAAGCAGTGTTTGCAATCCGTCACACTCTTCTCGAAATATATGGAGGTGGCGGAAACTGTAAAAGCAATTTGCCATTACATGATGTACTGTCTCAAAGAAAATGGATTCAGATGCTATACAGATCGCCGACTAAAGCTCGTACATCGTTGTGGGATGGTTCCGGTAGATAGTTTCTTTCCGTGTGCCACACGAAAGGTAGCCGCATTAGGCAGATCGGGCTAATGTGGAAATCAGTCCATACCTGAACCAGTAAATTAGCGAATAATACAGCATTATTCCGAAATATTCATCAAGAAAACGAAAAACTAGTTCTGTACGATTCTATATCAACCACTCTACGTGACCGAGCGAGGTGGCGCAGTGGTTAGACACTGGACTCGCATTCGGGAGGACGACGGTTCAATCCCGCGTCCGGCCATCCTGATTTAGGTTTTCCGTGATTTCCCTAAATCACTCCAGGCAAATGCCGGGATGGTTCCTCTGAAAGGGCACGGCCGACTTCCTTCCCCATCCTTCCCTAATTCGATGAGACCGATGACCACGCTGTCTGGTCTCCTTCCCCAAACAACCAACCAACCAACCACTCTACGCTGGTGATCCTCCAATGCTAGCTGTGCGGCGACAAACTGTTCCAAAGCTGTAACGTAAGGTTCATTAGAGAAATGGCAAGTAAAAATTGCCAATAGTACCTCCGATGCACACCATTGCCCAAACAGTAATTTTAGAAAAATACAGTGGCTTTGCTACAACATAAATGTGGCTTTTCGAAGCAGAATCGCCACTTTTGTTTATTCGCTACTCAGTTCAAGTGGGAGGTGCTTCATCTGTGAACTAGATGCAGCCAACGTCAAATCCTTCATTATCAATCGTTGCGAGAATTCGGTTCGCAACGTCAGCTCTGCGTCTCACAGTTCGTACATTTGCGACACGGTGGACTTGAATTTTGAATGGAAACGTGTTTAGACTCTGCCTAAGTCAGACTGATGTAGCAGTGAGCACTGCAACCTGAAATTACATTGGCGTCCAATGATGTCACAAAAAAGCAAAAATCACCGGAAAACCTAGTTCAAAAGCCACTTGCACGAGGCCAAACAGTGACCGACAACACCGTGGTAATTTCCATGGTGACAAATCGAGAGTTATTTGTAACTGATACCGAAGACACTTGTGCAACCTGAGGGAAAAACAGAGAGGAACTCGTGCAAACTTGCTGCTGAAAAGTCGTTGGTACATGAGATGGACTGGCTGTGTCCTGCAGAAGATACGGCACAACTTATAACGAAGAGTGCCAAGTTGCCTACGACCCAGGCGCAAATAGTTACGTTTAGAGGGAGGCTCAGGACGAGAGGCATGAATGTTAAAGATTAGAATTTGTTTCATACTAGCATTATTTTTATTAGAATGGGGTTTTTACCGCTCTGTTATACAGGGGGTCCATAATTAAATTTCCAGTTTCAAAACGCTATTGAAAGAGAATGACTGTTCAGTATCACTCGGAATTTGGACAGCGTTGAGTACTGTAGAAGAAAATCATACTAGGGCTTTTCATTTATTATGTTTTTCTACCAAGAACAGACGGAAGATTTAGTTAACATGAACAGCATATTATTGATGCAAGGGGAAACGTCATGGAGCAAAATGGATTCAACGATAATATTACCAATAGATAGCATTCTAAGAGTCTTAATGCAAATGCGGTCGGCTGTAAATGACAGATGGATCGCAATACTAGTGCGATGGTTTGAGGTGGACATTAAGCTATCTGTACTGCATATTGTGCACGACTACACAAGTTCGGCTGTCAACAGTTATGACGCTGTTAGGTAAACGTATCCACCAAGACAAGGTCGTACCACATCCCACGGGAAAAAATCGGTTTTCAATTGACATGAGGCAAAAATTTCATAAAAATCAAAATATCAACAGTTTTTAACCATCGTGGGGCCAAAACCCACATGAAAAGCAAAATGTCATAGCTTTATAACCGTCATGAACTGTTGCAAGACATGTTTAGTATGCTGTCCACCACTTTCTGCCACGAGTTTAAATCTGGAAACAACTTTTTCCACAACAGATGGCAGAGTCTCGCAGATTACCTTCAGAATACATCGCACACTGTGTGCCTCATTTCAGCTACGTTCGTAACTGGAGTGCTGTACACATCTACAGCCAGAAATCATACGGATTAACATCAGGTGATGGTCAGGTTGTATGGAGAGCAAGGCTCATAATTCTTGCAGATTCGAAATTCTTCGGCAGTAGCGGCTTCACTGGCTGTGCAACGTGCGTAGGAGCGCCATCAGCATAAAAATTGTCCTAGCCATACATCCAAGCTATTGAGGGCTTTGAATAACGATTTGTGTGCGCAAGACTCTCATAGACTTTGCCAACGACGTTACAGGTAATGGGACCTGTAAGACTCATCTCCTCGAAACAATACGGCTCTACAACAAATGATGCATCAACCCGCACCACACAGCTACTTTCGCAGAATGGAGTGCTACCGGTTGATGTGCGCGCGGATTATCCTTTGCCCACGTTCTGCAATTCTGTGTAATGGCATGTCCTTGGAGATGCAAATGGGCTTCGTTTGTCCGCAGAATGTTCCATGGCCATTCGTCCACATCCTTAGGAGCAAGAAATTTCAGAGTGAACGTTTGTCTTGCCGGCAGATCAGCAAGAAGCAGCTCTTGATAATGGGTGATTTTGTATGGGTAACAGTGCAAGATACTTCGTAGGATTTTATGCACCGTGCTCGCAGGAATGTCCATCATTCCGCAATTCCCTGTACTGTATGTTGGCACACCACTGCTCAACTCCTCTTGCAGTGCAGTGGCCACAACTTCTACAGACGTTGGATAAACCACTTTCCATCCTCTGCCACACTGCACATCAAAAGAACTTATCTTTTGGAATTTTATAATCATTTTTTCCAGATCCTCAGCAGACAACGAAGCAACGCCATATTTGATACCCTTCAGTGTTCGGAACTTCTGCAGGACTACTGGCGCTCAGTCACCGATGTTGTAAAAGATCTTTACCAGCAGCGCGATCCTTCATACTAAAGCAGTTCTTTTGGGCGTCTCGGACGCAAACCGAAGAACAGTCGTGTGCTACGCGTCTGTTGGTAGCCTATGTATACGCTGACGCTCACAGAGCCATCTATTGGTCAAATTTGTATTATTTTTTTTTCCATGACATTTACCCCTGCGTCCCGCCCCCAGTAACTGAGTGGCCAGCGCGGCAGAATGTCAATCCTAAGGGACCGGGTTCGATTCCCAGCTGGGTTGGAGATTTTCTGGGTGTTGTGTTGTCCTAATCAACATTTCATTCTCATCGACGCTCAAGTCGCAGAAAAGGCGTCAAATCGAAAGACTTGCACCCGGCGGACGGTCTACCCGACGGGAGGCCCTAGTCACACGACATTTACATTTACTCCTGCGTCAATAATGTGCTGTTCAAGTTTGACGTCATTCTAAGCAGTGGTTCTCTTTCTACAGCGTTTAGAAAGCGTGAATCTAATTATAGACGCCCTGTACATATATGCGTGCATGAGAAACAGTTTTTATATGTCATAACAAATTAAAAATGTCAGCTGCAACCCTTGTCTAAGTATGTACGTCACGCCGTTCCCTGGTTTGTGCGGATCATTGTACAGACTTGTGGCTATTTCTGCAAACTGTAATAATAAAAAATTTTTAATCTGAATTAATTCGGGGAGCATCACGATGTGATTATGGGTCCACAGCTCGTGGTCGTACGGTAGCATTCTCGCTTCCCGCGCCCGGGTTCCCGGGTTCGATTCCCGGCGGGGTCAGGGATTTTCTCTGCCTCGTGATGACTGGGTGGTGTGTGATGTCCTTAGGTTAGTTAGGTTTAAGTAGTTCTAAGTTCTAGGGGACTGATGACCATAGCTGTTAAGTCCCATAGTGCTCAGAGCCATTTGAACCATTTGTGAATATGGAAAATACATCGAAAGAATGGCAGCTACTTGAGAAACATGTCAGTTGCTTGGCAAATTCTCACTTCAAATGTTTAATAAAATATTTAAAATTCGAATAAGGAAAGCTCTCGCTAGGGCCACCAAAAGCTAATTATATTTCGTTGAAAAATATCAAGTGACTTGGTTAATCTGTCGAGGGTCTTGAGTGCTTCGCTCACTGAGAAATTTTCCGAGAAAACCTCGTTTAAAGTTTGGAGCAAAAAGAACACTTTGTTTCAAAACTTACGGTTAATCTTCGAATCCAGGGCCAAAGAGCCGTCCTTCCTCTCCCACAAACGTGCTCTTGTTATGAATTTGATGGTGTATTTTCCAGTCCGGGCTCTTTTCACAGGCTGAGACAGTCCTTGTTCCACGAAGGCTGCTTGTTTCCTGTCGGGTAACTCCGCGAAGTTTTTGATGATCGTTCGTATAACGATTCCTAGCACGTTCAAGGCCTTCAAAAGAGATGAATAGGCTTCGCTGAATATACCAGCAGTTATACATGCTGCTGTTCCAACAGTTTTTTCCCCGCAATCAATGTTTCGATATCAGTTTCCAAGTAGACGTGTTGTAGCTCTCGTCGTTATTATCCGTATTGGCATCGGTGAATCCTTTAAGGAAACCTTCATTGTACAGAAATACGTATACTTCAAGAATCTTTTCTTGGAAAAATTCCCATCATTACGCTGAAACTTGTAAAATACTTTTACAAGTAAAAAATCTTATTGCAGGCATAATCTGTACACTTAGGGATGGATACTATGTAAGAGATCTTTCTTTTCATCGATTGCGATCACATCCTCCCTTTAAACCCAGGGATAGACTAAAGTAGTTTCGAATTGAAGACCCATCTGCTAAGCATGTGTACAGAGTGTTTTACGGTTCCTATTATTGGCTTATATGGGTTGTCGAGATGACACAGTAGATAAATTTCTGATAAGGGATCCATGTTCGCAAATGTACTATTTTGGTGTAGACAAAGTCGAAGATCGGATCTTTTCAAATCTCATGCTGCACAATGCGTACACGGTGGAGACGATGAGTTTCGACCTGTGTGCTCTGCGGCAGAGTCCGTGCAGAACACCATCGCCGGTAGCTGCACAGACTTCACGGAAAGCGTGGGGAGAGCGGTAGTGGTGGGGGTTACTGGCAGGCATAGTAGGGGAAATGCGGAGTGCCGGAGGGAAAGTGCCTGTCTAAACTGAAGCATAGTCTCATATTTTTTGTAAATATTAAGTGGGGCCCATCGACTCCCACACTTGCATGTGTCTATACAAAAAGATCTTTCACCTCCGCTTTTATCAGTGTATAGAAAGAATTCCGCCGAGAACGCACCGATTTGTTTGCATCTGGCTTGTAAACCATTTGTAACTTTCAGAGAGTATCTTGGGTGGCGAATTTTATGCAAAACCTATACATATCTCTGATTGCCATGTTAAAATTTGCTTCTTATTCCAAAACACAGTGGAGTTTACACAGTCTCACCTCACTAACATGCTGTGCAGACGCAATTGCGATACAATTCCGAAGCAGTGGTTTATTAAGTGAGGAACTGAGAAAAAGTAAGGTCAATAGCTTATAGAAAGGCTCATCCTCAGTACAAAAAATGTTTAATGTCTTCACTTATGTTGTTCCAAATCCTGTAGCATTTCTCGTTTTACCAGGTATCTATGGCCCTTAAAAATACATTCTTTCGTAGAGAAAGTTACTAGGACAACATATTAGGTAATCAGCTTTTGCAAAATAATGATATGGCAAAATTATCTCCTCTTTCCCTCACTTCGATATCTGACATCTATTATGGAATATCAGGAATGCTGTGGATATTTCACTTTGGCTTTATCGCTGGTGCGGCGCATTCGCAAATGAGTGTGCAACGTCAGATGAATTTTCTCGAGATTGCTGAAAGATAGATATCTCTACCCAAGTCTGAAGAAAAATGCAACATGTTAGCTAAATTTCGTACGCAGCAACATATTATGTAATATGTGCCAAAAGAAAAACCAAAGTGACCTCGGTTTTTCACTGCAAACTTTTCCGAATTTCGCGGTGTCTTACTTCCACGCGAATATCACAATAACAATGACCAATACAGAAATGATGTGCACATCATAATAAACCTGACGTATAAAGCTATAAGTAAAGTAAAACTGAAATTTTTACCGAATATTTTCTGTAAAATCGTTTGAGAGAGATTACCAAAAATTTACCTACTGAGCCCTCTGAGAATTTAATACGAATTGCGTAATACCCTGTATACATACACCAGGATTTCGTATTTTTTGTCTGGGATGTATAGCTAGAATAAAATAAAAAAAATACCTATCCTCCATAACCCAGTTATGACCAATAATTTCGCGAGGTTTCCCTATGTTACAAGGCAAGTTTTGGAAGTATTTGATCCCTCTCGAATTTCCACGATGTATATCCTCTTTTTCCATTAGCAACATACCTGATATTTGTCTGTAAATTCTCTCACTCTTCAATGGGTAGTCGTAGAACAACCCACTCCATTCTGTGGGGAAGGATATGGAAATGGAAATGAGCGTTTGGCGTCATTGGCCGGAAGGCCCCTTACGGGGCAGGTCCAGCCGCCTTTGTGTAGGTCTTATTACATTCGACGCCTCATCGGGCGACCTGCGCTCTGGATGGGGATGAAATGATGATGAAGATAACACAACGTAGACCCTGAGCGGAGAAAATCCCCGACCCAGCAGGGAATCGAACCCGGGCCCCTTAGGACGGCAGTCCGTCACGCTGACCATTCAACTATCGAGGCGGACGGTAAACGGTATGAAAAGTACTAAAAAGCTGCAATCTGTAAAGTATCTTTCCTTTCTGGCAGATAGAGGTAAGAGAAATATTAAATCTTGCTGAAATAATGCAATGCATGAATAAAGTTTTGCCTCGGAAAGATACGCCACAAGTGCGGTGTCACGATCTGGTGAACAATATGACACACATCAACATGTACACAAAATTTCCTATTGCACTGAATTACTGTGATTAAATAGTTATAGCATCGACGCCTATCATGATGTTTTAATGTTCAAAAAATGGTTCAGGTGGCTCTGAGCACTATGGGACTTAACATCTGAGGTTATCAGCCCCTAGAACTTAGAACTACTTAAACCTAACGAACCAAGGACATCATAGACATCTATGCCCGAGGGAAGATTCAAACCTGCGACAGTAATAATCAAGCAGTTATGGACTGAAGCGCCTAGAACCGCTCGGCTACCGCGGAAGGCTCTTTTGATGTATTAGGCTCTGATGGCTATTGAATATGATTATTGTTTGAAGGTTCGTTGACAGTGAAAATGCTGTACTGACTTCGATATGGAAATCGATAACGAACATTACTTCGTTCTTCTTTCAAATATATCTACAGGTGCGATGAGCAATCGGTCATCCTTTCTTCAAACAATGTGTGCAAAGTATCCTGATTCATATCCTGGAGCACAAGGAACCATCATAATAAAATCAATATGGTAATGGAAAAGGATTCTTCAATGAATGCAGACACCTTCAATCGAGGTTAGAACGATTATTATTCAGTATATGAGATATTACACACAGAGATGAAGACACATACCTCTTAATGTCTCGGAATCAGAAACGACAGTAACTCACCAGAAGAGGAACTTCTCGCTTCCTAAAGCGCCGTACGTTTTATAAAAAAATTAATGTAATACATAATAGGTTGCTTATCACGCCTTATGCATACTGTCTGTGAGTTCTAATCGACATCGATTATTCTATCTTTAATATAACATACACACTTCGTGACGTAAAAGTTCTTACAAGATGATCGTTTCATAGCAAAAGTAATAAAAAATATACATCTTTTATAGAACACGTTCATTCTTGATTGTTAAGTGTCCTCTTCCAAACACTGTTCTGCGCGAATTGGGTATCTTGACTAAAATTTACTGACACCTCTTCTAATTTCCGCAGCCTCTTTTGACGAAGGAAACCCAGAAACTTGTAATATGGGCTACAACCCATGGTCCGCAGCTCGTGGGCGTGCAGTAGCGTTGTCGCTTCTCACGCCCGGGTTCCCGGGTTCGATTCCCGGCGGGGACAGGGATTTTCTCTGCCTCGTGATGACTGGGTGTTGTGTGATGTCCTTAGGTTAGATAGGTTTAAGTATTTCTAAGTTCTAGAGGACTGCTGGCCATAGATGTTAAGTCCCACAGTGCTCAGAGCCATTTGAACCATTTTACAACCCATGTCTACACAAGAAATATTTTGTGCATCGTTGCCGATCACACCTACTAAGTTGTGAATGAGGCCGTGATTGGGGAATAATCACAAAATGTTGAGCAGTCACGGATTCCATTTTTCACTTCAAGCTGATGCGACTCAGTCATCAAACACAGTGAAAGTTAGAATGTTTATCAACAATATAATACAGATCCAGTATTTTCTCTGAGAAGTGCTTGATAGTTGAAACCGATGTCTTGTAAGAAACTGAATGAGATTGTGTCCCGTACTATATGTCATGGTGGAAATAAAGACATCTTCCCGATGAATACAACATTAGTTATTGGCGAAAGCTCGGATTTTCACGGTGAGTCAACACGAGAGTATCAAGAAAAATTTCCATAAAAAATCGGCCTTGAAAAAATACGTTGTTACTCCAAAAATTTGCATGAGTCACAGAATTCAGAAAAGTTGTCAGATAGTGAGATTATATATGTCCAAAAGAGAGAAGAGCTTAGAACCGTTACAAGCATCAGTTACTCAAGAAGTAACCTCTTGATACTGCTTTTCAGTCTGGGGTCTGTACTATACTGGATTTATAGAAGAAATAGAGAAGATCGCAGAAGAGTTGCACTTTTTGTTAAATGTCCATTTTGTAAGCACGAAAGTGTTACGTGGATACTCAGTCAACTCCAGGGCAGACGCTGCAGGAGAGGTGTTCTGCACCACAGTGAGCTTGACTGTTGAGGCTCCGTCGGCCTACGTTGCTAGAAGAGTCAACCAATATTTTGCTTCCTCCAAACTATAACTCGCGGGAAGATCGTGAAGGTAAAATTAGAGAGATTCAGGACCAGACGGAGGCACCAGTCAATCGTTCTCCCGCGAAACCGTCGTGACTGAAACATAGAAGGTGGGAAGTGGCGGTGGTACACAAAGTACCCTGTGCCAAGTACCAGAAGATGACCTCCGCAGTGTGAACTTTTCGATTTGTACAATGATCGGTTTATGGTGGAGCACCCATTATGGCAGTTAGTAAGTCTCTGAGAAGTTATTTAGTATAGGTGACATTACACGACCCTGTGACCATACTGTACTACATAAAGTACTTGTCCAGTCTCTCAATAATTAACGCGACAGTAACTCTGTGCTCTAATTCCGCTGTCGGTTACTACGTGCGTCGGTGTCCACTACAGACTACGCTCAATGGCAAATTAGGACGATTTTAATTAAGTCGCTGTGATGACTACCGGAATTAATTTCGATCAACGATACGACCACCCAAGATTAATAGGTTTGGAATTAATTTGCTAATTTGCTCGATTCCTACAGAAACAATGTACCGCGAATCAATTCACAGTCTACATGTACATTATTAGTTTATGTGGATGGTTACAAACTGGTCATTTAGAGATTGTGAAATATCACAGTATCTTTAATTTAACAAAAATAAGAGCACCCTTCTTCCATGACATTAACGGCCCTCACAGTGACCTTACACATATTGCGACAGAAAATATAAGTGTAGCTGCCGCACGCACAAAATGTACCAAATCGAGATGCGGCAGTTCTATTCCACTAGTGAATTACACATGCAAAGAACTGCTGGCGACACCCTTTACGCACCCAAATTTCTGTAACGACATCGTTACTGTCATTAAATAAGAAATTTGTTGGAAGAAATAATACCTTGACAGTTGCTCGTTTACCGGACGCTTACATTTCACTGACCGATGTGGCTCAGTGGTTAGCACACTGGATTAGCATTCGTGAGGACGACGGCTGAAACCCGCGTCCGGCCCTTCTGATTTAAATTTTCCGTGATTTCATGAAATCGCTCAAGGAAAATGCCGGGAAGTTTCCTTTGAAAGGACACGACTGCTTCCCTTCCATATCCTTACCTAATACGAGTTTATGCTCCGTTTCTAATGACTTTGATGTTGATGTCAATGCGACGTTAAACACTAATCACCTCCTCTTCCGCTTTGCAATATAAAGGGTGTCCCAAAAACACAGGGAAGCTTCAGGTGCAGGTTCCTTTTTTTTTTTTTTTTTTTTTTTTTTTTTTTTTTTTTTTTGATGACTTACGGCAGGTCTTGTTATGGGGTAAGCCTCGTCGGAGAGGTCCACCGCATGAGCGTCTAGGGAAGTGATTCCAGTGGTGGTTTCCCGTTGCCTTCCACTGATGATGATGTAATGACAACACAACACCCAGTCCCTGAGCGGAGAAAATCTCCGACCCAGCCGGAAATCAAACACGGGCCCCTTGGCGTGACAGACCGCCGCGCTGACCACTGAGCTATCGGGGCGGACATACCAAAACAAAGAACGTCCAGTAAACATGGGCTCTAAAATGCATACCTTACGAGCTGTAACCACTCGTTCATCTTCGATACTATGGAAAAATCTCTTTTACTGCATGGACTTAGCTTTGCATAGCTTGGGAGGAGGTAGTATGGATCAAGCCAGAAAAAAAGTCCGGTAAACATGGGGTCTAAAACGCATATTTTAAAAGCTATGAGCACTTGTTCAACTTGGCTAGTGTGAAACACACCTCTCCTACTGATCAAGCGCTCATAGCTCTTAAGGTAAGCATTTTACAGCCATTGGTTAGTAGACATTTTTCTCTTCTTTTGGTATAACTAATGTGTCTCTATAGATTGTCGGTGCTTTTTTGAGACACCTAGGATATTTTATGTAGCAGATCGCTATATTTATCTTTGACATACTTTACGCGAGTTGTCTATAAACACTTTGGATTAGTCGATACTTGCACTGTAGTAACCTCTTTGCTTGGTCGCTAACGCAGTTTTACGTCTTTGGTGAGTTAGTGGGCTTTGGGGCAATGAGAAAAGTTCATGAATGGCGACCTATGTGGTCTCCCTTGTTTCAAAGAGAATTCTTCATTAGAGACTTACATTAGAATCTGTGTGCTGTTCCTTGTTGTATGGAAGCTTACGAATTGGAACCGTACTGGGAGCAGACAGCTTTTGTCTACAGCCGTTTGTCCAGATTTCTCAAACATTTGCGATAATTATGTCAGAATGATGTAGATTTTACAGAGAACCCGTTGTATTAATACGATGTTCTGTTTCAAATGAAAGCAGCTTTCTCGAATAGCAATGAGGAATGCTGCTGGGGTTGCATTCGAGAAGCTAAAACCGTGTCTCAGTATTTAAAATGAAAGCAGCGTCCTAGAAAATCTTTTACTAACCACATTCTGAAGTTCTAAATAGACACTAACTAAGAATTGTATGTTAATATAATACTCAAAAAATTCACTCTTGGGACGAGGTATCTGTTTCGCTTTAAATGTGTAGTACGAAGGCATGCATAGAAGCATAAGCAGCTATTTCGGGCATATAGGGCCAAATAACGCTTTCCGATTTTTGTCGACTAGAAAATATCGAATATTATTTGAAAAAAATTGTGTTTTTCATGTTAAACACCACCATATCGTTTTTGATAGCAGTTTCGTGGTGGTATGATTCTCTCTGCTTGTGTAACTTGTCAGATAAGACTGCAATTTCAGATATTTGCCAAAAACATGAGTAACAAGTATAATTCAAGTTAAAAAGAGGCCAAGAAACTGTACACAAGGATAAAAATATGTACTAAGCATATATACAAAAAAACGGTTTAAAAGATAGAGCGGTTGAAGGTAATAGTTACAGTAAACAGAAAACGCAACTATTAAAAAAAATATAAATTGTATCACAATATTTTTGAAGCTCTTCACCCACTCTGGAAAGTTACTGGTATCGGAAACGGAACATCCGCTTTCTATTTACATCGTGCCCCCCCCTCCCCCCCCCACCAGCGATGGTCTATTTCTGTCTCACTCAGTATATTTAGGCTTTATTTTTGGGTCTATTTTGCAAAGTGTGACACGTAAATGAAATAAACGATCACGATTCCAAGAGTGACAAGAGTAATATGGGCAGTGGAAACACAAACACAGTTAACGAGTAGCTGATTCACTGGCAGCCAGGACGCGAAATATGGAAAGGGGTACCCAACATCCACCGCTCTGAACCAGGCAGACATTTTCATGAACAAGTTGTGTCCGCTTATCTTCGGAGCCTCCTTGTCTGCATAGCTCTACGGTCATATTGTCCTTTAACGGAATGAGCGAAAGGGAGGTGGTCACACGCGTACCCTAGAAGACGAAGAAGAATCAGTGGTATATAAATGAGACGCACTGATCCATCGCCATGCCGTCTGGAGGCAGCAAAATAGTACTGGACGTGACGGGGTGGCCGATGATACGGAACGTAGTGAGAAACTAGATACATTTTGATTCTACTGCACTGTGTATATTTGTGCGCATTTCAGTCTACGATAGACAGACAGTGATAATTTGTAATAATAGCAGAAATACTGAAGTATTAATGTTAGTGTTAGTAATAGTAACCTAAGATACAGTAGTAGTAAGATTTACTCGACATATATAAAAAAAATGTAGGTGGTAGTCGTAGTATTAGCGACTTTTTGTAACTGTAAGTGTTAATTGTTTGTTATTGTGACAGTTGTATATGGTGTTGTAACAGCAGTTATAGCTGTAGGTGTCACGGAAAATGAGAAGGTAATCTGAAATAACGAAAACCTCTGGCAGTATTTCTATCACAATAAAGAAAGGACCAGAGTGTGGGTGCACAGAGATGCCGTAGGAAAACGATGAGTAACCATATAAGTGTATTTCTGTTTGTCCATTGTTGTAATCAAGAAAAAATAAGTATATATAGAAATAAATAAAAAATAAATGTCTGCATATCTATGATCACCAAACGGCTCCCTGAAAGCCTCTGTGCGACTTCGAATTTCTTCAATTTTTCATACTGATCATTTTGTGAGATATAAACTACTGGCCATTAAAATTGCTACAACAAGAAGAAATGCAAATCATAAACGGGTATTCATTGGACAAATATATTATACTAGAACTGACATGTGATTACATATTCACGCAATTTGGGTACATAGATCCTTAGAAATCGGTACCCTGGGCATTGAGTCAAACAGAGCTTGGATGGCGTGTGCAGTTACAGCTGCCCATGCAGCTTCAACACGATACCACAATTCATCAAGAGTAGTTGAAATGGTTCAAATGGCTATGAGCACTATGGGACTTAACATCTGAGGTCATCAGTCCCCTAGAAATTAGAACTACTTAAACGTAACTAACCTAAGGACATCACACACATCCATGCCCGAGGCAGGATTCGAACCTACGACCGTAGCGGTCACGCGGTTCCAGGCTGAAATGCCTAGAACCGCTCGGCCACAATGGCCGGCCCATCAAAAGTAGTGACTGGCGTACTGTGACGAGGCAGTTGCTCGGCCTCCATTGACCAGACGTTTTCAATTGGTGAGAGATGTGGAGAATGTGCTGGTTAGGGCAGCAGTTGAACATTTTCTGTATCCAGAGAGGCCCGTACAGTACCTGCAACATTCGGTTGCGCATTATCCTGCTGAAATGTAGGGTTTCGCAGGGATCGAATGAAAGGTAGAGCCACTGTTCGTAACACATCTGAAATGTAACGTCCATTGTTCAAAGTGCCGTCAATGCGAACAAGAGGTGACCGAGACGTGTAAACAATGGCACTCCATACCATCACGCCGGGTGATACGCCAGTATGGTGATGACGAATACACGCTTCCAATGTGCGTTCACCGCGATGTCGCCAAACACGGATGCGACCATCATGATGCTGTAAACAGAACCTGTATTCATGCGAAAAAATGACGTTTTGCCATTCGTGCACCCAGGCTCTTCGTTGAGTACACCATCACAGTCACTCCTGTCTGTGATGTAGCGTCAAGGGTAACCGCAGCCATAGTCTCCGAGCTCATAGTCCATGCTGCTGCAAACGTCGTCGAACTGTTCGAGCAGATGGTTGTTGTCTTGCAAACGTCCCCATCTGTTGACTCAGGGATCGAGACTTCGCTGCACGATCCGTTACAGCCATGCGGATAAGATGCCTGTCATCTCGACTGCGAGTGATACGAGGCCGTTGGGATCCAGTACGGCGCTCCGTATTACCCTCCTGAACTCACCGATTCCATATTCTGCTAACAGTCATTGGATCTCGACCAACGCGAGTAGCAATGTAGCGCTACGATAAACCGCAACCGCGATAGGCTACAACACGGCCTTTATCAAAGTCGGAAACGTGATGGTACGCATTCCTCCTCCTTATCCGAGACATCACAACAACGTTTCACCAGGCAACGCCGGTCAACTGCTGTTTGTGTATGAGAAATCGGTTGGAAACTTTCTTCATGTCAGCACGTTGTATGTGACGCCAGCGGCTCCAGCCTTGTGTGAATGCTCTGAAAAGCTAATCATTTGCATATCACAGCATCTTCTTCCTGTCGATCAAATTTCGCGTCTGTAGCACGTCATCTTCATGGTGTAGCAATTTTAATGGCCAGTAGCGTATTTTTGTGTTTAATTCTATTTGTTGCTTGCTTAAGGCAGGTTTCAGGCTGCTCAGACACATTCTTCACACATTGCTGTAGGCCCTCACAATCCGAATGCCCACTTTTAATTTCCTTAGAAATTGGAGATTGGTTACTGCCTGGGGTAAAATCACTTTCAACGTGCGCCTCCGTTGTTGATTGTTTGTTGGGTTAGGGGAACAAGTCCCTTAAAGGATTCTGCTCGAGGTTGTTAGCTCCGAGGAACCGTTTCAGCCGTACCACTGGTGGACAGACGCTGACCACTTAGCCTCTTGTTTCAAGACAGACGCCAAGTGGATTTTTTTGTTTGGTTGTCCCTTAGGCTAGCTGAACAGTACCGAGAACTATGCCCTCCATCTTCACTACCGTTGAGGTTTTCACTGCAGTCCTAGCAAGGAGCCCTTGCAAGGTACTATCATCGGGGCCAGATGAACCTTGGTTTTTTAACGACGTTGTTATTCCTCCCCCTCCTCCTTCCTCACTACTTGTATTTAATTTAGTAATATTCGTAACAGGTAAACATCAGATAGCTTATAAGTTTATTTAAAGTTATCATTAAGGCATACTCCTGCGGAAAGGCTGTTAGCTAGCATTAATTATTATGATTGGTAAATTTATTTTGAAGTCTTTCAAATGATTGAAAATCTGCCTTCATTCTTTTCTGAAGTTTTACATAATAAAGTTTTGCTTCTTGTATTTTAAGCTCACAAAAAAGTATGGTTACAGAAGCGTCGTCTATGTTGCTCTCATGGCTCTGTCTGCCGCAGCACTCGAACTTCACGATCGCCTGTAGGAAAACTTATTCTGCCGGAGAGAAACAGCGGAACCTAGTGCTACAATAGGTCGTTAAAATATTGCTAAAATGATCTAATTATTAACGTAGGTTCAATGCAGATCATCAGAGAAAATTAAGCATCAATGTACGGGTAGTGGCCTGTTCTTACGTGTTGTCTTCGCAGTTGTACAGTGACGCACAAACATTCCGTGCAGTGTGAATTTCAAGCTGCATTGATATAGTTGCTCTTTGGTTTCCGTTTCTGTTAGTTACTAAATGCCTTTCATTGTGCATACATTCATATCTGTACCACTGCAAGCTGTTATCGAGTATATGTGGGAATGAATAACTAGTTTGTTGCTCACATATTTGGTGACCCCGAACGACTAGACACGTCCACGCTGGCTTCTTCGTTTCGCGCAGTTTCGGTTGTAACTTCCGCGCCAGCCGCGCCGCGATCGTTCCCACACGAGAATGAACGCCCACCAGTCACAACTGAACCAGCATCCAGCAGTGCAGTTAACAGGGTGACGATAAAAACCCAACAGTTCTGGCAACATAATCCTCTATTACGGTTTCCCCAGCTAGAAAGCATGTTCTTCCTTGCACAAATGTCGGCGGACGAGACTAAATATAGCTGTCAGCCTTGCCGCAGTGGTAACAGCGGTTCCCATCAGACCACCACTGTCGGACTGTGCTGGCACCTGGCTAGATGACCATCCGGCCTGCCAAGCGCTGTTGGCAAGAGGGGTGCACTCAGCCCTTGCGAGGCAAACTGAGGAGTTACTTGATTGAGAAGTAGCGGCTCTGGTGTAGGAAACTGACATACGGCCGTGAGTGCGGTGTGCTGACCACATGACCTTTCATATTGGCATCCAGTGACGCCTATGGGCTGAGGATGACACGGTGGCTCGTCGGTACCGTTGGGCCTTCATGGCCTGTTCGGGAGGAGTTTAGTTTAGTTTGGATTTAGAATTATAGCCACGCCACCGGAAACCGAACGGTATGTATCAATTAAATCCATGCTTGTCGCAATCAGAAGCAAACCGACTAGAGAAGCTTTTGCGCATTGACGAACGTGGAGACTGCGCTCCGCCGTAACTGCTAAGACGTTTACGCACATTGGCAAGTAACACTGTAAGTGATGATGTGCTACGGTATATATGGTTGACCCGATTACAGACAGACACCGAAAAAACTTCCGCTGTGTGTGCGGGCGATTTAAACGTACTTGCACAAACGGATAGTTGAAAAGTATCCTGCACCTTGTGTCTCAACACTGACGCCACGGCAAGAAAATGTGCCAACCGTGACGCTAGCTTCCCTACAGTTGAAACTGGCAGATGTGAACACACACGTGGCTGTATTACAAACAACGCACAACCGTCAACGGCCGCTCTACCGGCAGTCATGAGATCGTAATCGATCGCCGGCTGCACAGAACGTATGTTGGTACCACAGGAAGTTTGGTAATGACGCGCGAAAATGTGCACAGCCTTGCAGGTGCAAGCCCAAGTCTCAGACACCGTAGCAGCGACAACGATTTCAATTGCAAACACGTGTCGACTTTTTGTGGCGAACTGCAACACAAAACTGCAATACCTGGTCGATACTGGGTTAGAAGTGTCAGTATACCCAGCAAACCACTTACCACTCCTGGCTGTAACAATTGCTGTTTATTCGCCACTAATGACTCCTAGATCAGAACGTACTTTCGGGTAACATCGTTCCTTAACCTGGGCCTACACTGCATGTTTGAATGCCAATTTACCGTGACATATACGTGACGCCCTAATATCGGAGCACATTTTTTGCCATTCTGCGACTTGCTGCCATATCTGCGACATCAGCATGTAATAGATTTAAATACTAATCTGCATATACCAATGAAAGTCTTCTGTGTCATCCCACTAGCGGCACGCACAGTCACAGACATTACACCGTACATATGGTTACTGAAACCGTTCACCACATTTTCATGACATCAGGACCGCAAACCCTCGCTCGGCCTAGACGTTTGACTTTTGAAATGCTAAACGTGGTTGCGTGATTTATTGTAACAATCGCAAGTATTTACGTTACAGCTCGTGACATCGACTGAAGCAAATGCAGAGTTATAGTGTGACGTAGCAGGAGGAAAAATACGCCCGTTTGTGTCACAGACATTCAGTGCATGAGCAGTAGCATCAATGCACAATATGGCACAGCCGGGAGTAAGAGGCACTGTCAGGTTAGTCTAACAGAACTTTGTGTGGCCAGAACTGCAGAACAGGTGTAAAGCGATCCTTGATGGGTGACGTACCAGAGGAATAAAACACGTGGCATGTCAGAGCGCGGTTAGGCTTTGAACATGTAAATGCTGATATGTAGGCCCACTCACATCTTCGTAAGCCAATAGTTATTGTATCACGGTGCTAGACAGGTTCAAGAAGTGGCCTGAGGCATTTCCAATGAAAGACATCACGGCAGGAACTGTAGCGCTAACATTTTTTCATGGCTAGATAGCCCGATTCGGAGCCCCGATGAAAATCAGTGGCTGAAATTTGAAGCTTGCGTCTTCAGAGCAATAAACACGTTATTAGGTACAAAGCGCATACGCAAGACGGCATGCCACCCCGCCTCAAACGGTACAGTTGAGCTTCATTATCGACAATTAAAGGCAGCACTGGGATGCCACGCAACACCGCAGTGGACAGTGACATTGCCTGTCGTGCTTTTTGGTGTACGAACGTCATTTAAGAGTGATTTAAAGGGACCAGTAGCGTAGCTGGTATACGGACAAAGGTTACGCCTTCATGGAGAGATTTTGCACAGCATGGCAGATTACACAATCACCGCTTCAGTCTTCGCCACCCAGTTAAGAGAACATATACCCCAGCAGTGACCGACAATGTCAAGCAACTAGTTGTACAGACTCCTTCGTTTTTGCGGGGCTAAGGAAATGCACTCATGTGTTCTTACCCAACGATGCAGTAAGTAAACCATTAAAACTACAGTACGGGGGACAGTATTCGGTAGTCAGTAGAGGCAGCACAAATGATCAATATGGTACCCGCACCATAGTCGCACTGGATCGGGTGAAGCCAGCGGTTCTGGATGCAATAGACATTTACAACCACCACGGAACACAAACCAGTGAAGACAGAAGAATCAGCAACAAGAAGTGCTCCTATGAACCACGAGTACCGCGGTGAATCAGGCACTACAACACTGAGACCGACGTCGAGAATTACTACCTCGTTCCCTGTTACACCCACTGACTCAGGTGGTGCACCACCCGCTTTCATGAAAGAAGTAATCACGATGGTGGTTTGGCTTGTTAAACTGAATATGCGGTATCGTTAACACTAAAGCGGGAAGTCATGTAGCGAGCTGTTTTGATGTTTTGTCTTCGCATGTATACAGTGACGCATAAACGTTAAAAAAATGGTTCAAATGGCTCTGAGCACTATGGGACTTAACATCTATGGTCATCAGTCCCCTAGAACTTAGAACTACTTAAACCTAACTAACCTAAGGACATCACACAACACCCAGCCATCACGAGGCAGAGAAAATCCCTGACCCCGCCGGGAATCGAACCCGGAAACCCGGGCGTGGGAAGCGAGAACGCTACCGCACGACCACGAGATGCGGGCGTAAACGTTCAGTACGGTGGTAGTTTCAAGCTGTATTGACATAGTTCATCTTTGGTTTACGTTTCTGTTAGTTATAACATGCTTTACATTGTGCATGCATTCATGTTCGTAAGTTGTTATCGAGTATATGTAGGAATAAATATCCGGTATTCTCCATTACCTACAAACGCTGCGAATAGGAGTCACTTCAGCAACAAAGTCACACAAAGTCTTCGACGATATCTCATATCCACATAATAGGTGGAAAAGGAAATAAGGTCCATTTGTACCTTTAAATCACTTGAAATGTATCCAGCAAATCACACTCCTGTTTCCTTGAAGAATTTCTTCCAATACCTTTCGGAATTCAATGGCATCCATCGCTAACAGTGTGAGTAATATTAATTCACATTTAATAGGAAAAAATAAATACCTCTTTGATTTCTGTGACAATGCAAGTAATATTCAGTTTACTTCCTCCATCATAAGAATAAACAGGATGTAAACACAAATACGATGATTCGTCAGCTGCACGTACACTGGTGTTGGAAGAATGTCCAGCTCACGCATTAGATATCTTGTTACTATTTTACTATAAATGGCCGGCCGCGGTGATCTAACGGTTCTAGGCGCTCAGTCCGAAATCGGGCGACTGCCACGGTCGCAGGTTCGAATCCTGCCTCGGGCATGGATGTGTGTGATGTCCTTAGGTTAGTTAGGTTTAAGTAGTTCTATGTTCTAGGGGACTGATGACCACAGATGTTAAGTCCCATAGTGCTCAGAGCCATTTGAACCATTTGAACTATAAATGAAACTGTAAGATATTCTAATGTATTGTCATGCATCAACGTTTTTCTTAATCGCACTTTAGCTGCGTAGTTTTAATTTCAAAAATCGTATACAGTTGCAGTCTCTGTAAAAGACAGTTACGCTCTGATTGTTGCGCTGTTAATACGGACCGTGAAAATGGTTGACACAGATTCCTATTTCGTAGCGAAACACGCTCGCGGAATACCGTTAAAAATGGCGAGAAACAAGTTTTCCTTAATGTACTTAACAACATTACAATGAAAATCGGCTTCGGAGTTTTTCGAGAAGTAGAATTTACTAAATTTAAGGCATTCACTTACATAAGATACGAGGCGGAATCTGCAGCGTTGGAATGTGGTAATCCAGTATTCTATGGATCGCTGTCTCGAATATCGCTGTAGCATTACTTTTATTCGTTCACTTCGAATGCCTGCAAATTTAAATACGAAATTAATCAAACATATGATTATTAACACATAATTAACCATCACTTGTTATATAAAATGCACGTTTTGTTGTTTCTAACTACACGTTGGAAACAAAATTACGTTCTCATTGCATGTATATATTCAATAACTTTTAAAAGATTGTTAATAAACGTTTTTTATGTTAATAAAACAAAAAAATGGTTCAAATGGCTCTGAGCACTATGGGACTCAACTGCTGTGGTCATAAGTCCCCTAGAACTTAGAACTACTTAAACCTAACTAACCTAAGGACATCACACACATCCATGCCCGAGGCTGGATTCGAACCTGCGACCGTAGCGGTCGTGCGGTTCCAGACGTTAATGAAACATTACATGTCTAAAGTTTTGGGAGAAAGATGAGAATAATACTGTAACCTACTCTTTACTTAGACTATGTCCATTGTTTCATACCACAGACGTGGTCTCACACGAGGAAAAAGTTGTAAACATTGTAGAAACCTGGAAAACATTAATTTTCACTGCTTCGAGACCACCGTACAAATGGATTTTTACAGTTGTCACCGTACCATTACAGTCTGAACCAAACAGAATTGATCTGTAGCTAAGATAAGGGATTTGTAGGGAGAAATAGCACAACATTTAAGCTGTCAGACATACTGGAACTAATGCACGACGTTTTGTCACACGTCATTGCTGAACGCTGACGAAATGCAGACGAGCCAATTATAAAAGGAGAGGAGAAAATGTGGTTTTCTGTAGCTTCGTGGATTCTGTTGTTGATAGCCCCGTTATCGTCTTAGCAGATGACAGTTCCAGTAATGAAAAGTAGTCCTCGGATTCGGATACGGAAGGAGTTCAGAGATTTCCAGACGGCTGTAAGTGCTACCTTCAGTGGCTTCAGCATTTAACTACATGGTGCAATCACTGCAATAGGCTTTTACGTGACACATAGCTCACACAGATATATTGTTGTTGTTGTTGTGGTCTTCAGTCCTGAGACTGGTTTGATGCAGCTCTCCATGCTACTCTATCCTGTGCAAGCTTCTTCATCTCCCAGTACCTACTGCAACCTACATCCTTCTGAATCTGCTTAGTGTATTCATCTCTTGGTCTCCCCCTACGATTTTTACCCTCCACGCTGTCCTCCAATTCTAAATTGGTGATCCCTTGATGCCTCAGAACATGTCCTACCAACCGATCCCTTCTTCTGGTCAAGTTGTGCCACAAACCTCGCTTCTCCCCAATCCTATTCAATACTTCCTCATTAGTTATGTGATCTACCCATCTAATCTTCAGCATTCTTCTGTAGCACCACATTTCGAAAGCTTCTATTCTCTTCTTGTCTAAATTATTTATCGTCCATGTTTCACTTCCATACATGGCTACACTCCATACAAATACTTTCAGAAATGACTTCCTGACACTTAAATCTACACTCGATGTTAACAAATTTCTCTTCTTCAGAAACGCTTTCCTTGCCATTACCAGTCTACATTTTATATCCTCTCTACTTCGACCATCATCAGTTATTTTGCTCCGCAAATAGCAAAACTCCTTTACTACTTTAAGTGCCTCATTTCCTAATCTAATACCCTCAACATCGCCCGACTTAATTCGACTACATTCCATTATTCTCGTTTTGTTTTTGTTGATGTTCATCTTATATCCTCCCTTCAAGACACCATCCATTCCGTTCAACTGCTCTTCCAAGTCCTTTGCTGTCTCTGAAAGAATTACAATATCATCGGCAAACCTCAAAGTTTTTATTTCTTCTCCATGGATTTTAATACCTACCCCGAATTTTTCTTTTGTTTACTTTACTGCTTGCTCAATATACAGATTGAATAACATCGGGGAGAGGCTACAACCCTGTCTCACTCCCTTCCCAACCACTGCTTCCCTTTCATGTCCCTCGACTCTTATAACTGCCATCTGGATTCTGTACAAATTGTAAATAGCCTTTCGCTCCCTGTATTTTACCCCTGCAACTTTTAGAATTTGAAAGAGAGTATTCCAGTCAACATTGTCAAAAGCTTTCTCTAAGTCTACAAATGCTAGAAACGTAGGTTTGCCTTTCCATAATCTTTATTCTAAGATGAGTCGTAAGGTCAGTATTGCCTCACGTGTTCCAGTATTTCTACGGAATCCAAACTGATCTTCCCCGAGGTCGGTTTCTACTAGTTTTTCCATTCGTCTGTAAAGAATTCGTGTTAGTATTTTGCAGCTGTGGCTTATTAAACTGATTGTTCGGTAATTTTCACATCTGTCAGCACCTGCTTTCTTTGGGATTGGAGTTATTATATTCTCCTTGAAGTCTGAGGGTATTTCGCCTGTTTCATACATCTTGCTCACCAGATGGTAGAGTTTTGTCAGGACTGGCTCTCCCAAGGCCGTCAGTAGTTCCAATGGAATGTTGTCTACTCCGGGGGCCTTGTTTCGAGTCAGGGCTTTCAGTGCTCTGTCAAACTCTTCACGCAGTATCGTATCTCCCATTTCATCTTCATCTACATCCTCTTCCATTTCCATAATATTGTCCTCAAGTGCATCGCCCTTGTATAGACCTTCTATATACTCCTTCCACCTTTCTGCTTTCCCTTCTTTGCTTAGAACTGGGTTTACATCTGAGCTCTTGATGTTCATACAAGTGGTTCTCTTATCTCCAAAAGTCTCTTTAATTTTCCTGTAGGCAGTATCTATCAGACCCCTAGTGAGATACGCCTCTACATCCTTACATTTGTCCTCTAGCCATCCCTGCTTAGCCATTTTGCACTTCCTGTCGATCTCATTTTTGAGACGTTTGTATTCCTTTTTGCCTGCTTCATTTACTGCATTTTTATATTTTCTCCTTTCATCAATTAAATTAAATATTTCTTCTGTTATCCAAGGATTTCTACTAGCCCTCGTCTTTTTACCTACTTGATCCTCTGCTGCCTTCACTACTTCATCCCTCAAAGCTACCCATTCTTCTTCTACTGTATTTCTTTCCCCCATTCCTGTCAGTTGTTCCCTTATGCTCTCCCTGAAACTCTGTACAACCTCTGGTTCTTTCAGTTTATCCAGGTCCCATCTCCTTAACTTCCCACCTTTTTGCAGTTTCTTCAGTTTTAATCTACAGGTCATAACCAATAGATTGTGGTCAGAGTCCACATCTGCCCCTGGAAATGTCTTACAATTTAAAACCTGGTTCCTAAATCTCTGTCTTACCATTATATAATCTATCTGATACCTTTTAGTGTCTCCAGGGTTCTTCCATGTATACAACCTTCTATCATGATTCTTAAACCAAGTGTTAGCTATGATTAAGTTGTGCTCTGTGCAAAATTCTACCAGGCGGCTTCCTCTTTCATTTCTTAGCCCCAATCCATATTCACCTACTACGTTTCCTTCTCTCCCTTTTCCTACACTCGAATTCCAGTCACCAATGACTATTAAATTTTCGTCTCCCTTCACTGTCTGAATAATTTATTTTATTTCATCATACATTTCTTCAATTTCTTCGTCATCTGCAGAGCTAGTTGGCTTATAAACTTGTACTACTGTAGTAGGTGTGGGCTTCGTATCTATCTTGGCCACAATAATGCGTTCACTATGCTGTTTGTAGTAGCTTACCCGCAATCCTATTTTCCTATTCATTATTAAACCTACTCCTGCATTACCCCTATTTGACTTTGTGTTTATAACCCTGTAGTCACCTGACAAGAAGTCTTGTTCCTCCTGCCACCGAACTTCACTAATTCCAGCTATATCTAACTTTAACCTATCCATTTCCCTTTTTAAATTTTCTAACCTACCTGCCCGATTAAGGGATCTGACATTCCACGCTCCGATCCGTAGAACGCCAGTTTTGTTTCTGCTGATAACGACATCCTCTTGAGTAGTCCCCGCCCGGAGATCCGAATGGGGGACTATTTTACCTCCGGAATATTTTACCCAAGAGGACGCCATCATCATTTAATCACACAGTAAAGCTGCATGCCCTCGGAAAAATTACGGTCGTAGTTTCCCCTTGCTTTCAGCCGTTCGCAGTACCAGCACAGCAAGGCCGTTTTGGTTATTGTTACAAGGCCAGATCAGTCAATCATCCAGACTGTTGCCCTTGCAACTACTGAAAAGGCTGCTGCCCCTCTTCAGGAACCACACGTTTGTCTGGCCTCTCAACAGATACCCCTCCGTTGTGGTTGTACCTACGGTACGGCTATCTGTATCGCTGAGGCACGCAAGCCTCCCCACCAACGGCAAGGTCCATGGTTCATGGGGGGGACAGATATACGAGGGCCGTTCAGAAAGTAACCTCCGGTTGATTTAAAAAAATACACCAAGTTAAATAAAAATATTTTAATATATACATCTTACAACTACACCTTTGCACTATTTTTCTACATAGTCTCCATAGCGATTGAGGCACTTATCGTATCTCTTCACAAGCTTTGAAATTCCTTCTGCATAAAAATCACCCGCTTGTGCCTGGAGCTAGCCTGTGACCGCATCTTTGAGCTCTTCGTCGTCATCAAACCGCTGTGACCCGAGCCATTTCTTCAAAGGCATGAAGAGGTGATAATCACTTGGCGCCAGGTCTGGGCTGTAAGGTGGATGGTTGATAACGTCCCACTTGAAGGACTCAAGAAGGGCCGTTGTTCTGCGAGCAGAGTGAGGACGGGCGTTATCGTGCAAAAAAACGATACCGGAAGTCAGCATACCACGGCGTTTGTTCTGTATAGCCCGTCGTAACTTTTTTATTGTTTCACTGTACACGTCTTGATTAATGGTCGTACCACGTTCCATGAATTCAACCAACAACACCCCTTTGGCATCCCAAAACACCGTTGCCATCAGTTTTCTGGCAGAAAAATCTTGCGAGGCTTTTCTTGGTTTGGTAGGCGAATTTGAATGTGCCCACATCTTTGATTGTTGTTTTGTCTCAGGGTTCACGTACTTAATCCAGGTTTCGTCACCGGTCACGATTCTGTTTAACAATGGTTCTCCTTCGTCCTCATAACGAGACAGAAAGTCTAATGCAGAGGCCATTCTTTGAGTTTGTGGTGGTCGGTAAGAATTTTGGGCACCCATCGTGCACAGAACTTACGGTAACCCAATCTTGCTGTCACTATCTCGTACAAGAGAGTCTTAGAAATCTGTGGAAAACCAGTAGACAACTCCGACATTGAGAAACGTCGATTTTCACGAACTTTTGCATCAACTGTCTGAACGAGTTCGTCAGTCACCAATGATGGTCTACCACTCCTCTCTTCATCATGAACGTTTTCTCGTCCACTTTTAAAAAACGTACCCATTCACGAACAACTCCTTCACTCATAACTCTTGGTCCGTACACGGCACAAAGCTCACGATGAATAGCTGCTGCAGAATATCCTTTGGCTGTAAAAAACCTTATGACAGCACGCACTTCACATTTGGCGGGGTTTTCTATTGCAGCACACATTTCAAACTGCCACAAAAACTAAACTAGCGCAGGTACGACGTTCACTCGACCACGGCTTGATGCCGACTGACCTGTTGAGTGCGTGAACGCACAGATGGCGTCGCTACTCCCCCCACAACCCGCACTGTGACCGATCGGAGGTTACTTTCTGAACCGCCCTCGTATTATCATGTGTTTAAGTTAGAAATTTTCATCGCTCTTGTCATTAATTGCAATAATATATTAACTAAGAACGAGAGCATGTTGTTTCCCGACTGGTCACCTAAGAAGCATTGCCAGAATTTTTTCATATATTACTTCATTCTGTTTAAAAACTAAATAACATTTGAAGCTATACTGTTTCTCTGCTCGTCTCTTTTTACGTCCTAACTGCAGCTGTTCACATAACTGCAAGTTAGTTGGACCACTTGCCCGGCTTACGCTTCTAAAGCCAGAGAACATGGTTGTTTCATATTTTCAAGAACCATATTTAAGAGATTTTCAAATGTCTGAGTGAAATGCGCCGCTAAAACTGCAATATCTGTATCATCGCTGAGTAATTTTTGCCTAATGCACATCATAAAACTTGTCCTTATTATCGTACTTGATTGCACTCGAGACAGCTTGTTTCTGGTCCACGTGAAACGAAATCCAGTGAGGTTCCATCGACGGTGGAAGAATACATAGTATAATGTTTACATCTGGTTTATTCTTGCGAGGAACACAGTATAGCTGTTACTGCTTCTGTGGAAACAGAAAACTTACTTTTGCTTTCGGGGAGTTAATAAAACCTGTGTGTGTGTGTGTGTCAAAGCGAATTCCTGCCTTCATAACACTGCACTTATCGGACTGTCTGCCATGCTAGCCTTCTCGCGTTAAATTTTTGTGCTTGTATTCTAAAAATGTTACATTTGAAAATCTCTTAAATATGGTTCATGAAAATATGAAACAACCATGTTCTCTGGCTTTAGAAGCGTAGGCACATTTTTGTCTCGATTTACAAAGTTAGCTTCTGCGTATCAGCATAACAGAATGAAAGGGAGAATTTTCCGCCTGCCGAGTGAAGGAATGTTTGGAATTTTTAATTACACGCCGTGTGCAGCCCTTAAATGCTCTGCCGGTTTCAATTTATACTTGATAGTCTTCGACTCCTCGATTACATTGACGCGAACGTTCGTTTATTGATACACTCTGACGTTCTGTGCATTTATGCGAATCCACTGTCACAGCGTCTTTACCTTCACACTTGTATTTTTTTCTCTCTCTCTTCACTGTTTATTATTGTTGACTGTTGGTCAATAAACAGATAGACGAATTTTGTATGTCTCATAAAGTTTGTCACTTGATCCAGCTAAGATGTTTCTGCAGACATCGTTCTTTATTTGTTTAAGCACTCTTTTCTTCGGCTTCCCACCAGCACTTTTAACGTATGATAGAATTAGATAAGTCTCGATGGCCTACCGATTCCGAGATTCAAGTTTATTGTTTAACAGCATTTCCAGTTAATATGTCGTAGTGCTTCCTAGTTCCAGATAAGCACGTACAAGATTAATTGTTTTTCAGATCACTAGTGTCTTGCGATGAAACACTGAAAACGTCTTGTTAATCTGATGGTCACTTACGTCACAAAATAATCTAGGAAATAAACCTTAAGTCAGAGTGTCATCCAATCAGTGAATCTGTGCAGCGTTATTAGCAGAACTACTCACATTCAGGCAGTGGACAACCTGCGGAAGAAAGAGAGTAATTGAGCAACCGTGTTAGTTTTTTGTCCTCGTAAGTCGTAGATTTTGTCCACAATAACAAAAAGTGGTATGAATAGGAATTTCATTGTAAACCACCAGACGCTGTGGGCAAACCGTTTACGCTGCAATATTCCTCGGGCCGTTTGCCTGTGGTTCGCATTTCCTACATAGCTATCAGTAAGATATTTGTTTCTTGAGATTTGCTAGTATGGAATACAAACTGAAGGTGAAGAAGAAGACCAAAAGCATAACCAGCCACAGCTTCTTTTGTTTGACTTTTTTAATGTGTCACTTGGCCTCTCGAAGTCTGTCCTCGTTTTACAGCTGATTAGTAAGTTCATTTTGCGTAAATGATAATATTCCATAAATTAACTATTTCTGTGCTCACGGTCGTGCTGAATTGTGTAACTCATGATATCAGCGCCATTTGACTGTTCTTTTATTTGCTTTTGGACGCTATGACATTCAGGCTCTACAACTATTTCCAAATTACTCTGTATTATCCTACAGTAATCAATCAGATTACGTGCCTAAACACATACGAGGAACTGAGTATGCAACTTCTGGCCATACCGCAAGCATGAAACCTTTCAATGCCACTTGGCCATTTTCACTATCACACTGCTACTCTCCTTCTAAGCCAACTCCTGCACCATGGCCAGCTGTGCTGAGTTTCTGAGTTAGGGGATCCATGGCGGAACAGCCTGATGGACGTGGTCCTATATATTCTCGAATGGGTTGAAATCCAGGGAGTTTGGTGGCCTGTAGAAAACAGTAAATTTATACCGGTGATCTTTGAACTACGCACGTCCACTGCTGTGTGAACGCCGCTTTGTGGGACAAGTTGCGTTGTTCTGCTTGTAGATGCCATCGTGCTGTGGAAAAACAAACTGCATGTGACGGCGGACACAGTCCCCAAGGATACATTCATAAGTGTGTTGAGCCATTGTGCATTCCAGAATGACCGGATCACCCAGGGAATGCCACGAAAATATTCACCAGATATAATGCTAGGTGACGATCAGTTTGCCTTTAGAAAAAGTAAAGGGACGAGAGAGGCAATTCTGACGTTACGGCTAATAATGGAAGCAAGGCTAAAGAAAAATCAAGACAATTTCATAGGATTTGTCTACCTGGAAAAAGCGTTCGACAATATAAAATGGTGCAAGCTGTTCGAGATTCTGAAAAAAGTACGGGTAACCTATAGGGAGAGACGGGTCATATACAATATGTACAACAACCAAGAGGGAATAATAAGAGTGGACGATCAAGAACGAAGTGCTCGTATTAAGAAGGGTGTAAGACAAGGCTGTAGCCTTTCGCCCCTACTCTTCAATCTGTACATCGAGGAAGCAATGATGGAAATAAAAGAAAGGTTCAGGAGTGGAATTAAAATACAAGGTGAAAGGATATCAATGATACGATTCGCTGATGACATTGCTATCCTGAGTGAAAGCGAAGAAGAATTAAATGATCTGCTGAACGGAATGAACAAACTAATGAGTACGCAGTATGGTTTGAGAGTAAATCGGAGAAAGACGAAGGTAATGAGAAGTAGTAGAAATGAGAACAGCGAGAAACTTAACATAAGGATTGATGGTCACGAAGTCAATGAAGTTAGGGAATTCTGCTACCTAGGCAGTAAAATAACCAATGACGGACGGAGCAAGGAGGACATCAAAAGCAGACTCGCTATGGCAAAAAAGGCATTTCTGGCCAAGAGAAGTCTACTAATATCAAATACCGGCCTTAATTTGAGGAAGAAATTTCTGAGGATGTACGTCTGGAGTACAGCATTGTATGGTAGTGAAACATGGACTGTGGGAAAACCGGAACAGAAGAGAATCGAAGCATTTGAGATGTGGTGCTATAGACGAATGTTGAAAATTAGGTGGACTGATAAGGTAAGGAATGAGGAGGTTCTACGCAGAATCGGAGAGGAAAGGAATATGTGGAAAACACTGATAAGGAGAAGGGACAGGATGATAGGACATCTGCTAAGACATGAGGGAATGACTTCCATGGTACTAGAGGGAGCTGTAGAGGGCAAAAACTGTAGAGAAAGACAGAGATTGGAATACGTCAAGAAAATAATTGAGGACGTAGGTTGCATGTGCTACCATGAGATGAAGAGGTTAGCACAGGAAAGGAATTCGTGGCGGGCCGCATCAAACCAGTCAGTAGACTGATGACCAAAAAAAAAAAAAAAAAAAAAAAAAATAATGCTACCTTTTTTGGCTTAGGCCCTTCCAATGATTGCTGCTGGGCGCCTGCTTTCAGATGTTTCAGTTTAATAGTGCTTTAAACTTGATTCATCTGAAATGGCTCTGAGCACTATGGGACATAACATCTATGGTCATCAGTCCCCTAGAACTTAGAACTACTTAAATCTAACTAACCTAAGGACATCACAAAACACCCAGTCATCACGAGGCAGAGAAAATCCCTGACCCCGCCGGGAATCGAACCCGGGAACCCGGGTGCGGGAAGCGTGATTCATCTGAAAAGATACTAGTGGATAGCCAGTCACCACACTGCCGTGCCATTTCCAACCTTCGTCGCCGACGAACAACAGTCAGCATAGATGCATGAACCAGGCGCCTGCTATGGAGGGCCCTTACGCAGCAAGGTTCTCCGAACGGTACTTGAGAAGCCCCTAGGCTTATCTGGGCGATCAGTTGCTCAAAAGATGAAAGACCATTCGCCTGTAGATATACTCACAGCTGGTGCTCATCTCTGACATCCAAGGCCCATGGCGCACTGCTGTTGCCTCAGTTCAGGTTGAAACAGCAACGTTTTGCCAGGTACGGCATGTTTTAACCACGGCGGCATGCAAACAGTTCACAAACATGGTTGCTTCTGAAATGCTTCCACCATTGGCGTGAAAACCAATGATCAAGTGCTTGTGGACGTCAGCTAAATCGCTCGATTATCACATTACAAAAACGAGTGCACTGTTTCCTGTGTCCCCCATACACGTTTTGTATGCCTCCATTGGTGCTGAGCCACCTATTGTCTGCAAGTGGTGATTACACATTGATGTCGAACATAGTCGGTGGTCTCGTTGATGGGACTGGACCGTGTGTATACAACTAAACTCCGCCCGAACAGGCCATGAAGCCCCAAAAGTTCCGACCGGCCGCTGTGTCATCCTCAGCCCACAGGCGTCACTGGATGCGGATATGGATGGTCAGCAGACCACTCTCCAGACCGTATGTCAGTTTAAGAGACCGGAGCCGCTACTTCTCAACCAAGTAGCTCCTCAGTTGGCCTCACAAGGGCTGAAGGCGGACTGCGTATATACAGCAGTAAAATATACTGCCGGAAAAAAAATCGCCACAGTAAGAAGCAGTTGTGGAACATAAACGAAAGTTTGTAAACGTCTTTCTACATCTGAAACATTGTGTACATTGCAATTTCGCACCATTCGCATAACAGTGACGCTAGTAGCGCTACTATAACGACGCAAATCGTGTTTACTTTAAGGGGCTCCAGAAAGGCTCAAAATCATGAAAAGTCCAATTTTTACTTTTTTGCGTTTTCTGAATCTGCAGACTATTACCTTTTAATAGATATATAATTTATTCAATTCCGAAGACTACAACTATTTTTAATTTTTTTTTAAATGTGTTCTACATGGGCGTGACCCACTGTGGCGCTGTTAAACTGCTGCCAAATGGTGTTATTATTAACGTCCGTGTTCATCAGGTACATTTTAGTGATGTGAGATAAAGTATGTGTTGTGGCTAACCTGTGATGGTTCAATATATATCGCTGGTGTGATTGTCGATTGTTTCATGTTTATTTACTCTGTCGTTATCTCGAAAATATTCGTAATTAATTCTGTTTCTTGAGTCTCTGTTTTGTTGAAGTATAATAATGAGTAAAAGTAAAGTTGCTGTTGCGACTTTCAATGATGGCAACATTGTAAGGTGCAAGGTATTTAGAAATATGGGAATGAAGATAGGTTCTAACATGGTACGAGCGATGCTTGCTTTAGACAAGGAACGCCTTCGGGCTGCAGACAGGGCTGTAAAGAGTCTAGAAATACAAGCAAGAGTAAACAGGAGGAGGAACGAGAGGAAGCTGGAGGAGGAGTTTGCAGAGGATGAAGATAATCCATCCTATGGACCTGGAATGCACTAAAAAGTTAATCCAATCTTTGTGGCTCGATTCCCAAAACTTTTATTTTCTCATACTAATTACATGTTTTCTAAGGATCTTCCACTCCGCCCCTCGTGGTCTCGCGGTAGCGTTCTCGCTTCCCGAGCACGGGGTCCCGGGTTCGATTCCCGGCGGGGTCAGGGATTTTTCCTGCCTCGAGATGACTGGGTGTTGTGTCGTCTTCATCATCATCATCATTCATCCCCATTACGGTCGGAGGAAGGCAACGGCAAACCACCTCCATTAGGACCTTGCCTAGTAAGGCGGTGCGGGTCTCCCGCATCGTTCCCCTACGTTCTGTAAAGAAGCATGGGACTTCATTTCCATTCCAAGGATCTTCCAAACATATTACACATGTTACACAGTACCTTCTGCATAATTTAACACAGCCTTTTTCCAAAAAACTGTTTATTTTTGAATATATAAATAAAAGATTGCAAAAAATGTTGTGAATTTTCATTACAATTGAAAAAAATCATCTTTAATAACTGAACTAAAATTTTGTAAAATGCCTGTGTTAAGTTGTAGCTCATATTCCAATAAATAATCTGTAAAAAGTTCAACTTCCTACCTCAAATACTTTGTGAGGAAAGATGTAATTTATAAGCGTTATTTTAACATTGCAAGTATAGGGCGTTCCGGAGCCCCTTAAATAAACTGTGCAATGGCCGTGAGCGTTGGTTTGAGATCGGACGTGATGAGTTGGTGTTAGTCAAGAATGACTTTAAGGTGACAAGGATGCCATTATCAACACCTCACTGAGTTTGAACGAGGTCTTTCAATATGGCTACGAGAAGCAAGCTCTTCCTTCTGCGATATTGCAGAAATACTTGGGAGGACTGTAGCCACTGTACGTGATTGCTGGTAGCGGTGGTCACGAGAACGTAAGGTCGGAAGATGACGGGGATCGATTCGGTCACGTGGCACTGCTGGGACTGAAGACCATTGTCGCATCGTACAGCATCCGCAGCAGCAATTTGAGCGGCAGTTCGTACCACGGTGACACAACTAATTGTTACAAATGGGTTACTTCAAGGACAGCTCCAAGCTAGACCGCCAGTAGCAGACATTCCACCAACCACAAACACCACCATTTGCGACTTCATTGGTGTCAAGCGAGCGCTCATTGGAGGCAGGGTGGAGGGTTGTTATATTTTCTGATCAATTCTGATTCTGCCTCGATGCCAATGATGATTGTGTGTTGCTCAAGAGGACAGTTGAAGGATTGCAACCAAACTGTCCGCATGCTACCCACGCTGGAGCAACACCTGGAGTCATGGTCTGAGATGCGATATCGTATGAAAGCATGAGCCATTTCATGGTTAACCCACAACCCCTAACTGCAAAATTGTACGTTAATCTCGTGATTCGATAAGTCGCGTTAGCATTCACGCATACTGGAGGGTGTTTTCCAAAGGGATAACGCTCGCCCATATACCACTGTTGTAACCCAACATGATCTACAGAGCGTCTAAAGTTGCCTTCTCTTGCTGGATCACCAGATCTATCTCGAATCGAACACATGTGGGACATAATCGGACGACAACTCCAGCGTCATCCACTACCAGCATTAATGGTCCCTGTACTGACGGACCAAGCGCAGAAGGGATGGATTGGCTTGGTTCAAATGGCTCTGAGCAATATGGGACTTAACTTCTAAGGTCATCAACTTAGAACTACTTAAACTTAACTAACCTAAGGACATCACACACATCCATGCCCGAGGCAGGATTCGAATCTGCGACCGTAGCGGTTGCTCGGCTCCAGAATGTAGCGCCTAGAACCGCACGGCCACTCCGGCCGCCAACAGGAATGGAATTCCGTGACACAAACTGATATCCGGCACCTGTAAAGCATAACGCAAGTATGCTTGCATGCTTGCATTGACCAGTCTGATCGTTTCACTGAATATTAGCGATACAGCATTTCTCGCGCTTACATTAACCTGTGATCTTGCAATATTAATCACTTAAATATATTACCTAGACAAATGTATTCCCGAAGGTCATTACTCTACATTAAATATTTTTTGTAATTTTTGGTATTGCCATTCTCTTCCGTCAGTGTACATACTGCTAGAAACAGAGAACATCCTTCCGCCAAACTTGCACAACTTAGGTAAGTAACGGCTAATTAATCTCACCCTTGTTTCTGCTATACAGCTTGTGAAAATTTGGAGTCCTAATGCGCGTTTAGTGCAGTTCCATTTCTAGCATGCTTACTGTATTCACCCTCTCAGGGACCGTCTCCCGTTCGGCTCTCAGGTAATGCAATCTCA
Organism: Schistocerca cancellata; assembly: GCF_023864275.1. NCBI lineage: Eukaryota > Metazoa > Arthropoda > Insecta > Orthoptera > Acrididae > Schistocerca > Schistocerca cancellata. The sequence continues at coordinate 415,623,173 of NC_064628.1, forward strand.
GAGTCTGTCAGCATCATGAGGAAGCGAGGGCCGCGTTCTGCTGCCGCCCCGGCCGCTGCACCTGATTTGTGCCCTTGTTCCGCCAGCGCCTGGCTCGCTGAGTTTTCGAACGCAGTGACGTGCCCTGGCGGCCTTACTCATTCATGGGGACTGCAGTGGAGTGGGACGGCCTCGGCAATAATTCAGGGCCCGCCGGATGAACAAGGCCCGTGCCGCGATCCCTGCACGGTGCCAGTGGGCGGTGCAAATCCTTTGCCGAAGCTTTAGCTTCGTTAATAATGTGTCACAACAGCAATCAAGGGTGTAGCGAGTGTCAGACTCTCAAATAGTCAGTCGTTTTGTATCTTTTGTTGTACATACAGCTTCGCTGTTGCTTCGTTGCTAACATTTCCTTCAATGTGATTCCTCCTCAGATTATTATTTCATTCGTGTAACTTGACAATATGTGATCCCGTTACAGACACGTTCTATGGGAGCATTTTACAACTAAACGCCAATTTTTCTTGTCACTAGAGTGACAGAACTGATTTATTGTTTATCCTGTATCAGGCTACACAGCCATCTACACCGGTCCTACGGAAGATACACAATAAGATTACCAGCGCATAATACTGTATTACAGGGGATGCGTTCACAATTTCGGGAAAAGTTGTAAAACGAGATTCCGTGCACGTATGAATGATAATGAAAATAAGCTATGAGCACATCTCACATTTCAGAGTACAAATCACAGTCCATTTTACACACAGTTGATAAAGGCAGCTATCTAGCTACCCTCGAAGAAATGGAAATCATCACTCACATGAAAAAGGAAGTAAATAATATTCTAAATGAATAAACATACCTACCAACAAATAAACTTGTGAACTACATACAACAGTTTTATATTAATATTATTTTATATAGTTTATTTTTAAAATAATTATATTTTAAATGTCTTACTGTTAACAATCGAAACAACCAAAATAAAAGAAAAAAACGAATACACGCATCACCGGTCACAAAAAAAAAAAAAATAAATGCGTATGTACTTACAGTAGCGACATCTTTGACGATAAAATACGTCACTGGTAACGTAAAGCACGCTGTCTTTCCTGTAACTAAATGAGTACGTGCTGAATGCCAGTTAAGAATTAAAAGAACAAATTTTACAAAGAACTACAGACATTCTATGAGATCACAATAGTAAATACGTGAGTAGTGAGCAAATTAACGCTTCCTGTGGGATATAGTATTATGTATTGTATATATTATTATGTAACTTTTGTAGCACCGCTGAAGATGGAGATGTAGCTCAATACTGGTCCAGTCTAAATAAAAATAAACAGTACTGCAAGTAAACTTACCTGTGTGTACAACAGTGTCACTCATGAACACATTATTTTCAGTGCTGTGTTTTCCGTATGCACCAAGGAATATTTGTGAGGAGTAATTTGTCTTCGGTACTCTGAAGGGTCTAAAAGCTGTGAAGATTGTTCGCAAGATGTAGCTACAGTGTGATGATAGCTGACTTAGTGAGCGAAAAATCTGCGTTTGAATAAATCGCTTCAGAAGTGTGTGAGTAGCATACTTGTGTGACAGTACTAGGGTACGGCACCCATTTCGAAACCAATCAGTAACACAAAGATATCAGAGCGAATGTTTCGTGACACTAGTCCAGTCATCTACACCTACGCTCCGCAAATCACCTTACGGTGTGTGGCGGAAGGTACTTCCGGTACCACCATAAATTCGCTATTTACCCGTTGAAACAAACTCTCTCAGGAAATTTCAGCAGTAAACCTCTCTGCAATGAACAACGCCTCTCTCTTAACGTCTGCCGCCGGAGTGTGTTGAGTCCCTCTGTCACGCTCCTGCACTTACTAGACGATCACGCCGCTCTTTGTTGGACCTTTTCTGTCTCTTCTCTTAATCCGACCTCGGTACGTATCGATATCGTGTTTTGTAAGCTTCTTCTTTATGTATTAATAACATTCCTCCAGTGACACTCAGCCTGGCATCTACGTTCCTACAGTTAGTTTTATGTGATCGTTCCGTCGCTTCTGCCTTTTATTCCGAGGCATCTTATGGTTTCAGTGATTCAGTGGTTCGTCGCCATTTTCATAAAACTACAGTTAAGGGCCCTTTGTTTTTTTTTGTGTGTGTGCAGTACGTTACAGTTATTTTTGTTCAGAGTCAGCTATCAGTCACAGCACCAATTATTGACCCTCCGCATGTGTTCCCGAATTTTGTGACGGCCATTCCACAAACTACTAAAAGACAACAGCATCGTCTGCGGACAACTTCATGAAATTCCAACGTTATCCACTATGTATATTGTAAACATTCACAAATCTCGTCCGATACTCAGTAAATCGAATTTTGTTCAATAACAATAGTATGGAACAGTATCGAGTTCAGAAGTTTGGCAAGAGCTGGGCAAGTACACTGAGATTTAGGAAGTTTATGTACAGAAATAATGTTACTTGCAATCTTATTCTAGCTATAAGAAATTTGTTTAATAATACTATCTTTACATTTTGACTTCCCCGCGTAGCATAACTATTCACACAAAGACGGCACAAATCATATAAGGTGTAAGACCCCACTCGATTCTAGTAACATGTAAATACCTCACAACGTTCTCTCGTTACCGAACGAGTGTAACACTGTGGACGAGCGCATCCTCGCCCTAACTGATATTAGCTTGTGTACTTGGTGTTGTTATATAATGGATAGTCAAATGAAAGCGAATACCCGTCACAACGGGACCATGGAATGGTCCCATTCAAAAGTATTTACTACGTGTGTTAAGACATTTATCCCACTGATCCCACTGGGAGAGGAGACTATGAAACCCTGTTTCGTAGAACGCGGTCGGCCGCTAACGGATCCACATTCATACCCATTCTTTCACTCCTTCGACATACCGAAACCAACATCCACGCGTGTCTTTCTCCAGGTCATCAAAGACGTGAAAATCACGCGATGAAAGATCCGGGCTATAAAGGGGATGTTGCAGTGTTTTCCAACCAAATCGCTGAAGTGTAGCCTACGTCCTATTGGCAGTGTGGGGGCTGGTGTTATCGTGCAACAGGATGATTCCGTCCGACAGTATTCCCACAACCCGAGAGCAAAGGGCCTAGCCAACAGTGGAAACAAGCCACATTTCCCGTGCAAAGGAAATCCAGAGCTGTTCACACAAGTTCCGACAAGGTCATGATGACCTTCTTCTGGGAAGCGCTATGATGACACTTTGAAGAAACTATTACGCTCCATAACGCCAAGACACCCAGGAATGCAGTGGACGCAATCACCCTTTTACACGATAACGATTGCCCTCACACTAGAACTATACTTCAGCTATTTGTTCTGGAACAATGCAACATCCTCCGTACAGACTGTCACTGACGGTATGATTTTCACATCTTTCTGTCAGGTTCACTTTTTCCTGATGCGCTCTAACCGATGTCCAAAGGTACATTGACGCATATACAGGGTGAGTCACTAACTATTGCCACCAAGATTAACTAGGAAAGAATTATAGGAGCTGAAAAGTTTATGGGACAGAAGTTGCATGGGACAACGGGGCCATAATATCACGTTGTTTTTTTTTTTTTTTGTTGCTAGGTGAGGTCGATTCAGAGATATGGTCAACTTTGTTTTATTTAATGGAATGCTATAGTTTGCTGCTTATTTTCTGAATACGTCCATCGAGACGAATCCAATGATGTGAAACAGTATGGTCTTTGAAGGTCAACGAAGGTCACAAAGGTGGCATGAACGTCCATTTACAGAAGGTCCGAAGTGATGACCATTCTATCATTGCAGTACTGTAATCTTCTTATCATGGATTCAGTAATATTCCTTATCACCTCGGCACTTATCGAAGCACATGCTCTGACAATTCTCTCTCGTATATCTTTAGGTGTACTTGGAACGTCTTTATAAACAATCTCTTTTACGAATACCTACAAGAAAAAATCCAGAGGCGTCAAGTCTGGTGAACGAGCCGGGCTACGACACACGTCTTCCGCGTCCAATCCAACGATTTGGGAATTGTCTTTGCAACTCATTTGTAGCCATCAGCGAAAAATGTGCTGAACATCCATCGTGTTGATACCACAGTCTGTTCCTTGTTCCTAAAGGTAGGGGTCCCATTGTCCTGCTGGAATTGCCCAAGTCAGTTGGAATGCACAATGAAAATGAATGGATGCAGGTGATCAGACAGCATGCTTACGAACGTGTCACATGCTAAAGTCGTATCAGGGGCATATATCACTCCAACTGCACACGTCCCACACCATTACAGAGCCTCCACCAGCTTGAACAGTCCCCTGCTGACATGCAGGGTTCTTGGATTCATGAGGATGTCTCCATACACGTATACGTCCAATCGTTCGATGAAATTTGAAACTCGTCCGACGAGGCATCATGTTTCCAGTCATTAACAGTCCAATGTCGGTGTTGTTGGGCCCAGGCGAGGCGTAAAGCCTTATATCATGCAGTCATCAAAGATACATGAGTGGGCCTCCGGCTCCGAAGTCCCATATAAATGATGTTTCATTCTAAGGTTAGCACGCTGACACTTGTTGATGGTCCAGCACTGAAATCTGCAACAATTTGCGGAAGGGTTGCACTTCTGTCACGTTGAATGATTCTCGTCAATCATCGATGGTCCCATTGTTGAAGGATCTTTTTCCGGCCGCAGCGATGTCGGAGATTTGATTTTTACCGGATTCCTGATTCGGAATACTCGTGAATTCTTCGTACGGGATATCACCACTTCATCGCTAAGTCGGAGATGCTGTGTCCCATCGCTCGTGCGCCGTCGGAACACCACGTTCAAAATCACTTAAATCTTGATAACCTGCCGTTGAAGCAGCAGTAACCGATTAAACAACTGCGCCAGCCAAATGTGTGTTATATAGGCGTTGCCGAACGCAGCACCGTATTCTGCCAGTTTACATGTCTCTGTATATGAGTACACCTGCCCGTATCAGTTTCTTTGGCTCTTCATTGTACTTTATTTCAATAACGCCTTTATCATCCTCCTTAGGTTTTAAACACAATGCCAAAACAGCGCAATAGACTGGATTCCTTTCTACAAGTAACTTCTCTAAATGCATCCAACTAAACATTGCTTTAACGTCTACGGCCTTCTTCGGTTCTGAATACACGTTAAACACGTATCTATTTCTGTCATCATACATTCACCATTAAACAATAGTAGAATCGAAGATTAAGTAAAAATTATTTTTAAATTTTGATACGTGCTAAAGCACGAAATTTTGGTTTTATTATGTTTTAAAACGACTAAATTATTTAGTTATTGTATGTTTTTGAGAATTTATTGAACTTGGTTGGAAGGGGCTAACTTTAGTCAACACAGGCCATTCTGAAACTGCCTTCATTTTATATTGATGTTCATTATGACTGTTGCATGGTAACCCATATGTTAGAACTGGAACGTGTGAACTTTTCCCTATAGCACGACTGTCACTGAAAGGCTATCGCTGAATGGCCAGCCAGGATGGGGCAAAACAGCCGGATGATAGGCGGACGGAGAGAAATACGATGTAGCTATCATGGGCGTAAATTGGATTAATGGCCTAAGCTAGCGAGCCAAGTTCAGCGGCCAGGACAGGGAAAACGTCCGGGTCAAGAAGCTATGGCTACGTAACGTCTGAAAGTCATAGAAGTTTAATGATTACACCGGTAATAGATATGTTGTCCGCAGCAATCTACTGCCGCACTTATTGTTAACGGATTCACGGCTAATGTCCTTGCTACTTTCAGAGCCCCAAATTAATAAATGATAAATTTTGGTCCAATTCTAACGTTTATTTATAAATTAGGAAATCAGGCCAATAGGCAACCACATGAACATTTACTGGTGAGGCTGCTTAGTTAGGTAGTCAAGGAATCGCAAATCTATGATTGGGCGCAAACACATACATATGTACGTTATATTTCACCCAAGAATTTACTTACTTCTGCTCTTTACGAGGAAACTGAAAATACTGATTACAATCAAATTTTTTTTCAGTTAAAATTACAATGAATATTTCAATGATTTTATTTCATAGATTCTATAGGATACTGGTTATTTTAATAAACATGTAAATAATATAACCTTTGCTTTAACACTGAGGATACAGTTTATTACTTATTCTTAACTGAAGACTGTAATAGGTGGCAACACCAGATATTAATGTAATTCTGTGTAATCTTAAATTTAATCTTCCTTGCATTAAATTTAGTGTTATTTTCATAGACAAATAAACGTACATATAATATACCTTTCAAAGTGAAGCTTCCTATATCCAAAAAGGAATGGTGATCACTTGGACGCACTCGATGACAATATAATTAGTCTCTTTAAATTATTACTGTAGCCAATGATTTTATCTTCCCGAGTCCGTGCGCTATTTGAAAACAAAAATCTGCCGTTCGTCTAAAATTTCACGAGGCTCCATTAAACTATGCAGTGTTAGATTCAGTCCACTGCCCTCTGAGACAGAACAAGGACACCGCCAGATCTATTCTATCTCCCTGGCTGCAAGCGACGTTTGGGCTCTCTAAAGCATGGGATCCCTCCATTCATCGACCTTGCTTGTCTGAAGCAAGAACAAAGTCTGCCTACGACAAGTTCTCTAACCTGGAAGACCGGAGTAACTTGATAATGAGGTATATATATATAGCTAACAGTACGGAAGAAATGTTTTCTTCCATACTGAACTCAACGTTCACAGATATGTCGTTTAACTGGGTGATCAATTTCTTTGAACGCATCTGCTCCTGCTTCATTTAGTTTGTGAAACTACGTTCCTGTAGCGTCTAAATATTCCTGCACACTCAAAGAATTTCTTTTTCTTTTGAATGTAAGCTCTGCTTTCTGGATCATTTGCATTTAGAGGTTAGCGTGTTCCTTTGGTACTCTAGACTACATGTTAGGTTTTGTCCTCAATCGCTTGTAATTGAAATTTAAAGTCTGGCACTCATTATGTACTCTTTTTATACCATACTGTTTGCCTTTCATCCAATCTAATAACATCAAATCCGCTTTGCTATATACATCTTACACTTACCAGAAAGTGTTGGTGTTGTTCCGGAGCGATTTAACAATTGGTCTTTTCTTCAATTGATACTATTAATCGGGGATATATTCTTAGCTAAACTTTAAGAAAGCTCTTTATTACCAATTTCACGAACTAATGTTATTTCTTTCCTGAATAATATTGGGATACATTACGAACACCGATTGTCAATTAGCACCAGTAACACTGGTCGTGAGATACGGCAGTTGTTCGTTAACTGAATATCAACAACATATTGTGAGTTCCTTTGAAGTTTTCATAGACTGATTTTCCAAAGAAAAACTGGTATTTTTACCTCCAGATTGCTGCATTTGCTTTCGAACATACACAAACCAATTTGCTGCATACGTTTTCTTTTAATACAAGTGGTTGATCAGCTGTGTAAACAGCAGGTCAGTATATAATTTTATCTTTACTCTTTTATCTGATCAATGTGTCTGGGAAATTGCTTTCATATCAAAAATAATCAATTGATCGTATGTGTTATTAGCGTGACGGCATATATCTCTGTACTTCTTTCATCTGAAGGCGTCAACTAACCCATAGCAATAATTTTGGGAACATGTTGTGTGTCAGGTGACTTCTACGGGGATGCCTCACCCAACACAATCTCAACTACTCTCTGCTTTACTTATTAATATATTCCTTCTTTCTTCCCTTTCTATTTTGTTCTTTCAATTGTGGCACTTAAAATATATTACCTTTTAATTTTTAATGACCCTATAGACTTTCTTTGACTAGTTTGTGACAATAGATATTATAAACAAATTTACATCGTGGAATATAATGAATTTATTCATGATATGTCTGTCCTCACACGTATGAAATTGATAAGAATTATTTAATCAATATACCAACATTTTAGACGTCGTCTTATCCATAACGTTACACACAATGGAGGATTATAGTTTCCAGTCCTCAAATTAACGCTAATGGCGGACGAGTAGGATATTGCGTCTTGTATGTTTGGATTGTCTTTGTCCATTGCCACCTTCTTCGAAAAGAGGGAAAAGAGCTTGAGAGGAATTGTTATTCTAATGAGTTATGGCCTACGTGATTCTATATAGTGTTTACTCAATGCTACTAGCTTTATTTATTTCAAAATTACTCATTTGCATCATAGCCACGCTGCAGGGGAAAGGAAAAGAGACATGACATTACGCGTAAGTGAAAATCGTGTCTACTAATTCCACAATTATCTGTAACGCCGTTTCACTAGCGCTACTACATTGTACATCTAAACGGAGAGTTTTGGAGATATTGAAATCGAAACACCATTCACAATGTATTAACAGCGTTTCATATACTCATTCGTCATGATACACATACCGGCTAGAATTGTGTATCCCATAATGTTGGCAACAACGTAAATATAATTCTGTTTATTGTATCTTTCCAACAACGGTCCTTCGGCAGTCGTATTCCAACGGCAGGATACCACGTGTTTGGATTCGTAAATTCTAGGCCAGTGTTCGTTGTCTGAGACTAATGTATTTACCCTTCCCCATCATTCATCATCCCTTCATCTCTGAAAGTATTCGTCATTATTACAACATCACGCTAACTTCAACTGACATGTTTATGTTCAATAGATGGTGAAAAACGAGGTGAAGGGAAAGGTAGAGAGAGAGGGAGAGAGAGAGGGAAAGAGATTTTTGGTACAATTACAATCTTTCTGATTTATAATTCGAAAAATTTTCATTTACAGTCAGAGATGATGAGGCTTGGACAAGAAGGAAAATTAACCCAAATGCTTACAGACCATTCTCAAGAGCTGCAAAAAAAAAAAAAAAAAAAAAAAAAGTCGGAATATATCCACCTATTATCAACGGACATGGCAGTTGCCAAAGTTAGAACATATACGCGCAAACGTCATTCTTAAAATACGCTTCTGCTCCCTAATTGGCGAATAAATTACGGCCTATTGTTTACACCTACAAGACATTAGGGTGACCTGTAAGGTGGAAACTGGCGAATAGTACGAAACGTAACAAAGTTAATAGTTGATAATGAAGCAACAGCCAAAGTAGAGCGATTACGATTTCTGTCAAGAAAATAGGTGCAATTCCCTTGTTCCGAACAACGTTTCTGGGGGTTTTTTCTTGCTTACTGTGTAACTGCCGAAACTGGAAATAATCTTAATTTTTTAAAAAAAAGCAGTTCCCATCCATAGGATACGATCAACATTGTCGGGACAGTGCCGGAAGTCGAAACCTTCTCCCGAATATTCACAACTTGGAGCCTCTTTGCCCCACGACGAGCCTATTAGGAAGAAGGTGAAAAGAACAAAATTTGTTATGGAACAGCTGGTCCAACTCTCAGCAGCAGGAAAGAAAGATGAAAAAAAAGAAAAAAAAGAAAGAAACACACTCGTTTAACGCTGGTCTGCAGATTTTAGTGACAGAGAAATCGCATTCAAGGACTTTGGATCCACTATGGCACATGGTCAAGTGATTTTTCACCCGGCATTGTTCAATAGATGCACAGACAGCCGTAGCGAAACGCCATTGTCCTCTAGACAAGCGCCGTTATACAGCTCTCTGCTACATCTCCGCTCCTCGGGTCAGACCCTCGTAATAAGGCAATCTAATTGCGAATGTGTGTTGCGACTTCATACATAACACAAACTTCCTGCAATGTGAGAAAGCTGTTGTCGCGTGGGCAACGTTCACTGTCTCAACCCAGACCCCACGTGTGTTGTTTGTATTGCCGCACGGAGTGGACGCGCGGTTAGAGGCGTTACATCACGGATTTTGCAGCTCCTCCCGTCGGAGGTTCGAGTCCTCTCTCGGGCATGGATGTGTGTGTTGGTCTTAGCGTAAGTTAGTTCAAGTAGTGTGTAAGTCTAGGGACCGATGACCTCAGCAGTTTGGTCCCTTAGGAATTCACACACATTTGTTGTTTGTGCGCAGCTTGAACAGTTTACTTACCTTGATGGTTTCACAGTACTCTCGCACGCTGAGGAAGTTACACAGTTCTGGTTCTGTGGTTTGAAGAGCGTTCCTCCGAAACTCATTGTAGGATTCGACAACGATTTTTTATCTACAAGAACAGAATGTGGCGAGTAGAAAGGACTATATGGTGGTAGATGGAATTTATTTTTATCAGATAGTCAAAACGCTATTCACTGCAGTACGTAATAATAAACATAGAGAAAAGGGCGACTATGAATACATATTGTGCATCATAATTATTAGTTAAAACTGACACGAGTTGAAGTACACTATAATTGGTGTCGTTCATGAGATACCTGCGAAGCAACGCAGTACTATTTTGCCTAAGTATATTTTAAATAAAAATAATTGGTCAGGTTCCCACATGGTTGACGTCAAAGTTCACCCACGGTCAACGTTAATAAGAAATACGAACCTACCTCAGCATGTTACATGTTTCAATTTATTCTCCAATCCCACATGTTAAAGGAGCTGTTAAAGGAGCTGTTAAGGGAGCTGTTCGATATGTCGCCCGCTTTTTAGTATGTAATACTGCACTGGTCTCTGCAAAACCAGATCACCTCGCAAATCTTGAAAAAACTGCACAGTTCGCTCCTTCAGTTGTTCAACCATGTCAGTAAAACTGTCTAAGTCAATTAAGCCGGCTGGAGTGGCCGCGCAGTTCTTGGCGCTACAGTCTGGAGCCGAGCGACCGCTACGGTCGCAGGTTCGAATCCTGCCTCGGGCATGGATGTGTGTGATGTCCTTAGGTTAGTTAGGTTTAAGTAGTTCTAAGTTCTAGGCGACTGATGACCTCAGAAGTTAAGTCGCATAGTGCTCAGAGCCATTTGAACCATTTTGAGCCAATTAACTTTTGTGCTGTTCCTCAACAGAAAAATCCAGAAGATTGAGATCATCTGATCATGGAGGTCAAAGTACAGACCCAGCTCGACTTACCAATCTGGGCTATAATGTTCTCTAACATCAGCAGGAAAAGAATCTTTGCCTCATTATGCATGTACCCCATTTCCCAACATATCACAAGGGGAACATCTTCAGTCCTGGAAAAAAATCTTCCACAGGAGGAGTGTGTGATACAGTGAGACCATCACCAAGCACTTACGGTCCCACAATAAAATATTAACCTCACTAGAGACGTGACTCATTACCAGCGTGAGTGTTTACCTCAGATTAATGCCATATTAGATAGAAAGTTGTAAGAGGCCAATCTGAAAATATTCCAAGTTCGGAGTTGGCGTGCCCGCACGGGCCGATCGACAAGCCGGGGCTCGTCAGCAACCGCGTGGTGCCGAACATAAGCCGGAGCAAGAGGAGTAGCCCCAGCGCGTGGTCCAGGCCGACCGCGTGGCTGGGAATGTCACGTTGACGCTTTGTCGAGGAATGGGCGTAGTGTCGATGAAGGAGATTTGTACGTCTGGAGTGCCAAAGATCGTGAAACCATGATTGCAGACATTTCACAGTTCATGTAGAAATTAATAATAGCCAGAGGAATCATGATACCTTAAAAAGAGACATGTACATTACTATTATCTGCACAACGATTCTGATGGTGTAACCCGATTTTCAAGATCTTTGTTTTTTTAAGTTATCTGACTGTAAATTATACAAGTAACACCTAGCAACAAATTTCCAAAACCTAAACTGTTCATCCGATATTGTCGATCGATATGTCTTTAGAAAGCTGTTACAGTAAACCTAAATTGGTATGAATTGCAGACATGTGACTTGAACAGTACATGAGTTATTGGAGGTCAGAGTGGCCAGTTACAATTGATTGCATCGGGCCATAAGTACTCCACAGTTACACGAAAAATCGTTAACAGCATGCTTATACATATATTTATTCGTCTATGTCTTTGTTTATATCCGATATATACTATTCATGAAGAAATGGGTCAAATATTTACTATGTCTTAGGAAGCACAGAGAGATTAGGCTTCTGGCCTATTTTTGCTTCTATTCCTTTGATATATGCTTATTTAATCTGTTTATGTATCTAATAATGTATGTTAGAGCGTGTTTAAGGTCTAGCCATAGAAATATTTATTTAATTTCAAGTTATTTAAATGTAAATCCACAATTTCATATGTGTTTCATTACGTTTGTGAGTTTGCGTTGGCTTGGAGACAGGGCGGGAGCACTCTATCCAATCATAGCGCTCGTTACTACGATAGGCGACTACCGAAGTCAATGGAGAGACTGTATGGAATTGGGGGAGGAGCATCGGGTCGCACGGGACATGGGGGAGAGCTGGACGGGAAGGCGCGACGGACGGTCGCAGGAAATACTTGGAGAGTGTTGAGCAGTTTGCGCGCGGTATCAGGAGATAGAAATATTTCGTAGTGCCGACTTGTGCACATGTAAGATTTCCGTTGCTTCTGCATCGAAGACGTAGTATGCGTTCAGAAGTGAATATCCCACGAGCGATGTTGTTGTTCATAACTAATTACGTGAAATAGGAATCTATTGCTTCCCTGTCATTCAACTTATACTTTATTTAGTTGCTGGACCATAGACACCAATAAGTGTTTTGCAGTAATGAACGGCATTCTTAAAGATACTTCTGCTATCTTAATCATCATTTAAAGTCGTTAAAAATAGTACCTGCAAATTTTATTTAATTGTAATCTTTCATTTATAAATTTCTATTTACATTCAAAATTCGCAATTGCCGAGTGATAGGAACCTTAGACCTTTCGATTCATGTGTATATTCATATTGTATACTGTAGACTCAGCAGTATTTGGCTTGTAATGTGGCAACTACGTATCCCATCTCCTAGATAACGAAACCAGCCGAAACATTTAATATTTCAACGCTGAGTATGAGGGTACATAGTTGAGGGTCACATTTTTATTCGAAAGCCCACAAACTCAATGAAAACGTTTAAACTTAAAACACATTTGTTAATAGGACAATAGACTGAAGAGCGTAAACATTACAACCGATTGCTTAACAGCCTGGTGATATACCTTCAGAACTCAGTACAACAGTAGTTCTCCTTGCGATGTGTTCGAGAACTCCTTGGTACTGTTCCAGAGGTATGTGGCACCAGATGTTTACGCAGTTCCCGGAAATTAAGCGCCGGTGGTTTGTGGGCTCGGAACTGAACAAAACAGTTTCCTGGATGTGTTCCCTCGGGTTAAGATCAAGAAAATTTGATAATCAAGTAAGTTCGTTATCGTGGTCCTAGAACCACCATAGTCGTATTCTGGCCGTTTGGCGCGGACAGTTAACTTGCTGGAAGATACCATCGTCATGGTGGAAAAGATAAACCATGAAAGGATACCGATGGTTCGAAATAATGTTCACGTAGTCTACATCTGTCATGGCTACTTCGTTTAGCACAACAGACCAGATAAAAGCCCAGGAGAACGCCTGCCATTGCATAATTCTTGACCCCATCGGCCTGTGCCCGTTGCATGGTTTATGTTCCAAACAGCAGTTCGCCTGCATCCTGGCTTATCCGGACACGACTGCCAATCTGGTCCTACAAGAAACGTGGTTTATCTCACCAGGCAAGATTTCCCTTTACCAACGGTACGATCTCGATCACCCAGGTGATTCGAATGGTCGGCGCAATTGTTCATGTGTTCACCGCTGTCAGGTGCCCTCGTTTACTATCACAGGTCGTACGGAAAACCAAGTGAATATTCCCCATAATACATTACTGCTGCCACCGTCCTGGCATGGTGCGTGACGGCCGTTCGCCTGGGTTACTCGCACGACCAGCGAGTTGGTGATTCACCGGATAAGGCAATACGATTCCATTGAGCCAGTGATACCGTTACTGACGACGTCTTTGAACCACTTTGGTAACACGTCGGTGACGTCAGCGGCGGAGCCCCACCTTCAAAACCGCGTGCTCGCTGTTTGGTCCAAGATACTTATCTTCCTACCAGAACTGTAGTCTGATGTCAGATCTGCCACAGATCGACGCCTGTCCTACTTTACAGAGCGACAAGCGTCCAGCCTCCACATTCTCCGATGAGGCGTGCACGTCCAATACTTTGTCATTCACTTGGTTTCATCGTCCTTCCATCCAATTAAACACATACTCAAGACAGTAACCTGAACAGCCGGCCAGTTTCTCCGTTTCCGGGATGCTCGTTACCATGTCTACATCCACACGATTACTCTGCAATTCACAATCAAGTGCCTCGCTTTTGGGTTCTTTGAATCACCTTCAGGCTATTCCTGTACCGTTGCACTCCTAAACAGAGAGAGCAAGAAAAATGGACACTTAAATACGATATTGTTGTACTTTTGTCTTTAGACAGGCGTGCATGTCCAAAGGAACACGAACTGCCAGCCGTATTGGCCGAGCGGTTCTAGGCGCCACAGTCTGGAACCGCGCGACCGCTACGGTCGCAGGTTCGAATCCTGCCTCGGGCGTGGATGTGTGTGATGTCCTTAGGTTGGTTAGGTTGAAGTAGTTCTAATTCTAGGGGACTGATGACCTCAGAAGTTAAGTCCCATAGTGCTCAGAACCATTTGAATCATTTTGAACAGGAACTGCGGCGATCACAGCCGTTCCGAAACACATCAAATGAATTCGCAATTGCGAATTAGAAATAGCGTCAGGTGTGGAATGGAATGACAACAATGAAAACGTGCCAGACTGGGACTCGAACCTGGATTTCCCGCTGATCTCGAGCGGTCCTGAACCGTGGATTTATTTTCAAAGACTATTCGTAAGAATTTATTCTACTTACTAGCGATTCATCAAGAACATTAACACATTTAATCACACTATGTGAGCGTGGAAGTAGTTGCCAGGGAGTAACTGATGAAACCAAAATCAAATTCCTTTTAACAAATGGGAATTTTATTCCTAAAACCTTTTTTTTAAGAAATAGATTTAAAATTATAAGCAGAAAGCACCCTCTAAATATCAAGTTACAATTTATTCAGAGGCAGAAAGAAACAAACTTTTGAGTGTATGAGCTTTCGGGCTGAGAACCTTGCCGCTCCCTTTTGACACGGCTGTAGTCACGACCGCTCACAACAACATCTGAAAGACTACACTAGTGTAAATCTGCAACATACCAGATTACCTCAAAGTAAAAGTTTTAACAATTCACACAAGCACACAAATTATGCACCCCGTAAGAGGGATGGAAATGGTACAAAAAACTAAAATTTAAAGATTAACTTGCCACCGAAGGTGCAACATGATTTTAACTTCTAAGAAATGTCTCACTGTGGAAGGATGGCAACTTTATATAGTAAAATGACCATTTAAATAAAAGCCCATGAAATTCAATCTTATATAAAATTATACAAGGTTGACCAAACGAGTTAACATGCTCTACAGTACACATATACCGCCTCTCAAGATGACAGGCAAGATAAAAAAATATTTCAGGAATTAGGCCGTTACACTGCAAGCAATAAATTCGTTAGCACACCGAATCCGACAAACATGACTGAGGCAACTTCGAACGACAGACAGACACTAACTGTTCAACAAATGCGGACGAGAGACAGACGAGCAAGCTGGGGACGAGAAACTGACCAAGAAAACAAGAAGAATTCAACAAGAGTATATCACAGAATATGTCATCAATCACTTAACTTCTAATAAACAAATTTTTCGAGAAGACCTGGCGCAGCCCCCCTCCACGCCCCCCCAAATCGCTCTCCCGAACCGTCCGCTGCCAGCCGCTTCAACAGACAGAGGAAGGCGCGCCGATCTCCCGTCTTTCCTGGTCCACACCAACCGACCGACTGCCCACTGCTCCGTCCGCGACTGCTGCTCCGTCGCGACTGCACTGCTGGTGCGTCTCCCACTCACTTCCAGACACAAGACGGCGGAAATACTGACTCGGACCCAACCATGCAGAAGAAACACGCCCACTAGCAAAACGACATCCCTGCACCAGGAAAGGACCGAGCCAAGCTCCACAAGATGGCAACTGAAGGGGCCCAGAAGCGCTCGGAGAATCAGTCACACCACGGCGTCGCAGCTCACACCGGCCAGACTGATGTTGTGGGTTGAGTCCTGTTGCCCTCGTGTCGACCGCGAAGCCACTCCCCTCGCTATACCGCGCGGTCCACTGGACTCTCGTGGCGACCTCACATGTGCCGACGCTCAAGACGGACAAGTCATCTTGTGTCTCATTGAGCGACCGACCAACAGATCGATCCAACCGCCAATGACCATTGCCTGTACAAACTCGACCAGACTGGCGGCCTAGCGCGCAGACTCAGATGCAGAAACTAAGCCCCGACCGGGCGACCACTCGCTGAGTTCTCTTACTGGCGGGGTGGAAACACTCATTTTGCTTTAAAGGTTGATCTGAACGGCCGACATACTAGTACTCTGGACGACAGACAGACACTAACTGCCCCACAAATTCGGACGAGAGACAGACTAGCAAGCTGGGGACGAGAGACTGACCCCAGACTCACTGACCCAGACTCACTGACTGGCGAGCTCATAGCGTCCCTTAAATGCACGTGAACAGGAAACCTTTCCTCTTTCCCACCAAAGGGAGACACCAAAGCTGCGATTGCCACAGCGGCGCCACCGATAGAAACGGAGAGTGAGTGCTTTACACTACGCGCTGCGGCGCGCTCTTCAAAACGGCAGATTTTACCACGGCTCATGTCCCTTACCATTTGGCTATCTGTGCGTGACTCAGGGCCAGAACCAAAGTTCCATATGTTGTCAGCCATGCGTGTTCAACCTGTGCTCGTGCATCCATTACGTATGTTCCCGTACAGGTCACGCTTTGTACTTGAAAGTCGCTTGCACGGTATCGGCAGATAAATACGATATTCCAGTCCTTGTGTTATTGTGATTACGATACGAAGTTCCTTTCGATATGTATGCGGTAATATACATAATGGATGTACGAGCACAGATTGTCGACACATGGTTGACGACGTATGGGACTTTGGGTGTAGCCGTGAGTCGTGCTCGGATAGTTAAATGGTAGGGCGACCCCTCGCAAGGCGTGAAAGACGGGCTCGAGTTCTGGTCCGGTACAAATTTTCACTGTCGTCATTTCATTCTAAAGGTGATGGTAGTCCTTATTCGCAACTTAGAATTCATTTGAACGCTTGAATACTTCCGCGCGGGGTCTGATTTTGATTGTTTTCTTACGATGATCATTTTTTCCGTATGTAGGTGTGTGCCAAGAAACTATTTTCTCATTCGGAAGAAGACACTGGTGATTGAAGTTTCATGAGATGATTCTACCGCAACGGAAAACGCCTTTGCTTTAGTGACTACCACTCCAACTCGCATATTATGTACGTGGAACCCTCTCCCCTGTTGCGTGATAGTACAAACCGACCTGTCCTTGCTTGATCTTTTTCAGTATCCGCCGTCAGTCTTATCTATTGCGCATCCCATACCGCACAGCAGTACTTCAGTAGAGGACGGACAAGCGTAGTGTAGACAGTCCCTTCAGTAGACTGTTGCATTTTTATCCCAACATCGCAGAATTTGGTTCGCTTTCCCCACAACGTCACCTGTGTGATCGTTCCAATTTGAGTTATTCACAATTATAATCACTAAGTGTTTAGCTAAAGTCGTGGCCTTTATAAATGTGCAATTTATTCTGTAAACGAAAATTTAAAGTATTACTTTCAGTACTCACGTGGACGACTTTACACTTTTCATTAGTTAGAGACGATTGACACTTTTCGCGCAGTACTGATCTTTTGTCTAAATCAGTTTGCAACTGGTTTGAATCATGTTATGACTTTACATGACGGTAAATGACAGAATGATCAGCAAACAATCTAACAGGACTGCTAAGATTGTCTCCTAAATAGTTTTTGTAGATCAGGAACAGCAGAGGGTCTACAACATTTCCTTGCGGAAAGCCATATATTACTTCTGGTTTACTCGATGACTTTCCGTCAGTTATAATGAACTGTGACCTTTCTCACAGCAAAATACGAAACCGGTCGCACAACTGAGACGATAATCCGTAGGCACACAATGTTACTGTATCAGCAAACTTTCGAAGGAACTTAACTAATATACCACGTATCTGGACTCTAAGACTAGCCATTCATTAAGTAATTTAAGCTGTTCCGCTACACAACGGTTCAGAATTACTCAAGTTGGCAGTTGTTTCTGATTTGAATTCTGAAATATTTACTTCGTCTTCTCTGGTGAACGATGTAACGAAGTAACTTTGCTTTAGTGGCACTGTCATCAGTGACATAGACTGTGCAGGTATTAAATGCGTCTTGCCGATGATATACTTTAAATACGGCCAGAATGTATCTGGGTTTTCTTCCAGCTGTCGAAACAGAGATTCTTTGTGGAAAAAACTAAACGCAGCTCGCACTGAAGACGGCGCTGAATTTCGAGCTTCTTTAAACCTGTCAGAACCATAACAAGCTGCGCTTCGTCAAAATCGCTCATGTCAGACGATTGTTCAATTTTCGGTCCGTACTGCCACCGAAAGAGCTAACTGTTGCGAGAATTATCACACAGTCAATATAATTGCTCATGCATCCAAGTTACTGACAAAAATAATATACAGAAGAAAGGAAAAGGAAATTGAGGATGTGTTACATGACGGTCAGTTTGGCTTTACGAAAGGTAAATCCACCGGAGAGGCATTTTTGACGTTGCACTTCATAAGGGAAGCAAGACTACAGAAAAATCGACACTTTCATAGGATTTGTCGACAAGGAGAAAGCGTTCGACAACGTCAAATCGAACAAGATGTTAAAAAATTTGAGAAAAATGGAGTAAGCTGTAGGGAGACACGGGAAAGAAGAGCCAAGGGGAGATAATAAGAGCTGAAAACCAATAACGAAGTGCTCGGATTAAAAAAGGGCGTAAGACATGGATGGCGTTCAAAAAGTGGTTCAAACGGCTCTGAGCACTATGCGACTTAACTTTTGAGGTCATCAGTCGCCTAGAACTTAGAACTAGTTAAACCTAACTAACCTAAGGTCATCACACACATCCATGCCCGAGGCTGGATTCGAACCTGCGACCGTAGCGGTCGCTCGATTCCAGACTGTAGCGCCTAGAACCGTCCGGCCACTCCGACCGGCCCCTAGCGTTCAATCTGTATGTCAAAGAAGCAAAGATGAAAACAAAGGTGAGGTTCAGAAGTGAAGCTAAAATTCAAGGTGAATGGATATAAATGATAAGATTCACTGATAACATTGCTATCCTCGGTAAAAGTGAAGAGGAATTATAGCATCTGCTGAATGGAATGAAAAGGCTAATGAGTGCAGAATATGGATTCAGAGTAAGTTAAAGAAAGAAAGAGGTAATGAGAAGTAGTAGAAATGAAAACAGCGAGAAACTTAACATCAAGAGTAGTGACCACGAAGTAGATGAAGTTAAGAAATTCTGCTATCTAGGCAGCAGAATGAACGGAGCAAGGACGACATAAAAAGCAAACCAACACTGGCATAAAATGCATTCCTGGACAAGATGACCCAACTAATGTAAAACACAGGCCTTAATCCGAGGAAGAAATTCTTGAGTGTGTACGTTTGGAGCACAGAATTGTATCATAGGAAAACGTGCACTGTGGGAAAACAGGAAAAATAAAGAATGTATGCATTTGAGACAAGGCGCTACAGAAGAATTTTGAAAATTATGTACGCTGATAAGGTATGCAATGAGGACATTTTCCGCTGAGTGGACGAGGAAAGGAATATTTTATGGAAAACACTGACAAGAGAGAAGCGATAGGGTGGTAACACCATCTGTTAAGACTCCACGGAATAACTTCCATGGTACATGAGGGAGCTATAAAGGGTAGAAACCATAGAAGAGGACAGAGGTGGGAATACATTCATCAAATAATTGAGGACAAAGGTTGCAATTACTACTCTGAAGTGATGGGATTGGCACATGAGAGGATTTAGTGGCGAGCCGCATCAAATGAATCAGAAGAGTGATGAGTCAAAAAAGAATTACATTAGAATTATTCGTAATTGGACTGTTCTCCGCATATACAGTTCCCTAACGCATCAAGAGCCGGGAACGCCTCATTGCAGTATTCGATATCGCGCCAGCAGTGATTATAACACTTTGACACATCAGTGGAATTAATACTGAACTCAAGGCGGCTCCTAACCACAAATTTGCCATTTTTTCGCAAATTTGCCATTTCTTCGCCGATGAATGTTTACTACAATATTTTTTCTTTTATTATCGTATGTTTTCTTCAGTATCAGTTTTCGTTATTGACTAAAATTCATTCAGTATAATGCCATGTAATATAATTTTCATTAGTATCAGTATACAAGGTGTAAGTTGTCACTCCAATCGCTCTTGTAACGTCACAATTGTCATAATGTAACTCTAACCAACGATATTTTTTCTACAGTTTAATTTCATGAAAGCAAAGACACGCATTAAGGCACGGTCCAAGGAACCAAAGAAGTAATAAGTAGAAAAGTAATACAGTCCACCTGCACCAGCTATCATTCTTGAGAGTTGAGCACTGCAAAAACATTTGTAGTGTCCCGAATCAGAGTGTAAAGTGGCTTTTGAATTAGTGGCAGCCGCACGCTCGGGACGCTCTAACTCTGGGTCATGGGGCAGGCCCCAGTGACCTTCTTCAGTTGCGTGGGCGCGGGCAGACTCGTGACGCATCCTACACGAAGCCGAATTTCATGTAGACTGGAACATAGAACCTCCTCTGTGGAAGACCTCTCTCCGTGGAATTGATGGAATCGCTTGCTGATGAAGGGCGGCTCCTCGTCTCAGAAAGTTTTATGGATTCTGCGTAAAGCTCCAAGTGCATCATTGCATTCGGGGCCTATGACTTGTCCATATTGGACAGCAAACACGGCAAGTGAAGAGAGGTGGACCAAAATGGTGGCGTTCTGGTTTCGTTTTTGATGGATTTGGTTTGAAAAATACGTGTGTTGGTGTGTGCTTGAGAAAATGACGTAAAATACGGCATCTTTTATTCAGATGGGAATAAAATTACCCATTCATAACAGTTAATTGTGTGTGAAGGTGGGTCTACGTACGGAAGTTACGAATAATGAAGGATATTTTTCTGTACGCAGAAATTACCAGAGACGATTTTAGAAAGATATTTTACTGACATTAAAGAGAGATTCAAACAATGTCCTCAGAAAGAACAGATGAACTACACCGAAAAATTTTAAGGAAATGTTGTATTTTTCTTTTCGGTAATCACCTTTCTAGCTATGTTGATACATCCGACCTTTCACCTTTGCCTCGTGATGACTGGGTGTTGTGTGCTGTCCTTAGGTTAGTTAGGTTTAAGTAGTTCTAAGTTCTAGGGGACTGATGACCATAGATGTTAAGTCCCATAGTGCTCAGAGCCATTTGAACCATTTTGAACATTTCACCTTTCCTCAGCCAGTTCTGCATCTGAGTAGTATTACACACAACTCCCGTGTTATTTGTTAGATAAGTTACAACCTCTGCCATCCCTGCAGTTTTTACCCCGTACATGTCCCTCTAGAACCATGGACATTCCATAATGTAATACGTGTCGTGTCATTCTGTCACATCTTCGTGTCAGTGCATACACATACATATGTTGTCGCTGATTATGTGTAGATTTTCATTTCTTGTCTTATCAGTCCATCGGATTTTCGATATCTCTTCATAGCATTAAATTCGAGTGATTCGATTCGTTTATCTTCCACGTTTCCAATGGTCCATGAATCACTTTCATTCAAAGCTGTGATCTAAATGTACATTGGCAGTAACGTCTTCCTCTAATTTAGGCTTTACCCACCTTTGAGTGAGGAGTACCTTCTTTGCCTGGGCTAGTCTGGTACTTATGTCCTCGTCCGTCGTGCATTATTTTGCATCTTGCTCTTAGAGGCCACCAATTTTAATTTCATGGTTGATCGCCAATCTTATTTCTGATACTCTTTAATATTATTTTTGCTGGTCGTCACCACTGTTGTTTTTGGTTGGTTTGCTCTCAGTCCATAACCAGCATTCATTAAGCTGATCATTCCATTTAGAACATCCCGAAATTCCACTCCATTTTCAGTCATAATAGCAATGCCATTACTGATATGATTTCGTCCTCAATATTAATCCCATACTTGAAAATTTGTTTCGTATTCATCATTGCCTGTTTCATGTACAGATTGAAAGCTAGGACAGAAAGACTCCATCCGACTAGCATCAATTTCTATCCTATCACTTTGCACTATATTCCTCTTAGTGTGAGAGCTTATGTTTCAATAAACAGTTTATATGGCAAAAGAATCATTTTGATATTGAAAAGCTCCAAGAAAAAAGAACGTCCTGTTTTCACATATTCATTGCCTTACTACACTAAGAAATAGGTTTCGTTTTCAACCTTTAAGTGTTTGCTAAGAATTGCTGCTTACAGTATTCGAAACTACGTTAGTGATTTTTCCCACGCCACGATATCTGCAGTGCATGTAGGCTGCATTGTTCATTTTTATACAGTACACGATCTTCAGGTCGTTGTCAGTTCCCAGAATTTGCAGCCCCTAATTCTCATGCGTGTAGCTCCTCAACTGGCATTACGACTTTGAACAGTTTTTCTAACAAACAAACGAACAAGCAAAAATCACTTTTATTAGCGGGAATTGAACCTGAGCCATCCGCACACAATGTCCTTTACAAGTAACAGAAGATAACACAACAGCCGCAGCTTCTTGTTCTGAATAAACACTAGCTAAATTGTATCTGGAGCGTTTGTTGAGAGACCTAAGCATTTCTCGCAGTCTGTACACTCTACCTAGTAAGTGCATCGTACGATACTCTTACGTTTATAGAGTCACTGTTCCAGCCATAGAAGAAGTAATTTCCTGATTTTGGTAATTTCCCGTTGTCAGAGTGTTATAGAGTGTCTCTTCGTGAGTTACAGAATGAAGTTTCACGAACTGGTTGGCGAATGCAGACTAGTTTTCGACACTTTTTAGAACAGACTCATATTTCACATATCGGTTCCTCATGCGTATGAGATACTGATCTCACAGTTGGTTGTGAAGTTGTCGTGAAATGCTGCAAGACGATGCATCCACCACATCGTGAAACTCAGTATTTTACGTAAGCGTTATGTTACGTAGACCCCGCCTCCGTAGCTAAGTGATCAGTGTGTCTGACTTCCATGCGGATGGCTCAGGTTCAATTCCCGCTAGTGTAAGTGATTTTTGCTTGTTTGTTTGTTTGTTAGAAAAACTGTTCAACCTCGTAATGCCAGTTGAGGAGCTACACGCATGAGAATTAGCGGCTGCAAATTCTGGGAACTGACAACGGCCTGAAGATCGTGTGCTGACCCAGTGCCCCTCCGTACAGTATCCGAGTGACACTCTTGCCATAGGATGACATGGTGGCCGGTCGTTAATAGCCCTACAGGACTAGCAGGCAGAGCTTTAGCTTATATTGTACAGAAACACGATGCCGGGCTGCAATGGAGTGGAGAAAAGGACTTACTGCGTGCAATATATTTTATAACAACTCACTTCTGATTCATTGAACGTATACTCCATAAAGCATAGTTAAAATATTTATAATACCCCAACTTATTAGCTACAAATTGAGAGTTAAACAAAATATGTAACCCTAACAAAAATCATGAATTCTTTTAACAATAATGAATTCTGTGACAAAATTAACTCCTAAATAAAAATTAACATAGAAACTTTAGATACGAAATGCAGGACAAAAAGTATACAAAATTACTTCGCAGACTTAAATATGAGCACTTGCCTCTCGTGGCAGCAGAATATCCTTATACACAAGATCAGTTACGGCAACAGATTAGAGATCCTATCGCCGACATATTGAAGTCCCCGTTATGAAATCAGTGGCCTTCACAGCAACGCACTTACTTCCGATGTTGCAAGGCGATCTTCTGGCTGCTGTCCGGTTGAATTTCCATAAAGAAGAACCCATGAAGTCTAGGCCTCAGTTCCCCTTGGCCAGGGCGAGGAAAACAGCGCCCTTTCTGTCACAGAGTTGTCTCGCCCAACAACATTGCAAGGATATTGAAGTTGAACTATGCCATGCACATCATGATATACATTAAACAGCTCTGTGCCCATCTCAGGACAGAATGTTTAACCATTTAGAACTCACTGTAAATCAAAAAATATGATGAGTATCATTGTCAATATCTTACCAAGTAAAAGACAATTATTCAATCGTGTTTTGTGAAATTAGAGATATAACTAGATCATTCAAAAAAGGTTATTTGTGAAATTAGTAACTCTATCCAAATTTTGTAACATTCCCTTACTATTGGCCATTAAATTGTAGAAGCTGTGCCATAAAACAGCCACTAGTGAGGTATGGCATCTGATAGCGGCGAACGCTTGCTTATATGCGAAATTCCACTGAGATGAGTTGCCAGTTTTTCAAAGCGTGTTCTGTTGTGCACCTTTTGGAATGAACTGTCCAGTATCACTGGAGTTCAAGCACCTTCTGTATGACTTACAGATTCGACTCTGCTAGTGTCTTTCCATGTATTCCCGTAACATGCCTGACGAAATAATTGAGCGCTTTGATATATTGCACCACTGGCCTGTTCGTTCTAGGAGTGCAGAAATTCACCTGAGACCGTTTGCATAATCTTTTCCAGGTTCCGTACCAAAGTCGATAAAACCGAAACCCTTGTAGAATCGTTTTGTTGTCCGCCAGTCTGTCTGTCACTCTCTCTCGATCCGACTGTTAAGAACCGATTTTCTCACGAATGAGAGGATGTAAAAAGCTGAACTGTATGTCACACACTAAGGCCCTCGGCTCCTTAGCAGTAAACAAAATTTAGGCTTCTTAGTCAATCCAGTCAAAAGATACGGCCATTTACGTCACATATATTCATACTTGCAATGTCAATCATCAAAACCTATATGATATCAATTTCCCAGATTCATGAACGTTTCCAAGGAGCTAGATTTCGCATTACAAGTAGTTGATAAAATCCAAAAATCGTTAATTTTAATCATATCACAGAAAATTTTTTTTCTTCATTTTTTTTCCTTGTGCCTGTCTGCCTGTCAGTTAAGACTTCATTTTCTCAGGAACTGATGGGCGTATAAAGTCCAAATTCATGTCATGTACTAATTTCTGTTATCCCTTGGCTATGTAATACGTTTAAGCTTCCAAGTAAATTGAATCAAAAGGTATGGTCATTTATGTCATATACTTTAATACTCATGCACTCATTAAAACTTACAGGGAACTTCGTGTTGAGCTAGAAACGTGAAATTTGGTAAGAAGCTAAGTTTTACATTAAAAATAAAGGGGAACAAATCAGAAAAATTGTTAATCTGTATTTGTATCACACGAACAGAATGTCTTATTTCCTGATTGTTTATTCATCGGTCTGTCTGTCTGCCCGTATATTAAGACCCACTATTCTCAGGAAAGAATGAGTTTTGAAATTTAGGTCACATACTAATGTCTAAAGTCTCTTGCGGTGTAAAATACAAGTCGCTCAGGAAAGAAATCAGTATGAAATGCAGGGAGCTGAGACGAAATGGCTACATGAAATTTGTGAAGATAGAGAAAACGAAGTAACTGTCGGAAAGACTGACTGAGCATACAGAATAGCCAAAACTACCTTCGGTGAAATTAAAAGCAAGTGTTATAATATTAAGAATACTATGGCATTCCACTTTAAAATGCAGACTAGATAGCTGATAAGTGGAAACAGTAAATTGAAAGCCTGTATGAGGGGTGAGGGGAGTTGTCTAATGTAATAGAAGAAGAAACCGGATTCAACACGGAAGAGAGAAGAGATCCAGTACTAGAATCAGAATTTGAAAGAGCTTTGGAAGACTCAAGATAAAATAAGGCAGAAGAGATAGATAACATTCCACCATAATTTCTGAAATCACTGGGGGACATGATGTATACAGTGTACGAGTATGGCGACATATCATCCGAGTTTCGGAAAAAAGTATCATCCACACAATTCCGAGGACTGCAAGAGCTGAAAAGTGCGAGAATTATCGCACAGTCAGCTTAAGATCTCATGTACCAGAATTGTTGACAAGAATAATACACGGAAGAATGGAAAACTGAAGATGTGTTAGACGACGATCAGTTTAGCTTTAGGAAAGGTAAAGGCACCAGAGAGGAGGTTCTGGCTTTGCAGTTGATAAGGGAAGCAAGACTAAAGAAAAATCAAGAGACGTTCATAGAATTTGTTGACTTGGAAAAAGCGTTCGACAATGCCAAATCGTGGACGATATTTGAAATTCTGAGAAATACAGGGATAAGCTATAGGAAGAGAAGGATAGTTTACAACATGTACTACAGCCAAGAAGGAAAAATGATAATGGAAGACCAGGAATGAAGTGCCGTGATTAAAATGGGAGCAAGACAAGGATGCAGTCCTTCACCGCTACCGTTCGATTTGTACATCGAAGAAGCGATGATAGAAATAAAAGTAAGGTTCAAGAGTGGCATTGAAAGTCAAGGTGAAAGGATATCAATATTGAGATTCGCTGATGACATTGCTATCCCCAGCGGAAGTGAAGAAGAAGTACACGAACACCTGACTAGAATGAACAGTCTAATGAGCACAGAATACGGACTGAGAAAGACGAAAGTAATGAGAAGTAGCAGAAATGAGAACAGTGAGAAACTTAACATCAGTATTTATGATCATGAAGTGAAGGAAATCTGCTAGCTAGGAAGTAAAGTATCATACAACGGACGGAGCGAACATCGAAAGCAAAGTAGAACTGGCAAATAGGGCCTTTCTCGCCAAAAGAAGTCTACTACATCAAACACAGATATTAATTAGAGGAAGAAATATCAGAGAATGTACATTCGGAGGACTGCATTATATGGTACAGAAATTTGGTCTATGGGAAACCGGAAAAGAAGTGAGTCGAAGCATTTGATATGTGCTGCTGCAGAATGACAATAATCAGGTGGACTGATAAGGTAAGGAATGAGGAGGTTCTTCGCAGAATAGGCGAGGAATGCAGTAAATGGAAAACACTGGCAAGAGGACGGGACAATCTGGTAAGACATCTGTTAAGACATCGGGAAATAATTTCCATGCTTCCAAAGGGAGCTGTAGAGGGTAAAAACTATAAAGGAAAATAGACATGGGAATACAGCCAGGAAATAACTGAGGACGTAGGATGCAAGTGCTGCTTTCTGATGAAGAGGTTGGAACAAGAGAGAATTTTGAAAAAAAAAATAGTTACTCGCAGACTCACTCATGGAAACCAGTAGGGAACTTCCAGTCGACCTAGAATCAAGAAATTTACCAACAAGAAAATCTCAAAAATGTTAAACTGTAACTATATACCTTAAAATATATTTTTGCTATTATAAATTACTTTTCATTCAGGAACGGCCAAAAGCATAATAGAATAGTTTTACTGCTTTTAAACATGAAATGTAAGCCGTTATCATGTTTTAGTAAGTATATAAAAATATTTTACTAAATTTTCTCCTGCTGCATGTACACTCTAAGAGAAATAACCACGAACAGCAAAGGAATTATGCAAACTGGTCACAATTTGTAATTCATATATGTGTGGACGGAAAACGCAAAATTGTGAACTCTGGCTGTCCACGGATGAATGTGTGACGCCGCAGCGCTGTTCCACCATGAATGTGTCAAGGATAGTCAACCGGTGACATATCGATGCCAAAGCACAAAGACATTTTTAATTTCACTTCGTGTACTCAGTCGGGCAGTAGCTATACCTCGCAGATACTCACTTGATCAACTAAGCAGATGTCAGCATTTGAGAGAGAACGTGTAGTTGGGCTTAAAGAAGCCAGTTGTAGCAATCTGTCATTTGAATAAGAGCGATCTCACTATTTTACGACGTTGGCAGGAATGGGTGAACCATGTCGAACGCAGCGTTAAGAAGGAAGCGGTCGACCTAAAGAGACAACAGAATAAGGCGACGAAGCAATCGTGAGAGAGGCACTGAAAGTCCTGAACTCACGACGGTCATCGATCTGACATGTAACCAATAGGTGCTCCAGTTATCACAAGGACCACTCATTGGCGGCTCACCGGAAATACTGACGATCCGATGAGCCAATTGGACAGAATTTGGCACTATATAAGAGGACATCCAACACCTCCGTCAATTAGTGCCAAGCTGAGTAACTGCTTGCTGAAGGGACATAGGTCGAACAACGCGTTATTGACCGTCTCAATTTGTGAAGCTATTTCTCTCTAATAAATCATACAATTTTTTTGAAATTTAACCACTTGTTTTTCCTTACATATTCATCAAATCTACCGATTTTAGTCCCATTCAGGTTATACCTTCGTGGTATGTCGTTTTTTCTTCTGTCGTAGGGTGTATACATTGTAGTCTCCTGATCGCTTCTTTTTGTATGTCCGGGATTGTGTAAGAACTACTGTAGAGATTTTGATAGGCTGAGCTACTGTGCCGGCTTCACTCAGCTATGCTGGCGGACATAACACTCCATACCGGTGTGGGGTGGCCGCGAGATTTGAGGCGCCATGTCACAGATTGCGCAGCCTCTCCTGCCAGAGGTTCGAGTCCTCCCTCGGGCATGGGTGTGTGTGATGTTCTTAGCACAAGTTTGTTTTAATTAGTGTAAGTAGTGTGTAAGTCTAGGGACCGATGACTTCAGGAGTTTGGTCCCTCAGGAATTCACACACATTTGAACCACTCCATACCAAGATATTTATAAAGTTCTAGCCTTCTTACTCACCTTATTCGTCATTAAAAATGTTATTGATATGCGAACGCAGCCGCGCTGACCACTCAGCTACAGGCGCATTCAAATAGAGCTAAGGAAACAGGTAGAATACGGTGCTGCTGTAGGCGATGCCTATATAAGACAACAAGTGTCCGTCGCAGTTGTTCGATCTGATACTGCTGCTACAGTGGCAGGTTATCAACATTTTAGTGAGTTTGAACATGGTATTATAGTCGTCACACGAGCGATGAGACACAGCATCTCCAAGGTAGCGATGAAGAAGGGATTTTCCCGTACGACCATTTCACGAATGAACAGTGAATATCAGAAATCCGGTAAAACATCAAATTTCCGACATCGCTGCGGCTGAAAAAAGCTCCAGCTAGAACGGGACCAACGAGGACTGAAGGGAATTATTCAACTTGACAGAAGTGCAGCCCCTCCGCAGATTGCTGCAGATTTCAATGCTGGGCCATCAACAAGCCTCAGAGTGCGAACCATTCAATGAAACGTCATCGGTATGGGCTC
This sequence comes from Schistocerca cancellata, assembly GCF_023864275.1. Taxonomy (NCBI): domain Eukaryota; kingdom Metazoa; phylum Arthropoda; class Insecta; order Orthoptera; family Acrididae; genus Schistocerca; species Schistocerca cancellata. Next base: position 415,652,359 of record NC_064628.1, read on the forward strand.
TGTAATGGTCGGGGTCTTGTGCAGTTGGAGTGCTATGGGACTCCTCTTACGTCTGGATACGACTCTGACAGGTGAAACGTACGTAAGCACCCTGTCTGATCACCTCCTCATCCATTCATGTCCATTGTACATTCCGACAGTCGGGCAATTCCACAAGGAAAATGCGACACCCCAGACGCCCAGAATCGCTACCCAGTGGCTCCAGGAACACACGTCTGTGTTTAAACACTACCGATGGCCACCAAACGCCCCAGACGTGAAAATTATTGAGCATACTTGGGAAGCCTTGAACGTGCTGTTCATAAGATATCTCCACCTCTCGTACTCTTACGGATTTATGGACAGCCCTGCAGGATTCATGTTGTCAGTTCCCTCCAGCACTACTTCAGACATTAGTCCAGTCTATGCCACGTCGTGTTGCAGCACTTCTGCGTGCTCGCGGGAGCCTTACACGATATTAGGCAGGTTTACCAGTTTCTTTGGCTCTTCATTGTACATTATCAATGTCCACTTGCAAGGAGTGGAAAGAATTCATCTATTCATAGTGATGGATACGTACCTGTTACAGCTTCGTTATTTACTGTGGACTTGAAGTTGACACAGATGCAAAGAAACTCGTCTGTTTGACAGAGCACTATGTCGGGTTATGAACAGAGACTTCATGTATTTTAGTGAAGAGCTCCTAGGCCATGAGAGCATCTAATTCATTCTGCACAGACTCCTTCAAACTGAACAGCGTACACTAGCATATGTGAACAGCGAAATAACGTGGGTACGGAGAGTGATATGTGTTAAAATCACATTTGCGCGTCTTGAGCATTATAGAAACAGGGAGCTCAAATTGCTACAAACGTTTCTGAAGTCTCAGATAAGAAATACTTCTGCTACTTATGGTGATGTACAGTTTCAGATCACCAGATATATTTTGGCCATCCTTATGATTGCCCACCATAGACCATAGGTGCACCAGCTGCCTAAAAGTGGAGTTATTGCTTGACGAAACCGAAGCAGAGGGCTGGGACGTGACAGTAGAGGAATTGAGCTCTAACGTGGTTGTAGCAACCTTCAAAGGCGGTCACAGCTTTACAGTTGTCATCTGGTATTGTGACAGACGACGGCTATGTGGGCAAAAGGCTTCGTGGCGGGAGCATACGCCGCAGCTGTGGCGATGGAACTCAGGGCAGCAGGCAGCCCATCTTGACGCTAGAGAGCAGGTATGGCTATTCGTAGATGGCGAGGGTGACTGTCCGTTGAAGCTGCGAAGACCACGTTCAAATGCGGCGGCGGACTGTAGGCTTCCTCTGTTATTGTAAATGCCAGTACGATGCGTGCTACTTCTTCTAAAATAGAATGTGGTAACTTCTGAGCATCTATCCGGACGTGACTGCCAGTGCTTCTTGGATGTCTGTCTTCTATGAGGCTGTCTTCATAAAATTTAGCAGAACTATCTTCTTTGCAAGTGAATTTACGGTGACGACTAATGCGTTGGAGTTCAGTGGTTTGTCTGCTCCAGTTGTTTAGCACACGAGTAGAAACGCAGCGATATGCATTCCGCAATCAGAGAGTGGGTCTACTTCATCCACGAGCTCGACCAGGGTGAAGACGGAAGGCTCCTTCTGAGGGCTGTTATTCTATATCAATTGAAACACTTGTGGTTCGCGAAGTGCGACGAAGTAGTCTCCGACGAAAAGCAGCGTCACTATTGTGTTCCGCAGCGAGATGATGACACAGGCATACTGCGTAGTATGAGCTCCAGTCGTCCAGAATACGAACCCAGTCCAATGACTACTACGCCAACTCGCTCGACGCTAAGGATGCCCAGGGTTTTTATTTATTTATTGCGTTACTCAGCCGTGCCTGTTTACGACCTTCAGGTCATTTCTTCCATTTGTCTGTAATTGCCGAAAAATACTAAAAAAATTTCTCGTTTTCGGGTGCACACATGTGATTCAGTTACGTACGAAGGCGTGCTGAAAAGTAATGTCTCCGAATTTCCTACTTGAAAACTCTTTCAGCTTTTTAGATAAGACCAAAGTTACTAACATGCTACACCTTTATTCTTCATGTATACATATTTATTTCTCAACCTAGTCACCCTGGCGGCAAACACATTTGTCCCAATAAGAGACCAGTTTGTCTATATCGTAATGCGAATGTTTCACTTTGTTAATGGAGCCAAATCCGCAGCTCTCCTTGCACTGCTTCATCACAATCAAAGCGAAGTCCTCGAAGGTGTTCTTTAACTTTTGGAAACAGATGAAATTCGAATGAGATCAAGTCGGAACTGTATGGAGAATGATCGATGACAGTCAAACCGTGGCGTCGGATTGTTGTTGGTGTGGCAGCTGTCGTGTATGGTCTTGCATTCTCATGAGAGGGTGCTCCATGTCTGGACGACCTATTCGAATTCTTAACTCGATTACAGAAAGCCGTTTCTCATTCACCGACAAAGTTCGTTACACACCGCCATTCGGAACCCTCTAGCAGCACGGGCTTGCAACTTACATCAGCGAAGCAGAAAAATCGACCGAGTGGTATGTACAAAATTTAATGCCTCAACCGATATTGAGATACAATATACAGAGGAATTACTTTCCAACACGCTGTTTTTCATCTGAGTATTTTTATGATGACAATTATATCTCAAGCGTGCTAGAGTTTCGTTTCCGAACGATATCATACAAGTGACGTTTATGTTTCGAAAAGCCTAAACCATATGTTTGTTTAAAATCTTTCTTGACAAAAACATGTGTTATTTGAAAAAGTATATGGCATCACTTCGCGTGATGAAGATTCCTATATTATCATCGCTCAGCGGCAAAATCTCTCATATCGAGTGTGGAGCATTCTTTTCAATCCTTAATCCTCCTGTAACAATTTGGACGACCTTTCCTGTTTGGGTCATCAGTCTTGTTTGATGCGGCCCGCCACGAATTCCACAACTGTGTCATCCTCTTAATCTAAGAGTAGCACTTGCAATATACTTCCTCTATTATTTGCAATATGCATCCCTGTCTCTGTCTTCCTCTAGCGCCACGGGAGTTATTCCCTGATGTCGTACAGATATCCCATCAACCTGTTCTTTCTTCTTGTCAGTGTTTTCCTTTCCTCGCCGGTTCTGCTGAGAACCTAATTCCTTACCTTAACAATACACCTAATTTTCAACATTCTTCTGTGGCACCACATCTCAAATGCTTAAATTATCTTCTGTTCCGGCTTTCTCATAGTCCATACATACAGTACTGGGCTCCAAACGTACAATCTCAGAAATTTCTTCCTCAAATGAAGACCTATGTTTGTTACTAAATACTTCTTAGCCAGGAATGCTCCTTTTGCCATTTGTTGTCCGTTTTTTATGTCCTCTTTACTGATTCCGCCATTGGCTATATTGCTGATTATGTAGGAGAATTCCTTATCTTCGTCCTTGAACCCGAATTCTGATGTTAAGATTCTCGCTGTTCTCATTTCTGCTATTTCTGATTAATTTCATCTTTCTTCGATTGATTCTCAATGCCTAGTCTGTACTTATTAGGCAGTTCATTCCATTCAACAGATCCTGAAATTCTTATTCAACTTCACTCAGGATAGCAATGTAATAAGCGAATCTTAGCATGCACCTTGAATTTTGATTTATTTCTTGAACCTATTACTTCCATCATTGCTTCTTCGAGGTACATACTGAACAATAGGGTGAACGACACATCTCTTACACCCTTTTTAATATGTGCACATCATTCTTTGTTATCCACTCTAATTGTTCCCTCCTTGGCTCTTGTGGATATTGTGTATCTTGTACATGCTGCATTTTACCCGACTTTCTCTATAGCTAACCCTTATTTTTGTCAGGATTTCGAAGGTCTTGCGCCATATTACGTTGCCGAACGCTTTTCCCGTATCGACAGATCCTATAAACGTGTCTTGATTTTTTTTTTCAGTCTTACTTCCATTATCAACCACGACTTCAGAACTGCCTCTGGTGGCTTTCCCTCTCCTAACGCAAAACTGATCGTTATCTAACAGATCCCCAATTTTCTATTCTTCTGTACAGTTTTCTTGTGAGCAACTTGGATGTATGAACTTTTAAGCTGATTACACGATAATTTGCGCACTTGTCGGCTCTTGCATTCTTCGAAATTTTCTGGATATCGTTTTTCTGAAGTTCTGATGGTACATCGGCAGTCTCATAGATTCTACGCGACCTTATCGTTTTCATTTCACTACCGCTACGTACATTTCTTAAACTTGTGCTCTGCTCTACAGAGTCATTGTTGAAATTCTTTTCTATGTTCGTTGTTCTCTTCTTCTGTGCTCCATATCCATCAACATTTCTCATTATATAACGTCACTGTCCCGCAGTTTCATCTTGTTACAACACTCCGCGGTGTATGTTTTTACATGTTAGAAAAAAATAAACGTGTGTACAGATGGTTATTCTCCTTCAAAATTCATATTTCCCGAAAATGTGCAAGTTTCCTTCAACTCTGTTGTGGTCCTATATTGCTAAGCCCTTCACAGAATATGTACAAAGTGAGAACGAGAGGAAGAACAGCAGTAACTTAATACAATGCGAGATACTGAGGTATGACGTTGCGTAGTCGTAATCCGAGTGCTAAATTTTTCGGCAGAATCAAACGATTTCTATTTTTCTAACGTTATGTGTCATTTTCGCATTATGTCTTGTACCTGACACTCTGAAGAATATTGGGTAATAGCATCATCAGTTTCTACAGAATGAAAACATGGTCAGAATTTCAACATTATACACTTTCTGGGTTAGACTGTTACTGTGCCAATTCATCATCAGAACGCAAATAGAAGCAGCAGATTACCAACTGATTGTGCACCGCTACGCAGAACGTATCGAAATAACAAGTCTTTTTCTGTTGGCAATAAACAAAATTTTTATAAACCTCGTACTGTTGAAAAGCTGTTTGATAATAAATCCCGAGTCCCGTGTATTGCTTCGTGCACTGGACTTAGAAATAAATGCTTACGTACTTTTTTTTGTGCAACTACGATTTAGGTCTTTCATAAATGCTCATTCAGTATCAACAGTTATGCTACTATACTGAAGTAAGTACTGATAGTGAAGAACATTTTTTCAAACCATTCGATACGAGAATAAGTAATTTGTTCAAGATTTTGGCACTTTATTTAACTACACACAATCTGGAAATAAGTTATTGTATTTTTTGGAACCTGCTGTATATATAACATGGTATCACGGAATATTATGTGTTCCGTTAGAGAAATGTACCGTTTCTTTCAGTGAGAAATATTTAGAGTCAATTTTGTTGTACTGATAGCGTTTCCTGGAGTGAGAAATGCTACATTTATGCGAATGAAGAACTTAGTGAGTACACTGCGCACACCTCATGTATCAACTATCCACATACACATCTGCACATTACTGTAATGCTGTACGTTTATGAAAACCACTTCCTTTTGTCAGCTGGATCCGCAAATTGACGTTACTGTAATGGCTATCACAGCTAATTAATTATTTAAAATAAACGTTGCCTTCCACATAATTAATATTGCTGCAGAATACCAGCTCGATATCACACAGAGCTTTTCTGAGTGAAGTACATTTCAATGGGAGCATTAGCAGCAGCTATAATATCCAAGTGCAATCGTCGTTACTTCAAATTCAGTAAAGTCTGAACTCTGTTTTGAGCCCCTGTTACTATAATAACTGATCTGCCTCAGAGTGTTGAATCTTTAATCAAGATAAATTCATCACATCCGTACAGCCATGGAAGGCGTTAATTATAAACACCAGGTTAATATGTTGAACGTCCTAGATAAACGGAATTTGTTAAGAAGATATTTTATCTTTATTAATTTTTGCCACGGTGAATGCTGATATTAGTTACAGAAGATCGTAGTAGACGTGTTCAAATGCACAGTATTCCAAATGGAAAATGTTAGTCATACAAAGTCAAATTATGAGGCGGGAGTGCGTAACATAACAATTACCACAATATTTGTATTTATAATAATTTCCTCAGGTGCACTCATATATGCATTAAGTGTCGTATTTATAGTTACAGTGAATGAATGAAGACGTTACAGTGAGCACAGATGTAATCTATTAAGGGATCTTTGTATGATAAAAATTAACTCGTTATTGTGTCCAACGTTGTGGAATAGGAGGAAGTAAATAATGGAATTTCCCTAGCTGTCACTCTGATTAAACCAATTGTTTTCATTCACTACCTCGTGATTTGGTTCTTACAACTGTCAGTTTTTATGAAATGTGCTATCAAGAATATGCTATATCCAAACCAAATCATTATCGTAACGGTTATCACTGAAATGGAAGTTTTCCAGGTAGACTTACTATGTTTTCCTGCTTAGCCCTCTGTGCTTTTAGAAAAAAGCAAAGTGGGTTAAAAATTTATCATAGTGACCAAAGGAGGTTGTCCGTTTAAAAACATGTGTATGTATAAACCTACTCGGAGAAAATCAAGAACAGTTGCAATACGATACCGATACCGATAACATGAGACTTGGGGGTGCGCTAATGACAGAAGGCATGAGTCACATTTCAGTGGTGTCGGTGGAGTCTATCAGCAGGACGGGTTTCACTAGACATGGCCTGCACCTCAACAGGTATGGAAAGGGGAGGTTGGCAAAGCTTATAGATGACAGCATAGGTGGGGGTGGTGGGATCACTCATGGGAAAATTCCGGTAGTTGTGGGTGTTAGAGCTGTACCTTTTTTACATTGAAGTCAGCTGACAGGTATTCCTGCTTAGGGGAAGTCTCTCTAAGAAAGAAACCACTTTCGACAAAGCTTAGGTATCCGATTAATGAGGGAATTAGTATATTTCATCAAAACATACTAGGCATTAGAGATAAGGTTAGTGAACTACTTATAGATGTTGACTCTGAAATTATTGGTATATCTGAACACTTCTTAAATAAGGAGATAATTCAGAGGCTTCCTTTACCAGGATACAGGTTGGCTGGCAGCTTTTCTAGGGGCTCTTTGCGGTGTGGGGGAGTAGCCATGTATGTGAAAAACGGTATCCCATTTGAGTCAATTGATGCTTCAAAGTACTGCACTGAAAAGGTGTTTGAATGTTGAACAGGTGTGGTTAAATTTAGTGGAGCTAAACTTCTTACTGTTGTTATTTATAGATCCCCAGACTCCGATTTCACAACATTTTTGCTAAAGCTAGAGGAGGTTCTTGGTTCACTTTATAGGAAATACAAAAAGTTAGTGATATGTGATGACTTCAATATAAATTGTATAAGTGATTGTGCAAGGAAAAGGATGCTTGTAGACCTCCTTAATTCATATAATCTTATGCAAACCGTATTCTTTCCAACGAGAGTGCAAGGGAACAGTAGAACAACCATAGACAATATTTTTGTTCATTCGTCATTACTAGAAAGGCATTCTGTTAGCAAAATGGTGAATGGCCTTTCAGATCATGATGCACAAATTTTAAGTCTAAAAGATTTTTGTGCTGCAACACAGGTTAAATATAGTTACCAACTTATTAGGAAAGCTGATCCAGTTGCTGTAGAGACTTTTGTAAACTTTATCAAGGAAGAAGAGTGGCAAGATGTTTATAGTGCTGATACAGTAGACGATAAATATAATGCTTTACTCAAGACTTTTCTCGTGCTCTTTGAAAGTTGCTTTCCGTTAGAACGTTCAAAACAGGGTACTAGCACAAACAGGCAGCCTGGGTGGCTGACTAAAGGTATAAGAATATCTTGTAGAACGAAGTGGCAATTATATCAAAACGTTACAAACAGTCACAATCTAAATGCAGTAGCCCATTACAAACAGTATTGTAAGGTGCTTAAAAAGTTATTAGGAAGGCAAAAAGTATGTGGTATGCAGATAGAATACCTAAGTCTCAGGATAAATTTAAAACCATATGGTCAGTCGTAAAGGAAGTGGCTGGTCTGCAGAGACAGGTCGAGGATATAGAATCAGTACATAGTGGGAATGTCCGTGTTACTGATAAGTCGCATATATGTACAGTATTTAATAATCACTTTCTGAATATAGCAGGTGAACTAAATAGAAACCTAGTCCCAACAGGGAATCATATAGCGCTCGTAGAAAAAAGTGTTCCGAGACTGTTACCTGAAATGCTCCTCCATGATACTGACAAGAGGGAGATTGAGTTAATAATTAAATCACTAAAGACCAAGAACTCTCATGGATATGACGGGGTATCTAGCAGAATACTGAAGTATTGTTCCATGTATGTTAGCCTAGTACTTATCCATATCTGTAACTTTTCCTTTAGGAGTGGTCGGTTTCCTGACCGATTAAAGTACTCGGTAGTGAAGCCACTTTATAAAAAGAGAGACAGGGATAATGTTGATAACTATAGACCTATTTCTATGCCATCGGTGTTTGCTAAAGTTATCGAGAGGGTTGTATATACAAGGCTACTGCAGCAATTAAATTCACATAATTTGCTGTCAAATGTACAGTTTGGTTTTAGAAATGGCTGAACAACTGAAAATGCTATAGTCTCTTTTCTCTGTGAGGTTTTGGACGGCTTAAATAAAAGGTTGCGAACGTTAGGTGTTTTCTTTGATTTAACGAAGGCTTTTGACTGTGTTGACCACAAAATATTACTGCAGAATTTGGAACATTATGGAGTAAGGGAAGTAGCTTACAATTGGTTCGCCTCTTACTTTAAGAACAGAAAGCAGAAGATAATTCTCCGCAATATTGAGAGTGGTAATGATGTTCAGTCCCAATGGGGCACTGTTAAATGGGGGCGTTCCCCAAGGATCGGTGCTGGGGCCACTGCTGTTTCTTATTTATATAAATGATGTGCCTTCTAGAATTACTGGTGATTCAAAAATATTTCTGTTTGCTGATGACACCAGCTTGGTAGTGAAGGATTTCGTGTGTAATATTGAAACATTATCAAATAATGTAGTTCATGAAATAAGTTCGTGGCTTGTGGAAAATAATTTGATGCTAAATCACAGTAAGACTCAGTTTTTACAGTTTCTAACTCACAATTCAACAAGAACTGATATTTTAATCAGACAGAATGGGCATGCTATAAGCGAGACGGAACAGGCATGCGGATAGATAGTAAGCTGTTGTGGAAAGCCCATGTTCAGGATCTTGTTCAGAAACTAAATGCAGCTTTCAGAATGAGATTTTCACTCTGCAGCGGAGTGTGCGCGGATATGAAAATTCCTGGCAGATTAAAACTATGTGCCCGAGCGAGACTCGATCTCGGGACCTTTGCCTTTCGCGGGCAAGTGCTCTACCATCTGAGCTACCGAAGCACGACTCATGCCCGGTACTCACAGCTTTACTTCTGCCAGTTTGGAAGGTAGGAGACGAGGTACTGGCAGAAGTAAAGCTGTGAGTACCGGGCGTGAGTCGTGCTTCGGTAGCTCAGATGGTAGAGCACTTGCCCGCGAAAGGCAAAGGTTCCGAGTTTGAGTCTCGGTCGGGCACACAGTTTTAATCTGCCAGGAAGTTTTAAATGCAGCTTTATTTACCATTAGAACAGTATCTGAAATAAGTGACATTTCAACACGAAAAGTAGACTACTTCGCATATTTTCATACGCTTATGTCATATGGTATTATTTTTTGGGGTAATTCTTCTGATTCAAAAAGGGTATTTTTGGCTCGAAAACGGGCTGTTCGAGCTATGTGTGGTGTAAGTTCGAGAACCTCTTGTCGACCCCTAATCAATAGTCTGGGAATTCTGACATTGCCCTCACAGTATATATTTTCTTTAATGTCGTTTGCTGTTAGCAATATTAGCATCTTCCGAAGAGTTAGCAGCTTTCACTCAGTTAATACTAGGCAGAAATCAAATCTGCATGTGGAATGCACTTCCTTGACTCTTGTGCAAAAAGCAGTGCAGTATTCTGCTGCATCCATTTTCAATAAGCTACCACAAGAACTCAAAAATCTTAGCAGTAGCCCAAACTCTTTTAAGTCTAAACTGAAGAATTTCCTCATGGCTCACTCCTTCTACTCTGTCGACAAGCTCCTGAAAGAGCTAAAAAATTAAGCAAATTCCAGTGTTACATTCTTGATTTTCTTTATTTAAACTAATGACGTGTCGCCTGAATATGTTTCTTATATTTCATTTTATCTGTTCCTACAATCGTGTTATAATTTTATGTATTGACTAGTTCCATGATCATTGAGACTTCTCCTTAATGTGGTCCCACGGAACAATAAATAAATAAACAAATAAATAATAGCGAAATTATTTAGAAATGATGTAAACGGATTTAGCAGTAAAAAAAATTAGAACATTGACGAAAATCAAAAGAGTACATTTGCGAATGTAGACTGTATATCTGTACTAACAATAAAACTCTGAAGCCGTCGTGTCTTTCTGTTTGTCTGAGCACGCTAATGTCCAAAACTACTAGACGAATTTGCATGGATTTTAACAGGTCACCTGAATGTAAATTGGGACAACGTATAGATTTTATTTAATCAAAATTGGACCTTGAAGAATGTGTAGTTTAGGGGAGCTGACGGGCTTTGTTCCATCAAAGTCGGATGACGGAGAAAAGACTCGGTAATTCAGAATATTATTTATTCTAATATTATAAAAGCGAACTAACTCTGTTTCTTGCGTTTTCACCGCTTAACCGATTTCGATTACATTTGTTATGGAGTTATTTTGACCGTGGAGGGATAAAAAAGGCTACAAAACGTGTAGTACAAGATGATCTGAAGAATATTATGCGAACTAGGCAAAAATATTTACTCTTTGAAACAGCTAAAGAGCTATTTTCTGCTGTCGGTTGAGGTAGGAGCATACGCCTAGGCTGTACAAAGCCAATTTCTGATGCCCAACTGAATGAACAATGACGCGAAACCATCATGCAAAGTATGCTAATTGCAAACAAGGATACTGTCACGCAACTGAATACGTCTTATTTAATGAATATTAATGGAAGTGGGCCAAATAAGCACAAAAAGGGTACCACACCACTCACAGAGATTAACGGCGGGAGGGAATCTTTTAGTTATGAATGGAAAAAAATTGACATTTTATCCAATATACAAGGTGTTACAAAAAGGTACGGCCAAACTTTCAGGAAACATTCCTCACACACAAAGAAAGAAAATATGTTATGTGGACATGTGTCCGGAAACGCTTACTTTCCATGTTAGAGATCATTTTATTAGTTCTCTTCAAATCACATTAATCATGGAATGGAAAAACACAGCAACAGAACGTACCAGCTTGACTTCAAACACTTTCTTACAGGAAATGTTCAAAATGTCCTCCGTTAGCGAGGATACATGCATCCACCCTCCGTCGCATGGAATCCCTATTGCGCTGATGCAGCCCTGGAGAATGGCGTATTGTATCACAGCCGTACACAATACGAGCCCGAAGAGTCTCTACATTGGGTACCGGGGTTGCGTAGACAAGAGCTTTCAAATGCCCCCATAAATGAAAGTCAAGAGGGTTGAGGTCAGGAGAGCGTGGAGGCCATGGAATTGGTCCGCCTCTACCAATCCATCGGTCACCGAATCTGTTGTTGAGAAGCGTACGAACACTTCGACTGAAATGTGCAGGAGCCCATCGTGCATGAACCACATGTTGTGTCGTACTTGTAAAGGCACATGTTCTAGCAGCACAGGTAGAGTATCCCGTATGAAATCATGATAACGTGCTCCATTGAGCGTAGGTGGACGAAAATAAAATGAGCTCTAATATGGAAAGTAAGCGTTTCCGGACACATATCCACATAACATCTTTTCTTTATTTGTGTGTGAGGAATGTTTCCTGAAAGTTTGGCCGTACCTTTTTGTAACACCCTGTATTTATTGACTTTGAACGTTTAAGTTATTACTCATTGACGTCTTAAAAATAACATTAATAGTCGGACAAGGGAATACAGTTCTCAGTGTAGCCTTGGCGCAGGGAGGATAAAACACAGTCACTTTAATATTTGCGAACACGGCCAGTGACCGGGAAGTTGTTAATTAGATGTTAAAAGCACATCAAAAATAGGAGAGGGCACCATTATATTGCCAAAAATGCGCACTGAAAACCATAAGGTGAATGCATGACATCGTGATCACGTACTCGGTTCCTGAAGAAAGCACGTTAGATTCGGTTCTGAATTGCTTCAGAGTCCGCGACGATGTGCCTTCTTAGAAGTCGGGCAGTGAATGAATAAAGAGGCTGGCGGTGGCAGTGGCTGGGAGATGTGCTTGCAGCCTTTCTTTCGTACTCAATGGTTAAGTACAGAAATACCTTTAGAGGCAGCAATCATCGTCCCGTGAGTCACCTCTCCCGTCATTAACCTGACGTGTTTATCCCCTACCAGACCCTGAAGAGAAGAGTACTTCACAAAGCCTAAAGTTAGTTCTCTAAGAGCCGTCCGAAATTTGGCTACATTGCTGCCGCAACTAGAAACCGCCACCAATGAGCGCAGAAATTCCTCGAGTTCAGACGAACGAAGGATACGTAAGAGCGTTAAGCAATCTCTTAGTCGTTTCTGTGTCATTACACTTCAGCCAGTCGCTCAGAAGCGGGCAGTTAGAGCCACGAGCATACCTTCACTCCATGAAATGATTATGAAAATGTCGAAAAAACGGCTCCGTATGTAGGCAAAGCGCAAAACCTGGAGCGTACACATACATCTGCACTATACTCCGCAAGCCACCTAATGGTGTGTGACGGAGCGTACTTTTGTACCACTAACTGAGCACGCCAACCTTGTTCCTCTAGCGGAAAGCGAGTGGGAAGAGTGATTGTCGGTAAGCCTCTGTATTGGCTCTAAATTCTCGAATTTTCTCTTCGTTGTTGTGACATGAGACATATGTGGGGAAAGTAATGTGTTGTCCAACTGTTACCGGTAAGTTCTCTCTCGAAATTTCAATAATAAGTCTCTCGTTGATGCACAACGCCTCCCTTGTAACGTCTGCCAGTACAGTTTGTAGAGCATCTGCATAACGCTCTCGCTCCGGCTAAACGATCCCGTGACGAAACCCACCGCTCCTCGTTGGAACTTCTCTGTCTCTCCTAGTAGTCCTACCTGGTCGGGATACCAGATAGATGAACGATACTCAAGAATCCGTCGAACAAGGGACTTATAAGCCACTTCCTTCTTGGATGAGTCACATTTGCTTAAGATTCTTCCTATGAATCTGAGTCTGGCATCTGCTGTTTCACTGTTTGTTTTATGTCGTTATTCCCATTGAGGTCGCCCTGAATACTTATTCCTAGATGTTTTACGGTAGATACTGTTTCCAGCTGTTTGTCATCAGTAGTATAGCTGTACAGTAGCGGCTTTCTTTCCCGTGTATGCGCAATATGTTACATTCGTTTATGTTCAGGTTCAGTTGCCAGAGCTTGCACCACTCATCGGTTCAGAAAATCGTTACTATCTTCTGACGTCGCTGCTTTGTTATAGACAATCGTCCTCTGCGAACAGCCTTAGAAAGCGAACAATCTTGCGTAGGAACAGAGAAAGCAGAGTTTCGGAGGATCTCTGTTTGCGGAGACCATGTTGATTTTTGTAGCGGAGAGTTTCATTCTCCAAAAACGTCATAACTGTTGATCATAGAACATACTCCGTAAATTTCCAACAGATTGACGTCAACGATATTCTTCTATAATTGTATGCATCTGTCCTACGGTCCTTCTTAAAAACGGGAATGATCTGCGCTTTCTTTCAGTCGCTAGGTACCCTTCGCTGTTCAAGAGATCTATGATAAATTATTGCTAGAAGGGGGACAAGTTCTTTCGCATAATCCTTGTAGAATCTTACAGGTATCTCATCTGGTCCTGAAGCCTTTTATCTACTAGGCGATTGTAGTTGTTTTTCTATTCCGTGATCAGCTATCGCAATATCTACCATTTCGACGTCCTTACGACGATCGAAAGGAGGCATCGTGTTACGATCTTCCGCAATGAAACAGTTTCGGAAGGCCGAATTCAGTATTTCGAAATTCCCTCTGTTACCTTCAGTTTCGGTGCCAGTATGGTCACTCAACGAGTGAGTAGATGATTCCACCCTCTTAATGATTTTACGTACGACCAAATCCTTTAAAAATTTTACTCAGATCGGTTGAAAAAGTTTTACCTTCAAGTAATTGAACGCTTCTCTCATTTCATTCCTAATGCTCATTTTTGCTTCGTTCAGCCTTTGTTTGTCAGCTAGGTTTTTTCTTCTCTTGCATCTGAGGTGAAGTTCTCTTTGTTCATGTGGCAGTTTTCTAACACGGCTATTAAACCATTGTGGGTCTTTCCCATCGCGTAAGATCTTCCTCGGAACATACTTCTGTAGGGCACATTGCACGATGCCTTTAAATTTTTATCATTAGTTCTCCACATCTTCGTTCTGATCACTAAGTATTTGTTGCTGGCTGCTTGGATACTATGAAATTCGTGTCCTGTCAGTTTTTCTAAGAAAAAATATCTTCCTACGTTTCTTAACATTCTCTGTAAGACCCATTGTCGTAGATTCATCGCAGCCTTATGATCACTGATACCATCCTCTACGTTAACTGATTCGATATGTTCAGGTCTGTTTGTTGCAGGAGGTATAAGTCGTTACCCTCACGAGATGGTACTCTAGTTATTTGCTCGAAGTAATTTTCAGACAAAAGATCCGGAACAATGCCACACGAATCCCTGTCTTTGGCACCAGTTTCAAAACCATGACACTCCCAATCTACAACTGGCAAGTTGAAATCATCCGCTATTACGACGATGTGATCAGGAAAATTTCTAACGATACTCAGCAAATTCTATCTGGAGCATTCTACCTCTAGAGCTTCTGACCCAGGCTTCCTACAAAAACATCCGATTACCATTTTTGGTCGATCTCTGATATTTAACTTCACACAGGTTATTTTACAATCTGAATACGTGATAACGTCAGTAGATTTGATCGAAATCTAGTCCGCCCCCGGTAGCTGAGTGATCAGCGTGACGGACTGTCAGTCCTCTCTGCCTGGGTTCGATTCTCGGGTGGTTGGGGGCATTGTCTCCACCCAGGGACTGGGTGTATCGAATTCTTTGCTGCAATAAGCACTCCGTCACCATTGGCGACTAACCTATCTTTACTATGAACATTCCAATCTGAACTTAGGATTGTCATTAACGTCTGGTTTCAACCAACTTTCTGCTCCTTATAATATCTGTGTACCTTCAGCACGCGATACTAATTCTGGGACCTTTCCTTGGATGCTGCTACAGTTTACTAAAATCACATTAACCTTTTCTATCTCTGATTTGCGACGACGAACATTCTTTGAGGATATTATGGCCAATTTGTCAGGTAAATCGTCTTTGATCCCAAGGGAGGGTTTCTCTAACCGAAAAAAGCCCCATGTGCAAGCCACACGTACTCCACTAGCCTAGTACCTACTCCATGCGTGTAGTGCACGCTTGATCTATTAAGGGGAACCCTACAACTCTGGACGCGATAGATGAGGTCGAGAAATTCACATCCGATACCGTCGCAGAGTCGTCTGAGCATCTGGTTTAGACCTTCCACTCTGCTCCAAACCAGAGGACCGCGATCAACCCTTGGTACGATGCTGGGTACGATGTCTAACTTAGCCTGCACCCCGTGTGCGATGCTAGTTGCCTTCACCAAATCAGCCATTCGCCGAAAGGAGCCGAGGATGCCCTTGGAACCCAAGCAGCAGGAGTCATTCGTGCCGACATGCCCCACTATATGGAGCCTGTCGTATCCAGTGTGGACGACACACCCCAGGAAACGTACCGAGCACACTCTGACATTCTTTCCCACCTTGCCTGCTATTTTCCTGAGGGGCTCTATCACCGCCTAACACTGGAGCTCCCAGTGACAAGTATACCCACTCTCTGGTCTAGTGTAGATTGCGCAGCAAAATCGGCCACCGGCCCAACAGGAGACACATCCCTTGCTGGCTCAGAGTTATCACTAACATTGGGTATCATCTTGTACCTGTTGCTAAGGCATGGGGAGCCAGCCGCGTGACCTACTCCCTCTTTCACCTTCCGCCCAGTGGCATGTGAACACTGCCTGCCACACACTTTCCAGTGGAAACAGACCGGTCAGATGTAGCATGTCAGAAAATGTAGTGAACCTGGGTCACCAGAGGATTCCAGGGTAACCAAAGGTGCTGCAGGTTCGACACCAGGGCCGCAACTTCGAGCATTAGCCGGAAGCATATCAACGATAGCCAACACACCTTGTACCTGTTTGCGGACAGCAGCCAATTCTCCCTGTGTCCGCTTACAACAAGCACAGTCCCTAGCCGTAATGTAATGCGTAAAAAATAGATATAAGATCTCAAATGGCGCTACTGAGCTGGAAATCAAGGCAAAAAAACAACGAGGAGAATAAAGAAAACCCTGACACGGCAAGCTTTTAAACATAAATAAAATTCTCTACGATTAACTGTTACTAGAAATTCAGCTTACCCAAAAAACTACGGTACTAGATAAGCATGCAAACTAGAGTGCATTGACCTAAACTATATGCTGTGTACCAGCACGAGATTTAAACTCAGTACCGTTACTTGGAATTTCTGGCGGCGGGAAAATTATACTAGGAAGCCGCCTTACAGAAGGCTTTGCACAATGATTTAGGCAAAAACAAAAACTTAGAGTAATTTGCTAGCCTCTAGCCTACACAGTAAAATACACATGTATAGTTTGCTTCTTTCCAGAATAACACAGAAAAAATCCAGAAACTAAACTAGATTACCTTGTATCAGTCAACTGTTGCTGCCGCTACTGCCGCTCTCGTGTCCACTTGGCTTGGTGTCTGCCGAAAATGAGAATGAGAGCCAATCAGGCGGCTCTGTTCTGAAGTAAACTGGATTACTCCAAAGCACTGTAACGAACAATCACATGCCTTGCGAGAAGCCACACCTGCCTGGGGAACTTTTATCTAGCTGAAAGGGCTTGCACAAGGAATTTCATGTTTCAGTCCAGAAAGGAATGCATGTCCCGCAACCCTTCTGCACTGTGGTGTGGGGGAACGGCAAGTCCAGCCTCCCTACCTCCAAGCAGGGGTTTCCGCAGGACAGCTTTATGGTGGCAACTCTTTCACCCATACAACCTGTGAGCCTTCAGGCCTACGAAACCTCCAGTGAAGTGATAACAGCTGCAATTAAAGAACAGTGTAATCAAGGACTGCTTGACATTTAATGAACATTTTGAGAAAAAAGAACAAATTACACTATGTAATTTTCAACTTTTGAACTTTATCATAGTTTTGAAAATTATTTTATTGGTTAATATGTGCTGTATGATACGACTCAACGCAATGAATGTAACGCTTATAGAATCTTCAGTATTTCTAATCCATACCTCCATACTTATGTTATTAAATGCGAAAGAAGCTCTGTTAGTTTTCGCAACTACATCGCTGAACCAATTTAGATGAAATTTTATATAGAGAGAATGACACAGGCTACGTTAGAAAGTAAAAAAGGAACACTACCCTAGGAGGGTGAAGTAGGATATCGAACACCTATTTTTCCTTCAGTAAACATAAACGACATTAAAGAGTTATTAAATTTGTTCCATAATGTACCCATTGTATAATATAATTGTGCAGGATTCCATGGCCAGAGTTAGTTGACACAAAGGTTTTCTGAGTACGGTACCGTATCATAATGTAAACCCAGAGAAATTCCATTCTAACCGAGGCCGAAAGATAGGTTTCTCCCAGACCCAAAAGAAGGCCTTAATGTAACCTGGAAAGGATGTCTGTGGAAGCTCAGAGCGGACTCATGAAGAAAATTGTGAACATTGACCACAACACGTATAGGTCAACAATCCAATGGTCCAGAAAGAGAAACTTCCAGGAAGATCTTACGTCGACTACAACGACTTCCATGCAGTGCCTCAAGGGTGGAGGATAAGGGATTTCTCATGGAAAATCAACGCACAGCCTGAAGGATATGTAAACACAAGAGGTATTTCCTGAAGATAAAAGTTATTGTCAGATGCAGGAAATGTAAATTAGCAGGCAAGCAGTATACAATATTGCGTACCCTGCATTTTCAAATTCAGCGTGCCTGTGGATATACAGGGTGTTACAAAAAGGTACGGCCAAACTTTCAGGAAACATTCCTCACACACAAATAAAGAAAAGATGTTATGTGGACATGTGTCCGGAAATGCTTAATTTCCATATTAGAGCTCATTTTAGTTTCGTCGGTATGTACTGTACTTCCTCGATTCACCGCCAGTTGGCTCGATTGAAGGAAAGTAATGCTGACTTCGGTGCTTGTGTTGACATGCGACTCATTGCTCAACAGTACTAGCATCAAGAACATCAGTACGTAGCATCAACAGGTTAGTGTTCATCACGAACGTGGTTTTGCAGTCAGTGTAGTGTTTACAAATACGGAGTTGGCAGATGCCCATTTGATGTATGGATTAGCACGGGGCAATAGCCGTGGCGCGGTACGTTTGCATCGAGACAGATTTCCAGAACTAAGGTGTCCCGACAGGAAGACGTTCGAAGCAATTGATCGGCTTCTTAGGGAGCACGGAACATTCCAGCCTATGACTCGAGACTGGGGAAGACCTAGAACGACGAGGACACCTGCAATGGACGAGGCAATTCTTCGCGCAGTTGACGATAACCCTAATGTCAGCGTCAGAGAAGTTGCTGCTGTACGAGGTAACGTTGACCACGTCACTGTATGGAGAGTGCTACAGGAGAACCTGTTGTTTCCGTACCATGTACAGCGTGTGCAGCCACTATCAGCAGCTGATTGGCCTCCACGGGTACACTTCTGCGAATGGTTCCTCCAACAATGTGTCAATCCTCATTTCAGTGCAAATGTTCTCTTTACGGATGAGGCTTCATTCCAACGTGATCAAATTGTAAATTTTCACAATCGACATGTATGGGCTGACGAGAATCCGCACGCAATTGTGCAGTCACGTCATCAACACAGATTTTCTGTGAACGTTAGGGGAGGCATTGTTGGTGATACCTTGATTGGGCCCCATGTTTTCCACCTACGCTCTATGGAGCACGTTATCATGATTTCATACGGGATACTCTACCTGTGCTGCTAGAACATGCGCCTTTACAAGTACGACACAACATGTGGTTCATGCACGATGGGCTCCTGCACATTTCAGTCGAAGTGTTCGTACGCTTCTCAACAACAGATTCGGTGACCGATGGATTGGTAGAGGCGGACCAATTCCATGGCCTCCACGCTCTCCTGACCTCAACCCTCTTGACTTTCATTTATGGGGGCATTTGAAAGCTCTTGTCTACGCAACCCCGGTACCAAGTGTAGAGACTCTTCGTGCTCGTATTGTGGACGGCTTTGATACAATACGCCATTCTCCAGGGCTGCATCAGTGCATCAGGGATTCCATGCGACGGATGGTGGATGCATGTATCCTCGCTAACAGAGAACATTTTGAACATTTCCTGTAACAAAGTGTTTGAAGTCACGCTGGTACGTTCTGTTGCTGTGTGTTTCCATTCCATGATTAATGTGATTTGAAGAGAAGTAATAAAATGAGCTCTAACATGGAAAGTAAACGTTTCCGGACACATGTCCACATAACATATTTTCTTTCTTTGTGTGTGAGGAATGTTTCCTGAAAGTTTGGCCGTACCTTTTTGTAACACCCTGCATAAGAGGGAAATTAATTGCTTTAACGGCAACGTATTACACACGTATATTTGACAAGTGGTATATCAGCTGTTCATGTTTTTTAATCCAAACATCAGCTGTATCGAGATCGATTAGTGTTCGCTGATGAGACAAAAGTATACCGATGAATAGATAGACCTGAAACCACTCATTCGTAAAATCTCCCATAATACTCTACAAATAACACAAATGCCGAAAGAATTGAGGAGATGCGAGAAACTAGCTCTTCCAAATTGTTGGAGCCCTTTCCGATGTATCTGAAACCTTAGGTTTCACGACCAGAAAAATTCCTAAGGCGTACGCAGATGTCTGGGGAACACAGTCAGTTTCCTATTTACGTTGACTTTTTTAAAATACTTTTTATTCCCTACTTCTCAAAACAGAGTCACGTTTATTTCAGCCAGTCAGTAAGGTCAGTTACATTTTTTCTGTTGTATTAGACTATATATTATTATTTACTTCATAATGGTGTTTGATGAGATGAGTCATTACTGAAAAACGTCTATAAAATGTCAGGTGATGATAGTTCGCTCGTTGTACCACCTCATCATAACCTCAAGTAGGCCTAAAATAAAAAATAGTAAAAAGCATTATAATCCAATCAAGACAGTCAATCTAGAACATGCTGCACTTTTTTTTCTCCTAAGATTATGCTTGTTGAAGTGAACCAACACTGAAATCTAAAAAGAGTGAAGTGATGAAAATTGGTTTACTGTAGCAACCTTCTGCAATAGCAGATGCTGTCCCCACATTGCACACACATCTGTTATCAAAATCCAGCGTGCTTTAATTACAGTACCGCTAAAGTATTGCATAAAGTAAGCAAACAACTCGTTCTACAATTCACTCACAAATACTTTCAAACACAGCTAAACAAAATTAGGCAATTGATTTCGGCTTGAAAATGGCTGGAAGTTGATATATTTTTTCTTCCAAACTTAAATATGTTTAAGGGTATTCTACTTACAATAGTATTACCAAAAACGGAAAATCTAGTAAAATTTACCAATAACATCTTTTCAAATTGTTCATAGTATAAATTCTCACCGTTGTACAACGCCAGGCTGTGGGGCATGAACCTGCATGGCGATGACACTAATATATCCGACATTAATTATAAATTGGATTTCAGTCAATATATCTTATTGCAATAGATTGGTACTGTTGTGTGTTTTTGTGATGGTGACGTTGAAACGTTGCTGGAAGTGGATGGCTGAAGACTTGGCAAGCTACATTTCGTACCTGTTTGGGTCTCTAACGCTAGACAAAAGCTGCTCACCAATTTATACCGTGTAAGTTCATTGGTACATAAAATGAAGTACACGAGATGCCACAGCAGAAGTCAGAAATCAGACGTCCACAGATCGAACTAAGAATACAAGATGGCAGAGCAGGAGGAGGGGGTCAGAGATCTACAAGAACAAATACGGTGGAGCAAGTGATCAGATATCAGCCTAGCAAAGATCGTTGATGGCTCAAGAGTGCATTTACAAGAAAGTGGCATGACTTAAGATAACATGTGCTCTCTGTCCACCGTGTCCTCCTTTCTCTACCTGTGCAGCGAGCGAGGTGGCGCAGTGATGAGCACACTGACTCGCATTCGGGTGGACGACGGTTCAATCCCGCGTCTGGCCATCCTGATATTGGTCCCTAAATCACTTCAGGCAAATGACGGGATGGTTCCTCGCAAAGGACACGGCTGACGTCCTTCCCCATCCTTTCCTAATCCGACGAGATCTATGACCTCGCTGTTTGGCCTTTTCCACAAAATCAATCCAATCCAATCTACCTGTGCATCTCCTTCTCCATAGTTTCCATCTCTTTCTGGTCTTTGTTCATTGCCTTCCTCCCTCCCCCCGCTCTTTCTCTCTCTCTATTCCTTCCCCTGCATCCCCTCTCTTTCTCTATCCGCTCCCTCCACCCCCCCTTTTTCTCTCTGTTTAGCCACACACACCAACATGTGTAGCCCGAGCAAGGCATGCCAATACTATCCTCACAATACTTCTTCTCCTTCACTCTTCATCAATATCCTTTTCCCTGCTCTCTCTGTTCATCTGAACCTTATGGTCTCCCTATATCCATCCCTTCTTCTACCCTCTATCTGTATCTCGCCTCCTCCCTCTCTGTCTATATCCTTCTTCCATATCTGACCTCCTCCCTTCTTTGGGCCCACTTCCCTCTTCTTTCTCAACCAGTCTTCATCTCCCATTAGCCCTCTCCATCTCCTGTTTCTCTCTCTTTCAATCCATTTCCTCATCTCCCTTTCCCTATCCATATTCTCCTGCCACCCTGTTTCTGTCACCCCCTCGTTCCCCCTTCTCGCGCTCTACCCCCTGTCCATCACACTCTGTAACAATCGCCTCTTGCACTCCTCTTTCTATCCATTGCCTCCTTTATCCATCTCATCTTACCACTATTGATGCCCATCCACACATGTAGCACCTGCTGGTTGGCAAAGCAGACCAACATTTCTGTTGTGCAGTGTAGCCTACTTGCCAAGGACCTTGGAAACGGTTTTTTACCTCTTATGTACGTAAGCTGCCTTGCGGAGATGGTTGACAAGGCAGTTCAGTACTAATGTACATAATACTAACTGCTGTAATTACCCTTATTTTAGTTGTAGTTGAAACATTTGTGTTGTATGACACATTTGGCTAATCAATTTTATGTGTTGAGAATGGCAGAAGTGTTGCAGTGTAAGTTAGCTTTCACATGGATTCTCTGACTTAATATTTATGCTCTATATACTCCATCCAAACAGGTCTTAGAAGGCCCAGTGGTACCGAACGACCACCATGTCATCTTCAGCTGATAGGCATCACTGGATGTGGGTACAGAGGGGTATGTGATCAGCACACTGCTTTCCAAACCGATGTCAGCTTTTGTGTATGGAGCTGCTAGTTCTGAGTCAAGCAGCTCCTCAATTGACCTCACAAGGGCTGAGTGCACCCTGCTTGCCTACAGCACTCAGCAGACACTGAGAGTTACCCATCCAAGTGCTAGCTACACCCAACAGAACTTAACTACAGTGAACTGACAAGAACCAGTGTTACACCTGTAGCAAGGCCATTTGCTAATATTTAGAGATAAACCTGAAGATAGGAATGAGTCTTTTAACCTTGTATTGTAGGGACCACACTGAGTAAATAGCTCTACAACTATAGTGGATGTTTCATGGGTAATATCACATACAACAGTTTTTGTGTGTCACACCTGCAAAAATTTATGAGACCAATACCACTCAAACACAACAGACATGTCCTGCAAGGGAATCAGCACGTGGTGACGAGAAGCTTTTCCTGCCTCTGAAGTGTAGGCTGCCCTGGAAAGCGAGTCGATATTGTGGTACGTAATGACCGAAAAACCAAGTTATTTCATATGTTCTGCTCCTGTTGGAGCTAGAGGTAATAAACCCCACAACGGTTACACTGCTTGAATTTTCTGTTTCTGTCCAACATTTGGTTGAAATGCATCCAGGGATTTTAGAGGAGCTCTCAGCCATACATACATGCTTGCTGCTTCATATACCGAGTGAAAAAAATCCCAACACCAAAAAAGAAATTAATTTATAGTAATGAAATTTCAGGAACACATTTATCTAGCTAACACATTTAATTAATTCACATTGCCAGATCACATGTAAATGTAAGCGCGAGATAAGTCGTTGCAAATGTGAACTCTCGGTACATTTATAACCAGTGTAACTGCCAGAACGTCGAATGCAAGCATGCAAACTGGCATGCATTGTGTTGTACAGGTGACGGACAGCAGTTTCTTCGATGGAGTTCCATGTCTGTTATACTTGGTTGCCTAGTACAGGGACGGTTACTGCTGGTCGTGGATGACGCTGGAATTGTCGACCGATAATATTCGATATGAGCCCGATTGTAGACAGATCTAATGATTGAGTAGGCTAAGGCAACACGTCGACGTTCTGTATAGCACGTTGGGTTACAACAAGGATATGAGGGAAACGCCCTCTGTAATACTGTTTTTGAATGGCAACACGACGGGTCGATTCATCAGATTGACGTACAAATTTGCAGTCAGTGTGTATAGGATAGCCACGAGAGTGCTCCAGTCGTCATACGAAACCGCATCCCAGATCATTGCTCCAGGTGTAGGTGCTGTGTGTCTATCACACAGACAGGTTTGCTGCAGGCCTGCTTCTAACCAACATACAGCCATCATTAGCACCGAGGCAGAAACAACTTTCATCAGAAAACACAGCAGACCTCCATCTAGCCCTCCAATGAAATGTCGTTTGACATCACTGAAGTCGCAATTGGCGGTGGTTTGGGGTCTGTGGAATGAAGGCTAAAGGTTGATTGGCACGGAACTGCCTCGAAGTAACCGATTTGTAGTAGTTAGATGTATCACTGTGTTGCCAGATGCTGCTCAAGTTACTGTAGCAGACGCAGTACGATGCAGCAGAGGCGTACCCCCAACACGTCGACCTCCCTTCTGGTCAGTGCCATGTGACCACCCGGAGCACAGTCCTCTTGCGTCAGTGGCTTCTCGTGACGACCGCTACCGGCAATCGTGTACAGTGGCTACATTCTTTCCACCTCTTTTTACATTACTGCTGATGAAACATCCAACCCTGTTACAAACCTCGTTCAAACTCAGTGCGGTATTGATAATGGCGTCTTTGTCACCTTAAAGACAATGTTGAATAACATCAACTCACCACGGCCCATCTGAAAGGTAACTAAAGCTCACGAACGTTACAAAGTGTATTTAAAGGAAAGCTTATTTGCATTCTTATATTGGCTCTTCTAGCATCACTCTTATGCGACTGGCGCGAAATTTGAACAGAAATCATTTATGAGATGTAGAAACACGCCTACCATCTTTCCTTTATGTCGGACATCTCCTTCCCAGTGCTGCAATTTTTACTCATCAGGGTACATGAAACAACTACATATCTCGTAAACGACGCATCTTAAGAAAAAAAGGAGTTCTCTGTGAAGAGTTAATGTTAGTGCAGGAGACATTCGCCTATGGTACAACTGGCCAACTCCTAACGACCCTCCTGCGTGTGTGGGGTCAACCTACTCTCACTCCATTTTTATTGCATATTCGGAATCTAAGTCAAGATATACGTAGGGTTTACTCAAACCATTGTCTCCCACTCTTGGTAGACGACGCTGTAATCGACGAATTTCAGGTGTGCCTGTTTCTGCAGTTAAGAACTGAGGTATTCGATTCTACGCTTCGTTTACGATGTAAATATATGAGCCGTGGTAAAATTTGCTGTTTTGAAGAGCGTGCCGCAGCGCATAGTGTAAAGCAGTCGCCTTCCGTTTCTGGCGGTGGCGCCGCTGTGGCAATCGCAGCATTGGTGTCTCCACTGGTGTGAAAGGGGAAAGGTTGCTTGTTCACGTGGATTTAAGGGGCGCTATGAGCTCGTCAGGGGTCCTCCGGTCCAAACGCAACACAGCCCCTGGTCACGACTGTGTCACCTGCCGTCACCTTCGAGAAAGCCCCTATTCCTTCCTGACTGTCCTCGCCCATCTCTATAATGTCGTCCTCTCCACTGGCTTCTACCCTGACCTGTGGAAGACCTCCCGCATCCTCTTATTCCTCAAACCCAACAAACCCCCTTCTGCCGCCTCTTCCTATCGTCCCATCTGCCTCACCTCCGTCTTCAGTAAGGTCCTTGAATCCATCCTCTCCCGCCGATTCCATCAGCACCTTGCTCAACACCACCTCCTCCCCCTTACCCAGTGTGGCTTCCGACCCTCCTTCTCTGCTGACGACCAACTCCTCAACCTTGTTCACCTTCTGTCCTTCCAGCTCAACTCCCGCCTCTCCGCCATTTTTGTTTCCCTTAACCTCCAAAATGCCTATGACCGTGTATGGCATCCCGGTCTCCTCTTTAAACTCCAAACCTACGCCCTGCCTATCAATTTTGTCCGTCTGGTCGCTTCCTTCCTCTCGCACCGTGCTTCCTATGTCACCCTCCACAACACCAACTCCCGTATCTTTTATCCCACGGCTGGCGTCCCCCAGGGTTCTGTCCTCTCCCCTCTCCTTTATCTCTTGTTTACAGCTGATATGCCCAAGCCACCCCCACCAGTCCACCTTCTCCAGTATGCTGATGACACCGCCTTCCTTGCTCTCTATCCTACCCTTCAACGGTCTCAACGTACCCTCGAAACCCACCTTAACCAGTTCACCACTTGGTGTAACCAGTGGTTCCTCCGTCTCAACCCCTCCAAAACCCAGGCAATCGTCATAGGCCGCACCACTCGCTCCTTTCGCCTCCATGATTTCTACCTCACCCTTTATGGTCGTCCTATCCAACTCACCCCCACACTGAAATACCTTGGCCTCACCCTTGACCGACACCTCACCTGGACCCCTCATCTCCTGACCATCCAGCAGAAAGCCCATTCCCCCCTCCGCCTTCTGAAACTCCTGTCTGGCAGGACATGGGGATTGCATCCTTCTACCATCCTCCACACCTACAAATCCCTCATCCGTCCTATCCTCTGTTATGTCAGCGTTGCCTGGATCTCCGCCCCCACCCACTTTTACAAGGCCCTCCAAATCCTTGAACGCCATGCGCTCCGCCTTACCTTCCGTATCCGCCTTCCTTCCCCCACACGGCTCCTGTATGAACTGATCCCCTTCCCCCACCTCCTCCTGTTCCTCCAACATCTCCGCATCCTTTACATTGTTCGCAGGCTTGATCCCCCCCCACCCTCTGGTTTCCTCCTTCCTCTCCACCCCCCGCCCGTTGCCGCGCCTCTATCGCTGTATCCCTCCCTCTCTCCACCTCCACACCCTCCATCTCCTTCATCAGGGCAATTTCCAACGCCTCCCCCTCCCAGATGACGAACTTCGCCGTGACATCTACCCTTCCTTCCAACTATAACCTGGCCTTGTCCCCCCCCCCTCCCCTTTTCCTCTTTCCTCCTTCTCCCAGAGCGGATTTACCTCCGTCCCCCCTCCCCTGAGACCCTGCACCCCATACTTGCCTCTCTCCTTCCCACATCCCTCCCTACCTGGCCCTCTTCCGCGCACCCCCTGCTCACCTCCCCCATCTCTTCCCCTCCCTCCCTTCTTCAGGTCTCCCTCATCTCCTAGCGCTTGGCAGATCCTCTGTATTGATCATCATCAGTGTGCCACATCAGTGTTGTGTTTAGTGCTGTTTCTCGTGTGCGTCAAGAGATGTGATTTTAATTGTGTCCTGCCTTGAGGTTCGCCGTCAGTGATACGTTATGTGCTATGCCATCCGTCGCTACCTTTATGCTCCAGTCATACTGTGCCTTGTGTTCTTTTAACCGTCGCAGTGTGTGGCTTTTTGTATGTGCTACTTTTAAACAGTTTTTTATCTCCATTTTACAGTCACCCCGTTTTTTGTCTATTGCCTTCCATGCTGTTCCCCCTTTTTTATATCTATGTTCACCTTATTCTCTCCTTTGCTGTTTTTAAATGTCTTCTATTGTTTTGTTCTGTCTTTCGGCTGAAGAGCAGCGCCTATGCTGCTGCCAGCCCGCCCCGATGGGGAATTGAAACACAATAAAGGAAAAAAAAAAAAACTCGTCAGGGCTCAGTCAGTCTGAGTCAGTCAGTCTGAGTCAGTTGGTCAGCCAGGGCAGTCTGTCAGTCTGGGGGTGTCTGGTCAGTTGGTCAGCCAAGTTAGTCTGGGTCTCTCTCTCGTCCGCATTGGTGAGACGCTAGGTGTCTGTCGGTTGTCCGGAGTGCTAGTATGTGTTAGGCCGCCAGTCTGCTCGAGTTTGCTAAGGCAATAGGCAATGGCGGTTGGATCATCGGTTGGTCGGTCGCGCACTGGGACACAAGATAACTTGTCCGCCTGGAGCGTCGGCGCATGTGAGGTCGCCACGTGGCAGCCAGTGGCCGCGCCGTATAGCGAGGCGTAGTGGCTTCGCGGCCAACACGAGAGCAACAGGAGTCAACCCACGACATCGGTCTGGCCGGGGCGAGCTGCGACGCCGTGAGACGGGAGATCGGCGCACCTTCCTGCGTCCGTTGAAGCGGCTGGCAGCGGTCGGTTCGGGAGAGCGTTTTGGGGGGTGCTGCGCCAGGTCTTTGCCATAAATCGCAGTTATTAGAAGTTAGGTGATTATTGATATGTTGTTTCAGTTACTTGTTACATTATACTTGTGTTATTGTCAGTCTCTCGTCCTTAGCTTGCTCGTCTGTCTCTCGTCCGCATTGGTTAGGCAGTTAGTGTCGGTCTGTCGGTCTGTCGTACGTTAATAGCTGCCTCTGTCATGTTCGTCGGATTCCGTGTTAACGAATTTATTGCATAAAGGTCGAATTCTTGAAATATGTTTTTATCTTGCCTATCTTCTTGCGAGGTGGTATATGTGTAATGTAGAGCATGTTGTGCATTTTATGTAAGTTTGCATTTTATGGGTTTTATTTAAAAAATCATTTTAGGTTATAAGGTTGCCCCCCTTCCACCGTCAGAATCCTTAAAAAATTTCACTTTGGGTGGCAGATAATTTGAGTGTTGTACCATTTCCATCACTCGTACAGGGTGTATAGTTAACGTGTTTGTGTGAGTCGTTAAAAATTTTTTAGTTTAAAGTAATCTGGTGTGATGAATATTTGCACCAGTGTACTCTTTCAGAGGTTGTTGTGAGCGGGCATGACTACGGCCGTGTTGAAATGGAGCAGGCAAGCTTCTCAGCCCGAAGGCTCAAACTGTTAATATTGTTCTCTGCCCATAAATAAAATTGTAACTTGATATTTCGAGGGTGCTTTTCTGCTTAAAATTTAAAATCTGTTTTGAAAAAGCTTTTAGGAATGAAATGCACATTTGTTAAAGGTAATTTCATCAGTTACTTCCTGGCAACTACTTCCACGCTCACGTAGTGTGGTTAAATGTGTTAATGTTCTTGATGAACCGCTAGTAAATCAAGTAAATTCTTTAAGAAAAGATTTTGAAAGTAAAATTTTCACGGTTGAAAGTACACCTTTGATTTCTAACGGTTGATATTTATGTTCGAAATTTACTTTAGTGTTGCAAATTTGGTTGTATTGTACGATATGGTTAGCTGTTCCAATGTCACATTTAGCGTGGATGTAATAATTTTCTGTTCCCATTGGCATCTACATCTACATCTACATCTATACTCCGCGAGCCACCTTACGGTGTGTGGCGGAGGGTACTTATTGTACCACTATCTGATCCCCCCTTCCCTGTTCCATTCACGAATTGTGCGTGGGAAGAACGACTGCTTGTAAGTCTCCGTATTTGCTCTAATTTCTCGGATCTTTTCGTTGTGATCATTACGCGAGATATATGTGGGCGGTAGTAATATGTTGCCCATCTCTTCCCGGAATGTGCTCTCTCGTAATTTCGATAATAAACCTCTCCGTATTGCGTAACGCCTTTCTTGAAGTGTCCGCCACTGGAGCTTGTTCAGCATCTCCGTAACGCTCTCGCGCTGACTAAATGTCCCCATGACGAATCGCGCTGCTTTTCGCTGGATCATGTCTATCTCTTCTATTAATCCAACCTGGTAAGGGTCCCATACTGATGAGCAATACTCAAGAATCGGACGAACAAGCGTTTTGTAAGCTACTTCTTTCGTCGATGAGTCACATTTTCTTAGAATTCTTCCTATGAATCTCAACCTGGCGCCTGCTTTTCCCACTATTTGTTTTATGTGATCATTCCACTTCAGATCGCTCCGGATAGTAACTCCTAAGTATTTTACGGTCGTTACCGCTTCCAATGATTTACCACCTATGGCATAATCGTACTGGAATGGATTTCTGCCCCTATGTATGCGCATTATATTACATTTATCTACGTTTAGGGAAAGCTGCCAGCTGTCGCACCATGCATTAATCCTCTGCAGGTCTTCCTGGAGTACGTACGAGTCTTCTGATGTTGCTACTTTCTTGTAGACAACCGTGTCATCTGCAAATAGCCTCACGGAGCTACCGATGTTGTCAACTAAGTCATTTATGTATACTGTAAACAATAAAGGTCCTATCACGCTTCCTTGCGGTACTCCCGAAATTACCTCTACATCTGCAGATTTTGAACCGTTAAGAATGACATGTTGTGTTCTTTCTTCTAGGAAATCCTGAATCCAATCACAAACCTGGTCCGATATTCCGTAAGCTCGTATTTTTTTCATTAAACGTAAGTGCGGAACCGTATCAAATGCCTTCCTGAAGTCCAGGAATACGGCATCAATCTGCTCGCCAGTGTCTACGGCACTGTGAATTTCTTGGGCAAATAGGGCGAGCTGAGTTTCACATGATCTCTGTTTGCGGAATCCATGTTGGTTATGATGAAGGAGATTTGTATTATCTCATCGAAACCCTTTGCCTCTCACTGTTGGGATGCTTGATTTCAGTTAGTCCCCTGGCCTCTCACGACTAGGGTGCTTGATTTCGGTGAGTCCTCTTGCTTCTCTTCACTGTGGTGCTTGATTTCGATGAGTGTCAGTGGCAGGTGCGCCTGTCGCTATAACTCCACAGATATTTCATGTACCCGTGTAGCGGTCAGTGCGTGAGTTAGGGCAGTTGATGAAAACACCTACCGAAACCAAACCCGTGATCGCTTGGCTCATGGCTACCACCGAACTCAAGCATCCCGCTAGTTTTGGGACTCACCACAACAACCCAGTAGGGGACAGAAAACTGCGTTACCATAAAAGTAGCCAATTTACCAATAATTTGAATGTCAAACCATATTATTTGTACCGTACTACCACTTTTCCAGCACGCAAGCAACGTTTGAATATCAACTGCTAGTAAAACAAATGTTTACATTTATAACCCTAAACAAAATACAGACACAAAGGCGTGTATCATTGTTGCAAAAACAGTCATACTTGATATTTGTTGATTAGAGTGCCATCTGCCCCGAATGGGAAACAATAATTAGAGAAAAACGTACATATTTTTTGGCGTAGATCTGAATATGCAGTAAAAATGGGGGAAGGGAGCCAGTTGTAGCACAATGCCCCTTTAGTCATATTGTCACGTCTCTGGCGATAATTTAATGCTCTTAAATTTAGCTAACTGAATAACGAGCACTAGTTTCAACTCAACGAATATTTATTGAAAACTGAAGTCACACAAGCACACAAGAGCACGGAGCGAACTACCTCCGGCCGGAAGGCTCCACAGTGTATGTACATATACAGAAGCTTCTAGAACATAGTTTCTTGACACGTCTAGAAGGTACTAGACTAAATATAGAAACTAAAATGGGTCTCGAACTCAGCGTAGGATTCCAGTACCGTATCCACTGCACCACCCTAATACTCAGTTCCTTAGATTCGTCTGCGACAAAATTAACTTTCGACACAGGACCTTTTTCTCCATGATGCGTCGTTTTAGAGATGTTTAGTTGTCTCCAGGTAAGACAAAAACCTTATACAGGGTATCTCAAACCTTCTAAGCCACACTGAAACAGGCGATAGTGGGTCCGAAACTAATTATATTGAGGCAAGGAAAAATGGTCATAATGCATACTTATTGTGTTATGGAAATACACATCATAGACCACATAACAACAATGTAGATCATTGTAATTGTTCAAAGTGACGACCGCCAATCTCAATTCATGTATGGCAACGGTGAATGAAGGTCTGAAGCACTGCTGTCTGTTGCACAGCAGACAGGTAGCCTGGACGCTAGGAAGCAGGTCTTGGTCCGTTTATACGGGGACTTCATACACCGAAATCTAGACGTAACCCAGAGGAAAAGCGATCATGCTGGCCCTGGGACAGCCCACGAGGACGGCTGGTGCAGCGTCGTGTTGAAACTACATCTTTTCGCAAACAACAATGGGTACACCTCCAAGAAATGCGGCTGCACGAATTTCGGCACGTCAACACTATGGTGGAAAATCCGTTGACAGAACAGAAAGTGGGGCTGAAAATACGTTGGTCTCAGTGCTTGCACACCTTCTTTATGATACGGCATAATACCTGTTCCACCTGTACTCTCCACATTGTATCCTTAGAAGAGTGAATTTCACGGGCAAGTGGACACGGGCAAGTGGACATTGCTGGGTGGTCGGTCACACGATCCATCAGCATCTCATCAACGTCTGGTGTTAGGACATATCTTTGGCAGGAACCTTGGCCAGCTCTCTGTGACTTGAACGACCCCGTCTCTCTTAAGTTAGTATCCACAAACACAAACTTCTTCCAATTAAGATCATCCCTGCTGGGAATGCGGTATCTGTAAACTCATATTTCTTTACGGACACTACATCCTGCCTCACCGTAACTTAAACACATATCTACCAACTCCTTGGACAAGGAACGTTTCGTCATTGACTATGTGTCATGCACTGTACACAGCCACACATCTCACAATGGACACGTCACAAAATGTCTGATGTAATGGACAACTGACGTCAGGGATAGTGGTGCGCATGCGGCACACGTTAACGCGCCGGTGTGATGCAGGCAGTCACCACATGACACACGTGCTACGAGCAAATTTATGTACGACGTCTATTTGGTGGTCATGAGTGGACGCTGTGTGTCACTTGTTGCCTCTTCCAGTGCAGAACAGACACCTGGGATCTTTGTGAGTGTGTGACAGAACTGCTCTATGCACCGTTGCAATACGTGCATTGGGACTGGCGGTCGTCGCTTTCAACAATTAAAATGACATATATTGCGAGCCAATTGGGAAAGGGCGCCTTACATGGTGCACTGTATCCGTCGTGCAATTAGACCTTTAGCCGGCTTTCACGTCGTTGCAATGGTGTCCCGCTCGTTTTCGATCTTTAGGGCGGGGATACGTCCCTAGGTGCGATTACCACGCTGCCCTCTGCAGTGTTTCTTTTAACTGCGACGACGACCTTGGACAGTTTTGCACCTAAGATCCAGCACGGTAGCCAGTCCGTTGTGGTGGGGCCGCCATGTACCCTCTTGGTTGTAGCCCCCTGACAACACAGGGATCGCTCTACTGATGCCTGCGCCGTTAACTCCCCACGTATGCCAAGGAGTAGCTGCCTATCCTCCTGGGGTATCAGGACTCCCGGCAACGGCCATCCTGCCAGGTGGCCTTTGCTGTGGCTGGGTGGCGCCCGTGGGGAGGGCCCTTGGTCGGAGTAGGTGGCATCAGGGCGGATGACCCGCAATGAAGCGTGGTACATCATCTCTCGCTGGCGGCCAGCCGCCAGCAGTCTCTAAGCGTTCTCGGGCTCAATTTAATGCTCAGAAGTACGATCCGAAAACGTTCCCCTCCCTGGCCACGCCGTGGGAAGAGCGTAAGTCCCAGGATGGAGGTAACAGTTATTCGCCCCGATTCTTAGTTTGCACGAGAGCTGATGGGGAGTCTTTTCTCTCCACAAAGCCTCAGTTCTTCGTCGAGCATTTAGAGGACAAGTTTGGGGAGGTGGAGGGCTTGTCTAAAATGCGCTCTGGCTCAGTACTGATACAAACGGCATCCTCCGCCCAGTCACGCAGGTTACTTGCTTGTGACAAGTTGGGGGATGTTAACGTTACTATTACTCCCCATAAGAGTTTAAATATGGTCCAGGGTGTTATTTTCCATAGGGACCTCCTTTTGCAGTCTGATGACGAGCTGCGCGCCAACTTAGAACGTAGAGGTGTTCATTTCGTCCGGCGCGTTCATCGGGGTCCGAGGGACAATCAGGTTGCTACCGGTGCCTTCATCTTGGCCTTCGAGGGTGATACGTTACCGGAAAAGGTCAAGGTGATGGTCTACCGATGTGACGTCAAGCCCTATATCCCTCCCCCGATGCGGTGCTTCAAGTGCTGGAAGTTCGGCCATATGTCTTCCCGCTGCACTTCCAGCCTCACATGTCGAGATTGCGGACGCCCATCTCATCCCGATACTCCATGTGCCCCGCCTCCCATCTGCGTCAACTGCGGGGAGCACCATTCACCTTGCTCGCCAGACTGCAGAATATTCCAGAAAGAGCGCAAAATCATGGAATATAAGACCCTGGACCGACTGACTTATACTGAGGCCAAACGGAAATACGACCGATTACATCCAGTGAGAATGACAACTTCCTACGCCGCTGCTACAACACCTGTGCTAGCCCCATCAGTTTCGCGCCTTCCGGCCGGATCGACGAGTGGTACAACTCCTCCTGCCCCCTTGCCAGTGGGGGGCTCTACCCACCGGATTGCTCCTGTGCCACCTACCTCAGGAGCAACACCATCCCCCCCATCGGGGACGTCGGTCCCCGCTTCTAAGCCGGAGAAGTGTCCAACTTCTTCGGCTTCTCACGCTCGCAAGGGGTCCCTTGGGTCCTTCCCTTCCCAGGTCTCCACCGGCGGGAAGGCTGACGATCGACAGTGGCGTAAGTGCCCACAATCTGCAGGTCGAAGGGCTTCCCGATCCTCCTCAGTCCCGGAGACTGAATCGGTGAAGCCCTCCCAGCCAGTTAAACCCAAGGAGCAGCGTGAGAAATCAAAGAAGAGCAGCTCTAAGCCCAAGGAACGCGCGGTGGTAGCCACCCCATCGCAACCTTCTAGCTCTGCGTCTGCGGACGAGGTGGAGATTCTGGCGTCCGCTGAGGACCTCGATCTCGCCGGTCCCTCAGACGCCGTGAATAGCAATAGCAATAGCACTAGCACGGGTGCTCAATCGGAGGCAGCAGGTGACCCAGCGGCGTAATCTGCCGTCCCAGTCCCGGCACGCCTTTCTCAGCCATGGACAAAACCATCCTCCAGTGGAACTGCAGCGGTTTCTTCCACCATCTAGCTGAGCTCCGCCAACTTCTCAGCCTTCACCCTTTCCTCTGCATTGCTCTGCAGGAAACTTGGTTTCCAGCAATGCGCACCCCCGCCCTCCGTGGCTATCGGGGTTATTATAAGAACCGAGCAGCTTATGAAAGGGTGTCTCGTGGCGTCTGCATCTATGTCCTTAACTCTCTTTACAGCGAGTCTGTCCCTCTACAAACAGCTTTAGAGGCTGTCGCTGTTAGGGTGTGGACGCCGCAGGCTCTTACCGTCTGCAGTCTTTACCTTCCACCGGAGGGTGATGTCGCGCAGCATGTCCTGGCTGCGCTGATAGCCCAATTGCCGCCACCTTTCTTATTACTGGGCGACTTTAACGCCCATAACCCTCTGTGGGGTGGGTCAGTGGCAACAGGTCGAGGTGCCACCGTTGAGCATTTATTGTCGCAACTCGATCTCTCGATTTTGAATGATGGTGCCTCCACACACTTCAGTGTGGCGGATGGCACCTACTCCGCCATTGACCTTTCAATCTGTAGCCCTAGCCTCTTCCCATCTGTCCACTGGAGTGTGCATGACGACCTGTGTGGTAGTGACCACTTTCCGATTTTTCTGTCACTACCACAGCGTCACTCTTCTGGGCGCCCTAGCAGATGGGCTATGAATAAGGCTGACTGGGACTTCTTCTCCTCCACTGCCGCTATTGAGCCTCTCTCAACTGATGCCATTGATGCGGTGGTTATATCGGTCACCGCCGGCATCGTCACTGCCGCCGAGTCTGCCATTCCCCGTTCTTCTGGGTCCCCTCGGCGGAGGGCTGTGCCTTGGTGGTCGCCTGAGATCGCTGAAGCGATTAAAGATCGCCGGCGGGCGCTCCAGCGTCACAAGCGACATCCCTCCATGGACCACATTATCGCCTTCAAACGGCTGCGTGCGCGGGCCCGCCTCCTTATCCGCCAAGGCAAGAAGGAGTGCTGGGAGCGGTATGTGTCCACCATTGGACTCCATGTCACTCCATCGCAGGTGTGGGCCAAAATTCGACGGGTCTTCGGCTATCGGACCCCTGCCAGCGTCCCTGCGCTCTCACTGAATGGAGCAGTTTGTACTGACTCCGACGTCATTGCAAACCGCTTAGCAGAGCATTTTGCTATGAGTTCCGCTTCTGCGAATTACCCCCAGGCCTTTCGCTCCATTAAAGAGCGGATGGAACGTCGGAGCCTTTCTTTTCGCACCAACGCTTCTGAACCCTACAACGCTCCATTCAGTGAGTGGGAATTTCAGAGTGCCCTTGCCGCTTGCCCTGATACCGCTCCCGGGCCAGATCGCGTCCACTGTCAGATGCTGAAACACCTTTCAGTGGACTGCAAGCGACGCCTCCTCGACCTTTACAACCGTCTCTGGGTCGAGGGTGAGTTTCCGTCGCAATGGCGGGAAAGTATTGTCATCCCCATTTTGAAACCTGGAAAGAACCCTCTGGAGGTGGACAGCTACCGTCCCATTAGTCTCACCAACGTTCTTTGCAAGTTGCTTGAACGGATGGTGAGCCGGCGCTTAAATTGGGTGCTGGAGTCTCGGGGCCTTCTGGCTCCGTCTCAGGGTGGGTTCCGTAAAGGCCGCTCCGCCACCGACAATCTGGTGAGCCTCGAGTCGGCCATCCGTACAGCCTTTGCCCGCCGTCAGCACCTGGTCGCTGTCTTTTTCGACATGCGGAAGGCGTACGATACGACATGGCGTCATCACATCCTTTCTACGCTTCATGGATGGGGTCTTCGGGGCCCTCTGCCGATCTTTATCAGAAATTTTCTGTCGTATCGTACCTTCCGCGTGCAAGTCGCGGCCTCGTATAGTTCCTCCCTCGTCCAGGAGAATGGGGTACCCCAGGGCTCTGTCCTCAGTGTCTGCCTGTTTTTAATTGCAATAAACGGTCTCGCTGCGGCAGTAGGAAATTCTGTCTCCGCTTCCCTGTATGCTGACGACTTCTGTCTTTACTATAGTTCTATTAGCATTGCAGCAGCTGAACGTCAGCTACAGGGCGTAATCCGCAAGGCGCAGTCTTGGGCTGTAGCGCGTGGTTTTCAGTTTTCGGCTGCCAAGACCCGCGTTATGCATTTCTGCCGGCGCCGAACGGTCCATCCTGAGCCGCGGCTTTATCTTGCCGACGAACTTCTTGCTGTGGTGGAGACCCACAGGTTTTTGGGTGTCCTTTTTGATGCCCGGTTGAGTTGGCTGCCTCATATCCGGCAGCTTAAACAAACGTGTTGGCGGCATCTCAACGCCCTGCGTTGTTTGAGCCACACCCGCTGGGGCGCCGACCGATCTACCCTGTTGCGGCTCTACCAGGCGTTAATCCAGTCTCGCCTGGATTATGGGTGCCTAGCTTATGGCTCAGCATCCCCATCTGCGTTGCGGGTGCTGGACCCAATTCTCCACAGCGGGATACGCCTTGCCACTGGTGCTTTCCGCACCAGCCCTGTGGACAGCGTCCTAGTGGAGGCAGGTGTACCTCCACTGCGGTTCCGACGCCAACGTTTGCTGGCCGCTTATGCTGCCCATGTTTTTAGCTTGCCCGGGCATCCAAATTATCGTGTCCTGTTCCCACAGTCAGTCGTCCATCTGCCAGACCGTCGGCCCCGGTCGGGTTGTCCGATCGCCGTACGCATCAAGGAGCTTCTCTGCGGGCTTGGGTTTTTCCCAGTTCCACCTCCTTTCCGGGCGCCTCTGCGTACACCCCCGTGGTGTGTTCCTCGCCCTTGCCTTTGGCTCGACTTGGCACAGGGCTCGAAGGACTCGGTCCCTCCAGAGGCCTTCCGCCGCCGCTTTTATTCCATCCTGGCCACGTCTCAGGGCTCTGGAATTGTTTACACCGACGGTTCGATGGTTGCTGGTCGTGTCGGGTATGCGCTAACTCTAGGGGACCATTCTGAACAACGGTCCTTGGCGGCTGGCTGCAGCGTTTACACTGCTGAGCTAGTCGCCATCTTACGTGCCCTAGACTATATCCGCTCCTGCTCAGGTGAGTCCTTCGTTATCTGTAGCGATTCCCTGAGCGGTTTACGAGCTCTCGACCAGTGTTTTCCTCGTTCTCGTCTGGTGATGGCTATCCATGAGTCCCTGCATACTCTTGCGCGTTGCGGCCGCTCTGTGGTCTTTGCGTGGACCCCCGGTCATGTCGGTATCCCGGGCAATGAACATGTTGACCGCCTGGCGAAAGAGGCCACGAGTAAACAGTCTGTGGACGTTGGCCTCCCAGAGACTGATTTGCGGGCAGTCCTCCGCCGAAAAGTTTTTGCGCTTGGGACGCTGAATGGCGCAATCGGATCATGCCCAATAAACTCCGTGCCATCAAGGAGACGACGACTGTGTGGCGGTCATCCCTGCGAGCCAACCGCAGGGACTCTGTCGTCCTTTGTCGGCTCCGCATTGGCCACTCCCACCTGACACACAGTTATTTGCTGCGCCGGGAGGACCCTCCTGTATGTCGCTGCGGGGCGGCTTTGACAGTGGCCCACATTTTGTTGGCCTGCCCCATTTTAGCTGTGGTCAGGCAGACATTTGCGCTGCCTGATACGCTCCCTGCCCTCTTATGTGATGACCCTGGTATGGCTGACTTAGTTTTCCGTTTTATTCGGGCAGGGGGTTTTTATTATTTACTCTGAGTGTTTGTTCTGTTCTTTTGTGTTGATTCTGGCTATTGGCCTACGATTTTACGCTGAGTTTTTAATGTGTTCTCGGTGGTTGGCTTTTCCTTTTTATCTCTATGGTCGGCCAACCACTGTCACACTCTGTGTGATTTTAATTTGTTTCGTCTGATCTCTGTAGGAGTATTTCTTGTCCTGTGTCGTCTGACGTCTTTCCTGTTGTTCGTTTTTTATTCTCTTTGGGTGGTTTTACTTTTTTTTGGAAAAAGGGACCGATGACCGTCGCAGTCTGGTCCCTTTAATCCCCCCCAAACCAACCAACCAACCAATGACATATATTGTCATTACGCAGTATGCGCTGTGTATGACAATAACGCATTAAATATTCATTTCCGACCACTGGTTCCATATCTGAATATATTGGTTGTGGATCCACGATCACCTCCGCGCAACCGCTGCTGTCGCAGGTTTGAATCTGCCTCGGGCATGGATGTGTGTGATGTTTCTTAGGTTAGTTAGGTTTGAGTAGTTCTAAGTTCTAGGGGACTGATGACCTCAGAAGTTAAGTCCCATTGTGCTCAAAGCCATCTGAACCACGATCACCTTCTTCAATTAGACCCAAAACGTTTGAGACACACTGTATAATCCCTATGAGGTAATAACTATAGACCAGTGTTACAGTCCGTTAGAAGATAATGACGAAAGTAGAAATAAATTATGTTGCGAAGTTTATCTAAGTTAACGGGACGTAAGCTCAAAACTGGAACACGTCATTGCGAACAACTAAGAGGTCCTACAGTGTGTTAAAAAGGCAGCACAAACGTCCTCAACACATTTGGAAAATAGATTTCACAGTATAAAAGTATCTGATTCATTTGTCTCTTCAGTAAAATGTAGGAATGATCAGGCAAATAAAGGAAATCCAATAATACAAAAAAGACGTTGCGTCTTTCATGGGAGCCACTAGCGAGCCGACATGATTTTGTTCGTGATTGTTGAACAGCAAAATACAGTAATATGGTATACCTGACTGAACTATTCTTATCCATTGCCACGAATGGCGTCCAGGCGTTGGTGGCAATCGTCTTGGCACCAGAAAACGGTTTCGCCTCCAACCCTCTCCCGTCTCTACTATTTTCTTCTCACTCCGATCTTATTCTGGGCCTGGTGAAGTGGCACGTTGTTTAGACGATAGACACGCTTTAGGTTAGAGGAAGTTTGCCTGTGTTTCTTGCGGTGTGTCTGTATTGCTGCAGCTGAATGCCTTCATCGTTTCTCCAACAAGAAAAATGCTGATTTCTTTCTTTCATCGTAATATTCAGAGTTAGTCTGTCCCTCCTAGCAACTGCGATGCCAACGGAGTGATAAACCGTGCCCAAACCACCAAAATTTCGTTCCTAATTAGTACAAAACACAATATTTTGTCGTTCCACTTGTGTCCAGACCCAACTTTTGCAATGCCCTATGAATCATCGCAAATAGCGGTGAGTGTAATTATTGTCTTTGAATAAAAGTATAATTTCTGCTCGTTTCAATGCGTATTTCTTGCAGTTACCTACTGTGCTACACTGTAGCAATACTTTATACGTGTGGTCCAAGTTTCTTCGAGCTATGTTAGTTGGTAGCTAAAGTTCTGCACACCAGTGTCATTGACCACTGTAAATCTGTTGATATTAATAGAATGAGTCTCTGGATCGCGAAAGCACCAAGTTACTGATGGCAAAGCGGGAAGTACTTATGTATCGGAGGAGATCACTATATTAAAGTACCTGCCGCTATCCATTCTCGATAGCCATACGAAGAATGAGACGTGGCTCTCACCTTCCTGGTGGAGGATGCGAGAGGCATTGATTACGGTGAGGAGTGAGGCCGCAGGTGGCGTGTAGTCTGCTCCCACGCAGCTACAATGGCCAGAGCACCAGAGGCAGCGGTTGGCCGCGGTGGGTCGCGGCGCATGCGCACAACCGTGTCCAGCCCAGCCCAGGCCGTGACGACACGCGGCACGCGTCGAAGATTGCCCTGTGTGGCGGATGCTCTCACGAGGACACCGTGGCACGCCACGTCAATATCACGTATGGCTCCATAGTTGCTGTTGCTGGTTTCATTTGTACTCTCTAAGCCCATGTGGAATCTAGCTGTGTTTCTTTGAAATGGGATTTATTCGAGTCGCAAACAGTAACGCGGAATCCCAGTTCCACAACTCCTGTGGATGTACTTGTCTTCTGGTCCTTGGTTCTCCATGATCCCAAGTCCACGGTTTCACGTTTTGTCTGACGTCATCTTAATTTCGTAAGCAACAAACACAGACTTTAATTGACGTTGGATAATCATCGTCAAATACAAAAGAACAACACAAGTGAAAAAGACAGTGTTTTTAAGTGCATATTAGGTGAAAAGAATACAGCGCTGTCTTGAAAAATACGCACTTCTGATAGCTGGTAGAGCATTTGCTTGCTACACCCGTTGATGCTGCTCTAAGGCTCTCTCCACAACTACCCGTTCTCAGCTGTGACTGCTTTTTTTATTGTAGTGGGTTTTCACATCATTCATTCGGCGTTAGACAAGGCCTATGTTAGATTTACGTCGTGTCTCACGAATTACGTTTCATATGATTTTAACTGAGGCTGTCTGTCAGTTATATGGATAATTCACTGTAGCGAACTAGTATTGAGAGATCATCACAGACTGCCGGCTAATTGTATTTACATTACAATGATAACCGGGATGCAAGAGGGTGGGAGGAATGAATCACAGAAAATCACTAGAAAAATGACAAAATATTGTGACATATGTCAAACAATTCCGTTTTCTCAGAGAATTACGGAACTGAAACAGGATTTTATCCAGGCGAAATATTACGAACGTTATCTATGTATATTTATCATTGTAATGATTAATTAATATTGATTAAATATCTATTAAGTAAAACACATTACTTCACTCCATTTTCGGCAACAGTGGTTGAATATCAAAAAAGAGTCTTTGTTACATGTGTTTTATTAATAAAGAGGCGTTTCACGCGGATAGCGCATTTTCATATTATCTTGAACAGCGGAGACTGCATTAGTCATACCTTTAAAAGCCACCGATATGACGGCGTTCAAGCGAAGCCCGGAGTCGTCAAATATGAACATAGAAAAATTAAACGACGGCCATATGCGATGTGGGAATACTCGTAGGTTAGCAGTCACAGCCCTGTTTCACAGTAGTAAACACTGTTGAAGATAACGGATATGCAAAAACGGGTGTGCCGGACAGTAAACTGACGTGAGAATGAAACTTAGTGACAGCACCGAGGGGCTTCTATCATGGTTTGGCTTTCCTATATCCATCTTTGACGAATGATGTCCTCATTTAACGCGATCATATCAATGCTGTTTAAATATTACCAATGCGGTATCCGCTGTCCAAGAGAACCTAAAGAGGCGCAACCGCACGAAACGCATCACTATTAATAAAATATTTGCAACAATGTTTCCTATTTTTGGAACATTGAGTAAGACTAGTTACCAGAATAGAAATATTTTAAACTCTTACTTCGACTGAAGTATCTTAATTGCTTCAAAAGATTTTTCTAAATAAATGTCAAAATTAACATGAATTGTGAATAACTGATGTGGGCTGCCCACTAATCCTATGATGTTGCAGCAGACAATAGTGGCTCTGACTCACAACACGTGGTAGAAAAGTTGGGGGACCATATTTAAATAGAAAGTAAATACGAAAACTTGAACCACGCGAAGAAAGGTAGGTGTTTATAACCAGCTAGAGGCGCCACGAGCTTTCCTCAGAAAGTTCTGGCAGGATAACGTCGCAGTAATCAATAACTGTAAGTGTGAGTGTTCGTACAACTTCCTTTCTCAATTGAGGACGGATGAGCTTTTTATATTGTTATAGGGCAGAAGAGATGCTGACGCATAAAATGAAATGTTGGTCGGAAAGACAGAAAAGTCCAAAGAACCTTTCCTGAAATAAAGGTGCCTATATTAAGAGTCCAAGACTTAATTCCACTGAAAAAAATTAAAATTAAAAAAGTAAAATAAAATAATTACAAAATAAAAAGCATTGAAGGGCACTATGAGAGAGGTTAGATAGAAGGGGAAATTGAAACCGATTTGGATGACGTGGGGGATCCATTATTAGAGTCCGACAGAGCTGTAGAAGATCCGCGATCGAATAAGGCACTACTTTGGAATTTATAAAATGGTTGGGAGGAATAACAACCAATCAACTTTTCGAATTAGTGTGTGGACTAAGAGATTGGAGAAATACCATCGGACATTCGGAAAAAAACATCCCAGCTTCGAAGACAGGAAGGACAGGTAAGTGGAAGAATTTATACACATCCGGTTTAACAGGTCATGCATCCAACTTATAACAAGAATAATATTGTCCTACAGAAATATTAGAAAGAAAATTGATGACCTCTTACATACGATCAATTGGACTTCAGGCAAATAAAGGCAAGAGTCGCAGCACTGACTTGGTGATTGGAAATTGAATCAAAATGATTCAAATGGCTCTGAGCACTATGGGACTTAACATCTGAGGGGGCATCAGTTCCCTAGACTTAGACCTACTTAAACCTAACTAACTTAAGGACATCATACACGATCATGTCCCTGCGACCACAGCAGCAGTGCGGTTCCAGACTGAAGCGCCTAGAACCGCTATGCCACAACGGCCGGTAGTAATGGAATCAAGACTTACGAAAAATCAAGACCGCTTCAGAGGTTCTGTCGATCCAGGAAAAGCGTTCGACAGTCAAAAATGGTGCAAGGCAGTTGCAGTTTTCAGAGACATAGACGTAACCAAAGCGGAAGGACGGGTTATACAAAATATGTAAAGAACGGAGAAACGACATTGAGAATAGAAGGTCATGAGCTAAACGATCGGATTATAAAGGGTGTAAGATAGTGTTACGGCTTTTGTCCCCCATCGTTCATCGTAGTGGTAATGTCGAAAATAAAAGTAATGTTCAGTAGTAGGTTTAATATTAAGGGTGAAATAATATTAGCTTATGCTAAGATTATATGAAATGTAAACCGTAGTAATAACACTCCGCCAGAGCCCCTTTTTCTACATTTAAAACTTTATTTATACTCTAGGCAGCTTCAGCTGTTGAAAGGCATGATGTTAGGAAGAACTCCACTTAAAGCCGGTAAAATTTTTGTTTAGTAAAATACGACCCGTTTCGCGGCTTTAAGGCGCATTATCATGTGAACAAAGTTAAAAGATCCTAGGCATAACCATGGCTCCTGCTGCCCTGCTGTCATCCTGATGCACGCAAATTTTAAATAATAGGGCACGTCTTCTTTACCTTTCGCTCGCCATAATATTGACGATATTGTCTGAATAGTAAATTGTGACAAAGAGGGATGCGTATGCCTACGATTTTTTAACGTTGTTCACGTAATGATGCGGCTGAAAACCGCGAAACTTACCGTGTTTTACCAAACAACAGTTTTGCAATCTTTAAGTGGAGTTCTTGCTAACATATTTTCTACATTTTATTTACCGCTACCAGTATAAAGTAATGGCTCCTTCTCAAGAGGTTCCTAGATACAGACCTTGTTGAGAGACATGTTCTGAGCGTCATAGTAACACCGACTCATGGTCTCCGGCGCCTCGTTGCCAGAGTAA
This sequence comes from Schistocerca cancellata, assembly GCF_023864275.1. Taxonomy (NCBI): domain Eukaryota; kingdom Metazoa; phylum Arthropoda; class Insecta; order Orthoptera; family Acrididae; genus Schistocerca; species Schistocerca cancellata. The sequence continues at coordinate 415,695,949 of NC_064628.1, forward strand.
TGTTGTAAGAATCAGAGAAAAACTGCCCCACAAAAAGGCTAATATGCTGCTGATTAAAAGACTGACTAAAAAAGTAAAGTGCCAGCACTCTCTTCCGCCTTCCTCAGAACCCTTAAAAAATTTCCTATGATTTATAGCATGCGAACATCTTCGCGCTGTTTTATGCTGAGAGAGAAGTAGACAGCGGCTATAGGAAAGAGACGGAAAAGTAACAGATACTGAAACGTAGTAGATGCATTACATAGAACGCCTCCCTGTTCATAACGGACGGGTGAGGAAGGGAGAGCATATTGGGCCATTTCTCAACAGGTATTGGTTTCCGAACGTATCCTTATAGGAATATTTTTTCCTAGTTATGACCAACACTACCTCCTCTGAGAATATGTGACGCATTATGTAAACTGCCTCTCTATAACATACTTTGAGCAGCACATGTCTTAAAGCACAAATTTACCGCAACACCAATTTATGGCTCGACTACATGATTGATGGCTGCAACAATAATCAGTTATACATCATGACTTACAAATCAATAACCAGACAACGGCAAGGTAAATAAGCAAATAAAGAAAATATAACAAGAACTAAAGCTGTGGATAACTGTTGTGATTGACAATTCGCATTCTTTCACAACATAACTTTTATTGACGTAAGTTCACAAGATTGATGACTGAAGATACAAATGAAAGGTAACAATAATGAAAATAAATCTCCTAATGCAGGCAAACACAAAGGTTCGTAGTAACACACTCACACACTAATAACTGTCCCATTCCGAGATGAAGACGTAACCTTCGACGGTTGTAGTACACGAGGTCCGCCTGGTTCTAGCCCCTAAATAGCTCTCTCCAGCCAATCAGATTTCGGCGTAGTGATACTTCCTGCAGGCCATGGCTCCAGCTCCCCCTGCAGGAAGTAGTGCTCGTAATGTCTGTTTCCATTATCTTGCGTGTAAATAGCCGGTGTTTACAATGGTGCTTTTTGGTACGCCTTTAGGTATAGACAACCTCGTCCTCTGTGGTGTTATGTGGGTTGCTGGCCCTCAGGGCTACCTTGGCTCCGATATAACAATTATAGTAATCACACGCATCAGTCCAGTCGAATATCGTTGTAAGATACTATGAACCGGTTAGGAACGTCTCAGTAAGGTAAATGATTACATAAATTACCTCTGACGCAGTATTATTCACCAACAAAGAGGAATTATAAGTGAGGGCGCAGTCCATTAATCGATTCTCAAGGGTGTGTTTAAAGCAGTGTAACAAATATCACACGATAACATTTCACTCGGAGGTCACGCTATCATAATCCTTCACCACACAGGCCATTCATTCCGTCATTATCTCATTTTCTCATTTACTTCCAATATCACTGTTGTGATAAATAATACCTGCCATTTTCGGGTGAAGATATCTTGGCTGAATGGTCCCTTTCACATCCAGATATTTATGGAGACTTTGTCCTACCGCACTCGTACCACGCGACTCTCCCCTCCAACCAGCACGGCGCACACGCCTTCAAAGTTTCTGCAATGGTTCTCGTGTTTCAACAATTACTACGGCCATATTTAATATGTAAAATAACAGGAGTAAGAACGTCGTGACATTTCCTTACATACAGAGTAACAGTTATCGGACACACAACAAATATCAGTAAAATAATTTACAAACATACACGGGGTGGACAACAAAATGGAAGCAGCAGAACGTAACACAATCATTACCATACGACGTGGGAAACCGATGGCATTCAGGAGAACTTCCCCTCGTCTTGGAATGCATAAATACAGGTCCTCTATGGTTCTCATGGGAATGTAATAGCATTCTTCCTGCAAAATAGTGGCAAGTTTAGATAACGATGATGGAGATGGTTAACGATCACGCACCCTTCTCTTCAAAGTAGACCACAAAGGCTGAATAACACTGAGGTCTGTTGTCTGTGGTGACCAGGAAAGATGCGACAGTTCACGCCCGTGCTCACAAAATCAGTTCTGCTTGAACAGGGGCCTTGTCGTTTTGCAACACAAAATCACCAATGAAGACTAAACACTGTGCCATGGGATCGACATGATCACCCAGAACTCTCACTTAATCCTTGGCAGTAATGTGACCTTGCAGAGTGACCGTGGTGTCCTTCGAATAGCAGAATATGGCTGCCGAAATCATTAGCGAACCTTCGTCATATTTCACTCTCGGCTCGAAAACTCGGGCAAACATTACAGTACATTAATGCTTGTTCCGTAAATCATGATATGAGATTTTGTAATTACGTGGAAGTGGTCAGTTTAGCACAAGATATCTATACACGATAGCTTTTTCTTTTCTTTTTTATTTAAATTACTACTTCATATCTAAAGATTCGTCTCTTGGATAGAAGGCGTCTAATTTTCATTGAGAAATTCTCTTAGTTTGTTTTTAAATGCTGGTTGGCTATCTGCCAGACTTTTAATGCTAGTTGGTAAATGACACATGTGGCAGCATAATTCCCCCCTCTCTGTGAAAAACAAGAGTGTTCAGAATAGTGAAGATCATCTTTCCTTCTAGTGTTGTAGCTATGCACTTTGCTATTTTCTTGGAATTGGTAAGGGTTATTAACTACAAATTTCATAAGTAAATATATGTACTGTGAAGGTACTGTGAAAATCCCTAGTTCCTTAAATAAATATCAGTAACGTGATGTTGTAGGTTCCAGCTATTATTCTAATTATACGCTTTTGTGCGATGAATAATTTTTCTCTCAACGATGAATTATCCCAAAATATAATCCCATAAGAAAGCAGAGAATGAAGATGTGCGCCGTGGCCGAGAGGTTCTAGGCGCTTTAGTCCGGAACCGCGTGACTACTACAGTCGCAGGTTCGAATCCTGCCTCGAGCACTGATTTGTGTGATGTCCTTAGGTTAGATAAGTTTAAGTAATTATAAGTCTAGGGGACTGATGACCTCAGATGTTAAGTCCCATAGTGCTCCGAGCCATTTGAACCTTTTTTTTTAAATGGGCATACTAGCATATGTTTATCACCAAAATTTGCAATACTCCTAATAGCATAACTAGATGAAGTCAAGGGTTTCAACAGATCATCAAAATGCTTCTTCCCATTCGATTTCTCATCTGTGCACTGCTTTAGAAACAGACTTCTGTTCAAAGTCTTTGTTTATCAGTGGTGTTATGCCATTTATTGTACAGATCTGTTTATACTGTTTTTTCCCAAAGCTTATTAAGAGTCAATTTGCAAAGCACATCTTAATAATTTTCTGAAAGACGCTATTTACGGTGTCCTCTGCTAATATACTACTAGTATAATCTGCTACATGAACTAGATCTATATCTTCATGAATACAGAGTGTCAAGTCATTAGCATATATTAAGAACAATGAGGGATCCAAGACTTAAGTGTGTGGGACACCGTTCATGATACCTCCCCAGTTAGTGGACTCTGCTGATTTTAGAAGGTTATCTCCACTGTTAATTTCAACCTTTATGCATTCTTCCAGTTAAATATGAATTAAACATTTGTACACTGTCCCACTCTTACTACAGTACTTAATCTTAAGCAGAAGAATTTCATAATTCACAAAGTCAAAAGCCTTTGAGAGATCATAAAAAATCCCAATGGGTGGTGTTCGGTTATTCAGAGCATTTAAAAATTGGTCAGTGGAAGCATATATAGCACTTTTCGCTGAATAGCCTTTCTGAAAACAGAAATGACATTTTGTTAGTACTTCATTTTACAAATATGTGAAACCACTCTTGAATACATTACTTTTTAAAGAATCTGGATAAAGGTGTCAGAAGTGAGATTTGGTGGTAGTTGTAGAGACAGACGTATCCCCCTTTCATGCAGTGGTTTAACAATAGCGTATTTCAGTCTGTGTTCAAAAATAGCCTGTTTCAGTAAGCTACTACATATTTCGCTGAGAATCCTACTTACCTGTTGAGAACAAGCATCTAGTAATCTGTTGGAAATACTATCAATTAAATGCGAGCTTTTACTTTTGACTGAATCGATTATTTTGTTTGTTTCACTAGGGAAGAATATAGGTTGAATTTGAATTTTATCAAATTTCATAGGTATTGCCTCTTCCACATACAGCATTGCATTTTCTAATGAACGGTTGGATTGTATTTTCTTCACAACACGTAAAAATGATTATTAAAATGTTTTCTTCTTCTGACTTTTGTTAACGAACTTTCCATTGAGTTTGATAAGAATATAGTCTTACTGTGCTCTCGGTTGTCCTGCTTCTCTTTTAACAATGTTCCAAATTGTTTTAATTTTATTATCAGAGGTGCTAATCTGCACATACCTCTGGTCTTTTTAATACGTTTTCTGAATACAGTGCAGTGGTTTTTATATTGTTTGACTATTTTTAGATCATTACTCCTTCTAGATATAAGGTACATTTCCCTTTTCTGTTTACAAAATATTTTAATCCCTTTAGTAGGCCATGGAATTTTAGATAGCTTCTAACAATTACGTTTCACTGCTTCCTTATGGACACTGTTTCCAAATATACTCACAAAAGTATCATGAAATAATTTAAGTTCCAAATCCACATCTGGTTCCCTGTACACCTCGTCCAAATCTAACTGTTCCAAACTTTCCCCAAAATATGGAATTCTTAAATTGTTGATTGAACGCACTATTTTGGAGGACTATTTTGCATTAATGTGTGCCGTAGTGTCATATACTGTAAGTTGTACAGTAACTTAGTACGAACCAAGAATCATCTGAACAAATGACTTTCCTCCATTGCTCCAAAGTCCAGATTTTATGGCTTAGGCACCACGTTTTCCTGTTGCGGGCATTTTCATCATTGGTTCTCTTCTTATGGAAATCCCTTCGTCTTGTTTGGATACTGACAGGATGCGACATTCAATTCTGGTGTGACTTTTTCAGCTGTCTTTTCTTATATTATTCAATGATCGTCTGTCATGTTTAATCGAGACACACTTTTGTCCTCGTTGTGACGAAGCGGAACGGTATTTATTATCTGTTCTTGTTTTAAGTTCTTCGATACGATGCCTCTTGAAATACCAGGTGCTTCGGCTATCTTACGTTACGAAAGCATCAACTATTTGCCGACGTTCGAATTCACATAGGTCCAACATAACGCACGCACAACTAGGCAGAAAACTATTCCGACCACAACTGAGTCCAGCACCATAATGAGGACATTGCACAGCTGGTGTCTGTGGTCAAAAGCAATAGCGTCACCGCTATCCGACTTGGCTAGCATCTGCATTTATATTCAAGTATGCATTCCTCGCTGGTTTCTTCTCACATTTTTGATCAGCCTCTAAATTTTAGGAATTAATATTTAATTTAAATTTTCCCTACAGGGAGCAGAAGAGACCAGACTCTATTATCTCTATTTCTATAACGATTCAACATATGTCGTTACTTGTACAGAGCGGCTTAAATTTTACTTTTCTAGACTGTATGATAAAAAGCAAGACAAAAACGTCTGCAGAAATGGCACACAGTATCGTCATAACATTCAATGATTCAGTACATGCTCGTCGCTACGTTCGAGACTCTTCCTGTCCACTTATTAAACTCACGCGCCAGTTTCGTGTCCGGACGCCCAGTAACAGCCGCAATATTGAAAAATGAGAGACTCATTTACTTGGGATTGATCATTTTGTCCCATTCAAATTGACATGTTGAATATAAGAACATAAAGCGCAAGCTAGCAATGTAAAACAACGGAGCAATTCGTATGCTGGATGTGGTGGTGTATACAACAACTAGCAGCAAATTAGGACATAGAAGTCTGCAGGAAATCGACGCACACCAACAGGTAACTGTACGGGGACTCGAACCACTAACCAGCCCAAAAGAACGCTGGACTACGTGCGCTGACAGCCCGACATCACTAGATTTGTGACCCATACTTCATTCAGCATGAATTAAAACACCTCAAGACAACATTTCGAGCGAATGGATACATCAACAGAGACATATAATTAGGTCTCAGGTGCAGTGAAGACAAAAGAGACAAACGTACTGAAGGAACTCTTCCTGTTGTTCGCTTAACTTATGCTAGGGGCGTCAACAATTGCGTAGGCAAGCTTTTGAGTCGCGGAGGAATCAAACCGATATTCCAGAGAGGCCGCAATATCTAAGATCAGTCGTGGCCCACAAAGGATCCCATGGGTGTTCTCCACACCTTCAGGCGTCCACGGACTTTGATGTGAATAATGCGAAGTCTACATTGGAGAAACCGGGAGATCCATTAGCACTCACTGTCGAAGCATGAATGTTACGTTTGACTGGGGCAGAACAAGAAGTCAGTTATTGCTGAATACCGTCACAGATATGACCGAACTATTAATTTTCGGCAACCCTGGGTACAGCAAAGAAAAATAAGAGAGGCTCTGAAAATTAAAAAATAAAAGCCTAGCAGCCTTAACAGGAGGATGGCTACAAGTTACCTACCGCCTGGCAGTAGAGATTACAGCCCGGCGGACCCATTGTGTTCACCAGACAACAGCTACACTTCACTCGGATTTAACTGTATAAACAGCGGCCACGAGAGAACTGCCGTGGAACCTTAACGCTTCGCTGCAGGAAAACAATATCCCATGGATACTAGTTGCTGATTTGCTATTGCATACCAATCAGCAACGAGAGATGCCCACTAATCACCCACTAGAGAGCCATAGGCGACAACTTGCCGGTGCGGTGTTTCCTACCAATCACCTACCAGAGTTGGCTTTCTATCAGGCACCAGAGCAGCCCAGGCAACAGCCTACCGTACAGCCATCCCGTTCCTTAGCAACGTCTCCTCAATTTGTAAAGCGACGTCGCAGATAGATCACTGGATAAACGAATTAGAGAATATATAGGGGAAGACATTTAACGGTATCCAGTAGTTGTCCTCTAAAGAATACCACAGCAAGTCGGTCGAAAGGTCGATGCTTTCCTTAGGTTTTATAACGACGCGAACTATTCAAATATGCTCTTGTTAACATAGTCTAACATCACAGGCTCTTACTTTTATGTATATACCTAGTTTTGTGTAAATGAGCATGGTACAAAAACTATTTTAGTAGCACGTAAGGGAACAGTCCTATACAGGACGCCGAAAAAGTTATGGGCAGAACAGCGATCGAGAGACACAGATACAAGAAAAAAAATCTGCATTCATTTCATTGATAAGGTCTACACTGGGAGCCTCCAAGAAATGTGGAGTTATATCGAGTACCTGTCTCATGAGCAACAAGATTGGATGGCAGCAGAAATTTGCAGGAAGCAGTGATATATCCAGTGCGAATTCTGAATGAAACAACAAAGGCTGACGGTCTCTCTCTTCTATGTCAGAATCAAAGATGAAGAGCAGGATGGAGGGAGACCCAAAATACGATAGAAAGGGAGAGGCAGACGGTCAAATGCCGTCTGCTGCCCTGCAGCGCCAAAGCACAAGTGAACCGTAGCAAATGTCCTAAATTATACATTCTGAAGCATATTTAAAATACAAGAGAGCCATTCTCACATGCGTAGCTCTGTAGACAGGCATGAGTGGCAGTCAGGTGGTCTCTCTCTCACGCGTGATGATTGTGTAATGAAACAACGCCGGGCTTTCGTATATCTTGGTACACTGCCTGTATTCAATGATTTTTTTCAGTCATTCGAGCACATTTATAGCGACAGGTTTACCTGAAATGATAAAAAATATTAATTTCCAGCGATCCATATTGAGATTGCCAACAGAGGTTATATAATGCTGAGGTATTCACGTTTCAGTAACCTTATAAAAACAGGTCCGCCCATGCGGCAGACACATATTACGAAGAGCTATGCAAACTAGCCCTGGCCACTGAAAGTAACTCCCGTGGTATGGTTCCAATCAACTACGATTCCGTTCCTCCGCCCCCCCCCTGCAAAAAAAAAAAAAAAAAAAAAAAAAGTGCAAAGTGCGCTTTTATTATGTGTATGGTGCCTGCAACCAAACAGTTTCTGAGAAATCCAAGAATTACTTATCTCTATCCATTGCACAATTATAAATTCCTGTTATGGTCTTCAAGGGGTTTTAGAGAGGAAGTTTTCGTAACGAACCTAGGTTCGGAAATGTACCGTTTGGATATAAAGTAAGTTTGACGATCACAACACACTCAAATCTTCCATTTCTCGGTATGTACACGAGCTCGGAAGAGGGCGCCTTCGTCAGCCCTGTTGTAGTTATGAAATTGCATAACATCTTCGACAGATTACAACAACGGCAGGGTGAAATTGGTATGTTCGAAACTAGGAAGGTTCGTTCGCTGTGGTGCTTCACTGATGCGCAGCCCACTCGGCTTTGAAGAGAACGTTCTTCGTTAAATAGAAGAGAACCCTTGGACAAATACTGGGAACACTGCCCATGCCATGTGCTCCTACAGCACACAGGCCAGAGCTCAATGTCTCCACTTGGTTCCTACTATGAAGTAGGAGATTTGAAAGTGATCAGATCCTCATACCGATTTTACATCCAAGTGGTACATTTCCGTACACGAGTTCCTTATCACAACTTCGTCTGCTAAGTTTCCTCTACAACCCTTGGAACGCTGTAATAGGAATTTTGAATCATCCTGTATAAGTGGAGCAGAAACGAATGGGGATATGGCCCGCAAATAGGAAAACAGAATGATATTTGACAAAAGGCAGATTGTTAAGGCCCGTCACCTAGCAACAAATATGATGGATACGGTAAAGCTGGTCTTCTGTTCTCGTGTAACTGTAGTGAGCATCTGTGAGAACTAGTTGACCCAATGTAAAACAAAGAGTCGGTGACGATGAATTGAGCGTCCACGGCTCCGCGCAGAACCTCGAAGTCGGCGGCTTGCCAGCTTTGTGAAGCAGGATAGGCGGCGACCTGAGGTGGATCTAACGACAGAGCGTAACGCTGGTGGAGGTGCATCGCTACTCGAAGCTCACCAGTCAGCACAAACTGTGGAACGTTGGACTCTGTAACAGACGACACTTGCTTTTTACTATATTGATTCAAAGACGTCTTCAATTAATGAACTGAAATGTGTCACCTGATCGGATGAATCACTGTCTGGTTACAAATCGGTGTCAGGTCACGCCGTTATGTAGGCGAACGGCTGCCCGAGACAAGCACTGCACCACTGACGCAGGTCATTGAAGGCAATATTATGCTACATGGACATTCATCTGCGCTACCATGGGACCTGTGGTAGTAATCGATTGCACCTTGACATGTGGACTAAGTGTACAATATGGCGGTGTACCTGTATTCCAGACGGATGGTTGTGGGGAAGATGTAATTTCAATTAGAAATGCGTATTTGAAATGGAATTTCATGAGAACTTGGAGATGTGATCTTTTGTGATTCACAGATGAATAATATGAAAGCCTAGTATACGTGATGATTTATTTGCTTATCTGTAACGGAAGATGCCCCAGTAGTGGACAATCAAGCCTTTTTGAATTCTTGGTTGGAATATTCTGAAGGAAACTTTGTAAACGTACGATATTAATACTAAAATAACACAAAACTTCAATATCATTAATTAAATTTTAAAAACGTGTTTAAAGTGATATGCTCTAACAAACTGTTCCCAGGGCCGGTCATACTGTATGAGAAACACATTGAAAATGTGAACACAAAAATAAAATTTAATGGAACAGTAACATCGATGTTGATGCAGGCTTTCAAAATAACTTGTAACTGACCTCCTTTGTTTTTAGAACGCCAATAGCCGTGCATATAGTAAATAAAATTCTTAATGCATTTTCCCGAAAAAAGGAAAAATGAACAGCTAAGCCATAAACTACATTTAAATATTTTGTTTTGGTTGCAGGCAAAAAGAGATGTCTAAACGGTTAAGATTTTTGGATTAGATCATTATTCAATTTGTCAGTGAAAATGTTTTTAACTGTGCCATATGAAGGTACCATTGTTATATATCGAATATTTCAAGGGCGCTTGGCGACAGTAAAACATCCCACTGCTTCCCTGACGCCGAACTTTCCACCTAGTACACCATCGACAGTTGTATTTGTTGCCTCGTCCACCAATTTTGATTTCCTTGAAACTGTCATTCCGATAATAATGCCGCGAAAAGGGAAGCTTCAGAAAGTATAACTTTCTCTCTGCGCAGGGGGGGAGGGGGGGGGGACACAAACGTTTTGTCGGAGGCATGGACAAATACACTCCTGGAAATTGAAATAAGAACACCGTGAATTCATTGTCCCAGGAAGGGGAAACTTTATTGACACATTCCTGGGGTCAGATACATCACATGATCACACTGACAGAACCACAGGCACATAGACACAGGCAACAGAGCATGCACAATGTCGGCACTAGTACAGTGTATATCCACCTTTCGCAGCAATGCAGGCTGCTATTCTCCCATGGAGACGATCGTAGAGATGCTGGATGTAGTCCTGTGGAACGGCTTGCCATGCCATTTCCACCTGGCGCCTCAGTTGGACCAGCGTTCGTGCTGGACGTGCAGACCGCGTGAGACGACGCTTCATCCAGTCCCAACCATGCTCAATGGGGGACAGATCCGGAGATCTTGCTGGCCAGGGTAGTTGACTTACACCTTCTAGAGCACGTTGGGTGGCACGGGATACATGCGGACGTGCATTGTCCTGTTGGAACAGCAAGTTCCCTTGCCGGTCTAGGAATGGTAGAACGATGGGTTCGATGACGGTTTGGATGTACCGTGCACTATTCAGTGTCCCCTCGACGATCACCAGTGGTGTACGGCCAGTGTAGGAGATCGCTCCCCACACCATGATGCCGGGTGTTGGCCCTGTGTGCCTCGGTCGTATGCAGTCCTGATTGTGGCGCTTACCTGCACGGTGCCAAACACGCATACGACCATCATTGGCACCAAGGCAGAAGCGACTCTCATCGCTGAAGACAACACGTCTCCATTCGTCCCTCCATTCACGCCTGTCACGACACCACTGGAGGCGGGCTGCACGATGTTGGGGCGTGAGCGGAAGACGGCCTAACGGTGTGCGGGACCGTAGCCCAGCTTCATGGAGACGGTTGCGAATGGTCCTCGCCGATACCCCAGGAGCAACAGTGTCCCTAATTTGCTGGGAAGTGGCGGTGCGGTCCCCTACGGCACTGCGTAGGATCCTACGGTCTTGGCGTGCATCCGTGCGTCGCTGCGGTCCGGTCCCAGGTCGACGGGCACGTGCACCTTCCGCCAACCACTGGCGACAACATCGATGTACTGTGGAGACCTCACGCCCCACGTGTTGAGCAATTCGGCGGTACGTCCACCCGGCCTCCCGCATGCCCACTATACGCCCTCGCTCAAAGTCCGTCAACTGCACATACGGTTCACGTCCACGCTGTCGCGGCATGCTACCAGTGTTAAAGACTGCGATGGAGCTCCGTATGCCAGGGCAAACTGGCTGACACTGACGGCGGCGGTGCACAAATGCTGCGCAGCTAGCGCCATTCGACGGCCAACACCGCGGTTCCTGGTGTGTCCGCTGTGCCGTGCGTGTGATCATTGCTTGTACAGCCCTCTCGCAGTGTCCGGAGCAAGTATGGTGGGTCTGACACACGTGTCAATGTGTTCTTTTTTCCATTTCCAGGAGTGTATGATGAGTTTAAAAATTACTTACTGCTGGTCGATTACAGTTAAGGCTCCTAACAAAGGTATTCTTACTCTTAATTTATGCAATTTTAGCCAACAGTAGAATAAAGTTATTATTTAGAGGTGATGCACGTAGAGAACAAAGAAACAAAACTTGACCTACATTAAATATTCGAAACGCAATTTATTAATGTAGTTTTGATAGTGTACTTAATTTACAAACGGGAGAGACGGGAAATGCTTTCTCCAACGGTTTCATAAATATTTTTTAAGGTGAGCGTCAGTACGATGTATGTAAGCTGTTTGCATACACAACCCCGATGATATTGGTATTTTGTTTCATCATGTCCCCTACAACATCTCAGTGATACTACGAAACGGACGATGGTTCATTGCAGTCTGTTGGAGCCTTATACTTGTTTGCAGCACCAGAAAGTGCAGGGGAAAGCAGCTGGTGGGAGTTGAAGTTGATGTGATCGATATTACAGCCTTGGGAAAGGAAAGCTTTGGTGAATGGGAGGTAATTTGGATAAGTGGAACACAAAATAAGGTGATGCTGGTTTTAGGGGTAAGACCAAGATTTAATGTCTGAATAACTTTACTTGTTCATTTTATATCGTAGTGTGCTTTGTAAGTACATGTTTATGAAAGATTAACTCGGCAATGCTTAACTAAGTATTACATTCCTAACATTTGTGTGTTGTATGTTAAATTAACTGTAACATTATATTCACAACCGATGTCATCGGTCCTTAAGATCGACGGTATTATATATTATAATACAATGATACGCAAAACTAACGGACAAAAGTAACTTATGTATGACGCATCACTACCAAGTAACACAGATGGACGAAACTTGGATCATAACAAAGAAAGAACTGCTGCAGTGTATCATGGAATTTAATGGAACAAAGGAACAGAAGTGACATATTTACTGAAAGACAATTATTACACTCAAGTCACAGCGAAAGACAATCGATATTACAACAGAAGAGGCTCTTTTTTTGATACGGTGTGTGACCACCATGAGTGGCGATGAATGTTCTGCAACGTGCTCCCTTGCTTAGTGAGGAGTTTTTGTGCTAAGGTGCTCCATTCCTCTACCAGCGTGGTTGACAACCACTGAAAGATCCAACGTACGTCCAGCATGTGGACATGGATGTGTTGAAATACACTCATGTTCATAAAAACAACAGAACACCTTGAACGACTAGAGATAGGACGTTCATATTCAAAGGACGTGTACATTACTATGTTCTGCAGAAATGTTTAGCATATGTACCAAGTCGGCGAAGGTCAACATCGATACCGCAACGCGACACCACCTACAGGGAAAAAGTGCCTCCGGCTCTCGTTGTCGCTGTAACCCGAAGGTAATGAATCAGCGTGACTTGATCAGGTGCATAATATGCCTCACAGACGCATGCGCGAATCGTACCGTCAAATCAGAAAGTTTGAAAGGGGGCGAATTTTTGCATGAGAGAATGTGATACATCCATCCGATAAATTGCTGCTCGTGTGGGACGAAGTGTTCAAACAATGCAAAGCATATATGCTGAATGGTTCAAGGAAGTCCGTGGAACACGAGAAGATGGGTCAGTCGCACCACCCGGGCATCCTCCAGAGAAGATCGATACCTCATCCGAATGGCATTGCAGGACAGGTCTGCGTCTTCCTCGGCTCTGGCGCAACAGTCGAACAGTGTAACCCACCGTACATTATCGGGGGTGACAGTCCACCGCCGTTTATTAAGGCACGTGCTTCGTGCGCAACGTCCACTTCTCCGCCTACCTGTGACGAATTGTGTATGGAACGACGTCACTGGGGACAAGAATGGCATCGGACAATGTTTTCGGACGATTCCACGTTCTGTTTGTTTGAAAATAATGGCCGCATTTTGGTTCACCATAGTCAAGGTGAGCGGCATCAAAGTGACTGCATGCGCTCAAGACATATAGCGCAAACTAAAGGCTTTAGAGTGCTATTGGGGACAATCATAAATTACAGCTGATACGTGTCCAGGGCACTGCCATCAGTGAGATCTACATGAAACGCATTCTGCGGCCCGTAGCTGTACCCTCTGTACACAACATCCCAGATGCCATTTTTCAGCAAGAAAACGCTCGATCACCTTTTGCTGTGCAACAAGTGCCTTCTTGGTGTCACAGGATGTTAGCCTTTTGCCTTGGCACGCCGGATCACTAGAAAATGTATGGCATATGGTGAAACGGCGTGACCAAATGTCAACCGCCACAGACGAAGTTTGGAACTAGGTAAATGCAGAATTGACGGCTGTATCACAGGACGCCATTCGCTCCTTATCCGCGTCGATGCCTTCACACATGGAACACGTTATGAGCCTGCTAGGCAACATGACACTTGCTGAATCGAGGTGACTGAAATGCTAATCATTTCTGCAGAACATGCTAATGTATATGTCCTGTGAATATGAATTTCCTATCTCTAGTCGTTGTAGCTGCTCTGTATTTTCTGAAGAGTGTGCAGCTCCCCAGCGGATCCACACGTGCTCGATGGGTTTTAAATAGGGGCAACGGTCAGGCCAGTCAATTCGCCGAATATGCTCTCACTCCAAAAGCTCCTCTATCTGCGCTGTTCAGTGCGGTCGCATTGTCATCCATAATAACGAACTCAAAGTCGAAAGCAACCATGGGAAGGTACAAATGGGGAAGAAGCGCATCGTCAAAACAACGTTGACCGGTGAGAGTAAAATGTTCAAAGATTTGGAATCAGTACGTCCATGCCTCACCAGACCATAGCAACTGCATTAACAAAACGATGACCGAGCGAGGTGGCAATGTGGTTAGCATACTGGACTCGCATTCGGGAGGATGACTGTTCAATCCCGCGTCCGGCCATCCTAATTTAGGTTTTCCGTGACTTCCCTTAATCCTCTCAGGCAAATGCCGGGTTTGTTCCTTGGAAAGGGCACGGCCGACTTCCTTCCCCATCCTTCCCTATCCGAAGAGACCGATGACCTTGCAGTTTGGTCTCCTCCCTCAAAATCAACCCAACCCAACCAAAACGATGACGTTCGGTACTGTTCCTGCGTGCGTTACGTGTTCCAACCTCTCGCCGTATGAGTTCATACAGAATCACTACTCAGACTGAATCTGCTCTCATCCAATATGAGCCCGGGACCCTACTCCCGGTTTGTCACTCTCTAAGCTCTTGGCACCATTGCAGACGAAGTCGCTGAAGTGAATTAGACAACGGAACGCACCGCACTGTTTCTCAGGTAAGGAGATCGCATCCGTACAGGCGCCGTGCAACTGTGGAGCTCGAAATGGCGTGCCTTTTAGTCGTGTTACATCTAGTTACAACTGCGACTGCAGTTCAGCGTGACTCTCTTCATGCATGTTGTACAGTTTAGCCGTCATCTGATGCTGTAGCGGAAAATGATCGACCATCTCCTTGGGGCAGCAATGTCTGTGGTTCTGAACGCTCCCAATGTACATGAAACAATGCTGTAAGCAACCCAAATTCTTGCGCTACACTCGTTGTACTTCGTCCTTTATCCAGTTTCTCGATGATTCCCCCCATGCGACTTCATCTAAATGTTGTCTCCGGCCTTCGTTATAATGAAAACATCGCCATAGTGCGCCGGAACTGGTAGGACAGTCAAAAGAAATAGAGGCAGATGGAAAAGAAGTTAGTATACTGTTTTACTTGTAAAGTAATCACCGTAACTGTTATTACATTTATCCCACTGTGAGACAAAATGGTCGCTTCTCCCTTTCCTTCAACTGCCGGCCGGAGGGGCCGAGCGGTTCTAGGCACTACAGTCTGGAACCGCGCGACCGCTTCGGTCCCAGGTTCGAATCCTGCCTCGGGCATGGATGTTTGTGATGTCGGTAGGATAGTTAGGTTTAAGTGGTTCTAAGTTCTAGGGGAGTGATGACTTCAGACATTAGCCCCATAGTGCTCAGAGCCATTTAACCCATTTTTTCCTTCAACTGCCTCGTGTTGCTGGGAAGACTCATTTGCCTCTATAGGCATAGTGACCTCAAACCATATGGCGTCCAGCTATCTATACATGACTATCAACATGCTTCCAGATTTTAATTCCTTTCCAACTATTAGTTATTATGTTACGTTACTTTATCTATCTAGTCCTTAAATTTCGCCTAGCAGTGTAGTTTCGTCACTACAAGAGGGTCCAGAACTTCTTTGAAACTTTACTCCGCAACACAAGTAACTACCGAAGTTCAGTTAGCAGTAGATTTCTTATCAGTGAGAATGAAAAAAGTAAAGCTGTGTTAGAAACAACGCGCAGCTGCGTTCCTCTACAGCTGCTTAAGTGACAGCTTATGTAATCAAGTTGGCAAATTGATAAACAAAACAACTGGTCTGGCCCTGGGGATTCTCCACTACCGCGCAAGTTCCCCTATACGTGGTACAATCGATGACTTGATCAACATGTGCCGAGTAACTCCGTGTATGACACTATAGTTTTGTTGCAACTTGCGCGCGTGCACACACACACACACACACACACACACACACACACACATTGCGACAAATAAGCAATAAGTACCACTGAAAAAATCCCCTTTGAAAACGCGGTTACTTTTCGAAAACAGAAAATACCCCTCAGGTGCCAAATCAGGAGATGGTTGGTTTGTTGGTTTGAGGATTAAAGGGACCAAACTGCAGAGGTCATCGGTCCCTCAGGAGAATAGCATTGATATTCGAGTACGTAGATCCATTTTGCTGATAAATGCTGTATTACAAGTTCCACTGTTATGGAGAAGAGCCACACTCTTACTTTAGAAAAGATTTGTGTCGATACTACACACGCGAGCAAAGTGGCATTGCATAACTCCTAAGTAGTGCTTTCCGGTCACACTTGTGCCCGCCGGAAGATATTAACAATGAATCA
Organism: Schistocerca cancellata; assembly: GCF_023864275.1. Taxonomy (NCBI): domain Eukaryota; kingdom Metazoa; phylum Arthropoda; class Insecta; order Orthoptera; family Acrididae; genus Schistocerca; species Schistocerca cancellata. The sequence goes on from NC_064628.1 coordinate 415,712,427, forward strand.
TTCCAGAAACGTAGCAAACACAATCACTTTTGTTTGATAGGTGTTTTCTGCAACCTGTGTTTCCTCTGTGACGATATTTCACGCCATTCCATTTTCTGACGTTTTGTCTCTGGGTCGAAGTGAAAACACCAAGAAGTGGGGATGAAGATCCCCATTTACAGTTCGTTTGAACAGATTAGAGTCTTCGTGAGCTGCGGAAATGGAACTGATGCAATATGCCGTTCATGCTCTCTCTGTTATTCTGTCAATAAATGTGGCAGAAACCGGGAACAAATCTTTCTCTAAAATGGACGTACCCATTCCTTACTGACATGAAGTTCACTACAAGCGTTCTGGTATTTCTTTGTCTTCCACTGACAACAGTTTCCTCCGCTTTTCAACGTTTTCATCCATCCGATCAGACGCAGGACGTCCGAGGGATGGTTCACCTTCCAAGTATCCATTCGTATACGCTGACAACCAGCGGAACGCTTGTCTGCGATTAAGTCTCTCATCCTTGTAAGCACGTAGCATGTCTTCGTAAATTTCTGATGCAGTTTTTCATAATTTGCACGAAAACTCTATCACAACTCTGTGAGATGCTTACCTTTGGTCGCCGCTACTTGCACGATGTTACTTTCTCGGCACCTGTGCGTGCGCTTGCTGAATAATCGACACGATCAAAGCTGTTGCGTGCTCATCACCATTTAGCGGCGGATGAAACGGCAACCAAATTAGACGTCTTTCTTGGAAGTTTTCCTGGAAACGTTATTTATTTGGCTTACTGTCCTCTACAGAGAGAGAGAGAGACAGACAGACGAAGAGAGAGAGAGAGAGAGAGAGAGAGAAAGGGAGAGAGAGTAGGGTGGAGGGGCAGGGGGCAGAGAGATATATATGAGGGTCAGACTTTAATAATGGCAACTATTTATTTACAATGCGTACAAGTTAGATACGTGTTTCAATGTTTTACTGATCTTCAAAGTATTCACCGACATTGTGTATAACCCGTGGCCAGCGATGTGGAAGTCAAAGGATACTCTTAGCAGTGCCAGTTGTGTTGACAGTTCGAGCGGCGCAGTCTATTTCCCGACGAATTTGTAGCAGTTTGATGCGAATGCCATTAAGTGCTACTTTCAGTTTAGAAATCGAGTTGAACTCACGAGGGCTTAAATCAGGGGAGTGCATTAGGTGGTATAGCACTTTGGACCCCCATCAGTCAAACAAATAAGTAACAGCTTGCACTGTACGTGTTTGAGCGTTGTCCTGCAATTTCTGTCTCTATGTTGTTCATTTTTGGGACACAACCTACGACCAGCTAAGAGACAGAAGTGATGACACTTTCTACAGGACCTGACCATCATTTTGCAAGACAATGCTCAAGCACGTACAGTGCAAGCTCTTACTGATTTGTGTGATTGATGGGGCTGTGAAGTGCTATACCACCTACTGCCCTCCTTGACTTAAGCCCTCGTGATTTCAACTCGATTTCTGAACTGAAGGAAACACTTCACGGCATTCGTTCCGAACTGCTACAAATTCGTCGGGCAATAGTCCGCACCGCTCGAACTGTCACACAACTGGCACTGCTAAGAGTATCCTCCGACTTCCACATCGCTGGCAACGGGTTATACACAATGCTGGCCACTACTCTGAAGGTCAGTAAGACTTTGAAACACGTATCTATTTTGTACGAGCTGTAAATAAATTGCTGCCACTATTGAAGTAGCAACTCTCGTGTGAGGAAGGAGGTAGTGATATTAATGTGTGAGAGTAAGACGAGTTTGTGCTGACAGTGTGCGCAGGAGGAGCGGCGCAGCAATGCAGCTGCGCTCGGACAGCGACAACGGCAGCATGCTGCGCGAGCTGGAGTGCCTGCTCGGCGGCGCTGGCGCTGGAGACGCGGCCGTAGACGGGCCGCGGTGCGCGCGCTCCTGGGACCGCCTGCTCTGCTGGCCAGACACCGAGCCCGCCACGCTCGCCACCCAGCCCTGCTTCTCCGAGCTCAACGGCATCCCCTACGACACCACCCGTAAGTCAGACGAGAAACGCTGCGCCAACTCACACACACGGTCCCTCTCTGTATTTGACTCATCAGTCTGCTCACTGGTTTGACGCTGCCCGTCACGAATTTCTCTACTGCGCGAACCCTTTCGTCTCACACCCACACCTCCACATGTCAGTCACTCAGATCGGTGCCAAGCGTATGTCGACAGAGCATCAATCAAACTACCGATTTAGTTCGTGCTGTGTGCTGTATGCAGTAGACCTTATCTAAACGATAATTAAAAGTAACGCCAGAGCTACGAAGCACAGGAAAAGCGCAACTGTAGTGGTTGTATTGTAGATCTCGGGTCGGTGAGAAGGTAGAGCGTTAACTGTTTACGCGTGAAACTGCTGTATGGAAGAACGTTCTCCTGTCATGTAACAGGAAATTTCGAAGTTTGTAGCAATGTTCTTTGAAAGTTATGTACCCATTATTGACATTATTCTTTTGTTTATTTTTGATTATTGTTATTACTATTGCCGGCCGGTGTGGCCGAGCGGTTCTAGGCGCTACAGTTTGGAACCGCGCGACCGCTACGGTCGCAGGTCCGAATCCTGCCTCGGGCGTGAATGTGTTTGATGTCCTTAGTTTAGTTAGGTTTAAGTAGTTCTAAGTTCTAGGGGACTGATGACCTCTGAAGTTAAGTCCCATAACGCTCAGAGCCATTTGAACCATTTGTTATTACTATTACCTCCGCCGAAATTGTTTCTTTATGTTCTGATTGTATATTCTGTGAAACTACATATGTGCTCTGTAGGTTCATTACTTTCAAAGAAACTAAGCAAAGCATACTGCCAGGACAACATTGCTGTGAACTGCAAACAAACATTTTACTTGTCGTAAAAGTTGTCCTATATAAAACTTTCAAGAACTATACAATAAAAGGAATTGTTGTCATTTGAGTTTTAACCCAGGACGCTTGGTATTAGTATACAACGCTCTACCAACTTCGCCACGGAAGCAAGAAGTATTATTTACTCACAGTTATGCTCTTGACGTATTTCGTAGTTACGATGTTACTTTGAATCAGCGTTTACGCCCGTTCCACTGGACGACAACACTTAGTACGAACTAAATCGGAGTTTTGGTTGATACTCTGTTGACATACAACGTATGGTACCTATCTGAATGTCTGACATCTGGAGGTTTGGGTGTCAAGCAACAATTGCAAACCACGACCACCTTCCCCTATATTTTAACAGGTGTCGTATCATCCAGTCCCTTCTGCTTGTCAATATTTTACATATATTCCTTTCCTCGTCGATTCTCTGGAGAATCTCCTCTTTCCTTAGTTTATCAGTCTAGCTAATTTTAGACATTATTGTGTAGTACCACACCTCAAATGCTTTGATTATCTTCTGTTCCGGTTTTCCTATTGTCCATGTTTCACTAACGTACAGTTCTGTGCTCCGAACGTATTCTCACAAATTTTTTTCTCAAATTAAGACCTATATTTGACGTTAGTAGACTTGTCTTGGCCAGGAATGCTATTTATGACATTGGTAATGTGCTTTTTATGTTCTCCTTGCTCCGTCCGTCATGGGTTATTTAGCTACTTTGGCAGCAGAGTTCTGTCACTTCATCTACATCATAATCCCCAATTCTGATGTTATGTTTCTCGATATTCTCATTTGAGCTACTTGTCATTACTTTCAGCTTTCTTTGATTTACTCTCAGTCCATATTCTGTGCCCATTAGGTTGTCCATTACATTCTACACTCCCTGTGAGTCTTCTTTTTTTTCCCCTGAGTATAACAATATCAGCCGCGCTTCTTATCATTGAGGTCCTTCCACCTTGAATTTCAATCCCGCGCTTGCATCTTCCTGTTATTTCCGTCACTGCTTCTTCGTTGTATAGATTGAACAGTAGAGTCGAAAGACTGGATCCCTGTCTTACACCCTTCTTTAATCTGAGCACTTCGTTCTTTGTCTCTCACTCTTATTGTTCCATCCCTGCTTATTTACGAACTAATTCACACGTAGCAAAGACAGTCACATTATTCCCTATTTACACAGTGTAACGGCCACCCCAGACTACATGCGTTGTGGACTGGTAGATAGTCTTGCTTAAGATGCTATAACATTTTAACTTCTGAAGACGCCCATTGCGCTGTAGCAACCAGTAGCAGTGAATACAGGTTTATTCGCAACTACCTATGGAGTTTCAGAAAACAAATGTGTGGAAACTAAAAGACAAACGTAAAATGACACATAACAGTGGACAAAAGATCTCTCCTAGTTTCGCCTCGTACCACGTGCCATGGCGAACAACCAGTAGCTGACAAGCGCGTCGGAATAATGGAACAAGTGGACATATCGTCTACTTCATTCTGTGGCTTAGACTTAGTTCACGCCTGCAAATAGGGAAACTCTGTGTACAGATTAGCAAAGCATGCTGCTGGTGCCCCATCCCAACCAATGCGAATCAGTGACTTCAATGAACCGCCTACACATATTGAAGTTTGATGCGTTAAAAATGGCGCTCATATTGAGGAGTCGTAAAATACTGGGAGGGATGCTCTGTCCACTGATAAGTATTACTTTGTGAGTGTCTTGTAGTTAATGTGCAGTCGTCTCTTGTAATCCTTGAGGTACTCATGAACAAACGTGTATATCTAATCAACACTTCAGTAAAAATGAGACAGATGGATAAAAAAGAAAACTGTCTATTACTTCAAAAGTAATCGCCATAACTGTTAAAACACCTATCCCACACTGAGACAAGGTGGTCAGTGCCTTCATCAAAAATGTTTGCAGTTGACTACAGAACCATGATTGTACCCGAGCACCTCTTCCTCCCATGCAAATGGCTGGCTCTGAGCACTATGGGACTTAACTTCTGAGGTCATCAGTCCCCTAGCACTTAGAATTACTTAAACCTAACTAACCTAAGGACATCACACACATCCATGGCCGAGGCAGGATTCGAACCTGCGACCGTAGTGGTCGCGCGGTTCGAGACTGTAGCGCCTAGAACCGCTCGGCCACCCCGGCCGGCCCCATGCAAATCTACGGTGACGAATATCCTTCTTCAGGGCTCTAAAAATGCGTAAATCGCACTAGGGAGATTTCGGAATTGTAATGTGTGAATTCTTAAGAGACCAAACTACTGAGGTCATCGGTCCCTAGACTTACACACTACTTAAACTAACTTATGCTAAGAACAACACACACACACACACACACACACACACACACACGCCCGAGGGAGGACTCGAACCTCTGGCGGGAGAGGCCACGCAATCCATGACATCGGAATTGTATGGAGGATGTGTAAGGGTTTCCCAGCGAAACTGCTACAGCTTAGTAGAGACCACCTTGGCAACATGTGGGCCCTTATGCATCCTATTCCTATGCGATTTCCACGTTTTTGGAACCCTGAAAAAAGCCATCCGTGGCCGTTGATTTACTTCGGACGAAGATGCGCATACTTCGGTACACTCATGTTTCCCCAGGCAACCACAAATATTTTTTCATGAAGGCAGTGACCATTTTGTCTCACAGTGGGATAAATGTAATAACAGTTACGGCGATTACTTTTCAAGTAAAACAGTATACTAACTTCGTTCCTATCTGCCTCTATTTCTTTTGACTGTCCTTTGTACCGGAGGGTTATAAATAAACTTTCCCTATTTAACACGTTATAACACGGAAACTAACTACCATAAGAGTATCAAAGCTGGTATAATTAATGCCAAGGACGTGGGGGAGAGAACCAATGCAGAATCAATTCAACAGAAATACTATTAATGTGCTGCTACGGTGCATCATGCATACCGGTGCCATTACTGTTAAAAAGGGGGGCTCAATATAGCACGCATCTGTGTCCAGAAGAGTCTCAAGGCGCAGAATTGCATTCTGCACAGCATAACGAAGCAAGTCCGTAGGTACGCTGGCTACCTCTCTTGATATGCTGCGCTTCAGATTAGCACATGTGTGAATGTTCCCCTGGTAAACCCTGTCCATCAGGTAGCCCCACAACCAGAAATCACAGGGAGTGAGATGGTGAATTCAATGCGTCTCTCTCCTGTAGGGCGGGTATGACATGCTGACGAAGCATATCGCAGGAACGCTGGCCAGTCACACTGTACGTCTTTGGTCCTTGAGCGCCAGCCTATTCAAAAAAGAATGGGCCAATGATGAACATAGCTGTGAAGCCACATCGTACGGCGACACGTTCACCATACAGAGAAACATCATGCACAGTGAATGGAGATGAACACGCAGTTCTGATTGTTCACCTCACACGTCAGAGGGAAGTGAGATTCGTCTGTCCACAGGACGGTCCACGGCCAGCTCTCGTCAACTTCAATCCTTGCGATGAAGTGGAGACCGAAGTGATCACGTCGTTGTGCGTCCTGTGATTGAAACTGCTGTACGATACGGATTTTGTGCGAATACAATTTGAGACTGGTTCGAAGCACCTTCCGTACAGTGGACAATGGGTTGTTCGACTGTCGTGACACAGCACGAGCACCACCCAACGACCGGGAATTGCGCGCATCGTTGTCTGCCACTGCTATAGCGATTTCATCAACCACCTGTGGGGCAACCGATCGTCGGTCTCTTCGTGGAGCGACAGCCAGTTCTCCAGTTGATTCGAACTTCTTCATCACGCTCCGCACAGCAGGTGGAGAAAGAGGTCTCTTCCGTGATCCTTTCGGAAGGCGATATTCTCGAAGTACAGCTGCAGCATTACTGTTTTTTTGATAACAAAGCTGCACCAATAATGCCCTGCTCCTTTATTCCAAGCTCATGTTGACACGTCAACAAGTGCACTGCGACTGGTCATGTGTGCGAGACTACGAATCACGATAAACTGGTCACGGTACCTGGTGGCCTTGGTACTGGACGGTGGTGCTGTGCCCTTGGTAATCCCCCCTACTCTGGACATTAATGTTACCAAGTTTGGTAGTCGTACGGTAATTAGTTTCCTTGTTATAACGTGTTACATAGGGAAAGTTTAATTATAATCACCCCTTATTTACTTTGTCAAGGTGACCACCGTTAAGTTACATCATATTATTAAATTAAGTTTCGAGACATTATTACTTCTTTACTTTTACTACTCCATTACTTATCTTTATTTTGGTGGCAAATCTGCATTTGCAGCACACGTATAAAGTGGCGGCCGTAGATCCATCGTAATATTCAAATGTTCAAGCTCCTTTGCTGTTGGTTTAAACACTGTATCAATACTGTGTTTTCTGGCTACTTTGCTGATGCGATCTATGACAGTTTTTACAAAACATCCGCCGCTTGCCACACCAGGAGTACACGAATATCCCTTGCAGTTGCGGCAAAACGTACAAATGAACTACAGGTAGAAACATTTACAGCCGACTTAAGGGAACAAGAGTAATTGTCGCCTGGGCAAGACGAATAATAAGCAGTAGTAGATCATGCGCTAGGACCGGAAAACCACCAAATTCGTTTCTCTGACACTGTGGTTTCAGCAAGCTCTAATAATTATCACACTATGATGTACAAGGAGGTTACAGAAATTCAATAATACGAAGATAACTTTAATAAGAAAGAAGGGCTGAAACAAGACAGTTTGTGAGCCTTAGTGCTAAATAAAACAAACAGCTCCAGCACTACAAGCTCCGTACAGCACGCGTAGGCGCGACTCTGCGATCTTACGCAGTGGTCTGATGGTGTCACGCTTCGACCGTTTCGTGGATGGATATAAACAGTTCTGCAGCCTCTTTCTGAGTCGTTGAAGCCACTGATGATGTCTCGAACATTTGAAGGCGAAAGGTTAGGCAGAGAATTATGCACTGGACAACGGCCTTATGTGCATAAAATAAATATCAGCAATCACGCAAATACAGACCGTGAAAACCTGCGTTCTGTAAACACTAACGCACTATTCTGGCCATTCTGCAGCTCTAACACACCCATAGTGTGTACGTCTGTAAAGTTACGGTCACATCTTACCATATCATCCGCTTCACTTTTTATTAGGCAGTGACTTCCTCAGCATTCTTCCAATGAATCTAAGCCGCGCTTATGCTGTTACCAGGATTTGATGTGATCGTTCCACACTATCTATTTATTTAACATGGCAAGATTAGGGCCATCAGACCCTCTCTTACATCTTTCCCGTTGTTCTACACGTATCACCTGATAAGTAACACCGGTACGTAAGGCGGAACTGGTCACTAGATGTCACGAGAGGAGGACCTTCTAGTGTAAGAGGAGGCAGAGAGTGTTGTGTTATGAGTAGGGAAGCAGTAACAGCAGAATGGATAGGTCAGGAGAGCACAGTGACTCCGAACTGGGATAGTCATTGGATATCACTTGAGTAAACATTCCATCAGGGAGATATTAGCCTATGTAAAGCCAGCCTACACTACTGCAGGTGAGATGATTGTGAAATGGAAAAGCAAAGGAATAGCCATAGCTAAGTCAATAACAGGCAGATCTCAAGTACTGATGCCAGAGACCACAGAGCATTGCGGTGAGTGATTGTAAAAAATAGCATGAGATCAGTGGAAGGAATCTTTCTTGAGCAGCAGTCCGGATGTCACAATGACTTTAGGCAGGAAGTTAAAAAAGAGTGCGATACAATGATGGAGCATCTATTCATAACCAACTTACTTCTGTAGTCAGTGGTAAGTGACGGCTGAGGTGGCTTAAACAACAACCACACTGGACATTGGATAATTGTAAACGAATGATTTCGAGCGATGTATCCCTCTATACGCCGTGATATTCCAATGAAATGGTTTGGGTTTGGTGAATGCCTGGGAATGTCATCTGCCTTGACATGTATTCCCAGCAGTGAAATATCGAATAGCTGCTGCTAATTGTGTGGGGGTGTTTTGCGTGGTCTGTGTGCACTAGAGGAACAGTTCGGAGACGGTGGTTATTTGTATCAGCATGACAATGCACCCAGTCTGTGAGACAGTGATTTGTGGACAATAACATTTCCGAAATCTAAAAGAAAACAGTAGGCTGTAGTATTCTTAATTAATTGTGTAGTCAGCCGATTTCGAAGTTTCTCATTGTCAAGCATGTGGATTTAAACTTGTTTAGGCTGTGCCCCGTAACAAAACTAAAGTGGGACATCTTTGGGACGAGTCAAGACGCCGACCTCGTTCCAGACTCCAGCGCCCAAAATCACTACCGCCTCTTGTTTCGGCTCTGCAGGGAGAATGGGCTGGCATTCCTACACAGACATTGAGACACCTCACTAAAAGTGTCCCTTGCAGAGTTAAAGCTGTTGTAAAGAACACACCTCATATTAATGTCTACTAATAGGTATCAGAATACTTTTGATCAGATAGTGTATTTTGCTTTAATACGGTATACTTAGCATGTTATTCGTTTCTTCTAATAGAATCCATCATTTGAGAGTTACTCCAACATAAACAGAGCACAGAAATCAGAGTTTCTATTCATTCATAAATAGTACAAAAATAACGACGGATTACTGGCAAGTAGTTTTAAACTGTGAGAGTTAATAGGAATTGGCACAAGAGAGGGGGTGGAAGAGGAGGAGGAACGTGATAAAACGTAATGAATGTAGGCACGATAAGGAACATGGCGTGACTGATTGAGAAGTGGTAACAAAAATGAGTGTTACTGGAAGTAGATGGTAGTAAAAAATTGCTGTTAGTCGGACATCCATAAGTGTTTCATAGAATGTTCGTAATTGAAACTCCCTGTACAGTTGACAAAACTATTGTTACTGAAGCCTTGTATAACGCAGTTTCGGGGTCTCAGCTCCATCTTCAGATCCAACGAAAACCAGCACAATGTGTAAACGTCCCAGTTAAATTAAAAGGTGATATATCTGCACGCATGACTCATCGTACTCCTTCTGATAGGCCACGGAAGGCAGATATGCTGCCTTTTAAGTTATCTGGGACATGTGCACTTTGCACTTGTTTTCGTGGGGTCTGAAGAGGAGCTGAGACCCCGGAAGTTTTAATAATCAACAATGTAGTTGGTAGCGTTTGATAGCGGATTAACTGAGCATATACGTAAATTTTGAGTAAACGTTTTGAAATTGGCGAAAGGAACTGCTTCAGTTTTTTCATAAAAGCAGCAGGGCATAGAACTGTGAGCCAAATACACGCTCGCAATGAATTAGGATGACAGCAGTGTCAGAGAAACAGTTGTCAATTGTTTTTTGTACATTGTTAGGAGCACCTAGTTTACAAGACAAATGAGATATTGTGTACCGATAATGATACGATGACATTTACCTCGTATACTGGATCTTGTGGCGTGTGTACGCCGAGGAACCTATGAAGTGGGCATTGCATAATCTCGTAACTTAGCTGTCGTCAGTATTGCGAGAGACATAATAATGTAGAAGGCAATAATATTGTAAAAAAAATCCCCTTGACGAGGGGATTAATCGTAAAGGGAAATCAGTAGACGTCATGTATATGTACAAGCAAATAAACGATTATAATTGAAGCATTTCAGTAACGCGTTGGTCCACCTCTGGTTTTTATGCAAGCAATAATTCAGCAGATTGACAGAACTGTTATGTCCTTCTGGAGGTCCTTGTGCCAAACTCTGTCCAACTGGCCGTTAGACCGTCAAAATCCCGACGTGGTTGGAGGGCCTGCCCATTATGCTCTAAACATCTACGTTTGAGCAAGGTAATGTCCGTCTATTGCTTGTCTTCGTGTGTGCCAAAGGATAACTTGGTCATCATGGTCGCCGGGTCTCTCCCAGAGTGAGGATTTTTGGCGCATGGTGGGCAAGGCTTTCCAGCCAGCTCGGGATTTAGATGATCTAACATGCCATTCGGACAGAATTTGGCACGATATCCTTCAGGTGCACATCCAACAGCTCTATTAATCAACGCCCAGCCGAATAACTTCTTGTACAGGGGCAATAAGTGGATCAACGCAGTACTGACTCGCTCAGATTATGAAGCCCTTGCCTGCAGCTCTTGCGGTTAGCGATGGTGACTCTCGACTTCGCGAGCCGGGTTCTATTCCAGGCCTCGTCAGGGATTTTCTCCGCTCGAGGTTGGGTGTATGTAGTTCTCATTATCATTTCATCGTCATCAACGCTCAAGTCACCGAAGTGGCTTCTACTAAAAAAAGACTTCCACCAGGTGGCCGAATTCTCTGGAAAGGGGTATCCTGCCACAAGTGTCATATGCACGTTTCATTTCATTTGTGAAGCTCTTTCTCTTGAATGAATCTTTCAACTTTTCTGAAATTGTGATCGTTTGTTTGTCTATAAATGTACATCACATATACCGATTTCCGTTCCCCGTCCCATTCAGGTAATTCCTTCGCGAGGCATTTTTTGTTCCTTTTTTTTATTAGTACATATTGCCAGGTTCCTTCTGGTGCCTATTGTACCTGAGGTATGAAGAGTTGGCAAGATCAAATAGACGGGTGTTGCTGACGTAAGTCACACAAGCTTTCCTAGTTAGTTCAGAGCGTCTTCACTTTTCACGAATCGTACCATTAATAACAGATATTAGATAGAACAATTGGTTACGCAATGAATTTCCTCACTGAAGTCCCTTCGAACGATTATTTGCATGTATTATTTTAATTCTTTATTCAGAAAACTACATGATACGTATTTAACTCACTACTTAAATACATTAGTGGGTCTTAATTTTATATTTGTATTACAAATACTGCAGCTTTTCTTATTATTACTACTGTATGTTAGTGCTACTACTATTTCCACTATGGGCATTGCTAAGTTTTACAGTTATCTTATGCTCCAAGTTTCTTTTACTACTGTGTTACTTGGGATTAGTTCACTACTGCTATTTCTAATTTATATGTTATCTATGCTTAAACTAATCTACGCTACCTGCAGCGTTACAGGTGTGCCAGCATGTTACAAACCTACGTTGTCGGCTGTGCCCACAAAGCTTTGGGTCTTTATCTGGACCTTTCTTAATTATTACAACATTTGCCTTTTACCAGATGAAGGGGAATTTCCTGAGCTGTAGGCACTCGTTGTATAACTTAGTGAGAGGTGCCACCAGCGACGGTGCCAGGAATTGTACCACCTCTGCTGTGATGCCGTCTGGGCCAGAAACTTTGGCCTTCTTAAGCGCCTTTATCTGGGCACGACCTCCTCTTCGGAGAAGGGATAAACTATGCTATTATCTTCGTAAGCCTGTTGGTTTTCTGTCCTGATTCGTCATTGTTCCTCTGAATCACCTTCTTCACTCTCGTCAGGCAACAGGACCCAGAGGAGGACCTTGGCAGTCTCCGTCCAAGATTCCATCATCCAGTCTGAGTGCTTAGCTGAGTGGTAAAGTGCTCGCCTCCCATGCAAGTGGACCTGGCTTCGATTGCCGGCCAGGTTGGCGATTTTCTCCACTCGGGGACTTCGCTTTGTGTTGTCTTCATTATTTCATCCTCATGACCGGTGCGGAAGTCACCCAATGTGGCGTCGACTGAAATAAGACGCACTTGGCCGCCGTGCTTCCCCAGATGAGGCCTCCCGGCCAACGAAGCCATAAGCTCATTTCCATTTCCGTCATCCAGCCCCCATTCCTGACGGTGGACAACACCTTATCTTTTCACGTAATAGCTTGTATGGGATACCCCATAGGTCTGTAGCCAATTGGCTTTGAACGTATTATGGCCAACTCTTCACCCTGACTGCCCTTAGCTCCTGTTGAAACTGTTCTTTCGCTTCCCTGTAAACATTTGCTTTTTTTTTTCAGTAGATACTTCACTGGTAGTACCTCCTCGCCCTCCTTACAAACTGGCGAATCTGTCTCAGTTCGGCTGACCATGGTGATGGAGAAGCTGCCTTTATCGCCCTGATGACTGCTTTCACCAGTTCCTCGGCATATTTCTCTACGTTCTCGTCACCTTGTGGTAATGTCTGTACGTCACACTCCCTCGCCAAGCGCTCCCAATCGGTCCTGTTGTAGCTGAATTGTATCTCACACCCCATCTCCCAGTGGCACACCCTACCACTCAATGAGAATGTTATTACTTTGTGGTTGCTAATAGTAATTTGGTCCCAGACAGTCCAATCAATTATCTTGGTTACGAGATGAGACGTTATCAAAGTAACGTCAATATTTGTGCCCTCACCTCCACCACCAGTTTAGGTAGGGGGGTGCCTTTGTTTATTGGCTACCCTTAACTGCAGCGCCATGATAGTTTCTTCGGTGTTTCTCCTCGGTCCTCTCGAGTGCCACGGAACCATAGTGGGGAGTTTGCGTTTATCCCCGCTGTCATGACGAATCTGCGCCCCTGCAACGCTGTGGCCACATCAGTTAGTTTGTCTAGAAATTCATCACTTCATCTACCATACCGGAGGTACTTATTGCCGAGGTACGCGCTCCAATAGGCGGCTGTAGTTCCACGACATTGCAGTGGTCATCGGAGAGCTGTGTGAAAACAGTAGCTCTCAGCACCTTATTTGTAACTATGGCTGCAATTCTTGGTTCCACTTCACTGTGGATTACTTGCCAGTTGGCTGCTACAAAGGATATCCGCCCAGCATGGGTGTACAGCTCCTGTGCAGAGCCCTTCCAGACTCCTCTCCTCCACCACCCTTCGGAGTTCCTGCATTACTAGTTGACTGTTGTGCGCATTTATTGTCCTATGTTTAACGGGCTCGTGGAAAGTATGTTCGGATGTGAGTATCTGGCCAGTTCTTCCACCATTCATGCGCTATCCTCTCATTTGTAACAACAGATTGGTTGTATAACTCGTCCAAATCAAATTTTTCATTTCGTATTTCGAACACTTTTTTGATTGAGTCTCGCAGGGCCCCAAAGTCAGTGGGGAGATTCATCGTCTTGACCTGTATCCTATCCACAGCCTCCATCACCAGGAAGGTGACGTCCCTACTGTACCCGTGACCGACAGGCCCCACATGCCTCAGAGCTGTAGTGAGGACAGCTGGCTCCTCCTACACCCTAGTGGGACCACACCCAATCCTCTCTGGAAAAGTGGGTCTATTGGCGAATTTGTACTACTCATAACGTTAACCTGCACTCGCTCTTTAGTGACCATATCATTGTGTCTTATCATCGGAAGACTCCCTACCACAGGATGCCCTTTCGGTCATTCATGTTCTTCAGGCTACCTTAGTCCCCGGCTTGAAGGAGAGGGAACATCTTTCTGACCACAAGGGTCTGTTTGAATACATACATCTTTCATTACCACTCTTTGACTTTTCTTCATGTTGAACTTTTGCATAAATTCCCTAAATCTGCTGGCTCTTAGTCCATCATTCAACCTTTTGCTTGGTGACTTTCTCTTAGGCTTCCTGTGTACGGGTATCGGCTCAGCCCTAATCAGTTCTGGCAATGAGCTTAGCTTCCTGTAAGTATGGCAGTTTCTTCTGGTGGTGTTGCGGGTTTTCTTCCCTCTTCGCGTGCAGGGGATGCATATCCCAGTTCTGCTGCAGTTTTTCCTTACATGGTCTTCAGCTCCACATCTGGAGCAAGGTGGCTTCCTTTCGCAGTCCTTATGAATATGGTCTAGGTCACCACAATTGTGGCATCGGCTGACTATTAAGTAATCCCTCACATTGAAGGCATGAAAGTCCATGTATATCCTGCCCGTAGTGGTGAGCCTGCACCACATTTTTCAGAGAACCAGGCAACGTGATGTACATCTCGTTCCCTGGGTCCGGTTTTAAAACGCACCTTAAACTAGTTTTTGAATGTTTCCAGGTTCATGTCCTCAAAATTCTGTTGACAGATTGTTTCGTAAATGTCAATTTATTTTTCGTGTGACTGGTGCATCATAAAAGATTACCAAAGGGTTCTGGTTCTTGGGCGGTTCGAACTTCATTGATTTGTTTAATTTTGAATGATTTAAGATTTTATTCCGATCTTCTTCAACGGCGAAATCCATTGTAACTACGTTTTTTGTCGCCTTTATTTTATTTATTTTGATTTTGTCTTTTGCAGTGTTTACGGTGGTTGTAAGAATCTTTTGCACTTTTTTAATGTCTTGACAGGAGAAGACCTCCGTGTCAGATATTTTTCATACTTTAGCCATTGTTTTTTTTGTAGACTGTGTCTTGGTGGCTAGTTGCACGGCCACTCCAGCCCCTTGTTTTTATTGGTTGCTTACGCAGTCGCTCGTTCTCTTTCTCAAATTCCTCCACTCGCCCCTCGAGCTTCGCACTAGCGATGGTCCAGGCAGTGAATTCATTTTTGATTGCCAGGACTGCTGCCTAACTAATTTTCCCATTCTTAACACTAGAATCTAGTATTTGATTAATTCTACTATGCCTTTCAATAACAGTTTCCTCATTCAGCCCCAGGCCTTCTTCTGAGGTATGAACAGTAAGCATCAAAGACCTCGAAAATGCACTCATGTCACTCGCCTCCTGATCAGCCATTGTGAAGTGTAGACGAATGAAAATATGGGAGCCCGTCTCTTACCCCAAACCAGCTTCTCTCGCAGGGGGGAAGGAGTGGGTGGGGGACTGCTGCAGCTTCCCCCCCCCCTCCCGTAGGAGAAGGGCATTCCTAAGATGCTGGGTGCAGCACACCGTCGCCAACGGACTGGTCCGCCTCAGTGGCCCCGTCATCGATGATTTCACTCAGTGCTCCTTGGCAGGTACACCCTGCACTCTGGAGAAGCAGATGCACTTCTCGCCCTTAGCCGTCTACTATCCCAAGCTTCATCTTACCGGCCAACGATCACTCCTGCTCAGATGGTGGGCCAGTCACCTAGTCGCTCAGCGATCTGGACCCAGCTAACCTGGCCCAGGTGATGTTGCCACCTCATGGGTTTGGCGGATCACGCCCCAGTTACCCACAGGCGCGTGGAAGCGTCTTTGCCGACTCGTTCCGAGGTTCTACGCCAACAAACGAGGTCGCTGGCATGCAAGGCACCTGGTGTTCGGCGCTCTGCTCAAGGACAGAAGGGTGCTGCAGCCACCCAGCACAGAGGAGTCGCACACAGGGTGAGCAACATCCTCCAGCGTAGCAGTCCAGCTCAATCCTCCCTCCCCCCCCCCCCCCAAGGGACCCATCTTCTGGTCCCTTGGGACAACAGCTCTCCCTGCTTCACGCACCCTTCGCTTTCACATCGGACTGAGTTGCAGCTCTCCTTTCTGACGCAGGCAGAATCAGGGCGGGCCCAGGAAATGCCGAGCATAACTTTTGGACCTCAGGAAGGCGGAAATAGCCACTTGTGAAGGAGAGGCTGTATGTGAGGCCCGTCGCCGGCATGCTCGACCAAGAAGCGATACGCTCTGTGCGAGATTCCGTACCTTACGACGCGCCGGCGGTGGGCGGGCCCGTACCAAGTGCACCGTACAAGTGACCGAGGAACTGCGAGCCTGCGCCCATGCTCAACTCATCCGATCTCACGCCATGTATTTTTTTAAAATCTTTATTCAATCCAATAATATCATGCATAATAACCCACCACCTTATACATTAGTGGGTCTTATCATCTACAATACAATTCAATGATGTTAGCAGATTTTTTTTTTAAATTCTAGTTCTAGTCTACTTACATGCTACAGGAAATTATGAGTTAATTACTTAATGGGTAAGATCTAGTCTCTACTCTAATCTAACTATTCTAAAAGCTACTTCCTGCACCGTTACAGCCGTACCTGTTGTATAAACCTACTATGTGGCCGTGCCCACCGAGCTAATCCCAGTGGGCATACCCCTGGCACCGGGCAGGTTCTATGTGGAGACGTCCTTTCTATTTCCTACTGAGAATTATCTATCTACTAGGCCGCTATCGGTGTGCAATTGTCAAGTTCGTGTGTTAGCGCACCTTTCCCCCTGTTCCTGAACGTGGCGGATTCCTACCGCCACGGTGATTGGCCAGTCCACGCCCTGGCGGAATGGGATAGGTCGCATTGAGTCAAGGCATGATCAATAGTTCATGTGTTTTCCCTACGATATTCTCGCAGGACTTTTGCCGATACCTCACTGGCAAGGCGGTTTATGGTGTCAAATGTAGTCGGTTTTCTGATTAAGTGATAGGTGCCATGTATTTTACTGCAGGTACAGTTTCCAGTGATTTGTCGCCAGTAGCGTAATCGAACCTGTACCGTAGCCGGTGTGTTGCAGAGAACGCGTCGCGGTGGTGCCACGCGAACGGCACGTGGTCCAGCTACAGCAACTACTCGCTGTGCCGCGACCTCAGCCCGCTGGCGGCCGACGAGCCCGGCGTCGAGGTGACGACGACGCTCTACTTCAGCGGCTACGCCCTCTCGCTGGCAGCGCTCGCCGTCGCCGTCGCCGTCTTCCTGCACTTCAAGTAAGCGAACTACGGGCACGATAGCTGTGGCAACTGGAGTCATAGTTTAGAGTCAGCCTACAGACAGAAAGTCGCGAAAGAAATTACAAATGAACAAGATCATATTCTACAAGGGGCGACCAAAAGAGTTACAGTTTTAAGGCGTTGCTCCAAGTTACATAATGGGGTAAATAAAAGTGGCCAGGACGAACGGATAAGATTGGACGTGAATTTGTGGCAGCATTGACGAAGGAGCAAAAGTCTTACAGTTACTTCCAATAGGATGGAGCAACTTCCCATACAGCCAGAACGAACCCTGGAGCACGTTTACCCAATCTCCACGCGTGACAGAACTGTTAGTAGAGGTCAGTCTGGCCGCGGCGCTAGCGGACCCTCCAGGTCATTTGATTTGTCGGTGTGCGACTCCTTTGTGTGGGGAGTCCTCAAGTCTAAGGTGTATCGCAACAGCCCACACGGTCTTAAACAACTGCAGCACAACGTTTCGGACGAGACTGAAGCAGTTTCAACAGTTCAGCTTCGATCTGCCTTCAGCAAATTGCTAACCAGACACAAAAGTGCCAAGAGATGAATGGTAGTCACTATCTACGTCTCGTGTAGTAAGGTTAGCACTGTACTTCATTTCCTGTGCTATGTTTCTTTGTACCCGGGAACCCTGTTCTCCGGGCCTATTTTATTTGTCCCGCCATGTATATGCAACATATCGCGATTTCGATGCGGCTACGTAAGCACCAACATGTCGTCAGTGGATTAGTGTGGCACTCGTGTCTTCCCGACGCGCGTGCGGTAAATGCGGAAACGTGAACTATGGCGAAGTCTTTATCAAACGCGTCCAAAACGGACCAACGTGATGTTATTCTTCTCATGGCTGCCGAAGGACGAACAGATTTAGACACCCTTCGGAGAATGTAGAATGTATATGGGACGGCATGTCTGTCGAAAACCACCGCCCAGAGAAACTGCGACAACGGGTGCTGCAGCTTCATGATAACGCACGTCCCTGTAATACCAATGTCGTAATCCAGAAGTAATGCCAACTCAAGTGTGAGGCATTCCATACCCATCCTGTAATCTTACCCCTCCCTACGCGATTTTCACGCCTTCGGAGCTTAGAAAAGCCTCGAAAGGTCGCCGAATCCATTCGGACACGCATGTGCAGCAAGCAGTTGCAGACTTCTTCAGTAGTGCAGGACACGGCGTTTTACCAGAAGTGTATCTTCAACCTGGTGCGTCCGTAGGATGATTGTCTCAATCTTCATGGCGATTTTGCCTTATTCGCGTACCTATTCTGGACTGTACAGCCTTCTATGGGGATCTTTTTGATCGACACTTGTGTGTACCTCTGTCCAGAAACGTAGAATTAATTTGTGTCATCACAACATGAGGGAGCTGAAAAACAAGGTAGGTGAGCTTGTATCCGTTAAAGATGTTGGAAGTTTTGATGTGATATGTGTTCTGTGCCTCTCTGGTTGCAATATAGCCACAGGGATAGAGAAGTTAATACCAGAGATTATACTTTAGCATGATTTTCATCTAGAATTTATATGCAAATATGAGAAGTCGCAATATATGTAAAACTTGAATATAAAGTCAAAATTATTATAACAAGCGGGTTTTCTGTAGATCACAATTTAGAAGCAGTTCTTACTAAGTATTCTGCAACAAAAATAACACTAGCGGACACGAAATGCCTTATATTCCACATACCGGTTTCAAGCTATATGTTATCCTTCATTTCATTCCTTTCCTGGAGAAACTTCGTCTCAAATGTATATACATTATCGTCTTCTAGTCTCAACATCTCACTCGTTATAGAGAGACGCTGACTCAGGTTTTCAGGCTACCAAATGGGAACGTGTTGTGCACAAAATGGTCCTAATATCACCTGATTGTGAGTGTTGCGAGCGTTGCAGTATGCCACAATGTGTGTATAGTGTGTGAGCGTTTAGATTGACTGGGAGTGAGAAATGAATAAGCAGCGCAGATTATCCATTAATCACTGTTAAATAGCTTATTTGTAAAACAGTATTGTACACTGGGTCTAAACAGTATGCGACAGCGCTGTTTTGAACAGAGTGGCTTTGCATTCTGGAAGGTGGTGGCTCCAATCTTTATCCACCACCTTGATTTCTTTTCCGTGGTTTCCCTAAATTATTTCAGGCAAATTCCGGGATGGGTTCCACTATAAGGGCTACCGACTAACTGTCCCAACACTGTCATTCTAGACAGGTAATAACAAGACATATACAGTATCTTTACAAAAGACATCTCCGGATAAATAAAGCTACTGCTACTACTACTACTACTACTACTACTACTACTAGTAGTAGTAGTAGTAGTAGTAGTATTTAAAATGTGCTGCTAAGGACTGTCAAGGATTACAACATCCATGATGTGTACGGGCTGGCCTGTTGTTCAATCGAAGGCAAAGAAAATACCTCTTGGTACAATGCGAAGAAGATACCAAGGTTGGTGATGGGGCGGAGATGGAGTAACGAGAGTACAGAAACTTTCAGTAAATGCATATTACACAGGGAGGGGATAACCGAACATAGAGACGCCAGTTAATGCCAGTAGATGAAGTGGCAACGGAGTCAGAGGTTAACTTGCAACCTGCAATATATTCTGTCTTGATATGGCTAGGAGCCAGACTTAAGTACAAGACGAGTGACTATTACCATATCATGTATCAAATATCCGGACAGAAATCTTACAGGCGGAGAATTGATATTTCATACAAGAGAGAAGCATTTAATGACAGAAACTGTGCAACTGTATGTGGTGTGCGACACGTACTACAGGAAGTAGTCAACTAAACACAGAACAGAACAGATCCGCAACAGATTTATGAAGTGGAGGATGTGAAGTAACTCATTAAGCTGGAACAGACGATAACGCTTATTACAGCATTAAGGCGTCTAATAAGGAACAAGCACCAAAATGTGAATAACTTTTCCTACAATTTATTTCGTAGACTGAATCCATCTAAAAGTGAATCGTCGGCGAATAGATCTGTTGAAACAGGTTTTCTGCCAGAAGAAACGTATGTAAGCATTTTGTGACGATGACTGATTGTATAGCATGGATTTATACACGAGGATGGCCAGATTGTGTAACATTTACTCAAAATCCCTAATGGATATAAAATAGGACAGCCTAATGCCATGGGAAAAGCCAACGTAGTGCATGAGACTTCATGAACGGTAACTAAAAACACAAAGAACCCAATATAACAGCTGCCCAAATGGTCACCTTGGAATTACGTCCGATGACAACAATAATGATATTTTACACGGAAATTACAGAGACACAAAAATAACAGTGTTGTTAACAATACGTAAATTGTATGAAAACATAATCTGGTTGCCACAGACTTTCAATTTATTGATGATATCGACTTATAGCTACTGAGGCTAAGGTATATTACTTCGTTGCAAACGCTATCGATGCACAACACGAAATCATTGATGCCGCATAGCCGTCTGACTGAGTCCGTGGAAGGCAACTAGAAGAGACTGTAATGGAACTCCAAATAGAGGTACTGAAAACGTCTCGCAATCCGCCAAACCATGGAGGGCTTGTGAAAGGCGAGACGATTGAGAGTGGAATGATATCGAGTGATCGTAGTATCATACGCTATACCATCACTAAGAGGGAAATCCAAGGAACCACAGAAAACCGGAGTATAAGAGCGAAATGCAACGTGAAGTAAGCTACGTGCGAAGAATATAGACAAGTATGTTTCATTGTCTACGAACTCCATCGCTGGCTGATAATGCAGGCTTTCAAGCGCAATTACTAACAGTGACTAGGCATAGAGAAATGGAGGCCTGGATACTTGTTATGAAAGGTCTTCTAGGCTATCATGCTGCCATTCCGGAAAGGCAGTATTCTCTACGAATGGAGAAAATGTATCTGAGATCGGCGACTACTGAATAAAAGAGTTTTCAGGATTTTCCATTGCGTTGATGGCTATGATTACAGCAAGGTGAGGTCTAAATACACTGATGGAAACGAAATCGCTACACCAAAAAATGGTTAATGTAGACTATGGAAATTTCTGGAATACTTAAGAATCATAGATTAACGTAATTGCAAGGTGCGTGCATTGTATTGTATAGCTGCCAGACGTCAGTTTATGGGATGAAATTGAATGTCTGTTCCACTTCGTCGGTTAGGACAGTGGCGGTTAATGCTGTTTGTGGAGTTGTCGTCCGGTGATGTCCCGTATGTTCTCCATTAGAGGCAGATTTGGTGATGGAGCAGGCCAAGGCAACATGCCGACATTCTGTAGAACATATTGGGTTTCGAAGCCCTATGTGAGCGAGCGTTTATCCTGTAGCAAATCACCTCCTGGAATGCTGTTCATTAAAGGTCGAACCACTATACTGACATACAAATTTGCAGTCAGTGTGTGTGGCTTAGCCACTAGAGTGCTCCTCCTGTCTTAAGAAATCGCACCCTTCACAACCCACAACTCCACAGACATGTCCACTATGTGTAGCTAGCAGACATGTTGGTTGCAGGCCATCAATTGGCCTCCTTCTAACCAACACACGGCCGCCACTGGCACCGAGGCAGGATCAGCTTTCATCAGAAAACACAAGAAACTTCCACCCTGCCCAACAGTCAACTCTCGCTTATCGCCATTGAAGTCGCAAATGGTGGTGGTTTGAGGTCAGTGGAAAGCATTCTACAGGGCTTCCGGCCCTGAGCTGTCGTTGAATAAACCATCTGCTACAGTTCATTGTGTCACTATTGTGCCACTTGATTGCTGCCATATTCCAAATACGATGCTCTTCCCTCTCGATAGCAACTCGTGGCCGTCTGGTGTCAGCCGGCCGCGGTGGCCGTGCCGTTCTGGCGCTGCAGTCCGGAACCGCGGGACTGCTACGGTCGCAGGTTCGAATCCTGCCTCGGGCATGGGATGTGTGTGATGTCCTTAGGTTAGTTAGGTTTAAGTAGTTCTAAGTTCTAGGGGACTTATGACCTAAGATGTTGAGTCCCATAGTGCTCAGAGCCATTTGATCCGTCTGGTGTCATGTCTTGTTGTGAAGGTACACTGTCGTAACCACCGCTGCCAGAAGTCCTGTACATTGGCTACATTCATGCCAAATTTTTCTGCAATATCGCTGAAGGAACATGCAGCTTCTCGTAGCCATATTACACGACCTCGTTCAAACTCAGTAGGATGCTGATAATGGCGTCTTTGTCACCTTAAAGGTATTCTTCAGTCATGCGAGCTCACTGTGTCCTATCCCTCAAAGGTAACCAACGCTCACGACCATCGCAGCGTGTGTTTAAAGCAAACGTGATTTACAACCTCATAGTGGTGTCAGTAAGGCCAGTCTTATGCGAATGGTGCGAAATTTGAACAGATATCATCTTTCAGATGTAGAAAAACATACAAGCTTTCGTTTATGTTGCACAATTCGTTGTTGTTGCGGTTTTTTTCCGTCACTGTACGGGTAGCCAATCGTGGAAAAGATTGTCGAGATGTTAACGTTGCTGACTCGCTCTCCTGTGCCCCACGATCCATCGGATAATGGCTGCAGTTCGATGTAGTTTGAGGGAGGATCCAGTAGCGGAAACTACCTTCCATATCATAATGTAGAAAACCGTACTGGAGAAACGGATACAGTGGCTTTCTTGTGGGTGTACTGGGTCCACAAGACCAAGAATTAGGCCACTGTAACCATGACCGGAACGTTGGGTTTTCCCGAGTTTTTACATTATGACACAGTACGCTACTCAGGAAGAAAAGTGTCATCTGACTCTAGCCGGGAAAGACCAGGCAATTATACCTTCCATAGTTTTTACGTAACCCCAAGGCATGAACAAAAACAGAATTCAGAATTTTATCGAAGATTTGTGGTACCAACAAGAGTATTAGTATTGGGTAGTTGTTTAAAGGGTCAATAGTAGTAGTCTGCATTGGTATCAATTAGTTTTTTCGTAGTATCCTGTGTTTTGCAGTTTTAGAAACTTTTCTGTAATGCTTCTAACTACCAGGTAAAGGTAATTTATCTATACCCATTCTATTATATGAAAAGAAATTGAACTGTGTACGTTTTTCAGATAATAGGCTGCAGTTGTGAATGATAACAAATAACATTGGTTAGTGACACGTTAAATAGTTAAGTACTCTGTATTTGGAGTCGTATTCTCGTAGTTTGACTTAAAGTTCGTCATATCATTCGAGCATTATTTGAATCAGGCTTTGTAGGAATGACGTTCTCCATGGTTATAGTTGTCCTTATGCATGAGCAACAAGTGACTGTTGTTTGTACTCCCAGACGAAAATGCTCGCCGCGACAGATCACATATTGCGAAAGCAGATCACCCACAGAAGATATTTTAACATCTTCCATGTCAGTTTCAATTATCAAGAACTGATTTGGGGATAGCAGTCCTTCTCGTGACATCATTTGTATGATGAAAACAGTTTAACCAGATAAATGACACTGTCATTCTATAACGGGCGCAGTCTGCAGAATCATGAGCATCTAACGTCTCTGTATGTGTTGTAAATGCTTTTCCATTGGATCTAAACAAAACATGTAATGGAAAGGATCTCAAGAGAGTGCTTTGAGGTATAAACGTGTGTCAAGAGACTATCTGGAAGAAGAGTTCCGTTGAAGCATTGTGTTTCGTTCGGCGTCCATCCAAGTACGAAGTGTGGCGTTACGAAATGCAGAACAAGGAGTAACTTTAGGAACATACATAATTTGGAGCTACAGTATATTGGAAAGAAAGCACACATGGAACTGTGTTTATAACAGATTCCCAATCGCCGGTGTCAGCTGAGCTGGACAGTTGAAGACCTGATAAATTAAAGCAAGAGACAAATCCTTCTCACTGTTGGACAGTAACCTGGCTTAAATTGACAATACCGCGCTGTTCTTACGAAAATGAAGCGAAAAATCCACCAGATCACAAACTACGACACGTGAGTTCACTAGCTTGTGATGTTGCAAGCGAAGTTTTCATATTACTATGACGGTAAGTGGAACTGGTGATGCCTTGTTGAGAGGTGTGCGCAACAACATTCCAGAAAGAAAAGCAATGTTTCACAATCCGCACAAATGCATGCACTTCACACAAATCAAGAGAGAAAGCCCAAGTTACCCTTACAATTTTATTACCACGCCAACGCACAATCATTTAAAAAATAGAAGGTTTGCACCACTTATACGAGTGAGTACCGAATTTACAATAATTTGAACTCTCACAATTCTTTACTGGCATGACAAAGATCAACGGAATTATTCTTGCGATCACAGGTTCATAACTTTATCTACGTATATTTCTTTTAAAACAACATCTGTATCAAAAACTCTCATATATATTCTCAAATACAGGTTACAAAAAACCAACTATAAACCGTAACAGTTAAGGCTGGAAGGAACACTTTACTTCCGGTAGGGGCTCAAAAAATACATAACAGTCAAAACAGTAACCCATAACTATAAACATTTTTCAAACAACCCACAGCGAGGGTCATTCAGTAGGTCGCGAAAATAAACACAGTATCTCCCACTGTCAATTAGTAATGAATAGGAGGCGCTAGTACCAAACACAATCACATTTTTGAACAAGACAAAAGCGAAGTTCACCAAATGTCTGTAACCTAGAGCACCTTGTAACGCTCTGGGCTACAGAGTACCTTGTAACGCAACAGGTTTCTAGCGAGTCCAGAATCCAATACAATTGGAAACCAAACAAATCAGGCCACGCCTGAAAATCTCATGCGACTGTAAAATCCGTTGAGGAGTCCCAATTGACGTCGAGACGAGACACGTAGCAATCTGAGTTGACGCGGCGCAGGTTGTCTGCCAGTCATTTGTTTGCTGGCCTTCAGGCAGGAACTGAGACCGCCACTGGTAGCGGCACCGCCAAAGCAGGCCACCAGAGTGCCCTCTCAGCAGTTGCGGCCAATGTCAACACTTCATTGGCGGTCACACCGGAACCATTTGGTGGGTATTCAAAGTGGCTAGGCGAAATGACGAAACTGAAGCGTCATACTAAGACTAGAAAACTTCCTCATTGCTTTACACACCACAATGTACCAATAAGTAGATAACATACAGAGTGATTATAATTAAAGTTAAACTTTCAAACCGTTGTAGAAATAACACCACCGGTAAGAATGACATGAAACTGTGATGTAATATTTTCAGAGAAGCGGCAAAATATATGGCAGAAGTAAAGTAAATAGTTACAAAATGTAGCAACAGATGGCACTGTAAGCATCATAATTAAATAGTGATCGGCTACAAATGACAAATGAATCATGTAACAATGCCTAAGGTGTAAGTTTGATGCTAAAAAACTGTACTACTCAGTGTACGTGGGTCTACAGGTGTGATACTTTTGGTTCGTAAGTCTATCCATGATAGCAAGGTCATATCATATCTGATGAAAAAAATCGGTTTTTAATTGTCCTGAGGCCAAAAAAGGGCAGAAAAACCATCACTTATAACAATTTTTAATTATCCTGAGACCAAAAACTGCATACATAGCATCAATCACGTTGGTTTTTAATTGCCCTGAGACCAAGAACCTCATAAACGGCAACAATCACATCGGTTTTATTTGTCCTGAGGCCAAAAAAACGCATGAAATGAAATGTGTGACGATGGCCTCCCGTCGGGTAGACCGTCCGTCTGGTGCAAGTCTTTCGATTTGACGCCATTTCGGCGACTTGCGCGTCGATGGGGATGAAATGATGATGATGATTAGGACAACACAACACCCAGTCCCTGAGCGGAGAAAATCTCCGACCCAGCCGGGAATCGAACCCGGGCCCTTTGGATTGACAGTCTGTCGCGCTGACCACTCAGCTACCGGGTGCATGATAAGCATCTATCGAAATCAAATCAGATTATTAATTTCTGTGTGGCTGGCGGAAAACATATTCAATACACTTTACACCGTTTCCTGCAACAAAATGAAACGTAGAAGTAGCATCTTCCACAACTGATCGCATTGTTTCCAGGGTCTCGTTCAGAATGTGGTGCACAATGCGTGCCTTCAGTGCATGTCAGTTTGCAGTTGGTATGCTGAACACAACATCTTTCAGATGGCCCCGCAGCCAGAAGTCACACGGATTAAGATCAGGTGATTGGGATGGCCAGGCTATAGGGAAATGGTGGCTGTTTAATTCTAGCATTTCCGAAATGGTGCTGCAGCAGCTGCTTAACTGGATTTTTGATGTGCAAAAGTGCGCCATCTTGGATACAAGTGACCCAATCCACATGTCCATGCTCTTGGAGACCTGGACTGATGTGATTGCACAAAAGACCCTCAGAGTGCTTACCACTGACGGTAGAGGTAACAGTACCAGAAGCACCTGTCTCTTCAAATAAATATGGCCCTATGATAAATGATGCCATAAACCAGCACCACACAGTGACCTTGTCAGGATGAAGTGGTACTGGTTGATTTGTGTGTAGATTTGAGAAATTGCAGAGCACTCTCAATTCTGATTGGGTGACATGTTGCTTAACGTTCTTAGGGAAGATGATTTTTATTACGATCTGACTTCATCCATATGGTGGGCAGTACTTGACGCTGTTCCTTGTGTGCTCTAGTGAAGGAATACCTTTACCTGCGTTCAACGAATAGGGTGCCGATTCAAACGAGTGCAGTAAAACCGTTCGGCGACTGAGGGCCGAGGGAAGTGCGTTTTTTTTCTGTGGAGCCCGGATGAAGACATTTCCAGACCGCCGAGTTCTGTTGTTTCATTCTGCAGACATGTAGGATGGCACTGGTTGGTTTTCGGTCGCGTCCAGGTAGGCTTACTAGCGCCGAGGAAACTCCGCTGCAGTAGGCAAAGCATTGAAGATTGGCAATAAAGCAGAGGATCGGCCCTTGTTAGGCAGGAAGCCAACAAGACAACTGTGGGATAGTTCACTGGCAGCCAGGCGTACAGACTCTGCTACAAAACATATTTGTGAAGGCACCAGGCATTTAGAAAGTTAGTGGCCAGTCTTCGGAAGCTTCGAAATGGATGCAACATGGGAGGTAACAATCTTTTTGTGGAGGGCTGTGGTTCCATCCTGATCATGTTGTTAGCACAAGACATGGCGTAAATGCGTGGGAAAGAGGCCACGAAGCTGAATTTTTCTTTTCTTTTCCTTTTTCTCCCAATCAACTTAGCGTAGCGATTGGTCAAATCTGTGTATGCAGCGCAAGGAGCAGTCTCCCAACTTCGAATGCGGTGCTCCAGCTCGTGATTGGCTTGTGCTAAAGTGGGAGTAGTCTAAGTTGTAAATGGGCTTTGCTACCGAGCTGGCTAGGAAAGCGGGGGGAAAGAGAAGAAGTCACTCTTGTACTGGCACTTCGCTAGTAAAGAACTGCAGGTCACTACCTAAACGGTGAGAGTTGTGTCCTTTGCTAGTGTGTCACGGCGCTGGCTCCAGTATATGTTTTTCAGCACCCTGTTCTTACAAACCATATTTTTCTTTTCGGAATAGTAGAGTATCGATCTTTGATAGTAGGGTAGTTTTTGTGCCATACCCAGCCCAGGATTCACGTGTATGAAGTCAGATAAAGCGATTAGTAATGTGGTTGGTGTCGTGTTTCAATCCCCAGCTGATCAGTCTGTCCACCATAGACCCCACATTAGTGAAAGCGTTTGTCAAATATAAATGTTTGTGTGAGGTTTCTTTATCGTTTTTTTTTTTTTTTTTTTTTTTGTCTTGAGATAGTATGAATGGATATGGAAATACCGTGTGGCTAGGGCCTCCCGTCGGGTAGACTGTTCGCCTGGTGCAAGTCTTTCGAGTTGACGCCACTTCGGCGACTTGCGTGTCTATGGGGATGAAATGATGATGATGATGAGGGCAACACAACACCCAGTCCCTGAACGGAGAAAATCCCAACCCAGCTGGGAATCGAACCCAGGCCGTTAGGTATGACATTTCGTCGCACTGACTTCTCAACTACCAGGGGCGGACAAGGTATGAATGAATAAATCTATTTTTAATTAGTTCACAACTACTCCCTGTGTTCTAATGAACATTACCTTTGCCATTTTTATTAAAGTCCTGATTACAAAAGGAAGTAGCACGCTTGCATATTTTCCATAGCCCATATTAGACAATTCTGCGTATTGATATATCCTGTCAGCTGGAAGTGGGCTTCAACTGTCCACAAAATCTTCCACGGCCAATTATTTTCCACTGCCATGCGAGCAAGAGTTTCTAAAGCGAAGGTCTCTCTTGCTGTTGGGGCAACAGAAAGCAACAGGAGGCTTATGGGTAATTTTGAATGGGTAACATAGAAGGATGATTCGTAGTATTTTACGTACCGTGCTCACGGGTATGTCCAATGTTCGGGCATTTCTCCGTGCACTCCCAGTTTGCACACCACCACTCGTCTCCGCCTGCATTGCTGTGGCCACTGCTTCCACTGACGTCACATGAATTCAATTCCTTTGCACACCCACTGAACTTGTCTCTTTGAATTTTCGAATCATTTTCTCCAGACCCACAGCAGTCATCGGACCAACGCCTTTTTTCAACCCTGTCAGTGTCCGAAACTTCTGCAGAGCGACGTGTGCACAGTCATCATCCTTGCGACACAGGTTTACTAGCAGAGCGCGATCCTGCATTGAGAAAGTAATGGCGAACGTCGCAGACGCGAAAGAAGGAAAAGCCGTATACTCGGCGTGTTTATACCCACTTCAATAGATCGTGCACGTGACACGTGTTTTCATTTACGTAGTCTGACACATACAGTGCCATCTATTGATCAATTTTCACACTTTTTTTTTTCTTCTGCCATACAATTCCCCCTTCTCCGATAACATTCCGTCGCCTTTTGACATCATTCTTTCCATTGGTGTCATTTCTACAGCGTTTTGAAACTATAATTATAGTCACCCTGCACATCTTCAGGTGACACACTGCATGCAGTTCCGTGTTTTATGCTTTATGCTAGAAGAATACCGTGGCAAAAATACGAAGGTGTTTGATCACCGAAGTACAGGGAACCAATTGATATTGTGCTGTAGTACCGCACTGGGCGCTCATCCTGGGTGCTCGTGGTTCAGATCCACTTTTAGATTTCCCACAATTCACGTTAATTGCTTCAGGAGAATTACAAGGCGTTTTTGTTGTAAAGAACTCACCCGGTTACGTCGTCTAGTATTTCCTAGTCAGAGCATGCGCTCCAAATTTAATGACTTCATTGGAGAAAAACTTGTACAGATTGACGCCTCTAATAAAGATCGTAAGGAATTACCGCGTCCAAGGCATAAATTACCCTCACCTTTTACACAAACGGAAGATGACCCACCTATATACCGCCTAAGAGCAAGATAACAAACCGTAACATTCCATTGTCGTTTTTCTCTCTAATAATCTTTTCTACCTCACAGTGTCTTTATAGCAAAAGGGGGGAATGGATGGCTCTATGGTGGTTGGTGTAATTGTAAAGTTGGTTTCAGGAAGCTGACAGTGCACCACTCTTGGCGGGGTAGCAGTGGAGCGAAGGGTGGTTGTATGGGTTCATTTCGACGTATCATGGAACATTATATTAATTTTATTAGTGATTAAAGTACAACAGACTTAGCGTCACTTGGCAATGGCAACGCCCACAAGGATGTTTCCCGTAGACAGTGGTTATGGAGGTGCTGAGGGAAGTATGCGCCCTGCAGCCTCTGTCAGCTTTTGGTGTCACAGAAGAACAATGACGTCAGCGAGGTACGTGCAGCTGCCTGGGCGACGTACGCCATAACTGGAAGTAGCTTCACAGCTAATGGCAGGCTGCACCTGAAGTGCGTGTACCTCGCACGGGAAGACACGTCTGCCGGCCGCTGTGGCCGAGCGATTCTAGGCGCTTCAGTCCGAAACCGCGCTGCTGCTACAGTCGCGGGTTCGAATTGTGCCTCGGGCATGGATGTGTGTGAGATCCTTAGGTTTGTTAGGTTTAAGTAGTTCTATGTCTAGGGGACTGATGACCTCAAATGTTAAATCCCACAGTGCTTACAGCGATTTCAACCATTTGAAGACAGCTCTGATTAGTAGTGGATGGTCCTGGAAACGGCGGCGGACACCACAGTGTGCCCGCACTGCAGTGGTTGGCCGAACTTCTGCCAACACCTGACCGCAAACAGCAATTCTTCAGGGTAGAAGGCGGGCAGCGATTGGAAGTAAGCTCGGAGGTGACCCCCACAGCTGGGAAGTGTTAAGCCCACAACCTCGGACTCAGAGCCAACAGTAGGGCTGCAGCATAAGGAATGTCATGTAGATTCATGTCGACTCGTGGACTCGCATAGATCTCCCCTCGAAGCTTTTGGCTGCCATATTGCATCCATCTGTGGAAAAATGAAGGTTATTTATACGGGATTGTGCGTATTTGTTTTGTAAGGGCATCGATCCACATCGTATGTCTGAACAAAGCCCACAGCTCAGATGTGGAACAGTGATGTAGTGGCTCTGCTTCTTTGCAGATTTTACAAATCGGCTCTTTCGGCTGGGCGGCGATGTGGTGATTGCTCTGCATCATAGAGGCACTTCATGTTGTATCAGCAGCCAGCCCCTGATGTAACAGCATCTGTTCGGCTCCGGTCTCACCTGCTTCCTCAACTTCTTGTATTGGCTATGGCAGCATCGCTACGTCATTCAGTCATGCCATTTTTGGCAACAAATCATGAACATCATAAATTCTTCATTTTCTCTTCCTTTTGAACTGATGTTAGCCAGTAAGGCCTGGTGATCAGCTACCGCTTTTTCTAATATTTCAGTGCAAGGTATTTCTTTTATTATGTAAGTTTAAATCTTTGTTGCAAATACGTTAAAATTATAGGGTCAACAGCAAGTAAATTAAATTTAGACTAATAACCACGGGGAAGGCTGTTCTTTAACTAGCGAAAATTTAACAATGCGTTACTATCGGCTGACAATACCAAAGTGAAGGCCTCCTTATAAAATCAGAAACGATGGATCAGAGCGCACTGTAAGAATGACACTACCGCTGCTCAAGAAATATTAACATGAAAATGTCAGTTTCTGACGATTTCTGTGACTAAATTGAAAAATAGTACGGTAACTTACAGTGAGGTGACAAAATTCATAGATTGCTATCGGACGTATACAGTTGGCAGCAGTATCGCGCACGCACGGTATAAAACAGTGTATTGGTGGAGCTGTAATTTGTACTCAGGTCATTCATGTGAAAAGGTTTCTGACGTCATTATGGCCTCTCGACGGGAATTAACAGACTCTGAATGAGGAGCTACACGAATGCAGAATTAGATTTCGGAAATCGTTGGGAAACTCAGTATTCCGAGATCCACAATGTCAAGAGTGTTCCGAGAATACCAAATTTCAGGAATTATCTATCACCACGTCAACACAGTGGCACACCGCCGTCACTTAACGATCGACCAAAAATGTTGAAATGTGTGTGAATTCCTAAGGGACCAAAGTGCTCAGGTCATCGAGCCCTAGACTTACGCACTACTTGAACTAACTTATGCTAAGAACAACACACACAAACACCCATGCCCGAGGAAGGACTCGAACCTCCGGCTGGTAGAGCTGCGCAATCCGTTATAAGGCGCCTCAAACCGTGTGGCCACAACGCGCGGGTAACGATTGACAGCAACGGCGTTTGCGTAGAATGTCAGTGCTAACAGACAAACAACACTACGTGAAACACCTGCAGAAATCTATGTGGTACGTACAATAAACGTACCAGTTAGGACAAAGCGAAATTTGGGGTAACAGACGACCGATTCGAGTGCCTTTACTTTCAGCATGAGATCGTGTGCAGCGCCTCTCCTGGGTTCTTCAGGATGTCGGTTTCACCCTACATGACTGGAAAACCGTGGTCTGGTCAGATGAGTCCGAATCTCAGTTGGTAAAATCAGATGGTACAGTAAGTGTGTCATGCAGACCTCACGAGGTCATGGATTCAAGTTTTGAATGAGCAATTGGGCATGCTGCTTGTGACGACGTAATGGTGTGGGTTGTGGGGTCCTCCATTAAGTTCGACTACTTGGAGACCACTGGCAGCCATTCATGGACTACGTGTTCCCAATAACGATGGATTCTTTATAAACGACAATAGGCCATGTCACCGGTCCACGATTGGTTGACGATTCATTGTTTACAATGACTGATTTGGCCACCCAGATCGCCCGAGATGTAATATATCGAGTATTTATTGGACCTATCGAGAGGTCCATCCTGCACTGGAAGCACTTCAGCAGTTATGGAGTACTGTAGAGGCATCATAACTCAATATATGTGCAAGAGACTTCCATCGACTTGTTGAGTCCATGCCTCTCCAGGTGATGCACTACTCCAGGCTATCGGAGGTCCAACACGATATGACGAGGTATTCCATGACTTCCGTTACAGTGTATAATGAAGGAAGAGAAGAATGATTCGAATAAAAGGAGCGATTTATTAAACATTCTGTATGGAAGTTACTGACAGCAAGCAACAGCATTTATTTACGTAGAATGGTCCTCTCCTCTCACCCGCACCCACTCTATCCCCGCCAAAAAGAGAACTTGTTATTACCAGAAGCGTTCCTGCGATGCTAGCCATAATCATTTAGCAGGAAACTTTGTTAATTAATCGGGACTTGGGTTGTAGGTACGTTAATGACCCAGCAGTTTCCTCGACGCGCCGTTCATTACCCCATTCCCTTTCATTCACCCTCCACCTGCTCGCCGGGCGGCGCTTTCAGCTGATACACTTTGGGCACGGAGTCTGCGAGATCATATCGTCAGCGCTGGCCCTATGGGGCCATTCTCACTAGGGGTGCGCCCTTTTGGAGGCCTGAAGGAAGCGCGGAGGAGGCTACAGGCGTGGCCGGGCGGAGGCGGGCAGCACCTGCAAGAGACGCGGAAGGGGTTTTCTCATTAAGGCGGCGGCGCCCGAAAACTCGGGCAATTACTCCGGTGAGCAGCGCTAATCAGCGCTCCTTATCTGGCGACGCGGCCGGCGCGAGTTGTTGGGAAATTAGGTTCCGATTGATTTCCCGACCTTGCCCTCCTGTGCGACCGCGCTGATTACGGCAGGGATGTGCCAGGGAGGCCGGTGGCGGTGGGCGGTGTGTGCACGGAGTGGGGGTGGAGGCGGAGGCGGAGGTTGGAGGCAGGGGTTGGACCCCGCAAAGGCCCTTCTGGAAGGACGCGGCCCAGCCGCAGACGCGCGGTTGCCCATTAAGGGCAGCCAGCAGACGGGCAGAGCGGACCGCCGAAGACCCCACATCTTAACCGCCATGCTAAATTCACCCTCCGGTGCGTCTTTGTTGCTCCTCTGCGATTCTCATCTTTGGGAACTTCACTAATTAGGACGCTCCCTTAGGTGGTAATCTGAATAACACAGTGAGCTGAACAAGCTTATCCGCTACGACAGAAGTCTCTTTGCAATTAAAGTAGACATGAGATTGCATAGTCTTAACTTTAGACGAACGCAAGCAGTGTCACATGCCCTTTCTCGTTGGAAAACTGCGCAGAAGTTTGAAATTAAACTCAGAAATCTTCCTTTTTTACGAAATTCCACTTTATTAAATTATTTTGGTCTCAGATTAGAGTCTATAACAGTTTACTCGTTTGGAGTGAACTGAATTACTATCACAACTATTACTTTCTTACGAAATAACAGGCCAAAAGGGCACATAAATGACTTGATTTCAAGTGACCAGGAATTGCGTTAGGTGCCTATTTGTCGTGTTACTCTCATAACAAGATACTTCACCTGACGGTGACACATAAGAGTCAAAAGCGATAAACGTTTGCGAGGTGCTGGGGTGGAGAAGAGATTGTACCTCTTTAATTTTCATGAAAACGAGCCATGCACTCGACCCCCTCCTTACCTACCAACTTATTAATTATGCACACAGTGGTAACGAAGGGAAATGATGGTCGACCCTGCTACTAGGAAAAATAAGGAGTGCACACACAATAATTTAATAAAAATCGTAATCTAATCAGAGAAAAAAGAGAGAACTTTATCATAATAAATAGGAAATGGTCTTCTGCAGATATCTACGAAATGACATGCAGAACAAAATATTACAATGAGATTTATTATACATCAGAACATAAATTCAGATAATTAACGACACAAAGAGTAGGTTAAAGGATAGGGTATATTAAGGGATAGGATATACTGAACTATTATGAGAATAAGAGTTGGCTCGAGAACAAGGGACTCCTACTCTCTGTGATGCAATAGATTGACGATAATGACTGAAGGTCCTAATGAATGAAATATTGATCTCCTGACTATATAGCAGTATCACAATTAGTGATACAAATGGGATCACATGGAGAAACAAGCAAGGTGGACTTGTAGCAAAGCGAGCGCGCGTGCTGCTGAGGGATTCAGTGTAAAATTGATAAGATCCTACAATGTCGGAGCCGCAAGATACTGTCCAGTACTGAAGTCTGCAGCACGTCCGCGGTAGGCAGCGTCCTGATCACGTGGGCGCCGACTTCTACCGTGCAGTAACTCTGTGTCAACCCCTGGCCTCGAAGGATGTCGGAGAATTCTAAGTTCTTCCGAAAAAGAGTGACCAAGTCGCAAGACTGTCCGACTCTGACGAAGATCAGATCCCGAATCCCCATTGCCCGCGCAACGCAAGAGCGACGCCAACATTGCTCAACTCCCTGCTCTCCTAGGAAACCGCGAATCAGCATTCAGTGCTGATTCCAGAATTCCCTCACA
This sequence comes from Schistocerca cancellata, assembly GCF_023864275.1. Classification (NCBI taxonomy): domain Eukaryota; kingdom Metazoa; phylum Arthropoda; class Insecta; order Orthoptera; family Acrididae; genus Schistocerca; species Schistocerca cancellata. The sequence continues at coordinate 415,747,358 of NC_064628.1, forward strand.
CTGTCTCAGAACATAATTCGCGCCAATACGATCGTTCCCTCCAGTTTCGAGCAGGGCATTATGTTGTCATGTAGCCTCAGTTTTAAGTTGACCAATCATGCTTCTGCTATTCAGCCGAGGGCACTGAACTTGCCATTTGACCGGCTACGAAAACAACCTACCAGCGGCCATCCAGCGCCAGACAGTCGCACCCAGCTAGGCACGGTCCACAAGTATTTTCAGAATCAAGAGGACAGAGCAGTCAGTCAGTGCCAGGAGTCTTCGTTCCGGACGCGCTGGAACGGTAAACATATACACGGCGGCGACACTCGGACGTCTCTTAGGTCGTTTCGCCCTGCATACAATAGGCGAAACTCGACCGACGTCAGTCGTTCCGCCAGGCACTTAAACCCAGTGTACGAACCCCTCAGAATTCGGGGAAGTGCAGCCCCCAACTGGAAATGCAGTGTGCCGCGTCCTCCGATGCTCGCCTTGCACAGGCCACAGAGGGAAGTAACTCAACATGCATAGGAATCAAGTGAAAAGTAATTTTGAACCCTCAGTACAAATACTCTCATCAATAACCTTATTTGGTCTGTTACCACCGTGCAATGACATAGAACATTAATAAAATTGATGAAAATGAGAGGTGACATGCAAAAGAGGACATGGAAACTCTCACGCCTACAATTCATATACCCTGATATGGGATAAGTCTTGAGTAGTATTACAGAGTGTGAAACTCTGCTACAGGCCTGTGGTAGTGCTTTCAGATTACTTCACCCTTGGAATCCAGTGGGTCGACATCTATTTCGCAATGGTCTAGCACAGCTGTTCCCAATCTATAGTTCCCCTCTGAGTCCTGTCACACAGTGAATACACTTGACACTCCATATACATTAGGTGCAATAGCATCAACAGGAACTAATAAAACACAAAGATCGCTATCGGGTCGCGATCCGAAGTAAACAAAGTTAAGCCAAAATAAGTAAAAAATTAACTTTGTTACGATACTCACAGTCCATTTCAACACAGTACCTTATGTTAATGATTTAACATCTGCCGGCCTTGTGGCTCAGCGGTTCTAGGCGCTTCAGTCTGGAACCTCGCTACCGCTACGGTCGCAGGTTCGAATTCTGCCTCGGATATAGGTGTGTGTGATGTCCTTCGGTTAGTTAGGTTTAAGTAGCTCTACGTTCTAGGGGACTGATGACCTCAGATGTTAAGTCCCATAGTGCTCAGAGCCATTTGAACCATTTTTGTTAAATCCCATAGTGGTCAAAGCCATTTGAACCATTTAACATCCAACACTAAATGAGCTATACCAAGAACCGATTTTGGGAAGGAAAACACAATGCCAACCGAGCAAGGTCACTGATACAAAACATCGGACCAATGTTTTGCGTCACTATACTCACATGTGTCACGACTGCTAAAAACATAGTCTTGCGCGTCTGCTGATAACGAAGGCCTAGGAACAAATGTTTTTCCAACGGTATCGTCTCCAGACTGGCTCGCAGAATAAGTGCTCGAGCCAGCCATTTAACAGCTGGAACTTCTCTCCGTACTACCCTATGTTTTAGTATTATTTTTATAGTAATTGAGACTTTGAAAAGTAATTAACTCCACAGATAACTTGTAGGGAGTCACATTACTTTTACCTATATGCTTTTCATATTTTATTTGATGTTTATAGTAAACAGCACATACACAATTTAAATCCAGGTCTGTGATTCGTTGATTTCGTTTCCCGACGGATACCAGCTTTTTAGGCAGGCAAGGCAGCATGAAATGTTGCGGCCATTGCACCCGGCATCGTGGTAAGCCACCGGCTTTTATTGGCGTCAATCAGGCTGTAGAATTTGATCGAGTCGCCTTCTTTTTCGTCGTTTTACTTAGGACTTTTATGCTTCTGCATCCACTTCAACTATAGCTGGCGTTTTTCACTGATATCCATCGATTTCAACGTTTTCACAGCACCTGACATTACACTGACTGTCTCCTTATTTACTTTTTCTGGCCCATTACAACCAGTAATCATCCCTTAAAGCTCTGATGTGATAGATGATGACTCTTCATTTATGTGTGTTACAGGGAGCTGAGGTGTTTACGAAATACCATCCACACGAACCTCATGTGCACCTACATCCTAGCGGATTTCATGTGGATACTCACGACCACGCTACAGGTACGACAGACATTCACTTGAGCGCAAGCAGATAGGTGTAGCTCTAAGAATAGAACCTCGTCGTGAAATATTAGCGAAGTTCGTGGAATTAATTTTATGTTTCACTGTTGTGGATTCGAAGAACACTGGTTCACATCTAACAGTTCAAATTATCCTTCTAAGTTTACCGTGTGAGCGTTGCAAAATAACAGAAATTTTGCTGCCTGATTGCCGTACAAAGACCTCGATGGCTTCAGTGATTGTTGCATACTGATGTAAATTTCGATAATTATTGTATTTATGTTTTGATCTGTCTCTTCCGGTAATTATTTCTAAAAGTATTTGGTTATGAGTAATTTTTTACTATTATATACCGGTTTCGGAAGACTTTCCGGCATTGTCAGATGTCCAGTTTCCACGATTCCCTATCGTCCCATCAATATTATCTTAAATCTCTTGATCTCTGCTTTTACAGATCCCTCTACCCGAGTTTTTCTTTCTCGACTTTCCAAGCTTTCTGCGGTTCGATGATACCGACAGATTAGTCGCCTTAGGTAGCCTGGATCCGTGCATCGGCTGGACATGAGGTTACCATAGTAATGGTTTATATGCGATATCGGTAGTCAGTGTGTCTTCTACATCCATGTGGCATGTACTTGGGAGTTTTTTAAGACAGAACAACCATCACTTGTCTGCAAGATCGAAGATACATCTGCCACAATGTTCTCAGAGAATACCTGTCCTCGCAGATCCGATATAGAAACGATTAATATTATTTTAGCAAACTGCAAGAAAGGGACACCACCTTGTCGGAGACATCTTCAGTGCCGGCCGGGAGGGTTTACGTGCTTCATCGGAGCCAAGGGCTGTGCCGGCGGTAGCATAGCTGCCCCCACGATCACCGAAGCTGGGGTGGTCTTTACAGAGCAGCCAGATAAAGTGTCCCACAAGACAAAGCAGGGGGCCTTCGGAGGCGCGGTCAAGCCAATTTCCCTACAGAAATAAACCTGATACAATTTTTATCTGACCAAATATCTTCGAGGATAAGAAGATATCCTATACCAAATGTCAGGAGGCTTCTTGGAGATGGATCATGGAGTAGATGTTAGGACACGCTGTTGCCCTTGGGGCATGCAGGGGATGATCCCAGAAGTCGGTCCCAAGAGGAGCAACTATGTACAGAACATGAAGTTTTATTTTTTTCAAACTTCTTCCTAGAAGGCTTTACGCATGGACATCACCCACTGATAGCGAGGAGAAGAGCATCAGAAATCAGAATGATTTTATTCCATGAAGCTTCTCGTATTGAGAATTGAGGAGCGGTCTGTATGTTCTTTGAATAAATTTTTATAGCAAAACACGAGTTCGAAACTACAATTTTATTGACAGTCTCCACAAATACAATGTGATTTTTTGATCTTGAAAACCTTTTCTGGTTGTACGCCATATTCAACTGTGCGTTCATTACTTAAGCCATATTAATATTTTTGTAGAGAGTACGTTTCCCATTTTCGATAATCTTGTGTGAAACGTGAAATATAAAAGTTTCTGAATATCTGAAGATGATCGTTGTATCTGTAGGATACGGGCAGTAAAAAATTGTTATGAAAGAGAACTGAGCTACAAAAGAAATTTTTTTAATGATTTTTACCGGTTAAACAAAAACTAAGAAAATACGTGGAATCCATTAAAACATATCCTGATGCCAATATCAGTAATGACTATAGCCCTTAAGTAATTGAATTAAATGAATCATCTTAGGAACACTAGAAGGGGCATATAGACTTAAGGAATTAGAAAGTTCTGAAGTGAGAACAAATGTTGGCGATGTTCTTGAGGAAAAAATGAAATCAATAGAAGAGACTCGGCCTACAGAAGCAGAATCCACTTGGAACTATTTGAAAGACAACATCTCAGGTCCAGGAAAATTGAATTGCCCATAAAGTACAAAAAAACTGCACGGAGACATAAGCAGAAAATGCAGAGAAGTGAGGGAATTATGGGCTACTGAGAAATATAATGAAACTGAGGTACGTCAGGAGAAACAAAGTGAGCACATGGCTACCGAGGAACAGCTACGATTGGATGGCAGATGATCTCTACCAATCGACTAGCTATAAAGTGAGTCACAAAGTAATTTTAATTAGGATATAGTATCGTGCTGTGGCAGTTTTGGATGAGCACAACTCTCTTCAGTACGGGAGAATTGTGGTGTCAGCGCATTATACGCTTCGCGGTCTGTTCGTGATGTGGACGTCCACAGGCCCAGTGTCTGTTTGCACAAATCGTCATATACCTTTAAAATTAAATGGGAACGACAGAAGAGAGCTTGAGAAATCTCAAAATCTATTATGCAGTTGCATAGTAGGCGGTTACTGTAAACTTGATATGAATTGACCTTATAGTACCATGCAGACAGAATTTAGCAATGAAAGAACAGTAAATTAAAACGATCGGAAGATGATAATCATTGTTGTGTACATGAAGAAGCACTTCGTGTTAAATTAGCATGTATGGAGAACGTGAACAGCAACATATCTGAAGTCGTACGCAGTTACAACACCTTTCGTTAGAACTGAACGAAGAGTTTGGACATTTTATTGTACTGAAAAGTTCGCTGCTTAAGGCAATGGGAGTGCCTGAAATAATTTTTTGATTTAAGACCCCTATTGTGGAATTTATGAAGGAAAATGAAGTGTAGAAACGAGATTTAGAAAATTTGGAAGGGACAGCTCATTGATTTCAACAGATCTCCGTGAAAGCCTGGAGAATTGCTTTAGTTACTGAAATTTCGGTCATGCTTTAAGAGGGTATACAGCGTTTGTGTAGCAACGTCAATCCGTTCAATGTGACCATCTCTCCAGTGGCTTCTGGCCACTATGTGTAGGGGAAAACGTAAAGGCAGTGGTCGAAAGATGGGTTCCACAGAGATACTTAGAGCAAGCTATTACAAAAGTGACTTAGAAGCAGGAAATAAAAAAAGGAGAAGAAAAGTAAAGAAAAAAGAAGGAATAACGGAAAGCGGCCGTAGAGCGGAAAAGCAGTAAAAAGAAGAGTGCGAAGAGCAGGAAACCAAGCTTAGAAGTTTTTTTTATGACAACGATGAAGACACTTTGCACTTCGAAGAAAAATTTCAAATTTAAAGCAGGAAGTGCAATGTATCGATTGCCAACTATGCTCCCTCTGCGCTCATGATCTCTGTACAGAGAGTTCTTTGATAAAACAGTTCTTTAACCTGTTATTTTTTAGATTAGATCTAAGAGGCCATTTTCACACTTACGTGAGGTAAAATATTCGTTTTGGCATAACGTGGAAATTCAGTTGTTTGAAGTACTCAGTCCGATCCTAAACATATGGGTTGACTCCTCCACAGAAGATTACAGCAACCAGACACTTTTTACAATGCCAGTTATTTCTTTAAATAGCGCCGTTACCGGTTTCGAACCGCCAGGTACATCTTCAGACGGCTAGTTCACGTTTTACATCAGATTTCACTTTTATTTCCCCACCTGACGAAATTTCCTTCGGATAATGGTGTCCTACAATGAAAACAAGATTGAGGCAACCTCTTTTTAACTGTGACTGTGCTTCACGACAATTTTAAGTGATGTACACAAATTGTTATTACTAAAGGGAAGATGTGTCGGTTACTTACGATGAAGACTCCGCGCCATTACGTTCCACTGCAGGTTTCTCATCATCTTGCAGCAGCGAAAACTGTATAATGCACTTTTTGTGTATATACAGGGTGGTCTAATGAGCGTGACCGGGACAAATATCTCATGAAATAAGCGTCAAACGAAAAATCTACAAAGAACGTAACTTGTCTAGCTTTAAGGGGGAAACCAGATGGCGCTATGGTTGGCCAGCTAGATGGCGCTGCCGTAGGTCAAACGGGTTTTTTAAAATAGGAACGACCATTTTTTATTACATATTCGTTTAGTACGTGAAGAAATATGAATGTTTTAGTTGAACCCCTTTTTTCGCATTGTGATAGATGGCGCTGTAACAGTCACAAACTTATGGCTGACAATTTTAAACGAACAGTTGGTAACAGGTAGGATTTTTAAATTAAAATACGGAACATAAGTACGTTTGAACATTTCATTTCGGTTGTTCCAATGTGATACATGTACCTTTGTGAACTTATCATTTCTGAGAACACATCCTGTTTCAGCGTGATTACCTATAAATACCACATTAGTGCAATAAATGCTCAAAATGATGTCCGTCAACCTCAATGCATTTGGCAATACGTATAACGACATTCCTCTCAACAGCGAATAGTTCGCCTCCCGTAATGTTCGCACATGCATTGACAATGCGCTGACGCATGTTGTCAGGCGTTGTCGGTGGATCACGATAGCAAATATCCTTCAACTTTCCCCACAGAAAGAAATCCGGGGACGTCAGTTCCGGTGAACGTGCGGGCCATGCTATTCAATACCGCTTCAACCGCACGCGAGCTGTGTGCCGGACATCCATCTTATTGGAAGTACATGGCCATTCTGTCATGCAGTAAAACATCTTGTAGTAACATCGGTAGAACATTACGTAGGAAATCAGCATACATTGCAACATTGAGATTTCCATCGCTAAAATGGGGGCCAGTTATCCTTCCTCCCATAATTCCGCACCATACATTAACCCGCCAATGTCGCTGATGTTCCACTTATCACAGCCATTGTGGATTTTCCGTTGCCAAATAGTGCATATTATGCCGGTTTAAGTTACCGCTGTTGGTGAATGACGCCTAGTCGCTAAATAGAAATCTGCCATCGTCCCGTAATTTCTCTTGTGCCCAGTGGCAGAACTGTACACTACGTTCAAAATTGTCGCCATGCAATTTCTGGTGCATAGAAGTATGGTACGGCTTCAATCGATGCTGATGTAGCATTCTCAACACCGACGTTTTTGAGATTCCCGATTCTCGCGCAATTTGTCAGCTACTGATGTGCGGATTAGCCACGACACCAGCTAAAGCACCTACTTGGGCATCATCATTTGTTGCAGGTCGTGGTTGACGTTTCACATATGGCTAAACATCTCCTATTTCTTTAAATAACGTAACTATCCGGCGAACGGTCCGGACACTTGGATGATGTCGTCCAGGATACCGAGCAGCATACATACCACACGCCCGTTGGGCATTTTGATCACAATAGCCATACATCAACACGATATCGACATTTTCCGCAATTGGTAAACGGTCCATTTTAACGCGGGTAATGTATCACGAAGCAAATACCGTCCTCACTGGCGGAGTGTTACGTGATACCACGTACTTACACGTTTGTGACTATTACAGCGCCATCTATCACAAAGCGAAAAAAGTGGTCCAACTAAAACATTCTTATTTCTTTACGTACTACACGAATATGTTATAAAAATGGGGGTTCCTATTTAAAAAAATATCAGTTTGACATATGGCAGTGCCATCTAGCGGGCCAACCAGAGCGACATCTGGTTTCCCGCTTCAATCTAGACGAGTTTTGTTCTATGTAGTTTTTTCATTTGATGCTTATTTCGTGAGATATTTGGCCCAGTCACTATCACTATCACACTAAGAGGTTTCATCACATAGAGGTATGTATACAAAGATGACGATATTACAACCATAACAATACCAAAGACTTTCACTCTCAGAGCTATTTCATTATGTACATGTATGTGACAGTAGAAAATTACAAATTGCTAATTTTACATAACTTACTACTTACACTGAAAGAGAACTGATGAAATTAATATAAACAAATAAAGCAGTCAGTTATAAAGTGTTACTGCAGTGACATTACGTAAATATTATGGTATACAGAGAAACAAATGTAAATGATAAGGGCCAGCTGTACGTAAGTAAATATTACAACAGTACACGTATTATGGCGTACATGAAAGCGCAGTAGGTGGGTTGGGATGGAGGTGGACATACAAATATTACAACAGTGGACTTTTTGCTTTACTTTAAATTGGAATGTAGGTGAAAGAAATTTTGAAGAAAGGCTGCATTGGCTAACTCGGTTTGTTCATTGAGGAGATTTTGTGGTGATTTGCTTTTGTGTAAATACATTTCAATCTCATTTCATTTCCTCAAGCCAATTCTTATGGCTACCTTTCTCAGCATGGTGCAATACTTGTACGTGGTCTTCAATGTTCTTTATGCCATGACAGTTCGTAGTTGTGTGCACGTCAAATGTGGATTTTGAAATGTTGTTCACACGTATGGCATCTATATGCTCTTTAAACCATGTCTCAATGCTTCTTCCAGTTTGTCGTATATAGTAAGTGAGGTAACTTTGACAGCTGAGTTTGTGTATGCCAGATTTTTTGTATGGGGGGGGGGGGCTGTTATTCTTTAAGTTGTGAAGTGCTGACTGCTGGAGTTTGTTGTTTGTGTGGAAACTAATTTTAATGTTTGTGTTTCAAATAGCTTACATATTTTATAGGATATGCTCCCTAGGGAAGATAGTGCTATATATTTTCTGCTATTTTCTACTGTGACTTGTGTAAGTTGCATGTTTGTCTGGTATGCATCTTTGTTGGCGAATGGTTTTTGTTTTTTTGTAATAGTTTCTCTATTGGGAGAGGGCTGTATTCATTGTTTGAAGCTATAGTTTTAATGATACTGATTTATTTTTCTTTTTTAACTGGTTCAAGAGAACTTTGTGTAGGTGGTTCAGCGTGGATCTGGATAACAAGATGAGCTGTTGATACATATGTCAGTGAATGTTGGTTTTCTATAAATCTCAAAATCGTGCTTATGGTTTTTGCTGGTGATTTTTACTTCTAAGAAATTGATGCTGTTGTGCTTCTGATGTTCAATACTAAATTTGATGTTTTTGTGCATGCTACTCAGATTTTTTGCTAATGTGTCTAATTCCTCATTGGTGACATCAAAAAGTACAATTTTATCATCAACACATCTTTGTAGTAGATGATTTTTCTGTTGATGTGACTGTCAGCTTCAAAAAGTGGTTTATGTAAATATCTCTTAACATCCTAGCTAGACTCTACCCATTGCCGACCCATCTTTCTGTTTGTATATTATGTTATTGACACTGACGTAATTCTAAGACAGTACCAAGGTGAGTAACTCAACGAGCTCACAGATCTCTGCCACGGTTAGTTTCTTATGTTTCAGTAGATTGTTTCATGGTATCCTCTATATGGGTGTTAGAATAAAAGTTTACAGTGTCAAGTGATGTAAATGTGTCTGTTGGGGGAATGTAAACATCTATAATATTGTCAATAAGTTCGTATGTGTTGTTAGCTGAGAACTTGTTTTCAAATGTATGGTACGTATTAAGCAGATCAAGCAGTTTTTTTATTTATCCTACATGAAGAGCTGTTCCTAAAGTTCATGATTGGTCTGATAGGACAGCTATCCTTGTGGGTCTTAGACGGTGACCGGAGCCAAGGTGCAGTAGGGTTCATGGAAATGCAGTCACGCACGTCTCAATTAGTTAGCAGAAAGTTAAAATTCTTAAGTGTTTTCTTAATTTTTGTCTGAAATTTAGAAGTAGGATCGGAATGTAATTCCGTTATGTTGTTACTATTGAAGAATAGCATGGTTTTGTCAACATAATCTTTTTCACACATTATCACTGCGCAATTACTTTTATCAGCTTTCATTATTGAAGCTTTATTCTTAGATAGTTTGGAACTGATGTAATTTAGAACGTTTAGGTCACTGTTTCTGCGTGAACTGTTGTTTTTGAGGTGTCTTGTTGTTATGTTATTGCTTTGAAGGCCAAAACATTGACTTCCGTGGAATTTAATTTAGCAGCATCACATGCAAGTTTAGTAGATGCAGTAAGGCTCTTCAAGTTATTGGCATTAAGTCTTGGCTCTATGTTATGCTTTAGACCTTTGTTTATGAGAGCAAGCTCATTGTTTGTAAAACTGATGTTAGTTGAGTTAATAGTTCTGTCATGAAGCTGATGTAAGCTATCATATGAGTTTTGGAGGGGAGGTTCGCATTCTTCATTTTCAAACTATCTAGTTTTTTTTCTTATGCCTACACAATACTTTCTGCTGTTCTTTTTCAGTAATGTTCTCTGTGTTTTGTAATATGTAGGAGGATTGAAGGCTGGAGAGGCAATTTCCAAGTTGCAAGTGTAGACTGTACTCCTGCAGTTAAAAAGACGTTGCCTCGCGTCTTGTTTTGGTTGTAGGCCACCACCACCCGAAGCAAATTTCGTCAGATGGAGAAACAAAAGGCGAAATCTAATGTAAAACGTGAAATAGCCGTCTAAAGATGAACCTGGCGGTTCGGAACCGGTAACGGCGCTGTTTAAATAAATAAACAGCATTGTAAAATGTGGCTGGTTGCTCTAATCTTCTGTGTAGGAGTCAACCCATATTCTACACACAGCCGCAGGCTCAAAATGTCAGTTATTGACAAAATAGCGTGATCCTTAAGAGCTTAAACTATTCTATAGTGAGGCGACGAAAGTCATGGGATGCCTCGTAATATCGTGTCGGACCTACATTTCCCCGGCGTACTGTAGCATCTCGATATGGCATGGACTCATCAAATCGATGGAAGGCCCTGCAGAAATATTGAGCCAAGCTGCCTATATAGGCATACATAATTGCGAAAGTGTATTGCTGGGTATTGCAGGGTTTTCTGCCCGAATTGATCTCTCAATTATGCCCCATAAATGCTCAACGAGATTCATGTCGGGCAATCTTGATGGCCAAAACTTTCGCTCTAATTGTCCAGACTGTTCTTCGAACGAATCGCGAACACTTGCGGTCCGGTGACATGGCGCATTGTCAACCATAAAAATTACTTATTTGTTTGGTAACATGAAGTTCAAGAAAGGCTAGAAATGGCCTCCAAGTAGCCGAACATAACCATTTCCACTCAATGATCGGTTCAGTTGGACCAGAGGATGCAGTCCATTCCATGTAAACTACCATTATGGAGCCACCACCAGTTCGCACAGTGCCTTGTTGACAACATGGTGCATGGCTTTGTATGGTCTGCGCGCCACTCGAACCCCCACCATCAGCTCTCACCAACTAAAATCGGGACTCGTCTGACCAGGCGACGGTTTCCGGTCGTCTAGGGTCCAACCGACATGGTCACGAGGCCGGGAGAGGCACTGCAGGCCATGTGTTGTCAACAAAGCCTCTCGCATCGGATGGCTGCTCTCATAGCCCATTAACTCCAAATTTCGCCCCACTGTCCAAACGGATACGTTCGTCATACGTGCGACACTGATTTCCGCGGCTGTTTCACGCAGTGTTGCTCGTCTGTTAGCACTGGCAACTTCACGCAAACGCTGCTGCCCTCTGTAGTTAAGTGAAGGCCTTCGACCACTGCGTTGTCCGTAGTGAAAGATAATGCATGAGATCTGGCATTCTCGATACACTTATGACACTGTGGGTGTCTGAATGTCGCATTCCCTAACGATTTCCGAAATGAATGTCCCACGCGTTTAGCTCCAATTACCATTCCGCGTTCAAAGACTGTTAATTCTCGTCATGCGGGCATAACCAAGTCGCAAACCTTTTCACATGAATCACCTGAGTACAAATGACAGATCCGCATATGCAGTTCCCTTTTGGGCTTGTGTATACGATTGATTCTACCGCCCTCTGTATATGTATATAACACTATCCCATGACTTTTGTTACCTCACTGTATAGTATACTTTAGTAGTTGTAGATTATCATCCTGGTTTCTTTGCATATCTTCCTACTAATAATCAGGTAAAAATGGGAATACATTATGTTGGCCAATTTGGGCAGCTCTCTTCTACATGCTATAGATGTCACGTCAAGGAGGTGCTCTTAACTGCGTAGACAGGGCATATTCCTATGTGAGACAGTGTTACGCTATTAAGGCAATGGAAGTCGACAGGAATGTTGATGAATTTATGCCCTAAATAAACTTCCTTATTTAGCTGTACATATGAAATGTAACATTGTCAATCCAGATGTATTGGACGAACAATTTCGATATCGCGCTGCAGCGCTGAACAGAGTTAACGTTTTCAGCCTTCGCAGAATACCTCTTCCGCTACTACATAATTCAGTTTTAATCATTTAAAACTAATGGATCTGACTAATCGAAATCGAGCAGCGCGGCAGGCAAAAGCTGTTATAAATAACCCGCTTCGTGCGAAATGATGAGATTTTCAGTCTGCAGCAATCAATTTGCCACGCACAGAGCGCCGGCCTCCTGCAATGGCGTTCGCATGCGCGTGTGACCCGGTGGTATTTTTAGTTTTTTTTTTTTTGTCCTCTGCAGTGCTGTCGTTTTGTCTGCGGCCGGTTTCGGGATTCGAGCACACAGCCATTTGTCAGGGGCGACCGGAGACGTAATCTGGTCGGCGCCGGCGTCGCCCTAATTGGTTTACCCGGGGCGCTGCGAATGGCCACCTCGCCGCCCTAATTACAGCGCAATCCGTCCCGCGGGCAAACAGGTGCGAACCGGACCCTGCACATGGCTCATTTTCATTCGCCGCGAAAGGGGCATGATTTTCAAAGATCATCGCACCCACGTTAATATTCCTTTTTATGTTATTTCTTATATTATAAGGTATGAAAGGGAAATAGAGATTGACAAGGGAATGAAACAGAGTTGTGGCCTATCCTAGATGTTATTCAGTCTGTGCACCGATCAAGCAGTAAAGGCAACTAAAGTAAAGAATGGAGTAGAAATTTAAGTTCAGGGAGAAGAAGTAAAAACTTTTAGCTTTGCTGATGACATTCTAATTCTGTCAGAGACAGCAAAAGACTTGGAAGAGCAGTTTAACGGAGTGCGCAGTGTCTTGAAAGGAGGATGTCAGACGGACAAAAGTAATACAGTATAGTCGGATATAGTCGAATTAAATCAGGTGATGCTGAGGGAATCAGATTAGGAAACGAGACACTTGAAGTAACAGAAGGGTTATGCTATTTGGGCAGCAAAGTAGATAATGATGGCTGAAGTAGGGAGGAAATAAAAAGTAGACTGACAATGGCAAGAAAAGTGTTTCTGAAGAAGAAAGTTTGGCAGTATCGAATATAAAATTAAGTTTAGGAAGTCTTGTCCGAAAGTTTTTGTATGGAGAGTAACGGTGTATGGAACTGAAACATGGACGATAAGAGAAGATTTTGAAATGTTGTGCTCCAGAAGAATGGTGACGATTGGATGGGTGGATCACGTAATCAATGAGGAGACGAAAGAAGGGAAGGGATCGGTTGGTGTGACACATTCTTAAACATCAAAGGATGGAAGGAGGTAAATGTGGGGGGTTCAAATGGCTCGGAGCACTATGGGACTTAACATCTGAGGTCATCAGTCCCCTAGAACTTAGAACTACTTAAACCTAACTAATCTAAGGACATCACACACATCCATGCCCGCGGCAGGATTCGAACCTGCGACCGTAGCGGTCGCACGGTTCCAGACTGAAGCGCCTAGAACCGATCCACCACACCGGCCGGCTAAGTGTGGGGAGTAAAAATCGTAGGGGAAGACCAAGAGATGAATACAGTAAGCAGATTCAGAAGGATGTGGGTTGCAGTAGCTATTCGGAGATGTATAGGCTTGTACAGGACAGAGTAGCATCAAACAGGTCTTCGGACTGAAGACCACAACAAAAACAACAACGTATTGTAATTGTACTCGTTACTGTACCAATGTGGGCGCTACACTAACCGCCCAGGCGACGATTTTTAAGAGCGGGAACCTATTCGAGCATCGTTTACGAATATTGATACAACCAAGAACGTATACTGGATTACAGCTGAAGACACTGGAGAGGGGAATCGTAGAGGTTTCGTGGAAAGAGCAGAGTTTGAGAAAATGAAGCACAATCTCTTACAAAAATAAAACTTGTGAGAAACTGTGTTTATTAATCACTAAATGTATTAATGTGACCAGATTATAACTGGCGTCCTGCATAGCTGAGCGACGAGCTCGACTGACTACTGTTAGGGGGATTCATTTCAGTTACCGGTACTGTCAGGCGTTTTTATTTGCTGGGAGGGCTGGCAGGAGACCCATTCAGCCTTGTGATGTCCGTTTAGGAGCTACTAGAGTGATAAGTAGCAGCTCAAATATTTGGGAAGATGAGAACAGCCGGAAATTTCATGACCTTAGCAGTTAAGTCCCATAAGATTTCACACACATTTGAACATTTATTTTTTGCTCTATGCAGTATCTCATACTGCACGACTGATAACGCCTCTTACCACATCTGCTGACATAATGACTGGTTTTTGTGTATTTTTTAGTTATAAAATGTCACTTCCCCACACTACTTGAATATGAGACAAGACATAAAGTAAACACAGACACTTTTGAAGTTCAGCTTGAGTAATATCTTATTCATCCATGCCATTTAGGCGTGATCATATTACATATGCTTTATATTTTATAGAAACAGATATCTGTTGTGAAGTTATCGTCTTAAATTGTATTTCATTTGTATTATTACATTGTATGTATTAATAGTGTTTTCCTATTGGTATATTGAGCACAGAAGTACACTTAAAAGTGGAATTAATCATAAACAATACATTCTCTCACATTATCTAAAACATTCTGACAATGTTGAAGTGGTTAACCGATTCCACGCCTGTAGAAACCTACTGGTACTTAGTTAAAGACATCGTCATACCAAGTTTGATGTGCATTTTCATCCGGAAGGCAATTTTCCTGCCGGTTTCTCGGTAAGGATCCGCAAAGAACTTTTGATGGCTTACGGTTAGAGTTAAAAGTGTGTGAGGAATGGCTTCCCAAGCAAACTGCGGATGATGTTTTTATGAATTCAGCAGAATACATTATAGTGTACTTGCAACATGTGATGCAGTTTTGTTGGTCGTTTTACTTACATTGCAACTGTAAGGTGTCTCAGGTGTTGCAAAAGATACCAGATGCGATGGACACTTCCCATTTGGAGCGAGCAGATGCAAAAAATTATGTTCAAACTGCCGGTTGCTAGAGTGTGTGTCTTTTCATACGGATCAGCCATTAATACATTTTTAAGAAGCTAATATAAAGGTATCATAACTCGTCGCCAGTAACAATCTTGTGACGGAATGCTCAATGAGTGAACTGATGACAGTCACACAAAAGGCAGTAATAGTCACCCTTTTGATTTTTGGACTTGGCTGGACTTAGAATTCTGAGGGGTGCACAGCCTTATCGACCACCTAAACCGAACGTCTCAGAATTAGTCCCAACGGTCGTAGGTAGGTGGCCAGGTATTACGTCTAAGACGGTGTGTATGGTGTATTGAAACGAAGACGTTTACTGTCAAGTTAAAGATTAATTCTTCTGGTATGTTATTCTAATATTATCAACAATGTTCAAATGTATGTGGATTCCTAAGGGACAAAACTGATGAGGTCATCGGTCCCTAGACTTACATACTACTTAAAGTAACTTATGCTAAGAACAAGACACACACCAATGACCGAGGGAGGACTCGAACCTCCAGCGGGAGGGGCCGCGAAATCCGTGACATGGCGCCTCAAACAGCATGGCCACTCCGTGCGGCCTAATATAATTTTCGACCAGTGTTGCATCGCCTAGAAGAAATGTCTCACTTATTAGTACACTTTGATGCTGATTCGACTTCTACAGAGTTTTTAAGCTCTACTGATACTCTGTTAAGATCACATCGGACAGTGGTTGTAGAAACACGTTATCCGACATCTAATTCTGTGTCGTATTGGATCGTTACGTTTAACAGAACTAGCCTCTCGAATATTAGGCAAGAAATGAATATTGGTTATTTTATCCAAGTGGGATCTTGTGAAATCCGCGGCCGTTAATGATAGCTGGTGAATGGCGCAACCAGCCACAAATAAGTTTTGAAGTTTATTTTAGTGGCATAACCGGTTTCGGGCTACCATGCCCATCTTCAGATAGCCAATATTTTCGTTAGATAGATGTTTTCATCAACAGCATGTCGTCGGCTCCATTGGTTTGTTTTCTCACACATTTAATCTTGTCCAATCTGTTGCCACGAGTTACGTAAGCAGTATATCCCTCTAGATCTAAAGCTGCATTTCTTTGTTGGTGCTGCTGTTCCAACTAGTAATCGTCGAACAAACGGCTTTCGAATGTCAGGCATATTTCGCCTTGTGTCACCTTTGTCGAGCCAAATCAAAATTAGAAAAAGTAAAAACGAGTTTATGTTGTAATAAATTTTTTTTTTTGGCGGTAGCAAACCATAGCTGCTGTGAGTTCTTCCATCGTCATAGTGGTACCATTCCTCATAAACGTGTCAGCTTGAAATATTATCATAACAAACAACACAACGATAACTAATGTTTCGGTTCTTCTCAGATCGCTGTGCAGACTGATGCCACATCATGCGTCGCGCTCATCTTGCTGCTCCACTATTTCCATCTCACCAACTTCTTCTGGATGTTCGTGGAAGGTGAGTACTGCTAAATGAAGATCTAGTTTGCCTCGTAATAGAAAAAGAAATATACAGATTTCTTACAGAACAAGGTAGGTGATTCAATACGTCACACGCGAATGGCGCTTCATTCCAAAATAGACCAGTAAATGCATCTTAAACTTGGTGGATAGCAGTAAATCTAAAATGTTTTCAGACAGTAATATCGTAGGGGGAAACATATAACGCCATAATAGGCTCTGGAAATAGGAGTGTTTAATATGGCAAGCAGCTTACTTCGGAACGAACTTTTTCTCATGGATTTAACATGTATCCTATATTAGATATCTGTTTGTCTCACTCCTCTCTTTTAATGTAGATGGCCTTTCTTTTTTCAGAAAATGTATCATTGTGTCCCCCTGATAGATCTTCCTTTTTAGTTTACATGCGGGTGAATATTTCCTGTCGAGTAATCGATAACTATTTAAATATCTGGCTGTTCAAGTCAACAACACTGCCAGTTCAGCTGTGGAAATGCACATCCACGATGACTCACAGGCAGATAGTATGTGGGACATTCCTCCTCCTAGGTTCATATAACGTTGTAACACGAAAAGATACCATCGTCGAAATGAGAAGAGGTTCCCTATAAACTAGGATTACTCAAGTGCGAACTCTGTAATGAAAGGGCGAAAAATATCTAAATAGAAGAGGCTATGTGGCGGAAACATATATTTTAAATAATGAAACATTCTTCTGAAAATTATTTACGTAATTTAGCTTTCACTGAACATACCGAAAACATTGAAGAACTTAGTTACGTGTGTTTTCAGTGGATTATGCAACAACCGAACAAATATCAAGAACACCACAGCAGCAGCGAATGCCATACTTCCCTCGTCTGGTAAATTCATTCTGCTCCAAACGCTATACCCTTGAGGTTAACAGTGAGAACATTAATAAATATTAAAATCATTGCGATTATTACATGCAAATGAACAGGATATTCACAGTGTGACGTTAATACCACTGCTATTGCTACTATTTCGGTACTGACAAACATAATAATCAAGTGCAATAGGTATGTACTTGAGTATGTAAAATGCACTCTACTTGAATTTGAAACTGGCCAACGTAACAAAATTATATGACTGAATGTGTGCAATTTATCCTTTTGTGTTTGTTGACTATTAATGTTTGTTATCATTCTATTTTATGATTTACCTCACAGGAGTAATGATGCAGCATAGACTGTCATAACAATTCCTGTTATGCCTAATGAATAAAGAGATTCAGAAACGTAGATAGAAAGACTTGTAGACTTAGAGAGAGCTTTTGGCAATGTTGACTGGAATACTCTCTTTCAAATTCTGAAGGTGGCAGAGGTAGAATACAGGAAGGGAATGGCTATTTTCATTTTGTACAGAAACTAGATGGCAGTTATAAGAGTCGAGGGGCATGAAAGGGAAGCAGTGGTCTGGAGAATCCTATCCAAAATGCTCCAAACTTTCTCAATTGGAAGAGATCCGGCTACCTTTAGAAAGCACCAAGACAAGTAATAGAAACTCTCCTCGTGCGGGTGTGGGTATTATCTTACTGAAATGTAAACCTGTGGTGGCTTGCCATGAAGGACCACAGAACAGTGTATCGAATATCGTCGACGTACCGCAATGATGTAAGGGTGCCGCGGATGACAACCAAAGGGGTCGTGCTACGGAAAGAAGTGGCACCCCAGACGATTACTCCTGGTTGTCAGGCCTTATGGCGGGCAACAGTCAGGTTGGTATCCCGCCGTTGTCTGTGACGTCTCCCAATACATCGTCGCTGGTCGTCGGATTACAGTTTGAAGCGGTGTGACTGTGAACCATTCTACTCCAATCAGCAAGCTCCCAGGCCGAAGACGTCTCTGGAAACACCCAGGACAGTGGTGGAGTACTAACCTGACTGCCGCCATCTGTGCTGCCCGACTATCAGGAGTGATAGTCTGGGCTGCCATTCCATTTCATAGCAGGACCCCGCTGGTTGTCATCCTCGGCACCCTAAAAGCACAGCGGTACGTCGATGATATTTTACGCTCCGTTTTGTTTCCCTTCATGGAAAAGAACATGAGCTTGCATTTCAGCAAGATAATGCTCCCCCGCTCAGAGGGAGAGTTTTTACTGCATGTCTTCATGCTAGATAAACCATACCTTGAGCACCACAATAGCGGGATCTGTTAGCATTACAGTAAGTTCGGAGCACTGCGGCCAGGGCCTTCGAACCGTCTCGGGATTTTGTCGATCTCATGCGCCGGAGGACATCCAACACCTCCATCAATTAATTCCAAGCCGAATAATTGTTTGCATAGGGGCAGATGTAGACCAACGCGTTATTGACTTGTTGAACTTGTGGGGCTCATTTTCTTCAATAAATCATCCAATTTTTCTTGAAGTGTAATCACATCTCTGTCTGTACATGAACATCGTATCTACAAATGTCGGTCCCATTCCAAAGATTTCTTCCCGTGCATCGATTTTTTCTTTTCTGCGTTAGAGTGTGCATAAAGACGGAAAGAAATCATTGGCTGTCGACTAGTAATCACTGTTGGAGTCTCGTCTGCGTCATTACATTTTTCGTACTTTTCTTTCAATTTGGATACGAACGTCACAGAAACATGACGTTCATCTAATATATGCAGATTAACAAAAATCTCATTGTAATTTTTATGAATAATGTAAGTTTTATTACTTTTAATTACATTGTTGTTGTTGCGGTCTTCAGTCCTGAGACTGGTTTGATGCAGCTCTCCATGCTACTCTATCCTGTGCGAGCTTCTTCATCTCCCAGTACCTACTGCAACCTTCATCCTTCTGAATGTGTTTAGTGTATTCATATCTCTGTCCCCGTCTACAATTTGTACCCTCCACGCTGCCCTCCAATACTAAACTGGTGATCCCTTGATGCCTCAGAATATGCCCTACCAACCGATCCATTCTTCAAGTCAAGTTCTGCCACAAATTTCTCTTCTCTCCAGTTCTGTTCAATACCTCCTCATTAGTTATGTGATCTGCCCATCTAATTTTCAGCATTCATCTGTAGCACCACATTTCGAAAGCTTCTATTCTCTTCTTCTCTAAACTGTTTATCGTCCATGTTTCACTTCCATATATGGCTACACTCCATACAAATACTTTCAGAAAGAACTTCCTGACACTTAAATCTATACTCGATGTTAACAAATTTCTCTTCTTCAGTAACGCTTTCCTTGCCATTGCCAGTCTTCATTTTATATCCTCTCTACTTCGACCATCATCAGTTATTTTGCTCCCCAAATAGCAAAACTCACATACTACTTTAAGCCTCTTATTTCCTAATCTAATCCCCACAGCATCACCTGACTTAATCCGACCACATTCCATTATCCTCGTTTTGCTTCTGTTGATGTTCATCTAATATCATCCTTTCAAGGCACTGTCCATTCCATTCAACTGCTCTTCCAAGTCCTATGCTGTCTCTGGCAGAATTACAATGTCATCCACGATCCTCAAAGTTTTTAATTCTCCTCCATGGATTTAATTTCTACTCCGTATTTTTCTTTTGTTTCCTTTACTACATACTCAATATATAGAATGCATAACATCGGGGATAGGCTACAAACCTGCCTCACTCCCTTCCTAACCACTGTCTTCCTTTCATGCCCCTTGACTTTTATAACTGCCATCTGGTTTCTGTACATATTGTAAACATCCTTTCGCTCCCTGTGTTTTACCCCTGACACCTCCAGAACATGAAAGAGAGTATTCCAGTCAAAATTGTTAAAAGCTTTCTCAGAGTCTACTAATGCCAGAAACGTAGGTTTGCCTTTCCTTAATCTATTTTCTGAGATAGGTCGTGGGGTCTGTATTGCCTCACGTGTTCCAACATTTCTACGGAATCCAAAGTGATCTTCCCCGAGGTTGGCTTCTACCAGTTTTTCCATTCGTCTGTAAAGAATTCGTGTTAGTATTTTGCAGCCGTGACTTATTAAACTGATAGTTCGGTAATTTTCACATCTGTCAACATCTGCTTTCTTTGGGATTGGAATTATTATATTATTCTTGAAGTCTGAGGGTATTTCGCATTTCTCATACATCTTGCTCACTAGATGGTAGAGTTTTGCCAAGCCTTGTTCTCCCAAGGCTGTCAGTAGTTCTAATGGAATGTTGTCTACTGCCGGGGCCTTGTTTCGCCTTAGGCCTTTCAGTGTTCTGTCAGACTCTTCATGCAGTATCATGTCTCCTATTTAACTTTCATCTACATTCTCTTCCATTTCTATAATATTGTCCTCAAGAACTTCGTCCTTGTATAGACCCTCTATATACTCCTTCCACCTTTCTGCTTTCCTTTGTTTGCTTAGAACTGGATTTCCATCTGAGCTCTTGATATTCATGCATGTGGTTCTCTTTCCTCCAAAGGTCTCTTTAATTTTCCTGTATGCAGTATCTATCTTACCCCTAGTGAGATAAGCCTCTACATCCTTACATTTGTCCTCTAGCCATTCCTGCTTAGCAATTTTGCACTTTCTGGCAATTTCATTCTTTAGACGGTTGTATTCCTTTTTGCCTGCTTAATTTACTGCATTTTTATATCTTCTCTTTTCATGAATTACATTCAATATCTCTTCTGTTACCCAAGGATTTCAATTAGCCCTAGTCTTTTTACCACTGCTACCTTCACTATTTCATCTCTCAAAGCTACCCATTCTTCTTCTACTGTATTTCTTTCCCCCCATTCTTGTCAATTGTTCCCTAATGCTCTCACTGAAATTCTCTATTACCTCTGGATCTTTCAGTTTATCCAGGTCCTATCTCCTCAAATTCCCACCTTTTTGCAGTTTCTTCAGTTTTAATATACAGTTCATAACGAATAGATTGTGATCAGAGTCCACATCTCTCCCTGGAATTGTCTTACAATTTTAAACCTGGTTCCTAAATCTCTGACTTACCATTATATAATCTATCTGAGACCTTCCAGTATCTCCATGCTTCTTCCATGTATACAACCTTATTTTATGTTTCTTGAACCAAGTGTTGGCTTTGATTAAGTTATGCTCTGTGCAAAATTCTACTAGGCGGCTTGCTCTTTCATTCCTTAATCCCATTCCATATTCACCTACTACGTTTCCTTCTCTTCCTTTTCCTACTATCGAGTTCGAGTCACCCATTACTATTAAATTTTCGTCTCTCTTCACTACCTGGATAATTTCTTTTATCTCATCATACATTTCTTCAATCTCTTCATCATCTGCGGAGCTAGTTGGCATATAAACTTGTACTACTGTGGTAGGCGTGGGCTTCGTATGTATCTTGGCCACAATAATGCGTTCACTATGCTGTTTGTAGTAGCTTACCCGCATTTCTATTTTACTATTCATGATTAAAACTACTCCTGCACTTCCCCTATTTGATTTTGTGTTTATAACCATGTTGACACCTGACCAGAAGTCTTGTTCCTCCTGTGCCGGCCGGAGTGGCTGTGCGGTTCTGGGCGCTACAGTCTGGAGCCGGGCGACCGCTACGGTCGCAGGTTCGAATCCTGCCTCGGGCATGGATGTGTGTGATGTCCTTAGGTTAGTTAGGTTTAATTAGTTCTACGTTCTAGGCGACTGATGACCTCAGAAGTTAAGTCGCATAGTGCTCAGAGCCATTTGTTCCTCCTGCCTTCGAACTTCACTAATTCCCACTATATCTAAATTTAACTTATCCATTTCCCTTTTTAAATTTTCTAATCCACCTACCCGATTATGGGATCTGACATTCCACTCTTCGATCCGTAGAACGCCAGTTTTCTTTCTCCTGATAATAACGTCCTCCTGAGTAGTCCCCGCCCGGAGATCCGAATGGGGGACTATTTTACCTCCAGAATATCTTACCCAAGAGGACGCCATCATCATTTAACCACACAGTAAAGCTGCATGCGTTCGGGAAAAAGTACGGCTGTAGTTTCCCCTTGCTTTCAGCCGTTCGCAATACCAGCACAGCAAGGCCGTTTTGGTTAGTGTTACAAGGCCAGATCAGTCAATCATCCAGACTGTTGGCCCTGCAACTACTGGAAAGGCTGCTGCCCCTCTTCAGGAACCACACGTTTGTCTGGCCTCTCAACAGATCCTCCCGTTGTGGTTGCACCTGCGGTACGGCTATCTGTATCACGCAAGCCTCCCCACCAACGGCAAGGTCCATGGTTCATGGACCTACTTCAAATTGTACGCAAGAATCCTGTTTCCATTGAAACTATTATTTCTTAATTAGAGCTCTTTTGTACAAAGATTGCAAGTTCATGTTTCTTCTCCATTCCGTGTTTTCGCGTCATAGTAATGTTCATGGAACATGCACATAGTATTAAAATTTTACCATGGATCAGCATAGTGGGTTCGTTATAGGTCAACGTTTTACCACATAATCGTACGGCTCATCGGAAAGATGACTTTGCTGTAGTGTATTAAGGTAGATCGGAATCCTTCAAAGTCGATTTTCTCGTGAATTTTTTTTTTTAAAGTCGCATTAAACATCTTTGACATATTGAAATTTGCGTTCTGAACATCATGTACTATAAATATAAAAATATACAAGAAAACGATTGCCCTATGGTCTCCTAAGTCAAACACAGCGTTGTCCTGCTAATGGCTGCCTCAGTATGGGAACGCTACACTAGTACCAGTGATCGGTCTGGCTATTTTTGTGAGTCTGTGTTCGCGCTTTGAGAGACAGCGCACTCTACAGAGAATGCAAATTTATTTCTACCTCCATTACACAGGTTACTGTACGTGGTGATTGCCTGTGATCAAGTGACTAATTGAAAAAAAGATTTACGATAAAAAAATCACAAACTATGACTGTTATGAATATGGTAAAAAAGCATTTTGGAGCAATTTATGTCTTCAACTACTCACGTAGCATAGTACCGTCCACTGATGCTTAATGTGGTTTTTTGTAGTGCAGGTTTGATGCTAGGAATGGCAATCTTGTTACCAACGTCGATATGATACAGCGACAAACGTAAATCATTTTCTAAATCTGTTCGCCTCGATTACTCAGGTGCAACTTGTAGGAGTGATGTTCATATCACAAACCTGATACTCTAGTTTCGCCGAAGCTGCAATGGCTGTGTACTAGACGGGGCTTGTTCTTTTCCTTAGCCTCGTCCGTTCCAAGCTAGTGCTCGTCCGTATATTCGGATGTTTATTGCTTAAACGATAACACATAAATTTCCGCTGCCATTACAAACATAACTGGCGGTGCAGTAGGTTCGGTCCAGATGTATCTATGGCTCAAATACTGCGGGACCTCATTTGAAACAATTGACGAAGAATATAATGCTTTGAAATAGTGTGGTCAGCCATATGGTTGTGATCTGTGTTCTACTAGGATACATATTGCAGCCTGTGGCGTTGCACACGGTGGAACAGTCACTGTCACACATATTCCTGGGACGAATTTTCGATCTTTCAACTGTTTGCCTTCATTCAGTCGTTTTCGCTGATATTTACATGTACATCCGACGTTCCCCATCATTTAACTAGTGACGATGTACATGCATGACACTGTTAGTATATAGGATGTAACTTTTATAAGTGTAGATATTTTTCTTGGTGACTGAGGACATTGTACTAAACAACATTACTTCAGTATTTACATCATTTGCAGACTAATAACTACAGCTTTTAGGAGTAGTATGTTTTCAAAGTTAGTTAGTATCTCCAAGTACATGTGGTAATAACAGGCCAATAATGCTTATTTTCCCCTGGCTAAAACGTCAGGTACTGAAGTGTGAACAACGGTTAATCAACGCTGAATGCGTAGTCCACTTGAAAGTGCAGTTACGACTGTGTGGAAAACATCAGATTGTAAATTATATGACGTGTTTGCAAGAAGACTGTTTGATGCAAAGGAAAAACAATCAACACGTTGATGTGTGTAGTTGTATAAAAATATCTGCAATTATAACCATTACATTTTGTATACACTTTTCGAAAACTTGTCGAAATGATATAGTTGATGAAAATATATAAGAGGTTAAAAATAATCGATATATTCGATATGTCCGATGTATTATATATCAGAGAAAGTGACTTCGATTTTCTAGAAGTTATAGGGCTGTGCACAGGGAACTTTCTCATTTCAATTTGCTTTGTGAGATAGATACAAAATTTGTCGAAAAGATTTTTGTAGAAAGAGACACTAGTCCTTAAGAACAGGAACATGAATTCCGAAAAGGAAGTTGGAGAAAGTGAAGAGTGCAGTGTAAATTCATTCACTCTAAAGTGCAACAGTTTCTCACTGAATACGTAGCTCCTTAAACCGTCTGCGTCTATTGGTGACACATCATGGGGTAGGAAGTTGCGTAACAAGAACTGTCTGATTTTATAATTCTACATCTACGTGATTACTCTGCTGTTCACAATAAAGTGACTGGCAGAGGGTTCAATCAACCACCTTCAAGCTCTCTACCGTTCCACTCTCTAACGGCACGCGGAAAAAAGAGCACTTAAATTTTTCTGTGCTAGCCCTGATCTCTCTTATTTTATCGTGATGATCATTTCTCATTATGTAGGTGGGTGCCAACAGAATGTTTTCGCAATCAGAGGAGAAAACTGCTGATTGAAATTTCATGAGAAGGTCTCGTCGCAACGAAAAACGCCTTTGTTTTAATGATTGGCACTCCAATTCACGTATCATGTCTGTGACACTATCTCCCCTACTTCGCGATAATACAAAACGAGTTGCCCTTCTTTGTAATTTTTCGATGTCATCCGTCAGTCTCACCTGATGCGGATCCCGCACTGCACAGCAATATTCCAGAATCGAGCGCACAAGCGTGGTGTAAGCAGTCTCTTTAGTAGACCTGTTGCACCTTCTAAGTTTTCTGCCAATGAATCGCAGTCTTTGGTTTGCTCTACCCACAATATTATCTATGTGATCGTTCCAATTTATGTTATTTGTAATTGTAATCCCTAAGTATTTAGTTGAACTGACAGCCTTCAGATTTGTGTGACCTATCGCGTAATCGACATTTAGCTGATTTCTTTTAGTACTCATGTGAACAACTTCACACTTTTCCTTATTCAGGGTCAATTACCACTTTTCTGACCATACAGATATCTTATCTAAATCATTTTGCAAGTTGTTTTGAACATCTGATGACTTTAGAAGACGATAAATGACAGCATCATCTGCAAACAATCTAAGACGGCTACTCAGATTGTCTCCTATGTCGTTATATAGATGAGGAACAATAGAGGGCCTATAACACTTCCTTGGGGAACGCCGGATATTACTTCTATTTTACTCGATGACTTTCCATCTATTACTACGAACTGTGGTCTTTCTGACAGGAAATCACGAATCCAGTCGCACGACTGAGGCGGTATTCCGTAGGCACGCAGTTTGGTTAGAAGACGCTTGTGAGGAACAGTGTCGAAAGCCTTCTGGAAATATAAAAATATGGGATCAATTTGGCATCCCCTGTCGATAGCACCTACTACTTTATGAGTATAAAGAGGTACCGTAGCTGTGTTTCACAAGAACGATATTTTCTGAAACCGTGCTGATTATGTGTCAATATATCGTTTTCTTCGAGGTATTTCATGATGTTCGGATACAGTATATGTTCCAAAATCTCCGTTAGTATAAAGGCCTGTAATTCAGCGGTTTATTCCTACTTCCATTTTTGGGTTTTGGTGTGACTTGAGCAGTTCTTCAG
Source organism: Schistocerca cancellata (assembly GCF_023864275.1). Taxonomy (NCBI): domain Eukaryota; kingdom Metazoa; phylum Arthropoda; class Insecta; order Orthoptera; family Acrididae; genus Schistocerca; species Schistocerca cancellata. The sequence continues at coordinate 415,773,569 of NC_064628.1, forward strand.
TTAGTCTTGATAGTACAGCTAGGATGTTAACATGATGTGTACGGACGCAGAAGGAGCTGGCCGCAGTTTACAAACAGCTGAATGTCCTTTTGGCTACGTCATTCGCCTTCAGGCTGCTGCCTCGGAGTGTAGTGGTGGCGGAGAATATGGCACGTCGTATGGGACGCCTCAGGTGTTGCTTGTTTTGCCCATGGGCTCTTCTTCCAAGACGTCCCCTAGAGAACCCGACGTGACGGATCCGCCCTCACAGCAAAGTGAGTGGCGGGTGGTAACGCGTTCGCGTCGCACGAGGTGGAGGGCCAATGTGGAGACTGGCCACCTGGTCTCGCCCATTCACCCTTCAGCAGCGTCCGAGCAGGCACACGGGGGAGGGTTATTCGGAGCTACAACGTTAATGTGCGTAATGGAGCACCTCAGGCAGATAGCGATCAGGGCTAGAAAGAAAGCCAATGTGTAGTCCGTATGTTTGCCGGGGCCTAGCCCAAGATATGGAGGCGGCCTTCACTGTCGTTATCGAGCGTGCAGGGTGCAGTCATCGGGATGTTGTGGCTCACGTCGGCACCAACGACGCCTGTCGCTTGGGTTCTGAGGCGATTTACAGTTCGTACAGGCGGCTGGCGGAGGTGGTGAAAACTGCTGTCCTCGCGCCTGCAGTGCAAGCAGAGCTCACAATTTGCAGTGTAATTCTCAGAGTTGATTGGGGTCCTGTGATTTGGAGCTGAGTGGAGGGTCTCAACCAAAGGCTTCGTCTACTCTGTGAGGGTCCTGGCTGCGGATTTCTAGACCTGAGTTATCATGTGAGCATTTGTATGTCTCCCCTTGATAGGTCATGGATTCACTACACAAAGTAAGCAGCTACTCGGGTAGCCAAGTAGTTGTGTAGTGCACATGAGGGATTTTAGGCTAGACAGTAGGTTCTCTGACGAACACTCACAAGACGATATGCAGCAAGGGAGGTCAGAATAAAGACACTTAGTTTGTCACAATTTTATCAGTAAACTGCCGAAGTATTTGTATGTAATAAAGTTCCCGAATTTACTGCCCTCCAGAAAAGTTCTCACGTTCCAATTATTCTTGGGAGCGAGAGCTGATCGAAACGCGAGTTGGAAAGGTCTGAGATATTCAGAGAGTTGAACGTATATAGGAAATACAGATTAGAGGCAGTAAGAGTGGGAGTGTTCATTGCAGTTGACAAAAGTATTGTATCTATTGATATCTAAGTAGAGTGTGACATTGAAGTCACCTGGTGACATGTAACTGGTGTAGATGAAACCAAATTAATTGTTGGATGTATTTTACCGGCCAACCGACTCTGCTGCGACAGCTCTAGAGCCATTCATAGAAAGTCTATGGTCAATTGCTCGTATATAAACTGAGGCATTCAGTGCCAGATGCAGACGACTTTAACCATCCGAATATAGACTGCGATGTGTCTGGATTCATTGCGGAGGTACACACAGATAGTCATGTGAAATACTTTTGAACCCGTTTTCTGAAGATTGTGTTGAGCAGCTAGGTTGTCAACCCACACACAACGAAAATATCTTAGACCTTGTAGCTACGAACAGGCCAGACGTTATCGACAATGCCATTATAGCAACTATAAGAAAGTTAATAAATCAGTCACGAAGACTAGGAGATTGTGTTCGCTAGGCTGAGCAGATAATCAGTTATTAGCAGCTCAGTTAAACAGTGAATTTGCCCAACTTAGTTCCAGTAAAATGGGAGTAGAGGAATTATGTCCAGTAAAATGGGTGTAGAGGAATTACGGTCTAAGTTTAAAAGATAGTAAATAGTGGTCTGGAGAGTCACGTGTTATGGAAAAGACCCACCATGGTTAAGTACCGAAATTAGGTGGATACTGAGGAACCAGTGGCTGTTGCCCTCTCGGATCAAGAGGGAACGCCCAAACGCTGACAAACGAAGGTCAGTAGAGATTCGTGCGTCTGTGGAAAGGTCTATGCGCGAAGCATACAACTACCACCGTCACACCTTAACAAAAGACCTGGCACATAACCCGAAAAAAATTCTGGTCTTACGTAAAATCTCTGAGTGGTTCTAAGGCTTCCATTCAGTCCCTTGTTGACCAGTCTGGTGTGGGAGCTGAAGATAGCATAACGAAAGCCGAAGTTTTACATTTCACGTTCAAGAAATCGTCCACACAGGATATTCGTACAAACATACCGTTATTTGACTATCGGACACCATATTAGTAAGCATATCTGGCGTAGAGAAAAGACTGGAGGACTTTAAAGCAAATAAATCACCAGTTCCGGATGGAATCCCAGTTCGATTTTACATAGAGTACTCTACGGCACTGGGCCCTTATCTAACTTGCATTCATCGTGAATCTTTCACCCTGCACAAAGTCCCTAGCGACTGCAAAATACCGCTGGTGACTCCAGCGTATAAGAAGGGTAAAGCAACGGACCAACAAAATTATTGATCAATATCCCCAACTTCTGTTTGCTACAGAATCTTTGAACTTACTCTCAGTTCGAATATAATAAACTTTCTTTAGACTTAGAAGCTTATGTCCATGAATCAGCACGGTTTTAGAAAGCATTGCTCGTGCGAAACTCAGCTTGAACTTTTCTCAAATGATATACTGGGAATAATGGATGAATGGCAACAGGCAAATTCCATATTTCTGGATTTCCGGATAGCAATTGACAGGTGCTCCATTGCAGTCGGTTAACGAAGGCACGAGCACATGGAATAAGTTTACAGAAATGTGAGTGGCTAGAAGACTTGTTAAATAATGAAACCCATTATGTTGTCCTCAGCGGCGAGTGTTCATCAGAGGAGGGCCCAGGGTAGTGTTCAAATGTTCAAATGTGTATGAATTCCTAAGGGACCAAACAGCTGAGGTCATCGGTCCCTCGACTTACACACTACTTAAACTAACTTATGCTAAGAACAACACACACACACACACACACACACACACACACACCCTTGCCCGAGGGAGGACTCGAACCTCCTCCGGGAGAGGCTGGGCCATCAGTGACATGGCGTCCTAGACCGCGTCAACACTCCGCACGGCCAGGGAAGTGTGAGAGGACCGCTGTTGTCTCTATATACATAAATGGTTTGGCAGACAGAGTGGGCAGCAACCTGCGGTTTTTTTGCTGATGATACCATGGTGTACGGTAAGGTGTGGAAGTTGAGTAACTGTAGGAAGATACCAGACGTCTCAGACGAAATTTTCAGTTGGTGTGACGAATAGCAGTTGGCTATAAATGTGGAAAAAATTTAGTTAACGCGGATGAGTAGGAAGATCAAACCTGTAATATTCGGATACAGTATTACTAGTGTCCTGGTTGACACAGTTAGGTCGTTTAAAAATCTGGGCGTATCGTTGCAAAGCGATATGAGGTGTATCGAGCACGTGAGAATTGTGGTAGGGAAAGCAAATGGTCAGTTACGGTTTATTGGGAGAATTTTAGGAAAGAGTAGTTCAACTGTAAAGGAGACCGCATATAGGAGGCTGGTGTGACCTATTTTTGAGTACTGTTCATAAGTTCGGGATCCGTACCAGATCTGATTGAAGGAAGACATCAAAGCAGTTCAAATGCGTGCTGCTAGAATCGTTACCGTTTGGTTCGAACATGTCAGGTGTTACGGACATGCATGGGGAGCTCAAATGGGAATCCCTGGAAGAAAGGCGACGTTCTTTTCGAGAAAAACTATTGAGAAAATTCAGAGAACAGGTGTCTGAAGCTGTCTGCCAAACGGTTCTACTGCCGCCAGCTTACATGACAAGAAGTGGTACAGCGTACCAAGCCCCGAACGGTGGCTTGTGGAGTCTCTGTGTAGATGTAGATGTAGACGAAACACACTGGATATTATGAGGATTGCTGAAATAAGATAGGAACAGAGTGGACAAATTGTAAGTGACGAATTCCGAGCATCTTAAAATATATTTTTGGGTGGGTTCCGCCTTTAGTAAAACACAATTTTGTTTTTTGTCCAGACATTTTTCACTGCAGTTGTAGCATGATCAGCGGCTATTTTATAATTATGGCTTCTTACCACATGGTGTGGTATTATTGCTGTAGTACGTTTTTACAGTGTCTGTTTTTCATTACAGTTTGACACCTGCAATGTTTGCTTTTTCGTCATCTTCTTCATTGACAAGTTCTGTGTATTGAGTTGTCACTGTCACTGTCACTGTTTACCAGCTGTAATCATGTCTGGGACCAAAACAAAATTGTGTTTTGCTAAAGACGGACCCCATCCAGAAACATATGTTATTGTTAAAGCAAACACAGATAAATGAGCTTCAACCTCAATATGATTAGCCGAGCATCTTATCCTGGAACAGTATGTAACATTCGTGGCGTTGGCATAATATTAGGACTGAATGTCAAGGATAAAGTGATATCCCTCAGATATTTATGTACATACCAAACAGTAATCATAAGCCGTTCTAAAATGGTGATCGCATACCCTTCTTCACTGACAAGTATGTCCAGTTTCTCATTCGCTACAGTAGGTAACATTGGTACGCCCCTCCACATGAACGACGGCTAGTCCTGATTTTGGGTATATCAGAATCTGAACGCATAGTACTACAATCTCAGTTATCTCCATGTTTGTTAACGCTGTAATTTTGTAATATTATCTGCGCACGCGGTAATGAGTGGGAGGAAAGTAATATCGTGTGCAACTACATTGTCAGATTATAAGAACATTCGTGAAAAATTTGCACGAAATGTGATCTTAGAACAAATCAGTCCTGACAGTCGTAACAGTCTCTCACCAGTAATATGAAATAAGTAATGTCGTCCGAAGAAGTGACAGTGAAGGAAACGGTAACAATTCGGAAATATCTGCCCATTGAATTTGCAAAAGTGACGACAGGAACAAGAAAAACCTGGAATAAAGACAATACATGCCAGCTGACGCACAGAGGAAATTAAATTTCAGCATCTAATATGCTCTGAAACCGTTATCCTGCTGCATTTCGCAAAACCAGGCACGTTTTAAGTTTTGTGTCACGTCTGATAATACTTTGACGGGGCATCAGATTCACAGCGTGCTGATGACAGATGAATGACGGTTGCGAATGGATGTTGAATGAGTGTGCTGCGAATCAGTTCTGAAAACGGAAGCACCAGAAAAACATTTATCACCAGACTAAAGAGAAAGGAAATCGTGTAGTATTAATGGAACTAGAATCTTCGCAATTGCAGTTGTCATCAATAATTGCACATATCATTACAGACACGATAGATATCCGAGAGATGTGGGACATGTACATGCATGTTATTAGCGTGACAAACTTTCCGTCTTAATTGAGCAAACATGTTATCCGCTCCCTTCACATCCGGTTATCATGCATTTCTCGGAGATATGAAGAGTCACTTCATCGGAAAAACGAACTGTATTAAGGTAGTCACTGTCTACATCTGGCTCCAGCATGTTCCTAGTATCTGGCTGCAAAGCTTCTAGGAGGTGCATTTTGTACGGGTGGAAATGCAGCCGGATGTGGAAATATTCATCACAATGCTCTGAGGTACACCTCTTTCTCTGGAAGCACGACCCGCTGACCTCCACAGACTCCCTTGAAATGGCGTACGCACCATGTCAACGGTGTCGTCACTCACTTCAGGATTACCACGTCTTGCCTTGTTACCAAAATTGCCGGTAATTTGAAACTTTTCGTACTGTCTTTTGATGTTTCTCACATCTGGCGGATTTTGACCATACGCACATCGGAACATTCGCTGAATTATAATAGGCGACTGTATTTCATGAAACCACAACATTGAGCTTTCTTCTGCTTGGAAGACACTGTGACGTCAGCATTCGTAAACTACGCTGCTTGTAACAAGCGAGATAGAAAAAAAAATACTTTCGTTACACATTTAGCAATGTATCCACAAGAACTTTATGAATTAAGCTAAATTTTGTTGAAAAACCGGAAAGACGTGTGGAAGAGTGACCGTAAAAACGATATAAGTTAAGGTACCATTTATAGCACAGATTAGAGCTGTATGTAGCATGGTTTATTAGAATTAAAATTTTGTTACCAGAGACAGAGATCCTGCTCATGATCGCGTCACTCCATTGCCAGACTGCCACGTGTCACTTGCTGTTAATAACTGATGTAAAACCATCACTATCTGCACTTCATTCCAGTCAATTAACGAAATAGTCAACGCTTTGTAATTAATAACGTCAGTGGTTGCCACGACTAATCTGTAAGCGACCATATTAATTCCTTCTCTTCCCTGACGACTGTTTTGCGCGTAGTTTTCTCTGCAGTTTATGTGAAGCTATGTTAACGTAGCGTGGCGAAACACCTACACTCGTGGAGAGCCTCCGTTTTTACAAGCAGAACTATCAGGTCAAAACACGCTTCAAAGGAATCTTGACTTCTGCCGAAAAGTCGAAAAGTCACCTTCCTGGAATGCTATGCCAGCGGCAGTCAGTGATAGATAAAAGACTTCGGGGTTCTATGAGAAGCGATCGGCCCGCATTGTGAACGGTAATTATTTTCTGCCTGTAAATAGTCCAGAAAAATTAGCCCGAAATAAGGCCGCGCTGCCCAATAAATATGCACAATCTGGAAGTAATTTTAAACGACGTTAGGTATCCTAAATAACAGTTAAATGAGTCTACAACAGTTTCTGGCTGATGCTAAAACTTTGAAGGTCGAAAAACCGCTGAATTTTAGGAAGTTTTTCTGTTTTTCGATTATTACTCGACAACGATACATACTACAGACAATTTCCAAGACACCAAAATGAGTGACCACTAACTTACGAGTAAAATTAACTGCTTCGAACTTAAAATTGGGTCAGACGTTTAGTCACAACAAGGGGGTAATATTTACCAACTTGGCGGAAAAGGGAGTCATGCTCACGTTCCAGCGCCTCTAACTCAAAGATGGCTACTCTAAATGAAAAATGTCGTCAAGTAAGGTTGAAGAGTATCAAATTCTGTGTAAATAGCTCTCGTAATTCAGTGACTCCTTTCCAAAGCTACAAATAAATACGCGAAAGTATTCGTAGCCTTAATTTCTGGTAAGACTTTTATGTGAAGTCAGATTACTTTTGAATCCAAAATAATCCACATTCACATTTATGAGCAATGTTGTTCGGTACGTACCTATCTGTGTAGTTAGCTCTATTTGTTAATTTAATTATTCAAGTGCTTAATTTATAGTTTTTCCGTTAATAACTTGTGTTTGGATTAATCATAGAAGTAGTATCTAAAAATGGGAAAAAGTATGAAAAATATTCACGGGAAAGACTTTGGAGACGTGCACTGCCACTACGAGCCGTGATGCGTAGGGCAGAGGTGAATGGTGAACCAGATCCTGTTAGTTCAGAAACAATATTATGTCGAATCTCTTCTCACCACAACAATTCGAGTCACACTTGGCCTTTGCGTTAGCCCCATAACCATTAACTCTTTCTGATGCGACAGAGTAAGGTGCGAGACAAGAAAATCAGACCTCTCTAACTATTCAATCCAGCCAGTGTTAAAATAAGAAGCAACACATACTTCGTCCTTAACGGTGGGTTCCTCTTACACCGAGTTGTGTGAGAACTGACGATGTGTTTTCCTCCATCCATGAAAAGTACGTGAACGACATCAAAAATTCGATCCTGGTGATCTGACGGTAAAGTCCATGTACCTGGAAACCGTGATGTCGCGGGACTGAATATCGATCGAACGATGGGTTTTTCGGTTTTCTTCTTAACCTAGCCAGTACCTCTCAACTATGTAAGGAGTCCCCAAAAACAATGAATGATTTGGATACCTCGTTAAACTATGGATCCCCATTACGCGGTTGGATAACTGGGGTAGATTAGGGACACACAAGTCGCCAAAGTGCGGTCGAGTAGAAAAACCTACACCAAGCTACTGAGTCATACGAAATTATTGCCTCAAAAAACACTTTGTGTTCAGTTACACGATAGTGCTTGATGGATCCCTTGGAAGGGTGCTGAGTAAAGGATAAAATCTGTGAACACTGCCAGAGAGCGCAGGCTGTGTCATCCGCTTCTGAATTATTGAATGAGACACTGCTACATATTACGTCAAAAGGACGTTTCTTACTAATCGAACTTAATAAGAAATATGTTATCTCGATGCTGGCAGAAAAAAATTATTCGGTTAATACTACCAAGTCAAGCAGGCCATTGACAGCACAGACCATTAAACTCGAGTCAGGGAGTCAGCTTCTTCATTGACGGGAAAGATACTGATTTGTTGGTCCTGCTGACAGATCACGCAGGTGACAGTACTGAGCTGTATTAGCCCGTAGCCAGTATCTTCCTTATGAAGCCTGGAAACACAAGTCACATTCATCTACACCGACCACAGTTCCAAGCTCTCTGAACAAACCAAAGATCAACTGTTTTGTCTTCGGTGGCTGTGATCCCACCTCTATATTTTTCCGGCAGGGAAAAAAGTCAAATTTGTAAATATATTTCAAAAGAATGCAAACCTCCCACAAGCCACCTCGGAATTAGTGGATTCCAGCAGCAATCCGGTTAAGGACGCTGATGCGGGAGTGAAGTTTATTGTGTGCTTGCACACGGGTGGTGGCTCGGAGCATTTGTATGAAATTCGTCTGCAACTGATCCAGATAGCTCTATAGAAAAGTAATAACATCAGCTTGGAATCTTTGCCTCCCACCGCAGCTGCCGCTCGTCAGCACTCCTTCAGGGTCAACTTGAGGGTTCAGATCTGGAGAAACCATCAGCTGGATCCACTGAAATGCGGATGGAAGACCACCAAACACGACCTGTCCACTATTGCAACCAATAAACCACAGCGGTCCTGGAACTGCTCACGACAATATGCTGCACGTGCTGGAAGGTATGACCAGCAGCTTGTTCAGGCAGGAAAATGTCTATGAAATGACTGGCTGCATTTACCGATTCCAAGGGCGCTTACATGCTTTACGTCTCAAACAAAAGAGGTCATCTTTCTCGATTCGACCTAAATCGATGATGAGACTGACGTCGAGGAGATAATCAGTTTAGATCCTGTGCCAGAAGAAGACGAAGAATTGGAAGACGACGTTTCCTCCTTGGACCATTTTCCCCAAAATTCAGGGAAACGTCAAAACAATAAATTGTAAACAAATGTAAATAAAGAATGATTACTGGTAAAAATAAAGTCTTCAATTGAAGTATTTTTCCATCAATAAAAACTTTCATTTAAATGCTCTCTTTTTCATTTTTAAATCCATTTGTTATCATCTACGAGTGGTATGGTAATCAGTAAATATTAATTCACAGAGCAAATTCCTACGTAAGTACCTAACTAAACTACCCTCAGATTTAAATATTTAGACAAATTTAGATGATTTTGGGCTGAAAACTAAGTTGAGTTCGCAATAAAGCCTGTAATGGAATAGTAGTGGATATCTTCGAATACCTACACGCCATGTGTTACATTTATTTATGTTCAGAGACAAATGCAAGCCATGCCCCAATCATCGATCCTCCGTAGAAAAACCAAATATTAATGTGCTATTGATAAGGTGTAGGAGCGTCAGTCGTAAGGGACCAGAATTAGTCTTCGTTCGTAAAAATTATAAAAAACACTGTAATAGAAATCCGAAGTGAATAACTGTGAAATCGTCAAGTCAGACTGGAATAAGTACGGAAAGGATACATTATATGCCAGTGGTCGCTGCTTATTTTTTCTGTTAAGTGGTCGATATTATATAGTGAAGTTGTTATACATTCTGAATGTGAAGTAATACTAGCGAAGGTAAGCATAAAAGGTGAGTCAACGATAGTAATCGGATGCTTTTATAGACCACCTGCCACATGGACCACAGTAGAACGGAAGGGTCATCACGGATTTGAATGAAATTGGGCTGAACATTTTCTCTGAAAAAGACTTACAGTTTCAGGGAGCCGACTCGAGAGAAGAACGTTTTAGACTCCCTAGAAACTAATAGACCTGAGGGTTTCGAATTAGTTAACGCAGGTAAAGAAAACAGTGAGCATAAGGCTGTCAAATCATCAGTAGTAAGGTGAATGTTACGAAAGGAAAGAGACAGGAAACTAACTGTAGAGCACCTGAGCATCATCAATGGATAAATATAAAATACAGGGCCCGTATGTGCCAAATCAAAAACGAAAAAGAAAAAAAAAAAGGCCGCGCGGGGTAGCCCCGCGGTCTTAGGAGCCTTGCACGGACCGTGCGTCTCCCCCGTCGGAGGTTCGAGTCCTCCCTGGGGCATGGATGTGTGTGTGTTGTCCATAGTGTAGGTCATCGATCCCTAAGCGTACACACTACTAAACCTAACTTAAACTACAAGTTAGGTTAAGTAGTGTGTAGGCTTAGGGATCGATGACTTCTGCAGTTTGGTCCTATAAGACCTTACCATGAATTTCCAGTTTGCCGAAAAAATTTTGTACAATGGGAAACACCCATCGCTGTTCATTAGCCACGTCAGAAAGTTGGTACACAAGAAAACAGCGGTTCATCCAAAATTTAAGCTATGTAAAAGCGTTGGTGATAAACGGAAGTATACTGATATACAAAATGAGTCTAAGGAGAGTAATATGAGAACCGTTCAGTGAACTGAAAATTGTTATATTGCGACCACTGCGGTTAAGGATCACACGAACGTCACTAATCACATGGAAATCATCTACATAGTCTCTCACTGAAAATACCGGCACAGTACCTCAGAATGGGAGAATGATGGCCAAAATTTCGATGTTGGTTTTACGAAATTGTTTCTGAGCAGGAAATCGTAGAATTCTTAATCAGTCTTTGCAGCAAGCCGAATTGTCAGATACTGAAATCAGAGATGGCTGAATAGAAAATCATGAAATCACTCAATACCGAAAGGTATATACGCCGGATGAGAATGCACAGATATTACTTGTATCAGCTTCCTTTCGTAATAGGAGCAGTGATTGTAGCACCGAAGGATGCGAAGCCACTGAAAAAAGCGTCAGTCCCGTTTCCAAGAACTGTCAGACAAGTGCCCACAATTATAGATCTGTTATGGTGGTGCCAAACAGATGTAGAATTGTGGAACAAGTTTTATGCTCATGCCCTATACTATTCAAAGAAACCGAAAATCCCCTATGTATAATAATCAATGTTGGCTATTCATAGATCTTACGAAAACCAACTTGATGTGTTCGCCAGTGTAAAACGGGGCTCTGGTTGATGCTACGATCCTGTCAATCCAGAAGGAATTCGATACAATTCCGCTGTGTAATTTGGAGAGTAGGGAACATGTATACTATTTAGAACAAGCATATTATCTTATAGTCAGCTTCTTCCTCTCGTCACCAGTTATTTTCTCCATGTAACATAGTATCTGTTTCAGTATACACTTGGGTGCTGTATCGGATTACAGATTCTTATACGTTTAATCTTTTACTCTAACGTAATATAAGGTTGATTTGCTCATAGCTTCTTTGTGTATGTCAATGTGCTTGATTCTCATGAAGATACAACGGCGTATGCTGGTCACACATTTTTAGATAATCTGTCTTTGTACAACTATATTCTCTCACTGTTGTGTAGGCAAGGCATTCTGTTTACTCTGAAATTGTCTGAGGACAGTATGTTCTTAACGAAACATAAAATAAATAATATTGTTGAACATTAACACAGTGGATATCAAATTCTTATACATCTATGTTACACCAATGACCAACCGAATATTCCGCAAACGGTAACTATCTCAGTTCACAGAGTAATTCCATTACTCTAACAATATGAAGAATGACGTTTAACATATTTGAAACGAATTCGGTACAGAGAACGACGCAAAAGATGCAAAAACGTTTTATTTACTTAACAAAAGTTTCGGTACAAATTGATCCAAAGTTCTTCAAATTAATACTCCATGAGACACTGAAAAAAATACCAACGCAGCAAACATACAATATCAGACATACAAGACAATACCTGACAACGCATGTTTGCTGCTTACATATTAGTTTTTACTGTTCCTAATGGAATATTAGTTTTAAGAACTTGATAATGCCATCACGTAGTCCTGAAACAACTTGTTAAATAATTCAGACATATAGACAACTAGCACGTCTCACCCTGTGCTGATATCATGAGAGAGTTGTAGTATGGCATCACAACAGATTATGTGAAAACACCTTTATTCTCTAATGACAATGTAGATTGTATATGTATATTATTCTGTTCTTTTGTAATATAATATTGGTATATTAACTTATGACGCTTAGACCTTTTGGATGCAGACATAAGTTTCATTGAACAATGTCGCTTTGCAAATTTTGCCACCTAATTCTATTTTGGGTGTCTCTCACATTATGCACGTTGTGTAATTTGCAGGCCTCTACCTATACATCCTCGTGGTGGAGACCTTCACAGTGAAGAACATTGAGCTTAGTGCCTACGTGGCCATCGGATGGGGTAAGTAAGTAACATAAGTACTGGAGTGCATCGGAATTGATCTATTAAGCAAATTAGAAATTTTGTGTCAGTGTTGTATTTGGTGTGGGTTCTCCAGCAAGGATCAGAAAACCTGACCGATTAAAACCTGTATCGATGTTTTAATTCTGAATACCCGGCATTTTTCGGTATTTATTTGCTCTCTGTTATAATAACTGTTTTTGATTTTTTACTAATAATGTAAAATTTGTGCTATTTTGAAACATAGCGTCATAACAGAAAATGGGAAAAACGATCAGTGCTATTTTAGTAACACTACAGGCAGAAACGATCAACAGTCACATGGTGAAAGGTTTGGTACATCATTACTGAGACAATAACGTCCCTGTTGCCGTGTTCCCTAGCTTAAAGTACGTGTGTACGAGCAATGTAAGACTTGTTCTCACCTGAAACTGTACGGTAGTTTCTCGTTGCCGTCGTCGGACATCCGCTGTATTGCACAATGAAACCAGCCCTAAAGTGGAAATGTGTGACGTAACGATGAATTCCAACGCTTTATTTACTTAAAAAGACTAAAGATTTGGCTGCCTTTTCTGTGAAATAATAAAAGAAGATTGTGGCAACAGCAATAAGAGGAATAAGATTGTTGCAACAGCAATAAATTAAGAAGTTGACAAGTATTCATTCATAATGCACAATAAAAATAGAAGGCAGCTAATGTGCTGGCAGTGTCCACATAATATGCCTATATCTGCTTGTAGCTCTTGGAAACGGACAAATTAGCACAAAAAACAGACTTTCTTCAACCTCAGTTTTCACCCCCTATCACTGACTATTCGCCGTGCCCAAACTCTGATATAATCCCTGATTGCAAAATAACTCATGAGCAGAGTTTCAAAAGATGAAAACCAGTACGAGAATGCTGAAGATTTTTTTTTTTCTAGTATTCAACCACTTACGACTTTCGTTTGTTCGATTTGTGCATTTATTACAGGAGATAATATGGACAAAATACCAATAATCGGTTATTTCAGAACCCGGATATTCTGAGCAGATTTAACAATCAGGTTAATGTGTCGTGGAAAGAATAGATATAAACTAAAATCTATTGTTTCAGCGATAGACGCCGTCCGTATTCTGTATTACAGCGGCGGTTGCGGAGCTAACAATGCAAGAGCAATTTTACTTATTTATTGACCTGTGACACTATACATGCACACAGCTTTGCTGCCGTGGCGCGAGCTGTGTCCCACATGCTGTATGTGACGTCCGTAAGATGGACTGCAAAGGCAGTGCATCAGCAATTGGCGGCCGCTGCACCCTTGCCGGACAAATACAGGGTGGGAAGTATTTAAACCGACAAACTCTGGGAGGTTGTACGGGACATCAAAATAAATGTTTTTCCCTAATGTCATTTTTTCCTACGAGGATTATTTAAACCGGTGAAGACCATATCACGCTCTTCAGTTGCTCTAGGCCGTATTATGATTTTCAGTTGTTAGAGGGCGTATTACGCTCTTCAGTTGTAGGCAACGGCTGTCCACCCGTGTAGTAGTGCATTGATTCTGTTTACTAATGGAGCGATACACCTGCAGTGAGTACACTGATATGGTTGGTGCGTACTACGTAGCACACCACAACAGACGAGCTGCACAACGGGTTTATCGACAACAATATCCTAATCGCCGTACCCGCATCATATGACCTCCGCCGCTGTGTACCAACGTCTGCGTGAGACCGGGTCATTTAGCAGATTACCTGGACAGGGATGCCGTCGCACGGTAAGAATGCTGCAGTTTGATGAAGCTGTCTTGCAGCATGTGGAAGGGGATCCTTGAATCAGCACTCGTGCAATTGCACGTAACATGGGGACGAATCAGACGAATGTAAGAACAGTCCTCCGAGAGCAATTGTTAAGTCCATTTCACGTACAGAGTGTCCACAACCTGGAACCAGTTGATTATCCACCCAGAGCACAGTTTTCGCAGTTGTACCTGGAACAGTGTGAAATGCATCCTACATTTCCATCCTCTGTGTTGTTTACCGATGAAGCAACCTTCGGGCGTGATGGAGTCTACAACATGCACAATTCGGATGTTTGGAGTGAGGATAACCCACAGTTACTAACACTCATCAAGTGCGGCTCTTCGTTAGTGTGTGGGTCAGTGTTGTTAGGGACTGTTTAATTGGGCCGTATCTGCTACCTAGGCCATTAAATGGCAGACACTGTTACAATTTTCTCGCCAGAGCATTGCCAGAATTGCTGGAAGACGCCCCGCCCCCTACAAGACAACGCATGTGGTTCCAACATGAGTTAGCGCCGGCATATTTCAGTCGTCGTGTGCGTCGATTCCTGAATCGACTGTTCCCAGAAACGTGGATTGGCAGAGGTCGTCCTGCACCATGGCCTGCTCGATCCCCAGATATGTCCCCTCTGGACTTTTTTGTGTGGAGAGAGATGTGCAACCTTGTTTACGGAACTCCTCTTGCATCAGAAGAGGATCTGGTTGCCCGGATAGTAGCAGCAGCAGGAAAAATTCAGAATACTCCTGGGGTTTTTGCCCGCGTCAGACAGAACATGATCTGAGAGTGTAACTGCCGGCCGGAGTGGCCGTGCGGTTCTAGGCGCTACAGTCTGGAGCCGAGCGACCACTACGGTCGCAGGTTCGAATCCTGCCTCGGGTATGGATGTGTGTGATGTCCTTAGGTTAGTTAGGTTTAATTAGTTAGGCATAGGCGACCGCTGAGTTGCCTCTAACCATCGAATCCCGTTTGAAGCCCGGGAACGAGACCAGCTCCAACTAGTAGACGCAGCTGCTTGGTGAGGCCATGTGTTGACTATAACAGCACTTTGTCAGATAATTAACCTTCAGTACATCCAATGCGACAATTTTAAATTGTTTTCGCATGTCTTCGCACCCTCTACGCAGGCCCTTGCTTCTGTATTTCGTTCCCTAACAAAACACGTCAATGCGCTATTCCATGGAACACTGAAGCCACACGTGAACACACAATATCGGATGGGAACCATGACGCTGATGTACTTTACTGCCAACATTATGGCAACGAATCTCTGAGGCGGGCGAATCCCAGCTCTTACCCCTGTGAACTGCAGGCAGCGGGTGCGACTTTGACGTATCTAAATCGTGACGGCCACTCTAACTGTACATTTGACAGATGACAGACGGGGAAACTGCATCGTTAGAACACAAGATGCCGAATAATTCTGCCCTCTGACACAGGAGTATTTATACTTAATCTGGCTGCGTCTTTTGTCACAGCAGGCGGGGTTCCTATTACGTATTCGGCTCTGGAAATGTCAGGCTGTGCTACACTTGTAGCAATATGGCACGCCACCAACGGTAGAACGCCGCACAGCCGATTTTTCGGCGTACTAAAGTTTCTGCCACCATTAACAGCGTCCAGCTGTGGAACTGCCACTGTGGCTTACCTGCATGTAAATCCACTCGTTGCAAAGGCATACTTCCTGCTTTAGCTGCGACAAAAGAATGAAACTTCTTCAGTACTCTATTCATGTTTCTTTCCGCATATGTAATGAGTGTCTCCTCATTGCGGAACCAATATCTGGGTATGGGGTCAGAACCTGTTGCTGTCACGGTTGTAAAAATAGAGAATGGAGGTGGAAATGATAGAGATTTGTTTCTCGAGTTTCCACAACATGATCTTTACCAGTCGGACAGTTCCTTGTAGAGTGTGGAGTGTCACTTGTCCATCTAGATTAGGCTTTTACAACGCTGTCCGTGGGGCAAGGGCTTCATTGCCCGGGTGGGCAGGTGTAGCTAGTGTAGGCAACCCTCATAATGCCCTATTACGCGCATTCTGTACATCATCGTGCTGTTTGGCCACCGATGACCTAGTGTGCTCGCTCTGTGGAATAAAATCGGGTATAATACAGCCTAGCTGCATGTCCATCCACTTGTAAAACATTTGCCAACCCATGTCCACCTGTACATCTGCCCACGCGGCCGCCCTGGGCAGGCACATGAGCTGAAACGATAGCAACTAGATACATTAAACGACTGTGATTAGATAAAATTAAGTTTTCCACCTGCAATATCATGAGTGTCAGAAAATAAGGGATGTTCAGGGACAAACTCGATAGTGGCATACTTTATATTCTTGTATCGAAGGATCCAAAAGAGCCTACAAAAGATATCCTTTCAGTGACCAAGTTATCACAAAGACAGAACTGAAACTGAAATTCCGACACTGGTACACAACTTCATACCAATCAACAATTTTCAACTTTCTCTGTAGGTAGAATGATATTTATCAATGCCAAAGTGACGCTAGTATTCTAATAAGAAAAAAGTATTAACTCACAGTGGCGTTGATCACACTTGGCAGACTTTAACCGTTTACTTGGTTCCATTATTATGAACCATCATCGTAACTAACAATCGAGAACAGACAAAGTGAAAAGTTACAGTTAAATATAAAAAAATAGTTAAAATGTAGAACTGTAAGGGAGGACAAATGAAAACGGACCCAGAATCTGGTTACGAAATCAGTACATCAAACGGCCAGCTGACATGCATCATGCTCACTGAGAACTGAGCTGCCATCCGTGCTCGTGCATTGTGCATGGTGCATTGTACATGTAAAATGGGACAGTTATGTTCACAGAGGGAACGTGACACATTTTAATAGTGTGAGTGAGAACTGAAATTTAAACCATTATTTCTGTTTAAAAAATTGTAATTTACAAATTATTTTTCGTTTGTAGAAGTATAATCCAGTCATCCTGAGTAGTAGTCTCCGTTTAACTAAGTTTCTTTAAGAACTCTAAATTGTAGGTATACCACTGAAGTATCCGCAACAATATTAATCATAAACTCATAGAATTTCCTTTAGTCTCAAATGGCCTTAAATTTCCCTTTTTACCGCTTCAAATAATACCCTTTTTCCATAATTTGTAATTCTGTTCCCTTCTTCATGATTATGAATCTGTGAACATTATCTATTTTGACAGGGGATTTTCCTTCCGGTATGTGACTTCTAGATAATTTTTCCTCCCTGTTCTACTGTAACTGTTATCTTCGTATCCCTCACTTTATCTCACGTTGGTGTATTTTTTTGTTGGACTGGGTGAGGGCTGTTTTCCTCAACCGGTTGCAACCTGCTGGAAATCATTAAGTGCCTCTCGTTCTTTCCCCGCAATTAGTGCCCTCTAATTATTCTGACTCCTTTTGTTTTCCTTATTGTCCTTCCCTATCACGTAAGTTCACTTAAATTCCACAGGTATTCTACTTCTCCCTCATCAGCTGATATTATGCACATGAGTAATACGTGTGTACATCGACTGGGTTGCCTACAGGAACCAACTTCGTTAACTACGCGTATAATGATGACAACTACTGTTATTACCCCATCGTCAGTGGATCAGATATATGAATACTCTTTCCACGTCACCGTTTTCTTTTTTCTTTGTTTTTTCTTTGAGCCGTCAGTCTTCTGATTGGTTTGATGCGGCCCGCCACGAAATCCACTCCTGTCCCGACATTTTCAAGACCAGAGTAGCGCTTGCAACCTACGTCCTCAATCTGCTGGATGTATTCCAGTATCTGCCTTCCTCAACAGGTTTTGCGCTCTTCAGCTCCCTCTGATATCATGGAAAGTCATTCCCTGATGTCTTAACGAATGTCCTGTCATCCTGTCCCTTCTCCTTGTCAGTGTTTTTCACATATTCCTTTCCTCTCCGATTCTGCGCAGAACCTCCTGATTCCTTACCGTAACACTCCACCTAATTTTCAACATTCGTCTGTAGAACCACATCTCAAATGCTTCGATTCTCTTGTGTTCCGATTTTCCCACAGTCCATGTTTCACTGGCATACAATGCTCACCTCCAAATGTACGTTCTCAGAAATTTCTTCCTCAAATTATGGTGTATGTTTGATACTAGTAGACTTCTCTTGGCCAGGAATACCCTTTCTGACAGTGCTAGTCTGCTTTTGATGTCCTCCTTGCTCCGACCGTCATTGGTTATTTTGCTGCCTAGGTAGCAGAATTCCTTAACTTCATGTACTTCGTGACCATCAATCCTGAAGTTAAGTTCCTCGCTGTTCACATTTCTGCTATTTCTCATTACTTTCGTCTTCCATCGATTTAACATCAACCCATATTCTGTACTCACTAGAATGTTCATTCCATTCAGCAGATTATGTAATTCTTTCTACATTTTCACTCGGGACGGCAATGTCATTAGCGAAATGTAGCACTGATATCCTTTCCCCTCGAATTTTATTTCCACTCCTGAACCTTTCTTTTATTTCCATTATTGTTTCTTAGATGTACAGATTCAGCAGTAGGAGCGAAAAACTACTGCCATGTCTTACACCCTTTTTAAACCCAACACTTCGTTCTAGGTCGTCCACTCTTATTATTCCCTCCTGGCTCTTACACTTATTGTATATCACCCGTCTCTCCCTGTAGCTTACCGGTATTTTCCTCAGAATTTTGAACATTTAGCCCTATTTTGCATTGTCGAATGTTTTTTCCAGGTTGAGAAATCCTGTGAACATGTCTTGCTTCCATTAACAACCTCAACGACAGAATTGCCTCTCTGGTGCCTTTAGCTTTCATAAAGCCAAACTGATCATCACCTAGCACATCCCCAATTTTCTTTTCCATTCTTCTGTCTTTTATTCATGTCAGCAACTTGGAGGCTTGAGCTATGAAGCTCATTGTGCGATAATACTAGCACTTGTCACATCTTGCAGTCTTCAGGATTGTGTTGATGATATTTTTCCGAAAGTCAGATGATATGTCACCAGCCTCATACATTGTACACGTCAACGTGAATAATCGTTCCATTAACACTTCCCCCAATTATTTTAGAAATTCTGATGGAATGTTATCTCTCCCTTCTATCTTATTCGATCTTAAGTCCTCCACAGCTGTTTTAAATTCTTATTCTAACACTAACTGCCCTATTTCTTCTAAATTGACTCTTGTTTCTTCTTCTATCACACAAGACAAGTATTCCCCTTCATAGACGCTTTCAATGTACTCTTTCGACCTATCCGTTCTCTCCTCTGCATTTAACACTGGAATTCCTGTTGCACTATTAATGTTACCACCCTTGCTTTTAATGTCACCGAAAGTAGTTTTGATTTTTCTGTAAGCTGAGTCTGTCCTTCCGACGATCATTTCTTTCTCTGTTTCTGCATATTTTTCATGTAGCCATATCATCTTGGCTTCCCTGCTCTTCCCATATATTTTATTTCTCGGCGACTTGTATTTCTGTATTCCCCGGTTTCCCGGAACATTTTTACACTTCCTCCTTTCATCGATCAACTGAAGTATATCTTCTGTTACCTATGGTTTCTTCGAAGTTACCATCTTTGTATCTATGTTTTTCTTTGCTACTTCTGTGATGACCATCCATTCCTCTTCAACCATACTGTCTACTGAGTTATTCTTTATTGCCGTATCTATAGCCGTAGAGAACTACAAGTGTATCTCGTCATTCCTTAGTACTTCCCACTTCTTTGCATTTGGATTCTTCCTTATTAATGTCTCAAACTTCATCCTACTCTTCATCACTACAACAATGTGTTTTGAGTCTATATCTGGCCCTGGAGACCCCTTACAATCCAGTACCTGATTTCGGAATCCCTGACTAACCATGATGTAATCTAACTAAAATCTTCCCGTATCACCCGGCCTTTTCCAAGTATACCTCCCCCTCTTGTGATTCTTGAACAGAGTATTCGCTGTTACTAGCTTAAATTTATCACAGAACTCAATTAGTCTTTCTCTACTCTCATTCCTTGTACCATACCCATATTCCCCTGTAACCTATACTCCTACTCCCTCCCCAAAATTGCATTCTAATCCCGCTTGACTATTAGATTTTCATCTTCCTCTACGTACTACATTACTCTTTCAAAATCCTCATGTACCTTCTCCATCCCTTCATCTTCAGCTTGCAACTTCGGTATGTATACCTGAACTACCGTTGTCTGTGTTTGTTTGCTGTCGATTCTAATAAGGACAACCGTATCACTGAACTGTTCACAGTAACACAATCTTTGCCCTGCCTTACTATTCATAACGAATCCTACTCCCGTTACACGATTTTCTGCTGCTGTTGATATTACTCTGTACTCATCTGACTAGAAATCTTTGCCTTCCTTCTCATTTCACTACACTGACCTCTACTATATCTAGATTGAGCCTTTGCATTTCCATTTTCAGATATTCTAGGTTCCCTACCACGTTCAAGTTTATAACGTACCACGCCCTGACTCGTAGAGCATTATCCTTTAGTTGATACTGAATCTTTTTCTCATGGTCACCTCTCCTTGGCCATCCCCTCCCGGAGATCTGAATGGTGAACTATTCTGGAATCTTTCGCCAATGGAGATATCATCATTACACTGCCTAGGTAGCAGAATCATCTACTTCGAAATCAACGATCTTGATGTCAAGTTTCTCATTGTTCTCATTTCTACTACTTCTCATTACATTCGTCTTTCTTCGATTTGCTCTCAGTGCATATTCTGTACTCATTAGACTGTTCATTCCGTTCAGCAGATCCTGTAATTCATCTTCACTTTTACTGAGGACATCAATGCCAGCAGTGAATCTTTTCGTTGGTATCCTTTCATCATGAATTTTAATTACTCTCTTGAGTATTTCTTTTATTTCCACTAATATCTGTTTAATATAATATCAGCCTGTATGAATTACTAGTTTCCCGGTAGTTTCATGACTTTGTTACATTCTGCCGTTATCCATAGTTGCCTGCGAGAAGATTAACCTCTAACTGCCGTCTTTATACTGGCCGTTGGTGGACTGAGAGTGATTTCTAGTACAACTCGCAAGATTTTGGCCTTCATCGTCCATTATTTTTGTTCAGAAACTAAGCAGTAGCTGAAAGCTAACCTAGGGTCGGTTACATCACTAGACCTTGGTGTCACTGAATCTCGCAACTGAATAGAAAGTATATTACTCTTACAGGACTACAGTTGGTGTTTAGCATATTCCCCCTCTTTCATTTTCTCTCTCTCCGTCACTCTTTTCCAGATGCTCTCTCATTCTCTCCCTCGCTTCCTCAATCTCTGTCATTTTAGAACCATTTCAAACTCTTACATCAGCCTAATTCTCGTTTCGTGATCTCTCATAAGGGAAGTGCATCTCACCATTTAGTACAAAAGGAGTTGTTTCATCCGATGTGTATCTAAAATATTGCAGTATTGACCACACAGCTCTCTTCGTAAAATCACTTTCTTGAAACTGAAATGATGACTAAAAAGTTGCTAAAAAGTTATTTACTAGTATGAAAACCTTATTCTGCTTTTTCGGAAATTGGATAGACCATGGTACATGAAAGTTTTTTGTATCGTCAATGCTTACACGGAACTACATCTACATCTACATCTACATTTATACTCCGCAAGCCACCCAACGGTGTGTGGCGGAGGGCACTTTACGTGCCACTATCATTATCTCCCTTTCCTGTTCCAGTCGCGTATGGTTCGCGGGAAGAACGACTGTCTGAAAGCCTCTGTGCGCGCTCTAATCTCTCTAATTTTACATTCGTGATCTCCTCGGGAGGTATAAGTAGGGGGAAGCAATATATTCGATACCTCATCCAGAAACGCACCCTCTCGAAACCTGGCGAGCAAGCTACACCGCGATGCAGAGCGCCTCTCTTGCAGAGTCTGCCACTTGAGTTTGTTAAACATCTCCGTAACGCTATCACGGTTACCAAATAACCCTGTGACGAAACGCGCCGCTCTTCTTTGGATCTTCTCTATCTCCTCCGTCAACCCGATCTGGTACGGATCCCACACTGATGAGCAATACTCAAGTATAGGTCGAACGAGTGTTTTGTAAGCCACCTCCTTTGTTGATGGACTACATTTTCTAAGGACTCTCCCAATGAATCTCAACCTGGTACCCGCCTTACCAACAATTAATTTTATATGATCATTCCACTTCAAATCGTTCCGCACGCATACTCCCAGATATTTTACAGAAGTAACTGCTACCAGTGTTTGTTCCGCTATCATATAATCATACAATAAAGGATCCTTCTTTCTATGTATTCGCAATACATTACATTTGTCTATGTTAAGGGTCAGTTGCCACTCCCTGCACCAAGTGCCTATCCGCTGCAGATCTTCCTGCATTTCGCTACAATTTTCTAATGCTGCAACTTCTCTGTATACTACAGCATCATCCGCGAAAAGCCGCATGGAACTTCCGACACTATCTACTAGGTCATTTATATATATTGTGAAAAGCAATGGTCCCATAACACTCCCCTGTCGCACGCCAGAGGTTACTTTAACGTCTGTAGATGTCTCTCCATTGAGAACAACATGCTGTGTTCTGTTTGCTAAAAACTCTTCAATCCAGCCACACAGCTGGTCTGATATTCCGTAGGCTCTTACTTTGTTTATCAGGCGACAGTGCGGAACTGTATCGAACGCCTTCCGGAAGTCAAGGAAAATGGCATCTACCTGGGAGCCTGTATCTAATATTTTCTGGGTTTCATGAACAAATAAAGCGAGTTGGGTTTCACACGATCGCTGTTTCCGGAATCCATGTTGATTCCTACATAGTAGATTCTGAGTTTCCAAAAACGACATGATACTCGAGCAAAAGACATGTTCTAAAATTCTACAACAGATCGACGTCAGAGAGATAGGTCTATAGTTTTGCGCATCTGCTCGACGACCCTTCTTGAAGACTGGGACTACCTGTGCTCTTTTCCAATCATTTGGAACCTTCTGTTCCTCTAGAGACTTGCGGTACACGGCTGTTAGAAGGGGGGCAAGTTCTTTCGCGTACTCTGTGTAGAATCGAATTGGTATCCCGTCAGGTCCAGTGGACTTTCCTCTGTTGAGTGATTCCAGTTGCTTTTCTATTCCTTGGACACTTATTTCAATGTCAGCCATTTTTTCGTTGGTGCGAGGATTTAGAGAAGGAACTGCAGTGCGGTCTTCCTCTGTGAAACAGCTTTGGAAAAAGGTGTTTAGTATTTCAGCTTTACGCTTGTCATCCTCTGTTTCAATGCCATCATCATCCCGGAGTGTCTGGACATGATGTTTCGAGCCACTTACTGATTTAACGTAAGACCAGAACTTCCTAGGATTTTCTGTCAAGTCGGTACCTAGTATTTTACTTTCGAATTCACTGAACGCTTCACGCATAGCCCTCCTTACGCTAACTTTGACATCGTTTAGCTTCTGTTTGTCTGAGAGGTTTTGGCTGCGTTTAAACTTGGAGTGAAGCTCTCTTTGCTTTCGCAGTAGTTTCCTAACTTTGTGCATGTGAAAATGCAGCAGTACTCCACTAGTTCCACTTTCAGCAGTACATTCCCTCATTAGCGATGGTTTGAACCTATTTACAAAGGGAACGAACAGGACTGTGGTCTTAAAAATTACATTAAGATTGATGATTGCTTTACTTTACTTGCAAGTGACTACTCTACGTAAACATAATCTCTATAAGATGACAATATTTGCAGTTTTAATCACCATAACGATTTTTAGTACTGGTGGTGTTGTGCTGTAGTTGTGTTCAGTTATATGCAGAAAACTGGCACCGAAATATAAACAGATTTTACAAAGAATATGGGAAGTGGTACCGGCTGTTTTGACCTCTTGTCCGCCACGAGTATCGATCCTCTGCGGTCATCAGCTTCGGTCCACCGCATCCCCTGTACACAGGATGACGCATACGTCTGTGTATTTAAGGCTGAATTTTTGACGTGTAATGTTCCCTGTTTGACAACATGTCGATCATAGAGACTGTAATTTTACTGTGATATGAATCAAAGTTTAACACTGAATCCCATGAGACACGTATTTCCAGAGAGACAAGTGTTGTTGCTGCCCAACGTTACTGAGACCCGCTGGTAAGCGATTCCGTGTGTCTCAAGCCCTGGCTGTTATTGGTTCATCTTCGCTTTGATCAACTAAGACGCAGAGTGGCTTACGTTGCAAGATGAAAGCACTAGCACCTGTGGCTATTCTCTGTATCTCTCGTTTGTGTTTTCAGTGGAAAGATCTTGGGAACTACATTCATCAGATATCAAATCTTATCAAAGGAAGACAAAATAAGTGCTCTTGATTTATAATTTTGTAAGCAAAGCAGTCTAGATCAGAGCTTTCGTAATGGTGCATTTCTTCTCACGTGTCACTCACTGCTGTAAATGTAATTTGTACAAACGGGACTTTTATTACGCATATTTGCTTGTGTAGACACTATGACCACAGTCCTTGTGATGATTCCCTGATGAAGTCGATACTCAAGCAAAAATAATGATTGAACTAGATAAATAAGATATTAAAGAACAAGATTAGAATGGTGATGAAAACACCAACAATGGAAAGAAACAGAAAGAAGTGAAAAACAAAAAAATTCACTATTAATCTCAATCTGAATGTAACAAAGGATATATTACCGAAGGATGGAGAAAGGAAATTTTTTTGCAATAAGGTGGATGTGCAACAAAATAGGTCGTAACATCGCTTAATTTCCGTCAATAGTTTTTCCACAGCATTCCCAGAGCTCTGAAGACTTGGGCGACATTTTCATTTAATGGCCATCACTGTTGAAAATAACGACTGAAACGAATAAGAGGAAGCAAATAGAGTAAGATTCTTCGTTGCTAAAGCCAGCAATATCAAAATTCAATGTTGAAGTCAAGCCCAGCATATATCTTCAATTATTTGAGCATTTTACATAGTGATTGACGTGGGAATGAGAAAAACCGATATCGGTATTTGTTCTAAATAACCGGTATTTTTTCGTTAGTTGATTGGTTTCGGATATTTTCTTTAATTATAAAAATCAAAATATCTGTTACCCAAAGCAACAGTGCTAAAATTTTTCATATTTAAATAAATCGTTTTTAAAAACAAATAGTTTTTATTCGTGGGATATAGATTGGTTTGAAGTATAAATGGTAAAAGAGTGCAGTGCTTTTTTAATGACAGTCCTGGCAGATCCTAGGACTGAACACATGTCATAAGAAATGATACAGCATTGCTGAGACAATGACGTCTCTGTTGCCTTATGTCGTAGCTCACGGTGGCCTGTACGTGCAGTGTGCAAGACTTGCTCCCATCTAGTCTACACAGTAGTCTCTCGTTGTCCTCGCTGACATCCATTGTATTGCAGAATGGCATCTACCCTAATCTGGAAATACTTTTGCGAAGTGACGTAGCAATGAAGTACGGTGCTTCTTGTAATTTGAAAGATTAAAGATTTGTCTAGCATTTATACGAAACAATAGAAGAGGAAAGAAATTATGGTAACAGTAATAAACTAAAAACTTAAGAAAGCGCAAAAGAAACTGGCATAGGCATGCGCAGTGAAATACAGAAATATGTAAACGGGCAGAATACGGCGCTGCGGTCAGCAGTGCCCATACAAAACAACAAGTGTTTGGCACAGTTGTCAGATCGGTTACTGCTGCTGCAATGTCAGGTTACTAATATTTTAGTTATTTTTTTATAGTCGGCACACGAGCGATGGGTCACAGCATCTGCGAGGTAGCGATGAAGTGGTACTATCCCGTATGACTATTTCATAAGTGTACCGAGAATGTCAGTAATACGGTAAAACATCAAATCTGCGACATGGCTGTAGCCGGAAAAAGATCCTGCAAGAATGGGACCAACGACGACTGAAGAGAATCGTTCAACGTGACAGAAGCGCAACCCTTCCGCAAATTGCTACAGATTTTAATGCTGAGCCATAAACAAGTGTCAGCGTGCGGACCATGCAACGAAACATCATAGATAAGAGCTTTCGGAGCCGAAGGTCCACTCGTGCACCCTTGATAACTGCACGACACAAAACTTTACTCTTGAAAGACTTCTTGTTTACGCCAGTGACTGTTAAACTTTTTATCTCCATTGTTGCAATTTCGGCCTTAGGCCATTATCAAGTGCAGATGTTTTGGCTTTAAGCCATGTCTACTTTGTACAAGCTGACACATTTATATGTCGTTGTCATTTGCTGTTATATACAGTACACCTGGCACTTGATTCAGAGCAAGACGTTGTTGAATGTGGGGCTCCGCAGCAGGTAATCGCTGCCTCCTCCCATATTGGCTGAACGACTCCGTCAATTAAGACTGCAGTGGACACAGGACCATTGAGGCTGGACCGTCGATCAATGTAAACTTATTCCTTGGTATGATAAATCAGGTTTCTTGTTACACCAAGCATACGGTCTGGTTTGAACACGCGGTCATCCAGGTGCATCGCAGTTCGAAACATGCACCGCGCCAAGTACGTAGGCCAGTAGTTGCAGTATTATGGTTCAAATGGCACGAAGCACCATGGGACTCAACATATGAGGCCATCAGATCCCCTCGCATTCGGGAGGACGACGGTTCAATCCCGCGTCCGACCATCCAGATTTAGGTTTTCCGTGATTTCCCTAAATCGCTCCAGGAAAATGCCGGGATGGTTCCTTTCAAAGGGCACGGCCGACCTCCTTAC
This sequence comes from Schistocerca cancellata, assembly GCF_023864275.1. NCBI lineage: Eukaryota > Metazoa > Arthropoda > Insecta > Orthoptera > Acrididae > Schistocerca > Schistocerca cancellata. The sequence continues at coordinate 415,800,441 of NC_064628.1, forward strand.
CCGTCCTTCCCTAATCCGATGAGACCTATGACCACGCTGTCTGGTAAACCTTCCCCAAAACAACCCAACCCATCAGACCCCTAGACTTAGAGCTACTTAAACATAACTAACCTAAGGACATCACACACAACCACGCCCGAGGCAGGATTCGAACCTGAGACCGTAGCAGCAGCGCGGTTCCGGACTGAAGCGCCTAGAACCGCTCGGCCTCAGCGGCCGGCGTAATATTACGCTGTAGGACTATTCAGCTGAGTCCTCACGAGCCTGAGATAATAATCACATGCAAAATGACTGTTATGGACTATGTGAATGTTATTGCAGACCACCTACACCCTTTCATGCTTGACGTCTAACCCGACGGCTATAGCATCTTCCAGCAGGATAACTGTCCGTGTCACAAGGCCAGAATCGCGCTACAGTGGTTCGAGGTACATGTTGTGAACTCGTGATGAAGTCTCGGCCACTAAATTTGCCTGATCTGAAAGCAAGGAAATAAGCTATCAGGCGACAGCCAGCTTAAGGAAATTTCGTAATGTGTGCGTAGACATCTGATGCTACATACCTCTGAAAATCTACCAAGGATTCGTCGAACCCATGCGACGCAAAACTTACGCTGTATTGCGTTCGAACACACAATTAAACAGGTGGTCATAATCTTTTGCTTCGTCAGTACGTGTTTGTACGTAAAAGTTTTGCTTCTCGAGTTTCTCGAATATATCTAACAGGTAGCATAATTTCCACAGCCAATTTTTTCTGTGGAAGAAACCGACCTATTCTTAGTTAATCTGACAAAAATAATATTTCCATTTCTTTCCTATAAGAACCAGTTCAGAGCTTATTTCCTTGAAAACCATTGCACTCGATGATGACCTCGATGTTGAGCGCCCATAAGCCCCAACCTTTGCACTTTTGAATCTACTAATTTTGTTTTGAAATTGTATTCCATTTCATCAAATAAGTTTGCGAAAAGAAGAAAGCTAAGTACGTGTCGTCTAAGCTGGTAACTTTAACTACAGTTTGTAATACAGCATCAGACCTGAAGATTTTCTGGTTGCTAAGGGCTTACGACGAACCATCCAGTGAACAAAAGTAGGACCACTGGTTGCAGATCAACTTTAATAACGTGAAATCCTGTTCTTTTACTGTCATTGCCACAGCGCCGTTGGTTTGTACTCCAACACATTTATTCAGTAGAAAGAGCATTATTCGAAAGCTTCATAGGTTTTGAAAAGCCTCACCTTCAATAACAATTTACAATAATGGCCGACAAAATAGTAAATCTTCGTTCGCAGTATCGGAATGTCGATAACTGACACATATCACAAGAGGCGTGAAATTTTAAGTATCAGTCGATTCATTCTAAATTGACCACACCTATTTTTTATTTTACTTGATTCCAATAGCCGTTCAAAAACTTTTACATGTTTATTGGAATAGAAACCCTGATGTCTTGTAAGTAAACATCTTTTTATGTTTTAGGTTTCATGCCTTCACTAGCTAAGCTTTCACTACAAGTTAAGACATTCAGTAGTTACTGAAATAAATGTAAATCTACTAATGGCCTATTTTCTAGAGTTCAGCCGAGTTGTCGTTTTTATTTTTGTACGCGACATTTTGACCTCAGGTACTGAGAGCAATATATGTACTTCTTGCCGTGACTCAAACCAGCATTTGAAGTATCGCTAGCGTCGCCAACCTGCTTGCAGTGGAGTTCGACATCCGGCAACTGCTGCGGCCTTTGATGCTCGTATGTTTCTCGGAACCCGCAGTGTTAATGCGTGAAACGTAACGTTCTTTCAGCGATTTCCAGCTGTGATAGATGAGAAGTCTGACGAGATATTAATAAATCTAGTTCCGGATCCCAAGCTTTGCGTTACTTGAAATGTCCGTCCAGGTTTATTATGTTCCCAACAGCTTTATTTTTATGGCCTTCTTAATTACCTTGTCCAAGGTATGTAACATTTCTACCACAGTTCTGATGTCGTCACATTACGTTTCATGATTATAATCTAGGCAGCGCTCGGAGACAGTTGGTTTGCTTCGCTGCTTTAGTCGGATGTGTCATTGATGTTTCTTGCACCTCTCGTCAACTGCCCTAAAGTCTGCCCCACATGCGACATCTCATTTTCGCATGGAAAACAGTACGCAGCCGGCTTTCGGAGACCTTGTTATTCTTTGAAATCACAAAGAATTCTTTTTATCATTGTCAACAGGAGCTAAATACATTGAATGTCATGTTTTCGTAGAAGCCTACAGATCTTTCTGGATACTCGTCCAAATAACGAAAAAAGAAGAAAAAGGAAAATAAAACACTCTGGGCTTTTTTTCTTTGTTTCTCAGTCTCAGCCTCTTCCTCAGTCGTTGATTTTACTACTCTTTCCTTCGGCACACATTTCATAAGTCTTAAAATTCTTCGGTGATAATTTCTTTGTCAAACAATGATCGAGACCTGTAAAGCAAAGCCTCTAGCATGGAATTTCTTGGTGACCCATCATCATCCAGTCTTCTTGATAACGACTCGAAACACTGGAATAATACAAAGGAATAGGTTATACTAGCCGCTTTCGTTAACAGATACTCTGAATGTTTTTCTCAAGACATGTAGTCTTGCGTTTCCTTTCCCTGCTGCTACTGATATCACGCTTTCCAACTTACAACATATAGACATTCATCCGATGTGAAGATGATCCAGATGCTTGTAATCGAATACTCTTAAGTTATTTCCCCCTGCTGTGGGGAATTATCAACATTTATAGTTAGCTGGCATTCAGTTCATTAAGTGGAAACGATATCAAAGTGATTCTGCACTGTCTTATTGAAACCAACCAGCGACGATTCCTTCCGTTAGATAGAAGCACAATGCCTTAACAGTGTGAGAACATTTGATGCATGACTTTCAAATGCGTGGACTTTAGGAATTTTCATCCACCAGTCTGTGAACCCTCCCGTCTGATCTAGTCACCAGCAACGACCTGCATTCCTTTCCAGTTGCACAACACTATGCCTACTGTAAGACTCGTAACATCTATGAGCGACGAAAGGCGTGAATTCCTCAGTATATTCCTTATAAAATTTCCTGTGTATCTAGTTGGAGCCAAATACCTTATTCACATAGAGTAATTTGCGTTTTTCTTCACTAGTACGAGTACTTGTACCTGTATCTGATAATTGTGATTTTGTAAGAGGTTCAGTCGCTCATCGCGTATCAGAAACCTCATACACAAATGCATTATCAAAAGTAGAATTTCATATGTAACCTTTCTGTTCATTGCCTTGAGTTTCAAGACAGCTTTGATACAAGAGAGAAATATTGTGGTTCCGATCAGTTAACCGTATTTATAAGATCTATATAAGATTAATTGCCTACAGCTGTAAGATAACTGAGGTAAAGTATCTTTAGCCTTCGGCTGTACATGAGAAAATTTATTTCTCAGCCGGCTTTACTTATTACAAGTATCATCACTGGAGGAATAGTTGTACAGTGAAAAATTGTTGTTAACATCGTTTCGATTTTTCGATGTGTAGCTGAAGTGATGATGCTTGTAATAAGTGAAACCGACTGAGGAATAAAGGTTCACGTGTACAGACGAGGACTCGGAATGCTTTACTTCAAGCAATCACATTTATTTATTTGTTTGAAGGGCATATTTACCGTGAATTTCTGAAAGATATTTCGATAGAAAAAGCCTGTGGAACTTGTTCTTTATTTATTTGTTTGAAGGGCATATTTACCGTGAATTTCTGAAAGATCTTTCGATAGAAAAAGCCTGTGGAACTTGTTCTGAGGATGACGCACAGCCCTGTACAGGCAGTACAGGTTGTCTAACAGTTTCCTTTTTTCATTGCACTTCTTTTCCTTAAATATTCTTTCCTGAAGGCTTCACACAGCGATTGTGCACGCATTGTTCGGATATCCGAAGCAGGTGCGCATATAATACATGTTTCAATTTCGACGGTTTACAAGTCCCTCATTACTGCCCTTCTACCGGAATTCAGTGCTGTTGGCCTTGGAGGACAGTGATTTATTATTCACTAAATCTGCATATAATTTCAGCAACAAGTTATCTTCCCATCATCACCGGTCGGATTCAGGTCATAAGAGGATGCAGTAGTTCACTCACTGTATCAGGTGCTCTCAACGTGTTTGTGAGGAAAGTACTGTTTTGATGTTGATGTGACCGATGACTGCCGAAACCGCAAAATTTTTTGATGAACATTGGAGTGGTCATGCCGGAGAATAAATAATTTTTACGGTTCCGTGTCTCAATCGGTGAAAACAGAATCCTCATAGGATCACTTTGTTGTCCGTCTGTCTCTCTGGCCTTCTGTTAGAAACCATTTATTCTCTGGAAATTACGAATGTATCACGTTGACATGTATTCCACATACTAAGGTCTACGGCTCCTTGGTGGTGTAAAAAGCTGAAGCTCCTAAGACAATGTAATCAGAAGATACAGCGGTTTATATCACATATATTTAAAGTCGCCAAATCACTCACCAAAATCTGCAGCGTACTTCCTGTTGACCTGGGACCATGAAATTTGGCAAGAAGCAAAAATTCACAGCACAAGTAAGACAAAAAATCAGAGAACTGTTAATATCTAGCCATACAACACAAAAATATTTTTTTCGTTTATTATCCGACTTCCTGCAACTCCGTCTGTTAAGACACCTTTTTTCTCATGAACCGGTAGACGTACCAACTTCTTATTTATGTCACATACGATGGGTTATGGTATGTTGGCGCGGTGTAAAAAGTTCAATCTTACGTGTCAATGCACTCGAAGGATACATCCATTTGCCGGCCGGGATGGCCGAACGGTTCTAGGCGCTACAGTCTGGAACCGCGCGACCGCTACGGTCGCAGGTTCGAATCCTGCCTCGGCCATGGATGTGTGTGATGTCCTTAGGTTAGTTAGGTTGAAGTAGTTCTAAGTTCTAGGGGGCTGATGACCTCAGAAGTTAAGTCCCATACTGCTCAGAGCCGTTTGAACCATTTGGTACAGCCATTTATGTCACATATTTTGACCCCTTGCGAGTATCGATCTCGATAACAGGCAAAAAAGTCCAAGTTCCCGATTTCCGGAATGGATGAACTACCTGTAAACAGAATTAAGTTTGTGTGGAACCCTCGGTGCGTGAGACCTACTCGCAAGTCTGTAATGTCTGTAGAGACGTTCTGGTGTTGCGAAGTCAAACTCCCTCCCCGTTTCTATCCTTGGAGACTTTTTAGCTCGGGAGTCACTGATACACTATCGCTTGCATAGCCATCGACCTCGTGAAAGCGCGCAAGCACTCCGGCACTCCGCGGTGATCTTGAAGGTGTCCTGTGGGAAAAAGAATGTTATGCGTGCAGTTTCCGAAAGGATCGCTAAAGATTCGTGGCGTCAGAACGCACAAACTTATGGGTAGAAATTAAATGAATATCTTATATGATTGTGACAGAATTTTGAACGGATGTTGGAAATGAAGAGTGGAGGAATATATATAGAAACAAACATTAAATATGCTTTCAAGGGGACCGCGACTGTTCGACGTCACTAATATCGTCCGAATTTATTGTATGTATCGGGCTTCTTGGTCATAAATAAATGCAACAGTGGTGCGAGCTCCAGGGGGCCAAGTGCTTATGAAAAAATGCATTTCAGCGGCGATTGTCAAGGCATGAGTCATGTATGCTAGCATAGCTTTCTGGTAGCGATTAGCGCAGCGGGAAGAATGCAGAACGATAATCAGAGGAGCGTGGAATCGAATCACTAAACAAACACTTTTTTAATTCTTGTATTTTAGATTTTTACGTTACTTACACTACAGGTAAATAATGTCCAGTACCCTGTATTCATTAATATTTCCATAAAAGGTATGAAAAGAGAAGCCATAGAAAAGTTTGTAATTACAAATAAAAATTAGGTACTTTTATTATTTTACTGAGGCGATATCGGACAACCAGGCCTTGCAGTAATGTTTTGTAAACCGCCGGATTTTTACAATTGCATTGTTCATATAAGTTTCTACAGAATAACAAATTTGGTTTAAATTCATAAAATATTCTCTATCATTACACAGTTTGACAGCATGAAACTTACCCTTTGTATGTAAAAAAATGACAGTGATTGAAAATCTCTTACGTTACTTGATTTTCAAACAGCTGAGCAAAAGTGAACGTACTCAGACAGTTTTCTCTTTACTTATTCTGATCATCACTAAACTGTCACACAATATTTTAGCGCATTACAGACTTTTTGACATTTAGTTTCGGTGTTAAGTAACTCAGCAGTTAAATCTTCGCGTGTTTTTTCAAGTGTTGTGTCTAATTTTTGAAGCTGTTTATGTGTTTGTCTCTGATTTTGTTCCATTGTGTCTATCTTTTGAAGCTTTGTCCCATTTGTTTCTGATTTTGTTCAAGTGTTGTGTCTAACTTTTGAAGCCTTTGTCCTATTTGTTGAATTAATTCTAATAACAACCCACTGGTGTCTAAAGCATGTTCCTCAGTGCTATTCGGCAGTGCACTTGAACAGGCTACATTCGCATTTTGAAAAGCAGAAAATGTATCTAGACTTGATTGAGAAACGGGTAATGATGCAAAACCAGATTCTACAGTATTAGCAACATTTTCTCCTGTCATTTCGGACTCCTGAGGCGAGCTTTTGCCTACCGATCGATGGATAATACTACCCTGTTCACTATCTGTTTCACTGTTTACACCATTATTTATCGCCTGGTCCATTTCCCTATGAACAAATACCAAATTACTATTTTGAATGTCTGTTAATTCATTACACGGTGATGCTGATAAGCTACGCTCGTCGTTACTATCATTTCTCAATTTACTTTGCAGCCTAGTGTTACGTTTTTCACACGCCCTAACTGTCACGTATTTCACACAATAACAGAGAAAAGCACAATCTGAAGAGCAAAATAAGAAAACAAATTAAAATAACACTGAAAATAATATGAAATTAATTGCAAGCGCGTCTGCGAAATACTTTGTGAAAATCTACACGCATACCACAACCGTTTTACTGTACAACAATGATAAACTACAGCTACAAAGGAGATTCTCTCTACAATTACGCGCTAGCAATAAATAAAAACTACACCAATTACTGAAATTACAAGAAAAAAATCAGGTTATTCCAGTGAGGTATCGTCGGCTAAGGGTCGACATATGAAACTTCTCATTCGCATGTAAAAAAGTGATAGTGCTGGAAAAACTCTTACGTTATTTGATTTTCAAACAGCTGAGGAAACTGAACGTACTCAGACAGTTCTCTCTTTAATTATTCTGATGATCACTAAACTGACTCGATATTTTAGCGCAACGCAGTCTGACTTTCAGTAATCCCTACAAAAGAATGGCCCTGACTAATAAAACCTATACCCTTGATGAATCACTTACCTCACAAAAATATTCGTTACTCGAACTACTGCAATACAGCGAACGCCAACACTGCCAGCTAAATAAAAGCTTCTAACTAATGAAGGCACTAACTACTGATACACATAGTTGATAGAGAACAAACAATGTATTTACCTTAACAGTGTTGAAAAGTCGTAATATATATATTAATATATGACATGCAGTGTCACAAATTTCCTTTTTCTGACGGACACACGTCCAGATAGTCTGCTCATAGTAACCTTTCAAAACTCTGGCATCTCTCTCTCCATTATCCACCACTGCTGGCGGCTCACCTCGAACTGCCCAAGGCTATGCGCTGTTGACATCCAACTGCCCAACACTACACAAGCGAATATTCCAACAATGAGTCCAACCAGCCACAGACTGCACACAACACAGTCAGCGATTTTCATACAGAGCGTTACCAACATAAAAACCTAAACAGCCTACTTACAGGCAAAACATGCATAACGCATTATCTCTCCAAATATCGGCGAGGATAGTTGGAGATGGACAATGGGACGTGTTTTGATGCAGTATCGCCGGAAAATGATTTCTTTTAATCTCTCGATGAGATAACAGTAGCTTTGAAGACTTTGGGTAAAATTATTTACCTGGGGAACGTTACCCACGTGTGTTGGAACATGACATAAACGGTGAAATTGGCCGATCGCAAAATTAATAAAGAATATTACAGCCCACTATAGACCATGTTTACCTTTACACAATTTTTGAGCCTGTGGGCCACGCAAATCAAAATTATGATAAAATCCGATATCACGGTGTTACTGAGAATTATTTCGATTTCTTTGCTGTGTAAGTAACGCAAAAAGTGAAAGCAAACAAGGAAAAGAAAGTTTTCAGCTAGGAACTCGACCTCACGACCTTCAGATTACCGTTCTGTACTCTTTCCGCTGCTCCAACTACTGCGTGGAGTCTACACTAACGTAACTGGCTCATGCCTCTCCCGACCCGCGCCGAAAAATGTAACTATTTATAAACGCTAGATCGCCTGGTGCGCCACTTCCGTTCCTTTCACTTCTGGCCAAGCCCTGCACGTGCCAAAAATCTGAATGAAGTCGACGATGACAAGTACGTGCAGTGTCCTTGTTAGGTGTTGCATATTTATTGTTAAACGGGTATTATTTGTAATCTGGCCTTCGACCTTGTCCTATTCTTTTGTCTCGTTTGTATATCACCTGAACAGTTATGTGGCCTTATAAACTGCGGATGTGTGGTAGAGATTTCTCCCCGCTAAATGTTTATACACTAGAAATGAGGGGCACAAAAGTATTCTGAAACTTAGCGACTACTGTTGCTATACTGTTATTTCATTTTGCAGCTTTGCACCTCTAATGAATTTTGATTTAAACTCATTATGACAGCCCGTTACCATTTAGTATACTGTAGATGAATATTGTTTACAGTTACAAATAAACTGAAACCAAACCATGGAACACAAGGCATATTTTTCTCTGGCTGCAATTTCTAAGGAATCTAGTTCTCATAAAAGTATCGGTAAACTTTAAATTCTAGCTAACATAGGCATAAATTGATGCGTGTGTGAATACGTGCGTATGTGGCGGTGGGGGGGGGGGGGGAGGGAGGAGTAGAGGGACCAGGTATTCGGCCAGAGACTAACATGAGAAAAGTGATGTTGACAGACACAAACGCAATTTTGGAAATTTGGAAATTTGTGGTAAGTTCCTATGGGACCAAACTGCTGAGGTCATCGGTCCCTAGGCTCACAAACTACTTAATCTAACTTAAACTAACTGACGCTAAGGACAACGCACACATCCATACGCGAGAGACGACTCGAACCTCCGACAGGGAGAGCAGCGCAAACCGTGGCAACAAACGCAATTAGAAGGACATTCTGAACGTGAAGAATTCTAGGATATCATAAAAAATCGATCTCTAATTCGACGTGTTGTTGTGGTTTTAATGTACGTTTGTATTACACAATATGCGATTAAGTTAATTTACAATCAAATCTTCTTTTCTTACTCTGTTTAGGTAGAAAACAGTTTATGATCGTTCGCCCTCATGCTAACGCATAGACCGGTGAGACATACAGGCGAACAGGCTGTTCCTGTGGTCGACGAAGGTGAAGTTCATGAAGCGAACGGCTAGCCAGAAGCAATGCTCAGAGTGAACCAAAAGTCGTCGTAGGCGTGCACAAACAGTCCACGGGGATATACAAATCGAGAAACGTAAACACAGACAAGGTCAATCAATCTGCTCCAAATAGCTCTTATCGAAGACTTCAGAGAATTGTGAGGAAATGAGCGGCAAGTTCGGGCTTGCGTTACTTAATAGCACTGGCCGAACGCAAGTGACATGTCCGCGGCCGCACTTTGAGTCGATACACGGGATGTGCGGGGATTCTGAATCATTGTCGGATACTAAAGAAGTACCAGCGTTACATTCGTTTGGCTAATGTTATGATCTCAACCCATGGAAAGTTAATGTTTCGTACATGTGGATTTCTGTCTTTGCAAAAACATGAAAGCAGGCTCTTTGCCTTCGCTTCTACTCTCCTGGAGTATCACTTCACATATTTGAAGTAACCATTCCTGCTTACTGGAGGGTAACGAGACATCAAAGACGGAGCATCTCCCTTTCATAATTCTGAAATACCTACAGTGCAGATCTTGACCTGGCATCTTTCAGTTTGGCAAACATAGGGGCAGATAACAGATCATTGTGCATCATTTAATCTCGAAACTCCCTTACTCATTAAATCAAAACTTATACAATTTCTTATGCTAGAGAAAGTACTACAAAAGCTAAGAGGTTATCTTCCAACGAGGACGGTAATATTCACTTTTTTAAACTGCGTCTACAGAGCAGCCGGGACTGCTTAGAACATTATGTTATGTCACGTGCGAAGACTAAAACCCGGGCCCTGAATTCCCACGGACAGAACTTGGAAGGTAACAGCGAACTAGTTCAAGTTTTTTTCAGTCCTTCGGGAGAGCTCAGACAGTGAAAGTAGTAGCGTCCTGTCGAAACAATCTTTCTTCATTCAGTTACGTCTTTCGTTACATAACCTGATTATTATACATTAGGAGGAAGAATATGTACTACATCCTAATGAGCGAAGTCAGTCTGTTTAAAAAGATAAAACGGTAACACCATGTGAACCTAATGCCAATAAGCATATGTAAAGAGTGATCGCAGTAGTACTGAACATTGTATGAAACTTCCTGGCAGATTACAACTGTGTGCCGGACCGAGACTCGAACTCTGGACCGAGTTCCAGTCGCGGTCCGGCTCACAGTTATAATCTGCATGGAAATTTCATATCAGCGCACACTCCGCTGCGGAGAGAAAATTTCATTCTGTACTTATGTATGTTCCCATAAACTTTCTGTGAAATATATAACAAATCCTGAACGCTACCTCCTTTCGAATACAGTAAATTTCTTCCAGAGGAAAGAGCTACTCTTAAAAAAATCAGCGTGAATTTGGAAAACACCACTAGTTCGAAAGTCGGCTCGCCCTTTCGTCGCGCGATGTCCTATAAATAACGAATGAAAAGCAATGTGCAAATTCCGTGCTCTTAGATTTCTTGAAAGCTGTTGACTCAGTGCCAAACGGTAGATTTTTAATGGAAGTCCGAGCAAACGGTATGGGTTCTCCGTTAAGTGAGTGACTCGAAGGCTGTTCGAGAAATGGAAAGCAGTATGTTGTCCAGGACACCTAGCGTTCATCAGAGAGAAGGCTATCGTCAGAGATGTCCCAGGAAAATGTGTTGTCTGTTGTCGTCCACACACATAAACGACCTAACGGATAAGAAGATGAGCAACCAGCAATTGTTTGCTGATTGAGGTGATGAGTGGGAGCTCGTTCTAAATGTGGAAAACTGTAAGTTAATGCTCATGAGTAGGAAAATCGATCATGTAATTTTCTATTACAATATTAGTGGTGTGCTGGGTGACACTGTCACGTCAATAATTATCTAGACATAAAGTTGCAAAGCGACAAGAAATAGAACGAGCGCCTACTGTTGGCTTTAGGGGAGGCCTATGGTGGACTTTTGCAAATTGGGAGAATTCTATGAAAATGAAGATCAACAAGTATAAAGGAGACCACGTGGACAACACTTGCGCTACTTATTATTGAGTACCGGTCCAGGGTTTAGGATCTTCGCTGGCCGCGTTAAACGAAGACATGGAAGCAATTGACATGCGTACAGATCTGTTACCGATAGGTTATATTAACACGTGTTTCTGAAATTGATGAACTCTAATGGAAAGTTTTTCATGGAAGACGACGGTGTTTTCACGAAATATAATTTGAAAATGTAGAGAAATTTCTTTTCCAACAGACGTGAGAATGATTCTGCTCCCTACAACGCAGATGTAACTTAATGACAAACGAAGACAAGATAGAAGGAATCGTGACTAGTTCGGAAGTATACAGTCACTTTTCCGTGCCTCCGTTTGCTTATGGAACAGCAAAGGGAATGACTTGAAGTAGATCAAGGTACCCCTCCATCGTTCGTTAGGTGGTGGCTTTCGGAGTATAAATGTAGATGTAGTTACGTTTAAGAGAGCAATAAGCCTAGAATTTTCACAGAAAGAAACCTAAAGAATGGATCTTAGAACACCGAACAGGACTGGCATCGAATCAAGATGTTCTCATTCTCTAACGTTTCAGTTACTTCACTGATTCTAATAACTACGAAGTGTACCGAGGTTGCGCTCATAGAGCTTCCTTATCGCAAGGTGCCTGTCACAGGTTATCTCGCACTTTATTGCTGTCCAAAGCCATACTGCAGCTGAATGGACCTAGTGCGTATACAACCTTCCCCTCCACGTAACCTCCCCCTTATGACTCTACTACCACTATGCATTCCTCGCGCTGCGTCAAGCGTTTGGTGTGAATGGCGATGGAACTGGGAGAAAGAGACAGGGCTAATTCTGATGAAGAACAGCGTAAGCGACTATTAAGACAGTCTTATTCCCTCATTTCACAATGTAAGTAGGAGTATTGTGAAATATATAAAGAAACCTCGGACAGATACTCTACACCGTATCATTTCAAGCGTTTGACGCCAAAATTCCTTTCACCACAGCATTCTAACTGGCTGTCTCGCTGAGAAGAGACTGATAGTCACTTACAGATAGGAAACTAGAATTTTGAGCTTGAATCTCTCGTTTACACAAAATACCCTAGGAGAGAAATCGCGTTTTTTAAAATTAAAAGTTTATATATTTTGGCCTTAGACCACTCAAACGGTATCATTACGGGTTTTTGACCCGCTACCAAGTCATCGTGAGATGACCAGTTTTCTAAGGAAAGGAAAGAAAAAGTAGGAAATTAAATTACAAATTATACTGACTTGTATACAAAACCATGCATACTTGAATATGTTAACCTAGTAAATCGCAAGTATAAGACAAGACATTCTCGGATAAAACTCACTGTGTGAGAAAGCCTTCTCAAAATTAAAGCAAGTCAAAAATTACTGAATTACTTCTGAATGTGCACTATACATCGAGAATGGGACAACTATAAAATCAAGCCTCTGTTGAAGGTCGTAGCATTATGATGTAAATATTGTTTCAGTCCAAACAGATGCGTCAGAAAATCTAATTCCTTACTTAATGTGATTCTACGTACGTAAATTGCAGTAATTCCTCTGATGCTCACTTAGTAATAGTTCTGAAGCCCTAATGATACCATCTGAGCAACCTCAGTTTGAAATATATATTTCACAAAAACATTACACAGAAATTGTCACGAAAGGAGAATCGAGTGAAGCAGGGTTCGACCAGAGCAACACGTAGATCCATCCACTTCATGTCGGTGTGCAGCAAAACGTTGTCGTAATAACATAAGTCTTTCAGCCACCAGCTGTCTCTATTTTCAACGTACAGTGATCCTCAAACGAAAGCGAGTTGGCCTGGCGCGGTGCGTCCAGCCTGCAACTGAGAGCGCTGCTGACGGCGGAGCGCCGACGTCGTGCAGTCTGCAGGCCGACAGGCGACAGTTTTTTCCAGTCTCCCTCCCTCCTCGGAAACAAATTGGCTGGACTTGGCCCCCTGACACTCGTGACGCTTTCCGCTTGGCCGGCTGGAATTAATCAGATCGCGCGCCGTCCGCGCCGGAAACGTGCCGCCCTTATAAAGGCGATACGCGAGGCTGCAGCCACTTTGCGTTCCGACCGGTGGTAGTCGCTGTATTTCACGTTCAAGCCAATGTTGTGCTTGTGTATTATGTTGTTCTGCAGTACCATTCCACTCTTGTTTCCTATAACATGTTTGAAAAGTTACATCAGGGAGAAATATTTCTCCCCTCTCTCTCTTTCTGTCTCTCCTGTACCAATGACGGTGTTACCATTACCTTGACCAATAACACTGAAGATAGCTTATTTACAGTCATAACTGACATCTGTAGCCCACATACGGGCCAAAAATAAAGAACAGAGTTCAGCTGTTCATTACAAACTACGAGGCCAATTCGGAAAGTAAGGTCCGATCTGGGGCGAAATGGAAAAAACTCTGAATATCCGATGAAGTTTTGCACAGTTTTGTTTCGCAGTATTTCCAGTATTCCCGTCGATGGCATCAAGTCGCTCCTTTCAGTTCTGAGCGCACAGTGAGCACGTAGAGATGCCTAAAAAATTGAGTCTCCCACCAAGTATGGGTACCCGTTGAGAGGTTTCGCTTCAACCTATGCAGCAGACGTAACATAACTGTCATGTGTTTGCTTCATCATGGCAGTTCTAGGCCGCACACTGCAGGGGCAGTGAAGACGTCCCTGCAGCGTTTTTGTAGGGATGTCTTTGATTGCCCACCGTGCAGCCCTGACTTGGAATCCTCTGATGTTCAGCTCTTCTCACATGAATCGCTGGCTATGACTACAAGACTTTGGCACAGACAACGAGCTGCAGACGAGCACAGAGAAGTGGCGCAAAGCACAGGTGGCTGCTTTCTATGACGACGGTACTGGAATGTTGCTACAACTCAGCGACAACTGTCTACGTCGGAGCGCCAACTGTGTGGAGAAGTAGCTGTATGATGTAGCTAACTGTTCCACATTAAACATTTTTTATTGTTACACTGGTTTCTAATCGTATATCATGACCGATCGAACATAGCCGAATAGCCGTCGTATAAAACGTTTGAAGACATTGCTCCTGTCACCGGAAAGAAGAAGATTAAACGTTTTGACACATCTGCGCTGTTATTTGCTTTGTAGCAACGTGGCGACCACACCATAAAAGAAATGATTTTATGTGTTGGAATTTGCTCGAACTCAATCCAGTGTTTAATGAGCTTTCCGCTGTCGATTCAGCAAGAAGCCAAGCTCTGCACAAGCAGATTTCCGATCGACATGCAAAGTTTTTGAAATGGTTGCATATGCGAAGAGATGAGGACTGGTCGGCCCCGCATGTCCGATGAAGAAGTCCAGCGTATCAGAGATGCGTTCACACAGAGCCCTCGGAAGTCCACATGACGGGCAGGCAGGGGACTTCAGCCTCCGAAATCGGCGGTGCGGCCTGTTCTGAAACGAAGCCTGCTTATGAAGGCTTAAAAGTGCAGTTACTGCAGCAATTGCGGCCCGGCGACCGTATTATAAGGCATGAACGTTGCATTTCAATTCCTCCGGGGTATGGCAAAGGACACTTTCACTGAATGACTCATCTTTACGGACGATTCTTCTATCGACTAAAGTAAATGGCCGTAATGTAGACATTTGAAGGTCACAAAGTCCTGGCGTCGTCGACTAACATAGAACAGACTCATTGTCACCGAATATGTCTTGTGACGTTTCTGTTCACAGTGTTTATGGATATCCCGTTTTTGTGGAGAAAACTGTGATGGGAATGTGGTATCTGGACTTGCTGCCAAATTGGTAGTTTCCACAACTTTACGAAGGTTCCAATGTTTCCATTTTTATGTAAGTCGTAGCTCCGACGCAGTTTTACTATGAAGTGCGGCGTTATTTCAAAAACAATGTTAACAATACTATCGCACAGCTTTCGACTGGAAAGGGGACCACAGTATCTTGATCATTGCTTTCGGCCTCTTAGGTCACCAGACCACAGAGCCTTGCGATTTTTTTTCTGTGGGGGTACATAAAAGACATAGTTTTTGTCCTACCAATGACAACTATTCTTCAAGAGCCGAGAAACTGAACTACTGAACCTGTCGATTCAACAGACAGGGACTTATTGATTCGTGTGTGGTATGAAATGGACCAAATCTTTGATATTTCTCAAGCAACGCATGTTACTTATGTTGAGTGTATGGTATAGGTATCTACGAAAAAAATCTTCCTCTGTCTAGTGATATGCGCAATGTGTTTCTATCTTTCATAGTTTCTATGTAATGTACAATCGAAATCCTCTCTTTTTGAATAACCTTGTACATTGCGAGATAAATCAGCAACTTAACTGGTATTAAAAAACTATTTCAATACATCGTTTATTGTTCAGTTCCAGTTGCACATCTTTCTTACTGCGTGACTGGTATCGATGTCGCTGTATCATCACCTTTATATCTGTGTAGTTACGTCAGCAACCTGTCGTGTATGTATCAGGACAACACATCTGAATACTCTATTGCAATCATTCGTTACACGGAAACTGCACTACAACGACAAAATCGAACACGACATGAGTACTGAAAACATAATAGGGCTATAGCTGGCCATGAATGGTTTTGTCCATACATCTGCAGAATCCATATTTTAATCACCTAAGAATTAATGATTTCGTGCGCCCAGTTACGATGATTTGGGCCAGAGAAGTTGCGTAACTCTCTGGCTTGAGTGCACTTCAGTACCACATACAGGGGACTCGACAACTGTCATTACATCATTACCGCAACAGAAAGTCTCGCTTGTCTAACGTCCTAGCTGAGGGTATCCATAAAGCAAAAACACCAGCCTCTGGAACAAGATATTCTCGCATAATTCAGTGCCCTATGGCATACAAGAAAAAGCTGTTTCGTCAACGTCCTATGTGTTAACATATGGCTAGCTTTATCTGTGCCAAGGAGTAAAGCAAATATCTACATCTTCTTCCAACTATATTTCTTTCACTTTTCGTTTGTCAGTCATTTACGCCACTTCTTTTTCGATTCTCTTCATTTCGTTTGTTTTTATCACGTACCTCTTTTTCTCTTTTTCCACCCTTCCTCATGTCCATTGCTGCCAATGAACTCTGCTTAAATCTACGTGACTGTGACCAACCTGTATTACTCTATTATTGTGATTGACTAACGCAAACTTCGTTCTTTTTCTTTTCTGCTGTAGCAGCTACTTATCTTCCCCGATTTACATTATAGTTACTTCTGTTGCATGCTGCCTGAAATGAAGAACTTGTACAACATCTGTGCAGATACGTGTATATGATTTGGAACATGAAGAATACCTGTTAGGATGTAAGGGACTGATGACGCTGATCTTCCAAGGGTAAACAAAGAAATAAAATATGTCGATCGACATTAGGTACAGAATTCATACCTGTTTGAACTCATTAAGATTTAATGGCGTACTCACCAAGAGATGCAGAAATAATCTTACGGTGTATGTACATGGTGTTTCAAAGTCTGTACGATAAACCTCTAAGGATGACAGATATCGTCGTGAGGATCAATTTTTGTTGGAGGTACAATGTTTGCTGACACTTCCCGGCGACGTTACTTGTCCTTTTATATTGGTTATGTCTCTTAAACGTGGCAGGAAGTAAGTTCATGTGTGTTGACTATAATCTACTCATCTGCACCGTGGGTGCCCCACAAAAATTCTCATTCGTTTCTAAAATATCGGTCTCAACTTAGAGACACTAATTGACAGGTCTTTTTGTTGAAACTCGATGGTTTTAGTGGTGTAGTTAAGATGTAGCAGACACTGCTAGCTCGGTGAAATCTCGTTGCCGCAGTGCAGGAGTATGCTAAAGGGCGCCTAGCTTCGCCAGGAACTTACTGGCTCTCAGAAAAGTTGTTCCGCATGAAGTGATCTATCACCACCAGACGTTTGATGCAAACACTCTGAAACTCCAAGAACATAATCTGAAGTGAGCTAATACTTATTTCAGTAAATTTCTTCTGGGTGTGTGACCTCAGTGTCAGTGAGTAAAACTTCCGCTTTTCGACCGCTATTGTATGTGGCCTTCCCCAGTGCGGTCTTTTGCAATAGTGACCGAAAGTCCCGAAATCTCACACATTGACAATGCGGTCACTGACCCGGAAGAATTTTATTGACTCCGGCAAAAGCCCGGAAGCCTTTTACATTTACTAGTAATACTGATTTATTCCAGTTACGCTTAAGTAAATCAATCGTAATCTACGTGAAGACAAACATTTGTAACCCTGTGTTCAACTTAAAACTGCAGAGACTTAAGGAAACGTTCTCTTTTTATTTGCTTTACAGAGTATAAGCCACGAATAATTCTGTAATTATTGTTCACGATTGTCATTCCCTTTGGATTTTTATAATTCCTACCTCTCACATTTTTTTGAATAGTTCTCACAATTCCTAGTAATTAATATGGGTTTTTGAACTGGCAATTTTCCGTACCAAAACCCCAGTCAGAAAACATCTGGCTTGGGCTCATTGGAGCGCAAAAGTTTCAGATAGGCGATACCCAAGCTCTGAATTTTTGCGAACTTGAGTATCGACTAGGAAAACATTCAGTTTACTGTTCTATTCTAAATACGAGGGGCATTGAATAAGTAATGCAACTTATTTCTTTCAGAAAGCGGGTTCGCTTTATTCAGAATTCCCCACTCTTTTGGCTACAAAACAATATTATTTAACATAATCTCCGTTCAATGCGACAGCCTTGCGCCACCAGACTGTATGCCCGGAATGCACCAGTTTACTGCTCCACGTCGGAGCCAATGTGTTGATGCATCAATAATCATCCACGTACTGCCTGCCGCGGTATGCCCCTTGATTGGGGCAAATTGATGGAAGTCGGAAGCAGCGAGATCCGGGCTGTAAGATGGATAAGGAAGAACAGTCGAATGAAGGTTTGCGAGCTTCTCTCAGATGTGCAGGACTTTGTGAGGCCTTACGTTGTCACGGAGAAGGAAAAGATCATTTGAATTTTTGTGGTGACCAACACGCTCAAGTCGGTTCTTCAATTTCCTGAGAATTGCACAATATACTTCCAAACTGATCATGAGGTAGAACATCAAACAGAATAATCCATTCAAAGTCCCAGAAAACCGCCGCCATGACTTTAGTGGCTGAGGATGCGATGCTGAACTTTTTGTTCTGAGGGGAAGTGGTGTGGCGCCACTCCATTGACTGCTGTTTTGTTCCCGGTTCGAAATGATGAGCCCACGTTCCATTGCCCGTGACGAAGCTCCATAAAAATTTGTCACGATCAGTCTTGTAACGCACAAGAAATTCCGCACAGATGGTCCTTCGTTGCTCTTTACGATCTTCTGTAAGACGACGAGAAACCTAGCTGGGATACACCATTGACTACCCCAGCCGGTAGACCAGTGCTTCAGCACTATCAACAGAGACGTCCAGTTGAGCAGCGAGATGTCTGATCGTGAGCACCTTGAATGAGAATATCCGCACTTCCAACATCGGAGAAGTCACAGCAGTGTGCGGCCGGTTGGCTCGCGGGTGATCCCAAATGTTTGTACGACCTGGTTGCGCTGATGACATACGCGTCGCTCAAAGACTCACCGTGCTTTAGTTGACTGCCGTCAAGATTATGCAAGCGCCTATTATTAAATGCGATGCTCTGGTTTTTCGCCAAAGGAATCTCAATTACAGCTGTTGACTTGTAACGCACTTCGGTTGCAGACGCAAATTTGAAGGCTAGTTACAGCACCGTCACCCATCGGAAGTTCATGAAACTATAGAGGCTGAAGCGGAAATATTCCACGATGTCCCACAACAAAATCCGCATTTTTTCAACCGAAATTAGCCAAGAGAAACAAATGTAGCATTATTTATTGAACGTCCCTCATATCATGCTCTCTATAGGCACTTTATGCGTGGGTGTTTACCCTGGTGACTGCCTACTAGAAATGGGATGTGCTGGAAGGATCTTCTTGTGTATAACACAAGGCATCTTTCTTTTAGTCATCAATCTCCTGACAGTTTTGATGCATCCACCACGAATTCCTCTCCTATGCCACCTTTTCACCTCAGAGTAGCAATTACAACCTGCGTCCTCAATTACTTGCTCGACGTATTCCTCTACAGTTCTTGCCCTCTACAACTCCGTCTAGTACAATGAAGGTTATTGCGCGATGTCTTAACAGATGTCCAGTCATCCTGTGCCTTCTTCTTTTCAGTATTTTCAATATCTTACTTTCGTCGCCTATTCTGCAGATAATCTGCTCATTCCTTACCTAATAACGCCACCTGCATTCGTCTGCAACACTACATCTCGCATGCGTCCATTTTCTTCTGTTCTTGTTTTCTAACAGTCCATGTTTCACTACCATACAATACTGTGTTCCAAACGTATATTCCTAAAAATGCCTTGCTGAAATTAAGGCCTATATTTGATACCAGTAGATTTCTCTTGGCCAGGAATGCCCTTTTGTCCAGTGACAGTTTCCTTTTTATGTTCTTGTTCTGTCCGTCATGGGTTAGCTCGCTGCCTATGTAGCAGAGTCCATGACGACATCTGCTTCGTGGTCTTCAATTCTGATGTTATTTTTCTCAGATCTGATCTATTATAAATGGTTCTGAAATCCTGCGACAGTGAAAACAATAGGTATGTTTATAAATAACTCATCTGCTATCAGTCACGATTTTCTTTATTTTATTTTTCGCACGACGCGTTTCGGGAAATGATTCCCATTTCCAAGTGCGTTTTTTGTGTTTGTTATGTCACTCCTATGTGATGTTGTCGATGTGTAAGATTCTGCTTCAATTTGTTGACATTACTGCAATATATAATAAAACACGCGATTTTTAGTTGGTTGTCGATTTTTTTGTGAAGTTAGTGGCGAAATTTAGAAGAATTTGTTTCCTCATAGTCCATTTGTGCAGAGTCTCACACGCACTAAACATCACACATAACTTGTACACTTCTACATACCGAAAACATTTTCATAAGCAAAACAGTGACACAGATGTTCTTACAAGTAGTCAACAGAGAATGACATAACAGGCCTTCCACAGAGTATGATATGTTTTTGCACAGGGTTTATTTACCTTAACAATTTGGAATATAATTTACTTACGTTAATTTTATTATTGTGCTTATTTCTATGTGTTACTATTTTTATTTAAATATGCTGTCGAAAGATCTAAAGAAACACACTGATTCACTTTCAAGTTTTTCATTTCATATTTTATCTTCATATTTTCTGTAATGCGAATATATCTCCAGTTCATCTAGCAAATCCATTTTTTGTCCTTTATTTAGTCAGTGGAGAACTTTTTCTGCTCTTTTTTTCCAAATGGGTGTCCTGTTTTATGAACATGTGTTGTTATGGCTGATGTAGTGTGTCTGTTGTGTGTATAGACTTTTATGTGCTCTGTGTAACTGGTGTTGAAATTTCGGCCTGTTTATCCCAGCTTGAACAGGGAGCATTCCTGGGATGTGACCTTGTATATTCCAGAGTCTGAGTATGCATCATGCTTACACTTTATATTGTGTATTATTCTTTGTTGTAGTTTATTAGATGCAGAAAATCCAATTTTTACTTTGTGATTTTTGAAAATATCTGCAATCTTCTGTGATTCATTTCCAATGCGTGAGATACCAGACATACAGTTGTTTTTCTCTTTTTCTTCTGTGGCGCATTTTGTGACTGACTCTTTCTTCACTTTGCCTAAGATTGTGTGAACCATGGAAGCATTGTACCCATTGGCAACTTCAATCTTTTTCTCTGTGTTTATTTTTTGTTGCATGTTTTCTTGGAGGAGGAGGAGATTAGTGTTTAACGTCCCGTCGACAGCGAGGTCATTAGAGACGGAGCGCAAGCTCGGGTGAGGGAAGGATGGGGAAGGAAATCGGCCGTGCCCTTTCAAAGGAACCATCCCGGCATTTGCCTGTAGCGATTTAGGGAAATCACGGAAAACCTAAATCAGGATGGTCGGAGACGGGATTGAACCGTCGTCCTCCCGAATGCGAGTCCAGTGTGCTAACCACAGAGCCACCTCGCTCGGTCATGTTTTCTTGGTTCAATGGGATTTCAGCCATAGCAATATATGTACATAGTACAGGACACCCATCTGGAAAATAGAGCAAAATGTCAAAGTACTCAACCAACTAAATAAAGGACATAAAATGCGTTTACTAGAAGAACTGGAGGTATCTTCGCATTAAAGAAAATATGAAGATAAAATATGAAATGAACAACTTGAAAGTGAATCAGTGAGTTTCTTTAGATCTTTCGACAGCATATTTAAATAAAAATAGTAACACATAGAAATAAGCACAATAATAAAATTGACGTAAGTAAATTATGTTCCAAATTGTTAAGGTAAATAACCTCTGTACAAAAACATATCATAATCTGTGAGAGGCCTATAATGTCATTCTCTGTTGACTACTTGTAAGATCATCTGTGTCACTGTTTTGCTTATGAAAATGTTTTCGGTATGTAGAAGTGTACAAGTTATGTGTGATGTTCAGTGTGTGTGAGACTCTGCACAAATGGACCATGAGGAAACTTGTAACACTACCGCCCTGTCGGACGTGCGTTAGCTCAATAAAGCTTGTACTGTAATAAGTTCACGGGCTTCACCTTGTAAACAAGGATTTAGTACATAAGTTGACCGCGTGTACCTAATGGAAGCAATTCGGACTTATATTCAGTCAGTAACTACAGTGATGCGTCAAGCAAATGTAAAGTACAATTACGCGTTCGCATGGACAAGAAGTACACACAGTAGATACTACCAACGATTAATAATACGGTCGCCAGCCTACTTAGGCATTGAGTGAGTTTTTCCCTGTACAAGTGTGTACATGTACAAGCATAACAACACGTAATACTGTTACGTTATAAGACAAAGTTTGGCATAGGAAAAATCCACTGAACTAAAGTTCTCTCCTTTTGTATTAATTTGGACGAGCTAAATTACACAACACCACACAGCAATGATTACTACGCACTGCATTTTGTATATTGATCAGACTGAAATCGGGCATAGATTACCCTAGAATTAGCAATTTTGAAAACACACATACAATGTCACTATTAAAATTGGAAAAAACACTAATATACTTAGGTTTGATATAGAAATTTACTTTACTGTTCAAATCTGATCCGTACACTTCAAAATGAGCAAGAATGGGCAAGAGAAGGGGGGGGGCCCTGAAACTTTTACGGTCGTTATATTGAAACTAGTAAGTCCTGGAGGTAAATTAACACTCAAAATTATCAATCTGTGGATAACTATACTTTTCTTAATTTTGAATTAATTAGTTATCATTATTTCAGTCACAAATGAATAAAATAACATTGCTAGCTCAATTCAAAATTTATCTTTCAATTTAATCACACTGTAGTTCTTTACTAACATTTACATTGGCACTCCTAACTTTCAAACTGCTTTATAGCTTAAATTGGGCTGCAGATAATTTAGTACTAACTGTAAACTTTCAATTCGGGATACCCGGGTTACACAATATGTGGTAAGGACCCTGTCTAGGTCAATGATAAGGATAAGTGATGGCTAAGGCAATTCTGGTAAAAGTCGCGTTATTATTGAACAGTCAGAACAGTTTCAACACTGGTCCACACAGATACACTTCTAAAGATGAAATAAATGTTTAACCTGTGCACGTCGTTGCGGCGGATGGCGGGCAGCGAGATAGCGGGCAGCACAGCACACATACAAGCTCGGCTAAGGCTCACAGTCTCGGCGCTTTCATTCTTCTTAGCGTCGTAATCTTTCCAGTTTTGTGCCTGAGAATATAGCCATGCCAAGTAGTCGTCGGAATCGGTCCATCCGAGGCTCAATGGAATCCACTTTTCCTAGATAGCCTCCTCGGTACAGTACATGTTCCTCTGACCGATGCTCAACTCCGACTGTTTTACTGAGCCCGTTGTGCCGAACCGCGCCAGTGTGCGTTTTCCCGCACTCGCCTGCATCCACCTTTTCCCGCGCCCCTACAGGTAGGGTATTCACCACAGGTTTTCTACTACACATATTCTAATGCATTACCTACGTATGGACCAAGTGTTTAAATTACAATTTTCACATTTTGCAATAGTTTTAACATTAAATACATTTCCTTTTGGTTATCAAATCGCTTGAAATCTAACATAAATAATAACATTCATTTCAAAAGTTGTGTACAGTTTCTTTAACATGACACGAAAAGGAAAAAAATCCAAAATAATATTTACATTATTTTACATAAATTCAGAAAGAAACATTTATCTAAATGCATAAAGAAAAAAATTATTATAGGTACATTATTGTTACACATGCCCCTGTTTCCAGAAAATTTTCTTAAGTCCAAATTTTATGGGAACACTAAATTTAACAATAATACACTGGTTCTGAATCTTCACGTAAATGTTCAAGAAGATTTACACTACATATTTCCTTCCACTCACTGTATATAGGTTCACACTATTTTAACATATTAAGACCAATTTCTTGTTATTTACTTGAGTGCCTTTTGCACAGTCCAACTTCCCACTTTAACATTACTAAAATAGCAATTTAATCATTTTTTCCCAAATTTCTTAAAGAAATAATTTAAAATTCTGGAATGCAAACATTTAACTACAAAAAACAAATGCATATTTCTTATACACTATAAAATAATCTGTCGATGCTCGCTTTGAATAGTAGTCCATTTCTTAACTTATTAAACAAAACACACGCACAAAATTTTCAGAAAATTATTTACACATATTTGCTACCTATTATGAGGAGTTGGGCAGTCCATCTCACTTCATATTGTCACATCCTCTGGATCACATTTACAATTTTCCATCGACTATTTATCTGCCCTCATTGGTATTTGGCAGTCCTTCATATTATGGTTCATACACTGCCCATTTTCATTTTTGACAGTTCCATCTTTTATCTGGCTGATAGCATTATCCTTTCTTTTCAGTCCTTTCCTCCATACATTTTTACAGTTACAGTACAATTGGTAATCTGAAACTCACATAACTACATTAGCACACTTTCAATGGTATACAGACATTTACAAAGATTAATTACATCTGAAATAACTTGGTTTCAGCATAAGATACAGCACAATTACTCGTTCCTGGGAACATACAGTTTCAGGTCCACAATATTTCTTACACCTAAAGGTCTTTTGGATTTTGGGTAGATTAGGTAGTAAGCATTGTCATGTGGAATATTCTGTATTATATATGGTCCATTATAAATATATTTAAATTTTGAAATCTCATGGTTTAGTTCACTAGATTTTTCGTGGGTTTTTAAAAGAACATAATCTCCAATTTTAAATTTTGAAACTTTTAGATTTTTTTTGTTTCTTCTAGATCTAGATTCGGCTTTTTGCTTTGCCCTTTTTATTACCAATTCTTTCTTTTGATTCAATCCCAAACTTGTACAAGGTGGAAACTCTAATTTTTCTTCAATTAAACTTTTACTACTTTTACCTAACAAAATTTCTTCCGGTGGGAACCCTGTAGTTTCATGATGTAATGTGTTCATGACATTCTCAAAATCCGATATGAATCTGCCCCAGACTCTATTTCAACAAAACAATAATTCAATTTCAGATAACACTGAGCTACAGTAATAATAAAGTCATACATAATATTAATAATATCTACAAATACAGCATCCTGCCCCTGCTCGTCTCTTTATTAACAAGACAGTCTTTTATGGTTCATAAAACAGTCACTTAAGTCCGGTGGCTTCTTAGGCCTCTGGAGTTCAAAGTCTTTGCTTACTTGAACTCTTCGCAAAATGAACACTGAGTCGTCAGGCGGCTCTTTCTTTCTTTGTTCAGTCACAACATCTGGATTTTGTTTTGACACTTCGTCGTCGTTAGGTACAATATCGTACTTAACTACATCCCCTTTAATTTCACTGATTTTTTCATATCCTCTTTCAGTAAAAGTATATTCACTTTCTTTTACCCGAAAAATACATCTTCACTAGAGTCATCACTACTCTCTTCCTCCACATCAGATTCATTTAAGTACGCTACTTTTGCACAACAGGGAAAGTTAGTATATTCAATTTTGTCTGTATTAGCGTATCTTTCATCATCTAAACTATCGTCGGAATCCGACCATTCTGGATCGCTTTCAGGTTCTAACATAAAAGCTTTTCTGAGACAGGCACTAAGTTCCTCCTCGGTATTGTCGTCAGGCTTAGATTTTAATTCAATCTCCTCTTTTGGCGAAACGGCCTCATCATCAGCTTTATTTACATCTACTATGACTTCATATTCGGTGTAATCCTCGTGGACTTTAATTACTTTCATGTAATCATCTACCCCTTCTCCACAGTGCCTCTCGGTAGCAGCTTGTACTATTGGCGGATTGTTAGCAGAAGTTATTTCTTCGTCAATGCTGAGGATTTCATCCTCCAAATCCTTCCTATCATTAACCTTCCTCTTATCGGCAGCACGCGTACTTTGTGCGGCTCTATTTATTCTCCCCTCTTCAAATTTGGGCCACGTCACTTTATTGACGCCCCTATCATTTCCTTTTCTATTAACTAATTTCTTTGCCTCATACTCCTTCTTAAAATCCTCCCACTCACATTGCTTTAGGACCTTGTACAGATCGTCGATCTGCAGACGCCAATCAGTTACTTCTGCTAATTCATTACCGCCCTTTACCTCATTGCAAACACTGCTAACCGCACCTCTCTGTGTACTCACAGTCTCATTTATTGTTTCCTTTGCCACGAAATTATCACTCGTAAAATTTTCATTATCTCTTACGGCTACGTTCGTACCTACTGCTGCCATATTGCTAGCGGCTTCTCTCTGAACAGATGTTCCGCTAGGCTGGGCCGTTGCCCTCTGATGCTCCACTCGCCTGTTAACCTGGAGTATTCTGTACGGCCGAGATGACTCATGCTGGCTCGCACCTGACGCTTGTCTCGCCACAACACGTTGCGTCGTTTCACTCCTGTCTCTAACCTGTCTCATTACATTACGGTCGGTCCGATATCTTTTCTTAAATCGGGGCCGGTATGTATTGTCCGCTTCCGTTTGGCCCGCAACGTTCGCGGAAATTAGTTTCCCGCGTCGTTATTATTTTGCGCGGCATACCCTCTACCGCGACCTGGATTATTTCCTCTGCCTCTTCCTCTTCCTCTTCCTCTCTGTATTATATTGACGCGAAATCCATCGCCGTCATTTCGTTCGTCATTGTGTCGGTTATTATGGTTACCAAAGTTTTGATAATTGGCACGACTTGCGCGCCAATGGTCTTCGTCTTCGACCCTTTCCAGAAATGCTTGGAAGCTACGATGGTTGCTTCCTACATACCTTTTTGAATCTTCTGGGAGCTTTTTATACAGTTCCCAGATAATTTCTGAATCTGATCTTCGGCCTCTTAAATGCGTCAATTTCCGGTACCAATACTCGCAGAAATCTTTCAAAGACTTCCTGCCCCTGTTATCATGCTGTTTGGCCATGATAAACTCGCGCCATAAATGGTCCTGCTTTTGTTCAGACCAATATTCTTCTGTAAATCTTTGCCTGAATTCTTCGAACGTCATTCGTTCGGTATTTAAATTTATTCCCCAGTGCTTAGCGTCACCTGCTAAGGCGCTAATTACAACGTTTGTCTTTTCCTGATCAGACAAGTGCTCAGGAAATACTCTCTCGCAATTTTTGATGAAATCTAATGGATGCCACCCGTTATGTTTCTTGGCGGGATCGAAGCGTTCCTCACCTTCTAATAGCTTCGTAATTGGTGTGCCATTACAGACAACACCAGGCCTATCTTTTATTTTTCTCTCCAGATCGAAAATTCTGCCTTGAATTTCCGTAGTATTTTGTTCACAATTTTGAATACATCCGGTTACTATTTCACCTAAATCTCTTCCAGTGTCCGAAACTACCTTTTTCAATTGTGATATTCCGTGTTGACATTCGTTTACGATCTCAGTTTTAAGACCGAAAACTTTTTCGTCTACCTTAGTTACAACCAGAGGTTCTACTTTCTCTTGGATGTTGAGAATTTCAACATCGAATCTACCGTTAATGTTACCAATTTCCTCCTGCATAGTATCCATATTTTTGTTAATGGTGTCAATTTCAAATTTCATATTATTTACCACAGAACTTAAATTTCCCACTTTTTGTTCTACTTGCTCTATTTGTTTACTAATTCTAATTCCTTGATCTTTGACCTGTGCTTTAATTTGATCAACGTGTGTTTTAAGCTACTCATTCTGTGTTTGGAGCTGCTCGTCAACGTGTATTTTAAGCTGATTAACCTGATTGCCGACTTGTTTTTGAAGCTGATCATTCTGTCCTGCAATTTGTTTGGTTAATTGTTCAAATAAGTCGTTCATGCTTAAAATTTTTACACTGTTTTGTCCTACGAAATCGGTGTGTTCCGATTCTACTTCAGAAATTTCTTTCGGTTCTTTCTTTATCTGTGTTGAATCAAATATGTCAGTGGATTCGTTCACGTACCCACTATTATCTACAAAGTCACCCTCTGCTTCCTGTTTTGTCCCTTGCTGTGTTCGAGACGATCTCGATATTTCAATCTGTTCATTGACGTGTTCATGGTATTGTATGTACGCCAATTGTCTTCCGCTAACGCCATCTGTTATCTGGCCGCGTAAACTCCGGCTACTGCCAGCCGCATTCTCCATTTCACTCGGCACATCTACCCTGTCTACGTTTCTGTCCATTTTAAATGCCAACTGTACCCCACTATTATACTTGACTCACACTGCAGTTTATTTTACTAAACTTTATTGCTATTCGAGCCACTGAACATCCACTGTTCGGTCTTTACATTAATTTGTAACCGACCACAACTGGATGTCCTGTCACCGGGAAGCCACTTGTAACCCTACCGCCCTGTCGGACGTGCGTTAGCTCAATAAAGCCTGTACTGTAATAAGTTCACGGGCTTCACCTTGTAAACAAGGATTTAGTACATAAGTTGACCGCGTGTACCTAATGGAAGCAATTCGGACTTATATTCAGTCAGTAACTACAGTGATGCGTCAAGCAAATGTAAAGTACAATTACGCGTTCGCATGGACAAGAAGTACACACAGTAGATACTACCAATGATTAATAATATGGTCGCCAGCCTACTTAGGCATTGAGTGAGTTTTTCCCTGTACAAGTGTGTACATGTACAAGCATAACAACACGTAATACTGTTACGTTATAAGACAAAGTTTGGCATAGGAAAAATCCACTGAACTAAAGTTCTCTCCTTTTGTATTAATTTGGACGAGCTAAATTACACAACACCACACAGCAATGATTACTACGCACTGCATTTTGTATATTGATCAGACTGAAATCGGGCATAGATTACCCTAGAATTAGCAATTTTGAAAACACACATACAATGTCACTATTAAAATTGGAAAAAACACTAATATACTTAGGTTTGATATAGAAATTTACTTTACTGTTCAAATCTGATCCGTACACTTCAAAATGAGCAAGAATGGGCAAGAGAAGGGGGGGGGCCCTGAAACTTTTATGGTCGTTATATTGAAACTAGTAAGTCCTGGAGGTAAATTAACACTCAAAATTATCAATCTGTGGATAACTATACTTTTCTTAATTTTGAATTAATTAGTTATCATTATTTCAGTCACAAATGAATAAAATAACATTGCTAGCTCAATTCAAAATTTATCTTTCAATTTAATCACACTGTAGTTCTTTACTAACATTTACATTGGCACTCCTAACTTTCAAACTGCTTTATAGCTTAAATTGGGCTGCAGATAATTTAGTACTAACTGTAAACTTTCAATTCGGGATACTCGGGTTACACAATATGTGGTAAGGACCCTGTCTAGGTCAATGATAAGGATAAGTGATGGCTAAGGCAATTCTGGTAAAAGTCACGTTATTATTGAACAGTCAGAACAGTTTCAACACTGGTCCACACAGATACACTTCTAAAGATGAAATAAATGTTTAACCTGTGCACGTCGTTGCGGCGGATGGCGGGCAGCGAGATAGCGGGCAGCACAGCACACATACAAGCTCGGCTAAGGCTCACAGTCTCGGCGCTTTCATTCTTCTTAGCGTCGTAATCTTTCCAGTTTTGTGCCTGAGAATATAGCCATGCCAAGTAGTCGTCGGAATCGGTCCATCCGAGGCTCAATGGAATCCACTTTTCCTAGATAGCCTCCTCGGTATAGTACATGTTCCTCTGACCGATGCTCAACTCCGACTGTTTTACTGAGCCCGTTGTGCCGAACCGCGCCAGTGTGCGTTTTCCCGCACTCGCCTGCATCCACCTTTTCCCGCGCCCCTACAGGTAGGGTATTCACCACAGGTTTTCTACTACACATATTCTAATGCATTACCTACGTATGGACCAAGTGTTTAAATTACAATTTTCACATTTTACAATAGTTTTAACATTAAATACATTTCCTTTTGGTTATCAAATCGCTTGAAATCTAACATAAATAATAACATTCATTTCAAAAGTTGTGTACAGTTTCTTTAACATGACACGAAAAGGAAAAAAATCCAAAATAATATTTACATTATTTTACATAAATTCAGAAAGAAACATTTATCTAAATGCATAAAGAAAAAAATTATTATAGGTACATTATTGTTACAAACTGTAAGTACAAATTCTTCTAAATTTCGGAGCTAACTTCACAAAAAATCGACAACCAACTAAAAATCACGTGTTTTCTTACATACTGCAGTAAAGTCAACAAACTGAAGCAGAATCTCACACATCGACATCACATAGCAATAACATAACGAAGACACATAACGCACCTGAAAATGGGAATCATTTCCCGAAACGCGTCGTGCGAAAAATAAAATAAAGAAAATCGTGGCTGGTAGCAGATGAGTTATTTATAAACAAACCTATTGTTATTTTTCTCGCTGTTCTCATTTATGCTACTTCTGATCACTTTAGTCCTTCTTCAGTTTACTCAAACCATATTCTATACTCATTAGACTCATCTTTCCGCTGAACGGATTCTGTAACTGTTTCCCACTTACGACAACATAGTCATGAACGAAATTTGTATATTACTGACATCGTTTTACCATGAATTTTAGACCCACTCTTGAACTTTTCCCTTATTTCCATCATTACCACTTAGACTTACATACTGGATAGTAGGGGTGAAACACTGCATTCCTGTATCACACCGTTTTTAATCCGAGAACGTCGTTCTTATTCTTCCAGGCTTACTGTTCCTTGTCGGTTCTTGTACATATTGTATATTACACGTCCTTCCGTACCGCTTACCCATATTTTTCTTAGAATTTCGAACATCTTGAATCATTTGATGTCGTTCTGCGCTTTTACAAGTCGACAAATCCTATTAACCTGTCTTGGTTTTTCTTCAACCTTGCCTCCAGTCCAACCGTAATCTTAGAACTGTCTCTCTCGTCCCTTTACGTTTCCTAAGGCCAAACTGATAGCCATCGAACCGAAAACCTTTTGATAATTATTTGGTGACTGGCCTCTGTCTCTCTTGAGAAGGGTTGTGCTAACGCTATTAGTTCTGCATCTAAGTGGCCAGTAATGGAAAGCATCTACCGGTTGACGATGATCTTAAATTCCAGAGCAGAATATTTTTCAAGTGGTTCGTTATCTTAAAATAATGCGGTAACGTAGCAGTTTTATTGGTATTCTGCTGCTAAACATCTGGTAGATGTATGGGACTGTTGTACGAGTAGTTACTCCATGATCCGATGCGATCATATCACACATCGGCTATGACTGCGTTTACAGACTAGTAATAACTTTTGAATGTGTGTTATCTGAGACAGTAAAACAGTACATGTCACACACAATAAATTTTCGTTGCGGACTGTTAACAGCTAGCTCCAATACGAACAGATTACGGAACTGAAAATCCAGTTCTTCGTCAGAATCTCATTAATGCAGTAGCTCAATTTTTTTTTCAATTTGAATTACATTTTTGTGTTTTTCGATAGTGTTTCAGTCGGTCACATCCCTTGGACAAGATACTGTCTCTATAAAAGATTAGATGGCGTACATTTCGAGGGACGGGTGCACTCTGGGTGTCGCAACTTGCAGACGCCGGGAGAATGAGATTATTCTGCATTCGCGCAGGGTGCTACTGAATAGTGGGAACGTGTGGGAACCTGAAAGGATACAAGGCTGTGCAGCACACCCTTTTCGGACAGCATTCAGCATCCACGCTTTCAAGCCGCACTGATGGCCGTCTGCGATAAGCCCTTTCGTTGCTGTCGGACTGTGTAAGTAAGGTTACACTTCCTCCACAATTCCGTGTACCATACGGTTTCTGTAATGCTGTACATAATTAGAAACATTTTACGATGTTGTGTTACTTTAGAGTATTGTTAAATACCTTGCGAACATTTGGAATGATAATTTCTCAAATGAGATCTAATTGAAGTTACATGTTGGTTGTTGTCTTCTTATATTTGCATATTGGCATATACTAGATTGGTGCGTAAGTTTGTAGGGTCTTTGATTTGTATGTTGATATTCCGGTTGCTGTGGGTTCATTTATCAATTGTCATTTTCTATTGGTAGTTCATTATTGCTATTTGAGTTTACATAGTGTCGTGTTTTCGTTTGGACATAGTGAGTGGAGATGTAGAGCCTAGAAAATTTAGTGCCAAGTGTATCAATCTGACGTTTCCGACATATTCTGCTGTTTATGTTCAATAGAGACGTGACCGCAGCGAAGGCAGTCAGAAACATTTGCGCCGTGTATGGGGATAATGCCAATGGACAAAGCACGGCAAGAAAATGGTGTTCTCGTTTTAAGTAGGATCGTTTTGATGTTAGTGACACTCTCCGCTCAGGAAGACCTTCTTTAATGAAAATCGTTTAAGCGCATTAATCTACAATGATCGAACTCAGTATACTCGAGAACTGGCAAATGTGATGAAGTGTAGTCACTCCACAATCGTGCAACATTTTCATGCAATGGGAAAGGTTAAAAAATCAGATGTGTGGGTACCGCATGCTCTAAGCCGAAATCACAAAAATCAGCGGGTGGCCATATGAGCATCTCTGCTTGCTCGTCACCAGTTGGCTGGTGAACAACCACAAAACTGTCCTGTATCGCTACTGAGGACGAGAAATAGTGTTTTTATGCTAACATAAGGAAAAGAGGAATGGTTGAGGCCAAACAGTGCACCAACTAACTGTACAAATATTTGCGCGCATCCACAAAAGGTAACGTTATGCATCTGGTGAAGCAGCGACGGTGTAGTGTACTACGAATTGCTTCCCCAAGGTGTAACCATAACTGCTGAAGTTTATTGTGCCCAACAGACACGTCTTGAAGACGCAGTCCCAGAATAACAACAAGGAAGACTGCGTTCAGTGATGCAACTCCACGATAATGCCCACCCCCGTTCCCCTAGACTGACAAGAAACACTATAAGAGAGTTGGGTTTGGAAGTCATCCGCACCCAACTTATTTTTCTGCTTTTCCCACTCAGATTTTCACCTGTGAGGCTCTCTATCGAAAAACCTGCAAGCGGCTTACTTTCCTGATGGAAAGATGAAAATGAGCTCCAAAAATGGCTCGACGAGTTCTCGTCACAATATCACGTGATTTCTAGAGTCGCGGAATCTAAAAATTACCCCATCGTTGGCAGACTGTTGGACGTAGTGAGGAGAATATGTTATCGAAGACTAAAGTCTCTGTCATGTGTAATTTTTGTGTTTATTAAAAGATTCTGGACCAACTCAGTAATTTAATTTGATATTTTTCTGTCACCGTACGCTGTACCTGATGACCGTGATGTTAGTTTTCTCAGTTGGCGACTGTAGTTACCATATTGTAGCAGTGGTCATCACATGACGCTTGTACAGTGTACAAAAAAGAAATTACGATGAGTGCGATGAGTACATTTAAAACAATTTGCTAATATTAATGCTTGGAGCATAAGATTCCGTACATTAATCTTAATGGAGCTTGGGAATAGGCCAACCTCTGACGCTCGACTAATTTTGTCAGCCTAATATCCTCTCTGTTTAGAAACAGCAGACAGAATAAGAGACAAATTGAGGGTATGCTCCTCGTGCTAACGTCGTAAGACTTCCATTACTTTGGTGTACCGAATACCAATTCGTCGCGTGCAGTTACCAATTGATATGGGTAGCTTGGCAACAAACTATGCCCTAGTGCTTTCTAAAGACTGAGGTACATGGCGCTTTGTCCAAAAGGGTGGCCTCGTTTTCGGAATAATCAAGTCTTACTTTCTTTTCTTCCTCTGATTCTTATTTGTGTTGCATAGCGAAGAACAGATTGGAAAAGATTGCGTAGGTTGTTGTATTGCAGGAACAATCGGCTTTTACTTCTGTGTTCATAACATCTTTTCTGTACGCCAGATGTGTCAGAAAATGATCGCAATAAATCAAAAATACTATCAGTCAAATAAATGCCTGAGACTTCAAGCAGATGTGAAGGTCATCATTAACGAAAGCTAAAAGACGTTGACATATATCACAAGGCGAACCTCAATGAAAGTCCAGGGTCGCAGCTGTTCTATGCTTTAGATACTCTCGGTTTTACCTCCTTCCTTTCCATTATAAATTGTTTTTATTTTAGATTGTAAAAAGATCTGTCATTAAAAATATACAAAAATTCAAAAAATTCACAAGTATGAAAATTGTTCCCTTTTTTCCGCCGTTATGCCCTCTTAAGAGAAAGATTTCGAAAGCAGATGTTAAGCTGTAATCAATATCCTGGAGCCGCTGTTGTCTCTGATCATATATTTTTGGTTATTAACTGCAGATAAAAACTGAAGAAGTTACGAATATGTAGTAAATGAAGATCATAAGATCCGTCAAAATCTAAGGAAGCATAGCAAAAGTGAGAGTGTAGATGGGAGGATCAGCTAATGATCGACAGAAACAGGAGAAAGGAATATTTTAGAACACGAAGGGAGTAGCTTAGAGAAATGAAAAATGGACGGCAGCTGAGGATTAGAGACGCAAAAGGCAGAGCCTAGTGAAAATCTTCAAATAGGGGTAATGCAGGAGTAGGTTTAATAATGAATAGGAAAATAGGAATGCGGGTAAGCTACTACAAACAGTATAGTGAACGCATTATTGTGGCCAAGATAGATACGAAGCCCACACCTACTACAGTAGTACAAGTTTATATGCCGACTAGCTCTGCAGATGACGAAGAAATTGAAGAAATGTATGATGAAATAAAAGAAATTATTCAGATAGTGAAGGGAGACGAAAATTTAATAGTCATGGGTGACTGGAATTCGAGTGTAGGAAAAGGGAGAGAAGGAAACGTAGTAGGTGAATATGGATTGGGGCTAAGAAATGAAAGAGGAAGCCGCCTGGTAGAATTTTGCACAGAGCACAACTTAATCATAGCTAACACTTGGTTTAAGAATCATGATAGAAGGTTGTATACATGGAAGAACCCTGGAGATACTAAAAGGTATCAGGTAGATTATATAATGGTAAGACAGAGATTTAGGAACCAGGTTTTAAATTGTAAGACATTTCCAGGGGCAGATGTGGACTCTGACCACAATCTATTGGTTATGACCTGTGGATTAAAACTGAAGAAACTGCAAAAAGGTGGGAATTTAAGGAGATGGGACCTGGATAAACTGAAAGAACCAGAGGTGGTACAGAGTTTCAGGGAGAGCATAAGGGAACAATTGACAGGAATGGCGGAAAGAAATACAGTAGAAGAAGAATGGGTAGCTTTGAGGGATGAAGTAGTGAAGGCAGCAGAGGATCAAGTAGGTAAAAAGACGAGGGCTAGTAGAAATCCTTGGGTAACAGAAGAAATATTGAATTTAATTGATGAAAGGAGAAAATATAAAAATGCAATAAATGAAGCAGGCAAAAAGGAATACAAACGTCTCAAAAATGAGATCGACAGGAAGAGCAAAATGGCTAAGCAGGGATGGCTAGAGGACAAATGTAAGGATGTAGAGGCGTATCTCACTAGGGGTAAGATAGATACTGCCTACAGGAAAATTAAAGAGACCTTTGGAGATAAGAGAACCACTTGTATGAACATCAAGAGCTCAGATGGAAACCCAGTTCTAAGAAAAGAAGGGAAAGCAGAAAGGTGGAAGGAGTATATAGAGGGTCTATACAAGGGCGATGCACTTGAGGACAATATTATGGAAATGGAAGAGGATGTAGATGAAGATGAAATGGGAGATACGATACTGCGTGAAGAGTTTGACAGAGCACTGAAAGACCTGAGTCGAAATAAGGCCCCCGGAGTAGACAACATTCCATTGGAACTACTGACGGCCTTGTGAGAGCCAGTCCTGACAAAACTCTACCATCTGGTGAGCAAGATGTATGAAACAGGCGAAATACCCTCAGACTTCAAGAAGAATATAATAATTCCAATCCCAAAGAAAGCAGGGGTTGACAGATGTGAAAATTACCGAACAATCAGTTTAATAAGCCACAGCTGCAAAATACTAACACGAATTCTTTACAGACGAATGGAAAAACTAGTAGAAGCCGACCTCGGGGAAGATCACTTTGGATTCCGTAGAAATACTGGAACACGTGAGGCAATACTGACCTTACGACTTATCTTAGAAGAAAGATTAAGGAAAGGCAAACCTACGTTTCTAGCATTTGTAGACTTAGAGAAAGCTTTTGACAATGTTGACTGGAGTACTCTGTTTCAAATTCTAAAGGTGGCAGGGGTAAAATACAAGGAGCGAAAGGCTATTTACAATTTGTACAGAAACCAGATGGCAATTATAAGAGTCAAGGGACATGAAAGGGAAGCAGTGGTTGGGAAGGGAGTAAGACAGGGTTGTAGCCTCTCCCTGATGTTATTCAATCTGTATATTGAGCAAGCAGTAAAGGAAACAAAAGAAAAATTTGGAGTAGGTATTTAAATCCATGGAGAAGAAATAAAAACTTTGAGGTTCGCCGATGACATTGTAATTCTGTCAGAGACAGCAAAGGACTTGGAAGAGCAGTTGAACAGAATGGATGGTGTCTTGAAGGGAGGATATAAGATGAACATCAACAAAAACAAAACGAGGATAATGGAATGTAGTCGAATTAAGTCGGGTGATGTTGAGGGTATTAGATTAGGAAATGAGACACTTAAAGTAGTAAAGGAGATTTGCTATTTGGGGAGCAAGATAACTGATGATGGTCGAAGTAGAGAGGATATAAAATGTAGACTGGCAATGGCAAGGAAAGCGTTTCTGAAGAAGAGAAATTTGTTAACATCGAGTATAGATTTAAGTGTCAGGAAGTCATTTCTGAAAGTATTTGTATGGAGTGTAGCCATGTATGGAAGGGAAACATGGACGGTAAATAGTTTGGACAAGAAGAGAATAGAAGCTTTTGAAATGTGGTGCTACAGAAGAATGCTGAAGATTAGATGGGTAAATCACATAACTAATGAGGAAGTATTGAATAGGATTGGGGAGAAGAGAAGTTTGTGGCACAACATGACCAGAAGAAGGGATCGGTTGGTAGGACATGTTCTGAGGCATCAAGGGATCACCAATTTAGTATTGGAGGGCAGCGTGGAGGGTAAAAATCGTAGGGGGAGACCAAGAGATGAATACACTAAGCAGATTCAGAAGGATGTAGGTTGCAGTAGGTACTGGGAGATGAAGAAGCTTGCACAGGATAGAGTAGCATGGAGAGCTGCATCAAACCAGTCTCAGAGTGATGATCACAACAACAACAACAACAGTGAAAATCTCTGGATAGCACAAGTGATACTGAATTTAACTGACCAAAGTAGAAAATATGAAGACGCAGGAAATACAACTAGCGAAAAGAACACAGACGTCTAAAAATGATTGACAGAAAGTGCAAAATGGCTAAGCGGGAATGGTTAGAGAACAAATGTAAGGATTTAGAAGCATTATAATAACCCTCTGAGAATTTTTACCTGTCACGTACTTTGAGTGCCAGTTAAAATGGTTTTTCATGACTGGTTTTCAAAAGGATGTCAATAATTCTCCATGCGTCAGTTCGACTTAGCCCTTTCAGCGGTAAGAATGAATTAACAGAGCAATATCGCATTTAACCACCGACAGCAGACTAGCGACTTCCCCTCTATTGGAATTACAGTAAATGTACAAGTGCAGGTTAATGACACATGGACGACATATAGAAGTTTGGGTCTGACCACGGGGCGTGCTCGCAATTTTGGGGAAATCCACGTTCGA
Source organism: Schistocerca cancellata (assembly GCF_023864275.1). Taxonomy (NCBI): domain Eukaryota; kingdom Metazoa; phylum Arthropoda; class Insecta; order Orthoptera; family Acrididae; genus Schistocerca; species Schistocerca cancellata. The sequence continues at coordinate 415,838,114 of NC_064628.1, forward strand.
TTTCCAATCCGGCACATGTTTTCAATGCCGTGATTGTATTCTACAACTGGAGATTGCACTTATTCCCAGCTGCGAGTACATTTCCTGAAAATAATTTCCGCTGAACATACAGCTACGTTATTGGAGGTTACATGGACCAAGCTACTTCTTTGCTTCACTCCAGTGGATAAGAGAGGTACGAGAGGATACTTTATTGGAGTGTGAACAGACTGCATCAGAAAACAGCCAGAGGCAGCGTAGACGAATGTAAGTTACTACTAACTAGCGAATTTTTGTCGTAGAGGCCTATGGCCAGCTGTGTATATCATCTGGCAGATAATCTTAATGATGACCATGATTATTCTTATTATTGTTATGAGCAACGGGTAAACAACAAGATTTCTTAAGGGTTAATGAAAATGACGGAGAATACTTTTGCAGTTTGCTAGGAGTGTGTAGAACAGAAACGGTGAAAAGTTATAAAGATCAGCTCAGGTGGCTGTCGGCCGGAAACTGTCGATGTTGGGAGATGCTTAACAAGACATCATCGAGCAACTGGCACAGATGCTGACACAAACCGACATCTGTCGCTGAGACTGATATCGATGTAATTATGGGTTTGTGGGACGGAGTTGACAACGTCACTCATAAATAATTCAGTACCTAGAATACTATTCTGGATTTTCACTAACAAGAATGGACATCAGAGCAGAAAGTAACACGGTGTAAGTTGCTGCCAACAGTGCTGCCAATTCTATCCGGGGTAGCATCGCCAGCAGTTACGCACAGCTGTCTGCATCACACTTAGTCTTACATCCAAAGATGTGTGCGTGCTGTGCTTCAGTTAACTTTGACGGAAATATTAGGTTGAAGTTTACAGCTGTTAAATCGAAGTTGAACGGGAAAATAACTTGGAAAATATTAAAGGAATATTCGGCATTACCCCTCTTTGAGGGTTAAATAAATACTCTGTTTGCAGTGTATTAATCTTTGTATTATATCTCTCTGGCTAGTAACGTAAATAAAGCTGTAAGAACGATATATGTTGTCCTGCAGTTATTATACAATACGTAAGACCACTCGTTTTGTTTTGTTTATGATTCAGCAAAGGTTCACGTTGATTCCACCCATTTGCAGGAAACTGTTAAGAGGAAGGAATTCATTTCCCTTCTAACACGTATACGTTTCATACATCATTGCCATTCATTCTTGCTACTGTGTTTCAGGCTGCCCTGCTCTCTTCGTAGCGATGTGGGGTCTCGTGAAGACTTTCGCGCCAAGAGAAAAAGACACTCAGGTGAGCAAAAATAAAATAAAAAGACTGAAATATACATGAGACAAATGTTTATGGCACCATTATTTGAGATACGTACGTTACTAGTACCACTTTTGTAAACAGACCACCACACTTTGGTTTACCTGAAAAGATTTCACGCTTATAATATGCAATAGCTGTATGGGTTTTAATTATCTATCTGCAGGCGTTACAGAAATCTAAAGGATACAAAACGTGTGTGCATATCCTTATTATCAGGTTGCTGTATAAGTTCGTAGCGTTTTTGTTTTGAATGTTGATACACGGGTTACTTTTTTTTTTTTTTTTTTTTTTTGAGCCATCAGTCTTGTGACTGTTTTGATCCGGCCCGCCACGTATTTCTCTCCTTCTCTCCTGTGCCATCCTCTTCATCCCAGAGTAGCAATTACGAGCTATGTCCTCAATTATTTGCAGGCTGTATTCCAATCTCTGTCTTACTCTACAGTTTTTCCCTCTGCATCTCCCTCTAGCACCATGAAAGTCATTCCGTCATGTCTTAACAGACGTATTATCATCCTACCCTTCCCCTTGTCATTGTTTTCCACATATTCCTTCCTCTCCGATTCTGCGCAGAAACTTCTCATTCCTTATATTATCATTCCACCTAATTTTCAACATTCGTCTGTAGCACCATATCTCAAATGCACCCATTCTCTTCTGTTCCGGTTTTCCCACAGATCATCTTTCACTGCCATACAATGGCAGCATACATTCTCAGAAATTTCTTCCTCAAATTAAGACCTATGTTTGATACGAGTAGACGTATCTTGGCCATGAATACCCTTATTTCCAGTGCTAGTTGGCTTTTGATGTCCTGCTAGATCTGTCCATCATTAGTTACTTTCCTGCGTAGGCAGCAGAATTCCTGAACTTCATCTACTTCGTGACCATCAATCCTGAAGTTAAGTTTCACGCTGTTCTCATTTCTGCTATTTCTCATTACTTTCGTCTTTCTTCCACTTCCTCTCGATCCACACTCAGTGCTCATTAGACTGTTCATTCCATTCAGCAGACCATGTAATTCTTCTTCACTTTCACATAGGATAGCAATGTCATTCGCGAGTCGTATTATTGATATCTTTCCACCTTGAATTTTAATTCCACTCCTGAACCTTTCGTTTGTTTATATCATTGCTTTTCCGATGTACAGATTGAACAGTAGGGGTGAAAGATTACTGCCCTGTCTTACATCCTTCTGAATCAGAGCACTTCGTTCTTGGTCGGCCTCTCTTACTATTCCCTCTTGGTTGCTCTTGTACATATTGTAGCTATATCATCCGCCTTTCCCTACAGCTTACACCGATCCTTTTCAAAATTTCGAACACCATCCACCGTTTTACATTGTCGAAAGCTTTTTGCAGGTCGACAAATCCTATGATCGTGTCTTGCTTTTTCTTTAGTCTCGCTATCATTGTTAACTGTAACTTCAGAATGGCCTCTATGGTGCCTTTACCTTTCCTAAAGCCAAACCGATCGTCTTATAACACATCCTAATTGTGTTTTTTATTCCTTAGTGTCGGATGGTACGTTACCAGACCTACACATTCTACACACTAACGTGAATAGATGTTTTGTCACAACTTCCCCCAAAGATTTTAGAAACTCTGATGGAATGTCAGCTATCCCTTCTGCCTTATTTGATTTCAAGTCCTCCAAAACTCATTCCAATTCTGATTATAGTACTGGATACTCTGTCTCTTCTAAATCGACTCTTGTTTCTTCTTCTGTCACATCAGACAAATCTTCCAGCTCATAGAGGCCTTCAATGTACTCTTCCCTTCTCTCTCCTCTGCATTTAACAGTGGAATACCTGCTGCATTCTTTATGTTACCAACCTTGCTTTTAGTTCCACCAAAGGGTGTTTTGACTCTCTAATATGGGGAAGCAGCCTTTCCGACAAACATTTCTTTTTCAAGAATGAGATGTTCACTCTGCAGCGGACAAGTGGGGCCAAGTGCTCTACCACCTGAGCTATCCAATCGCGACTCACGACCCGTCCTCACAACTTCAATTCTGCCAGTACCTCGTCTATTACCTTCCAAACTTCCCAAGTTTCGAGTCTCGGTCCGGAAAAAAAGTTTTAATCTGACAGGAAGTTTAATTTTTTTTTTCGATTTCCTCACATTTTCATGAAGCCATTTCGTCCTAGCGTCCCTGCACCTTCTATTTATTTTGTTCCTCAGTGACTTGTAGTTCTGTATTCCTGCTTTTAACTAAATTTTTTGTACTTCCTTGTTTCATCGATCAACTGAAGTATTTCTTCTGTTACCCGTGGTTTCTTCGAAATTACTTTCTTTGTACCTACGTTTTTGTTTCCAACTTCTGTGATTGCCCTTTTTCCTAAGATATCCATTTCTCTCCAATTGAGCGGCCTACTGAGCTATACCTAATTGCTCTATCTATAGCCTCGGAGAACTTCAAGCATATATCGTCATTCCTTAGTGTTTCCGTGTAATACTTCTTTGCTTGTCGATTCTTCCTGACTTATCTCTTGAGCTACAGCCTACTCTTCATCAACACTTAATTGTTATCTGAGTCTATATCTGCTCCTGCGCACGCCTTACGATCCGGTATCTGATTTCGGAATCTCTATCTGATCATGATGTAATCTAAATGAAATCTTCCCTTATCACCCGGCCTTTCCCTATTATACCTCCTGTTCTTGTGGCTCTTGAACAGAGTATTCGCTATTAATAGCTGAGATTTATTAGAGAACTCAGTTTGTCTTTGTCCTCTCTTATTCCTTGTGCCAAGCCCAAGTGCTGCTGTAACATTTACTTCTACTCCTTACTCTACAACCACTCCTCAGTCCTCCATACTGACTGTTAGTTTTTCATCTCTACCTGCGTATCCCTTTAATATCCTGATACACTTTCTCTATCTCTTCAGTTTTACCTTGCGATGTCGGCACTTATAGCTGAACTATCGTTCTAGATTTTGGTTTCCTGTCGATTCTGATAAGAGCAATCCTATCGGTGAACCGTTCACAGTAACAGTCTCTCTGACCACCCCCCTCCCCCCGTCCATCGTATCCTATTCATAACGAATCCTACTCCTGTTATCCAATTTTCTGCTGTTGCCGACATTACTGTATACTCATTTCACTGACTCCTAGTATATGTACATTGAGCCTTTCCATTTTTCTTATCAGATTTTCTAACTTTCCTGCCACAATAAAGTTTCTGACATTCCACGCCCCGACTCGTAGAACGTCATCCCTTCTTTGGTTATTCAATCTTATTCTCATGGTCACGTCCCCTTGGCAGTCCCCTCCCGGAAATCCGAAATGGGACTATTCCACAATCTTTTGCCGATGGAGAGAGATTATCATGCCACTTTTTCAATTACTGGCCACATGTCCTGTGGATACACGTTACGTGTCTTTAAGACTGTGGTTTCCATTGCCTTCTGCATGATCATGCCTTTGATCATTGCTTATTCTTCCGCCTTCAGGAGGAGTCTCTCACCCCAAGGACAACAGAGTGCCCTGAAACTCTGCCTTTGGCAGAATGAGGGTGAATTCTTTTGTCGAAAGACTTCGGCAGCCACTGCTGATTATTAATCAAAATTTAAGCGGTGGCGTGTTTCGAACGCGTGACCGAGGACATTTTCTGGTTTGTATGGTTCATTCAGCGATTGTAATTTTTTATTTGAAGTCCACTGTTGCTGTTTGATTTTACATATTGTCAGTTTATCGTTTGGAGAGAGTGAGTGGAGCTGTGGACGTTAGAAAATGGAGTTTCACGTGGATTTCAGTAAAGGGAAGGTAGCAACAGTTACAGGCAGAAACATTTGCGCCATGTATCGGGCTAATGTAATTGGACAGAGAACAGCAAGAAAATGGTTTTCTCGTTTTAATGGAAATGGAAATGAAGTAAATGCTTCTTGACAGAGCGTACCGGAACGATGCGAGAGACCCGCACCTCTGTACTAGGCAAGGTGGTTTGCCGTTGCCGTTGCCGTTGCCGTTGCCTTGCTCTGACCGTAATGTGGATGAATGATGACGATAACGAGGACACAATGACACCCAGTCATCTCGGGGCAGGTGAAAATCCCCGACCTCGCCGGGAATCGAACCCCGTGTTCGGGAAGCGATAATGCGACCGCGAGACCACGATCTGCGGCTTCTCGTTTTAAGGAGGATTTTTTCCATGTTAGTTACAGTCTGCGTTCTGGAAACCTTCAGGCTTTGATGAAGATCGTTTCAGCGCATTAATTTACAATGATCGAAGTCAGTGTACTCGAGACATGGCAAATGTGATGAACTGTGGTCACTGGACCTCGTGCGAGATTTGCGTGCAGTGAGGAAGGTTAAAAAATCTGGTGTATGGATGCCGCATGTTCTAAGCCAAAAGAAAAAAGGCCAGTGGATGGCCATATGTGCATGTCTGCTTCTCTCGTCCTCAGTTCGGTCGTGAACACCACCGACCATTCCTAACCTGTATTTTTATTGTTGACAACATATGGTATCTTTATGCTACCGCAAGAAAAAAGAAAGGAATTTTTGATCACAAGCAAAGCAGCAACCCACTGTACAAAGCCCTTAACGCCTCCACAAAATATTTGGTGGAACAGCGACGGTTTGGTGTATTAGGAAATGCTTCCTCGGAGTGTAGCCACCACTGCTGTCATTTATTGTCAACAACTAAGACGTCCTGTAGACGCGGTCCAAGGACGACGACCAGGAAAACTGGGTATAGTGATGCTACTCCACGACAACGCACTCCAGAATTTTTCTTGTCTGACAAAAACGTTGTACAGGAGTTTGTTTGGGTAGTCATTCCGCACCCACCGTAATCACCTGACCTTGCATCCTCCGATTTTCAGCTTTTCTGCTCTGAATCGAACTACCTTCAATGAAGTTCCTTTATGGATGAAAATGAGATTCGAACGTGACTGGACGAATTCTTCCGCTGAAAACCCACGTGATTTCTACAGTCACTGAATCAAACAGTTATTCCAGAGTTGGAAGACTGTTGTGAATAGCGAAGGAGAATTTATTGTTGATTGCTTAAGTCTCTGTTATGTGTATCTGTTGTGTTTGTTAAATTTATGAATAAATGCTACGAATTTATCCATCAACCTAAAACTAATCATACCCCTTTTTATGAACTACCCGCCCTGTGTTGGAGTAACAATAAGCATAAATTAAATATGAAATTTTTATCCATCCACCATAACGCAGATAAATACAGTTAGACGTGTAGTTTGTGAGTAGTGTAAGAAAGCTCGATACTTTGGAATGTCGATCCACCTCTCATAAAAAGAACGTTCGTAGTATGCTTTATCAACGTGAAATAGTTCCATTGTGCTAATTTCTATATGTAATTAGAGCATTACATAGAAATAATCGACGACCCTATGAAAATTATATCTTGAAGATACCCTCCAACCCTGCGACGATCGATTCATTAGAAGTGCCCTTCGAGTGACTAGTAGTGTTAGACTTTACGCTGGAGTGTGTCTGTTACGAACTCGCCTCGATCAACCCAGTTACTCTTTTGCTTTGTTTAGTTGCAACTAAAAACTGCAACTAGATCTTTAAGAAAATAAAATCCTTCTCCTCGTTTTTCGCGATGGTGGCAACACATTTTATGATAATCACTAACTACTCTCCTTCTCTAAATAGCAAAAGATCTTTCAACTGACGTTTAGGAAAGTGGCTGTAGTATGTTGAAAAAAATAAATGCAAATTCATTAAGTGGTGTGGCCAGACTAGCAGGTCCTACCACAATGGGTTTTTGATTCCAGTCACATTCTGCAGAGATTTCACTCATTCAGTCGAAATCACAAATATACTGTGTGCCTTGTTTAAGAGTGGATTTCTGCCTCGAAGGAAGATCCAAGTACTACGTCTGCAAATTGCGCTCCTTTAGCCTGACAAGTATATTACGATGGCGTGCTGAAAAGTAACATCTCCGAACTTTTTACTCTGTTCTCAGTATCGGTTGAGGTATTTCATGTCACACATATTACCGGATCGACTTCACGGCTTCGCTGAGGCAAGTCGCAACCGTGCGTCGCTAGAGGGCTCCGAACTGTAGCGCATAACACGGCCAGGGCTGAGTGTAACGTAAATAAGTCGGTAAGTGAGTAACAGTGTGCTGTAATCTAGTTTCTGAAATCGAAGAGTTCGTCCACACATTAAGTTCCCTCTTCTTCAGCATCGCAATACCAGACTACACACAAGCGCAGCGACATATGCAGTTATCCAGCCCCTGGCGTTCACTATCATCGATCATCCTCAACAGTCGTGGGCTGGCCCCATCCGCTATTCATCTCTCTCCAAAATTTAAAGGAGAAATTATATGACTTTACTTTGGTAGTGTTGAAGCGGTGCAAGGAGAGGTGAGGTTGCGTCAGCGTAAACGAAGTCAAACATTATATAGTGACGGTACCAACGAACGTGCGTGTCGTTGGGAGAAATATGTTCATCACCAGGGTGACTATGTTGAGAAATAAATATGTATACATGAAGAATAAAGAGGCAGAATGTTAATAAAGTTGGGTTTATTCAAAACATTTAATAGTTTTCATATAAAAGATTCGGAGGCATTACGTTTAAGAGCGCCCTCTTATTTTAGTCAAAACTCTGCTTAAAGTTTCATCTATTTTTTCGAATGTGGGCCCTAGAATGGAGTGAATACCTATTCGGACCAACATAGTTCACTTTCAGTTATACTTACAATATATGGTAGTCAAGAGAATCGTAAATATCACTGAAGAGACACATAAAAGATGATGATATGATGCAAGAGAAATATCATGATTCTTATCATTAACAACTCCACACAACAGCTGTGAGTTCTCGACATGGAACGATGAGGGATATTCCTCAGCGGCGAGGAAAAAGTTACTTGCTAGGCTATACTGACATACTAGTCTGCAAACAAACAGTTAAGGAGAAACAATTAAAAATGTGGCCACCTTATGATACTTTTGAGATCAACAGCGATAGTAGGGAAGGCAGGGAGAGAGAGAGAGAGAGAGAGAGAGAGAGAGAGAGAGAGGGAGAGTGAGAGACGGGATGGCCTAGAGTCTAGAGAGGGATGGGGGAGAGGGTGCGTTAAACGATCGTAAGGACTCAAGCATTTCGAAGAATACACTTTCCCGTCAACTATAAATTTATGAATGCAAACGCCGTACGATTTACATAGTGTGAGCTACATCACAGATCATCTTCTGATTTGTTGAGAAAGGTTTGGGTATGCTGATGGAGAGATCTGGTGGGCATTTCTCTGCTCTGCAAAGAATGGAGGCGTTGCATATTTTATAGGTAGTGAAATTCAAATTTACAATTTCAGTAGCATTGCCTCTCAAGTACCCAATTTGTAGATATCTTTAATTGCTTGCTAGACACGAGTTTTTGTTGTAACATACCTACACTGACGAGCCAATACATTTGATGACTTGCTTAATGGTGTGGTACTGAACTTTGGAACGAAATACAGCAGTGATAATAATTGCAATAGATTCTACAAGTAATAGGTACGTTTCCGAAGGTATGTGGCGTTAGATGTCCACATGCAGATAACGCAATTCCCTTAAACTACGTGCCGATATTTAGCTGGAGCTCGGTAGCGTTCCATATGAGTTCTATAGCATTCACATCAGGTGAATCTGGTGGAGAAGCTATCAAAGTGAATTCACTCTTATGATCCTTAATCCATTCTAGCACGATTGTGGTCTTGATTCACAGACAGTAATCGTGCTGGAATATGCCATCGCCATCATGGGTGGCATCAAGCATAGAGTAATGCAGGTGGTTCAAAATAATATACGTAGCTGTACCTTCGTTTACTACCAAGGTGCCATGGAAACCCAGGTGAATGTCCGCTGTTGCATAATTACTGACTGCACAGGCCTATGTCTTTGACCTGATTCACGTCTGGAGCAGCAGTTTACCTGGATGACCATCGACCTGATGCAACAACCAACGTGATTCATGCAATACTGCAACAAGTTCGCTTTGATCCGCGGTACAGTGACCATGATTTCGTGACCATTGCAGTTGTAGTTGATGATGTCTTTAGATCGACATGATCACACGTATGTGTGGTATGCTGCGGAGTTTATTGTCAAAATATGTGAGATGGGCGGTGTACTAGGAAACACTTGGTCTTGCTCCTGCAGCGCCGTCGTTCTCTGTGGTGAACTCCGCTACAGATAGCGATGTGTTTTGGAAAGCAGGCCAGTGTCCAGCCTCCAGGTTCTGTGGTGAGACGTGGACGTTCAACAATTTGTGCGTTCACCGTCCTTTAACTACCTTCCAGAGATGTTCATGTCTGTACCACTTGAACTGCCGACCAGCTTCGCACTTTTCCGAGAAGCTTGTTGCTAGTGGTCTGCCATATAACACTCTGCTCTCCCTCAGAGCCACTTGGGTCATAAGATTCCACATTTGCGGAACGAATTTGTCTCAGCCTCACTTTTACACTTTCATTACCTCATTAGGCACCCACAATTCCAACAGGCGTCACTGTGTCTCAGGGTGGGCATTGACCATAATGTTTTGGTCATCAGTGTGCTTGCTCTGTTTCCCTATATTTCAGAGGCAAGTTTGTGTGAGACGTTTCATAGTAACAGCCACGTACAGTTTTCAGCTAGTAGGTGGATGTGGTATTATTTTAGTGAATGTCCTTCTTTGCTGCTATTCGGTAATTTATACAACGAAAAATATATCATTCTTACAGATTATCTAAACTTTTTAGTCACACTGATATTCTCCATAAAAACTTGATACAACATAAAACCTTGTATTTTCTCGACAGCACAACGATGAAAGTGGAGGGGTTTATTATGTATTGTGTGACACAGGTGCAGACGACGGAACCACTCATGCGCCATTGCCCTTGGATGAGTCCCGACAGCTACGACTGGCTGTTCCAGGCTCCAGCCATCGCCGTACTGGCTCTCAACCTCATCTTCCTAGTCATGATCATGTGGGTGAGTATGCCGCGCGTCTGCAGGTAAACTGGCCACAGATTTGATAAAAAAGGAAAGGAAGAGAGATTATGATTTAACGTTCCGTCAGCGACATCGTAAGAGACGGAGCACAAGCTTCAATTTGGTAATGACGGGGAAGAATACAGAATGCGAAATTTTTGATGCAACCTACACGGTGTTTGCCTTCAGCGATTTTGGAAAACTGTAGAAAACCTAAAGCTTTGCTGAAACTTCTTGATATATTAAACTTGTGTGGCGGACCGAGCCTGTCGCAGGCAAGTGTTCTTCCCGGAGTGCTTGCCTTGCAAGTTGGCTGGAGAACTTCTGTTAATTTAGGAACTTAGGAGACGAAGTACTAGTGAAAGTAAAGCCATGAGGACGGGTCGTAAGTCGTGCCTGGATAGCTCAATGGTACAGAACTTGCCCGAGAGAGGCAAAGGTCTCGAGTTTTAATCTCGGTCCGGTACACACTTTTAACCTGCCAGGAAGTATCACATCAGCGCATATTCCGCTGCAGAGTGAAACTTTCATTCCTAAAGCTGGAGTGCTGAAAGGTTATTTCAACCACCGTCCTGAGGCACCCGAGTTATTGTATATTTTCAATGTGTCACCTCAGTCGGTTTTGCACAGATTATCGGTTGATGAATCGATCATGAATATAAAGCTATGGTTTCTGTCACAGATATATTTTGTACAAGAATCAGCGTATCAGCTCGCAGTGTATGTGACAGGTGCATACTACACAGTCACCTAAAATAAGTAAAACCAGGAACACTGATACTTGACTAGTAAGGCGCAAACATTTCCATGCTATTATGGTACGAATTCTGTCATCATGTTACGTCCATAAAACGTCTCATGCGGACCTACATCGCTGGACATTAATACTGAAACATGACGAAGGTTATCAAAGAACAAAATTTTACTTATTGTGTGTGTAGTAGGGAAAAGTACATGATTAAATTTGTAGGTGGTTTAGAGGTTTAGCTAGTGACGGCTTGGGAAAGGTAAGGTGGTGGTAAATGTTAAAGAAAATTTTGTTTAATTTTAACATGAGCTAATTTGTATTTATCCTTTCGTATTAGCAACATCAAAAGAACACGGTGACTCCAAATTTACATGTTCATTACTACACTAGGCTCAGCTGATAAAACTTCACAGATTATCCCAAAGGCAATCTCATCATAAAGGGAAGGTCTAGTATTCACAAACAACTATTACATAGATTCCATTATTTACATCCACATGAATGCAATAAAAGCGTAATTTGAACACACATTAGAGACGGCGTACTAAATTCTCAGATACCCTGTAGTTAATCCGCCAGAGGAAAACAGAAAACTTAATCAGGTATACGCTGAAATTTGTTCTGCCAATACTAAGGCTTAATCTTCAATAATTATAATTTCGACCATCTAAGCTTTACACAAAACAATGAATGCATAGTACGCGATTTACACACTTTTGCAGTATAAGTCGTCCCATGCAGTTTCATGAGCCTCTGGTCTAGTTAGCATGAACCCATTCTTTTGCTTCTTGAAGCGTGCAATAGTGCTCATATCCCTTGCCCAGTTCCATCAGAGAATTGTAACCAAATAAATTCAGAGGCTGTGGCGAGCGTAAATAAGATCCAACCTTAAACAGAGACGGCAACTATTACACATCAGTACTCAACAGAATTTGGTTAATCAATTCTATAACAAAAAAAAGTGGCCCAAACCAAAACTTTCGCCGCAATAACCTTCAATAATTACGAAATACAGACCAATTTTAGCAGTTCACACTTGTTAATAATTATGCTTTTAGTGACTTTGAACGCAGTACCTCAAAGCATGCTTCCGGGACCATTGATTATACAACACCACCGAGATGAACAAAACAGTTAGTACTATCAAGAGAGGAACACAGACAAGCAGATGATATTTAACACAAACGCACCCACATCCGTGAGGAAGAAACAACACCACCACGAAGCAGATTTCGCAACGGTGTCAAACAAGAATGAAAACCCCCGATTAATTATAATAATCTTCCTCTTACTGCAACCATAAAACCTGTAATACACATAACAGGCAGTTAAGGTGAGCTCATATTATGGCTAGTGTCACGTGAAATATTTACTTAACTAAACGGCGTAGTAGTTCTTAATTCATGAGCACTTCACGAATAGGACACACTAACTGGTAAGGAACCTGCTAACTGCATTCACAAAATGGCAAACAAGCCGTCCACCATTCGCCTTGTAATTGAACCTAAGGTTCAAATCGTATACTGTTATATTAAATTGAAGGAATGATATCCGGCGCGAAAGGCACCACACTGTTCAATGGGCAATACTAGACGTTCAACCCCTATACGCAGTGCTTACTACTGGGAGCTTAACGCCACTGACATTCACTTGCCAGCCTTAGCAAGAGAAGTAAAGCTTAACAACACCAGCTAAATTAACGATCCTGACTGATGTACCAGCAGCAGCAGGTCTGTAAAGTGGCACAAATGACTTCAGCTTGTAACACGCCCAGGAGTACTATTGGGGGTGGGGGACCCTTAAACTGGTTGTCGGTTCTGCTTATCTTGACCCGGTGGTCGTACTGTTCTGCTTCAAACTGCTGCTGGCTTGCTGAAATTATCTATCTAAATATGCAAGTGGGTTTAGGGGAGCCACGCAACGTCAAGCACAACACTGTCCTACGTCTTATATGCACATCTGTATTCTGAGACGATAAGAGAAATCACAGGTTGCACTGCTTACAGTCTAAGTCATAAGTTTCGATGTCAGTTGACAGTCTTGATGATTATCTGGCCACAATATCACTTGGACGAGCGTACGCGTACCGAACACGGCGCGGATGATTGTTGATAATGCGAAAGCCGAATAATCGAAAGTTCTTACGGTCACCACGCATACACAGATTTCTTTAGGTACCATTCCTCCTTGACACTGTCCGCAAAGTTAATTTTTCAGATCTCAGCTCTCATTTGTACGAGCGTGCGCGTAACCGTCTCGGCGCTGCTGATTGATGATAATGCGGAAACGTGATGATCGAACGCACGTTCTCACGCTCGCTACAAGACACTGGCATTTGACTGCACTCTTTTATGGTAACTAATTTCTACTGATTCACATCAGTTCATTCTGGGAGACCGAACAGGGCGCGGATGATTGATAGTTTACGGTGCGACACACTGCGAGAGGATACACAAATACGTTATCGGCGGCACTGTTCATTTTTAATTACTTCTTGACGCACTTTCCTCTGAGTCATTCCCATATTTCATTACTTTACTGTAATAGCACTTGTAGCAACACTTCAACTTCCATACAAACAATGCTTCTCACATGCAGAGCTACCCACAACACAACATAACAGATCCGTGTCCCGCGCTCGACTCTCTACAGACGCGGCTGCCCGCAAAGATAATCCATAACTAAGCCTGTGATATGACAATACGCTTACAAGCTGAGTCTTAATCAACATATGCTGGGCACACACCCCGACTATTAAAGCCGCAACCTAATCGAGTGGCACACAGTCAGATTCAAAAAACGAAGGGACGCTCTTAAAGGAAAATACGTATCTTGAATCACCGCAATTCTCACCGTGTTCTCGATACTGAACGGAGTACAGGTTCCTCAGCAGTTGTCACTGCACTTACGGCCTCACGTATGAAGGTCAACTAGCCACTGGCCCCGACAGCAGGGACACCGGAGAGCAGCGTCGCCGGGTTCCTCGCTAAACCCGGCCTGCTCCGCGTCAACACCGCCCTGCAGCACACTCAGTCTACGAGAGACACGAGCTATTATTTATTGGGTTTGACTTCTCTCGGCAGCCGGAGTGGCCGAGCGGTTCTAGGCGCTTCAGTTTTGAACCGCGCGACCGCTACGGTCGCAGGTTCGAATCCTGCCTCGGGCATGGATATGTGTGATGTCCTTAGGTGAGTTAGGTTTAAGTAGTTCTAAGTCGAAGGGACTGATGACCTCAGATGTTAAGTCTCCTAGTGCTTAGAGGCATTTGAACCATTTTTTCTTTCATTCGCCTCGAAGCCCCCACACTGATCGCTGTGTGCATATTTTGTTGTACCCCAGATGTCAACGCAGTGCCCATACGGATATTCGTCTTGTTGCAAACAAAGACATTTTCTTGACGATACCTTCTAGGGTTATGTTATAGCACAGAACAGTAAAGGAGTAGAAGTCAGGAAATGTTATTAAGACTCATTTGCACTACCACTAGCAAATTCAGTCGTATCAGAGACCGAGGTGGAAACAGGGAGCGAGCCAGTCACAAGTGGGTTAGGTCTACGACACATTACGACACCGTCTGCCGAGTGAGTTAACGCATTCAGCAGAAAGTAAACAGCAACAGAAAACCGTAGGGCGCGAGGCAAGCATATTTTTTAGCTCTTAAGATGTATTGCAAGGAACTCTAACTCTTTCACAAGAGCACTAGCGGAAATCTGACGCAATAGTCAACAGCCTGTTCAGAGAAGATAACAGACTAGGAAGAGCACATGCAGTCATTACGAACCGAGGCTTGCGTCTTAGCCTCACGTCATCTCCATTTATACAGACCAGCTCTCCGGCTGCCGTCATGAGTTGATCATTGGAATCGATGGTGCTCAATTCCAAGATTACAATACTACAGTGGAACTATGTACTAGATGGCCCAGCACACACTATGAACTAGCCGAAAATGTATTCAAGACAGTGCCCTTCTGCTGCTCGTCACCTACAATCAACTGACAGAGAAACTAACTGTCTTCCGACAACACCACATCACAGAGCGCTGCCAGTACAGGACTTGAACGTAGAAACTATCAACAGGACCTCTTTGGGTCCACATTGCTGTTCAATAGCCATGCACCTCCGGTTGCTGAAACCTACCAGGGTTAGAGAGGAGATCAACCGACCACATGACTAACGACACCCGGTACATCGCGCATCATAGAATTCGGAGGGGGACCGAAAACACTCCAGCACTCAGCAAGAACTGGTTACCGCTGGGCAACTGCTCCACCTGCTCGTAGGAGCATGCAGTGACCCCATGTTCGCTGACAACCACATTTGGGCGTGCAACGGTTCAGCTGACTGGACGGACGTCAACTAGAATCCAATACGCATCTGAATGAGTAACAGCCGAGGCTATCGCGGAAGAACAACGACTTGTAAACATGAGAATAGAACAATGAACTCTAGTTATGTTTTACCAACGTCTTTGACGCTTCACAGGTTCCCAACACCTATCCTGACGTCATGCAGAGGTGTCTCGGCTCGTCTCTCTGTAGTGTAGTTGCAACGTTTCGACGAACTTCCTACTCGCCATCTTCAGGAGGAGTGTCCGGTTTAGTTCCAGTTCAGTTGCTTTATAGCAGCTGGGTCGCAGATTCCTCTTTCGAGGGTGTAACAGGTGGGCCAATCGAGTGTCCCTAGAAGAAATATCACTACTGGTTGGGAGTGCTGATGCCTGACCAGACGGGCACTGGCCACGAAATCTCCTCCGGTGGCAAGCGACAGCCCCTGTCATTTGGCTTTCAACAGAGGAGTTTGTGATTCAGTGGGTGTAAAGGAACAGAACTGGACGTAAACTCGACATTTAACCCGGAGATTACGAGTAGAAAGATTGTCGAAGCGTTGCAACAATTTGATACCGTGACTCGGCTGATAACAAGAGAAGTTATCATCAGTGGAATTTGCCAAGAAGACCTGAATTCCCATAAAACATCTTTACTGACTTGCACGGCCGAGTGAACGATGTCTGTCCTCTCGGGCCCCTGTCATATGCTGCCGTTTCGATCCTACATGGCGCTCAGTGTGCGCCCCCCCCCCCCCTTCCCCCGTTAGCTGTGCTGCGCAACAATTAACTAGCTACTGAATGACACACGCAGGCAGACATGAATCATAACATGACATCCTCACAAAAAAACAACATTCGAATGCGATTTATGAATGGTAAATCCCGTGCATAAGCTTCCTTTATACATAATATAGATGTTGCTACTTCTTACCAATTTTTATATGATCGAACTCAAATAATAATCACTTGCATATCCAAAGATGTACCATGAAAATATGCTGTTTGTTCCATGCAGCCTTCATGAATGTTACTAATGTTAAATTTTAGTGAATAGCGTTTTACTTTGGTTAGTTGTCCTACTGTGTATCCTTCAGGTTTTTATGCTGTGAAGCTTCTCCATTGTCATAGATCCTATAAATGTGTCCATATAGCTGTGTTCAGGGACGTGTATTGCGCCCAAGAATGATCGTCTGCTGTCCTACGATTCTGAATTCCCGTTGGTAGCGACATGTATTGAGGCGACAAAAGTCATGGGACACCTAATATCGTGTCGGACCTCTTCTAACCGCGCGTAGTACAACAACTCGACGTGCCATGGACTCAAAAAGTCGTTGGAAGTTCACTGCAAAAATATTGGCATGCTGCCTCTTTAGCCACCCGTAATTTCTAAAGTGTTGCCGGTGCAGGATGTTGTGCACGATCCGACTTCTCGGTTAAGTACCATAAATGTTCGATGGAATTCATGAGGGACGATGTGGGTTGCCATGTCATTCGCTCGATTTGTCTAGAATATTCTTCAATCCAAACACGTATAGCTATGGCCTGGTGACATGGCTTCGTTGTTTGGCAACATGAAGTCCATGATTGGCTGTAGATGGCCTCCCGGTAGCAGAACATAAGCATTTCCAGTCAATAATCTGTTCAGCTGCACAAGAGGACACAGTCCATTCCATGCAAACACAGCCCACACTGTTATGGAACCACCACCTGCTTGCACAGTGCCTGTTGACAACTTGGCTCCACGATTCGTCGGATCTGCGTCACACTCGAACCTTATCAACTGAAATGTGGACTTATCTGACCAGGTCACGGGTTTCCAGTCCTCTAGGGTTCGACGAATATGGTCACGACGCCAGGAGAGGCGCTGCAGGCGGTGTCGTGCTGTTAACAACGGCACTTGGGTCTGCCATACCAGATTAACGCCAGATTTCACCGTACCGTCCTAGCGGATACGTTCATCGTACGTCCCACATTGATTTCTGTGGTTATTTCACGCAGTTTGCTTTTCTGATAGCACTGACAACTCTACACAAACACTGCTGTTCTCTGTTATTAAGTGAAGGCTGTTGGCCACTGCGTTGTCCGCGTGAGAGGTAACGTCTGAAATTTAAAACTGAAACAAATGAGCCCTCGGTCACTATTATTTGTAGTCTTATTGGCCAGTAGTCAACACTTCTAGGAGCGCCTTCATCAGAATTGAAACAATTAAAATGGCCTGATGAAGGCACTCTTAGAAGTGTTGCAATCTGGTCAGTAAGACTAAAAACAACAGTGTTTCAATTTTAATTAAGAAACGGTTACTGAAGAAAGCAGTCATGTTTAAAATTTTGTCAGAAATGTTGTATTCTCGACACACTCTTAGCACTGTGGCTCTCAGAATATTGAATTCCCCTCCGATTTCCGAAATGGAATGTTCCATGACTCTAGCCCCAACTACCATACTGTGTTCAATGTATGTTAATTCCTGTCATCTGAAACCTTTTCACGTCAATCACCAGAGTACAAACGACACCTCTGCCAATGCACTGTCCTTTTGTAGTGTTTGCTGTACTACCACCTCTTGTATATGTCTGTATCGCTATCCCATGAATTACGTCAACACAGTTTATTATTGGCCTACGATGGGAACACTCAGTGCCTCCATCATAACGGGCACTGTCATTCAAGAATAATTAAATTTAGGAGATAAAAATTTCATTTGACCATTGGACTCTCTGTAGTAGGTGTGAATAAGTTTGGGGGATAACACAGTTTTGTCAGCACAGCAAGAACAACGAAAGATCTATGAGATTTTGCGGTATCAGTGATTAGGAAACTACTTGATTAATTACGCGAAAGGTTGCCTTTCGTGGTATAACACTTCCGTACTGGAAATCATTATTGAGTTATTAAACGACTTAGTAAAAGTAATCGACGTCCCAGTACTGCAGAAATGTAGTTCGTAATTCAGCAGAAAGTCGTGCCAGTGAAGTTGAGATTACAACGTCTACTGCACAGCGTCGTGATGAAGGGAGAAATTAGTTGCAGAATCTGAGTGGGACGTGCTCTGTATTCAGGAGTACGCAGTCTGTTTGATATTCACGCTGGATGTGCCCATTTAGGTTGCTGCAACAGGCGTTCTATTAGGAACTAACTCACTGTGTCGCAAAGGCACCGCAAGCGTCCCACACAAAATTGAAATTTGGTTGATATTAAGTCCTGTAACAAAGAAACAAACTATGCCAGCAGTGAATTAGGAAGTTAGAATATTACCTTTCATCGAAACTGGAGCTGAACGTTGTTTCATGCCATGATTTTGATTTGGTGATGACAACAGCCGAAGTTCAGTTATAAATGAGGAAATATACTAAGAGTTTTAGACGACTTTACTCACAAAAGTACTTTTCACTAGTACTGCTTTTCGTCTGGAAAAATACTTTCTTATTTTCGACATTCTTTCATTTCAGATTGCAAATATCTACATCTTACCAGGTTTTTAAACTCTTAGTGAGAGTTTCTCGTTGCCATAAATAGCCGAAGTAGATCTCTTTAATTATAGCTCCTACCAACAGTTTCCCCTGCTCCAAGACTCTTCAGTAGCCCAAAAAATTCTCAAACAAACTCTCACAAGTTACATTGTATCACATATTACTTGTCTGTAATAGTGCAGCGGCCAAGCGGCCAGAAGATAGGTTGAGGAGTGGTGTGGGGCTCGATTGTGGGGCTGGATTAGCTAATGAACACATAACACTGCGAAACACATTTATTGCAAATGAAATTGCCCAGATGGTGAACGGTCTGTTTATTATAACGTTAATTGAGCATGTCCACAATGAACATAAACAAGCATGCACTGCAGATGAAAACTTAATTGTAACTTCTTATTTAAATCTTTAAACGTTCAATTAACTTTGAACTCCATAAAAAACTGCGGCTGCAAGCCGAAGAGTCCTTACAATGACAAAAATTACTTCTGGTCGCAAACAAAGACTTGGCCTCTATCGATACATGAGGCAAATATGATAATCACTCAAAGGTAAATAGTACTGCCGCGCCACTGCTCCAAGTGTCATAGGGGAAAGGAAACTATTGTAAAAAGTAATATCGGACATTTGACAGACATAACGACCTTTCATCAAAAGATGCAAGTCAATAAAAAAAGAATTACAGCAGTCTGAAGTTTATGCACACTCTATGAATTACACAGTAGTTTCTGTCACTGAACATTCCTGTAGAGACAGAAATAAAACATGTCATATTGTCGCTGTGTAAGAGGGCTGATACTGTACCAGAAAAGGAACACCGTTTAAATCAAGGCATGACCTTAGTACAATAAGTGAAACCTAACACTTTGGGATATCAGCCATTAAATTAAATCACCAAGAAATTAATGGCACTGGGTGTATGTCGATCACCCAGTGACATTGTGGGCACTTTTCACAATAAATCGACAAGTATTGTCCCTGTTCCGCGCTCGTAGGTACCATACCGTGCCTTTTACACGTCTTTCCCGGCGCTCGGGGGTCACGGCACCAAGTTACGAGTCCTGAAGATGGGCTTATAAAAGCCCGAAACCGGTCGTGTGATAATAAAAGAACTTTACAACTGTAGCGGAATTTTCAACCTCTGCTATAATGCGAAGTTGTGGATGTTCCTCCATCTTGATTGTTTGTACTTTTAATGCAGTTTACTCCTCCTCCAACCCTGTCCCCTCTCCGCTTCATATCACTCATCACTTCTTAAAACCCCGTCTCTTTCTTTTAGTTCCTTTTACAATATGTTGGTGCATTCTATATATTGGATTTTAGTCAGAAATGATTGTTATTGGCATGGAAACAATATCCTAAACGTGTTGTTGTTGTGGTCTTCAGTCCTGAGACTGGTTTGATGCAGCTCTCCATGCTACTCTATCCTGTGCAAGCTTCTTCATCTCCCAGTACCTACTGCAACCTACATCTTTCTGAATCTGCTTAGTGTATTCATCTCTTGGTCTCCCTCTACGATTTTTACCCTCCACGCTGCCCTCCAATACTAAATTGGTGATCCCTTGATGCCTCAGAACATGTCCTACCAACCGATCCCTTCTTCTGGTCATGTTGTGCCACAAACTTCTCTTCTCCCCAATCCTATTCAATACTTCCTCATTAGTTATGTGATCTACCCATCTAATCTTCAGCATTCTTCTGTAGCACCACATTTCGAAAGCTTCTATTATCTTCTTGTCCAAACTATTTACCGTCCATGTTTCGCTTCCATACATGGCTACACTCCATACAAATACTTTCAGAAATGACTTCCTGACACTTAAATCTATACTTGATGTTAACAAATTTCTCTTCTTCAGAAACGCTTTCCTTGCCATTGCCAGTCTACATTTTATATTCTCTCTACTTCGACCATCATCAGTTATTTTGCTCCCCAAATAGCAAAACTCCTTTACTACTTTAAGTGTCTCATTTCCTAATCTAATACCCTCAAAATCACCCGACTTAATTCGACTACATTCCATTATCCTCGTTTTGCTTTTGTTGATGTTCATCTTATATCCTCCCTTCAAGACACTATCCATTCCGTTCAACTGCTCTTCCAAGTCCTTTGCTGTCTCTGACAGAATTACAATGTCATCGGCGAACCTCAACGTTTTTATTTCTTCTCCATGGATTTTAATACCTACTCCGAATTTTTCTTTTGTTTCCTTTACTGCTTGCTCAATATACAGATTGAAAAGCATCGGGGAGAGGCTACAATCCTGTCTTACTCCCTTCCCAACCACTGCTTCTCTTTTATGCCCCTCGACTCTTATAACTGCCATCTGGTTTCTGTACAAATTGTAAATAGCCTTTCGCTCCCTGTATTTTACCCCTGCCACCTTTAGAATTTTAAAGAGAGTATTCCAGTCAACATTGTCAAAAGCTTTCTCTAAGTCTAAATATGCCAGGAACGTAGGTTTGCCTTTCCTTAATCTTTCTTCTAAGATAAGTCGTAAGGTCAGTATTGCCTCACGTGTTCCAGTATTTCTACGGAATCCAAAAGTGATCTTCCCCGAGGTCGGCTTCTACTAGTTTTTCCATTCGTCTGTAAAGAATTCGTGTTAGTATTTTGCAGCTGTGTCTTATTAAACTGATTGTTCGGTAATTTTCACATCTGTCCACACCTGCTTTCTTTGGGATTGGTATTATTATATTCTTCTTGAAGTCTGAGGGTATTTCGCCTGTTTCATACATCTTGCTCACCAGATGGTAGAGTTTTGTCAGGACTGGCTCTCCCAAGGCCGTCAGTAGTTCCAATGGAATGTTGTCTACTCCGGGGGCCTTGTTTCGACTCTGGTCTTTCAGTGCTCTGTCAAACTCTTCACGCAGTATCGTATCTCCCATTTCATCTTCATCTACATCCTCTTCCATTTCCATAATATTGTCCTCAAGTGCATCGCCCTTGTATAGACCCTCTATATACTCCTTCCACCTTTCTGCTTTCCCTTCTTTGCTTAGAACTGGGTTTCCATCTGAGCTCTTG
This sequence comes from Schistocerca cancellata, assembly GCF_023864275.1. NCBI lineage: Eukaryota > Metazoa > Arthropoda > Insecta > Orthoptera > Acrididae > Schistocerca > Schistocerca cancellata. The sequence continues at coordinate 415,859,921 of NC_064628.1, forward strand.
ATGTTCATACAAGTGGTTCTCTTATCTCCAAAGGTCTCTTTAATTTTCCTGTAGGCAATATCTATCTTACCCCTAGTGAGATAAGCCTCCACATCCTTACATTTGTCTTCTAGCCATGCCTGCTTAGCCATTTTGCACTTCCTGTCGATCTCATTTTTGAGACGTTTGTATTCCTTTTTGCCTGCTTCACTTACTGCATTTTTATATTTTCTCCTTTCATCAATTAAATTCAATATTTCTTCTGTTACCCAAGGATTTCTACTAGCCCTCGTCTTTTTACCTACTTGATCCTCTGCTGCCTTCACTACTTCATCCCTCAAAGCTACCCATTCTTCTTCTACTGTATTTCTTTCCTCCATTCCTGTCAATTGTTCCCTTATGCTCTGCCTGAAACTCTCTACAACCTAAACGTAGAAACACAAATTTGTCTTACATTCACTTTTAAAATGTTACCTATAATCCCATTCTCCTTCACCCACCCTTTCGTTTCCCACCCTCTTTTCATTCTTTACTTTTAATTCTGGAAATTTATCATGTGTATAACTCCTGAGAACCACAGTGCTAGGAGTGCGCCGAGAATACAACATTTCTGACAAAGTTTTAAACATGACTGCTTGGTTTAGTAACCGTTTCTAAATTAAAAGATTCGTTACATCGTTATATGTAATTATGTGGAGTTATCTCGGATTCCTGTGAAACACTTTAATATCTAATATGTGAAATGGAAAGCAATTATGTAATTTAGTACCATTATCAATTCATCATTCCTCTTATCATTAATTTTCACTGATTATATGTAACTGTAGCTTTGGATGATTCAACTGATATTTGGCGGTGGGAGAGCTTAAGTTATGTAAGAAAATCTGGATAGTTGCTATGTACTACGGTGATGTTGATGTATGGCATTTTCAAGGCTGCGTCTTCGCAGGATTTTTATTTTATTTTATTTTATTTTGTTTTATTTTATTTTATTTTTTGCATTTTCCTACCTGCGAGGAACTTATTCATCTCATCCTAAGTTTTGCTATTATTGACGGTGTGGTAATGTATGAGTGCTGCCTGTTCTTCGATAGTAACTGCTGCAGTCCACAACAGATAATTTAATATTTTGTAAAATACACTGACCGAAGGAAAATTGCAACAGCACGAAGGAATTGTGCGACATAAACGAAAGTTGGTAGGTGTATTTCTACATCTGAAAGATGGTAACTGTTGAAATTTCGCGCATGTCGCATAACAGTGGTGCTAGTAGGGCGACTCTGGGAATACAAATCAGATTTACTTTAAATACACTCTGTAACGGCCGAGAACGTTGGTTACCTTTGAGATCGGACGTGATGGGCTGACGTTAGTAAGAATGCCTTTAAACCGACATAACCTCACTGAGTTTGAACGAGGTCGTGAAACAGGGCTACAAGAAGCTGAATTTTCCTTCCGCGAAATTTCAGTACTTCATAGGAATGTAACCACTGTACATAATTGCTGGAAATGGTGGTCACGAGATTGTACGGCCACAAGAAGATCAGTCTCCTGGCAATACCGAGAGGGATGACCATCGTGTTCGGCGTATGGTTCTCGCGCATCGTACTGCATCTGAAGCAGCAATTTGAGCAACAGTTGGCATCACAGTGAAACAACGAACTGTTGCAATTCGGCTAATTCAAGGACAGCTCCGAGCGGGACGACCCGTAGCCTGCACTCCACTGGCGCCAAACCACCGCCATTTGCGACTTCAGTGGCATCAAGCGAGAGCTCATTGGAACGAAGTGTGAAGGTCTGTATGTTTTATAATGAAAGCTTGTGCTGACCGACCAAGTCTAACAGACGTGGAACTCCATCCCACAAACCGACATCCGGCACCTGTGCAATACAATGCTTTCACATTTGCGACTTTGAATCCAACATTCTTGCTGTTACACCGATTTGTAATGTATCAGTATTACATATTTGCAGTGGCTTACCTTGCACTTACATTAACTTGTGATCTTGCAGTGTAACTCTGTTAAAATTATCTAGATAATTGTATTCTCTAAATGTCATTACCTTAACTACTTTTTTGGTCTAGCTATTTTTTTCATCAGTGCATTATACAGAGTGTTTGCTTTAACTAGAGACAACTGAATATCTCGACATTGACGAATCGTACGTATAATTTTTCTGTGAAATTTAGTAAATGGTATGCCTGGCTATGCTGTAAATGGCCACCTCCTCACCATCCCCCTTGCGTGGGCGTGATCAACTACGTATTTTCAAATGGAAACTCCTCATTTTTGTCGCATATTCGTATTCTGCGCCAAGGAAATACGTGCAGTTTACTTAAACAATTGTTTCCCATTCGTAGAAGATGGAGCTGTAGTCGACAAATGTCAGGCGTGCTTATGTTTGAAATTAAGAAACAACGAATTTGATTCTGTACTTCATTTATGATGGAGCTGTAATCGACAAATATCAGGCGTGCTTATGTTTGAAATTAAGAAACAACGAATTTTATTTTGTACTTCATTTATGATGTACACTCCTGGAAATTGAAATAAGAACACCGTGAATTCATTGTCCCAGGAAGGGGAAACTTTATTGACACATTCCTGGGGTCAGATACATCACATGATCACACTGACAGAACCACAGGCACATAGACACAGGCAACAGAGCATGCACAATGTCGGCACTAGTACAGTGTATATCCACCTTTCGCAGCAATGCAGGCTGCTATTCTCCCATGGAGACGATCGTAGAGATGCTGGATGTAGTCCTGTGGAACGGCTTGCCATGCCATTTCCACCTGGCGCCTCAGTTGGACCAGCGTTCGTGCTGGACGTGCAGACCGCGTGAGACGACGCTTCATCCAGTCCCAAACATGCTCAATGGGGGACAGATCCGGAGATCTTGCTGGCCAGGGTAGTTGACTTACACCTTCTAGAGCACATTGGGTGGCACGGGATACATGCGGACGTGCATTGTTCTGTTGGAACAGCAAGTTCCCTTGCCGGTCTAGGAATGGTAGAACGATGGGTTCGATGACGGTTTGGATGTACCGTGCACTATTCAGTGTCCCCTCGACGATCAGCAGTGGTGGACGGCCAGTGTAGGAGATCGCTCCCCACACCATGATGCCGGGTGTTGGCCCTGTGTGCCTCGGTCGTATGCAGTCCTGATTGTGGCGCTCACCTGCACGGCGCCAAACACGCATACGACCATCATTGGCACCAAGGCAGAAGCGACTCTCATCGCTGAAGACGACACGTCTCCATTCGTCCCTCCATTCACGCCTGTCGCGACACCACTGGAGGCGGGCTGCACGATGTTGGGGCGTGAGCGGAAGACGGCCTAACGGTGTGCGGGACCGTAGCCCAGCTTCATGGAGACGGTTGCGAATGGTCCTCGCCGATACTCCAGGAGCAACAGTGTCCCTAATTTGCTGGGAAGTGGCGGTGCGGTCCCCTACGGCACTGCGTAGGATCCTACGGTCTTGGCGTGCATCCGTGCGTCGCTGCGGTCCGGTCCCAGGTCGACGGGCACGTGCACCTTCCGCCGACCACTGGCGACAACATCGATGTACTGTGGAGACCTCACGCCCCACGTGTTGAGCTATTCGGCGGTACGTCCACCCGGCCTCCCGCATGCCCACTATACGCCCTCGCTCAAAGTCCGTCAACTGCACATACGGTTCACGTCCACGCTGTCGCGGCATGCTACCAGTGTTAAAGACTGCGATGGAGCTCCGTATGCCACGGCAAACTGGCTGACACTGACGTCGGCGGTGCACAAATGCTGCGCAGCTAGCGCCATTCGACGGCCAACACCGCGGTTCCTGGTGTGTCCGCTGTGCCGTGCGTGTGATCATTGCTTGTACAGCCCTCTCGCAGTGTCCGGAGCAAGAATGGTGGGTCTGACACACCGGTGTCCATGTGTTATTTTTCCATTTCCAGGAGTGTATATACCTTTTTTCAAAAATGGCTCTGAGTACTATGGGACTTAACCTCTGAGGTCATCAGTCCCCTAGAACTTAGAACTACTTAAACCTAACTAACCTAAGGACATCACACACATCCATGCCCGAGGCATGATTCCAACCTGTGACCGCAGCGGTCGCGCGGTTCCAGACTGTAGCGCCGAGAACCGCTCGGCCACGCCGGCCGGCTATACTTTTATGTTCTAACGGTTGATAATGATGCCCATAAGCTATTTGAGCGTTGTAAATGTGGTTGTATAGTATAAGTAATATGCCTAGACAAAATTTTTGGGGACATTGTTCCAGGAAAAGAGTGCTCAAGTAATATCAAAATTTAGTTAGTAAACACAGTGGTGGTCGCATATGAGCTTTTTCATTTTGATGACCGGTTTCGATTTGCTAGAGAGAACATCATCAGATCTACATTCTATGAAGAGGAATAAAGAATAATGCTTTAGTTACAATGAACATTAATATACAATAATGTAGTAAAAAAGCGCAGAATGTTTTAACCTTGGTGATAATACGAATCGCTGGTGTGGAGCAAGCGCCTCCGTGCTGGCATGGAGAACACTGCTAAATACGGCTCGGCTGCCGGTAGTTAAATAGTGGCAGCCCCTACAATTTTCTCCGGCATAAAATCATTGGTAGCCAATGGCCGTCAGAACTGATTACACTGTGTATTAGATGCATAATTATTATGAGTTAGGTCTATGAGAGAAAAAGAACGATATTTCAGTTTTATAAATAAGAAAATCCATGATATAAGCGGCTAATAGAAAAACAGTCATTACCCAATGACCGGGCTGTTTTAAACGTGTGCTGCTTTCTACAGGGCATTCTGGTAAACGTAAACATATCAAAGGTGGTTGGCAGGATGCCAACATGGTTACCAAGAGGACGATATGAATTCCACCATTAATCAAAGATCTTGTGGAATCTGATTGGCAAGGACGACAACTAGTAACCACAGAAAGAGAGGCGTAAACAATAAGTAACATACGTACATAACCATCTGCAGCTAGTATAATATAGTTATGTAATGCGTATTTTCCGTAAATTAGCTGTTTGTTACGTAAATAAGTTTCTTGTTATGACGTTATGTTTATCCAGATATAATTAATACTTTTTTTTTCAAATATCACTGCTTACGAGAAAAATAGAGACCTAAAGCCTGGATTACAAGACATACAGCGACTTTATACTGGTCCAAGGTACATTTATACATCAAGAGAGCATCATATTCCGAATCGAAATAAGTTTTTTAGTCGCGAAGAGTGACAAAACCAGTAACAACGATAAGGCGTCATGTCAAGGGTTATCCTGTATGGCCACTTGATAAATATTTACATATATACGTATAATAGCATTAGCTTTACATAGACATAATATTTATCATTTAAATGGCCACGTCACAGTTTGAAATTATAATAATTCCAACTTACAGTGCGGATGGCGACATATACCTGTAACTTTTATACAACCTACGATAGATGCGTATATCAAGAACGCGAATGACTTTAGATCGTCGATAAGTCGTAGCTACATAGAACGATAAAATTAATAACAATGATGACGCTGTATAGCAAAAGCTGTGATGCCTAACATAAGGTGTATTTCAGATATTACAGGCCACAATGTTGTAATGGAGGAATTATAAGAAATAGTAATGTTTGCTAAATATTCGATGTATTTAACTATCGGCAGCCAAGCTGTATTCAGCAGTGTTCTCTACGCCGGAACGGACGGGCCTCCTCCGCGCCAGCGATTCCTGCTGTCACTAAGGATATACGAGTGTTGTTCGGAAAGTAAGGAACGATCGGTCGCGAAATGGAAACCACAGTGAAAATCAAAATTGTTTTCTTTGGACATTTAACTACACCTTCCAGGTACTTCTCTACATAGCCGCCGCTCCAACTTAGACATTTGTCGGAGCTTTATCCCAAATTTCCAACACCATCGTCATAGAAGGCTGTCGCCTGTGCTTTCCGATGATTCTCTACGCTGGTCTATAGCGCGTAGCCTGCGCCCAAGTGTTGTCTCCGTATCAAGCGTTTCATGTGAGAGAGAAGATACTCAGAACGAGCAAATTAGGGCTGTGTTGTGGGTGATCGAACACTTCCCATCGAAAAGGCTGCAGGAGCTCGTTCACTACCCCTGCAGAGGGCGGCTGAGAATTTCCATGAAGAAGGTGGTGCGTGCCAGTTGTGTTTGGTGGGCCGCATTCATTAGGGCGAATCTCTCAGTGGGCCCTCCTACTTCTCGGGTGACACTGATGTTCTAGGAACCTTTACCCACTCACAGTGCGTTCACATCTGAAAAGATCGTCTTGATGCGATCGACGGGCATACTAGTTGTTGTTGTGGTCTTCAGTCCTGAGACTGGTTTGATGCAGCTCTCCATGCTAATCTATCCTGTGCAAGCTTCTTCATCTCCCAGTATCTACTGCAACCTACATCATTCTGAATCTGCTTAGTGTATTCATCTCTTGGTCTCCCTCTACGATTTTTACCCTCCACACTGCCCTCCAATGCTAAATTTGTGATCCCTTGATGCCTCAAAACATGTCCTACCAACCGATCCCTTCTTCTAGTCAAGTTGTGCCACAAACTTCTCTTCTCCCCAATCCTATTCAATACCTCCTCATTAGTTACGTGATCTACCCACCTTATCTTCAGCATTCTTCTGTAGCACCACATTTCGAAAGCTTCTATTCTCTTCTTGTCCAAACTATTTACCGTCCATGTTTCCCTTCCATACATGGCTACACTCCATACAAATACTTTCAGAAATGACTTCCTGACACTTAAATCTATACTCGATGTAAACAAATTCCTCTTCTTGAGAAACGCTTTCCTTGCCATTGCCAGTCTACATTTTATATCCTCTCTACTTCGACCATCATCGGTTATTTTACTCTCTAAATAGCAAAACTCCTTTACTACTTTAAGTGTCTCATTTCCTAATCTAATTCCCTCAGCATCACCCGACTTAATTTGACTACATTCCATTATTCTCGTTTTGCTTTTGTTGATGTTCATCTTATATCCTCCTTTCAAGACACTATCCATTCCGTTCAACTGCTCTTCCAAGTCCTTTGCTGTCTCTGACAGCATTACAATGTCATCGGCGAACCTCAAAGTTTTTACTTCTTCTCCATGAATTTTAATACCTACTCCGAATTTTTCTTTTGTTTCCTTTACTGCTTGCTCAATATACAGATTGAATAACATCGGGGAGAGGCTACAACCCTGTCTTACTCCTTTCCCAACCACTGCTTCCCTTTCATGTCCCTTGACTCTTATAATTGCCATCTGGTTTCTGTACAAACTGTAAATAGCCTTTCGCTCCCTGTATTTTACCCCTGCCACCTTCAGAATTTGAAACAGAGTATTCCAGTCAACATTGTCAAAAGCTTTCTCTAAGTCTACAAATGCTAGAAACGTAGGTTTGCCTTTTCTTAATCTTTCTTCTAAGATAAGTCGTAAGGTCAGTATTGCCTCACGTGTTCCAGTATTTCTACGGAATCCAAACTGATCTTCCCCGAGGTCGAGGTACTTTTTCGATTCGTCTGTAAAGAAGTCGTGTTAGTATTTTGCAGCTGTGGCTTATTAAACTGATAGTTCGGTAATTTTCACATCTGTCAACACCTGCTTTCTTTGGGATTGGAATTATTATATTCTTCTTGAAGTCTGAGGGTATTTCGCCTGTCTCATACATCGTGCTCACCAGATGGTAGAGTTTTTTCATGACTGGCTCTCCAGAGGCCATCAGTAGTTCAAATGGAATGTTGTCTACTCCCGGGGCCTTGTTTCGACTCAGGTCTTTCAGTGCTCTATCAAACTCTTCACGCAGTATCCTATCCCCCATTTCGTCTTCATCTACATCCTCTTCCATTTCCATAATATTGTCCTCAAAGACACTGCCAAAAACGTCTGTGAAAAGCCTCTTCGGATTTTCACAGAGGTTTCCATTTCGCAACCGATCGTTCCCCACTTTCCGAATGGCCCTCGTATCATGCTGTAAGTTTCTCCTACGTTATTGTATACTAATGGCTATATGGATTGTAACTAAAGCAATATGTTTTATTTCTGTTCATGGAATGTAGATCTGAAGATGGTCTCTGTAGCAGACCACAAGCGATCATCAAAATAAATACGTAACAACTCATATGCGACCATGACTATGTTTACTAAATAAAGTATCATCTCTGACATATACGGTACTTATATGGTAACGCAGGTTTCGGTTCCCAAGGGGCTTGACTGTGATAAGACACCACACCATCAGGATGATTGACTTCGGTGGCCGCCCTCGAAACCCTCCATCAGGGCGACTGATTCGGCCGTGTGTTCCATCCAACAATAGCAACTCTCGCGCGCCATCGATACTAACCAAAATCAAGCGCTCCACTGATTAGAGGCTAGGGGACTCACGATATCAAGCTTCCCGATTGAACAGAAAAGTATTACATCTAATTCATAGTTTATAGCCACAACGCTAACCATCTTATATTGTAAAATCAAATTTGCAACACTAAAGTAAGTTTCAAAGATAAGTATCAACCGTTAGAACTGCAAACGTTTACATGAAATGTATAATCCAATGCATCAGCTGTTAGTTGCAAGAACAGGCACATTTGATATTTGTCGATTTCGGCGACATGTACTACGAACCGGAAACAATGGTGTCAATAAGTGAGATGTACACTCCTGGAAATTGAAATAAGAACACCGTGAATTCATTGTCCCAGGAAGGGGAAACTTTATTGACACATTCCTGGGGTCAGATACATCACATGATCACACTGACAGAACCACAGGCACATAGACACAGGCAACAGAGCATGCACAATGTCGGCACTAGTACAGTGTATATCCACCTTTCGCAGCAATGCAGGCTGCTATTCTCCCATGGTGACGATCGTAGAGATGCTGGATGTAGTCCTGTGGAACGGCTTGCCATGCCATTTCCACCTGGCGCCTCAGTTGGACCAGCGTTCGTGCTGGACGTGCAGACCGCGTGAGACGACGCTTCATCCAGTCCCAAACATGCTCAATGGGGGACAGATCCGGAGATCTTGCTGGCCAGGGTAGTTGACTTACACCTTCTAGAGCACGTTGGGTGGCACGGGATACATGCGGACGTGCATTGTCCTGTTGGAACAGCAAGTTCCCTTGCCGGTCTAGGAATGGTAGAACGATGGGTTCGATGACGGTTTGGATGCACCGTGCACTATTCAGTGTCCCCTCGACGATCACCAGTGGTGTACGGCCAGTGTAGGAGATCGCTCCCCACACCATGATGCCGGATGTTGGCCCTGTGTGCCTCGGTCGTATGCAGTCCTGATTGTGGCGCTCACCTGCACGGCGCCAAACACGCATACGACCATCATTGGCACCAAGGCAGAAGCGACTCTCATCGCTGAAGACGACACGTCTCCATTCGTCCCTCCATTCACGCCTGTCGCGACACCACTGGAGGCGGGCTGCACGATGTTGGGGCGTGAGCGGAAGACGGCCTAACGGTGTGCGGGACCGTAGCCCAGCTTCATGGAGACGGTTGCGAATGGTCCTCGCCGATACCCCAGGAGCAACAGTGTCCCTAATTTGCTGGGAAGTGGCGGTGCGGTCCCCTACGGCACTGCGTAGGATCCTACGGTCTTGGCGTGCATCCGTGCGTCGCTGCGGTCCGGTCCCAGGTCGACGGGCACGTGCACCTTCCGCCGACCACTGGCGACAACATCGATGTACTGTGGAGACCTCACGCCCCACGTGTTGAGCAATTCGGCGGTACGTCCACCCGTCCTCCCGCATGCCCACTATACGCCCTCGCTCAAAGACCGTCAACTGCACATACGGTTCACGTCCACGCTGTCGCGGCATGCTACCAGTGTTAAAGACTGCGATGGAGCTCCGTATGCCACGGCAAACTGGCTGACACTGACGGCGGCGGTGCACAAATGCTGCGCAGCTAGCGCCATTCGACGGCCAACACCGCAATTCCTGGTGTGTCCGCTGTGCCGTGCGTGTGATCATTGCTTGTACAGCCCTCTCGCAGTGTCCGGAGCAAGTATGGTGGGTCTGACACACCGGTGTCCATGTGTTCTTTTTTCCATTTCCAGGAGTGTATCTTTTGGTGTAGAATCCGAAAATGCAATAAAGATTGGGCGTTTCGATTTGAAAACAGACAGTTGCCCCATCCGTGCTAGAGGGGTGGTTTGGAGGTGGCCCATTGTAGCACAGACAGTTGTTCCGTTTACTGCTATTGTCTTTCCACCTCGAACACTCTTTTCGTTTCATGCATAATTTTGGAGATATTTAGTTATTTCAAATTTTAAAAAAAACCTTGCAGAATGAATTTATATAATTTTAGTGATGCAGTTACTTTACACTTTGTAATTAGTTACAAATTTATAATTGTCTACACACAATATTCCTCTCGGACCCTAGCTCGGCCTAGAAGTTTCTTCCATTACATTCATTTCTTAGCATTGTTAAACGAAACAAAGTAAGCATTGCGTACAAAATCGCTGTGTCCAGTGATCACTTGTCTGGCTCGGTTTTTTTTTTTTCTTTATCAATTTCAGATTCTTCTAACAAGTTGAGAGTACACATGTTACTCTCAATGCTCCCTATAGAATTAATAGTTTCCGTGAAATACAACCGCAAAGCAATTTTTCTACTTGCCTGCGAATTCTCCTTAAACGTTTCGTCAAAGAAGCGGCCGGTTTGACCGATATAGTGTCTATCATACTTATTGTAATCAGTTCTGTACACTCCAGAGCCATCACAATTGTTACAAGTCTCTTTCTGTTATGTTTTACTATCATTTTTAAGGTGTTGTTAAATTGAAAGCCACATCAAACCTTAGATTTTCTAAATCATTTCTCTGTTTTCTGAGACATATTGCATAAAGGTTCAATGGAATTATTTTCTTACGTTCTTTATTGGTGCTATTATCTGGGTGAGTGTGCGTTTCCTTGTTGATTAATATACCTCTCTTTAGCCTATTGCAAGGACAGATCACATCATAAACAGAAACACCATTAGCTATTGCAGTTTGCTTCATAATGCTGAGTTCTTTCTGTATCTCGCTTTCAGCCAAAGCCAGACGAAGGAGACGGTCAATCATTGAGATGGAGAAGGCTTTCTTATATCGAGAAGGATAGCATGAACTGGCACTGATGATTGCACATGTAGGTTTCCTGAAAATCGACAATTTATGTTTGTTGTCAACTATGTTATTAGCGAGGTCAAAATAATTAATGGAGTTCACTTTTTTAGTTTCTGTAGTAAAAGTTAATTTTCGGAGGTGGTTGCCTATTGCTTGAGTAAATGCGTCAACCTCACACTACATCAGTAACAAAAAGTCTTCAACATAACTTTTGTAGTTAATTGTTTTCTGTTTTATCTTTGGAAACTTGGCGAAACTTTTAATTCTAAATCGTTCACAAAAACATATTCTAAAGTATCATCAGCACTATTGCCCATTCCAAGCCCATCTTTCTGATAATATATTTTGTCATTGAAATTTAAAAAAAACTGTAAGCTAAAAGAAAATTTAGAAATTCAATTATTTCCGTACACATTACAACACTGATCTTGTTATGCGACATGAAATTACATCTAATATCTACAATAGTTTCTTTCATCGGAGCATCACCGTAGAGGTTTTTTATTGCATCCAAGGATGCTAATGTTGCGTTATTTGATATATCCATATCCTTGACTGCATTTGCATCCTCAGAATTAATTTTAACCGCAAAATTAGTATCAAATGTGTAAACTGATTATTACGGTAATGACTTCCGCACATTATAAGCCCACTGCAGGCTTTATCGATTGTATTTTGCTTTTTACACCATATAGTACAAATATCATAATTAAACAACATGTATACGCCTACAGCAGGTGACATTTGGCGTGCTTGTGACAGAAATATTTTTGGACAGTGTACAGCAGTTTGTTTTGAACAGTAGCGCTGTTAACGAAATTACTCTAGTGTCTAACGTACTTTACTTATATGTGACGATGCTGATCTGATGTTGTGTATATTTGTTGACGATGCCACTAAGGCTCCATTAGGATACGTTTTTGAAACAGCTATGCCTCCTCATATTTTAATCGCATGATTTTCACATGTATGTCAGTAATACTTTTCATTATTACGTATTTTATAGTTTTAAGCTCTAGACAATCCATTGGTTGTATTTGTGTTTTTCCTATGTTTTGCTGCAGATGTGAAGATAGTCATTGCTGACGGAAACCAATAGTCTCAGGACCTAAATAGTTGGTAATCATAGACGGATGTAAAGAAATTTATTCTAACATATTTCGCATCTTTTGATCCCAGTTTTGTATTGTATTTAACAGCCTTTGAGAATATCGAAACGCTTACGGCTATTTTAGAAAAATAAAAAGTGTTGTCAAGACGTCTGAAAGCTGTAAAACCAAAAATTAAAAAAAATTAAAATGCTTAGATGAAGTACCAGTGAGTGTACTGAAACAGTGAATACAGAATATACGAACCTTCTCAAAAAATAATAATACATTAATCATTCAGATCAAGGAAATTTCCAGATTATTTAAAATAGGCAATAATAGTACCACTGCTAAACACTCGTAAACAGAAAATATAAAAATTACCGGCCCATTTCCTTGTTCTCATCAGTCTCTAAAATACCACTGAATTATGAATGACGAATTAATGAATTGCTTGAATTAATACACTCTCTTAAGTGGATCACAGTTTGGTTCCTGATGCGGTAGATGTACAGAATCAGCCACAGTAGATTTCAGAAAATTGGTACTTGATGCTCTTGACAAAGATGAGAGTGTCAAAGGCTAAATTTTAGATTATCCTAAGGCTTAGGATGCTGTTTATCATAGGTTTCTACTAAATAAGCTAGAAGCTTTAGTAATAAGAGGCATAGCTAAAGACTGGTTCCTGTCATACCTCGCAGATAGGGTACAAAGAGTGGAGATAACACTTCTACATCTACATCATATTCGCAAGCTACCTAATGGTATGTGCTGGAAGGTACTTTTTGTACCAGTAACTGAGTCCTCCAACCCTGTTCCACTCGAAAACAGCGCGAGTGAAATATGATTGTCGGTAACCCTCTGTATTGTCTCTAATTTCTTGAATTTTACCCTCATGGTCATTACGTGAGACGTATGTAGGGGAAGTAATACGTTGTCCGACTCTTCTCGTAAAGTGCTCTCCCGAAATTTCAGTAGTGAATCTCTCCGTGATGCACAACGCCTCTCTTGTAACCTCTACCAGTGGAGTTTTTTTAGCATCTCCATAACGTTCTCGGGCCGACTAAACTATGCCGTGACGAAATGTGCCGCTCTTCGTTGGATCTTATCTCTCTCTTCTATCGATCCCAGATATATGAACAATACTCAACAATGGGTCAAACAAGCGCCTTATAAGCCACTTCCTTCGTGGATGATTTGCATTTCCTTACGATTCTTCCTATGAAACTGAATCTGGCATCTGCTTTTCACAATATTTGTTTTATGTGGTCATTCGTCTTAAGATCGCTCCGGATAGTTACTCCTAGAAATTTCACTGCAGATCGTTTTGTCATCAATAGTGTAGCTATACATTAGTGGAGTTCTTTTCGTATGTATGCGTAATAGGTTACATTTATTTACGTTCGCGGTCAACTGCCAGAGCCTTTCTGACATGTTCTACATCCTGGAGGACCTCCTCAATACGGATCAATTGGAATGAAAGTAAATCTAATCTAATTTAAGCCTGCACCATTCATCAATTCTCTAGAGGTCATTCCGAAAATCGTTACTATCTTCTGGCGTTGCTACTTCGTTACAGACGACCGCATCATCTGAAAGTAGCCTGAGAGAGCATCCGACGCTTTCTACTGGATGATTTGTGTATATTGTAAACAGTAAAAGTCCGTTCATACTTCCCTGGGGCAAACCGGAAATTACCTTAACATCTTCCGATTTTGTTCGGATAAGAGCGACGGGTTGAGCTATGTCTGCAAGGATGTCTTGAATCCAGTCGCAAATCTTCTCCGATAATCGGTAAGATCATTTGTTTTTCTTTTAGACGGCAATGGCGGACGGTGTCAAATGCCTTCCTGAAGTCAAGGAACACGGCATCAACGAGAGCGCCGTTGTCTACGGCACTGGATCTCATGGAGGTACAGAGCGAGCTGAGTTTGCGGAATACATGTTGATTTTTATAGAGATTTTTCCTTCTCCAAGAACGTCATAGCTCTTGAGCCTAAAATATGTTCCATTGTTCTACAACCGATTGACGTCAATGATATAGGTCTATAGTTGTGTACATCTGTCCTACGACCCTTCTTAAAAACGGGAATGACATGTTTTGCTGAACTTACGGTGGCATTAGTGATTCGTTATTCTATTTCCTTACTTGTCAGTAGTTTCTGTGGTTTTCGTCGTTTTTCATACTTTGCATTAGAGTTTATTTTTCTGTCAAGCTTCGAAATTTTTTCTTGTTTCCCCATTATTTCAATGTGGAAAACGTATTTAATACGAATAACATTATTCATTTCTTGAACTGTAATAACAAGACATGTCCAGTATCCTAGTATAGATAATCCACTACTATCGCTAGTGCTACTAACTTCCAGTACAGACTGAGATGATTTAAGCATTGCATTCATCACATCTTGCTCACATCAACAATGCATTTATGGATGGACTTAAAGACCAACTGAAGTAGGACCCAGTAAGATTCTCATATCGTAACATGTATAACGCTGCTAGATATTGCGCAACCACAACATTTCGCAAATATATAAGACATTCCGTGCCCTGTACCCCTGGTGTATTCTCGATGGGATACTCACTACTTTTTTTTTCCATGGAGGTTAGTGGGTTACTGAAGTATTTTCATGCTGTACAAAAATTACATTTCTTGCTACCAAGCGAAGTACTGGCAAGTACCGGAACTGATAACCATCTCCCATTTATTACCAATTGGAAATCCTTAAGTCTGGTTTCTGGCTCAAATAGACTAACAGTCAGCCAGATCTTAAACAACCTGCTTTACCACTCGGAACAGAAATAAAATAATCTAAAGAGACAGATTTGTGTTGATGTGGGAGGAGGTAGAAGCAGCACGCGGGCACGCAGCACACGTCGAGTGAGTCAACGAATTTACTCTGGTGTGCACAGAAACATATTCTCAGTTAAATACTGAAACTTCATACTTTTGTCTGCAGCTCACAGTCCTAGGAAAAATTAAAGATCAGATTTAATTTCTAAAAATTCCCTGGTTGCGATCAATGTTTGTTTCTAAGGAAAATGCTCGAATTAGATGCCATCTTCCCAACATTTACAAGTGGGACCTTCCGACCTTAGGTGACTGTTCACCAAATATTTAGCTGAAAAGAACCGAGCTGTTTAATGAATCGGATCAGTTTAAATAGCTGTTACTGGCAGACAGTGTTACGCAAGGAGGGAGAGAGGGAGATGAATGATTTATTTGCTTTAATAACTGAATAGTATGTGTTGCAAAAATTTCGTATATTGCTATCGTTTGACAGCTGAATGTTTATTCTGTTTGTGTGGGTAGGGAACATGGACTTGCACTATGCTGTAATGTCACTATAAAATGTTGCTTATTACGTCTGAATACAGAAAAGTATTTAGCCCAAAAATTCCTGAAGCAACACAAATCAAACATAGCTATACGGCAAATAACTGAAGCTCTCCCTCGTCAATTCGATGATGTGGCAACATGGAAATGGATTACTCTCAGAACTAAGGGAGCCTAGGGTTCCACTCCCACGTCAAATAAAGAATAATAAAGCATTTCTCTAATCTTATTTATTTGAGATAGAAAATTTAAAATATTATGACAAATCTATATAGCTCAGCATTTTAGTGGTTGGATCGAAAAGTTTGACGACTTAACAGATCTGTTTCCAATACTTTTTGTAAAGAAAAATTTAGTATTACAGAATAGTAGTATGTGAATAGCCATTATGGATGCTATGATAATAGCAAAATAGTCACAGGTATTTTTGTGACCAATATTCTTAATGAACTGTGGCCATTTTACTATTATCATAGCATCCGTATTAACTATTCCGATATTCGTATCTAGTATTAACATGGGCGCACACATCATTAACGATTTCAAATCGCAAATGCAATTTAATATTATTTCAGTATTCGTAAAGTAAGAAGTTCCCCATTTTTACTAGTAGTGAAGGAATGTAGTTTAGTTATTTACACAAAATTTTCTATGAGATGACAGTCACATATCGTTGAGCAATATTTGATTTCTTTCTCTTCATTTCCTTGGCTATTTTTGAGGAGTTCAGTTAAAAAGCTCCCAATTATGTGGTTCAGAAACTAGGAGGCCCAGGTTTTCGATCCGTGGTCTGGAGTGACAACAGGAGGCCGGTCACACAGGCTCTAAAGAAGGGGAGTGGGTCCCTAGAGCACTGCAGTTCGTGGCTCCTAAGCAACTGCAAGTATCTAGAGTATAACTGCACATAACAAACTCTCCTCCCTGTACCCACGGGTGTGCTTGGCACTATTACAAAATTCATTGCCTTTCCCTTCTGATCTTGTTATCCAAGCAAATGAGCGAAAGACTCGAACAATGAGCATTTGGAGAAGCTGATACAATCCTCAGCATGTTAAGATTCGCTCGGTAAGTCAGGAGTGGGAAATTTCTGCAGGTTTCTCCTACATTCATGTAAAAAAAAGCGGAATTTTCAATGGACGCTATGGCAGTGAGTGGGTGTTATCCCTTCCACTTAGAGATTATGTTCTTTTTTCATAAGTGGGGACTTAGATTTACAGAAGAGTGATTTTTGGGAGCTTGCCGTTCTGCCGTGGAGGGAGACTGACTTGAGGTCCTGGTGCAGGGACAGAGAGATCTGGTCATGGTGCCGACAGGGGCTCACATTTGCGAATTTTGACTAAGTGACGCATTTCGCACTAGTGCTATTCTCTTTCTCACCATCTCAGAACTAGCATGATTCGATACGTAACTTGTGTTCCCTGATTACTGAAGAAAAGGCAGAGTATCTGGTCATAAATAAGAAAATCCGAAGTAAAGCACCTTCGGTTTTAGATGGATTAACTTTTAAGACAGTTGACCGCTTCAGGTATTTAGGGAGTGTTTTTAGTGGTAACAATAGGATGGATATACACACATCAAAAAATGTTTTGCATCACCTCGGTTCAGAGAGTTCCGAAACCTGTACAGAAAACTGGAATAGAGGTCAACATAATCATCATTTCCGCCCTTTTAATAGCTCATGAAAACCACACATTGCATCTTGTACCACCATACAGCGAGACCTTCAGAGGTGGTGGTCCATACTGCTGTATACACTGGTACCTTTAATACCCAGTAGCACGTCCACTTGCACTGATGTATGCCTATACTCGTCGTGGTATACTATCCACAATTGTACAAAGGCACTGTTGCTCAACATTGCCCCACTCCTCAACAGTGATTCGGTGTAGATCCCTCAGAGTGATTGGTGGGTCACGTCATCCTTAAATATCCCTTTTCAATCTAACCCAGGCATGTGCGATAGGTCTGCAGAACATGCTGGCCACTCTAGTCGAGCGAAGGCGTTACCCTGAAGGAAGTCATTGAGAAGATGTACACGATGGGGGCGCGAATTGTCGTCCATGCAGACGAATGCCTTATCAATATGCTGCCGATAGGGTTTTACCAACGGTCGGAGGACAGCATTCACGTATCGTACAGCCGTTACGGCACTGCTCATGACCACCGGCGGTGTACGTCATCCCCACATAATGGCACGGCAAAACAGCAGGGAACCTCAACCTTGCTGAACTCCCTTGGCAGCCTGACCGGGCTGCCTCCAAACACGTCTCCGACTATTGTCTGGTTGAAGGCACATGCGACACTCAGCGATAAAGAGAACGTCAATTCTGAGCGGTCCATTCAGCATGTTGTTGGGCTCGTCTGTACCAAGCTGAGATGTGTCGTGGGTGCAAAGAAGGACCTCGCCATGGACATCGGGAGTGAAGTTGCGCATCATGCAGCCTATTGCGCACAGTTTGAGTCGGAACATGACGTCCTGTGGCTGCACGAAAAGCATTATTCAATATGGTGGCGTTGCTGTTAGGGTTCCTCCGAGCCATAATCCGTAGGTAGGAGTCATCGACTGCAGTAGCAGTTCTTGCGCGGCCTGAGCGAGGCAGTCGACAGTTTCTGTCTCTCTGTATCTCCTCCATGTCCGAACAAGATCGCTTTGGTTCACTCCGAGACGCATGGATACTTCCCCTGTTGGGAGTCATTCCTGGTGCAAAGTAACAATGTGGACGCCGTCTAGGCATGGCTGAACCACAGTCAACACGAGCTGTGTACCTCCTTCATGGTGGAATTACTGGAACCGATCGGATGTCGGACCCCCTCCGTCTAATAGGCGCTGCTCATGCATAGTTGTTTACATCTTTGGGTGGCTTTAGTGACATCTCTGAACAGTCAAAGTGTCTGCGTCTGTGATACAGTATCCACAGTCAACGTCTACCTTCAGAAGTTGTGGGAACCGAGGTGATGCAAAGCTTTTTTTAATGTGTGTATAAGTACATGTCCGTCTAGAAACAGCGAATAGAGGAATCTTGTCTTATCAAAATCTTAAAGAAAAGATCACTTAGCACTAACTTCAAACTCCGCTTTCATGAATCTCCTGTTATACCGTTAACGTCATATAAATTTCAGGCATTAATATTTGGAAACGAAGTTAAAAAATAATTAGTTAAGTTCGAAAGAAAAATACTAATGAAACTTTTCGGGTCGGTGTGTGAGGAAACTGACATGGAATGGAAGATAAGTAAAAACGAAGAATAAAGGGGGGTGTACAAACATCGTAATACTGTCAAAGTCCTAAAGAAGAGAAAGGTGAACTTGGAATGCCGTATAGAAAGGCTGGCGGAAAGTATGCTACCTAAATTAGCATTTGGCAGTACAGTAGATAGAACGAGAGGAAGTGGAAGATCCAGAATTACGTGGCGTCATAGCATCCAGGAGGACACAGCTGCGATGAACATCACCACCGAATGGTCAAACAGCGCACTCTCAGACAGAAATGGAAGAACTTCGCGGAGTATTAGTATGGTCGATAAGGCCCTTGCCACAAATAAACGTAAAGTAAAAGTAAGTAAATGAGTTACAAAATTCAGAGTTGATTTGAATCTCAAAACCAAGATACAACCCCACAACTGGTCATGATTAGAGAACCCTGTAAAAACAAATATAACCCCTGCATTCCTAATTTGTTTTTCTTACTGTGACGGTGTTCCATTGCAAAACAGATGTCGACCCTTAGTGTTTAAATATTAAATATGAGACAGTAGAGTGAAGATGGGTAGGGCAGTTTCTGCTCATTTCATTTATATGTTTAAAAAAGGCAATTTTTTATCATTTTTAATGACTAAGTAGTGTAATCACCAAATAAAAACAAAAATAAAGTCACATTGTTGTCTACAAAAATGTTATGTTGCTTACACTAATTTGCTTTTACTATTTGTGCTCGATCTGTAAAAAACCTTTGACACGCCCGGGACTTTTTCACTCAGGTGCTGATAACGAAGCTGCGGTCTGCGAACACGGTGGAGACGCAGCAGTACCGGAAGGCCAGCAAGGCGCTGCTGGTGTTGATCCCGCTGCTGGGCATAACCTACATCCTCATGATTGCAGGGCCCACCGAGGGCTTCTCCGCTGAGGTCTACGGCAATATCCGCGCCGTGCTCCTGTCTACACAGGTAGGGAGGTTATGGGCAGTAAGAGACGCTGTCAAACGACGGAGGATCCCAGTGGTGCCTGCTACATATTCATAGTTACTGGCATTTTCTTTGCAAAACTTACTCCAGTCGAGGTCGGATGACGTCACCTAGATGAGCATTGTCATATTGTATGAACATTCTAATACCTACTGGGTGGTATAGAAGAGAGGCGAGAATGAGAAAAAAGGAAAACGTCAGCGTGGTGATAGGTCTTAAACGAAGTAACGCAAGCCTGGATTACTTGTTTTATTTGACATCTACATATGTTCTCTGCAAACAGGTCTGAACTGGATAGCAGAAGGTTGTGCCGCAAGATGGGATATCTTCTCATTGCAGTCGCGTCTGTGCCTGCTGTAATTAATTTTTTTCTTCAAGAATGAAGCTGAACAATGTTTTCAGACTATTCATTTAATACTGGTTAGTCACATTTGTAAATGGGGTGCCAGCGCATGATTTGATTCTATCTTCAAGAGCGTGCCAGTGCAGATTTTTAGAATTTCCGGCACGCTCTTCTTTGTGCCAACAAACCTGTGACCATTCACTCTGTCGTTCTTTGTACAAGTTCAATAACGCTTGAGCCGGCCGTTGTGGCCGAGCGGTTTTAGGCGCTTCAGCCTGGAACCGCGCGACCGCTTCGGTCGCAGGTTCGAATCCTGTCTCGGGCCGTGGATGTGTGAGATGTCCTTAGGTTAGTTAGGTTTAAGTAGTTCTAAGTTCTAGGGGACTGATGATCTCAGATGTTAAGTCCCATAGTGCTCAGAGCCATTTGAACCATTTGAACAACGCTTGTTAGTTATGTTTGGTGCTTGTACCACAATTTGAACGCAATTTGAAGATGTATATACAAATGATTTATATATACAGGAAAGCATACGCAGTAGCGAATACGGGCAACCTCCAGGTGTAGAAAGGAATGACGATATTGAAAATTTGTGACTGATCGGAAATCGAAACGGCATTTCACGCCTGTCGCCAGCGGTCACCCACACAACGTCGGCTATCCGTGCAGGCCTCAAGTCCAGGCCCAAATTTTTGTATGTCGCAGTCCATGAGTGATTAAACTGTCCTAGTACAGATGTAATTTCCGTACAGCAGAGACATCAGATCGACAGTCGTTACCCTGGTGTGGCGGATAAATGTCCATGAGTGATTAAACTGTCCTAGTACAGATGTAATTTCCGCACAGGAGAGACATCAGATCGACAGTCGTTACCCTTGTGTGGCGGATAAATGGTTCAAATGGCTCTGAGCACTATGGGACCTAACTTCTGAGGTCATCAGTCCCCTAGAACTTTGGACTACTTAAACCTAACCAACCTAAGGACATCACACACATCCATGCCCGAGGCAGGATTCGAACCTGCGACCGTAGCGGTCGCGTGGTTCCAGACTGTAGCGCCTAGAACCGCTCGGCCACTCCGGCCAGCTGTCGCGGAGAAATACTTTATTGCAGTCCATGTGGCGCCGGCCGGTGTGGCCGTGAGGTTCTAAGCGCTTCAGTTTGGAACCGCGTGACCGCTACGGTCACAGGCTAGAATCCTGCCTCGGGCATGGATGTGTGTGATGTCCTTAGGTTAGTTAGGGTTAAGTAGTTCTAAGTTCTAGGGGACTGATGACCTCAGCAGTTAAGTCCCATAGTGCTCAGAGCCATTTGAACCAGTCCATGTGTTTGTAGTACAATGGAATGTTCCTTGGTTACGCATGTATTTATGGAAGAGTGTTGCATGTTACTTCTTACAAACACAGGTACTGTAATATCGTATCGATTTATAAATGATTTTGAATACTATCGTAAAATGTAGTCTACGATACTAGCGGTCTCACTGACCTAGGCATTACCAGATGAAATAAAATATCTGACAAACAGCAGTAACAGTTTTAAAAATAAAATGAAATCATACCTCTTTGACAGCTCCTTTTATACTATACATGAACTTTTGAATAGGAATACTTATATATACTTATAATATGTGTATTTTGTGCCCTTTAAGGACATGGGGTAGCTATAAAAAATTTATAGCTTAAAAAGAACAACAAAGTACCTTTACTCCTGTGTGCATTTCTTATGCACTTGACACGTTCCACATAAGAACGGTTACCGTGAGGCTGATCAATGTAACACGTAACTAACTAACTCCTTCATTATCACAAACAATCCTGTTGGACGAACATCCGCAACTGAGCATTATACTAGACGTTGAAAACACCGCTTCAGTTGTAAATTTATTTTATTATCACTACCGGTAGCAACCCACGCCTGATACACGTCCACTGCGACGCTCGGGGGCCACAGCACAGTTGCGACCCCTGAGGATGGGCTTATGAGAGCCCGAAACCAGTCGTGATAAAAAAAAAAAATTACAACTGAAGCGGTATTCTCAACCGCTAGTCCTGTATTATCCATATATTGGACGGTGTTTACTACGAGCATGCCTTGTGACCGTTTTCCAGTAATGTAGACCTAAACATATCGCTGCCGCAGCGACACACCGCGAGTCGTCCAGTATCAACAGCAGCTTCGCTCAGTTTGTATTCAGCACTGCAGTAACTTTCCACGTAGAGGCATACAACACTTTAATGGTGTCAGGGTAGTGGCATTACTTTCAGAAGGTCACACGTAGTAAGATACTGTCGATCGGTTATGTGGCACTCAGAGTATAGTGTCTGACGTTTGTAGAAATAACAGAGGGACGGGGAATGGTCGTCTTCGTATGACAGCACCAGAGAAGGATCGTTTCCTCCAAGTGTCGGCTCGCAGGAGCCCACCATCAACTGCCAGAAATATTGGAAATAACTTCTCCCGGGCAACAGGGTTTCGTATCTCAAACCGAACAGTGCACAGAAGGTCACATCACGGTGGTCTTCATTCCAGACGATCTATGAGAAGTTTTGCACTGAACCAACGAAACCGACGGATATCGATAATGGACCATTGTAGAATGGAGTAATGTTACATTTCCTGATGAGACCAGGATTCGTTTGCGGGCGGACACTAGACATCTTAGGGTTTGCAGAAGCGCTAAACGATCCCTAGAACCCCGAAACGTTCAGAATGGTCATCCGTTTGCAGGTGGAAGTGTAACGTTCTAGGCGGCAATAATGATTTGGTGGCAGACCCATCTAATTCCCATCTGCGGCAATTCGACTGGCCCCCACTCTCCTCAACAGCTCCTACAAACGACCGTAAGATCCTATAGAC
Source organism: Schistocerca cancellata (assembly GCF_023864275.1). NCBI lineage: Eukaryota > Metazoa > Arthropoda > Insecta > Orthoptera > Acrididae > Schistocerca > Schistocerca cancellata. The sequence continues at coordinate 415,882,860 of NC_064628.1, forward strand.
GTGAAATCTGTGACAACTTCATCCAAGTAGATGACAATGCGAAACCACAGCTTACTGTAGCTACGTCTCGGTACCTTCAAAGATGCAACATCAACCGAATGCATTGACCAGCACAATAGGCAGACGTGAAAGCAGCTGAGTATGCATAGTACTTGTTGAAGGTGGTCATTACACTGCGTCCGAATCCACCTGACAATCATCAGGACGCCACTGAAACTGCCGGTGAAGAGTGGGACCACATTCCCCAAGATAAGCTTGATCGCCTCACCCACAGGCTACTTCGCGGCGTGGAAGAACTCACCCCTGCCCCGGAAGGATATACTCACTACTTAAGACTGACAATCAGCGTTCTGAAATATAGATTTCCACTGTGTTTGTTTTCAAGACGTAGAATTAGGAGAGAGCCTGCTTTGTTTCATAATGACTTTTTGTAACTAAACAATATCTTTCTTTTTTTCAGGAGGAATTATGCTCACTTTGTCAATAAAGTATTGTACAATCCTCAATGGGTGTTCTACAAGAGGTCATTGTAGTAAAGTCTATCTCATTCCAGGCTATTGTTGAGGTGTGTAGTTTTCTTTGTGAAGTAAGTGCATTGTCTCGGAGCGAAGTCTGACACCTCTTTACCGACAGTTGAGTTTTAATGATCATTCCAAATCATATCCATAGTTTTGTAACTATCAGCTGTTTCTATGAGTTTACTGCGTATAAACGTGTAAATTTAAAGCAACTTGCCGGTACTTGCACCAAAACTGGCAATGTAACAAAGACTGTGTTGTGTGATTTTGGGCTCTCCCAGAACATCAAATGTACCAGAACGTACCGGTTACAGGAGTAACCCGTCCAAATCCAGTAACTTTCACATGTTGCGTCACGTAAAATTGGTTGGCAGAATGCACGTCATTTATATTAATTATAACGCAATTACCGACAGGTGGCATCTGGTACATTTGTTACATTCCATATGCAGATATTGTAATCAGTAGATTTTTTTGATTAACTTTTATCTCCAAAAATACTTTATCAAAATCTGTAGATGTCAAGGTTAAAATCTGTATTTATCAATATTAAACACAGTAACATTATCATTTTTATACGATCTAAAAAACATAGGGCGATTTCTATATCTATGGGGCTGGTGTGGATTTGCTTTCCTCTACGGTCTGCTTCCGTGGTTCCCGCCATTTCGGTGTCGTGCCGCGATCCGCTCAGTTGTCTGATGTCCATCGCCGTGGGCAAGAGGGCCGCGCAGGAGGGCCCCATCGACGACGCCAGGAACTGCAGGCATCTTCCAGCTTCTTCATAGCGCACCATCTCTCATCCCTCGGCCTGGACCTCCACACGCAACGGTTGTCATCTTAATAAGTCGCCATAAATGCTAAAATAGGCGTTATGATTGAACTCACTTTGTTCGTTGAGGATTAAATCCGGATCTTTCTTTTTGTGGGTGTATATTTCAATTTCTTCCAAAATGTTAAGAAACCGTCCCTTATGAGCTCTATGCAGGATGTCTAAATTGTGTTCAATGTTCGTGACTGAGTGCATGTCACTGTGTTTAATTGATAAGTACAGATTTTAACCTTGACATCTACAGATTTTAATTAAGTATTTTTGGAGATAAAAGTTAATCAAAAAAATCTACCGAATACAATATGTGCATATGGAACGTAAAAAATGTACCAGACGCCACCTTTCGGTAATAGTGTTATAATTAATGTAAATGACGTGCATTCTGCCAACCTATTTTATGTGACACAACATATGAAAGTTGCTGGATTTGGACGGGTTACTCCTGCAACCGAAATATCAGGTACGTTCTGGTACATTTGATGTTGTTTAGATAAGATGAAAAAGATTAGCATTCGTGAAATAGTAAATTAGTATAATTATCATTACAGATGTGAAGATGGTTCTCGATGAACGGAAACCGGTCATATGAATAAAAATTTTGTGATCAAGACGGATTATAAGTAACTATTTAATTGAAGCCAGAAAGAGGCGTATTACTGGTCATAAAATAATTGAACTATAAAGTTCCATTTAAGGAAATATAAAGCCAATATTAAAGCTGATAACTTTTTGTATTAGCTATCGACATCGGATTTACCGTACCTTTGTGCGGAAGAAGACGTATGTGGCTACCACTCGAATCACGGTCTACAACCTATGTGTCACCACGGGGGAGGGTGGTTACGTGGCTGATAAAGAGGAGGCATGTCTATGTAGTGTGATTTAAGCTCTTCAATTATGGCGTGAATGGATCTTTACACAGACATATTTGGGATCTGAACTCACTCGAGGCTCGGTGCTAGTCCATACGTAGAAAGCCAACTGACTCACTTGAAACGCGGTGTCAGAACGCGGCGGCCTGTGTGTTGTTGGGCAGGGCTTCACGGTGGCGCTGTTCTACTGCTTCCTGAACTCGGAGGTGCAGACGGCGGTGCGGCACCGGCTGGACAGCTGGCGGACGGCTCGCAGCCTCGGCGGCGCGGCCCCCGGCGCCCGCAGGCTCAAGCGGTGCAACAGCCGCGACGGCTCGCCCAGGTCCCGCACCGAGAGCATACGGTCTGTGTCGCCCGCACTCGTCGCTAGGGGCAAGCACGCTGGCGCGCGCGCGGAGCACCTTCCTTCTACTGGCGCTTTATTACATAAATACTTGCAAGCTGCTGAGTGTTGCTATGGTCTCTGCTACCACTATGCGCTCTCCAATAACGCTGCGGCTGAAGTCTTAAGGGGTGCATGTTCAGTGCCTGAAGGCCAGAACTAGAGTCTAGCTTCGAATTGTCAGTAACGTATTATTCTTATCAAAACTTAATAGTACTCGTTCCACACGCTTAACTAACGTTGCCGTATATTTATTTTTTTATTCACACGTCTAGTTCCGTAGGACCAAACTCAGGAAGAAATCTGCAAGGCCATGGAACGTTTCAGTACATGAAATTACAACGTAAAAGTAACAACGGAAATAATGAAATGTTTATGAACCCAAAAAAATCAAGCCATAGGTTTAAGTAAACGCAATCAACAACATAACAGAAGAAACAGCTTAATTTTTCAAGGAACTCCTCAACAGAATAGGAGTGACCCATGAGGAACTTTTCAGTTTCGATTTGAAAGCGCGTCAACTACTGCTAAGGTATTTGAATTCTTGTGGCAGCTTATTCAAAAGGGATGCAGCACTATACTGCACACCTTTCTGCACGAGAGTTAAGGATGCACGACCCAAATGCAGATTGTATTTCTGCATTTGGATCGTGAGTGAAAGCTGCCAATCTTGGCAATAAACTGATATTGTTAACAATAAACGATAGCAGAGAATATTTATATTGAGAGGGCAATGTCGAAGTACCCTTTCTAGTGAAAAGGAGTCGACAAGAGGTTCGCGAACTTACACCACTTAGCTAAAAATATCAGCTTCAATGGGAAGAGTTACCTAAAAATATAACACCATACGACATGAGCGAATGAAAATATGCAAAGTACACTACTTTTCCTGTCGAACGACCACTTGCTTCTGATGCCGTTCGAATAGTAAAAATTGCAGCATTAAGTCTTTGAACAAGATCCTGGACGTGGGCTTTCCACGACAGTTTACTATCCATCTGAACACCTAGAAATTTGAACTGTGCAATTTCACTGATGATATGCCCATTCTGTGAAACTAAAATGTCCGGTTCTGTTGAATTGTGTGTGAAAAACTGTAAAAACTGAGTCTTACTATGATTTAGCATAAATTTTCTATAAGCCATGAACTTAAGTCATGAACAGCACTATTTGAAACAGAACCAACGTTGCACACGACATTCTTTACTACCAGGCTAGTGTCATCAGAAATATTTTAGAATTACCCGTAATACTAGAGGGCACATCATTTATATAAACAAGGAACAGCTGTGGCCCCAACACTGATCCCTGAGGCACCTCCCATTTGACCATACTCCACTCATACCCCACATCACAGTCATTATGAACACTGTGAATAATGACCTTTTGCTGTCTGTCGTTAAAGTAAGAGGTGAACCAATTGTGAGCTAATCCTGGTATTCCGTAATGTTCCAACTTCTGGAGCAGTATTTTGTGATCAACACGATCAAACGCCTTAATTAAATCAAAAAATATACCTAGCGTTCGAAACCTTTTGTTTAATGCATCCAGTACCTTACAGAGAAAAGGTAATATAGCATTTTCAGCTGTTAAACGACTTCTACAACCAAACTGTACATTTGATAGCAAATTATGTGATATAAAATGATCAATTATACTTACATGTATAGCCTTTTCAATAACTTTAGCAAACACCAATGGATAGGAATAGGTCTAAACTTGTCTACATTGTTTCTCCCTTTTTATAAAGCGGCTTTACTACTGAGTACTTTGATCGTTCAGGAAACTGACCATTCTTAAAAGAAAAGTTACAGATACGGCCAAGTACAGAGCTAATATTCTGCTAAGGCACTCCATGATATCCAGGAGAGTCCTTAGTCTTCATTGATTTGATCGTTGACTCAATATCCCCCTTGTCAGTATCGCAGAGGAGTATTCCAGCACTAGTCTCGGAATGACATTTTCCAAGAGTTATGTGATTCCCTGTGTAAACTAAGTTTATTTAATACACCAGTAATGCTGAGAAAATGATTTTTTAGTACTGTATTTATCAGTAACAGAAATATTTTTATTACGAACTGACTTTATATCGTTGACGTTGTGCTGCTGACCAGGCATTTCCTTCACAACTGACCACATGGTTTTAATTTTATCCTGTGCATTAGCTACTCTGATTGCGTACCAATACTCTTTTTCCTTTCTAATAACACTTTACGCACCTTACAGTACTGTTTGTAATGGACTCACTGCAGCTTGATTGTGACTACTTCTAACATTTTGGTATAAGTCCCGCTTTATTCTACATGATATCCTTATACCACGAGCCAGCCACCCAGGCTGCCTTTTACTGCTAGTACTCCGTTTAGAACGTTCAAATAGAAAGCAATTCGCAAAGAGCTTGAGAAATGTGTTAAGGAAAGCATTATATTTGTCATCTATGTTATCGGCACTATAAACATCCTGCCACTCTAGTTCCTTAACGAGGTTTAAAATACTCGTTATTGTCGTTGGATTAGCTTTCCTACATAGTTTGTAATTATATGTGACATTTGTTGCAGTACGGAAGCCTTTTAGTGTAAAAATTTGTGTATCATGGTCTGAAAGCCAGTTCATCCCTTTATTAACAGAATGTCCATCTAATAATGAAAATGAATAAAAATATTGTCTATGGCTGTATTACTGTTCCCCTGCACCCCAGATGGAAAAAACACAGTCTTCATCAGCTTATATGAGTTTAAGCGGTCTACCAACATCCTTTTTCTTTCACAGTCATATACAAAATTAATATTGAAGCCATCACATATAACTAGTATCTGGTACTTCCTATAAAGTGAACCAAGAACCCTCTGTAGCTTGAGCAGAAATGCTCTGAAGTCAGAGCTAGGGGACCGATAAACAACAATAATTAGAAGTTTAGTTTCATTAAGTTAAACTGACCCTGCTCAAGATTCAAATATCTGCTCAATGCAGTGCCGTGATACGACTATGGACTCAAAGGGAATACTGCTTTTTACGTGCATGGCCACTCCCCCACCCTGCAAGGAAGTCCTTGAATTTCCAAGTGCTAAGCAAAGTTATAGAGACAGGACATCGTGTCTTACTTCCACTGTCACTGCGTCTACATAAAGGGTCAACGTTCTCGATGTATCTTTCAAATCATAACCTTTCAGGCTGGCTTCGGTTCAGTTTCGGTTGTATAGCTACAATCAAGCAACATACAGACTATCTGTACTCAACATGCCGCAGAGACCCACACCTAAACATTAACCTGATCTGTACTGAATATGAGCAGCAAGTCTGTAATACCCGTCGGAGACCCATGTACAATGCAGCGCAAGGACGTATTTGACAACCACCCATTGGAGAACCACATTTTTCGACATTTAGACCTCAAACTTATTATACCTTTACATGCATATGCAAACTCATTGACTCTTCAGACATAAAAGTTTTCTGGGTTTGGTACCGCGTCATAATGTAAAATCTACTGCTGCTATAGTTTTTACATTATGACGCGGTACCAAACCCAGAAAACTTTTTTGTCGACTGACTCTGGCCGCGGAAGCCTACGCAATTATATCATTGACTCTTGTTCTTCATCCTTGGTTCCCAGAATATCTTGAGTGAAAAGGGGAAGCTGAGTTTCGTACCAGCATTTCTTTGCAAATACGTCTTGATTTGTGGGTAGAAACTTTATCCCCTGAAGGAGCTTTACTTTATTTTAACTTAGAGTATAAACAATCATTCTGCAAGACCGACGTTAAGGATATCGACCTGTAATTACGTGGGCCCGTTTTGTACTTTTCTCATATACAGCAGTCAACCTGCTCTGGGCAAGGGATTGACGATAAATGTAACTAAAAATCAGAACACTTTCTATAAAACGAATTGGGAACTCCTTCTGGACCTCGCGTCTTGTTTGCTTTCAACTCTTTCAGCGACCGCATCAGTAGACGAATGGTGCGAAAGAATCAGAGCTACATTCCCGGTACCTCCTCGTATTTTTCTGATTTTAGTAAAGTCTGCAACGGGGTCTAGTAGTCTCGTAAGGCCAAATAACGAGTTGCTTGAATACAGAAACAGTACCATCACCAAAGTTCAGTTATTGGTACTATGGTATAGAGGTATTGGTGATCACGTGTCGTAAGAACGTGTATCGCGTCTCTTATTTCCTTGTACGTAGTAGCCGCTAGTCGGAATAGGTGTAACGTCTAATCCCTTAGTGCTGTTCTCGATTACTGTTTCAGCTAATTTTCAACACCAGTATTGCCAGACTGCCACACCAGACCGGTTTACGTGTGAGTCAACAGAAGTCTTCGACCTGCTCAGTGATTTGTCATAGGGTCAGAATTTTCTGGGATCCTCGGCAAGATCTACCGGTAATGTGTGACGTTGGAAGTTGTTGTCTGCTTTGCACATCGATCTCTTTGTAGACCCACGCATTTCTACAGACGTTTGCCTGTTCACTGTTCGGCGATATAGCTGAATATGCATTAAGAGTATATCAAACTAAAAGTAAGTAGCGGCAAATTTATCAACATTGATGGTCCAAAAAGTAGGAGAATTGATAGAAAACTGCTAACTTGGAAGAAACTAACATTTGAAAAACGAAGAACGGAGGACGTGAAAGCAGTCTGTTACAAGCAAAGAGGGTTTCAGATGAAAAGAGGACTATTAGTATAAAAAATCGGCCTTAATACGAGGAAATAGTTTATGACAAGGTAGCTTTGGAAGAGGTTCATGGACTGAGGGTAAAGTGGAATAGAAGAGAATCGAAGAGTTTGAGATGCGGGGTATAAAAGAATGTTAAAAACTAGGTGAAGAAGAGGAAATTAGGAGATTCTCCTCAGAATCGGTGAGCCGAGCAGGACAACTTCTCGAAAACTTTGAGAAGAAGAAGGACCGGGATGAAAGGACACGTATTAAGACATTCGAGAGTAACAAAATTTCAACATGCTCTTGATGTAAGACCAGCGACCCTTTTATTTCATGAAGAGGTCATCAGAAGCCTGTCACAGTAGCGATACATATGCAGGGTGAACATTAGTAAAACCGAGAAACTACAGAGATTCCTGAATGGAAATGGTGGAAAGGAGGTCCTATGAAGATGTATCCGGAAACGAACCGTTGCCACGCTAGATGGCGTTGGCGAATTACAGTTCCTCTGGCCGCGCGCCGTGTGTTCCTTGTGTGTTGCAGGCTGTGTAATTGACGCAGCGTACTGTAAGCGGCAGAATGGTCCGATATTTATGCAGGATCAAGCCGAGATGTGTATTGTGAATCAGAAGGAAACGGCAGAGAGACAGCACGGCTATACCAAAAAAAGTACCCTCACAGGCCCCAGCTACACTACACAATATTTCAAGCCGGTGATATGAATAGTAACTGTCCTCGTGCAGGATACACATAATCGAACTTTGGTTACACTACATTGGCAGGCCACTTGCCCCGATCTTGTCCTAGGGTTCGTGTCAATATCTTGTTGAACCCGGTCCTCCAAATCTGTTATGCGAACAGTCAGCCCTCTGCCTTCACGTTCGCGTGATAAAACAAACGCCAAAAGAGGGCTTGAAATGTTGTGTGGCGTCGCTGGTATCGTGATGATACTTGTTTTGGTATAGCCGGGCTGCCTCGCGACCGTTTCTATCTATTTGGCCGTAAACAAACACCATCTCGGCTTATTCCCGACATGAATACTGGACCATTTTACCGCTTACAGTACGCTGCGTCAGTCATGCAACCTGGAGCACACCAAGAACATACGACACGTGGTCAGAGGAAATAACTTTCATGAGCCCCATCTAACGTGGCAACGACGCATTTCCGTAGACGTAGACACAGGACTTTTTTCACCCCATTTCCAATCAGGAATCTATCCCAGAGGTTTTTGGTCTTCTTAATGTGCACCCTGTATTTTAGCTTTTAGTTTCGCACCGACTGACTCGTTTTCAAGCCTGACCTACTGAAGCTACAAAGAAGGTGCCTGATCCTAGTGTCAACCATCTAAAATTGGCAATACAGGCATCATACAGAGGCGGGAGATCTGTATCACAATATACATAGGCTCTATATACAAATAAGAATCAAACTCTGGTAGTTTGAGTCTAACTCGTGTAGTTGGCAGATAGGTGGCAGTTCGCTGATGCACCTCGAAGGATACGTCCCGCAGCTGGAGACGAAACGTGAGGGGCCTGGCAGCCCAGAAGTTTTAAGTGAATTTGCATGTAGAGGGTAGGACCTATAGCGGGACAAGGTGATTGGAACACATGCAAACAAACAATGGAGGACTTACAATACAAGTTAAAGATGAAGGCGTTGACATAAGAGAGGAATTAGTAGCGGGCCGCATCAAATGAGTCAGAAGACTGATGACAAAAAATGTGCACTTCAAAATAGGTTTATTCGCAGTCACATCCAACGATAAACAGCCAACCAAAAGCGGCCGTGTATAAACGGTAGTCAAACGAAAAGGAGATAGATAGAGAAAACCTTAGTAAAATTTGTTTTATATGACTTCGTACACAACGGTAAGGATGAGTGGGATACAGAATGGTATGGCAACTGTCGTCTGTCGTCATACGAAAACTGAACAGGAGCAGAAATGATTAGCGAACAAGTGAATACAGTAAACAGAATAGTCCGCAGCTCGTGGTCGTGCGGTAGCGTTCTCGCTTCCCGCGCCCGGGTTCCCGGGTTCGATTCCAGGCGGGGTCAGGGATTTTCTCTGCCTCGTGATGACTGGGTGTTGTGTGATGTCCTTAGGTTAGTTAGGTTTCAGTAGTTCTAAGTTCTAGGGGACTGATGACCATAGATGTTAAGTCCCATAGTGCTCAGAGCCATTTGAACCAAGTAAACAGAATATTTACTATTATTCAAAACGGTTCAAATGGCTCTGAGCACTATGCGACTTAACAGCTGAGGTCATCAGTCACCTAGAACTTAGAACTGCTTAAAGCTAACTAACCTAAGGACATCACACACATCCATGCCCGAGGCACGATTCGAACCTGCAACCGTAGCGGTCCCGCGGTTCCGGACTGAAGCGCCTAGAACCGCTTGGCCACCGGGGCCAGTTTACTAGTATTTCTCCATCCATACGAAAACTCGTTACAGTTAGTGTAGTAAGAAACAGAATCGAGCTTTTACAACAGCAACAACGATGGTGATGGAGCCGTGACTAGGCGGCGTCTGCGTAGTTTCCTGTAGCGTTGTGTCGCCGAGCGCGAGTGTGTCGAGTCGCTGCAACCGTCCGGCCTAGTTTGCGGTGGCAGGGAGCGCTCGAAGTACCGAGATGGATCTGCGTCAGACAGAAACTTGCAATTCCGTTACCAACGTAACGACGCGCGTGGCGTGGTATCGATACGCCATACTACAAGGTGTTTATTATTTCAAAAGTGTTCGCTTTATCTATTAAAACATTTATCCCTCTGTGAGACAAGAATGCCACAGCATTCAACGAAAAAATGTTCGAGGTTGTCTGAGGAATCATGCACCTCTTCGTCCGAAGCAAATGGACAGTCACGAATGTCTTTATTCACGCCACAAAAATATGGAAATTGCATGGGAAAGTTTCGGGCTCATTTGGAGGCTGTGGAAGAGCATCGCAGCGAAACTAATGCAGCGTACTCAAAACTTTGGCAATATATGGTGGGCAGTTAAACGAACTATCCCAGCATTTACTACAAGGGATTTAGGGAAAATACAGAAGGACTCTAGCGTCGAAAGGATATTACAACCGCCATCCACCCGAGTATGAACCCAGTGTCTTACCAATGTGCCACCTCAATTAGCGACCACATCACCTATATTGTTAACATTGCCGCTGAGTAACGCAATGAAACTGTGCGCTTACGACCGTATATCAATACCACCCTCCATGAAACAAAAAGACACCAGTTCGTGAAAAAAAATGAAATTTACACACAGCCGTCATTCTATTCGCAAGAATACAACAATTCTGTTAACAATTTAACGGATTTGCAGTATAAACAGGTAGGAGCAAGTCATTTACTTTCGTTCCCTAGAAAATACGTGTATTATTCTCTAAGACATACGGTCCAATAAATAAATGACATTACATCGTATCACTCGATTCTAGGTTTTCCGAAGGTTCTCCTTAGTTGTGAGGTATTTGTCGAAACTGTATATACCCTCCTAGATATTTGCAACTGGGTTTTCTCTTCCTCATCATCAACGCATCAAATACCTTACCGAAAACATTTCACCTCTGCAGTGGTTTCCATCTGAAACTACGCGCTGTTACCTTTGGTGTGGATAATTGAATGTATAAAGGAAAGGGGCCTTCAAAAATATAAAACAGCAAGAAGCTGTTCAAATTGGTGAGAAACAGTGAGTGCAGGAGTCCATCGATACTCCTAGTTAGTTCTTCCGATTCAACAAGTTTTCTCTGGAATACGCCATTTGAAATCCAGGTACGAGAGTACTTTCCAAATTGACGTAACATTGCTCCTCAGCCAACAACCTCGCCAGCGCTTTGCAGCCGCTAAAATTCACTTAACATACCCTTAACCCTCTGCCTTCCGGCAACACTACAGTGGTGTCATGGGCGAAATAGCGGTCAACGGCCGGCGACACCACAGTGCTGTCGTGACCATAGTATCGCGCAGTGGCCGGCATTTGTTGATGTTTTGTTTAGGTAACAGTAAGTTACACATTTCAACAAGTTTTTTTTGTTTTATAAGTACTAGGGCCCTTTCATCATAGCAGACGAAAGAGACCTTACGATTATTTACGATGAATGCGCGTACTTGTCTGACGTTGGAGACGACTTAGCCGATTGATAAGAGGACATTGGATATCGATGAAATGAAAGTGAAGCAAAAGATAGTGAGTTACGTCCAAGAAAAATTCAGCGAACGCTACGGTTACCAACTGATTCGGATGAATCAGAGGAAGAACACAGTGCACAGTGGTCAGACTTTGATTTACCGAGGACCAATAATAAATTTGAAGGATCTGCGGGTCCAAACATATTTCCCAAAGATACACAGAGCGTCGAGGATATCGTCGATTTATATACTGGAAACGATCTATTTGAATACATTAGCAATGAAACCAACAAGTACTGCAGTAAGAACTGCAATAGAAGGAAGTGGTATAAAAAAAATGCCAAATTTGCTGACGTTATGGGGCCCTTGTTATCCTTAAGGGAATTGTAAAAAAAGCAAGGATCGATAATTATAGGTCAACGAATCCGTTCACAGACACAACGATATTTCGCAAAACAATGTCCTGCAACCGATTCAGACAAAAATTATCATTTATCCATTTTTCCGGCAACAACAATAAACCGGATAATGCCGACAGCCTTTCCAAAGTGCAATTCGTAATTGATTATTTTTCCAAAACGTTTAAATACACAAATATTTGAAACAAACAAATTTTGAATTTATTTGCTTATATATATCTTCGAAATTTCATGACAGTAAGGGAGTAGGGTTGAGAAAGTATGCGAACTAATGATGAGATTAGTTATAATTTTTATTATTATTATTATTATTATTTATAATCTTCCGATAATGTCAGGAACGGCCGGCGACAAGCCAAGTAATCCGAATTAGCGCTGCCGACACCAAGCGAATCAATTTGTACGAGACGCGTGGACGGCAAAGTGTTAATATTGAAACTTTCCATCACACAGTTTTAATCTGCCTGGAAGTTTAATATCAGCGCACACTCCGCTGCAGACTGAAAATCTGAATCTGTACCATTAATATTATTTATAAAATACTGTCATTAACGCAGTATCTCTATTCCTCTTCACTCGTCTCCTATAAACTCTTACGACCCGCTGCTAATTGCCATCCAGAGCTAGTATGACTTAGAACTCCTTCTACAATTACCTGCCTCTGGCATCCTTATGTCAGAACTCGTGGAATTCCCTCACACTATCATTTATTTCCAGCTCTGCTACTAAATTTCTGTTTACTTCAACCCTTGCAAATTTTTATCATTGTAGTTATAGAAACTATGTTCTTAACATAATTACTGACATTACTGTCGTCAGAAATACGCTCTAGGACAAAAAACCATGCACCACAATGGAATTACTCCAACTGGAGCAGCCGCGCGAATGGTCGCGCGGTTAGAGGCGCCATGTCACGAATTGCGCGACCCTCCGCCGGAGTTTCGAGTCCTCCCTCGATCTTGGATGTGTGTGTTGTTCTTAGCATTCGTTATTTAAGTTAATTTAAGTAGTGTGTAAGTGTTGGAACTGATGACCTCAGCAGTTTGGTCCCTTAGGAATTCACACATATTTGAACATTTTCGAACTGGACCGGAGTCAGTAGATTTGACGGACACTTACAGAGAAAGAAAAGATTACCATTGCATAAGGCCCACAGGTGGGCCAATTAGTTATTGACGTGCTCAATTTGTGAAGAACTTTCTCTTGCATAAACCACCCAATCTTTCTGAAATTATAACGATTTGTATGTATGTGCATATACAGTCGTGGACAAAACGAGCGAAACCCCTCGCCTGTTCGTTATGCTGATGCGCACAGCCTTAAAAGTCTGCTACACAGCATAACAGGCAAGGCGACGAAGTGCTACCAACATACTATGCAAGTTCGCTCAGCTGGAGAAACTCGCGCTTCGAAGACGCCACAGCATCGTCTGCCACCACTTCGTGAGAAACGAAATACCTCAAGTATATGTCAATGTGTTGTGTTCGCATATATGTGACTATGACTTGGATCTAAAGTGTGGTTATGGATAGTACGTATGCTCAGATTGCGAATCTAACATCACGAATAAAGACAAGGGGAAATGAATTAGGCACCCTTCCCCTTCTGTAACATCAAATATATTTTAGTTATTCTTTCTTTAATGGACTGCGCAGAGAATCATTCACCAGAAGTGAATAACTTTTTAGTAACACCTTGAGATATTAACAGCTTGCCGGCGCGGGTTAGCCGTGCAATCCACGGCGCCATATCGCGGACCGCGCGGCTCCTTGCGCCGTCAGTTCGAATCCTCCCCCGGGCAAGGATGTGTGTTAGATTAGGTAGGTAGAAGTAGTTCTAGGCCTAGGGGACTGATGACCTAAGCAGTTTGGTGACATAGTTCTTAGAGCCATTTTTGGACCTTTCGCGTAAATTTTCTTTACATAAACGGCCGTATCTTTTGATTATGTTGACATAGCTCACTTTTCTACACCACCAAGGGACCGTATACCGCAGGAAGTGCGATACATTTCCACTTCTTATGTCTACCTGTACTGGAGTTAAACGGGTTTTAAGGGTTGGGTAGACACACAGACGGTCAAGAAAGTGAGACTAGTAAGGTTTCATTTTTACCGATTTACGTGACGAAATCCTAACAACGAAAATAGCTACCACAGTTACTGAAGATGATGGCCGCATAATAATTTCCCGTACTCTTTATTCGACATGTTCCACTTGCAGTCGATACATCAGCATATTAATCGTTGCTACGCTTTCGATCCAAATCATGTTTACAGGAATGAAAATAAAATCCATTCGCCTATACACGTGGTAATTCAGATCCCGCTACGAATGCCACCACGTTTTAGATGTGCGAGCATTCCCATTGCTAGCTACCTTAAGGAACACTTCGGTTAATGAATGTTTTCTGGCTGTGGCACGTCTAATGGAGAATTCTAAACATTGTAGAATACGTTTGACAGCTACTTCGCCGTTTATTTCCTGGCGTGGTGCAGAATTATTCTACTAAATTTACTCGCTAATAACAATTTTTTTGTTATTTCGATAAACATCCCAATTGATTGTCACATAACTGGTGACATAAAGGTAGACAATTCATGTTTTTGAGTCCAGAAAGCTCTATGCAACAGAAACTGAAGATCATTTTGCCATTTTCATTGCGAAATTGCCGGCTTATTCACGTCTGGGGTAATAATAGAGGGCTGTTTGCCTGGGTTGTTTGTAGCGTAGTGAAAGGTGTTTCCTACTTCAAGGGAGGTCTGGCTCGTTTTCGGTTCTAATCTCGATGGAGGCAGATAGACTACCAGTAAAGTAATTTTAAGAAATTCCAGCGCCCCCAATACGTTTTATTCCTACCTTTATTCTGTACCGGCGCCCTGTGGATGTCGATGTGAAACTCTTGTAGAATTTCATACTTGTTACTGCCTACGTTTTTCCGCTTCTGTCAGTAATTGAACTGACTTAACTGTGGCACTGAATGATTTTTAACTGAATTTCGTTATGAATCTTCACGCATTGCTAAATTTGCACCCTGGTAAATCAGCGACGGTAATCCAGTATGACTGGTCTGAACATTGACACAGACCATTTTGCGGCCGAATGCGCATAATATTTAGCTAATTCGTAACGATCTGGGTTACTTTGTCTTGCTAAAACAGTTATGATATTTCGATAAGCTGAAATTCATTTTTATTAATACAGTTCGTACTAATTAGCGTTTCTTCTTTCATTTATGTCTTATATTTAGGTGTTGTGGTTAACACACTAATCAGCATTAATATAGTCTTACATATGACTCTAAACAGTCTGACAAATTTCGGATAGTTTTTCAATTTCACGCCTGTGCATAGTATGTTGGTAGCACTTCGTCGCCTTGCCTGTTATGCCGTGTAGCAGACTTTAAAGCTGTGCGGATCAGCATAACGAAAAGGCGAGGGGTCTCGCTCGTTTTGTCCACGACTGTACATCACATCGAACGACTTACGTCCCATTCGGACAATTCCTTCATGGGGCGACGATTTCTTTTGTCTTAGAGTGTATAATCATCGAGTTTGAAATTTGTTTTCGTGTCGCAGGGGAGTTTACACAAACCACTACACCACTACTAGTCTTTTTTTCAGAAAAAAGAAAGAACTTGCCAATCCATAACAGGGGCATTAAGAGAATAACATCCAGTATCGTGGTTGTATATTTTGAGACTATTCATCGCAAAATAGTTTAGACAAAGGCTGTTGCCCTTTCTTTTCTAATAATCACTTGTCTCATCCATAGGTTGAGAAAAAGTCATGGGATAGCAATGGGATATGAGACAGTTTCTGGCTGCTAAAGTCCATTCCTGAATTTGCCTTCGAACAGTCCTGGCAGAAATTAGTTACAGACACCCCATATGCAATGTTACTCATAGTACACCGTCGATCACACCGTATGAATCTGCGAAGGTGACGTGATGTCCGCTCCTCAATCACTTGTTGTCATCATGTGAAGCAGTTTACACTTGTACAAACATTGTCTCTACCGTATTCCACCCCAGACATCGTTGACTTCAGTAACAGAAATTCTTATGCAGTCTCCGATATAATACTTTTCATACATCTCGCATTGGTTATCACCCCATGTTCCAAGCCTGTGAACTGCCTTGTTAATTTCGTACTTGTCTGTAAAAGACTGCTCGGATATGGGGTATATACACGTGCCATTCGGAACATCTAACGGCAGTACTCGGGAGTCATATGTGACAACCAGTCGAGTGGAGCAACCCTACCACTAACTTTTACCCTCTCTGTCTAGGTCACAACATCAGATCATTACTTTTAATTTTCAAACGACACGCATTAATATTATTATTCTTTGAAGTGTGATATGTATTAATTTCCTTTTTAAATCTTCGTACACGTCTGTCTAATGATTAGCCAAAGCTTTTATTTGCTTAGCAGTGTGATGGACCACTTTTGGAACAGGAAAGTTTCTGTGCTGTATGAAACTGACAGACCCTTGGTATGTTTCAGAAGATATGTGTCACTGTATGTCTAGGCACACGTAAGGCCGGTGAAGCCGATGGTTAGTGGGCGCGAAGCTAGACAATGTTATCAAAAGCATCCGGACACCCCCAAAACTTTCCGTTTTTCATGTTAGGTGCATTGTGCTGCCACTTACTGCCAGGTACTCCATATCAGCGACCTCAGTAGTTATTAGACATCGTGAGAGAGTAGAATGGGGCGCTCCGCGGAACTCACGGACTTCGAACGTGGTCAGATGATAGGGTGTCACTTGGGTCATACGTCTGTGCGAGAGATTTCTACACTCCGAAACGTCCCTGGGTCCACTGTTTCCGATGTGTTAGTGAAGTGGAAAAGTGGAGGGACACGTACAACACAAAAGCGTACAGGCCGACGTCGTCTGTTGACTGACAAGAGACGGCCGACAGTTGAAGAGGGTCGTAATGTGTAATAAGCAGACATCTATCCAGACCATCACACAGGAATTCCAAACTGCATCAGGATCCACTGCAAGTACTATGACAGATAAGCGGGAGCTGAGGAAACTTACATTTCATGGTCGAGTGGCTGCTCATAAGTCACACGTCATGCAGGTAAGTGCCAAACGACGCCTCACTTGGTGTAAGGAGTGTAAACATTGGACGATTGAACATTGGAAAAACGTTGTGTGGAGCGAGGAATCACAGTACACAATGTGGCGATCCGATGCCAAGGTGTGGGTATGGCGAATGCCCGGTGAACGTAATCTGCCAGCATGTGTAGCGACAACAGTAAAATTCAGAGGCGGTTGTGATAAGGTGTGGTCGTTTTTTTCATGGAGGGGGCTTGTAATCCTTGTTTTGAGTGCCAATATCACAGGACAGGCCTGCATTGATGTTATAAGCACCTTCTTCTGTTCAAGAGCAATTCCTGGATGGCGACTACATCTTTCACCACGATCGCGCACATGTTCATATTGTACGGCATGTAGCGGAGTGGTTACACGACTATAACATCCCTGTAATGGACTGGCCTGCAGAGAGTTCTGACCTGAATCCTAGAGAACACCTCTGGGATGTTTTGGAACGCCGACTTCCTTCCAGGCCTCACCGACCGACGTCGATACCTCTCCTCAGTGGAGCACTCCGTGAAGAACGGGCTGCCATTCCCCAAGAAACATTCCAGTACCTCGACTGAACGTATGCCTGCTAGAATGGAAGCTATCATGAAGGTTAAGGGCGAGCGAACACCATAGTGAATTCCAGCATTACCGATGGAGGGCGCCACGAAATTTTAAGTCATTTTCAGCCAAGTGTCCGGATATTTTTGATGACATAGTTACCTCCTGATGCCGTCTGATATTTGTTACATTAAGTTCAGGTACGGCGAATTTGTGGTCGAGGTATGAACTTGACTTCAATATCATTCTCCTCGAACAACTTCAGCATTATTCTGGCATTGTGACATTTACCCTGCTGGAATATGTCATCGCCATCGGGGAATATATCAGGCTTTAAGAAATGCATGTGGTTCACAGTGATGTTAACGTTGTCTTCATAGGTAAGGGTGCCTTAGATTACTACCGCTGGTCTCACGGAAAACCAGTTGAATGTCCCCCGTAGCGTAACACTGCCCACTTCGGCTCGCGTCCATGGCATGGTGCATGTTACGACAACTTTTGTCCGGGTGACAGCTTCCACTGATGATACATGATGTAATAAGAAACTTGGATCATGTCCCCAAGGGAAACGTTTCCACTGATCCACGCCTATCTCTAGGATACCGTACCTTGCTCACTGAACTTTTAATTGACGTTGTCGTTGTGTTGACATGCGAACTGGTCATCTGCTGCTAAGCTCGTAGTTAAAAAATGCGCACTAAGCGGTTTGCTGCGAAATACTTGTGCCTGTACGAGCATAGTATGTCGTAAGATGTACCATAGATCGCCGTCTATCTTGCTTCACAAAGCGGCCAACCCTCCGAACATTACTCGGACGTTTGACATGTAGTCGCTAATCGTGGTTTCACTCTCCTTTAACCACTTTCCGTAGATGCTTACTACTGTATCCCTGCCGTACCAAGTTACCAATCGCTAGAGTTTTAAAGTCCGAAGAGCTGAACCAATCTACCCCGAACACAAGCCAGAAGGTCAAAGTGACACGTAACGTGAGAAGAGACCAAACCTCAAAAGAAAACTCCCCTAAACATACAAACGTCTAAATGTGACAGAATATCGGCAGGTCCGGCTTCTAAGTTAGCAAAAACACATCTGACCAGATTCTCCTTCCAGCAGAGGCGATAGGGGAAAGTCCTTTCGCCGGCCACTGTGACCAGTTCACTGGCCACCAGCTTCGCTGGTTCCACATTCTCCAGTCCCGTGCGTTATCGACAGTCGTGTATACCAACCTAAGACAGTAGGAGACAGTAAGCCCGTTCAGCTTCGCCGTTTCTGAGATGCTAGTTGGCAGCTGCCGACTGTACCGCATGCCTACTATCAAAGTCACTTACGCCCTTTTACTGTCCTCATCGTCACTGGAATGGTTCGCCATTCGTTTTATATCCGCTTATGTACTATTCATACCTGGTCACGTGCCCGTCTCTCCAGAAGGTGGTAATGAATCTCAGAGAGTTTAGTGGTCATAAAGTTTAGCCTCATCAGAGAAAGTAGTGAGTATGTACAGACACTTGAAAAGCAATCTAGATGAAGATCAGAACCCGCCTTTCTGGAGCAGTCGCGTAAATAATTAGGCAACTCCACGTCTGACTCAAACTTTCATTGCTACTGATGCCTTCTCCTATGATTTCCGTACGCTAAAACCACAAATTCTTTTACAGAGAACGCGGGAATTGCACAGCTGGGGGAACATGTGTGGTAGACGATAGTGATTTATCTTCCCACTAGGTACGTTTACGAATTGAACTCGCTGACTTGATTTTAGTATGCAAGTAAGTCATTTCTGACTTGTATCATTGTTTGTTACAGCATGTTCATTGACTTCATCTGTTGACGCCATTTTAATTTCATTTAAGCTGATAGTAATCTTTGGGTACCACTCTTATTTCATTCGATGAATGTAGAGCACACATATTTAAACTCGTAGTCATGCTTGAGACCCTCGCTTATCGAAGTATTTACTGTGTGGTCACCGAGTCTGGCATTCAGTAATTTTTACAATCTTCTGAGACACTATGCCGATGGAGCTGATTGTATTATTTGTCACAACATATCACCTGCTCGTACATGTTCTATTCTTTATTGAGACGTTCTGTTCCACTCTTTTTTCGAGTTCCGCAACTCAGCCGACTTAACGGAACAGTTATAGTATCCATTTTTTGTCCGTCTGTCTGTTTGTCTGTCGGTACGACTGTTAAAAACATTTTTTCTCATGGACAGACAAAAGTTCCAAGCTGAAATTGGTGCCCCATACTAGCGTCTATGGACCCTTGTCAGTGAAAAAATTAAGGCTTCCGAGTCAATGCAATCAAAAGATGGGGCAGTTTATGTCAAATACTTTGATATTAGCAAACTCACTCATCAAAACCTGCAGAGTACTTCCCGTTGACCTAGAGTCAGGAAATTTGGCAAGAAGCTAGTTTTCACATTAAAACTAAAAGAAAAAATCCGAAAAATATAAATTTGTAACTACGTAACACGACATTTCTTTCTGATTGATTATCCGTCTCTCTCTGTCTCTCTCCCTCTCTCTCTTTCTCTCCATCGCTCTGTCAAGCCTCGTTTTCCCCAGGAACCGATGGACGTATGATATTGAATTTTATGTCACATGCTGAGGTAGTAATCTCTAGAATTATGTATAAGCCCTAATGAAGTGTAATCTCTAGAATTATGTATAAGCCCTAATGAAGTGTTATGACGCGAACTGTGACATTCATTGGCACCTCTTCTGCTAACGTCATCTCGTGACGCGGACTGTAGTGTAAGAACAGAGCCGGAGCTGCGGTAGTACCTAGCGTGCGCTTGTATGTGATGCAGACACTTAACGTTTATGGCATCTCTCTTGGACGCCTATGGTGCTACTCACGACAATTTTGTAAGGCCTGCGTGTAATAGGCAACTACTGATATCATCATTGTTTGCCTTGATGTTGTAACCTGTATGTGTCCTAAGGTATGTTACTAAATTTATACGTATACGTGTTGTATAAGTGGAATCCCAGCCCACTTTTATAGTGTTTTCTGTCCTCCCTAGATCCGATGATGCCGGCTTTAGTTTCGTCGAAACCGGTAATCATGGAATAAAAAGAATTTCTGCGATCTTGGCTACCAGTTTATTACAAGCATCTAGATCACTCCCACATGAGCACAATGTGCTCCCCACTAAATTGTTACGTCTGTACATAACCATCAGACCACGAGTCCTTCTCGCACTTTGCCAATATTTTTCTTCTCTTTCCGCTCTGTAGCCAAAATGATTCCGCGGCCACGAAGTAGCACCGTCTACCATCGCCTTTACAGCCTGTGTTGCTGACGGAGATAGACGCGACACGCCGTCAAAGCTCGTCCATCCAGACGTGTCCACGATAATCCGCAACGATGCGGTTGCGATAGATGTGGGAGGCTGACCGGCAGAGGTGATCCATCAGCGGTCAGCGGTCATTGACGTCAGTCCTCGGCTACGGGGGTGGTGCTTTTAGAAATATGAAGCTGTTCCTGCCGCGAGAGATAGCAGCAGCTGAAGTAACGCACAGAAACATCAGTAACATATTGAACCATTGCCTGTTGAATGAACTTGCATGTCGCCTGTTCCTATGATATTGGCAAGACAGACTCTGGAAGTGAAAGACAATGAACAGAATGTGGGAACTCATTATCGTGGATATTACATGTGGTATAAGTCCTGGCGTTGAAGAAAGAAAAACACTATAAGAGAAGGCGATCTGCACCTAACGAATAAACATTTCAAAAAATTAATTATCTATGGAACTATTACACCTAAGTCGTATCTTTTAGGTATTTTACACTGAAATATACACTCACAAGCAAGTGGTGTGAGCAATAGTTTCGAAAACAGAGCATTCTAACCACCACGGTCACTTTGGCGTGTGACGTCGTTGCTGAGCCCTTAACACTATGTAAAGCACACCATCCTGTTTCAGGTACAATCGCTGCCATAAATAGAAATCTTGAATAAGAACTAATTGGCTGCTGTTGTAAATAATATATTTAACGAACGGTGTCTTAGGTCAGAGGCCACATCATCCTGTTAGATATGATAAAACATGACATTAAACTTGTGACATGGACGAGACCGAACATTCCTTGCGTATAAATAAATGACACAATTTGCGATTCGTCAGGTGAGCAGAAAGAATGGGTCAACGTTCCTCATGCGTGCAATGAATCCTGAAGGGACCACAGTAGGCCGAAAATAACCGGTTAATCATTAGATCAGGGTCAGGATCCATCAAAAGTGCCTTAAGTACAGCAGACCGCGAAGGATGGAAATACCGGCGAGGGATTGGCCAGCTTGATGCGCTGTCTAGAATAGTCAAATAGGTGAAACATTTCTGAAGAAACACGGGAATACTTAACATAACGCTAAAGGGAGCAGTAAAGGCCAGGCGCGGATACAAGAGGTGAAAGGCGCTATCGAGTCTCACCCCCCTCCCCCCCCCACACACACACAAAAAAGAATATTAGTTTTTTTCAGTCATCAGATTTATGATTGGTTTGGTGTGGCCCGCCAAGAATTCCTCTCCTGTGCCAACCTCTTCATGTCAGAGTAGCACTTGCAACTTATGTCCTCAATTATTTGCTGGATTTATTCCAGTTTCTGTCTTCTTCAACGTTTTTACCCACTACAGCCCCCTCTAGTGCTAGGAAGTAATTCCTTGACGTCCTAACAACGTTCTACCGTCTTCTTCCTTCTTCTTCTTGTCCGTGCTTTCCCCATATTCCTCTCCTTTCCGATTCTGGGGAGAACCTTCACATCCCTTACCTTATCGGGCCGTCTAATTCTCAAAATTCCTGTGTAGCACCACGTCGCAAATGCTTCGATTTTCTGTTCCGACTTTTTCACGGTCCTTGCTTCACTACCGTACTATGCTGTGCTCCAAACGTAAAATCACAGAAATTCCATCCTGAAATTAACTCCTACATGTGATACTAGTAGACTACTCTTCGCAAGGATGCCATCTTTGCCAGTGCTAGTGCTAGACTGATTTTGATGACCTTCTTGCTGCTTAGGTAGTAAAATTTCTGAGCTCTTATTCCCTCTTGGCCCTTTTACATTTCTATATTACCCGTCTCTCCCTATAGCTTACCGCAACTTTTCTCAGAATTTCGAACACCTTGCGCCATTTAACATTGTCGAACGCTTTTTCCAGGTCGACAAACGTTATGAACGAGTCTTGATATTTTTTGTCTTGCTTCCATTATCAACCGTAATGTCAGAATTGCCTCTCTGTTGCCTCTACCTTCCCTAAAGCCAAACTGATCGTCATCTAACATATCCTCAGTTTCCTTACCTATTCTTCTGTTCCTATATTATTCTTCTCAGCAATATGTATGAATGGGCTGTATAGCCGACTGTGCGATAGTTCTCGTAGTTTCAGCTTCCACTCTTCGGAATTGTGTGGATAATATTTTTCCGTAAGTCAGATGGTATATATTCATACCGATATATTCTACTCGCCAACGTGATTAGTCGTTTTTTCCCACATCCGACAACGATTTTAGAAATTCTGTTGTAATGTTACCTATCTAACCTGCTTTACTTGATCTTAAACCTTCAAAAGCTCTTTTCAATTCTGATTTTAATACTGGAACCCCTGTCTCTTCTAAATAGACTCCAGTTTCTTCTTCTACCACATCAGTCAAGTCTTCCTCTCACAGAGGCTTTCGTTGAACTTTTTCCTCCTCCCTAACCTGAATTTAACAGTGGAATTTCCGTTGCACTCTTAATGTTACCACTCTTGCTTTTAATTTCACCAATGGTTGTTTATACGTCCTCTTCCGACAACCTTTTTCTTTTATTTCTTCACATTTTTAATGCAGCCATATCGTCTTAGCTTCCCTGCAATTCCTATTTCTTTCATTCGTCAGCGACTTGTATATCTGTATTTCTGAATTTTCCTGAACATTTTTGTATTTCTTTCTTTCATCAATCAATCAACTGAAGTATTTCTTCGGTTATTCATGGTTTCTCGCAGTTACCTTCTTTGTACCTATGTTTTCCTTTCCAACTTCTTTGATTGCCCTTTTTAGAGACAACCGTGTAAAGCTTGCTGAGCTATTCCTTTTGCTGTATCTATAGCTTTAGAGAACTTCAAACGTACCTCGTCATTCCTTAGTAGTTCTGTATCCCAGTTCTTTGCGCTTTTATTCTTCCTGATCCATCTCTTGAACTTCAGCCTACTCATCACCACTACTACATTGGGATCTGAGTCTATATCTGCTCCTGGATACGCCTTACAATCCAGTATCTGACTTCGGAATTTCTGTCTGACGCTGATATAATGTGTACCTACTCCCTATACCTCCTCTTCTTGTGATTCTTGAAGAGAGTATTCGCTGAGACTAGCTGAATTTTGTTAGAGAATTCAAATAGTCTTTCTCCTCTCTCATTCCTAGTACCAGCCATATATTCTCCGGTACCTTTCTTCACGTACTATCGAATTCTAATACTCTAAGATTATTAGATTTTCATCTTCAGTTACATACTGTTTTACCCGTTCAATATTCTCATATACTTTCTCTATCTGATAATCTTAAGCCTCCGACGTCGGTATGTATACGTGAACTGTCGTTGTTGGTGTTGGTCTGGTTGGTCTGCTGTCGATTCTGCCGAGAACAACTGCATCATTGATCTGTTCACAGTAACTCATTCTCTGCCCTACATTCCTATTAATAACGAATCTTACTCGCGTTACACCATTTTCTGCTGCTGTTGATATTATCCTACACCCATCTGACCAGAAATCATTTGTTTTCTTTCCATTTCACTTCCCTGACCCCCCCACTGTATCTAGACTGAGCCTTTGTATTTCCTTTTTCAGATTTTCTAGATTCCCTTATCACGTTCAGTATTCTGACAATCCACTCCCCGACTTGAAAAAACGTTATACTTTGGTAGCTTATTGCCTCTTTTTTCATGGTCACCTCCCCCTTGGCAGTCCCTTCCCTGGGATCTGAATGGGGGACTTTTCCGGAATCTTTAGCAGCATCTAAATTGTCACATAAATATTTCACTTCGTCTCACCAAGAAACGATTTCCCAACTTTCTTACTAACTTAAGCTTAATACTTGAATATTTTACCCTTCGGGACACCTAAATTCCCTATGAGAAAATTTTGTAAGCTCTGACCTCGAAGGTTACAAAATTTTCGTCATCTACTACCATGTGCCAGTGGACCTTGCAAGCTTTTATTTTCAACATTATGTTCCACATTCCAGAGTTTATGGGTTCTTTATTTCACACCAATTCTTATGAGAGTACCCAGTTTATAAACAGGATTACATATTGGTTGCACTATAAGGTACATTTCAACGAAACTCTGCTATTAGAGGTCTCTGACCTCGTTTCGTTGCTCGGTGTGTGTACACTACTCACATTTCACCTTAGGTCGGCTGTAGGTCATACTTTTCACTTCACCGCATGGGTATTCAAGGCATTACATATTTACACATCGACTGACACAAATATAGGTACCTAATGAACTAGATTATTGCACATTTCACTTATAGCTAAGGGGTTGGTGATAATTTATCTCCTGTCAGACCGTAACACTAGCGACTCCAACATAGGAGTATTTGCCTCCATCATTCTGGTGAGTGGTGGCGTCTACGTTCCTTCCACTACACTCGGTTGGAGAGAGGGATGCGTTGTACGGGCCTGAATTCGTACTCTGCTATATCTTCCTCTTCACCGCACTGTGCTAGGGAGTGTGCCCCACACGCCCTTAGGGTTACCATTTGTTACCACTGTATTCGTCATACACACTCTGGTACAACAGTTCCCTCCCACTTCACAAAGCCGTATTCCGCACGTTGTACAACACTTACAATAAACACACAAACTAGACAGATCAGTACCAAACCAGGGTATACCCTCATGGAGTACACACTCCTCGACCATCCCCTGAAGGTCGTTCGTTGTTGGTACTCTATTTCATCTAGTAAGTCTTCTGTCTCACAACCTGCTACTTTTATATCATCTAAATGCCTAATTATATTCTCTAATAGTAAGAGTATGGGGATTTGAGTCATGTTTTGTTTTTCGTCGTTTATTATACAACAATCTGTATCTGAGGTTAATATCTTACCGATATTTGTACGAAAGATATGATTGGCCTGAAACATAATCTGTGCACCATATCTCTTACATTTACTGACGAAACTTAACTTCCAGTGCTCTGCATAATGACGTCACTGGGTGGCGAATCATTGCGTAATATTGTTACGCCTTCGTCATTTGGGCTGGCTAGGTACAAACATTCGTTGTCTTGTATCCTCGTCCAGATACTTTCATGTAATACAATGTATTTAAGATTGCTAACTTCGGAAATTCCTCTTACTGGTTGTAACATACGAGCCTCATATCGCATGGGATCGTAATTGGACGTTGGGACGAAATGGTATTTCAGATCTGGTTTCTCAAAGTGACCGTTTTACAGCATAGCTGGTCACTGGACAGTTGCGCATACAGTCGTTTCACTTCGCCTATAATTAGGAATTTCCTTTCTGGAGCTATGTCTCCGCCCGAACAGGCCTTGGAAGCCCAATGATACCGACCGGCCGCCGTGTCGTTCTCACTTCACAGGCGTCTCTGGATGCGGCTATGGAGGAGCATGTGGTCTGCACACTGCTCTCCCGGCTGTATTTCAGTTTACGAGATCGGAGCCGTTACTTCTCAATCAAGTAGTTCCTCAGTTTGCCTCACAAGGGCTGAGTACACCGCGATTGCCAACAGCGCTCGGCAGACCGGATAGTCACCCATGCAAGTGCTAGCCCAGCCCGACAGTACTTAACTTTGGTGACCTGACGGGAACCGGTGTTACCATTGCGGCAAGGCCGTAGGCTCTGGTGCTATATAAACGAGCAATTTCTGGGTCTTAGCGTACACAATTTGTAGCGGCCATACCTTACATAGTGCATATACATTACTGTGAACTAGATGTGCATTTAATGCATAAATTAACGTATTTCCAGCTAAAAATACGTCTAAATTTATGAGAAGAAGTAACAGACACCCTTGTGTTCAACTGGGAACTTTTTGTCTTTTAATCCTCCTTTTATTAGTTCCAGATACTTAACTACCTGCACAGCACTTATTAAGTGTGGTCCTAAGAGATCTTTCTGCTCGTTCACGATGACAGAAACCAACGATTCATATTCTCTTTCCAATTCATTAAAAATGGCCATGATTTGCACTAACTATTCCTTGATAGTTATTAGAATTAGGGCCTGTTGAACCTTCTTGCTGGTACTTTTATCGTAATCTTCCACATGCTTGCTTAATTTTCCGATCACATCAACTATAATTTGAGCATTTTTGGTTACTGAATTCAAGGGTTGATTTACCTCAATCAGTGACGCCCTTACTTTCGTCACTTGCTCTTTGGATAACCGCATCAGCTCCCTCTGTTGCTCCTCTAAAACATCTGTTTTAGTTTGAAAGAACGCTGCATCGTCTTCATTTAATGTACCGAACAGTATATTGCTCTTCTCACCAAAAAAGTTTAACATTCCTCGTTTAGACCTCGTTGGCTCGTCCCTAGCTAGCTGCTCAATTAACCCTTTCGCCCTTTTACCCGAATGCCATTTTAACTTTTTCTGAACGTTCTCCAGTGTTCACTTTGCTGAAGCCACTTGCTCACACAATGCGATACTGCTCGATTGGGCAACACTTGCGTTTGTGCAAATTTTTCGTGCAGTTCTCGTACATTAATATAATTCACTATTCTTCAAGTTGTACTATACAGACTAATTATATAATGGTCGTCGTAATACATCGACAGTGCCGATTTAAATTGTTGCACGCATACGTCCAGCGGTGGCGTGTCTCGTTCCGTGAGGCAGGCCGGCAACGTACTCCCCTAAGGGTTGTCACCCACAGTGCCTTCACTCCTCGCATCTTTAATAGAAAAGGCGTTCTCAACGTCCCAGTCCTATTCTCGCAAACCCAGTTTGCTAAACACTAATCCACTCTGTCATGCATTACAATTTTTACTGCCTACTCAACTGTGACTGTCGTCCGTATACTTTTGTAACTGTCCCCAGGACTCAAAAAAATTCTTTCAAGTGATTTGCACGCACTTTCACACACTTCTGTCCTTTCAATTTAATTATTACATTTGGTCCCTGTACATTAACCACAGTGAACGGTCCTCGTCATTGACTGCCCAGCTTCTTACTGCGTCCTCTGCGCACCCTCTCATCGTACAATAACACGCGGTCATGCTTCCTACATTTTTCTGGGTTTTGACTTTTGTCGTAATTGTCCTTATTTCTCTTCTTGATTGCCCGAGTCGCTAGGTGGGCTTCCTGATGCAGCATCTGCATACGTTGTCGGATCTCGGTCACATAATCCTCGTAGTTATAAACTACGTTCGCTGGGTTTGTCTGAGGCCATTCGGATAAGTTGCACTTTATCCTGAAAAACAATTAGAACGGAGTGTACCCTGTGGTACTGTGAGGGGTCATGCTGTAAACGAATGTCGTGAAGGACACCCATTACTCCAAATCGTCTTGCCTTCGGCTAACATAGTGCCGTCGAAATTCGGTTAGTGTACGATGTATGCCCTCTAGGGCTCTGTTTGATTGAGGATGGTAAGTGGCTGAGTGCACTTGGTCTATTCCCGACAAGCCTGCTTCATACTGTCGCTTATACAATTACTACCCATATCAGTGAGCAGGGCCGTAGGGACTCAATATTTCAGAATCACATTTTCCACTAACTTACGCGAAACCATGTCGGTGCCCTGTCGCTTTATTGGCTGGGCAAAGACAAACTTTGTGAGTCCTGAAACGTCAGGATATATCTGTTTCAGGAAGGCCGGGGTGGCCGAGCGGTTCTAGGCGCTACAGTCTGGAACCGCGCGACCGCTACGGTCGCAGGTTCGAATGCTGCCTCGGGCATGGATGTGTGTGATGTCCTTAGGTTAGTTAGGTTTAAGTAGTTCTAAATTCTAGGTGACTGATCAGCTCAGAAGTTAAGTCCCATAGTGCTCAGAGCCATTTCAACCATATCTGCTTCAGGATTTAGTTGGCGGTAATGGATCTACGATATCAATATCGCATCTTTTAAATATGAATTCCGTGATGGAGTTAATTCTAAGAATTGCTTCGTCTTCGCTTGGGTTATTTTGTTTTTCTCAGAACTCTCGCATGATTTATTAATTTATCTATATCCATCTTCATTCCAGACCTGGTACAGTACTGTTTACGCGATCATAAGTTCTCTCCATCCCCTGGTATCCGTCTATAGTGGATATATGCGTTTGCGTTAACACTGCCAATTTGTCCGTGGGACTCATCACATTCTCTCCTCTTACCTGTGCTGTGTCGTTCGTCCCTTTCCTAACCGGCGCCTCGGTGGCCGCATCTAACAAGTCACACGTCACGTTACCAAGAAATGATTTCCCAATTTTCTTACTAACTTAAGCTCAATACTTTGCTACTGAATAGTTTAAGATAGACATGAAGCTCACGCCTACCACAGTAGCACAAGTTTATATGCCAACAGCTCCGAAGATGATGAAGAGAGTGAACAAATGTACGATGCGATAAAAGAAAATTATAGTTAAGGGAGACGAAAAATTAATAGTAATGGGAGTCTGGAATTTGACTGTAGGAAAAGAAGAAAGGAAAAGTTGTAGGTGAATGCGGACTGGGGTAAGGAAGGAAAGGGGAAGCTGCGTGGTAGAATTTTGCACAGAGAATAACTTAATCATAGCTAACACTTGGTTTAAGAATCATGAAAGAAGGCTGTATACTTGGAAAAAGCCTGGAGACGCTGAAAGGTTTCGCATAGATTATATGATGTTAAGACAGAGATTTAGGAACCAGATTTTAAACTGTAAGACATTTCCAGGGCCGGATGAGGACTCTGACCACAATATATTGGTTATGAACTGTAGATTAAAACTGAAGAAACTACAAAAAGATATATATTTAAGGAGAGGGGACCCGGAGAAACTGAAAGAATCAGAACTTGCAGAGAGTTACAGAGAGAGCATTAGAGAACATTTGACAAGAACAGGGGAAAGAAATACAGTAGAACAAGAGTGGGTAGCTTTGAGAGATGAAATAGTGAGAACAGCAGAGGATCAAGTAGGTAAGAAGACGAGGTCTAGCAGATATCCTGGGGCAACGAAAGAAAATTTGAATTTAACTAAGAAAAAGAGGAAACATAACAATGCAGTAAATAAAGCATGTGAAAAGGAAAACAAACGTCTCAAAAATGAGATCGACAGGAAGTGCAAAATGGCTAAGTAGGGATGACTTGATCAAAATGTAAGGATGTAGAGGCACATTTCACTAGGGGTAAGACAGATACTGCCGACAGGAAAATTAAAGAGATCTTTGGAGAAAAGAGAACCACTTGTATGAATATAAAGAACTCAGACGGAAAACCCGTCCTAAGCAAAGAAGGGAAAGCAGAAAGATGGAGGTAGTATACAGGGTGGTCCATTGATCGTGACCGGGCCAAATATCCCACGAAATAAGCGTCAAACGAAAAAACTACAAAGAACGAGACTTGTCTAGCTTGAAGGGGGAAACCAGATGGCGCTATGGTTGGTGAATATTAACTGTGTTTTTTTTTTTAAATAGGAACCACCATTTCTTATTACATATTCGTGTAGTAAGTAAAGAAATATGAATGTTTTAGTTGGACCATTTTTTTCGCTTAGTGATACATGGCGCTATAATAGTCACAAACATATGGCTCACAGTTTGAGACGAACAGTTGGTAAATGGTAGGTTTTTTAAATTAAAGTACAGAACGTAGGTACGTTTGAACATTTTATTTCGGTTGTTCCAATGTGAGACATGTGCCTTTGCGAACTTATCATTTCTGAGAACGCATGCTGTTACTGCGTGATTACCTATAAATACCACATTAATACAATAAATGCTCAAACTGATGTCCGTCAACATCAATGCATTTGGCAATACGTGTAACGTCATTCCTCTCAACAGCGAGTAGTTCGCCTTCCGTAATGTTCGCACATTCAGTGTTAATGCGCTGACGCATGTTGTCAGGCGTTGTCGGTGGATCACAATAGCAAGTATCCTTCTACTTTCCCCACAGAAAGAAATCCGGGGACGTCAGATCCGGTGAACGTGCGGGCCATGGTATGATGCTTCGACGACCAATCCATCTGTCATGAAATATGCTATTCAATACCGCTTCAACCGCACGCGAGCTATGTGCCGGACATCCATCATGTTGGAAGTACATCGCCATTCTGTCATGAAGTAAAACATCTTGTGGTAACATCGGTAGAACATTACGTTGGATATCAGCATACATTGCACCATTTAGATGCCATCGATAAAATGGGGGCCAATTACCCTTCCTCCCATAATGCCGCACCATACATTAACCCGCGAAGGTCGCTGATGTTCCACTTGTCGCAGCCATCGTGGATTTTCCGTTGCCCTATAATGCATATTATGCCGGTTTACGTTACCGCTGTTGGTGAATGACGCTTCGTCACTAAATAGAACGCGTGCAAAGAATCTGTCATCGTCCCGTAATTTCTCTTGTGCCTAGTGGCAGAACTGTACACGATGTTCAGAGTCGTCGCCATGCAATTCCTGGTGCATAGAGAAATGGTATGGGTGCAAGCGATGTTGATGCAGCATTCTCAACACCGACGTTTTTGAGATTCCAGATTCTCGTGCAATTTGTCTGCTGCTGATGTGCAGATTAGCCGCTACAGTAGCTAAAACGCCTACTTCGGCATCATAATTTGTTGCAGGTCGTGGTTGACGTTTCACATGTGGCTGAACACTTCCTGTTTCCGTAAATAACGTAATTCTCCAGCGAACTGTCCGGACACTTGGTTGATGTCGTCCAGAATATCGAGCAGAATACATAGCACACGCCCGCTGGGCATTTTCATCACAATAGCCATACATCAAGACGATATCGACCTTTTCCGCAATTGGTAAATGGTCCATTTTAACACGGGTAATGTGTCACGAAGCAAATACCGTCCGCACTGGTGGAATGTTACGTGATACCACGTACTTATACGTTTGTGACTATTACAGCCCCATCTATCACAAAGCGATACAAGTGGTCCAACTAAAACATTCTTATTTCTTTACGTACTACACGAATATGTAAAAAAATAGGGGTTCCTATTTAAAAACGCATTTGATATCCGTTTGACCCATGGCAGCGCCCTCTACCAGGCCAACCATAGCGCCATCTAGTTTCCCCCTTCAAGCTAGACGAGTTTCGTTCCTTGTAGTTTTTTCGTTTGATGCTTATTTCGTGAGATTTTGGCCAGGTCACTATCAATGGACCACGCTGTACAGCGGGTCTATACAAGGGTGATGTAGTTGAGAGCAATATTATGGAAAGAGAAGGGGGCGTTGAAGATGAAATGAGATGTATGAGACACGCGAAATACCCTCAGACCTCAAGAAGAATATAATAATTTAAATCCCGAAGAAAACAGGTGTCGACAGGTGTGAAAATTACCGAACCATCAGTTTAATAAGTCACTGCAGCAAAATACTAAAACGAATTCTTTATAGAAGAATGGAAAAACTGGTAGTAGCCAACCTCGGGGAAGATCAGTTTGGATTCCGTAGGAATGTTGGAACACGCCAGGCAATACTGACCCCACGAATTATCTTAGGAGATAGATTAAGAAAAGGCAAACATACGTTTCTAGCATCTGTAGACTTAGAGAAAGCGTTTGACAATGTTAACTGGAATACTCACTTTTAAAAATCCTGCTGGCCGCAGTCACCGAGCGGTTCTAGGCCCTTCAGTCTGGAACCGCGCGACCGCTACGGTCGCAGGTTCGAATCCTGCCTCGGGCATGGATCTGTGTGATGTCCTTAGGTTAGTTAGGTTTAAGTAGTTCTAATTCTAGGGACTGATGGCCTCAGATATTAAGTCCCATACCGCTCAGAGCCATTTGAACCATTTTAAAATTCTGAGGGAGACAGGTGTAAAATACAGAAACCAGATTTCATTTACAAGAGTCGAAGTGCATGAAAGGGAAGCAGTGGTTGAGTAGGGAGTGTGACATGTTTCTAACCTGTCCCCGATGTTATTCAGTCTCTATATTGACCAAGCAGTAAAGGAAACAAAAGAAAACTTCGAGTAGGAATTAAAATCCATGGAGAAGAAATTAAAACTTTTATGTTTGGTTACGATACTGTAACTCTGTCAGAGGCAGCAAATTACCTGGAAGAGCAATTAAAAGGTATGGACAGTGTCTCGAAAGGAGAATATAAGAGGAACATCAAGAACAGCAAACCGAGGCAAATGGAAAACAGTCGAATTATATCAGGTGATTCTGAGGCTATTAGATTAGGAAATGAGAGATTTAAAGTAGTAAACGAGTTTTTATGTTTTGGGAGCAATATAACTGATGGTGGTCGAAGTATAGAGGATATAAAATGTAGACTGGCTATGTCAAGGAAACGGTTTCTGAAGAAGAGAAATTTGTTAAGATCGAGTATGGATTTAAGAGTGCGGAAGTTTTTCCTGAAAGTATTTGTATTTATTGCAGCCATGTATGGAAATGAAACATGGACGATAAACAGTTTAGACAATAAGAGAATAGAAGCTTTCTAAATGTGGTGCTACAGCAGAATGCTGAATATTACATGGTTAGATCACGTAAGAAAAGAGGAGGTACTAGAAAGAATTGGCTAGTGGAGGCATTTGTGGCACAACCTGACTAGAAAAAGGGATCGGTTGGTAGGACACGTTCTGAGGCACCAAGGGATCATCAGTTTAGTACTGGAGGGAAGCGTGGATTGTAAAAATCATAGAGGGATGCGAGCTAACATTCCCAAAGATATTTGGGCTCAAATGCAGTTCCTCTTCGTCGAAATGTCTTGGCTAAAACTCGTCTAGGGGGTGAACCGCATGTGTCACATTACACGCCCTAAATTAGACACTTATGACCCTTTGGTTAAAGTGTCTGGCTGATGGCAAGTTTGCGAAATTCAAAGTTAATATTACATATAGTAACAGTAATATTATCGGGAACTAAATTAACGACTCATAAATGATGTAGGTCCCACACAGTTGCGATTTGGTTAGAATAATGTTTATTCGGAAAACAAACTAATAGCGAAAGTTGTCGTATTTAGAGTTACCGTTACACTCAAGCGCATATCTGTTTAATACAGTTCGATTATTCACAGTCTCATCAAGAAACACAACTGCAATAGTCCACCTCCGTAACTGCACGAAAAGTAAGAGATCACACCGGGCGCCCTGCTTTTCACCTTCTCAGAGACTAAGTCCCGCGATACCACACAACGCGAAATTTTCTAATTCGTTTCACTTCCTAGCTACCTAAGGACCGACCGTCCGCTTTCGCGTCTCTATCCGTACCGTCCCCTTTGGTGTCTCGACCAGAACTGTTGTCTTTAGTGTCTAGACCAGAACTGCTCTCTGCCCGTCTCCCGTTACGTTCCCCGCGCGCCGAACGTCTTCGCTCATCTCACTAGTGCAGTTCCCTT
The DNA here is from genome assembly GCF_023864275.1 of Schistocerca cancellata. Classification (NCBI taxonomy): domain Eukaryota; kingdom Metazoa; phylum Arthropoda; class Insecta; order Orthoptera; family Acrididae; genus Schistocerca; species Schistocerca cancellata. Next base: position 415,916,832 of record NC_064628.1, read on the forward strand.
TCCTGAATCCGTCCATATGACTTGACACGGCTTATTCTACACTATTTTACATGTTAACATATTTAAATAATCAAAGCTTGATCACTTCCACGTTCTAAATAAAGTAACAATAATACCCATTACATAATAAGCGTTAAATTCCTTTACGTAGAGACAATACAATTTCCTTCTTAACTTTAAATGTCACGGCCAGTAGCTTTGCACCAATGTGCTTTGTGATAAATAAATAAAGAACAAAAGTAACTGATATGCGCTAAACTTTACAACAAACATTCTGTTACCTAATGATTCAGTAAGGTGTCATGCTGTCATCGTTAAATGTGTTTTGTGTGGAGGAAATGATAATCTGATGCTTAACTGAAAATACTGATTATTTAAATTTACTATATCTTTTTCATAAATAAAGTTACAGAGTTGATATTTACAATGTTTGTCATTTTAATGATGCGCTTCTATATGAAATGTCGATCATTAAGATCGACCAAATCGTTCAGATTTTAGCATTCAGGTCTTTGTTACAAAACTTGTTAATATCACTATAACAGTAAATCCTAAACTATTATAGATATGATCAATATTCAAGTTTTATTGGGATCACCATGAAACTTTATGGAGGATGGCAGATTAAAATTACTGTGGCTTGATTGCCTGCATTATTTCAGAATTAAATATTTGCCAACAATGTTTCCCTAATAGCCGATGTCAGGTCCGCAATATTTCATACTGCTACGTCTCCTCGGCCACAAAAGGCTTCTACTGGGTTTCCCTATGACGTAGGTTCTTGTCTGTCTCACTCGCGCACTACAGCGCTTAGGCCTCAATAGACAATAGACGTCTGTACGTTTCCCCATCTCGTGGTGCATCTGCACCCTTTGAGGCAAGCAGTCCTGGACGATAGAGTTCGTTTCACAATTGCTGTAGGCTGACTCTTTCGGCCATATATTTAAATGAGAGCGCAATGCTCGTTAACTCACAGAGAGACCAAGAGATGAATACGGTAAGCAAATTCAGAAGGATGTAAGTTGCAGTAGTTATTCCGTAATGAAGAGGCTTGCACAGGGCAGAGTGGCATGGAGAGCTGCATCAAACCAGTCTCTGGACTGAAGACCACAACACAACATTTTGCACTTCGCTACATCTCGCCATCTGGTATTATCTGGTTCATACTCATTGCTAAGGGCATTATCTTCCATTTTCTCCACCTTCAAAGAAACCGGTCATTGATTGAAATTAGCAGTGATTCTGTGTAGATGTTGCAGAATTTCCAACAGTGATACCACACTGCAGACAACAGCATCTTAGCGATCAACCTGGGTCCAGCTGAATATATACGGGAAATCTTTTGTGTTTAGTTAGAACACTAACAGGTGTATTATTTTCCCTTGGAGTGCACACACGGTACTCAGTCAGCTATGCCTCTTGCTATTTGTTACCGCATCGCGCTGTCCAGTCCAACCCCTCGCTCCATAGTCGACTTTTTTGTATTTCTGATATTACTTCCTTGTTTCGCCGATCACGTAAATGAAAAGTTTAAAAACGCTGGAATTGTTCTGTTCTAAGATTTAGAAAATATCAAAATGTTTCCCCTTAGTGTGTAAAGAAAGGCGTACAAATACAGTAATCACCATCCGCTCCTGTTAAAAGAAGAATAAGACGATCTCCAACAAGCTGTGCAGTTCTTTATAACTTTCATTGACGATATCAACGTCACCGCGGTTAATTTTAATATCACTCTTGAACTGTTTTGTTATTTCCATCATTTCTTCTTCGATGAGTGAAAAGAAACGCCGGAAGACTGCATCCCTATCCTATGCTTTCTTCATTGCGAATACTTCGTTCTTTGTCTCCCGTTCTTATTTCCTCCCTCTTAGTTCCTTAGCGTTATCCGTCTTACCTAACACTTACACCTATTTAAATGCGAATTTAAATTTTTATAACTTGTTTTCTAGGCCGACAAATCATATGAATGTGTTTCCAGTAAAAGAAAATCGTTGGGGAGAATCACTGTCATGAATGGTAAAATGGCAGTGGCTATAGGTGTCAGAGCGGCATCTTTTTTAAGATAGCGAAGACAGAAAGAAAGAAATTTTTAAGAGAGCCTTGGATTGGTAGATACCTTCAGTGTGAGAAAGTAGCTCAATAATCTAATTCTGGCCTACTGCATCACTACAAACTACAGTCGAGTAAAGTTTTCAGCAACCAGAAGGAATTTTATCTTGGTCAGTGTGAAATGCAGCTAGCTAACTTTATTAGAGGACTAAGATGTAAAATTAATAAATGACTCATCTACATTATGTCTGGACAGCATATGACCAGTATTATAGGTGTGTTAAAGGTTACAAGATTTGGTTCTGCATCTCATTTGTGTAGAGCAGAAATACAGAAAGGAGGAGGTGATATGAGTTTAAGAACACAGACTTTCATGAATTTTGCTTAGAGCAGCATGTAGAAGCATACGCGGTAGAACTAAGCTTTCGTAATAAATCCCTCATGGTAGCAGATGCACATCGAGCCTCTGCAGGTATTTTTGATGTTTTCTTTCGAATCTGTACTGACCTATTTAACAGCAAAAAACAAGGAAGTGTAGGTCGCTGGGGATTTTAATTAATATTTCCTTAAAAACTCTTCCAATAAGAATTTATTACAGACAGAAATATCGTTACTCAACTTAATTCCTAAAGTAAATTTTCCATCTAGGGCAACTAGCCCATAAGAACAGCTGTTGAAAACATGTTTATAGAAAGGTTTTACGAAGAATATTATGTTACAGAACCAACAGTCAACAGTCGCTCAGACCATAACATGCAGTTCCTTTTGTTAAATGTTTACGCTGGTCAGGATATATAATTCATGAAATATGCGTTCAAGAGGGTAGTCAGAAGCCAAAAATTGGTTATTTTGAGAAACTTCTCATCGACTTGATTGGAGTGAAGTATACAGTACTCACAACATGATGAAAAATACAACACTTTACCATGTTTTAGAGCTGTTTCCCTGCAAAACTAATCCAAATTAAACCGAAGGTCTAATTTCGCTTGTGGAATAAAGGTGACTTCTAAGACAAAAAGGTAACTGATTATGTCAGTCAGAAACAATTCTGACTTTAATAATATAGGTTATCAGCTGTGCAGCAATAGGACAACTGTATCACCTATAATCACCGAGAAAACGCCTCACCAGCCGTCGAATATATTCAATTATTTATCATAACATGTTTCGGAACCACACTAACTCACTTAATACAAGAAACCTGACAGTGAGACAATGGCATCCGAAAAATGTTGTGAGCAAATTAGACATTTACGTTACACTTACACAGTGCGTAATTTTCTCAGTGCTGGCTGACACTACAGCTCATATTACAACGCATACTGCAAACTATTGAAGATAGTAATACAGACATCAAAGCAAACACATTACGAGATGAATAAAGTCTGATCAGATGAAAAGATGTACACAATATGGGATAAAAATGAAGGAAGAGTCAGAAAGAACCACATATTAGTAGGAGAAGATATCAACAATAGTAAATTATATATCGGTTAAGAGATGTGTGCAGCCTTATAAAACGTTTTATTAAGAATTTCATAATTGTTACAGAAATGATTGCGTTGTCAGGCTCAGTAGATGCTGCCATGAAGTAACTCAGACCAGTCGTTAATAACAACTTCAGGAGTGTGAATATGACGCTCACTATAACAGCAGGTGTAATGACGGCCATAATAATTTTAAATCAAGAAATACTAGTAGCTATGATAAAATGATAACGATCTAAATTGGGAAAATGCTTCTAAACTGAGTAACATATAAAGCTATTTGTGTAACTAGTCATTTCTCAGTGGAATATTTCCTGAATGGTTGGAATACGCTGAAGTTAACCATTTGAATAAGAAAAGATCAAAATGAATTCTACCAAATTTCTATCCAATTTCACTTCGCAGCATTGTCGAGAATGGTAGAACAGTCAAAGCGAATCATCTTCTTAACCATCTTAAATAATACGTTGTCAAAGACACCATTCGGACTAGTAAAAGGTTCCATCGTTGAGGAGGCTATGTACTCATACAGCGAGACTGTACTTAATTCAATAGACAGTAAATAACATGCTGGTTGTGAGTGTTGTGACAGATGAAAGGTATTTGACTGTGAAAATTATAGTATCCTTTTTTATAAATTAAGCACCATGCCATTAGCTATCGTATCTTCGTGACAGGGAAAAGTGCCTTTACGAAACAGACCTGTATGAAACTATCTGACATCATCCTACTGGGAATTAATTATAACTTGTCTCCCACGAGGTCCCATCTTAGACCCCTACTTTTTCTCGAGCGTATCAGTTTCCTTTCATCGCTAACACTACCAGATGTCAAGTTAGTGTTCTTTGCAGATGATACAAACATTGGACAAGGTAGTAAATCAGATATAGTTTTAAAAAAAATTGGCTAATGAAATGTTCATGAACATTAATAGTTGGCTCCTAGAAGGTTATTTGACACTAAACTTTGAACAAGCACGCTATATGCAGTTTAAAAGTCAGAAGTGGTTTTCTTCCAAGTATATGCCTAAAGACAGTGCTAAATACTTAGGATTGCAGCTTGATAATAATTTCGACAATGAGGAGCGTACTACAGAACTGGGGAAACGCCTAAACATACCTCTGTTTGAAACGCGGATATTGGCAGACGTAGGCCATATAAAAAGAACAAAGCTAGTATGCTTTGCTTACTTTCATTCCATAATACCATACAGGATCGTTTTCTTGGGGTATCCATTAAGAAAAGCAAAGGGTTTTCTGGATCCAAAAACTTTTAAGAAGAATTATGTGTGCCATGAACTCAAGAATTTTGGCTGGAGACCTATTAAGGAACTAAGATCACTGATTACTGGTCCAACAGTTCATTTCGTAGAACCAGTACAAGAAATAATAATAATAACAATAATCTTCAAAATGATTATTAAGTCATACTTTGGACAAGAAAGATTCCCATTAATCAGGAATACGCATTTTTGATAACTTACCAGCAGCCATAACTAGTTTAACTACTAATTAAGTTCAGTTATACAGGAACTTAAAGGATTTACCGGTAGAGAACTCCTACTCTACAGCCGAATTTGTAATTGGACCGACTAATGAGTATACATTATTAATAACAGCGGATAATTTGAGTAGCACGTTCGTACAACTTCAGAGGAGTCGTGTGATCAATGTAAACACAGGTAATCAGAAATTTTTCTGTATTATCACACATGGTTGCAGTAGCCTAAAATTCGTCATATTTATCTAACTGTGCTAAACATTTAAATTGGTATTACCATTAAAGGAAAATATGCTTACGATTTTTTGGACTTATTCCACATGCATGAGGAACATTTCACTTGCGGTATGTGGTAGTTATATTGGCACGCCTTTTCTTTCTCTGTAAATATTGACTGTGTATTCTTGTTTTCTGACATGTTTTTCATCCTGGAGAATCTTCTCATTATGGGTCTACGAAACGAAAAGTACATCCAATTTAGTATAATATAATGATTTTTCTTAAGTCTTGCTTCCATTATTAAGCGCTACTTCAGAATATTACAATGCTTTTACGCTCCCTAAGTTACTTTCGTTGCTGTTGAATATTCGCCGTCTAACATAGCATGTTGGGTTCTGTCAGCGAATAATTCCTCGACCACTTCCACATATCTGTGGCAAACTATCTACGGTCGTATATTTTTATTTGTCGGCAATGTGTGACCTCCGGATCGCGTTATGTAATTTGCTAGGATACAAATATAACGGTTCTCCTGCGCGTGCTATTTGCAAGATATTGTGTGTGAGAACTATCTATTGCGTTTTACAAGACTGTCATCATCTAGACGCTTGCTGATTGAACGAGATTTCTTTTCCAAGAGGAATTTTATTATGTTCTTGCCTAGAGATTATTCAAATACTTCTCTGTTCACATAAACAAAATCAAGATCACGGTTACCTAAACAAGATCCGTTGCGGCTGTGAACGGAGCTAATATCAAAGGACGGAGGTGGGGTCATCGGGAATGCCAGCGTGCATCATTCTGTGGTGGATCGGGGGCAGAGGCGGGAGGGGGGATATGGTCATTAGCGTACTAACGGAAATGTCACAGCGCTGGGTGGCCAACCGCAGCCCAGTGGGAGCGAATACGCATGGGCGACAAAGGGCTTGTTGTGTCCGACCTGACAGCACCCCTAAATCACCCGAAGTTGCCAATTTTCCGTGCTGCACACAAAATTTATAATTTTAATAATTTCTTCCACCAAAGGAGCTGAATGATTACTAAAGCTTTCAGCGTGATTAGTAAAAAAAAAAAAATAAAGTTCTTGTCTGAAACACAGGAATTAACGTGTTACATCTTTCTCTGAACTACTCTCTCTTAAGTCTAAAAGCTTCTCGGCAGACATCCTTATGAATAAGACAACCGCAGCTACGGGTAATCACCTTGAGTATTAATAAACCGCTTCAACTGCATCACCGCTGGTGGACAACGAATATTGAGTACAAAGTTCCGAGATTTATAGCTCTAGTAATTTAGCTGTATGTTCGCCTGAAGATGTGAAAGTGCCACGAAACCGGTAGTGATCTAAAAATAATGGATTCAATACAGCTGAAGTGGTTTATTAATACCCAAGATAAAAGTTACCCATTTTTCCACTTGGTCTCCAGCTGACCTAATGTTCCAGCGTCCTGTTTTTTTGCGAACTGTTAAATATGTTGTTACATTCCTCTAATTCGTGTTTAATTATAAGATTTGCACACTGTATATGGTGTCCCACATAACGTTATTACGCAAGCTGTTCGAGATATACAAACGACGTCATTAAAATGGAGCAGTTATTTTACTGTACGTTTATCACAGTTAACTCTTGACTATGTCGAGAATTAAAGAGGATTCTCTTATTGTGAAGTACTCTGCAGTAAAAACAAAGTTCAGATAGCTCCTGGAGGGAGAATACAGATGACAGCGCTTGAAAGTGTTCCGATTTATTTGGTGGAAGTAACTGAGATCTACCAAGAATTAAACTGGCCAGGACGTGAAGAGTTGGCTGTCTCACCATCAGTGTCACTGAAACATCGTCCGAAGGGGCCGATACCACTCTGCTTCCCCTGAATTCGATTACAGACGTAGGATAACTTACAGTTATCCGTATTAGAATGCATTATGTCATGTTATAAGTATGAAATATAACCCAATGTCTCTCCTAAGAGTCATCAGGCACATTTACCCTCGTATTTCAGCAGATATTTGCTATTTCTCTTTTGTATTGTTTAGATGGAAGTGGCCCATACAATTACAGCTCATCATACATTTCATGCGAAGCTCGCTGCCAACAGAAAGCTTCAGTTTGTTCTCGTTACAAACAAAATGATTATTAAAGCAGGATTTTATGTGGCCACTGGGTAGAGAGGTCCCACATTAGTCTAGGGCTGTGTGTATTAACGGGAATAGTAAAACACGAAGAATAACCAATACCCCAGCAGAGACCGAGTAGCGTTGCTTCTTGGAGATAGCTGACAGCATGGGCCAGGGTGGCATGTGCCGACTCCATCAACACATTGCAAAAACAGAACTGAATGTATTTTCCTAAACTACGGAAAAAATGCCCCTGAAAACACTTAACGGATATATCCTGTATACATATATAATACACAACGAAAATTCGTAAATATGGGAAGTTCAATTTTACAGAGATGAATGAAATGTCAGTACATTTAGAAACTGACCTATTTATGTAGGTAACAGATACTTTAAGAGATACGTAATCCATAAATTTTAAAGTACTGTGCAGTCTAATTTTCTTTAAACAATTGCTTTCTCACTTTTTATTAATAAATGCACAATGTTGTCTTGAGTCTGATATGCTTTCAGTTTGGTAAGGGATTTAATTTAAAGAAAAAACTTCTCCAATTATTGGTACCCGTGTGAACCGTTCTTAGTTTATCAACACTAAAGATATATTTTGTCGTTAGCACCGAGTTGAAAAACATAGGGTGACATGGAATCTCTAGCTGTATCGCCATGCTCGTTAACAATGTCGGTTCCATGTTTGCTTATGTTGTGAGTGTCCTATGAAAATCACTGTACGACAGGGGTAGCTCGGTAATGAATGTCCTTTCTCTTCAAACGAGATCGTAACTGTAGAAGTGCCCTATACTTGGGCGAATTACCGAATGTTTATATTACTTTCATGGAAATTCTCTTTCACCTGGTCGCGAATGCCTTCGTTAAATCAACATCGAATTACATCGCTCTTAACCCTTTAAGAACTGAGATAACAGCGCGATGTTGCCACACGTGGTACCGAATCGTTCGCGCGACTCGCCATTTTTACTCACGTAAATATTGTGTCTGAGAACGAATGCACGACACTATGCTAGCTACACAAAATCAATTACCTATTTCCCATATTTCTCTTTGTTTTTTGCTACGCGCTGGCTAAGCTGTCTGTCGATTATTATGCTATACCTCATAAATTATTCCATGTTATTAAATTTCGCAGGTAATAAATTACTATTTTTTATTTTTGTATAAACGCTACATATGGTTACTGAAATAGAACAACCAGCTATGTTCAACTATGAAAAATGCTGTTCCGTATTATGGGAGCACTATTGAGTGGCTTGTGAGGGCACATTCTCGTAAGCAGAGCACATATTGTTTGGTCTCACATGTGACAGGTCTCCTAGGGAAGGTATACTTTCATTGATATTTTGCCATATGACAGGCCTCGTACTTAGGGTTAGTTTCATCCATCCATCCATTCCATCGTGTGATGGAGTTCAAAGTAGGTACTAGGTTTCCTGGTTTTTCACCTGATGCACCTCATAGTAAGAATTTATTTTCATTGATACGTTATGTGATGGTCACCATAGTATAGGCTCAGTTTCATTGGTTTGTCATACGATGCACCTCATAACCAGGGGTAATTTCCATTGGTGTATCATGTCATAGACCCCATAATGAGGACTCAGATTCCTTTGGTTTGTCATATGATGGGCCTCATAGTTAGGAATCAATTTCGTTGGTATGTCATGTGATGGACCTCACAATGAGTGCTAGGTTTCATTTAGTTTATCTTATGTTGAGCCTTGTAGTTAGGCCTTAGTTGCATTGGTACCTCGTGTGACGGTACTCGTAGTAAGTGCAAGCTTTCATTGGTCCTTCATATAATGCACCTTGCAGCAGCAGTGTACTTTCATAAGTATGTCATGTGGAGGGGCTTGAACCAGAACACATAGAAATTGTCTTTCATCTGATTGCGACTGCCTTTGTACAACCAACATCGAACTACATCGAACTTAACCCTTTACGAACAGTGATAACAGCGTGTGGTACAGAATCGTTCGCACGAGTGAGCATCTATGTTCACGTAAATAGTGTGTCTGAGAACGAGTGAACGACACCATGCTAGATACACAAAATCAATTACCTATTTTCCCTATTTCTCTATGACTTTGATTTTTGCTATGCGCTGGCTAAGCTGTGAGTATGTCTGTCGATTATTATCCTATACCTTCCAAATTATTTCATATTATTAAATTTCGCATGTAATATATTACTATTTTTTCTTTTTGTGTAAACGCAAAATCTTATTACTGTAATAGAACAACCAGCTGTGCTCAACAATGAAAAATGATGTTCCATATTATGGGATGCGCTATTGGTCCGTCATATGACCAGTCTCGTAAGCAGAAAATACATTCTTTTGTCTAACATATGATGGGTCTCCTAGGGAGTGTATACATTCATTGATATATTCCATATGACCGGCCGTGTACTTAGGGTTAGTTTCATTGGTACATCGTGTGATGGAACTATGTAAGATGTTATTTTGATACATACATTATGTGATGGACCCAGTTTCATTTGTCATACGATGCACCTCATAACTACGGGTAATTTCCATTGGTGCATCATGTCATATACCCCATAATGAGGACTCAGATTCTTTTGGTTTGTCATATGATGGGCCTCATAGTTAGGAATCAATTTCGTTGCTGTGTCATGTGATGGACCTCACAATGAGGGCTCGGTTTCATTTAGTTTCTCTTATATTGAGCCTTGTAGTTAGGCCTTAGTTGCACTGGTACCTTGTGTGACGGTAGTCGGAGAAAGTGCAAGCTTTCATTGGTCCGTTATATGATGCGCCTTGCAGCAGGGGTGTACTTTCATAAGTATGTCATCTGGAGGGGCTTGTAACCAGAGCACAGTTTTATTTATTTGTGTTATAATACGCCTTGTAGTTGGGGCACGGTTTCATCGCTCCTCCGGAGACGTGCATTGTCGTAGGTGAAGATCCCTGTTTGTCCTTCAAATGATAGCTCTAGTAGTTAAAGGGTTTAAGACTTTTTCATATCGAAATTCTTCTTTTCTGTCAGTTCTAAACCTACGTTGCCTTTGGTTTACACAGCGACCAACACATTTATGAAACAATGGACCCTAACCTCCTCTGCCAGTTCGCATTCCTGACGCTGTGACGACTGTATGCGTGTTGTGTTGCAGGGTAGGCGACGTGATGCCGACTGGAGGCCCCAGGGAGGTGTCGGACAGTCAGCTCTGAGGCAGCCGGCACTGCAGGCGCCAGCCTTCCACAACCAGCGCGGGGCACACAACACCTGCTGCTCACCGCACATACATAACTAACTTTAAGACTATACTTGGCTCATTGTGATACATGCTCCGAGAAGACTTCATGAGGAGAACTCATAGGAAGTAGTCTAATTCACTGATTCTGAATACAGTTCAACAGTAACGAACAGTTTTCCAAGTGTCTATGACAGTCTCGTTGGCGAACAACCACTTGACAATCTCAGTAGTGAACAAATAAGTCATTCCGTCATTGTGCCCCTTTTTGGATAGAAATCAATAACGTTTCGTTTTACTTTAATATTTCCGTTGTACAACAAGTACAGGTAACTAAAATAAGATATGTATAAACTATGGATTCAATGTGTGTATGTTTTGGTGACACTTTCTGTTGGGAAAATTGCGAGAATAATCAGGAAGTTAAACCACTAATCTTTTATATTTGTCACAAGGCAGGAATGTGAAGACATCCATGAAGATAATGAATAGCTTCAGTGTCTGAGAAACGTTCATCGTAAAATACTGACGCCTCCTTCTTCCATATTGCGAAGACCAAGACCATTAATATTGTCATTCTGCAAATAACTAACAAATTATTAATTGAACTTCTTGTTTATTATTCAACGATAGTGTACCGAAAGCTCTCATGGACTGATTTCTGAGTACGTCTGAGAAAACAAGGGCGAGAAATGTGTACCGGTTGTATTACATACCCTAGAGAACTGCTTAGAGAATAAATTAAACAATTTACTCTTAACAGGGATTAAGAACAGCACTGATTAATTTCACATTCTACTGTGCTATAGAAGATGAATTCCACATGTAACACAGTCATCTCTTCTTAGTGACAGATTTTTAATGAACAACCAAGTGTAATCCATACCTTAAGAGGAGTTACTGTTTGGTCGGCACGACGCAACAGTTGCCATCCACTTTCATTAAAACGACCAATTGGCTTCCTAGAACAGGCGTCAATTCAAACCATTTTTTAAATATTTTTCTTTTGGTTAATTTTATATTGACATGTTCATCAACCAAACTCATTTGTCGAATGTCACTGGCAGGTCATGGGTAAGAAGATTTGCCTCAGCTTAGGATTATTTTAGTGTAATACAATTAGCAAATGCTAACGGTGTATGCCATTGAACCGTTTATCTTTGTCTTCTGAAACTTCTGTTTTACGGACAAGGCTCCCATCAGTGGTAACTGATTGGGCCAACTGCTGTTTAGCTACCACTAAAATTGATGGAGAGTTAACAAAAGTCACTGAAAATTACTCGTTATAAAACAGATGATTAGAGAATCGTTGTGAGACGTGAAGACGATGTGTCACACTGCGATTACAATGCGAATACCGGACTTAACGTGGGCCGTTGATGATCATGCCTCACGTCCTGACACAAAGCTTCAACTTGCTACATTTCATTTCTTACTTCTTACTTTGGACACATGAGCTATCCAAGCAATTCTCAGGGATTCAGTTTCAATTGGCGATGTAGTGCACGCCAGCCCCCGAATGGCACAATTTTATAACAGTTATCTATCACAGTGTATATTCCGATAACGAATATAGTAATATAATCTCAAGAAAAATTTGCGAGTTAGATGCATTACGTAGTTATGCATGATGAAAACAGGTCAATATGGCATTAATAGTTTCTAAAACACTGCACAGAAATGTAGGCAAACATATGACAGGGAAATATTAATCCTCTCGCCGAATCATGAATATTCGGATTATGGGAATATAACCTAAGCGGATGTAAACTTCGTTTTAAAATTCTAATTTATCTTCGTTGAATGACAATCATACGGGAAGAACGCGAAGTTAGTGTAATATAGGAACTATTACTGACGCATTATAGTATTTTTTTCTTAATTCTACTAAAATACGAGAATTCTTTACAACAGAATGGATATTTTATACAGAGTAAAAACTAGGGACAATTTTTAATGCCTTTCTATAACTCTTTTACAGTTATTAACCATCCTCTCTTTTGTTGGCCATAAATGTGATGTTACGACTGTATTGTTTTACTGTTTCCTCTATCACTGTAACACTAAGAAAGATGGGTTGGCAGCAAGATCTCAGTTGGAAAACTTACTGGAATGTCATTTATTTATCGAATGCATTACATACAGATACGACTTGTTAAATATTTCATTACCACAAGTGATAGGAATATTATCAATAAAAAGAGAGCTGCGACAATAATCTCGAGAACCCGAAATAGTAAAGAACCAAGGAAGAGCTACACAAAAAAATTTTTGACTACAAATACCGATGAAGATTATTAATAAAATTCGTTTATTGGTGGTTAATGTTGTCACCATTTACTGCTTCATTGTACCATAATGTTAAGCGTGAAGTATGCTTCACTACCAACATATGATCCGTTTTCATCCATGATCTACAACAGTGTACAGCATGATTCATGTTTTCCACCAGAAGGCTTGGCTAAATGACGTCATCATGCGACACAGTTATTTTGTATTGTCGACATAATATTTACTAGAAGAACTGGGTATATTTACGTACACGAAATACAGCTGGGGAACAATTTTACGAATTCAAGATTTGGTTAATCCTAACTTTGATAGTGAAGATCAACAGCGAAAATTATTCGGTCTGACGGTGAACGATCTTTCCACAGCCTCAGTTATAATATTTTTATTCATATGATGTGTGTCGAGACTAAATCTGAATCTCAAATGTTTCGTATGTGATTTTGCCAGATAGCAGAAAGTTAGACATGAAGGTAAAACAATAATGAATCAGGCAGCAAGTGATTATTTAGTAAATCTGGTTAATCAGTAACATCGTTTAGTGCATATCAATGGCCGTAACAGAACTCTGTGTATTGCAAAAAGGGCATGCAATGATGGGGTAGTAGCTGTAAAATACGACAGGTTGAGTATGAAGTAAGATTACCTTAATAGTAAAATTTTTGTGGTTTTTATGAGAGAAGTGCACATACGAAGTGTGACAGCCTTAAAAGGAGCACAAAACACATGTCCATTTAATATCTATTAGATTGTGTAAATGGGGAAAAAATACTTAAACATGTTGTGCATCGCAGAAACTCTGTGAATTCAATGTTATGAATTGATGGACATTTTGATTTTGGAATCTAAATGGTAATCAAATTTTTGTGTGCATACCTATCAGAAAATGGGACCAGAGAAAGTAAAGCAGTTACAGTGAGACATTAGACTAATCACTCATAAAATATTGGTGAACCTCTCTACGAAGCACGTCAGGAGTAAAACTTAAGGTATAAAGAAAGTAATTCGCTGTAATACACGTTTCAATTAATCAACTGATACATATTCCAAATATGAAAATAAATATTATGTTTAATACTGTTCTAAGATAAATAACTGTAAATCAAGTAACCTTTAATAAATGACTTATTTCAAGTAACATTTCCTAACTGAAGACGATATAATGTAATTTTCAATTGCAGAACTTCTACATTTCAGTAATGGAGACGTTTTGGGCGGATCATCTGACACTGGAATGGAGCCGTTGTCTTCAATCAGGTGAATACCCAATTATTGGAAGCTTCTTACGGAATACGTTTGTTACCGAGCTATTACCATCTAATTAAAACTGCATTACAAAATTTAAATAATGTCTATGTACCGTTCTATAGAGGGCACTCTAATTATTCGCTGTTATTACATTAAAATGATTAGGTTGAGAGAAATTCTTAGAACCACTACCGAGAAAGTACGATGCACACATTTAACACAAGAAGTAATACAATGGAGTACAAGTCGAAGCACGCCCACTTCCCACTGTATATATGTCTATTTGCAATCTATCTATGAACCACACTTAGTTGGCAAGTTACATTGCCTTCTAAGCACAAGCAAGCGTACGTGTTATCTAACATCAAAAGTGCAGTGAATGTAAGATCATTTCCTTACCGCCTTTATTGCTTTTCACTTTTCATAAACGATATATTGTGACATTATTTTAGGATTAATGTGTCACACGTTGTGCGTATATTTCAAAGATAAAAGCCGTTTTCTTTGTAAACAGCAAAGAGTGGTCCCCTGTTCCGTTGCTCGAAGGTAGCACAAATATGGTTGCAAATGGATTTGAACTTGATCTGCACAAAGAAACGAAGATTTCACAACAGGGTGTGAATCCTTCGTGAACTGCTTCGACTTGCTGCAACTGCTTTCAATGGCAAACACACGAGCAGAGTAGAAGAACTGAGAACACATTTTACTTTTTCTCTGGGTAACATATGAAATGCTTGTTAACACATCTGATCTTTGTTGAAAACTTCTTCTTTGTAAGTGCTAGTTTCCGTAAATGACATGTAATATGCCCCCATATTTTCAAAAGTAAATGTGGTCTACCAGTGGAAGATTATGTAATTAGCATTCGATGTACGTAACTGTATAATATAAGTATTTAAACTAATTCTTTCTAAGAGGCAGAAGCTGACCCCGAGAAAAATCTTGATTTTGGAAAAATGTGGCAATACTGACGTTAAGACACATACAGCGTAGAGAAAGACTAATCTACGTTTAAAGCATTTGTAGATCTAGAAAATCCGTTCGCAGTGTTGACTACAAAGCGCTATAGGAAACTGAAGACAGCATTGACAAAACACAGGAAGTGAGAGGTAATTTGCGATATGTACCGAAAACAGACAGCAGAAATAAAAAGTGAAGGCTATGAAAGGGAAGCAGTTGTCGAGGGGGGAACGAGACAGGGTTGTATCTAAAGTTCTGTAGTAAGTTCTGTCAGAGATGGCAGAGGACTTGGGTGATTAGTTAAATGGAATGGATAGTATCTTTAAAAAGGGTTATAGGATGAATGTCAACTAGAATACATGAAAGGTAATGGAATGTTATCAAATTAAAGCAAGCGGTGCTGAGGGAATGACAGTAGGAAATGATACACTAAAAGCGACAGGTGAATGTTTCAATTTGGGCAGCGTAATAAATGATGAAGGTCGATGTAGAAAGGGTAGATAAATTATATTAGCAATAGTAGGAAGAGTTTCTCTGCTAATATTGAATATATGTTTTGGGAAGTAATTTGTGAAGTTGTTTGTCTAGAGCGTATCCACGTACTGAACTGAGACGTCGACGACAACCGGTTTATGGAATGAGAATTTTTAAAGTTTTGAAACCTGTTGCTACAGAAGAATGCTGACGACTGGTTGTGGAGATCGTGTAACTAATAAGGAGGTCCTAAGTCGAATTTGGGACGACTAAAAGAAGACTTCTGTGAATGGTACACTTCCTGCGGTACTAGGGAGTCGTCGATTGAGTAATGGCATGAAGTGTGTGTGCGAGGGAGGAGGGGGGGGGGGGTTGGGGTAAAAATCGTAGAGGGAGAGGAAGGCTTGTCTACAGCAATCTGGTTCAAATAAATGTAGGCTTTTAGTAGTTATGCAGAGATAAAGAGCCTTGTGCAAGGTATTCTAGCGTTGAGAGCTGCAACGAAACACTCTTCGAACTAAAGACCACAACCATGACTGTAGTTGGTTAAAATAACAGTCGAGATCTCAGTCCGCCTGAAAGTCTTCAGATCTCCTTGTACCTGTCTCGGTAAAATGTTCATAATTTTACGCAACACCGTCTATAGGAAAACAGCGATCTGATACTGTAATTTTGTTAAAATAACAGTCTAGACCGCCATATGATCTTCTTGAAAGTCCTTTGATCTCCTGGTAGCTGAGTCGCTAAAATGCTCAGAAACTGGGACAACAGCGTCCATTGGAAAACAACGTTGTGGTGCTATATTTTGGTTAAAATAGGTCTAGGTCGCAATCTGATCTTCCTGAAAGTTTTTAGATCTTGTAGTAACTGTCTCGGTAAATTGGTCTTAAATTTAGATAACACTGTCCACAGGATGTTGTGCTTTAATTTGGTTAAAATAACAGTGTAAATCTAGTTCTAGACTGTACTAGACTGTACTTTATATGTAGATCTGGACTATTACTTTTACCAAATTATAGCACCGCATCACTGTTCTGCTATGGACAATGTTGTCTAAAGTTATAGTGACTGTAGTGTTGCAGATACTGGATTTATATTGTAAGTGGCTTAAGGCGATAAATTTCTGTTCTATTTTTAATTTCCACTAACATTTCTGAAACGCTGCACAGATATTTATGCTACACAGTAACTTCTTTCCAGAACTAATTTATTAATGATTGTATCAGGGTAAGATACTTGAACTTATGTGAACGACTCAGTGGCATACTTTTGTCCACCGGGAATCCGTATTAAGGTGAAATCTTTATTAATAAAAATGCATTACGTCTGTGTGTAAAACGCACAGATGAAAAGAAAAATTGACCAGATGCAAGTAGAACTCGCGCACGAAGGGTTCCGTACGGAATTAATTAATTATATATATATATATATATATATATATATATATATATATATATATGTGTGTGTGTGTGTGTGTGTGTGTGTGTGTGTGTGTGTATGTATATATATAGACAGTTCATCCACTCCGAGAATCAGGAATCTCGACCATATTTGCCTGTTATCGACATGCTACTAGCAAGATCTCGGTCCCACAGTTTGCAAGATTTTCTAGAATGTTTTATCTCAAGAATATAAATGTGATAAATTCATGCAGGAGGTGGGCGACCATTTCTGTACTTCTCCATTCAGGCCGATCGGGTAGCAATGGTAAGAGTCAGATATCAGGGAACGAATAGCTTTATTGCTCATATGACTCGTTTCGGAATTTATTCATTTTCATTAGATACCAGGAGCGAGTACTGCACGCAGATATGGCGTTTCATATTATATGTGAAACAGACATTCGCAGACTAGTCCTTACTTGTACTATGAAATTTTCTTTTTTACCGTATTTCATGACCGTAGGCCAACGGTAAGTATCCAATAGTCTCTGATGAGTGAGTTTGCGAGTGTTAAAGTATGTGACATAAATGGTCGTATCTATCGACTGCATTGATTTAAAAGGCTCAGATTTTTACATCACTAAGGGAACATAGACTTCGGTATGTGACACAGATTTCAACCTCATATGTCTATCCGTTTCTGAAAAACATGATTTTCAACTGGCGGACAGACAGGCAGACAGGTAGACTGACAATAAAGCTATCGTATAAGATTTCCGTTTTCACCGATTGGGGCAGGAACCCTAAAAGTGACGGAAATGTAATCCAAAAATTAATCTGCAGGGTTTTGACGAACATCTTCCCGGAGCACGGTCAGTTGTTACAAAGGCTGTCAAATACGGTAACAAATAGTTATCATGAGACAGACTAGAAGCAGATTTTCAAGTAGATGGCTATCTGCCAACTCCACAAAAAAGTTCGTCTTCATTATCTGTCAAAATTCAACGTAGCCTTTTTCCTCTCTTTGTTTATATGGCACCGAAAGCAAATCTTCATGTATTACGAAAAATGTTATCTGACAAACTTCACCATCAGTTTCGTCACAGAAACAAGAGTGCTACGACGTAGAAAAAGCCGTTCTTTAAACCTTTTGCTCTGAAAAATGATAAAATTAATCACACAATTACGATAGAATTTCACTCCATATTGTGTAAACTTCACGGAAGTATCAAGTAAGAGTAATACAGAAATATCTAGATAAATAATTCCGCCTTTGTCGGTTTTCTGGAACTGAGGAGTAGCCAGTGTTTCAGAATTAGGTTATTACACAAATGCTGTGATGATACTTCTTAATAATTCATGAAGACAACTGGGTAGTGAACCATAAATTTTTATTTCGCGTTCCTTTTACGGCTGGAATAAAAGTGACATAAACCTTGAATCGCGAGGAAACAGACATGTAGCTGCGAAGGAGAGGCGTGGCGTGGCCCAAGTTAACGTGAGCACAGTAGACGTCATTTTTCAATCGTTGATCGTAAATCTGTAAATACAATAGGAGACTAGTAACATACATTACGATTTGTGATGTTGAACGTTGTTCTCAAACTCTACTTTCATACCAAGTCTATTAAACATAATCGCGTTTCCTTTCGATGAAGTACATCATTTATTTCTATGTGTCTCTTAACAACTGATGTGCTTCGTTTCGAGACATTACTAATGTGATCGTTTAGTGACATGAGCTGTATCCAAGCAGAGAGTGTGTAGGTGTTTTGAAATTTGCTGGTAAACATGTCAACAATACTGCAGTATGTCCGTAGTTAAGATAATGCTTCATTTAAATCGTTAACCGCTATGGCTCTTTTATAGGTACCAAAGGCATTTAAATAGAAATGTCTCAGATATATATAAGTGGTAGATAAAAATAATTGTCGAAACAGACACTTTATTTACAGTTTCTTGAACTTTAATGGGAAGCTGTACAATTCTTTCCTTTTCTTCTCATATTCAGTTACGAATGTATCATCGTTATAAAATGATGATGAGGAGAAGAAAGCACTTTATATTATAATAGAATGTGTGGTGATTGCGAGTGAACCTCAAAATATTTACCTGAACTACCTTCTTATAAATTACGCATAGACAGCTTGGTACTTACTGCACAGAACTTAAGCTCCTCGTCTCACCGTTATATTAGAGGAGCCAGTGATTAGTTAAAAAGTCCCACAATGGATGAAATTAAGAGACAGTGATAGTACCGGCATCATTTTAGACACATTCAAAAATTACGTTATTAATGTTTAAAAGAAGTTCTGGGCCATATTTTTATTGAGCCGAAGATGAGTTCTATAAAGACTGCAGCAAAGAATTTAAAAAATAATGGTTACACGTTATGAAAAAATTCGTAATGAACTTAAAACGCTTTGATCATTGTTAGTAAAAAGATTGAGGTTCCTACTGAACATTATGCTGTTAGAATAAGTAGGAGAGGGATTGAGGCAGCTCGAATATCAGGGTTTCAGGCTGCTTAAGACCGTCTGAGTACGTATGCGTTTCCATCTGAACCTGTACTTAAAGGTATAGACATATCTTTCATAGGTCTTTGTGGTCCCCTTAAAACAAACCTTTTAATTTACCTGTTGTGAAGCAATCGTACAGCTTTCTCGTGGATCGGTACTGAGAATGTTACGCATAAATCGTCAAACGTGTCGTGTTTCCACCAATAAAAGTTTCGGGACTATCTTGTCCCATTATCAACGGCTTAAACCTAATTGGTGGATGCATGTCTGGAGGACATTGTACCGTACAGACATAGAAATTGTATAAATATATGCATTGTAACCACCAGCGATCTTTTCATGGATGAACGGTCTAAAATGAAGATAAAATATTAGTCTCTCCCTGTGCGGGAATCACGCATTGTTCAAGCGTAAGCGTTGAGGACTCCCTGACGTATAGAGGATTGGCTCGATCCTGGAGGTGTGCTCGGATACCCGAAGTGGTGAAGGCGACCGCTCGCGTTAAGAGGGAAACCCGGATTCGAATCCCCGTCCGCCACAAATTTTCATCTGTCACACACAGCTGACATCCAGATGGATTCGCAAACGAACGACAATGCAATCCAATCCCTATTCGAATTCCTACTGTCGTATGGAATATTTGAATCGGACGTGCTCCTCATTGGCTACGGGAGCGGAATCTCGACAAAGATGCACACACGCTTCAGTGCGCGCAGAGAGACACTTCAAAGAGTCTGACTCCTCAGACTGCAACTGTGACTATAGGCCGTCTACGCTGTATATGTTCAAGGTAAGTTCGCGATTTTCAAAAGAAGTTCTGGTGGAAATCGAAGGGCAATTTGACGGGGAACTTTCACCTTGCGCTGTTAAGTTGACTTTGCGACAATTCTTGCAGTTGACTGCCGTTGCGAACTTCGAAACTGTGTGGATAATGTTATTCCGAAAGATAAAGTAGCAAACTTCAGGAAAAATTTCATTCACACCGTTCCGAAAACAGTTTATGGGCTCTACCTGAATTGTGGTTTCGTTGCCATTCCACCAAATGGTTTTCGAACCTCCGAAGGAGTGTTAATTATACCTTCCGCCTTACTTAACTGCAAGTCCTTCAGAGCTCTGATTATAATATTCTATCTCCTACGTCATTCAAACAGACTTTCCTTTTTTCTAGCACATCCTCAGACAGTTTACCCCTATTAGAGTCCTTCGACGTATTCTTTCCATTTATAAGCACTCTTCTGCACGGAACAGAAGAATTCTTGCGGAATTCGTAATGCTGACCACTCTCGTTCAACAGTTCATCGAAGGTAATTTTTACTTTTGTGTATGATGAATCTATCCTTCCGACGAACATTGCTTTTTCGATTTATTTACATTTATCCTGCGGCCATATGCTTTAGTTCCCCAGTAATTCATATTTATTTTCTCTATAAGGAACGTATACTGCTGCATTCCAGCCTTTCCCGGAACAATTTATTTTCCTTCCTTCGGTCGTCGATCAGCTGACATATTTATTCTAATTACTCCATTTGCTTACTCTCTTAACTTCAGAGGAAGGTGGTCTTTAGCACAAACTAAAAATTTTGATAGCTCACCCATTTGTATAACATGTCTTACAGATAGCAAGGTAAAATTGGAAAACCAACTGAAAAAGCTTCTTCTTGACAACTCTTTCTACACACACAAAATATGATTTGCATCACCTCGGTTCCGAGAGTTCCGGAACATGTACAGAAAACTGGAATAGAGGACAATTTAAACATCATTTCCGCACATCGCATATTTTACCACCATACAGCGAGACCTGCAGAGGTGGTGGTCCAGATTTCTGTACACACCGGTATTCCTAATACGCAGTAGCACGTCCTCTTGCATTGATGCATGCCTGTATTCGTCGTGGCAAACTATCCAAAAGTTCATCACGGCACTGTTGGTCCAGATTGCCCCACTCCTCAACGGCGATTCGGCGTAAATCCCTTAGAGTGGTTGGTGGGTCACGTCATCCATCAACAGCCCTTTTCAATCTATCCCAGCATGTTCGACAGGGTTCATGTCTGGAGAACGTGCTGACCACTCTAGTCGAGCGGTGTCGTTAATCTGAAAGAAGTCATTCACAAGATGTGCACGACGGGGGGCGAATTGTTGTCCACGAAGACGAATGCCTCGCCAATATACTGCCTATATGGTTGCACTATCGGTCGGAGGATGGCATTCACGTATCGTACAGCCATTACGGTGCCTTCCATGACCACCAAAGGCGTACGTCGGCCTCACATAATGCCACACCACAACAGCAGGGAACCTACACCATGCCGCATTCGCTGGACAGTGTGTCTGAGTTGTTCATCTTGACTGGGTTGCCTCCAACTACGTCTCCGACGACGTGAAGGCATATGCGACATCCATAGGTGAAGAGATCGTGACGCCAATCCTGAGCGGTCCATTTGACATGTTGTTGGGCCCATCTGTACTACGCTGAATGGTGTCGTGGTTTCAAAGAGGGACCTCGCCGTGGACGTCGGGAGTGAAGTTTCCCATCATGCAGCCTGTTGCGCGCAGTTTGAGTCGTAACACGACGTCCCGTGGCTGCACGAAAAGGATTATTCCACAGGGGGGCGTTGCTGTCAGGGTTCCTCAGAGCCATAATCCGTAGGTAGCGGTCATCCACTGCAGTAGTAGCCCCCTGCGCGGCCTGAGGGAAGCCTGTCATCTATAGTTACTGTCTTTCTGTATCTCCTCCATGTCCGAACAACGCGCTTTGGTTCACTCCGAGACCCCTGGACAGTTCCCTTGTTGAGAGCCCTTGCTGGCACAAAGTAGCAATGCGGACGCTATCGAACCGCGGTATTGACCGTCTACATACAAAACGAGCCGTGTACCTCCGTGCTGGTGGAATGACTGGAACTGATCGGCTGTCGGACCCCCTTCGTCTAATAGGCGCTGTCCATGCATGGTTGTTTACATATATGGTTTGGTTTAGTGACATCTCTGAATAGTCAAAGGGACTGTGCCTGTGATACAATATCCACAGTCAACGTCTATCTTCTGGTCACTTGGATGATACAAAACTTTTTCTTGATGTGTGTATTACGTAGAAGAACTTCCGTTAGTGTAATTTGTAAAAGGTGGTGAGTATAAATTATTAATTAATATCAGAACTACTAGAAAAACTCTTATGAATTTCTAGTACGTAGCAAAATTTTAAAACAAATTTGCGATGTGTTTGTACAAGATTTGTGTGATGTGATAGGAGAAAGAGCAACAGTCGATTTTGAAGAGACAGGGGATCCAATATTGGAATCAGAATTTAAAAGAGCTTCGGAAGATCTATGATCAAATAAGGCAGAAGGTGTCTATAACATTCCATCAGAGTTTCTAAAGTCAATGTGGGAAATGGCAACAAGCCGACTATTCACGCTGATGTGTATAATGTATGAATCTACCGATATACCACCTGCCTTTTGGAAAAATATCATCCATAAAATTCCGAAGACTGCAATAGCTTACCAGTGCGAGAATTATCGCACAATCAGCCTATCAGCTCATGAATCCAAGTTGTTGACAGGAATAACATACAGAAGAACGGAAAAGAAAATTGATGAAGTGTTAGATGACGATCAGTTTGGCCTTAGGAAAGGTAATGGTAGAGGTAATTCAGACGTTGCGGTTGATAATGGAGGCAAGACTAAAGTAATATTAAGACATGTTCGTAGGATTCGTCGTATGAGCTCTCGACCTGGAAAAAGCATTCGACTATGTCGAATGGTTCAAGATGTTCAAAATTCTGAGGAAAATAGATGTAAGCTGTCGGGAGAGACGGGTAATATACACCATGTACAATAGGCAACAGGAAATATTAAGAGTTTACGACCAAGAACGAAGTTCTCGGATTAGAAACCGTGTAAGACAGGAATGTAGTCTTTCATCCCTACTACTCAATCTAAATATCAAAAAAGGAATGATAGAAACACAAGAAAGGCTCAAACGTGGAATTAAATTTATAGGTGAAAGGATATCAATGATAAGAGTAGCTGATGACATTGCTACCTTCAGTGAAAGTGAAGAATAATTACATGATCTGCTGAATAGAATGAACAATCTAATGAGTACAGAATATAGATTGAGAGTAAATCGAAGAAATACGAAAGCAGTGAGAAGTAACAGAAATGAGAACAGCGAGAAACTTAACATCAAGATTGATGATCTAGAAGTAGACGAAATTAAGGAATTCTACTGCCTGGGCAGCAAAATAAGGAATAAAGGACGTATCAAGGATGGAATTCAAAAGCAGGCTAGCACTACCAAAAGGGACATTCCTGGCCAACAGAAGTCTGCTAGCATCAAAGATAGGCCCTTAACTTCAGAAAGAAATTTATGAAACTGTACGTTTCGAGCGCATGACTGTGTGGTAGTGAAACATGAACTGTGATAAAACCGGCACAGAAGATAATCGAAGCATTTGCGATGTGGTGCTACAGACGGATGTTAAAATTAGGTGGACTGACAGGATGACGAATGAGGGTGCATAGAATGAGAGGAAAGGAATATGTGGAAAACACTGACAATAAGAAGCGACATGATGATAGGAGGTCTGTTAACACATCAGTAACTTCCATGCTACTAGATTGAGCCGTAGAGAGTAGAAGTGTTGAGGAAGACAGAGATTGGACCACATCCAGCTAACAATTGAGGACGTAGGAAGCAAGTGCTAATCTTAGGTAGTTGTCACAGGAAAGGAATTCGTGGTGGTGGGCCACATCAAATCGTTCAGGAGACTGATACCTCTAAGAATAAGTAACATGACTCGATCCAAATCATTACAATTCATCTTGATAATGAGCCATGGGACTAACTGTTCTGTTTCTTCACACTCACCTTCCTGATGCTTACATTTGGCTGTCCAACTCTTGTGATTGGTCTTCAACTCAATTGTCTACTGTGGTTGTCATTCTTACAGTATCTGTAGCGTTAGAGATCTTAAAATTCACATCATCATTCCTTAGTAATTCAGCATAACATTCCTTTCACCGCAGATTGTTCCTGGCTTTTCTCTTAAACTTAAGTCTACTCCTCTTCATTACTAAATTATGGTCTTAATCTATATTACATTCACTTGGGTATGCCACACAATTCAGTATCTGATCTCTGAATTCCTGTCTCGCTATTCTCTATCATGTTGGTATTTATTCGTATCCCCAGACCTTTTACAACCATACTTTCACGTCTCATGACTTTTGAACAGTGTATTTACAACAATCAGCTGTAATTTATTGCAAATCTTCAATATTGTCTTTCGTCTCTCATTTCTGCTACCGAACTCATAATCTTCCGTTTGACTATTTTCAGTTCCTTTGCATACAACTGCGTTCCATTATAAGAGTACCATCTGTCATTATATATTGAGATAGCTACAAAATGCTCTCATGCAAGGGGTGTTCTATATCTACTGCCACACATCATTTTTCTCAGCGATTACTTTTAAAAATTCGGAATTTTTTGTCGGACCTCTTGGAATATTCCAGCTTCACCCCTTTAGTTTCATGAAGTTCTGACAGATACTGGAGTTACACATAGCCCTCAAAGTCGCGTTTGCAATGGGCGTGCGTTCCAGGCAGAGAGCTGTCACTGCTAAGTTTCTTTCGGCGGAAAACCAGAACGTCACAAATATTCACAGGCACTTGCAGAGTGTGTGCGGAGACGTGGCAGTTAATAAAAGCACGACGAGCCGTTAGGCGAGGTGTCTGTCATAATCACAACAAGGCCGCCCAAACCTGTCCGACCTGCGGTGTATTTGCCGGCCGCAAGCAGCTGTGACTCCTGCTACGTTGGAACGTGCCGACACTCTGATTCAGGTTGATCGACAAATCACAGTCAAACACATCCCTGCACAACTAGACGTCTGTTAATACCGACACACTCGTCCACCAGACGGGGTGCTCAAAGGTGTATGCCCGCTGAGGTTCTCGCCGCCTATCAGAAGACCAACGAAGTACCATATGCGTGGCATTACCTGCTCGTTACGAGGCTGATAGATATAATTTACTGTCTAACATCGTTATAGACGATGAAACATAAGTTCATCTGAGCACCGGAAACAAAACCACAATCAATGGAGTGGCTGCACATCACCTCATCGAAGAAAAATTCTAAGCTGCACCCTCAGACGGAAAAGTCAAGGCGACGGTCTTCTGGGACTCTGAACGGGGTATTATGCCTGATGTCCTCTGTCATGGTGCAACGATCAACTCTGGCGTATTGTGCAACCCTCACGAAATTGATGAAACGACTTCAGCGTGTTCGTCGCCACAAAAGGCAAAATAGTTTCTCCTTCTTCAAGACAACGTAAGGCCTCACACAAGACTGCGCAGTCGAGAGGAGGTCACAGAACTTCATGGAACTGTTTCTCCTCATCCACTCTACAGTGTGTATCTTGCACCTCCCGGCTTCTATCAGCTTGCCTCAATGAAAGAGGCACTCCGCGCGAAGCAGTACGTGGGTGACGAGGAAGCTGTTGATGCAGCAAGGCGTAGGCTCCGACGTCGGTAAGGAGAGTGGTAACTTGGAGGCATACAAGCCATCCCAGTAATGTCGCACTGAACAGAGATTACATCGAGCAATAGTGTTTAGTAGGAAATAATTCGTGTATTGGAATGCTTACCAAAGCCAACCTGCTTTCACAAAACAAATTAATTGCTTTACTTATTGAACGCCCCTTGTATGTCATTTCTACTGCATCTCTTCATGTTCATCTAGTGACTGTCGTTCTTTGGCTATTTTTGTAGCGTTGGTTTCCTTTTGACTCGGATATGAACAGTTTTATCACCGCGGAGTTCAGTGTAACTGACTCTCTGACCTATCATCCCACTCAAAATGAGTGCTACACCCGAGAACTATTTGCTGCAGCTGTTCGTATTGAAATATATTCGTCTGATCAAAAAGCCTTATCTTCTTTCAGATGGCTCTGAGCACTATGGGACTTTACATTTATGGTCATCAGTCCCCTAGAACTTAGAACTAGTTAAACCTAACTAACCTAAGGACATCACACAACACCCAGTCATCACGAGGCAGAGAAAATCCCTGACCCTGCCGCGAATCGAACCCGAGAACCCGAGCGTGGGAAGCGAGAACGCTACCGCACGACCACGAGCTGCGGACCTTATCTTCTTTCAGTTTCACTTAACTGGCCCCTACTATATTTAGATTGAACTTTCGCATTTCCCGTTTCAGGTCATCTACCTGATTTGGATATCTGACCTTCCACGCTCCGGCTCGCGGAATGTTAATTATCCATTCGTGGGCAGTTTAATCGTTTCCTCGTAATTACCTTCCCCGAAATCCGACACTTTATTCCCTTATAGTTCATATGTCCAGTGGATAAACGATAATTTCCGTGGTTTCTGTTGCCTTCTGCATACCTGTACCGTTGATAAATGCTAATTTTTGCGCCTTTTAAGGGTAGTTCCTAGTGCCAATGGCAAGTAATTGTCCTGAACTTCTTTCCACTCCTACTTCCTCAGTGACAAGGCCCTTGGCAGAATGATTGTGACTCCTTGTGGAGGAAATCTTCGGCCGCCTTTGCTAATGTTCTCACGTAGTTCTGTAGCTAACCTTCACTTTGCCAGTATCACAGACCAAAACATTTAATCTATAATTTTCTGGCAGACATCTGATCTATTACGTAGCTCTTATTGCTGTTTATCACACTACTTGTGTTCACAGCACATTATTTCTGAGACTGCCCATGAAATAACGTCATAGGTAATATAATAATCCGTACAGGGTTTTCGTTTGGCATTTATTAACATCTGAATGATCCTTCAATATATTATGTCTTGAGAATTTTTTCTGCTTTGATAGGATCGTATTTTCTTGTTGTTATTCCTAAATAATTTCTCTTGTGGCCAAATATTTTGACTAGTTTCACATCTCTGAATATTCGCTTTCGTGTTAAGAGACCAGGCGAGTGTGTGAGTTATTGGATACTTATGTAAGGTACGCCAGTGGGGATGAAAGTTTATAAGTCACGTTCATACATACATGGACAGCATACTTACCTACTAGTAACTTTTAAAATACCAAAAAGAAAGCGATTATATTAAACAAACGTTTATCGAAACTGTTTCTAGAGTTTTCAGAAGTAACCGAAAAATTTGTTTGGGAACCTTACGAAAAGTTGTTTCGAGCTGTTGACAATATATGTAATTTCAATTCGATTTTGTTTACGATGTGCAGAATCTGATCTACAATCATTGGTTGCAGACTTCAAATACCACTCACGTTGCAAAAGTCAGTCAGGTAAGTTCGTGAATACAGCAGGAATATCCTTTCATATAAATTTGATACTCTCAATGTGTTTCCAACTCATTAAAATATTATCTTATAATATCGCTCTGACAAGATTACTTCGCCACTAGCTCCGAACCTTATGTATTTTCTAGCAGTAAGTATGACTTACGAACAACCAAATACGTCTTCTCATCACGCTTTCTATCATGGCTTTTCGACATAAATAAAATATTCCAGGTTGTGAGTTAACATAAGATCTATATAAACGCCCGAGTGCAGAGTTCAAAGTAACATCACATTAATGTATGTGCTTCATAACTTTAGCCTGACGCATACTGCCTGTAGTAAGAATTGCACACACCTTGTACATCACATAAAGAATAAGAGTGGTACTGAAGCGGGCCTGCTTAATTGCTATTTATTTCTGTGTCCTACTGCTGAGTGTGCTCTCTGCCGCCGCTGGATAAGCAGCTGCAGCAGCAAGTCGTATACTCTTAGCTCTCTCATTTGTTACATAGTTTAATTCTTATTTTCTTTGCGTGTTTTTGGTACTTGCATTGTTTAATTCGTAAATTTCGGGCGTATTATAGTATTTGAGAGTTGTAGCATCGCGTTTTAGTACCTGAATAGTGTAAATTCGCGTAGTCGTTTGTCTTCTGTTTTTGTTTTGAACGGCCAGTGTCGGTTGGTCACAGTCAGTGTGCTCCCTGCCGCCGTTGGATAAGCAGCTGCAGCAGAAAGTCGTATACTCCTAGCTCACTCATTTGTTACATAGTTTAATTCTTAATTTCTTTGCTTGCTTTTGGTATTTGCATTGTTTAATTCATAAATTTCGGGCGTATTATAGTATTTGAGAGTTGTAGCATCGCGTTTTAGTACCTGAATAGTGTAAAATCGCGTAGTCTCCTTCCGCCGCCGAGCAGTGTGTCAGCAGTGCGCAAGTAGCAGCATTACTGCATTTACTAGGCAGTCTTGTATTTTAATAACCGTTTAAATTTTGTGTCGATTTGCTTGCGCTCTCTGTAGATTAGTTCAGACGTTCTTTGCACAACAGTTTTTAGCATGGATAAGGACTGCAACTGCTGTGTTCGGATGCAGGCTGAGTTGGCATCCCTTCGCTCCCAGCTTCAGGCAGTGTTGGCTTCGGTCCCACAGCTTAAGGCTGTTGCCAATGGGCATCACTGTAGGGGTCCGGATGGGGGTTTGTCGGGGACGGCCAGCTCGTCCCACGCATCCCCCGTTCGGACTACGACTGTGGTTGCCCGGGATACTGCCGGCATTGAAGCTGATCCCTCACCTGTGGTAGAGTGGGAGGTCGTCTCAAGGTGTGGCAGGGGGCGAAAGACATTCCGGAGGGCTGAACGGAAGGCCTCTCCAGTTTGTCTGACGAACCGGTTTCATGCTCTGTCTCAGGCTGATTCTGATCTTCGGCCTGACATGGCTGCTTGTCCTGTTCCAGAGGTGGCCCCTCAGTCTGCAAGATCCGGGCGGTCGCAGGGGGTGGGCTTACTGGTAGTTGGGAGCTCCAACGTCAGGCGCGTAATGGGGCCCCTTAGAGATATGGTAGCAAGAGAGGGGAAGAAAACCAATGTGCACTCCGTGTGCATACCGGGGGGAGTCATTCCAGATGTGGAAAGGGTCCTTCCGGATGCCATGAAGGGTACAGGGTGCACCCATCAGCAGGTGGTCGCTCACGTCGGCACCAATGATGTGTGTCGCTATGGCTCGGAGGAAATCCTCTCTGGTTCCGGCGGCTATCTGATTTGGTGAAGACTGCCGGTCTCGCTAGCGGGATCAAACCAGAGCTGACTATCTGCAGCATCGTCGACAGGACTGACTGCGGACCTTTGGTACAGAGCCGAGTGGAGGGTCGGAATCAGAGGCTGAGACAGTTCTGCGACCGTGTGGGCTGCAGATTATTCGACTTGCGCTATAGGGTGATGGGGTTTCGGGTTCCGCTGGATAGGTCAGGAGTCCACTACACGCAACAAGCGGCTACACGGGTAGCAGGGGTTGTGTGGCGTGGGCTGGGCGGTTTTTTAGGTTAGATGGCCTTGGGAAAGTACAGAAAGGGCAACAGCCTCAACGGGTGTGGGGCAAAGTCAGAATATGCGGGGACCAAGCAGCAATCGGTATTGTAATTGTAAACTGTCGAAGCTGCGTTGGTAAAGTACCGGAACTTCAAGCGCTGATAGAAAGCACCGAAGCTGAAATCGTTATAGGTACAGAAAGCTGGCTGAAGCCAGAGATAAATTGTGCCGAAATTTTTACAAAGGTACAGACGGTGTTTAGAAAGGATAGATTGCATGCAACCGGTGGTGGAGTGTTCGTCGCTGTTAGTAGTAGTTTATCCTGTAGTGAAGTAGAAGTGGATAGTTCCTGCGAATTATTATGGGTGCAGGTTACACTCAACAACTGAGCTAGGTTAATAATTGGCTCCTTTTACCGACCTCCCGACTCAGAAGCATTAGTGGCAGAACAACTGAGAGAAAATTTGGAATACATTTCACATACATTTTCTCAGCATGTTATAGTCTTAGGTGGAGATTTCAATTTACCAGATATAGACTGGGACACTCAGATGTTTAGGACGGGTGGTAGGGACAGAGCATCGAGTGACATTATACTGAGTGCACTATCCGAAAATTACCTCGAGCAATTAAACAGACAACCGACTCGTGAAGATAAAATCTTGGACCTACTGATAACAAACAGACCCGAATTTTTCGGGTGCAGAACAGGGAATCAGTGATCATAAGGCCGTTGCAGCATCCCTGAATATGGAAGTTAATAGGAATATAAAAAAAGGGAAGAAGGTTTATCTGTTTAGCAAGAGTAATAGAAGGCAGATTTCAGACTACCTAACAGATCAAAACGAAAATTTCTGTTCCGACACTGACAATGTTGAGTGATTATGGAAAAAGTTCAAGGCAATCGTAAAATGCGTTTTAGACAGGTAAGTGCCGAGTAAAACTGTGAGGGAAAGAAAAAACCCACCGTGATTCAACAACAAAGTTAGGAAACTACTGCGAAAGCAAAGAGAGCTTCACTCCAAGTTTAAAGGCAGCCAAAACCTCTCAGACAAACAGAAGCTAAACGATGTCAAAGTTAGCGTAAAGAGGGCTATGCGTGAAGCGTTCAGTGAATTCGAAAGTAAAATTCTATGTACCGACTTGACAGAAAATCCTAGGATGTTCTGGTCTTACGTTAAATCACTAAGTGGCTCGAAACAACATATCCAGACACTCCGGGATGATGATGGCATTGAAAGAGAGGATGACAGCGTAAAGCTGAAATACTAAACACCTTTTTCCAAAGCTGTTTCACAGAGAAAGACCGCACTGCAGTTCCTTCTCTAAACCCTCGCACAAACGAAAAAATAGCTGACATCGAAATAAGTGTCCAATGAATAGAAAAGCAACTGGAATCACTCAACAGAGGAAAGTCCACTGGACCTGACGGGATACCGATTCGATTCTACACAGAGTACGCGAAAGAACTTGCCCCCCTTCTAACAGCCGTGTACCGCAAGTCTCTAGAGGAACGGGAGGTTCCAAATGATTGGAAAAGAGCACAGGTAGTCCCAGTCTTCAAGAAGGGTCGTCGAGCAGATGCGCAAAACTATAGACCTATATCTCTCACGTCGGTCTGTTGTAGAATTTTAGCACATGTTTTTTGCTCGAGTATCATGTTGTTTTTGGAAACCCAGAATCTACTATGTAGGAATCAACATGGATTTCGGAAACAGCGATCGTGTGAGACCCAACTCGCTTTATTTGTTCATGAGACCTAGAAAATATTAGATACAGGCTCCCAGTTAGATGCTATTTTTCTTGACTTCCGGAAGGCGTTCGATACAGTTCCGCACTGCCGCCTGATAAACAAAGTAAGAGCCTACGGAATATCAGACCAGATGTGTGGCTGGATTGAAGAGTTTTTAGCAAACAGAACACAGCATGTTGTTATCAACGGAGAGACGACTACAGACGTTAAAGTAACCTCTGGCGTGCCACAGGGGAGTGTTATGAGACCATTGCTTTTCACAATATATATATAAATGACCTAGTAGATAGTGACGGAAATTCCATGCGGCTTTTCGCGGATGATGCTGTAGTATATAGAGAAGATGCAGCATTAGAAAATTGTAGCGAAATGCAGGAAGATCTGCAGCGGATTGGCACTTGGTGCAGGGAGTGGCAACTGACCCTTAACATAGACAAATGTAATGTATTGCGAATACATAGAAAGAAGGATCCTTTACTGTATGATTATATGCTGGCGAAACAAACACTGGTAGCAGTTACTTCTGTAAAATATCTGGGAGTATGCGTGCGGAACGATTTGAAGTGGAATGATCATATAAAATTAATTGTTGGAAGGCGGGTACCAGGTTGAGATTCATTGGGAGAGTCCTTAGAAAATGTAGTCCATCAACAAAGGAGGTGGCCTACAAAACACTCGTTCGACCTATACTTGAGTATTGCTCATCAGTCTGGGATCCGTACCAGATCGGGTTCACGGAGGAGATACAGAAGATCCAAAGAAGAGCGGCGCTTTTCGTCACAGGGTTATTTCGTAACCGTGATAGCGTTACGGAGATGTTTAACAAAACTCAAGTGGCAGACTCTGCAAGAGAGGCGCTCTGCATCGCGATGTAGCTTGCACGCCAGGTTTCGAGAGGGTGCGTTTCTGGATGAGGTATCGAATATATTGCTTCCCCCTAGTTATACCTCCCGAGGAGATCACGAATGTAAAATTAGAGAGATTAGAGCGCACACGGAGGCTTTCAGACAGTCGTTCGTCCCGCGAACCATACGCGACTGGAACAGGAAAGGGAGGTAATGACAGTGGCACGTAAAGTGCCCTCCGCCACATGCCGTTGGGTGGCTTGCGGAGTATAAATGTAGATGTAGATGTAGAACCTTGAATTTCGCTCTCCGACAGTCTGAGAGTCCTGTCAGCCAATTATTCTTCCACGTATGGTCCGTATCTCCGGGTGGGGACTACTTAGGATGACGCCGTTATCAGGAGAAAGAAAACTGGCGTTCTACGGATCCTAGAGTGGAATGGCGATTCCCTTAATCGCGGAGGTAGGTTAGAGAATTTGAAAAGGGAAATGGATAGGTTATAATTAGATATAGTGGGAATTAGTGAAGTTTTCTGGCAGGAGGAGCAAGATTCCTGGTCAGGTGAATGCAGGACTATAAATACAAAATCAAATAGGGATAATGCAGCAGTAGGTTTAATAAAGAATAAAAAGATAGGTGTGCGGGTAAGCTACACGAACAGCATAGCGAACGCATTATTGTAGGCAGGATAGACACGAAGCCCATACCTACAACAGTAGTACAAGTTTATATGCCAACTAGGTCCGCAGATGACGAAGACATTGATGAAATGTATGATGAGATAAAAGAAATTATTCAGATAGTGAAGGGAGACGAAAATTTAATAGTCATGACGGACTGTAATTGGACAGTAAGAAAAGGAAGAGAACGAAAAGTAATAGGGGAAAACGAAAAGGGGGGTAAGAAATGAAAGAGGAAACCGCCTGGTAGAATTTTGCACAGAGCGTAACTTCATCATAGACAACACTTCGTTCAGGAATCATGAAACAAGGTTGTAGGCATTAAAGAGGCCAGGACGCACTGTAAGGCTTCAGATAGATCCAGGAATAAGGTTTTAAATTGTAAGACATTTCGAGGGGCAGATGTGGACTGTGACCACAATCTATTGGTTACGAACTGCAGGTTAAAACTAAAGAAACTGCGAAAAGGTGGGAATTTAAGGACATGGGAAATGGACAAACTGAAACAACCAGTGGATGTAGAGAATTTCAGAGAGAGCATTAGGGAATGATTGAGGGAAAGAAATACGGTAGAGGGAGAATAGTTAGCTTTGAGAGGTGAAATAGTGCAGGCAACAGAGGATCAAGTAGGTTAAAAGACGAGGGCTAGTAGAAATCCTTAAGTAACAGAAGAAATATTGAATTTAATTGCTGAAAGGAGAAAATATAAAATAAAGCAAATTAAGCAGGCAAAAAGGGATGCAAACATCTGAAAAATGAGATCGACAGGAGGGGCAAAATGGCAAAGCTGGGATGGCTGGATGAAAAATGAAGCATGTAGAGGCATATTTCACTAGGAGTGAGACAGATACTGCCTACAGCAAAATTAAAGAGATCTTTGGAGAAAAGAGAATGACTTGTATGAATGATAAGAGCTCAGATGGAAAACCAGTTCTAAGCAAAGAAGGGAAAGCAGAATGGTGTAATGAATATATAGAGAGTCTATACAAAGGCAATGAACTCGAGGGCAATATTATGCATGGAAGAGGACGTTGATGAAGATGAAATGGGAGATATGATAATGCGTGAAGAGTTTGACAGAGCACTAAAGGCCCTAAGTCTAAACAAGGCCCCCAGAGTAGACAACACTCCATTAGAACTACCGATAACCATGGGAGAGGCAACCCTGACAAAACTCTACCATCTGATGAGCATGATGTATGAAATACCCTCATACTTCAAGAAGAATAGAATAATTCCAGTCCCAAAGAAAGCAGGTGTTGACAGGTATGAAAATTACCGAACTATCAGTTTAATAAGTCATGGCTTCTAAATACTAACACAAATTCTTTATAGACGAATGGAAAAACTGATAGAAGCCGACATCGGGGCAGATCAGTTTGGATTCCGTAGAAAAGCTGGAACACGCGAGGCAGTACTGACCATACGACTTGTCTTAGAAGATAGATTAAGGAAAGGCAAACCTACGTTTCTAGCGTTTGTAGACTTCCTCTAAGCTTTTGACAATGTTGACTGGAATACTCTCTTTCAAATTCTGAAGGTGAAAGGGGTAAAATACAGGGATCGAAAGGCTATTTACTATTGGTACAGAAACAAGATGGCTGTTACAAGAGTCAAGGAGCATGAAAGGGAAGCAGTGGTTAGGAAGGGAGTGAGACAGGATTGTAGCCTGTCCCCGATGTTGTTCACTCTGTATATTGATCTTTAAAATAGAGAGGATATAAACTGTATAATGGCAGTAGCAAAGAAGGCGTTTTTGAAGAAGAGGAATTTGTTAATGTCGAGTATAGATTTAAGGGTCAGGAAGTTGTTTGTGAAAGTATTTGTATGGAGTGTAGCCACGTATTGAAACGAAACATGGACGATAAATAGTTTAGACAAGAAGAGAATAGAAACTTTTGAAATGTGGTGCTACAGAAGAATGCTGAAGATTAGATGGGTAGATCACGTGGCTAATGAGGAGCTACTGAAAGGAACTGGAGAGAAGAGAAATTTGTGGGACAAATTGACTACAAGAAGGGATCGGTTGGTAGGACATGTTCTGAGGCATCAAGGGATCACCAATTTATGGCTGATCCCGGCGGAGGTTCTAGTCCTCCCTCCGGCATGGGTGTGTGTGTTTGTCCTTAGGACAATTTAGGTTAATTAGTGTGTAAGCTTAGGGACTGATGACCTTAGCAGTTAAGTCCCATAAGATTTCACACACATTTGAACATTTTTGAACATCACCAATTTAGTATTGGAGGGCTGCGTGGAGGGTAAAAATAGTAAAGGTAGACCAAGAGAAGAATACACTTAGCAATTTCAGAAGGATGTAGGTCCAGTAGGTACTTGGAGAGGAAGAAGCTTGCACATGATAGAGTAGCATGGAGAGCTGCATCACACTAATCTCTGGACTGAAGTCCACAACAACAACAAAAACAAGGTTCTTAGCCGAACACTTTGGCTAAACACAAAAAGGAATTGTTAATTTGAGGCCTGCTGACTTCCCTGAGACAAAGGTAGGCTGTAACTAAATATGGCCCGGAATTTTGCATAACCACCGCGCAACATAAAACTGTTGCACAACAGTAGGTACCAAACAATCATATTGAGACCAGCACCACCTAAACGTCGCTAATCTAGACCAGATACCCGAATAGAATTAACTTTCCATCGAGGTTATTTAAATATAAAACTTACAGGACCAAGATCTGGTAAAGACTTGAGGAGAACGATCATAGACTGAATCATCTATAATGAAAATATGTTATCCAGTTCACCCTTAGTGATAACACAGACTGAGAGGAATACGATTAACAGTCACTGCAATGGATGATACGTTGGAGCTTTGCACGTGCATGTTCTGTCGTGGACTTAACAAGAACCTGCAATGTTTTCATGAGATATCGGCTCATATGACTGTAATTTGCACACAAGAAGCATAGTAAACAGTTTCGAGGCTACCTAACGGAATGTGGGAATGAACACTTGCTCATGGTCAGGCACAATCAGAGGAGACAACATTCAAATATGCCGACTACATAGTGCAACATACAAAATAAGAGAAAAATTCTCTATATTTATAACTTAGAAGGATTTTATCAACCCAACGGATCTCAAGAATATCCCTATCCCGGCTAATGGCTTGTGGCCTCAATAATCAGTCCAGATGGGGTAAAATCTAAGAAAGGTATAAAATCGAATCAGTAATACGGTTATGAACCAAAACAGATAATTCCATGAAATTGTTGGAAAGGATATATTTAAAGGCATTCATTACATGGGAATTGGTATAAATATACATTGTAAGCTAATATTCGCGTGGTATTCAGCAAACAACTAACTTGTGCTAGCACACTAAGCGCTTGTGCACGGCTAGACTTGATACTATCTTCCATAGCGAACTCAGTCTCACACATTACTGAGTACGTAAACCAAGGGCATGAGAATAGCACCAGCATACCTCACCTACAGAAGATATTTACTGATGGCGAGCTACAAATCACTACAGAGAAACTAGCTTATTTGAGATGCGAATTCACGAAAACGAAAATAAATTTGAGAGCTCATTTTATCGACGAGCTGTAATGGACTAAGCGGATGTATAGCACATGAAGAACCCTACTCTTCGTGGAAGAGTACTGACATGTGTTGGAAAAGAAATCATTACAAACCAGAAAAACTCGAAATATTACCAATTATGAGCTTTGCTGCTTGGTATCGAAATACGAACAAGCAGTTCTGCCATTTTATCGAAACAATGAAATAGGTAAACATAATCCGGTAATAAAAACGGCTGTAACACACAAGTCACACTAAATAATCTAAAACCTGTTGCGTAAGACCAGTGGAGGTTCAAATAGTTCAAATGGCTCTGAGCACTATGGGACTTAACGGCTGAGGTCATCAGTCCCCTAGAACTTAGAACTACTTAAACCTAACTAACTTAAGTATATCACACACATCCATGCCCAAGGCAGGATTCGAACCTGCGACTGTAGTGGTCGCGCGGTTCCAGTCTGTAGCGCCTAGAACCGCTCGGCCACCCCAGCTGGCACCAATGAAAGGTATGGTTCTTATATCAGAAGTTGCGCCATTGGCGTCGAGAGCGTGCTTAGAACTGCGTTCAGCCGCGAGACATGTGACTGGTGAGACAGGTCAGCTACCATAAGCTAGCATCAGTTACTCACGATAAGTGCATAATTGTGGTGGCTTTCCAATAAATACACGAGTGTGGAACAGCTAGCATAAACCTGCTGTATTGCTAAAGTGGAATACAAAGGACATTCCCAGTGATCAAGCTCTCGGGGCTTTGTTAATAGTACTAGCTGAAGATCAGGATTCCCACGGTATGTATTTGTTCTAGTCTTCTGCTAGTCCATTTCTTCGTTCCCCTCTCTCTGTCCATGTCGTCATTCAACCACTTAGTGTTCATATCCTGTGCCTCAGTCGACCTTCTCCACCTCCACTCTCAGTCCATCTCCTCCTGCTCTGCTCTTTGTCCATTTCCTCTTTCCACTCTCTCTGTCAATCTGTTGTCCCCCCCCTCCCTCCCCCCCCCACTGACCATCTGCTCCGCCTCCATCTTTCTCTGTCAATATTCTCCTCTCCCCATTTTTTCCGCTCATTTCCCTCTCCCTCTCTCTCTCTCTCTCTCTCTCTCTCTCTCTCTCTCTCGCTCTCTCCCCATCTCCCCCTCCACTCTCCTGCCTCTCCACCTCCTCCTCCTCACCACCTCTCAATCCACAACAAAGGGCTGGTGATTCTTAGCCTCAGAGTATTTCTTTCCAGATTGTCACTAATGTACGAGTGTGTACCAAATTTGGTTGAAATCGTTCTTTAGGTTAAGGATGAGTTTCGTACGCTTTCTTTTTCCCGCGTAAGCACTTCCCAAATATATTTCACATATATTTACCACATTTCACACGTATTTGTACACACAGATCACCTCTATTTCGAGCGAAATTTCGCCTGTAGTTTCATTTTCGTGAATCTTAATGTTTTCACGTCCTATCTCCAGAACTATGTGTCTTATAATAATATAATTTTCCATGGACATCCAGTGCTAAATTTGGCTACCGTATGCGAAATGTGTTGTGAGGAGAGTTAGTGGTAAAGAGGTAATAAATAAGAACGTCATGCTTCAAGCAACAGTTTTACTTCATGGACTGCGGAAATGTAGTAAGCCATAATTTTTTTTTTCATTTCTTCGTTTTGTGGTGATCTATAGCGACAAAAAGTTTCGTTAATGGTTGACAATATGTGTAAAGCTCGTTGCAAGCAACTTAGTTCCTTCATTCCCAAATGCTGGATGTCTAAAGTGTGGGTATTCTCACGTTTTAAGGTACGCTGCTTTTTCACCTCCACCGCCACCCCTCTGATAGGTGGGTGGTTCTTAGCACAAAAGTAATTCTTTCCGCATAGTAAACGACACCTGAACCGAGTTTGGTTGAAGTCGGTCCAGTGACTTCGGAGGGAGCTGTGGAGCATATATCCATACATACATTCGCACATTCGTTTTTATAATTTTAATGGATAATATCAATGAAACTGGTATTACAGCCGTGTTTCGTTCGTCTTTTGGCTTCGACAAACCGAACGTCGGTTTCGGCGAAATGCGGAGCTCACGTTAAGCAGTGCCGCCACGACTTGCCACCTGAGAGACGTATAAACGACGGAGGAAGTCCGGCGGGCTTTAAGTACGGTCTGGCCACCAGGTTTATGCTGGCCGGCAATAACCTCGCTGCCTGCTCGCGGCGTCCACCGCCTCGCTATCGTCGCAGTGGACGCCGTTCACCCGTTTAGGGCTTGCCCGGCCACGCTATCTCGACTCTGAGCTAGAAGGTTACGGCCCCACACCTGCGTCAGCACTACAGCACTTTATGTGACTTCCAGGAGACGGAAATCGCGCAGTCGAAGGTACCTACGCGCTATTTACAACCTCGAATCTTTCTTCCGCAGATTAACACAGAGCAAGGGCGAAAATATTTCGATCCGGCATGAACATGGTGCTGGTGAAATTATTCTCCGTTTACGTCACGCGAGCACCTGTTACTAAATAACACTCATTTTCTGACTTTAAAGGAAAACATAATTACTTATTATTCTTTCATTGCAGATAATACAGATACCACATATTCTTTAGGATATCGTTAACATTAAAAAATTATGGTTACGATGATATCTGCCTACTTGCTGTGTCTGTCAGAACAACTTAGACTCCTGTAGTCGAGCAGCTGGGATTTTGAAGAAAAGTGAACCATGACCACATTATGGTTCAAACGGCTCTGAGCACTATGGAACTTAACTTATGAGGTCATCAGTCCCCTAGAACTTAGAACTACTTAAACCTAACTAACCTAAGGACATCATACATCCGTACCAGAGGCAGGATTCGAACCTGCGACCGTAGTGGTCACGCGGTTCTAGACTGTAGCGCCTAGAACCGCTTGGCCACCCCGGTCGGCGGGTGAGCAGACATCTGGGAAGCCTTCTCATGGAGAAATTTGTTTCCATTCGTTGATCATCCTGAATGACAGTTTCCGAACGCTGCAACACTGTACGTGACACAGATCTATGAGGCAGACCGGCACGTGTGTTATAAGGTTCGTTTCCACGACCTTGTTGTGACAACGACAGACGCCTCGTACAACGGCTCACCGTGTTTTTGTTCATTGCCGCCTTCTGCAAGCGCCTATGAATATCTGTAATTTTCTGGTTTACCACCAAAATAAACTCAATGACAGCTGTCTGCTTGGAACGCAATTCCGTTAAAGATGCCATTTCGAAGGCTACGTGTCGGAACTTCGTGAAACTATACGGGATGATACGGAAACATTCCACGAAATTTCACGTAAAATTCAGCATATTCCGAATGTAAACTGACCGAAAAAAAATTTGTTGCATTACTAACTGAACGTCCTTCGTGCCTTAAGTAAAATGGTAGTACATCGTAGTTTGTTAAGTATGTTACCACTTGGTGCAACTTTGCATGCAAATACGATGGAAGTTGTCTGTTTATTCGAATGTTGCCACTTTAAACACCTTTAAATGCTAAGTACATGAGCGATATACCATCTCTGGTACTTAGTAGAGCGCATGCAAACAAGTAGATAATAGTCGAGTCGAGTCGCAGCCTTGAATAATAGCAGTTGTTGAGTGGTGGAGCGAGGCTGTTCTATATGGCAGAATGAGCAGCTTGGATATTGGCAGAAACCGATATCATCCACTTATTTTACTCAAGCATTCAAATCAGGTTACGCCTTTTTGTGTACCATTCAAATGAGTGAACTATAATAGGCTACACCGCGGACTGTAAACGTCGGGTAAAGCTTAAGCCTTCAGAAATTACTAGATTAGCAAATGAGACAACACAAAAACCAAAACAAACTAGTC
This sequence comes from Schistocerca cancellata, assembly GCF_023864275.1. NCBI lineage: Eukaryota > Metazoa > Arthropoda > Insecta > Orthoptera > Acrididae > Schistocerca > Schistocerca cancellata. The sequence goes on from NC_064628.1 coordinate 415,957,276, forward strand.
ATATTCCATCATAATTACGCAGCTGCTCCGAACGGTGCTTTCCCAATTAAAGGCTGATATGCTGCAAGGACTAATTACTGGAAAATCCACGTATTACACTAGGTTTAGCGCACTCCAACGCCAATTTACTCCAACAATTAGAAAGAAACGTATGAGTGTAAATCGTTTTGGTGCCAGTTGCGACACTGTAGTAGTAATTTACAGAAAAACCAAAAACACATGTTAACGATGGAATGTAATTAATGAAGATAGAGACTGCCTTCAAAGAAATACATCAGCATAAGTGCCAACAAGATCGAAAGAGATTTGCACTCCTATTTCGTTTTTAGCTGTTAAACTGTCTTTTCAGCTACCACACCGAGAAGTTTTCACTTTTCCCCAATAGTCTGCAGGACGTGTGTAAATATTCTTGACCCCCAATGCTGCACTAGGAAAAAGTGAAAATACATGCAAAGTAGTATCAATAACTGTAAGACTAAAGATTTTTTACACATTATAGTGTTTGTGGATACAAAGTAATGTGTATCAGAATGGGTTACATATCTGCAAGCCGGCCGGCCGCGCGGGATTAGCCGAGCGCTCTAGCCGCTGCAGTCGTGGACTGTGCGGCTGGTCCCGGCGGAGGTTCGAGTCCTCCCTCGGGCATGGGTGTGTGTGTGTGTTTGTCCTTAGGATAATTTAGGTTAAGTAGTGTGTAAGCTTAGGGACTGATGACCTTAGCAGTTAAGTCCCGTAAGATTTCACACATTTAGCAAGCCGGCCGGAGTGGCTTAGCGCTTCTGGGCGCTACAGTATGGAACCACGCGACCGCTACGGCCACAGGTTCCAATCCTGTCCCATAGTGCTCAGAGCCATTTGAACCATTTGAACATATCTGCATGGACCTAAAGACGAAGAGGCAAACAAAGATGCCGTACTATGGGCCCCAAGCTATACTGCAGGGTTTAGACAGGCCAGATGCGCGTGAATTATATGGTTTGGCTGAAGACTCATTTTTACAATAAAGGTGTTAATTGGTATCAGAAACACTCATAGCTCGATAAGGCATACATTCTGTTAAGTAAGAGCATGGTCAGTGTTACACACAGGTGGTAAAAGATACCGTCCTAGTTCTTTCGCAACTCAACACAGGGAAAATGTGTCCTTCAAGCAGTGTCCGTAAAGCATTAGCTTTCTTTGAATTCTTGACTGAGATACAGTTTACGCTTACATTTATCAAAGTTGTTTGACGCCGCCTGCCAAACTTTTGTTCATCGACGAAAGTGAAGACCGGTTATCACAGGTGGACAATGATCTGAAGCATCGCAGCAGCCTTTGAAGCGACTGGATGAAGGAGAATGGTGTGCAGGTACTGTATTGGCCTTGGCAGTTACCTGACACTATTCCAATTGAAAATGAATGGTCTTGCATCAAAAGGAAGTTGCAAGGGCAATGAGTCTTCAATCTGAAACGGCTGTCAACGCAAATTCGACGCATTTGGAGGTCTCTTCCATGTGAACACGCGGGAAACTTGATTCCAAGCATGCCTCGGAGAGGCCAAGCAATTATTGACGGTGCGGATGACAGGGCACAGTATCAGCTGTAATTGCATATTTCTTTCGTTCGTAGATGATGTATGTACAGTCGTGGACAAATCGAGCGAGACCCCTCGCCTTTTCGTTATCCTGATCCGCACGGCTTTAAAGTCTGCTACACAACATAACCGGCAAGGCGACGAAGTGCTACCAACATACTATGCACAGGCGTGAAATTGACAAACTATCTGACCTTTTTTAGGCTGTTTTCAATAATTTGTAATACTATATTAATGCTGATTAGTGTGTTAAATACAACACGTAAATATAAGACAGAATGAAGGAAGAAACGCTAATTGGTATGAACTGTACCAATAAAAATGAATTTCAGCTTATCGAGATAACATAACTGTTTTAGTAAGACAAAGAACGCCGGATCGTTACGAATTAGCAGAATATTATCCGCTTTCGGCCGCGAAACGGTCTGTGTCAACGTTCAGACCAGTCCTACTGGATTACCGTTGCTGACCTACCATGAAAGTGTGCAAATTTAACAATGCGTGAAGATTCGTAACGAAATTCAGTTAAAAATCATTCAGTGCCACACTTAAGTCAATTCCATTATTGACAGAAGCGGAAAAAGTAGGCAGTAACATGTATGAAATTCTACAAGAGTGTCATATTGACATGCACAGGGCGGCAGTACAGAATAAAGGTAGCGATAAAAAGTATTGAGGGCGCGAGAATTTCTTAAAATTGCTTTACTGATATTCTACCTACCTCCATCGAGAGAGTGTCATATTGACATGCACAGGGCGGCAGTACAGAATAAAGGTAGCGATAAAAATTATTGAGGGCGCGAGAATTTCTTAAAATTGCTTTACTGATATTCTACCTGCCTCCATCGAGATTAGAACCGAAAACAAACCAGACCTTCCTTTCACTACGCTAGCAGACAACCCAGGCAAACAGCCCTCTATTATTACCCCAGACATGAATAAGCCGGCAATTTCGCAATGAAAATGGTAAAATGATCTACAGATTCTGTTGCATAGAGCTTTCTGGGCTCAAAAACATGAATTTTCTTCCTTCATGTCACCGCTTATGTGACAATCATTCGGGATGTTTATCGAAATAACAAAATACTCTTATTAGAGGGTAAATTTAGTAGGATAATTCTGCACCACCTCAGGAAATAAACGGCTAAATAGCTGCCAAACATATTCTACACTGTTTCGAATTCTCCACTAGACTCGCCACAGCCAGAAAACGTTCATTAGCCTAAGTGTTTCTTAAGCTACCTAGCAATGGGAATGTTCGCACTTCTAAAACACGGTAGCATTAATACTGGGATGTGAATTACAACGTGTATAGGCAAATGGATTCTATTTGCATTCCTGTAAACATGATTTTGATCGAAAGCGTAGCTACGATTAATATGCTGATGTATCGACTACAACTAGAACATTTAGAATAAAGAGTAGGGGGTGTTATTTATGCAGCCCTCATCTTCAGTATCTGTCGTAGCTGTTTTCGTTGTTAGGATTTCGTCACCTAAACCGGTAAAAACGGAACCCTACAAGTCTCACTTTCTTGACCGTCTATCGGTCTACCCAACCTTTAAAACTCGTTTACCTCCAGAACGGGTAGACATAATAAGCGGAAATGTATCGCACGTCTTGCGGTAAGCGGTCCCTTGGTGGTGTAAAAAAGTGAGCTTCTATGTCAACGCAATCTAAAGATGCGGCCGTTTATGTAAAGAAAATTTACGCGAAAGGTCAAAAAATGGCTTCAAGGACTATGCGACCAAACTGCTTATGTCATCAGCCCCTAGACCTAGAACTACTTAAACCTAGCTAGCCTAAGGACATCACAGACATCTATGCCCGAGGTAGGATTCCAACCTGCGACTGAAGTAGCCGTGCGGTTCGTGACTGATGCACCTGGAACCTCTCGACCACAGCACCCGGCGGAGCCCTATTCACCTCATGTATAATGATAAACTGTATTCGCCAGCAACTCAGATCGTTTGATCACGGAACTTTTACGAAGCTACATTCAAACTTTGTTCGAAGTCGTCTGCAATATCCATTTATAAACACCCTAGGAATGTCGTATGCGATATCCACTTCTGAAGACGCTGGCAGATACTGCAGTACCATAACAAGTAGGTAAGAATTTATTGTTATTGGTCCATGCATCACACTTTATTTCAATATCAATTTAACGCGCCTAGGTGTTCATATATGGCTGAAACTAATGAACAAAAAGTAAATAAATAGCAAACAACTTCGATGTTCAAATCAAATAAAAGTCACATGTTGCAATTACAACATAATTTCGTTGTTACATCTACATGACTACATCAACAAGATTTCTTTGCAATCCAGACTTACGTGCCTGGCAGAAGGTTCGGACTATTTCTCTACCGTCCCAGTCATTAGCAGTGTGCGGGAAAAAGGACCACTTAAATCTTTTCTTGCGAGCCTTGAATTACATTACTACTATGGTTCCTTCCTGTGTAAGTTCCCGAGGATTGACATTCAGAACAGATGTTGGTGATTGAAATTTCGTGAAAAGATCTCGCAGCAACGAAAAACGCTTTTGTTTTCATGAATGATACCCCAACTCGATTATCAAACCTAGCACCCTCTCTCCCCTATTTCGTGACATTACAAATCGTGCTACCGTTCCTTGGACGTTTTTGCGAGCGCAGTCAATCACTTCTGTCAAGGATATTATAGCAGTGGACGGACAAACGTAGTGTAGGCAGTGTTTTCAGTTGGCCTGTTGCGTATTCTTAGTGTGCGGCCAATAAAACGCAGTCATTCGTTTGCCTTCCCCACAAAAGTATGTTTTCGATCGTTCCAGTTTGAGTTTTACTGGGTACTGAGATGAACTGACAGTGCTTCGACTTGTGTTTTGTCATGTAACCGAAAGTTAATTATTGTTATTGAACGCAGCTTTCGTGTTTAATGTATTCCTCATTCAACAGAGTACACTCCTCCTACACCACATATAACTGTTTCAAAGTATTAAATTGTTACTGATGTTACCAAGTTGCAGTGGTCATCTTAACTTGCCGTTTTGAAACCAAGGAAAATATTATAGCGAAATGTAGCAACTAAGAAGCGGAGTATCCAAATAAATAAACATTTCCGGTTTAAGAAGTTGCAGTAGGTCTACTACACAGTAACGTAAATTAGGAGCAAAGTCCATTACTAGATCGTTATCAGGAAAATCAGCCCTCATAATGCAAAGTGCCACTACAAGAAAGAAAGTTTCCAAACATGTCAATGAGTAGTCGAGGAAAGTGGACGCATTCTGTCTACTGAATCCCAACGCACGCCACTTACGAGGGGACACGCCAAGCGTCATACCCCGATCTTGCTGAAACTTCCCTCAGTGAAAGAGGGGACAAAATAAGCGAACACGTGTCTTAGCTTATCTGCTTACGCTCTACCGCTTCTGAGAAAACGACGGTCAAAGTTTTCAATGCGCTGCTGCTATAGTGTAGATACCTCTTAGCGGGTAAGGATTCAACTGAAGCGGTGGCTCTGCGGCTACCATAGCGACTTCGGAACTTTGCGCTGCGAGTTCGAAACCCGGTTTTTCCTTCCC